>NC_044207.1:9659460-10920085 GCF_900880675.1 Sparus aurata | reverse complement strand
TTCCCTGAAAGCGCACCCCGGGACACGGCTTCATTTAAAGCATGTGCAACAATCACTGATCAATCAGTCAGCACACAGTGGTTGGACACATTCGAAGAGTCGGAATCCAAAATAAATCATAGGCCTATTTCTGATTCCCCCCCCCTCACACAAGCACATTAACAGTGTTTTAATGAATTTGAAACCCAAAGGCAAAAGACTGGATTAATCATTTTGGCAGGGGGAAGATTTTGAGACAGCTCATTGCGTCGTCTTCGAGCACAGCTCACACGTAAACTTTAGCATAAATGTCTGTTCGCGAGTCCTGATTGGTGGACTAAAAATAGCAACATAGAGGAGGCCTTCTCGGCCCAACAGACCGAGGGTCTCTGTGGGAGTGAATCCACATATGCTACATCAGATACACACACGCACACACAAATGTACATATACATACAATGAGATGCACAAAGAGGAGACCATGTGGTTCCCGAGACGCCAGAGACCTCGTAAAGTTTTATCAAATGGAAGGATTTGGACTCATGTCAGCAGAGTGCAATAGACCTATTCTAAGAGTCTACATCCATATTTAAGGCTGTGTGAGACTGTATGGGGTGGATTGTTGGATAGGAAAGATTGGTTGTATGATTGCAGAGTTGGTCCTGAGGTTTACAATACTGTGCATTGACAAACCACCATCTACATCAAAGTAGTGTATGCTATGAGGCATCCATATATTCCTAGCTGTAAGAATGATAATGAAGGTGATATAAAGTATTAACTTGTCAAAACTTGGATATTGCTAATGTAAGCATGCTAACATGCTCACAATGAAATGCAAATGATTTCACATTTTGCAGGTAAGCAAGCAGTTTGTTAGCAAGCCAAATTAAGATAGTATACGTTGTCTTAGTTTAGTGTCATAACAGGCTATAAGATATGAACATTGCGTGTATCATATGAACTAAGATGGCAAATATCTCAGCTTAGCATGTTACCAGGCTAAACTAAGATGTAAACATCTTAGATTAGCATGTCAGCATGCTAAAACAAGACAATATCTTGGTGTTAGTGCGTGTTATCAAATTAGGATGGTAAAAGTCACATGTAAGAAGGCTAAACTACGATGGCAAACATCTTAGTTTAGCGTGATAGCATGCTAAACTAGGATGGTGAACAATATCTTTGTTATGTGTGTTATCAAACTAAGATGGAAAAAGTTTTAATTTAGCTCATTAGCGGGCAAAACTAAGATGTAAATGTCTTAGTTTAGCAAACTAAGATGTCAACGCCTTAGTTTAGCATGTTGGCATGCTAAACCAAGATGGTGAACATAATCTTTTTAGCGTGTGATCAAACTAAGAAGGTAAAAGTCTTAGTTTTGCATGTGAGAAGGCTAAACTAAGATGGTGAACATTGTCTTAAATTTGTATGCCAGCAAGCTAGAATATTGTGAAAGTTTAGCGTGTTATCAAAAGAACGAAGATCTCAGTTTAATGTGTTAGCATGCTAAACTAAGATGGTGAATGTTGTCAAGGTGTAGTGTGTTAGCGGGACAAACTTCAATGATGAACATTGCCTTACTTCAGCCCGCTAGCAAGCTATATGTAGATGGTGAATATTGTAGAGGGTTGGCAAGACATTGGACAGTTGAGAATAAGCACCGATGATGGAAGCGTGAAATTTATTGTGGCACCAGAGGAAGAAGACCGGAGATTACGTTCAATTACATTCATCCCCGGAGGACCATGAAAGGTGGTACAAAATTTCATGGCAGTGGGCAACATGAAAATACAAATAGAATAGGCAGGGAAGCAATGATAGAAGATCTTCGTATGTCGTGTCTTATCCAAGGTAAGTAAAATCAAACTGGGTGTGTTATTGCATAACTAAAGAATACACGTGTCTGTGTTTGCCCATTAGAAAACCTGCTGGGACGTTTTCTCCTCTACCACCTTCTTGAAGCCTCAAACCGAATAATCAGCCTCCATTGCAGTATGTATGAGCCCTGGGCCGACATGGCATCAACATGATTCAATACAAGACGAGTGGATATGAACCTGGGTAACAACATCTTTCTGCATAACCCAAAACTAAAGAGGGAGGGAGTGAGGTTTAATTAAAACGGTCTCAGAGAGCACTGCGGGGCTGTCTTTCACTCTAGATACATATAAATTAAGGTATTTTTAGCCAGGTTGCTGCTACTGAACGCACTTCTCTCTCCTTTCAGGCCAGTAAAGAGAAAGAGGACTCACTTTGTGAGCTTGATAAGTTCACTTCTGGTGTGAGAACATTAACATTTCTCACTCAAAGACAAAAAATAGCGAGCCAATATGGTGATGGGCCATCACAGGAAAGTCTTGGAGTCGTTCCACTGATACAGGGAGGCTGCCAAGATGGATATGCAGCATTAGTATTTCAAGGTGACTTCCTGGGCAAGTTTTCTGGTTTATAACAGTGGTTGTCATAATAAATTCTTCTTCTTTGTCCAGATTTATGTTGGATTGTGGTTTCTTTAAGGCTGCACCATGTTTTTATGGATCCAATATAATGTGACAGATCGAATGGCTTTGACTATTTGAAAGACGTTGCTTGTAGTGGTAAAATTAATGAAACACATAATTAACTTTTTTTTAAGCATCTTTCAGTGTATTGTTTTGGCGTATGGAGCATGTCTTTGATTTATGGTCCGCTGCTTGATTTTTTTTTGGCTCACTGTCACAACTAGTTGCAGCAGGCAGCTGTTTTCAATGAAAAGGTTCTGATTAACCCAATGTACACCACCTGCCCAGCCAGGAATGTTTGACAGACATTTGGCAACTAGCTGTACATAGTGAAGCAATATGTAGCTGAAGAGCCTGATATTATAGCCCCCCCCCCCCCCCCCCCCCCCCGGAGTCGGTGGAGACCAAAACAGAGTAAAAAGGAGAGTGGATTTCTGACTTTTCTACATTTGCTAGGTTACCAGAAACAAAACTTCCAATGAATGTTGTTGCTGCTTCATGTATGCTGGATTTGTAAATATGTAATATGTATATAACTTGATTGTTTAAAGTAGGGCTTCCCAAAGTGTGGCCCAAAGGCCAAACGTGGCCCGCCATAAGGATAACTTCTGGCCCACCGGGTGTTTCTACTGTAAAAATGTATAATCAAATTTAAGAAAACCCCAATCATTGTGAGGTATTTGGGGTTCCCTAGCACCATTTTGCATATTGCAGCAGTACAATTCATTACAATAGGCGTTGCCTTTGGCCCTTGGTCCACCTTTGAGTTTTGGGTTTTGTCCTTGAAGGAAAAAAGTTTGTGCACCCTGAAGTGTAGCTATGAAATAAATTAAGAATTTGCAAAACCTGAAGATTGAGACAAACACTGAAAACATATAAATCAGATGCTGACACAAATGTTGCCAGATCCTAACTGGTGCATGGAAATATTTGTGCCTTCATTTTTATTACCAACTGATCCTCGCCCACTTCAAAGCATTGAGAGGAGCTCAGATAAAGACGAAACTCTTTTCTAAACAATGTAAAACTGTCTGATTCAGTTACCTAAACAAGGATAACCTCCTCACTGCCTGAAAACAGATTTTTCTGAGATGTTTAATACAATGTAGTGGGTTTGAGGTTGAAGTTAACCAAATCTGATTAGACAGTAAAAACTCATTACCGGCGACTGCATTCTGCTCGTTATGTATCAGCTGGTGCATCCCCCAATGATGGTTGAGCTGGAAGATATTAACCTGCCCGTTTTTTTTTTGTTTTTTTTTATAAAATGATCAAAAAAAGGACAGACATATCAGCCGAGCGCAACCTTGCTCGGGGGAGCGCACATACAGTCGACCCGGTCCTTCTAATTCCTGTTGCGTGCTTTTCTCACCTGGCAAGTGTCTCCCCAGGGTAGGTGACAGAGGTCGTGGGCGGAGGATGGTGGGCCTGATGCGAAAAGCAGAAGCCGCCGGGGACAAACTCTGACAACCAACACCATCATCACCACCATCACCATCATCATCATCTTCATCATAATCATCACATCTTCATCTGTAGGACCCCCCACCACTGTGTGTAACCATGGCGACAATCTGAGCGAGAGGAGAGGGGCGGCATCAGGGTCGGTGCAGTGGCTTTCAGACTGACCGGTCTGCAGTTGTTATAGATGGAAGACTACTTTGCAATATTACCACATGAACATGTTGTGGCTCACAGCTTTCCACAGTTTGCCACACGTGTGGAGCTTGACTGAAAACAGCCCAGAATGTATTTGTGCTGGTGCAGTGTTCCCATCTTGACACACAGCATGCCATTTTGTTGAGGATTTCCCCCCCCCAGCCACATTACATCATTTTGCATTGTTTGTTCTGAGCGCTATAAATCACAATAACAAAAGGCAGCTGCACAAGAGACTCGTATTCATTTAAATACTAATTAGCCCATTACAGAGACGTCGCAGTCATCTATATTTCTGGTGAATTTGGTTTGCTCGCCGACAACGCGGCATCAAATGGTCAAGTCAATTCAGTTTCAGTAGACAACAGTGACAACAGTTTGAGTTGAACTAAAAATTACATTCGTCGCAGGACTCACACAGTAGATATTATTTTGGCAGGAGTTTCCATTATTTTGTCCTCACATCTCACATACTTTATGGACGAACCAGTAACTACAGATTAGTTCTCTGACAGGCTGTCTGTCTGTCTGCACACTTACTGCTTAGTGCTTCCTGATGAAATATGAATCAGCTGTGAGATGGCAGAAAACCGATAAAGATGGCAACACATTGGTAACTACTTTGGAACCCTGTCCAGTTAAGTCAAGCATCATACTGACTGGATGTCCGTGCTTTGCCAAGTAAGGTCTGAAATGTTTGAAGCTGATCTTTTTGAAAAAAGTAGGGTGGTGAGGAAAACTGAACTGAAGGGAAACAGTAAACCTGGTCAGGGGTTGTGTGGTAGTAAAGTTAAGAAGGCAACTTTCTGTTACCTATAAGGGTTTGGGCAAATTACGTGAAAACTATAATCAGTTACAAATACACAAGACTCATTGCTCTACTTACCCCTCTAGCGTCACTTTTGCATATGCAGGGCTTCACAGTGAAGTTAGCATGTTAGCTTGCTCACCACCACCTCACATATTTCAAGTTTTGAACTGTTTACATTGTGAAACGGTCACTGTTTGGTTGAGAAAGTTATTCATATGACATACGGCACACAAGTTAAAAACAGCTCATCTCTGACTGTTGGTTGCAAACAAGACTCAAACTCAGGTGTCTCAGGTGGAGGTGCTGGGTAAATTGTGCACACGTGGTGCTGACCATCCGGCAGTAGCTAGCTTAGCCTCAGTGACGTCACTCAGCTCTCTAGAGGTCCCAATCCAGCTGTGAACAGCTGTGACGCCTGAATGCCTAACACATGTTAAGCATGTGACAAACTCATCTTCGGAACTGGAGGTCACATTTCTACTCTCTTGGCAAGTGGCTAACTGCTAACCTGTAAGAAAGCCAAAAAGTCTACCACCAAAGTAAATTAATTTCATTACTATAACCACATTTCTGCAGCTGCCCGTGACCCTCTGTGTATCACTCCTGCTAAAAGTCAATATGATGAAAAGGTCCTCTCTAGTGCCAGTGTTTGGTTTGTCCAGAACCTTAACCAACCAAACATGGTGGTGGACTCTATAGATGTATAAATGCTAATTCTAATGTAACAAAAAACAGCAAAAGTCTTATTTTCTTGTGATTATATACTAATGAAAACATAATAATGACTATTTTATTCCATTTCTGCGTTAAAAAATATAAAAAGAAAAACATACACATCATACCTCAACAAATGTGTTGCAGAGATATTTACTGAAGCTAGCATGTCCCAAAGCTCCTGTGCTCAAGTTGTAAACACCAACACTGCTGTACTGCTCCGAGCTTCCCGTCCAGACCACTAGATGCACGGCTAACCAAGCTAACAGCAGCTATAGTTAGCGGCAGTTAGGCGTTACTCTGGTGATATGCTGTTTTAAGTACATCCTACAACAGCCAGCTTTTTTCAAATTTAGCTGTAGTAATATGAACGTGGTCTGATTTGTTATTAGAAATGCATATTTATTCCATGATTAATTTAGCCTTCCATTTTTATGCTCTGTTTTGTTAAGTGAAGCCGTATCTTCATTAAGAGGCCACTATTAATTCATGAATGGCACGAGCCATTAAGATTAATATTTAATTACATGCTTTATGTTATATAATCAGTTAACACATTGGCGCTAGATGCGAGTTAAATGGTGCAGTCAGGACGCGTCAAGCCGGAGTGCGAGTCTGAAATATGTACGATTCTCCTTGAATTTTTTGAAACACTGAGCCATTCAGATGACACTGTTGATGATCAGAGTGATAAACAGTAATACGAGACGTGTTCACGAATGCCTGGAGACGTGGTGCTGAGGACTTTCGGCTCCGTTCAGAGACACACTGAGTAAGGTCACATTTGGCATCTGGGTTGTGACTCATTCATCAGCGGGGGAAAGGTTAGGCTACATGCTTCCCTGAAAGTGCACGTCATGCGTGATCACTCTCTACTCTAGGCTGAATGGTGTGCATCCCATCCCGTATTTAGTCAACATGTCACATCTCATCTGTGCGTGTGCTCGGGTGTGCGCGCGTCTCGGCCGCGTGGGCTTCGCGTGAGAACGCGGCGTGACCCTGCGAATGCGAACTCAATATTGTATGTCCATGTCTGCGCCCTGTGTTACGGCAACGCGGGGTTCGCGAGTCTGTATGTGAAAGTATATCTATTATTACCCCTCGCACACCTCGGGCTTGTGTGTCAGAGGAGCCATGATCACAGGGAACACCTCATGTTTCAGACGGCAGCAAATCTCAGATGACAGTGAGGCACAGAGGAAATAAGTCCATGAAACATTAAGCAGAAGCTTCCCTCGAGGAGACTGTTATTCATATACATGCATCTCCGACCGAGGGCTTATCAAATGTGGCATGTCTGCTGCAGCGATTTGACTGCCTACTCCGGCCCTACACACCGGGCTTAATCACAGGCGCATGGGAATGGGGCTCCTGCGACTGTGGGCTCGCGGAGGGTAAGGCATGGCCGAATTGATTCCAAGTGGCTGCCAACGCCTTATCGGCCTCTTGCTAAGCACCCTGCTAAACGGCCCTGTCAGGATGCCATTGTGGCTCATCCATGAAGAAGATTTAACTGCTGCTAAATCAGGACTACACAAGTTTTTATTGTGGCGTCCGGCACCGGGCGGAAGTGCAGGAGATTGGGTCGTGGGAGCATAATGAGTGGTGCAATTTAAAGAAAAAGAAGGAAATGAGCAATCGCAAAGGCGTCGGAAAGGAGGGGAAGGGAGGATCTATGACAGAAAATTGTAAAGCCGCATTTAATGCCGCGGTCTCAAATGGTATCCGCAGAACATCAAAGAACCCTCCCCCTCCCCCTCCCCACGCCATCCCATCGCCCCGCACTCCGCTCTCACAAAAATCTAAGAAAGCAAAGCACCCAGAGGATTATTCTCCCCCAATCGCATACGCTCACACTCTGACGGGATCCTCCACTCCTCACCGAACAGACCCCCTCCCACACCGAGAGGGAGAGAGAGAGAGGTCTGCGTGGTGAGAGGAAAAGAGGAGAGCTGGAGGACGGTAAGAGCACCGAGGGGAAAACCTGAACATCTACAAAGGTGTGAGGAGGGGAGATGAGGGGATGTGTGGAGGAAAAGTAAAGTAATGAAGAAGCTAGACGGATGGAAAAGAGGAAACGAGGGTTAGAGTTTTTGCCCTTTTGAAAGGACAGACGAGCGTTCAGACCCAATGAGGGCTGGCACTTGAAAAGATTTACCTGCCTCGTGCATCTCGATGGCGACCAGCTCGGCGTTACAGCATCTGAAACGTATTGTGAATGCCGGATGTACAGTGAAGGTTAAGAGGTTCAACGGGCAACCTGATACCATACTGAGAGTTACCCAACATGGTCTGTCGCCAAAGTCCAGTTTGCAGGCGATCACCCCAGTTCTTCCCATTAACTTCCTGTGGAGAGCAGATCCGCAGTCAGGTGACCTTCGCTGTCATTGTAACGAAAACAGATGTGTCATGGCTGCAGTTTGGTTAGGTTCAGGCTCCAAAACGACTTGGTTAGGTTTAGGAAAAGAAAAGTTAAACACCAGACTCATTCCTGTGATCCATCAGTCAACCCTAACCTCCACTATAGTCGGACTACCTAGCTCTTTATCCACCTCATAGCCCCCATTGTACCTTGCTCCCAAACGGGCCCAGCTTCAGGTACGAGCAGCAACCAACAGCATCATTTGGTTCAACCCTGACAATCATCTGACCACAGTTTGTGCTGCATGTTCAAGAAACCCTGATGACATGACCACGGGGTATTTACTCACATCCTGAGTAGACGTGAACAGAGATGAATCAGCCCAGGATTCTTGAGATGAAAAACTCAAGAAGACCTGTCACTGCCAGTTGAAAATATTGAAACCAAAACTGCATTCATGCCTCAACCTATGAATTTAGCGTTGGCTCATCATCACACAGAGCATCGAGGAAATGGGAGAGGGACAGAAATGACAGAATGAACCGAGTTCCTGGTGAGTTCTGAGATCAGTCAGAGGCTGAGCAAAGCAAACAATATTCACAATCAGTCGTTGGCTAGCTTACAGCTAACGTCTGTATAAAAATGGTACATTGGCAAATCATTCTCAGATCACATCGGCCATCATCTGACAACAGTTTAGCTTCTGGGGGCAACTGAGGCAGCAGATACCGGGTAACGTATATCTGTCCAAGACTTACGCTTACGTGACTAATCTTTATAGACGAATGTAAAACAGATGATGGCCGATCAATACTGAGACTGCAGTTCGGCCAATGCATTCTGCCCTTCTTGCTCACAAAATGATATCAATTTAAAAATCTCTTTCCTTGCGAGCAGATTCTCCATTTATATGCAGATATATGTTTATAGAGATGAGGGGAAAGTAAACAGACTGCAGAAACAGTCCAGCGGTTGATTTCTGTCTGAACACACCATCAGCCATTAGAAAGCTTGCTCCAGAGAATCAGAAGACATATCACACACCTGTTTCCACAGGTTAAGTAGCCCATCTCATGATAAGTAACTGACCTTTGTGTGCGAGATTGGTTGGAGGGCCCCTTGAATCAGTATTGAGAGCGCCAGAAACAGATTTCTGGCGAGGGGTCAAGGCTTAATTTCATCACGCAAGACAGAGAGCCAGCTCAGAGGAAGTAGCGGACACCTGTATGCCAAAATAAAAACGTACAGATGCACAGAGAATATTCAGCCCATAACAGAGCCGGGATAAAAGCAGAGTGCCCGGGAAAAGAGGATTGCAGCCCTGCATTTACAGATAATCTTTGGAACGAGGTAGAGCAAAGAGAAACCGAGGAATTCTGTTAACAAAATGAAGGGGGGGGGGAAGAGCATCAGGCACGCTTATCTCTGAAAGGCTCCTGCAACCCAACCGGGTCAGATGAATAAAGAGGTTTTAACCTAATTTCTCACATCCACCAGCGCTCTGACCGTGCCTGACCACGGTGAGCTAGAGACGGCTCGTGGAAGAGGAAACGGAATTAATCCAGTTTTTCCGACTTGAAAACACAGCTGGAGCCGTGTGATAAATGCTGCCGCACATCAAAAGATGCTGTCATCAAACACGTTTTCAGTCCCGGCTCTGTTTTACCCCGAAATACTTCAAATGTGCGCCTCACGGGGAGCACATTTTAGTGTGTTTCAGACCCTAATAAGTAAATTTTTTTCAAAATCAGAACACAGCCGGGATGATGAGCAGAGCAGCTTTCAGTGGCTCCACGGTGGAAAAAGCAAATGAGTCGGCATGGCAGAGAGCTGCGTTAGCCCTTGAACTAATTTACTTCCATTCTGTGTAATGACTCATCACATGGAAAATGATGGTGATGATAAATAAAAAAAAAAAGAAATCATGGAATGAAGGTTTATCCAAAGACTACACTGCCCCCTGCTGGAGAAAGCAACAAGACCCTTACATAAGAGACGACAGTGTGGTCCAGATTGCTGTTACCTGGGTGTCAGAACACAACAGAGGTCTGCAAGTGTGTGTGTGTGTGTGTGTGTGTGTGTGTGTGTGTGTGTGTGTTTCCAGTTCCATTTCAATTGTGTGTCCAGCTTTAAGTGTGAGACATTTCAAAGTGTTTAAAGTTGAGAGGATTTGCCAAATAAACCCTGCGCTTAAAAAAAAAAAAAAAAAAAAAAAAAAAAAATCAGTGCATAATCACTCAGCCAATCACAGGAGCGTGTCTGCGTGTCAGTGTGACGGAAAAAAGATGTTACACCACATTCTGTGACCCATTCTCTGTGACCTAATTGGGAGTTGCAGCTGTATTGCTGGTCTTTTTTTCATGGTTGACCCCGCGGTGTCTCAGATGTTTATATAACGCCACTCTTCACTGTAATCAACTGTGGTGGTGCTCGCATTTCTGTAAGTAAATTACACACAGACAGCGAAAGCACCGAATATTAAGCAAATATTCTGATCAACACTCGTGAGCAACAATCCTGAACTGTCACTTCGTTATCTCACCGAGGACATTTTTCTCTTGAGGCTGAGACGTTCGCATTATTCTCCTCCAGTGCTCAGGGTCAGTTACCGAACAGCACTCCTGAGGCCCGAAGGAGGGGCTCGCCAGCCCGCTCAAGGTACTTCACTGAAGTGGCTGCTCGCAGCTCTAAGAGGGTCTGAGCTAAAATCCATCCCCAGCAATCAATTCAAATTTCCCCTCGATGGCGTTTGCAGCATCACTCTGGAATTAGACTTCAGCTTCATGCACTTGGATGCAAAAGGTGGAGAAGTCAGGTTTCATGTGTGTAAAATTATTGTAAGATAATTCTAACACACCAGCCAACCATGCTTCAGATTACTGAGCAATGCAGCAACATGAGGTAAGGTCAAAGACTGAAGGTATGCGCAGAAAATGTTTGATTTATTGCTAGTTTACAATCACACTTCCAGTTTAGTTGCTGACTTTCATATCAGCAGGTGGAAGTGATGGTGGTGGAGTTGCAGGCGAGAAGGCAGCATTTCAACATTTGTAAGCGTGAAAGAAACCACTGGATAAATCTGACGAGGGCGCACAGCGTTTAACATTTCTAAGTGTGTGTCACCACTGGGTATTTTAAAGAGACGTCGGAGCAATTCCCAGTCTCGTTTGTGACAACAGAACCAGATATTTTAAGTCAAAACATGTTATTTCCTTAACCCTAACCAAGTGTGTTTATGCCTAAACCCATCCAGAGCATTATCAGAGTGTTTCAACATTTGTTAATGATCAAAATTTGAGCTCAGAAAATGCAAGGTGCGCCACTATTTTGATGAATAACAGAACCACAGATTTGTTAATGAAGAAATTCCTCTGAGCCATCGCACAGCGCGTTTCACTTTAACTAGTCACATCATAGTATTTTATTGCAAACAATGAAAATCTGCTTATACTAAAACTGTTATTTTTCTACACGACTGGACTTTGAGTGCTGTTGATGATCAAACAATATCTTTTTGTTACGAGTATTTAAGTTTTTGGTGCCGACAGAACTCTGCATTTGAGCTTGGTCCAGCACCAGTCGCTGTGTGTACTATCACTAAAAGTCATTTTTCACTGAAGGTTTGTTCCATCTTTTTTTTTCTTTCAGCTTCACTGGACCAATAACTAATACAAGTAACCTCCCCCACTTGTCCTTGACAGTGTAAACACGGATTTAGGATTCTCTGGCATCTTGCAATGACACCCTTTTTCTCACACTCCTACTGTAGCTGGTGAATGGTGAAACACACTCTCACAAGCCGGTGTTGATTTGTCCGTTCTGGGCAACTGTAGAAAATGGCGATCCAACATGCATAACTCTGTCCGCCTCATACAAAGGTCACGAAAAACAGGATTCTTAGTTTTAGGTTGTTACGACCATTTCTGTTTCCAAATCTACCTAAATCATACGCACTGGACTATTAAGGCAACGTCCTGACAGAACTGAATTTTTTTGTAAAGAAGTAAAGAAAAGAAAGAAATAGAAAAAGGTAAACTAAAACTCCATTTTATCATTATGTTCAATTTACCGGATGAATAGTAACAGAATTTCCAAACAGAAGAGAAAAAGCTTTAATGGAAAGCTGGGAAGACATTTCTTTGATTTGAAGTATAACAAATATAAACATCTGACAAGAACTGAACAGAGAGGAGGAACAGAAAACAAAACTAAAGTAAGAGAGAAGGGATTGTCTCATGTCGAGGCTTAAAGCTACCTTTGGCTACAGAAATAAACATCCGTCCTCTTTTGGAAAGAGTTGAGCAGTCAGTGAGAAGGAGCAGAGACGTCAAACAGGACCTGAGAGGGCGACGTTTACCCCAAATGTCCCAGAGCTTTGCTCCGTTTTCCTGTTCATGATGTCATGTATGGTAGAGATGGGCAATTGTTCACTCTTGTCCCTCCTCTGGCCCTGAAGCAAGTCTACCGGACAGCTGGGCTTAGGACGCCTGCGCCTTGATGCCCGTTTCTCCGCCCGGGTCTTGGGTGGAGGGAGCCCGTCACAGATCCGGCTGCAGGCTGTGGTGATGCCACAGAAGGAGGGGTCGTCTGAATGCGAGGATCCCTCCGAGCTGCCCTCTGACGGCGAGTCTCTAAACATAGGTTGAAGTAACCTTTTCGTAAAAGGTGAAGGGTTAGTGATGACGGGCACACCATTACATACGACCCCTCCATTATACAGCTCTGGAGCAGCGTGGAAAGAAGGTTTCAGGGTCTCCACTTTCTCAAAGGGTTTCATCTTACGGCGTCTCCTCTGTGAGGGAGAAGATTGGGGAGACAGAACAGCTGTTAACATCTGTTCATCTGTTACCACCATCATTTAAAGCAATATTTTACACTAACATTCTGCTATGCAATAAATGTCTCAACACACCTTTCTGTTAGCCGGACAAAGACTCTGTGTGTCATCCGCATGCAGCATTTCAGGGCCTGTAAGCCAAGAAAAGCAATGGTTCAATTCTTTATTGACTGGCTGCTCTTCAAGACACCTGAGAAAACCCCTGAAACCGATTAGAACAATTACCTCGATGCCACTTCTGCTTACCTTCAGTGGTGGCTAGCTGGAATGATTCGGAGTGTATGAGCGGATAGGATGCACTCCTCTTCAAGCCCGTCTCATCACAGGAAGAGAACTGCCTATTAAGGAAACAGCAGTGGTTGTGGTAAAAGAATACATGTAGCGCCTTTATGGGGACATGAGTCACGGCTGTGTGAACATTTAAGATTCCAGCTGCGATGCTCTCAATGAAACACTGTATCAATAAACTGGTTTAATGAGTAGGAGCCATTCAAGGCACTGTAACCTCCGCACATGAGCTGTAAAATCCCACTTGGAGACGCTTACTCACATCTACACTCTCAGCTTGCGCTTATTCTTCTCAATTACAAGGTTTTACACGGCTGAATCTTGTTATAAAGGTAGTAGTTGTTATTACAAGTATTTTCTTGGAGCAGAAAGTGTCTTGCTACCTTTCAGGAGAGCAGAAGGTGTAGCTTTTTGTCATGGGTGGCTCTGGCTCTGTGGTAGGCGGAATAGTGGTGATGCGACAATAGTTGGCACACAGCACCAGGCCGAGACACAGGCACAACACCAGAGACAGCAGCAGGTAGTTCTGCCTGTCTGATACCTGGCAGACAGAGCATAGATTATATCAGCGGCAGCATAGCGACAACGTCTGACCAAGTGCAAGGGTGAAAAATATAGTGAAGACAATGGAGTATTGCTAAAAAAAAAAAAAAAATCAGGCTGAAAACAAAACAAAAAAAACCTGATTACAAATGAAGGCTTTGTGCCTGGAGCATTGTATCTACCTCAATCTGCAGCTGGCTGACTGTGACAGACAGGTTGAGAACCAGCTGAGTCACATTCTCCAGCTGGCCCTGCAGCAAGTGAATGGATTCAGTCTGACGTTGGTCCTGTGGGAGCGAAAGAGCTACAAGATCAGCATCCACACACACAAGTTCACATCACTGAAATGGTATGGTACGGACGGGACTACATGTAATCTAGGCGGAGAAAAGCAGGGTTTATGTGCAATTTAAACAAAAGGTTTCTGAGCTGTGCCACATTGCCTCCAGTACAATGAGGTATTTATTTTACTCTTTTTTTAAAACTGATTGACAACCTGTTGGATGGCCACATAGCCTCACAAAGAGGGGGAAAAAAATACCTCAGCCACATTAAAACAGGGCCTCAGCTGATTAAGGATATTTCATGGATGCACTCTGCTGTGAGCATGTTTCAGCATCCATGCCCCATGTATTCCAGCTGTTATGAATTAATATTTTAGGTACAATGTTCCAAGCAGTATTATTGGGTTTTTCTGGCCACTTTGGGACGACAGTGCAACAAGCTTTAATTATAACATTTAAATAGAAATCCCCTCATTTTGTAGTAAGTCTCAATAGTTGCCTATTCACAATTAGGACACTGTGCAGTTTTGAAGAAGAAAATAATACTCAGAATTTTAATATTTACAATATTATTAAGATAATCATACAAACTCAGAAATATTTATTTTCCATAACTCAATACAATACAACAAGTTGTACTCAGAGGAAAATACATGTAACATTAACTCCAAATGACCATCTGTGGCCATTCTGTCTTTGAGATTTTCAAATGCAATTTCAATAAATATGACAACTGTCTCAAAATGAGGCAAAAGTCTGTATGTCTCTCTGTCTGGTCTAATATTTGTGCCCTTTTATTGCTCACCTGCTCCTCTGCTATTCTAGAGGTGTTCTGGAGTTTAATGATGGTTTTGTTGAAAGCCTTCTGCATCTCCTCCATCTGCTTTCGATACCTTGAATCAAAACATGGATGTTTGAGTCTTAATATCTCCCTCTGCTCAGTTTATGAATATGATGGACAACTATTACACACTGGTGTGTGTCCCTGTTCCTCACCTTTGGCTCAGCTGCTCCAGGTAGCGTCCGCTGAGCGACATGTTCATCTCCAGGGCCTTGATGCGGTTGTTGAGTCTCATGAACACAGACTCCTTCTGGCTGGACCCATGCACCGGGTTCCCGTTCTGCTCCGTGCTGTTGGGGGGATCAGCGTAGATGTCCGACAGGGACGGTGAGGCTGCTGAGGGAGAATGAGCTGCAGAAGAGAGTGACGATGCAGAGACGTCTTCTGAGAAATCCTCCATTTTAGTTTCAGTGACGACCGTGTGACCACCAGAGGGCTCAAGTTCTGCGACGATGTCTTGAGCGAGGTGGGCCACTTCAGTGATAGCGGGACCACTTTCGGGTACCGCTGGTGGGTCAGGGTGATGTTCTACATCAGAGGAGGTGGTTGGATGGAGAACTTGAGATTGTTCTGCCTGATCCGGGGTTTGGATGGGGGCATTAAACTCCTGTTGAGAAACATCGATGTCAGATTTCTCTTCTGTTGGTGCCACTGAGGCTTTGTCCACTGTAGCACCAACACTGGGTTGTTCTGATGCTGAGGGCTCAATGTGCTTCTCCTCAGCCAGCACATCCTGGCTCTTTTCTGGCATCAGCTCCTTCGCTGGCTCCTCAGAAGACAGCTGTGGTGTCTCCACAATAGGTGTAGGCTTGGCAGAGGATGAGTCAGTGGCACTGGGTCTGGGGAGGTTCAAGGTTTGACTGGGCTCCAGCAGAGGAGGATCGGACACTGACTCTTTATGAGGCTCTGCTGTGTTCCCAGGAGGCTGCGGTGTTTCTGACGGGCTGGCTCTGATCTCTGGCTCCTGTTCAGAGACTTGTTCTTTTTCATGGGGCTGATGTACCTCACTGGGCTGCTGCTGAGGTTCAGGGCAGGCAGTGGGGGACAGAGGTTGGAGCCAAGCGGGTGTTGGAGAAACAATTTGTTTTCTGTCTACAGATTGGCATTTCCTTTTTTTGGACAGTAGAGCTGAACACTGCTGATGGAGATACTCTTCAAGGGACGCTGTGCAAGAGCAAGAGGAAGAAAATGAAGGAAGTAGTGAACAGTAGTTTTGGATTTCTTGCTGTCGCTCATGATGGTCCATTTTCTCCTTTTCTTCATCCAACTCCTCCTCCTTTTCCAAAAGGGTGATTGTAGAGCTGATAGGTTCTTCTTCATCTTTCCCTAAGGGAATGACAATGTCCTCCACTGGGGGGAGCTCTTGTTCAACTGTATCAGCAGCAGGTGCCTCAGCCACTGGTGTCTCTGAGGAGGGGACTACGGTTGCAGGGATATCAGCGTCCAGTAAAACCTCTTTCTCTTCAGAGTCAGGACTGGAGAGGGAGAAGGACAATATAGTACATGTCAATAATAAATGATAATACTATAGTGTATTACTTCACAAACCACTGGTCAATGTAAAAGCAGATTTCAGATACAAAAAACAAACAAAAAAGACACCAGATTTGAGGAGGCATGATGTACTAACATTAAATTGTAATTAATTGTGTATTATTAAACTCTGAAAAACACTCTTGTGAATACTGCTCCAATGTGTCTCTATATTAATGTGTTTTAATGTTTCCTGTTCTGAATGTGATTATGTTGACTTCCCTTAAGACAAATGTCTGCCTTTTTGCAAAACAATATTTCCCAGTCTATTACTTTAAAAGTTTCGTGGAGGTCAATTCTGGATTCTGAAAGATGTTACACGACTCATTAAATGTACTCACATGTGTTGTGACGTAAGGTCAGTAGTGGTAGTAGTGGTGGGGGGGTCCAGGTTGAGCTGACGGCTCAGTCATGTTTGATGAAAGGTTGCCTATAAAAGTAAAAGAAAATAATTTACATTGGGAGTGAACACAGAAATCATTATTATTTTTAAATTTCACAAAAACAGACACTGTGAGATAAAACTGGATGTTACAGGTAATTGCGCCGGTCATACCTTGCATCTCTGGGCCTCCACCGAGGACATTGACAGCAATGTTGTTGACCATGTTCAAAATGGCATCTGAAGAGAAAATGTAAACACCAGAGTGAAAAGTTAATACAGTCCAGTTTAGGAACATTAATACTCATTAATGGTCATTATCATGCAGTAGATGTCTGCCACACTCACCTTTTGCTGATCCAATCAGATCTTTAGATAACTTGACTTCACCAGGTGCATATCCAGGAGGATACTCTGTGGGGAGCAGTGCACTTAATAACACACATCAATCTTACAGCCAAATGTATAAATGTGACTGTAAAACCAGTTTGATTTCACCTCACTGAACATAATTAAACAATACCTGACATACAAATGATATGGGTCATTTCATTGTAATTAGTGTATTTATTTTTTTCGTGATAGAAACTGTACCAGGTTGGATGCTCTGAGTGTACTTTACTTGTGTAAATGCTTCAATGTATTACAGTTGAACGGAAAATCAAAATATATGATGTTCTCAGTTCTCACCCAGGTCATCATCCGGATCGTCGGGTCTCTCTGGTGGATCAGCTATCTCTTCGTACTCTTCCACCATACTTGTGCCAAACACCCTGGGGGGGAAAAAAATCATCAAAATCATTCTATAACCAGGATGTAATGATCGTTGACAACCTGTGGGAGGCAGCTAGCTTGAGCCTGACTCAAACAAAAAACAACATCATACAGTATAGGAGAGTCATCCATTAGTAGGTTATTTTTAGAACATGAGAAGGTTTTAACACAAGCATCAAACAAGTGTTAGATTTTCCCTGATGGCGCACCTGAATTTGCACAAAAAATAACAAGCACCATTGTGTTTCACTACTTCCTAATCTTTATTTAGGGCAATAGAAATAGTCGATGTGTTGGCTGTAACCATTTTTGCCACCTCTTTTGTGCAGAAGCTTCAGCCAGATTCACAAACAGAATCTAGGGACAGATTTAGAGTTTTTCTAAATGAGGGGCCAGAAGGGGACCATACTTTACACATGCGAGGGGTTCTAGGGTGTGCGTATTAGACACACAACTGACCTAAAAGCAAATCAACTTTGGGCAGAGAAAAGGTGATGACAAAATTCAGGCACCGGACAGTAATGTTATCTCTTAAGAGGACAAGTACAAGTCCCCCCCAAATCCCTTCAAAAATCAGCCAATGCAGTGCTCTGAAGCGAAAGGGGGCATTTCAGGGGCCAATCAGATTTCAACTGGGACCAACACCCCTGTGGCCCCGCCCTTGGATCCACCCAAGTTTTTATATCTGCATTAGTTCTGGTTCCACCAGAGGCTTAACAGTGTAACAAGGAGCTGTCCATGACCACATGCCAAATATTACACAATATCACTTGACACCATCTAGAGCTCATGCAGTATGCAGCAGGTTAGCATTTGGAAAACATGCTTTTAGTCACCCAATCCAAACACTGCTTTTGTTAAACAGTTGAATGCATAAACAACTAAAAAGTTAAAACACACATTTTGATTTTATTTTCCTGTTTGTTTTAGAGTATGTTAGAACATGGCCTGAATATTACGTACCTTATGAGACTGAGGGGGCAGAAATGCTCGGAGCCGAAGTGAGACAACAGCTCTACCTGAAAAGTGCAAAAAATGATTTGGATAATTTAATTGGATTGTATGCAGTATCATAACCCACACCAAATCAACACACTCAGCGGTGGTTGTGTAACTTACAAACAGCAAAGCCATGGTTGTTTCATTGTAAAAATCAATACAATGGTTTAAAAGGAAATAATGAGAGGCTGATTGGCAATGTGAGTAAATCTGAGAGCAACATCTCACTGTAGGGCGACCTAGATCATTTGACATACTTGATTATTGAAATGAAATGCCTGCTGGGCATCAAATTTTCATTATGGGTAGGGCTGCACAATATGTTAAAAAAAAATAAATGGCTGTGATAATTTTGACAGATTTTCGACCTTGATACGATTCACATTATTTCAAATAACAACAAAAAACCTGCAACTTCTGCAATTTGGATACTGCGCTTGGCCATATTACTCTTGATAATATTTGGATTAATTGTGCAGCCCTAATTATGTGCGATCATATGAATGTATTCAAAGTATTTCTTGGTGTTTTTAATGGGTTAGCAGCTAGCATAGCAAGTTAGATCTGGCTCTGTTTAGAGACAATCGCACCACGTGAGACAAAAGACACAAATTCCATCGCGCCTCCACGTTTAATTTTCACTCACAGAACTCTACAAGAAAAGCAGGCTAACCTTAATGTACTTGGTGAACATCTGAGGCAAGAGAGACAGAAAAGAGAGAGATAAAATTAAAGAGAAGTACACATGCATTTAATACAGGACCAACGACATGTATGCTGGTTTTGAGTCACTTTAGACAGCACATAATCCTGATACCATCACCTAAACCATGTTGATATCCAGATTATAAAACACAGACTAAACATTCTATATTTCAGGAATCTTCTGCTGTCCATATCCAGAATAATGCCTGATCTGAGCAGCAGTGAAACATCAAGATCTCTTATAAAACAATCTTTTGATTCAACAGACCCTGTGACTGTAAGGAAAGGGGAAAAAACAAGGAAAGAAAGCGCACAGAAACAATTAAATGACAAATGCTCAGAGATTAAATTGAGTCAGCACTACTTTAGCAGAGAGACAGAAATAGACAGATGCAGTGGTAGTGTTACAATAATCAAATATATTACACTCACCTTCACATATTTAGCATAAAGATCTTCGTCTAAAGGGAAGCTCTGGACTGTGCGTTCATCCCGAGCGTGAAACATTCCCAGCTTCAGCCACTTGTTTGTTGGATATCTACAGGAGGTGATTTACAGTTAGTTCAGTGATGTGGACATCTCTGGAATATAGTCTGTAGTCAGTTAAATTAATGATATTGAAAGAAAACAGGATTTGATCAATAACATTTTAAATATTATATATATATATATATATATATATATATATATATATATATATATATATATATATATATATATATATATATATATATATATATATATATATATATATATATTCACCTAAGTTAACAATAAATGTTCCCATATTGTAATAATGTTTGGTAGCTGCAGTGCACACACAGTACCTATCACTGATCGATACAAGGAAGTCTTTGGGAGTAGAAGAGAAGAGCTCAAAGTTAGCTATGTCAAACTGCTTCAACTGGATGGGCTCACAGAGCTCAATGATGAACCTGAACAGGAACAAGAAACAAAGCTTCAGGTTCAGAAATCTCAGGAAGCATCCCTGCATTCAAAGCAGGAGCTGCCACTTACCAGATTTTGTTACCACAGGGGTTCAGCATGTACAAGTCCATGTTCTCCTTCAATATGGCCGACGTGCTCTGTGTGGATTACATTCACAAATCAATACACACTTTTATTCAAGAGCTTCCTCAGTAGGATGATGTAGTATAGAATATACAGTACCTTGGCCTCTTGGTTAGCACCGAGGATTTTGGCTCCACACTCCACTGAGGCGTAGTTATTAAAGTTCTTCTGGACCCTCTTCACTGTATTAGTGGCCCCGTTGTTAGAAGTATGAGTAGACTGAGCTATTGAGAGGATGAATATAACAAAGAATCAGGGTGGGAAATTAGCTCGGTGAATTAGTCAACTAGGTCAAAATAGTTTGTCAGTAAAGACTGAAACAGTGTGGAGAATTGAGTAGAGCTAAATGTGTTAAATAGGAACCACTAGAAATGGAGTTATGTATTTTTTGAAATATTTTATATTTCATACTGTCATTCAGTGGGAAACACTGTACATTCACACTGCTATATTCTGGATCATCAAGCTTAACACAACTTTACAAGCAGGACAAGATAAACTCTTACGCTTTTCTTTCTCCACCTCCATCACCTTCCGCTTCCACTCATCAAATGTGGGGATGTCCTCGGGGTCCTTGCTGGAGTCTATGACTGTGGTGACAGGGGAGCCCGGGTCCTATCCAAGATAATGAGAAAATGAGAGCTGGGACACCTCCTTTGGTAGAGGGAGGAAAATAGTTCAAGCAGTGCACGACTTCCTTACTTGCTCTTCCAGCATGCGAGATGCGTTGGCCTCCAGATGCGGTGCGCTGTGACCAGCTGGAGGACTCAGAGGAGGGTCGGTGTGGGTTTTAGTTCCTGCGGTGTGAACATTGGAAGTGTTCTCCAAAACTATTGGAGGACTGCTGATGAACATAAATGATTGTCTTTTAAGTTACTTCAACCACAAACCCAACTTGACAACATGGCAAGACAAGTTTATGGAAGTGTATATTTTTTTGCTCACTAAGTAGGGCAGAAGATTAACGGTTCCCACCTTTCACCGTCATATGGATTGTTCTCTTCTTCTTCACAGTGAGCTGGGGGCAGGTCAGAATCACTGACTTCAGGTGCAGCTACGTCAGATGCATCATCTAAAGCACTGAAATAAAACAACAACCAATGTGGCCCGTTTATTAGCAGGGAGACATCAAGGAAAATGTGAATATTTTAAAGAAGATGCTGTAACCTAAAGCAATGCACAGCACATTTTCTGGAACAACAAAATAATGAGACACAGCAAAGCAAGCGTTTTTTTTGTTGTTGCTATTTTTACAGAAAGCTGACAGATTAAACGAACTGATAAGCTCTTATAAAAAGAAGAAAACGGCCTGGAGGTAATAATATCTTGCCTATTTGGGATGTTGTCTTGAATATCAAGGATGGCAGGGTTGTCTCTGAGCCCAGCGGCGGGAACAGAAAGAGGGTCGGGGGAAGGCAGCAGGGGGGCTGAGTCCTGGTCTTGAGTGATGGAAGTTTCTGAATGTTGATTTTCTGAGATTTGCTCAGGTTCTGGCTCAGGTTGTGAAAGTCCTTTGTGTGCCTCCAGCTCTACCTCCACAGCAGGCTCCTCTGCTTCAAAGGCCTGCTTTATAAACAGAGAGAGATATTTGAGCTGTCAAGGGAAATGTTGAAACGGCCGGCCCATTAGGCAGAGTTGGATTGATCAACAAAACACTTAAAGCGTCAGATGTTCCAGGAACGATCAATAATAAAAACTGGATGGTACAATGCACATGACTGCTTATCCAGCTCTGAAACTGCTGAGTTGTTCTGGAGGACACCAAAGGGTAAAACCTTCAGAAATCTTAGCTTTAAAATGTCACAGGACATTGTAGTATTAAGCTGTGGGATGTACCAAATCGAGGTTTAATTCACAGAAATGCTACAACCATAATGTACCTCTGAATGTTGTTTATCGTCCACTTCTTGTGCTGTCTGCCCCTCTTTCTGCCAATCATCCTCTATCAACTGTTCGTTTTCAGGCAGGGACTGGACAGGTAACACCCAGCTTTCCTCGACCTAGATATGAACACACACACACACAAATGTATCACTGATACCATGACAGAAACAGTTCAGTCACAAACACCCACAGGTCTAAATGAGCATCGTCAATATTTTTCTGGCCGATATATTAAGACATTCGCTTGTAAAAACAGGTGTTGATCTGATACATGTCTAGCATGGCAGCAGGTTTCCTGTGTGGTTAATATAGAAAAGGGAGTCTACAACAAATGCTACCTTGTGAGGTTGAATACTTTCCCCTGGCTCTTCCTCCGAACCGACGTCCTGTGAGGACTCGGGCCTCTGGGCCTCTTGGTGCGGCTCCGTGCAACCGACATAGCAACTAGGGTACCTACGGGACAAAGACAAAGAGTGTCATAACACCACTGAGTCAATCTGTCAGAATATGGGTCACTTGTGGTGAAAAATATCCTGGTATCTGGGAAAAGAAACATCAGTAAAAGGAGTACTCACACACTCTGGAATCAAGCGCAAAAAAATTTGTATTCGACTGCAGTGAGTCATACACAGTGTCCCAGTGTGACGCACTGAGAATGTCCCAGCGGCCTGTACCCCAACGTAGACAATTTATCTTATCTGGTTGCAAAGGCAGGGGACGTTCTCAAGAGACATGCCTCAAAAAGTTGTACATTGCTCAACACGACTGCAAGGCCTTGAAAAATACACCTGAAATCTGCGATACTTTTAAACTATTGTGTTCTGTGTGTTGTCTACTAACTGAAAACGAATGCATCCATCATCGTTTATTGAAAAAAGACAAATGAAAGCGAAAATAAAGAACAAATGACATTCACCGCTCTCGTTTCTGTTTTTAAAATTTGATTTGAGCTTCTGAGTATAAATAAATGAAAAAACAATTTTTTTTAATTGCTACAGTACTGTTAGGTGACACTGAGCCAGAGGAACGGTTGGGGTCACACTGATGTCATCACTCCTGGCAGGAAATCAACAATAAATAGCAGTAACAAGGCTTTAAATAATCCCAATAATGATAGCACATTCCTGCGAGGGAAACGTCTTCAGGATCCTGGTCTCAAAGGGCACACTCCAACTTGTCAACAATCCAAGCCATTATCTGGATTGTAGTCTGGATTCTAGGTCAAGTACTTTACTTACTACTGGTCTGGAAGGAGCAACTGCCTTGTTGATCTGACTTGAGAGGCTAGACTAATCGCAAACACTTTAGTGAACAACAGAGCTCTGTCTTCTAATTGAAAGCAAGTGGCCATAATGTAATTCCCAAAAGAGCAACAGTGGTCTTAAGGCATGACTCACTAAATAATTAACGAACTGGTTACAGACAAAGAGTTAACGCACCAGATTTTACAAAAAAAAAAAAAAAAAGGTAGGAAGTGTGGGAGATTTTTAGATGGCTCCGTAATGATGGAAGGGATACTCCCTTTGTATGGTGAGGCTAATATTTTAGACTGCAAGCCGCGTCCAAGTAAGTGAAATAAAAATGGATGTAGTGTTTGAGGGACAGCAGAAGCCATCAAATACACAGAAGCGAGCATTTAAAGAGCAGGTGGGATATGAAGGACAGAGCTGTTGCCCATGATGCAAAAAAAAAAAAAAGGTTGAAAATAGATAAGCATGTTTCCCACAAGTGCAAAGATCACATGCACGTGTCCACCATCATCAAGACTTTTCTTGAGACACACCTTTAACTGACACATCTTTGAGACACACCTCTGATTGACAAGTGAACTATGAGTTCTTCCAACATTTGTCACTTGCCTTGATGCGTCATTGACAACAACAATGTCTAACCTGACCAATAAGATATGATGACAACATGGCGTCATCCGTACAGTGATTATGATATCATGCACTAAAGGAATAAAAGAAACGGAACACAATTTATATTGCTACATATTCATTCATGAAATGACTTCTTGAAACACACTGATACTGATGCACTGGCATATTGAATGAATCACTTGGGCCATAGGGTTAGTGCTTTATTTTAGCTTATGCAAATGACTGTAATAGTATTGTATAATGAGTTATCCTTTTAATTCCTAACCCATGTTCAAATCCTTTAAATTAAACAAAAAATCCAATTTTGTCATAAAATCTGCCTTACAGTGGTCTAATACAAGTACAACCAGATGTATTAAATGGATATGTACATACAATGGTATGACAACTCTGGTGAAAATGTATATCAGTGACGCATATGTTTTATTTTAACTGATACCAATAACAGATAACTGCCTGCTTCTCATGGTCAATACTAAGGATAAGAAAGGCTAAGATGTAACGGGCGAAGATGGATCAGTTGATATTTCATTATCTATGGTTAAAACTTGAAGACCTTTCCACTCACTCCTCTTTATCAGCTTTTATTTGATGAACAGCGGATAGTTGATACATTTCCTATTATCTGGCGAGTAATTTAGTTCTTCGATCACACCGCATACCGTGCATCCCTAATTTATAGTGTCAGTCAGCCAATATCCATCCAACCCTATTTGAACGCAACAATTTGAGAAAAGAAAAATTAAAATCCATTGTTTGTTAGTCTTCAGTCATCAAAAAGATCATATCTCACAGCAGCCAGTTGGACATTTCATAACAAGAAGAGCATAGGTGTGATTAATAACATTTGTGACAACTCAGTTCCTGTGTTCCAAGTGTCCTAGTGTGCCACACCAGCTATCCAGCATGCATTATAACATGGCTCTGGAGTTACAGAACCTGAATGTGATACAGCTGTTAACTATGTTATTAAAAATTCCTGAATGTTTCCACTGCAATGGCACGCCTGACATCTTTTAACCGAGAGAAGTCCACAGCATGAACTAGAACAAGACACCTTAACATTTTACTGTAATGAATGGTGGCCCGGGAGTGTAGCAGAGACTCTTCACTCAGCTTCACTAAAAAATGAGAGCTAATGCAATGCAATGAAAGTAGGTCAGGTCAAAATCATCACCAATATGGGTCTTAATACCATATTACATCATGTCCCTCTCTCCCATCTCCACGTGAAGTACAAGAGTCAATGTTTTGTTAATATCCTGTAACATCATGGCTAAAGCCCACCATCATCCGACATAATCTCCCTCTCTGCTGGCTTTGCTGTGCTCTGTCAGACTTACACGGACCACAACCTCCAGCTTTCAAGAGGACCTACATGACTGACGTGACAGGCCTTTAATCCTGTCATGAACCAAATCTGTGCAACGTCGGCTAACGTTAGCTTTGTGACAGTACGGGTCGTGGGAATAAGCAGCCAGTGAATGTAGACTCAGCAGATTCATGTGTGAGAGTGTGTGGCAGAGACCTTGAGGATGTTTTAGTCAACAGTCCCGCATAAAGGTTACAGTGTAACGTTAAGCGTGTCAGCTAGAGTTTATATAGGATTAACACATGACACAAACTTGTAGCGGCTGATTAAATCTGGATCATTCTGCCAAATCACAAGGTAACGTTACTACAATGTCATGAGGAGGTGGAGGGTTAATGTTACATGTTAGAGAAAATCTAACTTAGGCACAACTCGTTTACTAGTTAGCTAGCTTGCAGTGTTAAAATTAGCTAACAAGCCACTACTGTACTTATGGTCAGCGACTCAAGCTAACTCGACATGACAACAAGTCAGAAGTCAGCCAGGTGCCACATCACAGCATAATGTTAATGCTAGCTAGCTAGCTCAAAAATAATGCGTTGTAGCTAACTTACCTGTGCCCTGGGTAACGTAAGTCAGATAGTGTGATGGTTTCCAAAGCTAACGTCTGCCAGTCACTTCATAATAATGACACACAGTTCAAATGGGACGGATTTAAGCAACTTACCAACAGACTACAGCTACACATAGCCACACTGACACAACTCGCCATAACAGTGTTGTCATCTTCATCCCTCTCCTGCCGGGACAGACATCCTCGCCGAACTCAGAAATAGCGTTTTATCCTTTTAGCTGGCGGGCTCCTGAGCTATGCTGAACATTAATTCAACCGTCGTTTCCCTCTCAATTGGCTAACGTCCGCAGTTTCACGGCTGAAGTGTGATGCTAGCCGCTGTCACCCTCACACACAACCTGCTATCAACTGTCAGTGCGTGTCATCGTCCGGCTGTCCAATGAGAAGGCAGAGAGACTGTTGCGCAGTTCAAACTGAGCGTGCGTTGGGAGCACCTGTTTCGTAGCATCTCGTCGCCCGTGTGGGTGGAGCTTCTCTAAGAGGGGACATTTAAGCGGCGTAATAGAGGCTAGCCATGCCTACAGATGTTATCGTAATTGTGGTACTTAAGACTCAATTTGACAAAAGTAGTCCCAGGGAGTGATAAAGTTGACTGAAACACGAGTGACCGAGATGCCGTGTTTAATGGGTGTTTAAAAACGAAGCAACAACAAAAGCTGTTGCAAAAACTGTAACCTCACAATACGAAAATAAGAAATCAGATTTTTTTTCCCTTTTACATCCATGCTCGACAAGAGGAGCTTGATGATTAATTTAATTTGTATGCAATAATTTGTGAAATGGCCCACATTGTGCAAAACTGTTGCATGGTTGCATCCTTATCTTTTGTTACAAAACAGGTTGTTGCAAGAGGGAGAAAGTGACTTGTGGTGGTTTCGGCCAGGGGGGGCTCACCTCTTTTCAGGGTAGGAATCTTCCAGGACATGATGTACAGGGCGGGATTCCAACCTTGCCTCAGAGGGAGTGAGAGGACTTCTATGTCGAGTTCACTAGAGGGAGCCCTCGCCCTCTACTCAACTCACATGCCCAGACTCCTGAGAGATGACTTGAAACCACCTCGGTCAGGACACCAAGCATCAGAGCTAGTGGCCTGTGACTTTACAGGAGTAAATGACAGTGGGCACCTCCCTCATGAGCAAGGCTGTGCCCAAAGGTATGCAAAAAATCCCAAATGACTGTAAGCCGCATTTTTTTTTAATTGAATGAAATTGCAGGTCAAAGTTCAACCAGGGCGCTCTGCTGCCGGCAAGTGGCTGGCAGTGAAAAGGGTCTTCTTTTTCTTCCGTAGTCTCCATCATCCACAATATTCTATAGCTATCTACTGATTCCTAAAGCAGGTACAGCTAAATATTTTCTTAGATCGTACCTTCAGTGAATTGGTTAATCCTCAACACATCAAAAACCATGTTAGTGATAGACAACAGAAGGCATATCGAGTATTTTTGGCTGTTTTATGGTCACTTTATTTACTTATTTACAGAAAGGTTTCTGAGCTTATAGGCTATGTAAACAGCACATGCATCCCCATAAAGCAATGCCAACTATACATAATTGAATACTTTTTCCTACATTTTGCCAAGCACCCTAGTTTTACATGCTTGATTCCATTCCCTCGATAGTCTTGCTTGTGCCCAGGGCGAGATGATCTCCGAAGGCCCACCCACAGATTATTTTAAGGTTTGGAGGTTATTTTAAGCAGGTCAATTAAATATATCCTCGTAATTAATTGCAGACTTCAGAACCACTTCATCTAGTTTATACATATTTGGGAAAAGTTTTAATGTAGACACAAATAAAGATTATCTCTGCAGTGCTTAATGATTGATACTTTTTAGGCTGTTAAAAAAAAGAGAGACAAAATCTACAGGTTATCAAGAAAGAAAATATGGAGAAAATAATATGAATTGAACATGTTTGAAAATAGTTTTCTCCTCATTTTCTTGTCATGTTTTCATCTTCTACATTTTGTTGTTGTACGCCTGTGTATACAACAGTTCCACATAGCAGGGCTGTAATCCCGCCTCATATTCAGATACGGACAAAATGTCCCCTCCAATGTATTGATATCAAAATACAAATTTAAAAGAATTACAGTGCTACAACTGGCACTTGTTTTTGTCCAACTGGTGTTGCCGTACCGCAACAGAAGCAGTTGCTTCCATGCAGAGGATCGTCTTGATCAATGGCAAACACTGTCCTGCCTTTCTTTTTCACTCGGTTCACATGTATAAAAAAGTGAAAGACTACAATGTAATGGGTGATACAGGCTATACCACTTTTGTTTGAGTGTTTATTTCCCTGGGAGGTTTAATCTCCCCCTCCCCATCCATGTAGATCCACAGCTGCAGCCTCTCCTCACGGTGTTGAACACGATGTATTGGTGCCATCTTCTGGCTGAAGGAAGGCCCCACAGTGTGAAAATACCACTGGTGATGTATTTGACGTTTGTTCATCGTCTTGGGATTCAGTGATAAGTGTGATCTTGAAGATGAAATAAGCCATTGAACGTGGTAATAACACCACTTGTGCCTGAATAGCAACAGTGGGACTATAGTATTCATACAATAGGACATCACAGAATATTTTGCAAAATGACTGTTTTGCAGATAATTTAGCCACGTGGGAGGTATGTGAAATTTCTGTACTTATCAGTAAGCTAGCAAGCGAGAGCATAGTATTTGTGACTGCGCTCGAAAACCCAATAAACACTCTGTGGACAAAGTGAGACATTATGAGGAAGAAGTTTATTGAGGAGCGATACAGAGACACCGAAAATAACAACTGATGCATTTCCCAGCTTAACATTATGCCCTCTGCTAAACAATGCCGTCTCACTACAACAGGTCCCATTTTTGTTGTTGTTGGTCTTCAGCAGATATTTTATTCATTTATGTATTTTTTGTTCCACTTTCCGATTCTCTTTCTACATTTAGCTTTGGCAATACAGAATTGTAATTCATGCCGGTAAGGCAGTCTAAATTAGAGAGAAGAGAGCATTTAGTGAATAGAGACACAGAGAACGATTAAAGCGCTAGGATCCTTGATGAGGTCTTTATAGTCCACAGGTACAGTATCTCCTTATCATTACCTATATACATCAGAACACAGTTTAGGCCCACATACACAATAACAAAGTGACAGAGAAGCACTTGAACATTGACGACAGCACCTTAAGCTCTGGCGCAGACGCTGACTTACAGACTGGCTTCAATGGTCGCGAGAGCGGAGGAAATAAGAGAGGTCAGACGAGTTGAGAGAAAAGAGAGAGCGCTAGTTTGTGATGTGCATGGAGTTGCATGTTTCAAACCTGAGAAAAAGGCTAAATGGAAACATGTAAATACATGTTCTTTGTTCATTCAACAAGGAACAAAATACGTTGTTTTGTTGTTGTTTTTTTTCAAGTGGCAAGTTCCATCGCACGTGTCAGCGTCTGTATCGGAGCTTAAGGCTGCGAGGGTCACAACTTGACCACCGATACAGCACAGGTGGACACCTATGACGGGGTTAAATGCGTTATTGAGGCTGTTTCCATATAGAGAGTACTGAAGGTGCTCCTCAGCCTTGCTATGTGTGTATGGCTGCTACTACAACACAGGAACAACTCACAAAAGTCCAACATTACATTTTTACCCCCGGTGGGTTTTAATGATTCATCATTAACAGCTTCAACCATGAAAACAAATACAACTGAAACGGCAACAAACGTGCAGACAAACGGCACATGCGCACGTGTTCCTCACACACACACACACACGCACACACACACACACCCTTACGCACACATACACGGAGTTACTCGCGCACAAACACGCACGTACACACACATACTAAGATACAACTTCTGTTCCTAAGAGAACATTAAGCTGATTATTAACACTTAATGGGGCATTATACAATAAATTAATACAATACTAAATCATACTTAGCCTACATATAGGCAAATTAGTCCCTCCCTTGTATACACACACACAAAACACACGCACGCACACTCTACATACACACACTCCCATGCAATAAAAGCAGCTTATGTGCCATGCTGCATTTTGGAATGAGTAGGGCAGTACGACTGCTGAGCGTATTCTCATGTAGAAGCAGCAAGTGGGGGGAGTGGTTGACTCGGTGAAGGGGGTTTATGTGTGGTGGTTGTGGTGGTGGTGGTGGGTGGATGGGGGCGTAGAGGTTCCAGGGACTGATACTGGGTAGTGGATCTGCTAAAGCAAACCTGGACCGAAAGGCGAGCAACAAGCACACATACACATACACCACAAGACAAGTACCATACTGTACATAGATATATGGACATCGTCACCTGGCAGGAAATTGAGGGTCAAAGGGTCAGAGACTTCTGTGTCTGCACTAAGGAGAGACCAGGACAGCAGAGCCATGGCTGAGAGAGGACGGATGGAGGGGATGGGAGTGGTAAGGTGATGGGGGTGTGAGGAAGCCCTTCGGATGCTTATGGTGGGGCTTGTCTTGTAGGAGACGGCGGAGGGCGCCGACTTGAGAAGAGAAGAGAAGAGAAGACATTAGTTTTCATACTTGACACAAGTTTAACAGATGCTACAGTATGCTTATGTTGCAGTTGACTTAGAAAAATAAAATGAGAGCCTTCAAAGAACTAAACGGTGAAAAAAAAACTTCTTCACACAAACGGTCAAAATGAGCAAAGGTAATATTCTTAAAAACAAAAATGGGGTGTAAGAGAAGATCAGTACACTCTCATGAGGCTGCGGCTGGCGGCTACTTAGCTTAAGTTCGCATAAAGATTGGAGATTAGGGTTGCCCCCAAATAGTCGACCAAGCACTGGTCGACCAAAAACTCATTAGCCGACCAAAATTTCATTGGTCGATTGGTCGCAGGAAAAAAAACAAAAAACATTTGGAGCCGTGTCTTGTCAAAATGAAGTCAAAATCTATGTGACTGGCGGCTGGCCTGTGTATAAAAGGCTAGAGGTCTTTTAATTTGAAGGGCCAGATACAGGAAGTCGTGACACTCACTCACTGTCAGTGGTTTTTTTTAACACGGCAGGTCCCTTCGACATCGCGGTTAGACAGTTAACGTCTAAGATATGGGATCATTTTGAAAAGAAGGATGACCCCAAGAAGGTGACATGCAAACTTTGCAAGAAAAACTTCGCCTATCACTCCTCCACGACGAACATGATGTACCATCTTAAACATGTAAGTAGCCTAGCTACCTGGCCCGAACGTTTGAAAGCAGAGATATATACATTAATGGTTTTAAGGCTCATAATTTTATGTTATTCAGTCGCTGAGGCTAGTATACTTGGGGGGGGGAAATACATATATATATATATATATATATATATATATATATATATATGCGTCGATTAGTCAACTAATCGCTCTAAATGATGACCACTGGTCGACCAAGAAAATCCTTGGTCGGGGGCAGCCCTATTGGAGATCCATTGGAAACATAAATTTTTTGCCCCTGCCTCTTAGAGAGTCTGTGCACATCACTGTCCTACAGCCCCTCCATGAGGACTGACAGGGTGGGACCCCCCTGATTAACAGGAACATCGATACACAAAATGCAAACACCTTTTCCTTTAAAACTATCGTAAGAAACAGGAATTATTCTCTTCATCGGAAAATTGCTTGAATATTTCTTTCTCTTCTCTATGTCCTGCTAACTGAGGAGGACGAGCGGGGGTGTTGTTTTACACTTAAGTCTTCGTACCGACTAAAAAAAAAAGATACCAACTGTTAATTTGTGAGCTTTGAAAGGTTGGATGGAGCCAGACTTGTTGTTTACTTGTTACTTGTAAGTAACTACACTGAGAGGGGAATCAGTGTGGATATTATCTGTCATCAGGTTCACCTGCTCATCTGTTAGCCGAGAATAGTGATTCAATTTGACATCCGGAAAAGTATTCAACTCCTGAGAGAGTGCAGCAGCTGTAAATAGCAGCTGAGATTACATTAATGAGAAGAATACTGTGATTAATATTAATAACTTAATATTAGAAAAGAATGCTCCATGTTCTACCATTTTTCAATAATGCTGTTATGTTGAATTATACGTGAAAAGTGTTTACCTGGGGATGCTAGGAGGAGCCCTGTTAGGGCGGCTGGGAGCCTGAGGGCTGTCAGCACTGTTATTAAAGGGCCCCAGGGGTCCTGGGCGGTTTGGTGGTGGCGGGGCCCCTCGGGGGGCCGGGCGCTGGCCTGAAGACATCCTCCTTGGGGCGGTGGGGCTAGCTGGAGGAGACCTGGAGAAAGGATAAAGTATTGAATGTGGTTTCACAGTAAAAAGAGCTCATGTAGCATCAGTTTTTGTTCATATGATCAGTTCACTTCTAGTCACTTTACCTGCGACCACCTTGTCCTCCCATCCAGGACGTGTCAACAGGCGGAGGTACTGGGACAGTGATGGTGGAGGTGGAGATATCACCGATGATGCTCAGCGCCTCCTTCAGGGCCTGGTGGGTCCTCAGCACCTCGTCCCTCCTCTGGGCCTGTTCCTGGGACTCGTCCATCAGGGCGTTCTGGTCACCTGCAGAGTATAGCTGGGCCAACAGCTCTGCATTGATGAACTCCTTCACCTAGTGGCAGGCGGAGGTGATACAGGGTAGCAGTCAGAATTTCACCATTATCATCATTATGGCACTAATCTAATAAAGTTAAAAAGCTTTCTTCAAACATCTGAAGAATCGTTTTACATTGTTGATCATGAGATGCATGATGGTCTTGGGCATGAGGTCCCGGATGCACTTGTTGACAATCGCCATGTAGGAATCCACCAGGTTACGGATGGTCTCCACTTTACGCTCCAGCTGAGGGTCCATGGAGAAGTTATCTGAGGTGGAGGTGGTCTCACTCTCAACCTACAGAGGGAGACAGGAGAAATATAATGAGACAGTGAGAGAGAGGGGCATGGGAAAAGACGGGCCGACATTTACAAAAGAAAAACGGGTGCATTGTTTGAATCTTTAAAGAATTTCAGTTGAGAACATTAACAAAAAAATAACCCAAATTATCAAGAGAATGTGAAGAAATAACAGTCGACATAATGACAATTTGATATCTGTGTATTATTTTGAAGAGATATCTCAAGAAGTTAGCATAACCAGCTAGCCCCAGCCCATTACGGCTCCTGTGCTAGCTGTGTAAACACTAACACTGCCCCTGTGCTTTTAGCTGCCAGTCTGCACTGCTAGCTGCATGGCTAACTAAGCTAACTAGCTAACGGCAGCTACAGTTAGCAGAAACTAGTGGTTATGCTGTTGATATCCTGCCCCCCTGTATGTTTTGAATATGAATAATGAATGAATAATGAATAATGCCCCCTTTAATGCAGGATGCTTACATTCTTTTTTTAAATGACAGCACTAAAATCCAAATGCTAGAAAACTAAGGCAAAGAAGGCAAACTGTTTCTTTCCATAATGGCCTTGCAAAATATGCTCAAATTCATTTTCATCAAGTTTCAAGGGCAAAGCTAAGTGAAAATGAGGGAAAATCTTTGGAGGGAGACGGGCAACCACAGCTCGTCATCCAGGAAGTACAGGACCAAAAGTTTAGAGAACAAATGAGTTTACTCACCGTAATGACTTTCTCAGGATAGACGCCAGCACGTAGGAGAGACGACTTCCAGCTTTCCACGTCCTCCTGAGAGTCACAGGCCAACTCCAGGGTGCGATTATCCTTGTACACATTCCTACACACCGTGACACAGGGCGACATGCGTTCAAAAACTGCTCAGATTCTAATCCATCAATTGTCAAAATATAGAAAATACTGAAGAACAGAAGTGTGTTTAGTTAAAGGAGGATTTGTAAGATATTTAGTTTAATAACATTCAAAAATTAACTTAAATTATCAACAGGGTTTCAAGAAAATACAGTTGGGAATCTATGTACTGTGTTGTACAGTTATCTACTGAAGTAGCCCCTCGCCACTTTGTACCTCTGGTCTTATGGTACACAACACCAACACTTCTCCAGTGCTCTGAGCTCCCTGTCCAGCTAACACCAGCTGTAGTTAGCAAAAGTTATGGCTTATTCTGATGATCTGTCGCCTATTTGTTTGGAGTACGGGTTTTACATATTGCACCTTTAAATAAATGTTATAAATTTGGCGTTACTTATATGAAAATAATTAACGTGTACAAAATGTTACAGGAAGAGTTAAAGGAAAGATTCAAACTCTAAGCATCTGGAAGTATTGACAGTATTGGGTCATGGGATATGTTGCTGTTTAGCCCTTTTCTAGGTTTTGAGCCAAGAACTTCTTCAAATGGATGAATGAATTACAATACAACATTTTACAGGACGTTCCTCACCAATGACTCAAAGCTCAGGCCAGATATAAAACACACAGATTCACCCTGCTCTGATAGATTACAGTGCTGTCAGGGCTGTTTGTTTTCTCCTACATGATGATCATCAACCTAATATTTAAGCATTTTTACATAATTCTGTTTTTCTAATGAACTGTTAGGTGTTATTTTATTCTTCTGATAATCTGATAATCTGCAACAATTTTCTGATTTCTCGAACACAAAATATAAATGATAAACTCCACGAACTGAGCTGCATATCTACTGAAGTAGTTCCAGTTTGTCCCGGCCGTACATGCAAGCATACATGCTGTACAAAACACGTAATCTAAAACATATTTCAGCCGCTGCACCAGAACACAGGCCCCTGAACTCTCTAACTCCATCTGCAGCACGTGATTGTCGTCAAAAGTTTCATTTTTTTGGCGCTAGAAGGTTTTTTTTTTAAAAAGAGAAATTTTAATTTGAAGATCTCACAGCTGACCTTGACTCCGTGTTGAAAATACAGAATATGTGCTTGCTGGACATGAAACTCTTCTCCACATCGCGGACCTTCAGGTTGTCCAGAGGGAGCATGTACTTCTTCTCCTTCTCCTGAGATTGAGAAAAACAGAAGGGCACGGAGCGTGAGCACTCTCATGACTAATGCGATTTGCTCTGTTTGTTATTTTCTGAATCGTTGCGCAACGAAATTGCGGCAAAAAAATCAGACAGGATCGGGTCCATAAGAGAAAGGTGAAATCAGGTTTTTAAAGGGGGGGGGGTGAGCAAAGAGAAAAAGGGGGTGACAGGAGAGAGGAGGAATGGGGGAGAAATGAGGGTGGGAGGTAGTAGGGGGGTGGAGGGGGGGGGGGGTAGAGAAGGGGGAAGAAGCAGAAACAGAGAAAGAGAAGGATAGCACATGTGGAAGTCATTACAGTGTGGGTCAAGACACAGTCGTTGTACACGGTGCGTTTTTTTGCCGGGGAGAGCTGGTAGCTAAAGGCCGAGTAAAGTGCTGATATGTGTTTGGACATCCAGAGAGGCAACTGCTCAAACACAACATTGATCTTCCGAGGTCGCGGCTGTGACACGACTCAAAAAGAGGCCTGCGACGGATGCTAGGGGCCTGAAGCGGCTCTGCTCTGCTTTCCAACGCTCCATCCCGGCCTCCATCTTTCTTAACTCTCTCCGTCTCTTTTCTTTTATCCCTCCCCCTCTATATTTTTTCAATATTTTTTCTTTCCATTCCAGAGGGGCCCACTTCCTGCCTGATTTTTTTTTTTTTGAAGAAGGAGGGAGAGAGAGAGAGAGAGAGAGAGAGGGAGAGAGATTAAATGACAGCCTGGCGTTAAAACTCAACATCTGGTAGTGCTTAGCAGCACACAGAGAACCAGGGAAGGAGGGAGAAGTTAAAGAGACGGCGGGCGAAGGAAGGAGGAGGAGGAGGAGGAGGAGGAGGAGGAAGAGAGACCGAGAAGAAGCGAGCGCAAAAGTGGATTTGCAAAAGATTTGCAGAAGAAAGCCCACATCTGGTCCAAAGGTCCGGAAAGTGGCGGTAGATGGTCGCAGGTAAGAATTACGGAGGATGAGGAGAGAGGGGAAAGAAGAGAAGACGAGGAAAGTTTGCACACTCTTCTGGGTTGTATTCCCCAAGGGGTCACTGCGGCCCATATATGGTCACGCGGGTCCCCTCCCTCTTCCTCTCTCTTCCTCTCCCTTTCTCACTCACTCACTCCCCCCCTCCGTCTCTCTCCTTCCCTCTTTTTTGTAATATCCCCTCCCTGAACGTGCAGCCAGTCTGTCCCAGTCGTCTGAGCGAATATGCCACGTCAAGGCTGGATACTCTTCATGGCCGGCGTGACCGAAACGGACCGCGAGGGGACCCAGAGCTCAAAACATCTACCAAAACAAATAAACACGCCAAGACAGAGACGCGCACCAGAGAGCGGCCGACGCGGACGAGGCGACTCGCGGCTTTGGAGGGGGTTTTTTCGATAAGACGGGGACCCTTGCTGGCAAAATGGAGAGGGGCGCAGGGAGGGCACAGAGCATCTGGAATGGCAGAAAAACAGCACTCAAGGCCTGGCTCTTAAACTCCGGCTCCGTCCACCCAGTGTTCAGACTACCTGTTCATTGTCATACTGGTGTACAGTAGTCTGCACATTGGTTAGACTGGGCATGGACCCTCGTCTGTCAGTCTGTCTTTCTGTGTCGCTCTCTCTGTCTCTCTATTGGCATCCGAGATGTTTGTTTGAATTTTTTTTTTATTTTCGCATCTGTTCCTTCCTTTTCGCCCTTTGCTGTTTTCTGTATGTGATCTATGTCCACCTGTATTAAGTGCATTCTAACACTCACCACTTCCTTTTTCACTGCTTTTTGGAATAAACAGACATCACCACTTTCAAACACTAACTGCAGATTTGACAACACAAAGCGTAAAAGGGAGGAGAAAAAAAAAAATCGAAATTCTAACAAGCTCTGAAGCCAAAGCTCACTAAATAGCGAGCTCTCATAATTTATAGCATGAATGAGTAAGTGTGCAGGCTGCTAGCCTGGTGCTCTGATGAAGATGTGGTCCACTGGAAGCGGAGGGTGGGGGGGATGGGGGGAGGAGGAGGAGGAGGAGGAGGAGGAGGAGCGAGTGTGGCTGCAAAGCATCTGACACAGGCCAAGAAGGAACGAGGGCCAATCAATCAAGTGGAGTTTGAAAATACAGTCAGACACCTCCAGTGAAGTTATTTCTGTGGGTGGCCAGAATGGGCTTGGAAGACTTGAGGCAAAGGAAAGGACACTGGTGTAAATTTCTGTGGTGTCAAATAACTGCAAGGAAAGTCGTAGGAAAAGTGTTCTGCAGATGGGTGAGAGAGAGCACAAAGAACACAACCGCCGCTCAGTTAAATGAGCCTGAGGAGAGGTCCCGTTGTTGGTTTGAGGTGAAAATATGCGACTGCTCACGGTTTCATGAGGAATATTCTGCATTGTTCAGAGTCAAAACAGTGACTCATCATCATGGATTGATAGCTCGGGGTTGGTGGGGGGTTGGGGGTATTGATATTTAATAGAAGGGTTTTCTCTCTGCCGAAACACTGGGGGCCGATGCTTGGATCAAAAACTTGTGATTTTCCTGCCAAGAATGCGAGCGGCTCCGGAGCAACTGCCAGCCACACCAAGAGAGGGAGGAGGGTGCGCGAATGCATGTATGTGCATACGCGACTTCAGAAAGTTCAGGGAGTGTAAAAACAGAAATATACAAGGCGAAGCTGCAGAGTCTATAATTTCCAATATTACCACACCAGCGTATCACATGACAATCTGTAGAGGCAGCGCTGAGCGGCCTGTGCGCCGTCTCAGTGTGCTTTCATATATTTTGGGTGTCTGCGAGTGAACATTTGGTCGAGATTGGGACCGATCCAAATTTGCAAAAAGAAGAGGCAAAATGCCTGAACTCCCAGTGGAAAGAGGTGGGGAGAGAAGAAAGACAGGAAAGAAGGGAAACTCCGAGACAAAAGGGAAAAATTAATGGAAAGAACGAGTGGATGACAGAACCACGGCCACATACGCGGCCCGTACAGTAAACTGCTCCATCACTGCGGTGATCCCCTCTTAAACAAAGGCGAAATGCTCTCAGAAAGTAAATTGGACACCAGTTAAGTTGACCCACATTCAAGTGGAACCACACACACAGATCTCTTTTACAATCGAGCCTGGAGAAATCACTGTTGTCTACAGATTCTGCTGTGTGTGTCTGCTGGAGCTTCATCCTGGCAAGAGACTAAACAAGGTCCCATAAACAAACAACGAAGCAGCAGCAGCAGCAGCAGCAGCAGCAGCAGCAGCGACTGGCTGAATGAGTTGCAGTGTGTCCGCCTATCTACACTTGCTGTGCAGAATATCCTCCAACCTGTACAGCAGGCACAGACAGGCAGATAGACATCAGCCCGCCAAAGAGCCAGCAGGACGGACCAAATGCTGCATCCTGTCCATGCTGTCATCCGTTTGTAATTGTTGGAGTGTCTGATGTGTTTTCAATGATGATGAGGAAAAAATAATAAAAATCTGATGAAAAAAAAAAGTGTTCCAAAGACGTCCAAGTCGTTTATCCAATGTTGGTATGTATGAAGTTATTTGCTTGTTCCACTCTGCACAACATCAGACTGTCATCCGTCAGCTTTAGATGACTCCTTTTTTTTTTTTTTTTTGCAGTATATTCTATTTTAAAAAGAGAAACAGGACATTGAAGAACAAACTGGATAAGCCCACAAACCCTCAAACTCCTGAAATGCCAACTATTTTGATAAAAGATAAATTACTTAAGTATTTTTTTAGAAAAAAAATCATTTTAAAACATAAATTCTCTGATTCTTGCTCCTTAAAAGTGATTATGGTTAGGTTTCCTTTACTCTATGGGAGTCAACTGAATATCTTTACGTTGTGGACAAAAACAAGACATGTAAGGACGCCATTTTAAGCTTTGGGAGACACTAATCATCTTCCACAGTTTTCTGACATTTTATAGACCAAAAAACTTTAATCAATCCAGTAAATAAACACCCGTTGCAGCCCCTCTGCTATTTGTTTCCAAACTTTTTTTGTTCAAAGCAGTGACACTGCTGTGAGCTGCTGCTCGGAAAACCGAAACAATTAGCTAAAAGACACTAAAACGCTCTGTAAGGTTGAGGGGAACTGCAGAGTCTGGTCAAAGGCCTCGGTCTCTTTTTATCCATTGTCATTAGAGAAAATAGAGACAACAGCTGCTTTGAACTTACCTCGTCATCCTTGAACCAGGAGAGGCTCTCGGCGGTCAGCACAAACCAGTACTCTTTGGCGCCTCCCTTCATGATGCTGATGTTGTTGATGGTCAGCCAGCCTTTGCGAATGACCTGAGGGGAGGGTGAGGTCAGACAGTCAAAAAAAAAAAAAAAAAAAAGCTCAGATGCAGAAAAAGGTAAGTACACTAGAAACTCAGAGAACGAGAAGATGACAGGAGCTCTTCATCCACATTAATTTTGATGAATCAATCTGTGAGCGTCAGCAATGCATGAGTTGCGATGGAATGTGTGTGTGAAGGTCGGGTTAGGTGCGTCTTTGTGACTCACTCGGGGCCTGGCATGTGACTGTGTGTCAGTGCAGTCTCATGCAAGCAACTGTGTTCACGTCGTCACAAGCAGAGGTCCGTGTGAGCTTGTTACGTGGCCATTGTGTTAAGTGCCTCAAGCGCACAATAAAGCGCGTGTCCGTGTGTGTTTGTGTGTTAACTGTTAGGTGTATTAACCCTACAAGCCCTACATAAACAGGCCTGTGGGCGCAGTGCCAAGTGATTATTAGGTTAGATTACTGTCAGTCTTGCACCGCCTAAGACCCACTAAGGAGGTTACCCAAATCATTGCAAAGCCTTTCTGTCATAGGCGCAAATAAGCAAGCTGTCGTGCATGGATTCACACTATCAGTCTAAAAGTTGATATTTTTCGAATGCCAAAACCAAGGCAAATTTGATTTCTATTTACGTGGCAACCCCTTGTAGTCTGCAGACCTTGGTGGGTGGAGGGGGTGTTAGAGAGTAAACGGTTAGATAGTAAACTCTTACAATCAGGCCTGATGCGGGAGGAGAGGAGGCCTGCAACAGGAAGGAATGTGGGGGGTTTAGAAATCTGGTGGCACTAAAAAAAAAAAAAAAAAAAATGGCAGCTTCTCTTGTGCAACTGGTCTTAAAAAAAAATGCCCCCTGCCCACACATAGCCTGTCCGAGTGGGGAAACGAGAAAATGACAGGTTTCTTATGCAGCGGTGCGGCAGAGCACCACACAATGGGCAGAAGTGTTACTGCAGGCACAAATGACATTGCAAACCATAAACCCACAATGAGCGATACTCACCAACAGACACCCATAAGAGGGCAGCTGAGATTCTCACTAAGGGATGGGGATGAAATGCAAAGTGGCACCTTGATGACACAGGAGGGGTTCAAACAAAGGGAAATGTCTCAACAACAACACCAGTGATGATGGTGGCATAAAGTAATAGAACCCAAAGGGATTCTCTTACTCAGATAAAATCATAAAGAAGCAAACAAACCACTGTACACAACTGGTGCCCGGCTAAACATAACCCAGCATGCATGACTTAAATGTAAATCATAATAACAGAATCTAAGAAAACACGAGGTAAACATGTATATAACATAAAATGTGTGCAATGTGTGCTGAAATGAAAGTGATCCCGGATCGGATCTCTTTCATTTCAGCGTCTCTCTCTGCAGTAGCCATCCTGCTGCCGTGTGGACGTGCGGTCCTGCCTTGACCTTGTGCTCGGCTGTTCGTGTATGACAGGGAGGACCTGACAAACGCTCACCTGGTTTCCCGCTGAACTCTGGCTCTTATTAGTCTGACTGCTCCTCTGTTGCGCACTGCAGGTGGAGAAACAACAGCGCGGGGAGATGGCAGGAGAGAGGAGGAGAAAAACACGACAGAGGTAAAAGGAGGACTTCTTAACATTCGTTTTTTCACAAGCCTGATAATCATGAATGATTTACGGCGGCGATGCCGAGCTAATAGATGGGGTCTTTACTTAGCAAAGCCAATGAAGTCTTCGTGGTTAGTGTTGATGTAAGAGAGCTGGACGTCTATCAACAGCAGAACCTGGAAGACAACACATAAACAAATACAGCAGCTTGACATTTTTGAATTGACAAGATTTTTCTTTTACAGTAGATGAGATGAAAAGATTGATTCCTCTTTCTAATCTGTGCACTAAGTACGTAGCTGCAACCATCACACATTTCCATCACACAGGAATGTAAGTGGTATCAATCTTCTCGTCTAACTCTTGAAAAGCAAACACGCATCTTTCCCATAGTGTTTCACTATGACGTGGACAAGCATTAACATCCAATACAACACATTCATAATTTACAAGTGGGCGTACGCTGAGCTAGCCAGCATACATATTGGTGAAAGTAGCCAGTAATTTAGGGCCAAACCCATGAAATGTGTACATTTCCACCATGTTTTTAATTGTGTTCCATGAGTTTTCGAGCACAATTAGCTCCTCTTTAACACAGTTTATTTTAGCGAAAGGGAGAAAGAATAAGTCTTTGCATTTAAAGAGGGTTGTACCGTTCTGTGCTCGGGCCCTAGTAATAATAACAAAAATATTAGTATTCTTTTAACCACGTTTTAAAACACTTCACATACAATTAAGACCCACAATTTACAACAGTTCATTTAATATTAGGATAAAATGCAGATAGTGAAACATAAAGAAAGATCAACAAAATTAACACTTAAAGGGATATTCCGGTGTAAATTTAATCCATGGTCTAAATCAACGTGAAACTGTGTTAGACTCCCTCTCGAGAGATCAAGTTAGCAGACCACTAATTTACGGAGTTTTATCAACCTCGGAAACAACCGCGCGACAACAATACACTGCAGTAAATGGATCCAAATATAAACCGCCACCAAAAAGCCACAAATAATGCTCAGAACAGCACCAAACTTCAGCAACAGTACAAATAGGGTCTCAGCACATAGTCTGGGGCATCTAACCTCCGCTAGCTTAGCTGGATTTCTGTTGTAAAGCTAAAAACAGATTTCAACTCTCCTCCATCAGCTTCCGGGTCAGGGAAGTCCCGACGCGACGATTTACGAGTGCGGTTAGAAATGCTCAATTCCGTTCTTTTCCCTGTCCGCTATCGATAATAACTGTTATAAACTGGCAGGTAAGACACATATGAATTGATCAAATATCATTTGATTGCTTTTCCATGGAGTCATAATCATACATTTTCATCCATGAGCCGCGGAACTCTACTGCACTCGGTAATCGACTCGTCAGGACTTCCCGTCAACAGGAAGCTGCTGCAGAAGGGTGGTAAATTTAGTCAGCTTTTCAGTAGAAATCCAGCTAAGCTAGCAGAGTTTGAATGCCCTGGACTATGTGCTGAGACCCTATTCATACTTTTGCTGAAGTTTGGTGCTGTTCTGAGCATTATTTGTGGCTTTTTGGTGGCGGTTGGATCCGTTTACTGCAGTGTATTGTTATCGTGCGGTTGTTTCTGAGGTTGATAAAACTCTGTAAATTAGCGGTCTGCTAGCTTGATCTCTCGAGAGGGAGTCTAACACAGTTTCACTGTGATTTAGACCATGGATTAAAGTTACACCGGAATATCCCTTTAACAATAAAACAAATGGTAAAACCAATTAAATGGAAGTCTAAAATAGTATATTTTTTAAAAGTTGAAGAAGACATTGTATCAGCTACTGTTGTGTCTTCCTACAGGCCATTCCCACAACTGAGGGGCCTGAACAGAAAAGGCTCCGTCACCTCTCGGTCAGGATCGCTTTACCAGAGGATCTCAGGTAAATCGTTATGAGCTAATCCTCTACGAGCCTTTAAAATCATCATTAAAATGTAAATATCTATTCTAAAAAGAGGGTTTAGATGTGAAGAATGAACAAACTCATGAGTGTTACCTGGTCCTTGGCCCGACTCTCTCTGTCGCGGATGTGAGAAGTCACAATCCTCTCTGTTTCCTCACGCAGCATTGGGAAGCATTCCAGCTGAAAACACATCACGCAGCTTATCGGTCATTACACAGGCTTACATTCCACACTTCACTTTTACTTGTTTTTCAATTGGAGTTTCACTCAAAATCCACATGGACTACCTTGGTAGAGCACTGGCGCACGGTGTTGATCAGTTCCTGGATGACCATGTCCACACACTTGACGCAGGGCCCCTTCAGCTTTATGATCTGCTTCTTCACGATGGCCTCAAACGCCATGTCTGGGGTGAAAAGTCCAGTCCTGAAACACACCAAGAGGAAGGGAAAAAGGATATAATTGTGGTGCAAAGTGGATTCCCTTTTCAGTGACGTCTATTTTTATCTTTAATTCGGTTCTTCCAGTAGTAACCACAGCCTTTGTAGTGAACAGTCGGTGGCTGCAGTGATAATAAAAGGGTTACTGCCAAAACCTTTTTTTGTGGACGTCATTTTAAAAAAGAAAAGCAGTCATGGCAGATAGCGGCCCTGCTATTGTTTTTGGAGAGAATTCAGGCTGAAATGTGGTGTTTCTTTAAATGTCAGACTCCCCTTCACTTGGGTGGCAATTTTTTTTCGTTATGGTGGCTAACCGCTGCTGAGTCAATATAGAAACACACGAGGAGGCTGAGCTAAACATACAAAAAGAAAGAAAAGAGGGACAGCGTGCCCCTCCCTTGTTCATAAATCCCCACACAAACCATGTATTTTAGGCCGCTGGCAAACCAAATAAGAAAACCTCTGTATTTTTACTTGTTATGATGTTTGCTACATCGACACTGATACGTAAGACTGTCTTCAGACTGTCAATTCATGCGTTTTTTACCTAAAAAATGTAACAGGCACAAAATGGAGATCACTTAATAGTGACTCTTAAATATTTGGAAGACTTTTGTGCTTTTTGGGAAGGGAAAATGGTGCGACTTTGGCGCAAGAGCACGTGTAGAAAACAAAAAAATGAATGTCTTTTTAGTTCTGCTGTTCCTACCTGATACCGTGGATGTTCTTGATGGCATAGCTGATTTCCCGACGCATCTCCTTCTCATCGCACTCCATCTGAGGGGAACGGAGAGGAGTAGTTTAGACAGGGGACACAGAGAACAGAGTTGTGAAACTGTAAAAGATGAGAGACAGCATCAAGAGATACCAAGACTGATTACAATATGAAAAAAAAGAAGGGAAAAGCTGTATTTGTACAGTTTGTTTGAACAGGCATTGATAGTAGTGAAGCTATTTGGGGATCATTCAGGAGACAATCACAAAAGAAAAGAGGAGAGTGAGTGTAAAAGTATAATTTAGTCTAATATTTAATCCTCAAGATTTAATTGTCCTATCTAGACGAGAAATAAAGTGTTAAAGACTGTTATTATTTCAGTTGCTCCCTGTGCAGTTTCAGGAAAGTGTCACTATCTTTAAACAAGATAGAACAATGCAGATGACTCAGTGCAACAGCTATCAGTGAGGACTGAGGTCGTTAACTCGGTTTTTACTGGGAATTTGGGAGTTTTAGCAAATGGGGGAGTTTTAATCCTTCAATTAATAGGTCACACATAGTGTGAGTACAGCAGAGATTCAGTATACCTACATTTGACTGCCTTAAATTAAGCAAAATAATCTAAATGTGAAAAGTTAATATTCTTAAAGAGATTTCACTTTTTATATACTGTATGGTCTGAGGGTGCGTTTGGAAGACTTGGGCCCTCGCTCCTTTTTAAAATCAGGACCACCAGCATCAGGTGACTGCACCAGGAAAAACACAACAAATGAACACGCGATTTAAAGGTGGAGTAAGCGATTCTGGAGAAACAAACAGAGCCCTCCCATCAGTGCTCCTTCAAAAGCTCCGCCCCCCCGAATACATAGATTGGACGCACGTTGGCATGGCAACGACACTTACAACTGGGTGGGCTGAACGAAAAAAATCCGATTTCCTATCATCTCTACACTGTCCTGTCAAAATAAAGCCATAAAACAGCCACAGAAGAACATTCTGCCACTACTGGCATAATAAAGAAGATTTTAAAAACATTTAAGCTGGCATGGCAATATCTATTTCATATCTTTCATGACAATCATGGTGTCTCTCCATTCCTCGTGGGTGAGGATGCAGAAGAGTAACTGGCAGAGGAAGAGGAGGAAGGCAGAGTGCAAACTGGTTCCTCTGTTGCCGATTGGCTACAGTAGTGTTGTGTGGCACTGTCCAAGCCACATTGTTTCCCACTCTCAGACCCAAGGCTGCGAATGAACACTAGACTTCAGTATGCACATAGCTCGATTAATATCTATATTCATAGCCCTCTCCTAAACGAACATGCATTTATATGTCGGCACCGCTGGCGCACAAAAAGTCAAGTGCAGCATGTGCAATGTATCACCTTGACCAGTTCAAAGGGGAAACGCTCATGAAAGATTCGGTTGATTTTTGCTCCACCAGACAGCTCCACGGTGTCCACCTGATCCCCTGAACCCTCGATCCTTTTCTCAAAGTCCACAGAGAACTGCTGCACCATCCTGAAACAACGGAAAAGAGTGCAATAAATAAAAGGCGAGTGACGACCTCCGACCTCTCGGATATAAGCCAAGAGGCAACGGCTGCCAAGGAGGGAAGTGCACAATTTTTCAGGAGTTAGGTGTTTTGCACGACGCTCGCTTTTCATGAACTAGATCTAATGTAAATGCTCTCGTTGTGAGCAAACTGGGGTACTGACTGCAACAGCTGCTTTGTTTTGCGGGACGGGTCATCAGGTCGGTATCCCCGGTATTCCTCGGCCTCCTTGTCCAGAGCCAACAGCTGGGACTGCAGCTTGCTACGGAACCCTGGCAGTGTGTCCCGGATATGGTTGGTCAGTTGCTATGGAGACACAGAGCCGGCGATAATGACACAAATTACAACGGCATAGAAGCATCGATAAGTAGATTGCGTTACTGGCATTCTGGCTGCAGCGATTTACCACCAAGAGTGCACTGTACATTGTAATGTGGGACGACGCAACATTCACACAGTAACAATGCAGAGAAAATGTGGAATCCACGCCTGGGTGAAGTGATAAATGACTGCGAGCTGAACTAGAAACAGAGTGCATTTTCCACCCACTGACACTCACCCACGCTGGCGTGCCCTCCAAAGGAAGTACAAAAAAAGTCTGCCCTCTTCTTAATTAAGTGAAGTGCACTGTGGGGAAGCACTACGAGTAAATGTATGATCACCTCGTTGAGCACTCGCTGCAGCCGTGGGGTGCCCATCTTTTCAGCCATGTGCCTGTACGATGGGTGGGACAGGAAGAACTTCCTCTCAGCCTCTAGAGCCGCCTTGATATCCTTCTTCCCATCGATGTCTTTCTGACTGCGATTCACCACTCCGATATAACCTGGGGAGGGAACGAACAGGGGCGCAAATGGAGGGAGGAATAATGAATGGGTGTCCCAGCAGAGAAAGGCAGCAGGAGCACAGGCAAGGCAGAAACACGCGCAGTGGAAAGGAAAGAAGACAGAATGAGGACAGAGTTATTGGACAAAAGGTTACAAGAGAAAGAGTTAAGTAGGAGAGCCGAAGGAATGCGTGTGGCATAGCTCGCTGTACTGTGCAACACACACCTCTTCGTAGCGGCAGCAATTTGTTCTCCAGCACATCTCGGGCATCTGTGCCCTCGTCCATCAAATCCAGTTTGGTGATCACTCCGATGGTCCTCATACCTTTAAAAGGGGACAAAAAGGGCAAGACAGGATGTAGAAATGCATTCTGGAAGTTTGAATGCACATTTTTCATGTTGATTAATCGCTCTGGTCCCTTTTCTAACCAAATGCAACAATTTCTGGTATTATATCCTTCATTATGATTGTTTTCTTCTTTTATTTGTGTTTTAAATCATTGTAAACTGAATGTTTTGCTTCGGTCTTTTTCTTTTTCTTTTTCTTCTTCGTTACTCGCATTTGATTCTATTACTTTCATCTCACTCTCCTTGTCTGATATCATCCATCTCTCCCACAAGGTTATTTAGTCCAGGTCCTTCACTGTCTAGCTAATTCCATCCTTCTCTCCTCTCCTGTGTCCTCCTCTTCTATCTGAAGGTCAAACTCTTTGGGCATGGAATTAATTTGATTTATTTCTCCTTTCTTACCCTTCGTATTTATCCCTGTGTCTTTCCTTTGGACTTTCTCTTCTTTAAGTCTTGCCATTATCTTTTGACGCCACCCTTATCCTCCATTTTCCCCTGCTCTCAGCCCCTTTGTTTTTCTAATAATAATGTGACACTTGATCGATCCCTTCAGGGCGATTCTGTTGCCACATTCAGAGAGGTCAAAGGACAAGGTCAGACACTGAGCACCATCCCTGCAGCTGATAAGAGATATGACGCGTTATCGTCTCGCTAATCATTCAAATGCATTCAGTCCTCTTCCTACATCTCTCCCGCAGTCTCCTTCACTCCCACTATCCTTACCCTGAGGATCGACATCCTTTGCGAGTTTAAGAGCGTCGGAGTTGGCCAGGTCAGTGTTGGCCGGAGTGACGGCCAGGATCAGGCAGCTTTCCCTGGTTATGAACTGCATAATCATGTCCCTGATCTGCTGCTCGATGTCCACGGGCTGGTCTCCGACCGGCACCTTGGTGATCCCCGGCAGGTCGATGAGAGTCAGGTTCAGCACTGCACAGTCAGAGGAATGCAAAATAAGAAGAACGAGCCATACCACTGTGACATTTTGTTAGCCGAAGAGGGATTTTCTTTACATTTTTTCAGCCTCTTCAACATTGCCCTCTAAAATGGGGGGGAAAAAATATGTTAACAATAAGAACTGTATTTACACACAAAAAAGCTGAAAATAATATGATGTAAAAATCCAGATAACAGCTCGTCTTACTACTAGCCATTGTAAATTCATCAATAAGTTGTTTATCAGGCCTTTTCCAGGTTCTCAGTAACTAGCTAGCTTCAAACTAGCATAACAATGGTGTTGCGCCGTTAAAAACTCATGGATGTCTTAGTTTGTATTGCGAGACTTCCAAATATAGCTTCAGGGGGACAAGCTATATACTCACCAAGTGAGTGTGTGCTTAATTTTTTTTCTCGTAGTTCAGAGTTTTAACGCAGTTAGGACAGGAAAATGTCTAACTATGCTAGCCTTGAGGCGGAGGTGGTAGCTCCTCCTTCATTGTTGAGAGGCAAGAGTGATTACCAGTTGTCAGTTTCGTTTATAAAATCGTTTTTCTAGTTGCTAGTGGTAAAATAACACAACATGGTGAATCGGTTTTCCACCTTTCCTTCCCCTTTTTTGAATCACCAGCCACCACTGAGCCACACAACAACATCCGGTCAATTAAGCTAACGCTATTAGGATTCTGTTTCGTAATTTAGGATTTACATTCTTATCAAACAGCATTTAAATCTAGCATGGTGTTAGATACGTTGGCCATTCCTTCATATCATTTGGTTCCATTAGCTAGCCGACACAGCAGTTAGCACAACTAGCAGCTTGGTGGTGTAAGCTGACAGCTGACTTGTATGTCCAACAGTGTTTGTGTTTTATAACTTGTTGTATTTTAGTGACTGTGTATGGCTGAATCTCCATTTAGCAACCGCTTGTACATCAAGTCAAAGTGTATGCTAAGGGCTAATAGCAGTGAGCTGATGCCAAACAACTCACAGTATAAGTTTAAATGGCGGTTTAGTGGCAAAGGATCACAGATGGTAGAAAGCTGATTAATTAGTCCACCACTTCAAATTCAATTCACGTCAAGGCTCAGGTTATTCTCTTTAACAGTGCAAACAATCAGGACATCAGTTTAGCATCAGTATGGTGTGTTTGAATATGAAAGAAGAATTTTTTTTAAAAAGCACTTAGTCCAAAGAGAAAAAACATGATAACTCTCTGCTTCTCACAGTCTACTCTGATTCAAAAGTGTTATTGCGTGATGTCACTCTACAAGGTGAGCTGAGTTATGGCTTCGTACCATGAGGCGAGTAAACCCGCAGGTTGATGGGGACGGGAGATATGCCTTTGTTGGCCCCCGTGGCGCGGTCCGTCTCGGCCTCGATCTCTGAGCGGATCTCATCGAAATCGGTGAACTTCTTCCCTTTGCAGTGGAGGAATTCGCCCCATTCTGAGAGGACGGAAATGGAGAACACAGAACTGAGATTAGTGGCGGCTGCGCTCCGTCTGTGTGAGAGGAAAATAATGCCAGTGTGAGAGGGGGATAAAAAGCCAGGGAGAGAAAAAAGCAGTCGCATTTAAAAACAGGGAGAGGGGGAGGCCGCATTTGAGCGTGTGTGTATGTGTGCGCATGCTCGCGTGTGTGGGTGTGTAATGTGTGTGCGCCCACCTGCAGTGGCACTGATAAGCTGCAGAACCAGGGGCCTGCGGGTGACAATACCAGATCCACGGGGCAGAAAGTCCCTAAGGAAAGACATTGCTCATTACATTTAACCATCCCCAATGTAAACATTTATCATAGAGTGTAGGGCTGGCTACATGGGGCATAATGATATCTTCATCTGGAGGCTTTTTGTCTTTTGACTCTTGAAAGGCACATTTCTTATAATTGCAGCCTCTATAATGGCATGCCAGCTTCTGTACAGCCATCAATGTCACTCAACTGCTATGCTATAAGCCAGTTCAACACGGTGGGAGTGTGGTGGGTGCCATTTTAAAACAACAGCTCCTGAAGCCCTCAGCTGCTGCTGCTGCAACAAAGTGCTCAGAATGAAGAGCTGCACCGCTCCCTCAATTAAAAGCGATGACACGGCCACTGCCTGACGGGTTCCACGCCAGCTCTTTTTGTCCACTAGTCACGGCAGCCATCATGCCAACACCCCCCCCCAAAACGAGCAAAAGGTCTGCTCTGAGAAACCTTATTAACACGTATCGACCCTCGGAACTCCCTCAAGTGGGCTGAGTTTAAAAAAGACCAGCTCACCACTTGTCCATTCAGCACTGTGTGGAGCCCGTTCTGGACAGATGGACCATTACTCAGCATCACGACTCTCAATGAGGCTGGAACAGGACAAATCAATGCGTCCATCCGGAACTGCACATGTTTGTCAGAAACAAACTACTTGGTCACACTGAAGACAATCTAGTTAATGGCCCGTAGCTGCGGCTTTCTGAAATGGCGATTAAGAGGTCCACAAAGTCGGTGAAGAGACAGATTGAAAAAAGGAAACGGTCAAAACTGAAGCAGCAGAGGCATCTGCTAGCATCTTTTATCCGACCTTTCCTACTCTTGTCTTTGGGACCCCCAGCTTAAAAACATATTTTCTGCCAAACATTCAGAGTCCATAGCCTTACTCAGACAACCCTTAGGACACGATCATAAATAACCCTGATGACATCATCAAGGTTACTTGCTCAGTCATCAGAGAGCTCCCTCCAGAGCCACAGAAGACAAACTGATTTCACAGGCTGGGTGGTGCTCTCATTACGAATAAACTGATCTTTATGTGTAAAATGGATGGAGTGACCCTTTAATTTGTTACACATTATCTCACCCAGTGCAAATTAAATGCGACAATAAATGAATCAATTTGGGGAGTTAATGTTTCAGAAAACTCTAAGATTAAAGGGGCAATATGTAAAATTCTTAAAATAAAACATTCAAAAATGTAAAAACATCAAAAGTATGTGAGGGAACGGGAGTTGTGACATCATTAGAAGACATTTGTTTTCGAGATATTCACTGAAGTTAGCATGCTAACCAGCTGGCTCTGGCCTGCCCCTTTTCATAATATGAGCTCCCAATCCAGAATGCAAGCTGCAAGGCAAACCTCGGCTAACATCTAACGGTAGCTACAAGTAGCAGCTGTTAGCAGCTACTCTTGTGAAATGCTGTCTCCCATTTGTTTGGAGTATGATTTCAAAAGGGGGCAACTCTTACATATAGCTTCTACCTCTTTATTGTTGGAAAATGTGACAAGTGCTACAATTAGGCCTTAATTAAAAGGTCCTCCATGGCTTTGAAAGGCAGGAAATAAAACCAGAAGATAAGGTTCTTAGAGCAGACTAAAGCATTTCATTCAGGAGCTACTGGGGCCTCTGGTGAGAGATCTAGATGCACTTCTGTTTCTGATCAATTTTCCCCAAACAAATGGGGGACAGTATGTCACCAGAGTAACAGCTAACTGCTGCTAACTGCAGCCGCTATCAGCTGAGTTTGCTCTGCAGCTAGCGGTCCGGACTCAGAGCTCGTATTATGAAAAAGGACAGGCCAAGGCTAGCTAGTTAGTATGCTAACTTCACCAGATATCTCTGCAACACAATATATACATCTTTGATAGGATGTCATAACTCTTATTTCTTCACGTTCTGTTGATGATTTAAGTATTTTTTTCAGTGTTCTAAAGGTGCAATATGTGAGAATTGGCCAGCTGTCAAAACAAGCAGCAGGCGGCATATCCACCTGAATGACCGCTAACTGCTGCTAACTAGAGCTGCTAGAATGTGCATCTAGTGGTCCGAACTTGAAGGTGTTTACACCGCTAGCACAGGAGCTTTGCACTGGTATGGGTCTGGTATGGTATGGTAAAACTGCTATCTCTCAACATTATGTTGATCATTTTATATGCTTGCCTGTTGACCAAAAATCTTACGTATTGCACCTTTAAATAAACACTAAAATTGACATTACAGAATCCCATTCCTGGTCAGACTGGGGAAGCACCTGATCCTTATGTATTTGATGTGAGTGACTAAAATCCAGGGCGAGCTGATGAATATTCATGTGTTTTCAGGAGTGGGAGCTGACGCTGCTGCATGTGCAGTAAGGATGGTTAATCAAAATGGATACATGCAGTCTCTGGAATCATTCTATACAGCAGGGAACATGACAGTGTTGGTTTTTTTTTTTTTTTTAAAGGGTCAGCGGCATATCAATGAACTTGAGAGAGGATGCTTGGAAACTGAAGAAGCAGCGGATGTTTTCTAGGACTGTGAAGGGGCCCGACTGCAGTTTGGTGCTGATTGGGCTGAAATCCCTCAGGTGCTGCTGTAACCCAAATACAACTTCCCTGCTCTGCTAAAGTGTCCAGATCACAGTGTTGTGTGTAATATATATATATATATATATATATATATATATATATATATATATATATATATATATATATATATGCACAGAACATATCTGAAGGTCTCAGAGGAGCCACAAAGCTGGGGAGAGATGGTTTGAACTCTGCACAGAGAGATTGGGCCCCATAGGCCTCTTATGTCATTCTCAAGGTTAACGGGAGCAGGGATTATCCTATTTCTGGTGGTCATCTTTACCTGCCGACAAAGTTCTCCAGCACGGAGCTTTTCCCTGCGCTCTGGCCGCCGACCACCGCGATCTGCGGCAGGTCCAGGTTGCAGGCCTGCCCGATGGAGCTGAAGGCATCCTGCAGCCTGTTGACCAGCGGGATCAGCTCCTCCATGCCACGGTTTCCCATGGTGCCTTTGGACGGAGGGACTCGGGATCAGCGAATGGAGTGTGAGAGAGAGAGAGAGAAAGAGAGAGCTAGAGAGAGAGAGAGAGGAGGGAGGGAGGGGGGAGATGTGGAGCGGCTATATTAGTCCAGGATACCGCGGTGCTTGTTGATGTAGTGAAGTCATCTAGCCGCGCATTGCCCCGAGCCAAGCGAGGGTCGGACCGACTGTAGGAGAGAGAGAGGGAGAGGAAGAGGGAAGGGGGGGGGGGGGGGGGAGAGACAGACGAAGAGAGAGAGAGGTGCAGAAAGGAGAGATGTGAATAGACAGGGACAGACAATTGCGCAGTTGCTTACCACAACCACCATAACCCCTCTCTCTCTCTCTCTCTCTCGCTCTCTCGCTCTCTCTTTCTTGCATAAACACACACACACACACACACGCTCACAGCGAGCCGCACGAAGCCCATAGTTTCAAGGGCATTTGGTGAGCGGGGCTCCGCGGGCTCCATACACAGTCACATCGGACGAACCCCGTGCGCTCACAAAACGGTCTCCACACAGTCACGCACCAATCACGCGTAATGACGGCAAGAAAAAACAAAAAAACCAAACAAAAGCACCGCTCGGTGCGTGCAAACAGCCTGCTGGTACATACAGTAGAAATAACAGGAGCCAACAATGAGCTCGTCACGGTCACAATCGCACGTCGAGGGTGCTGTGTCTGTGTGAGCCTACCCCGCCTCAGGATTCCCTCGGTGTGTTCAGCGGCCGACGGTCCCGGTCGCTGTCCAGTGCTGAAACGACGCGCAGATCAGGCAGCAAAGACAAGTGACAAGACCCTGGACGATTATACAAGCACCACCTGCTATGGCGGCGCATCGGCTTGACGTCGGCCCCCTGTGCATCAAATGTGTCCGCCTGTGCGCCTCGTTCCGGTCGGCTGAATGTCAGCGCGGTCTCATCCCGAACACAAATTCGCCTTTGACAGATTAATCATTTTTTCGCCCCTCTCCTCCGTTCCGCGGTGTGATTGCGAAGCTGCGCCTCGCTCCCTGCAAGCCTATGGACGCGGCGGAGGGCCAATGGGACGCCGCGCTTCCTCGGCCTCGTCTCCGATCCCGCGCCTCCCATTGGCCGCGCGGCTTCAGGTTAGGCCTACCTGAGCCCGCCCCCTGTTTACATCCGTGCCATTTCTGCCGCTGTGAGTCATGCGGCACGGCTGCGCATCGCTGCAACAGCAGAGGTGGATGCGCTCCTTCAGATCCCCGCAGTAGGAGCAGAAACCAGCTGTCGTAAATTACACACACCGCCGTGTCATACATGCTACATGCAATTTTGAGTGTCACATTAAAGCACGGCTGCGGTGAGCCGCATCCTTTATGACCCTGGAAGCATGTGAAGCCCAGGAGGGGAGGGGGGTTGCTTTAGACCGGACAACAAAAAGTGTGACGCTCGGTCCCAGATTGTCACAGCAGGCCCAGGCTGGTGGAGGCGGTCATGCGGAAAAGGACGCTGCCATTCCGCCTTTGACCCCCTCTCAGGACAACCCTCTGTGCCTCATCATAAGTGTCTCTCTTTCCTCCGCTAGATGCGAACATCCGCCTATCATGGGATGATCTGTGAGGACAGATCTAATTTGCTCCTGAAGGGAGATCTGATATGCATCGAAGACGTAAGAGGCAGAGCTCAGTGCCCCCCCCCCCCAATCTGCCTGTGACAGTAAAATCTCATCGATTGAGTCAGTATTTGCCCTTTTCATTATGGTCAGGCCTCTTGAGATGGCTCCAGTCCCCACACCACGCTGCAGTGAGCTTTGGTGTCACTAGGTGGCAGTGAAGACCTGACCACTGCAGCCCCGTGTTTGACATTTGCAATTATTTAAGAAGAAATCATTCAAGAACTAAGATCAGTGCAGGCAAAAACATTAGGTAGTGAAATAGGAATGTATAACTAAAGTCACCACGTCTGCTGCGCTTTACATTTCCGGTGTTTTAGAAAAACAGGCGTAGAGGAAATTGAATCTGTTGTTGGTGCATCATGAGTAATGAGTTACACCAACATAAAAACTGACCGACCGGCTGAAGTGTTGTGGCTCATCCCAGGCCGACCCCATGTGACCTTACCTACCAGAGACAGGATGTGCGAGCAGGGGGTATCCGGTAACGTCAACATCACTCCAACACCTCTCCCTCCGTTCTCCGTCCGAACCGTCCCTTTCATCCCCTGCCAAAGATCCTGTTTCCTGAGGTATCTGGGCTGACAGGAGACTTGGTCTCCAGGTCAGTATTTAAGGCTTAAAGATATAGGTTGGCCTGTTTTTAGACCAGGACCTGGCAGTCACTGCAGCAGGGACACCGTGTAAAGTGAGGCCCTGGATGATTCGAGGGGGGCTCGGAGCTGAACAGGGTCTCTGGGTTATTCCAGGAGCTACACTTATTTATTGTGTCAGAACTGTTGGTGTTCTCAGGTGGTAAATATTGGAGGGAAGCCCCTCCGCACCTGCGCGAGGATCACATTTGTAACAGTGGAGTTTGTTAACTGAAAGGAATGCAGATAAATTTACATAGAATAGCCTTATTGTTATCATCTTATATATCATGCACAACTTGCACATACGTATGTATACACCTGTATACATTGCAGTATACATTACCCATAATTATTTTAATGGTGTTCACATGCTGTTATACCATCACAGTACATCTATGTGCTGTCTATACTGTCTTATAGTAGTTTTCATCACTGCTGTACACCAGTCCACCACAATAATTATTTGAAATCATACTTCATTTTTGTTAGACTTGATGTATAATCTTCTGTAAATTATGTCTTAGATTCTCAATTTTACTTGTGTGACTTTGTTTGTTTTTGGGTTTTTTTACATTAAGAATAAGTGAAAGAAGTTTCACAGTGAGACAGTGCTTCAGAATTCTCCTAAGCAACTAAAGTAGGCAAAGGCTTCAAAAAAAAGAACAACCCTCCATATGGCTCATCTCCAGGTGCCGCCAGCATCCCACATTAATTTGAAAAGATGCAGTTTACACATGCACATACATGTATTTTAGAGCTGAAGTCTTCACTGTAGCTGCTGAGCGCCCTGTCAGAAGGTACACAAACTCAAGCGTGAGTCGAGGGCGCAGAGAGGACAGATGTGAACAGACAGGGACAGACAATAACTCTGCTGACCACAATCACCAGTGTGTGTGTGTGTGTGTGCACACACACACACACACACACACACACACACACTTACAGCGAGCTGCAGGGGGGGACAATCAAACTCTCCTTGTGCCCCCATGTTCGACACCACAAAGTGCCCTTATGGCCGATGAACCATGATTAAATGCCCTTTCACTAGAGAAAAATGTGGTGATGTGCCGTCTTTTCACTATAAATAGTCCTACAGCACGACATTCTGCTCGCTGGTATCCAAGGAAATCTTAACTACCTAAAAAAAATTTTCGTAATTACAGTACTTGAGTACATGTGCTTAGTTTCCCTCTACCTCTACCAGTATTACATTATTACACATTTGTTCACACTGGAATGTGAAATGAAATAGCTTTTGTTTTGACTGGTGCATCTTTCACCGTGGACTCAAATACACAAATGATTTAACATGCTGTTAGTTTGTCTCAGTCTACTTCAAGTTCCTGCGTTAAAGTCCTTTACATGAGGCGTTTTTATTACTTTGTCTACTTTGTCCCATGTACAGAACAATACATCCCACAGATGTACAGATGTTTACAGTAAGTTTCATCAGGAGGACAGATAGAGTTGTAAAATGAACATCCACCAGGAGCGTGAGTGTTCCGTTTAAATGAAACACCGGACGTTGTGCTTGTGTGTGTGTGTGTGTGTGTGTGTGTGTGTGTGTGTGTGTGTGTGTGCGCGCGCATGTATGTTTGAGATTCTACCAATGTTTTGAATAAGCGACAGATGGTGGAGCGCTGGTGGAAAACAAATTATTGGCTTCAGGCCAGAGGAAGACCAGGCAGAGTAATCAACATGTTGGTCTCCATGCGCCGCTCCATCATCGCCCTGAATCATGCATTACCCATGCTCCACTGCAGCGCTGTGTTGGGACAACGTGGTGCTGTCTGAGTCCACCGAATGACCTCACTGTGTCCGGTTTGAGTGGTACAAGAGGTAAAGGTAAGTGTTTCCTTTTCTACAGAGCCCGGCAAGAAGTCACAGGCGATCTAAAGAGATCTTAATCTGTTTACGGGGAGAGGAATTCAGCTCACTCGCCCTTTCTTCCTTTTTTCAGATGAGACTGCAAGGCCACTGAGCTGAGCTAAGAAGAAATATACAAGCTCCTGTCATTTCAAGAGGAAATCGGAGTGTTTGAGTTGTGGAAAGGCGCAAACTATTCCTGGCTCAGCTGTTTGAGGAAAATATTCCAATTGAGGGACTCACGTTTTTGTTCATTTTCCTCCCTTTTAGCTTGTTTGGTGGCTCGCCCGCCTTGGATCGCAGTGGAAGGGCCCCGTTGTTAAACTGTCATCATTTGGGGAAAAACCAGTGGCCCCATTACGTAACGCGCACCTTTAAAGAGCCCAGTCACACAGCACACACACACACGGAATGACAGTTTGTGTTGGAAAAGAGGAATTTACCGAATCTGTTAAATGTGCGTATTAGAACCCGTGGAATCCTGTAAACCCATACTTATAAAAACAACGTGCCTGGAGGGGGAGGCTCCGCGGAGACATTACTGGAATTGCAACAAGCAGAAATTCCATTAGCTCTGGACTGTGTGTTTAGATGATGTAATGTCACAAAAAGACAGACACGAACATTAGCCACGGATGAGTCACGAGGCAATATTGAGACATAGAGGCTGAAAATATTAGCCTTCTCAGCCGAACGTCAATTATTGTTGTGACATTTTGGGTCTTAAATCCTCTAATGGTGGCTACACTTTCAGCCTATGTAGCTGTAGTCAGACCGATCAGTTGTCATTGCTAGTCATACTAACGCTCTACCACTATAGTGTGCTGTGGGGATGACATATTTTTGAAGGCTAACCTGGAAGTTAGCATCGCCCTCGTCAAATTGCTTTTGAGGTTTTTCCATTGGACTTCAAACCATCATAGAAAAAGCTCCGTGGAAAACAAAATTTCTGTTCAGCAAAATAATCCTCACAAATTAAAAAATGTTATGATTTGTTTGAGCATTTATGAAATTGCCATAAGTAAACAGCTAAAGTTCGGCTATAACCAAACTACACTGCGATTGTATGACACAACATTACACCACTAGGCTTCCTACCTTGCCTTACTCTAAACTGACCAATTGACAAGATGTAAAGTTGCAGTTAGAAAAGTTTCTAATGAAAGTTGAAGCCTGTAAAGACAGACTAGTGAGTAGATGAGCCTCTGCGTTCAGTGTAATGACGTTTAATGTCTCCAACAATCTCTGCAGCCTCATTTAGCGTCCTGTTAGCAAGACATGAAAACGCTTTTTAATCAACGTGTGAGGTAGTTACAGATGGATCTTAAGTTGCAGAGCAAAACGTGAAACTCTTTAGCTTGTGTTAACCGCAGACCTTGTCTCAGGAATTTACCTGAAAACCCATTAAAAAAAAACATTTGACCTCGAGACAGGGGAACAGAAAGTGCAAAAATTCTGACTCATTTCTGTGATTGTGGTACTCTATAGATTGAAATAACTCAGTATTGGCTGGATTACCATTACATTTGGTACAAACACTGATGTCACGGACTCATCTCAGTGTCATCATCATGTCCAGAATTTGGTTTTTGACCAAATACCTACAAAACTAACTGACATTCCCATCAACCTCAGCTGTACTTTGTGTTTAGTGCTAATAAGCAAAAGGTTATCATGCATTAACATTCATTACATTCTTAAACTAGGGTGGTGAGCACGGGAAAGATTATACCTGCTAACAATCAATATGTCTTGTCATTGTTAGCATGATTAGCACTTACGTTTTGCTATTGATATGTTTTGAAAATATCATAAACAGGCATTTGAGCTCACTGGACCTCAGAGTCAATAAAAGTGTTTGTTCAGTCTATACAAAAACAAAATGTAAAAAGGATGAGTTACTGTTTTAATGGTCAAGTTTGTAATATAGTTGATTGGTGAGTCTTGTTCCCAACTCATCAAATACTCAACAATCAACTACAACTTACAAACTGGAAATGGGCCAAACACATTAAAGGCGCAATATGTCGGCTGCATGGCTAGCTGAGCTAACTAGCTGACGGCAGCTACCGTTAGCAGCAGTTAGTGGTTCAGCAATATGCTGAATCCTATTTGTTTTGAATTTGACAGATAGTCAATTCTTACATATTGCACCTTTAACGAGTGAAAATTAGCGCCTGGCTATCTTTTTCTCCGTAAATTTTCTTATCTTACTCTTGGCAAGAAAACAAATAATGGTATTTCCCATAATCCTGAACCATCCCTCTCTAAACCATATTTCTGCACATCAAAGCAAATCAAATGGATCTCCACTCCATAACTGACAGCCGATTGGTTTGTGCTGACAACTTTTCACCATCTCCACCTTCACATGTTGGAAATACATCAGATTAAGGAAGTGATGCTCACTCCCTGGAAAGACCCGCAAAAAGACACCAAGTGTTCAATAGTCTGCGTCACTGCTGTGTTATCTGTTTGTATGTGTGGCTTGTCTATGTTTTCACAAAGGACACTCTGGTGCCGTGTCTGCATCAGTAATGAGAACCTCTGGTGTAACACCTGCACTGAGCTGACAAAGACCAAACAACACCTACTGTGCTGCTGTGAGGCTGAGGTTTCGTGTGTGTGGGCGTTTGCGATCCAGCGTGATTATACCCTCACAGACACAGCAGACAGCGGTACATTTATAATGCTTTCCCCAGGAACCACTCACGCAGACCCATTAACTGAACTCCCTGGAACTACAAACGCTGATTATCAGGCTGCATCATCGATGGATCACTATGAATCGAAGATGACTCATCTGAACTTCGGCAGCTGACGTCACAACACGCGCATAACGTCTACACTGTCTCACACTGCTCAGGCTCAAACTCCGCTCATCATAGATGTCGCCTAAACGCTGAGGTGGGAGGATGTGTTTAAAGGTGTTAAACCACTGAGTGCTCAACGCTCCTCTTGAGAGGGAACGCATCATGTCTGCATTGCATTGCACATCAACAAGTCAGACTGGCACCCATGTAAATGCACGTTACGCAACACTTCACACCTGCAAATGCACGTCCAGGGAGTCAGAGATTGTCCTGCGAGGGTGTTGGTTAAAATTTGCTGGAAAATGATGTCTGTATGCCACTTTTCCTGCTCTATAAACTCCTGCGTGCCTTAAATCCTCTCAGTCACCAATCAGATTGCACAGTGGCTGCTGTGTAAACAACTCTGATGGTGAATATTTCATTTTCCACATGTCTGTCCTGATTCAGCAGTCAACACTGTTTCCCTCATCTGTTTTGTTTTTATTCCGTGGTGCCAGTGTCCCCAGCAGCCCTCCCCTCCGTTTCCTGTTGCGTAAGATTATGTAATTCATTTTCAAACAAATGCAGCAGTGAAATGTCCCTTCAGGATTAAACAGTGGAAATCCCGTACTGCCAAGAATTCTGGGATTGTGCTTCGAACAGGTTTTTCTGAAGCATCTGCCAGAATAACTTCGATGTCGGCTATTTTTCCACTCTGTCCTCCATCTGATTGTTCTGCTGATCATTCTTATTAACTCACAGCTGAAACGCTCTCTCTCTCTTACTTTTCTTTACATTTCATGCACACTAGTGTAGCTTAGGTATACATTTTGCTTTGTTTAAGACAGTGGTTCCCAATCGAGGGGGGTCCCAAGAGACAAATCTCTAGGGTCACAATCAAAACCTGAGAGATGAGAAAGAAAAGGAATATATCTGTTTTTTTTTTTTTGCTTTTGCTTGCTTTTGTGAAATACTTTCATCTTTTCAGGCCTTTTAAAACCCCAAAGACACAATCAAAATTAAGATCACAAGTTGCAATGAGCAGTCACATGTCCATGTTTCATGGTAAGAGGCCAAAAAGGCTATGATCCACTGCTTAGAGCGGCAATATGTAAGAATTTGCAAACTCTTGAATTCATACTCAAAACAAAAGGGGGGCTGCATATCATCAGAGTAACTGCTAACTGAAGCTGCCATTAGCTCATTTAGCCATGCGACTAGCCGGTCTAGCTGGTTAGCATGTTAGCTTCAGTAGATATCACTTCAGTGCAGTACATAGAACTCTTAATGTCAAAACTCTTCTTTTTTCATATTCCATTATACATTTTTGGTATTTGTTTTTATTTTTAACTAAAAGTATTGCATATTATAACTTTAAAGCAACTATAATTGATATTCTATATTGAACTTGGGAGATAATTCTGAATGTGCAGCTCCCTTCTTCAGCTTAATAGAGCTTCAACTGTTTCGTCATTGTTTGGCTGCCCGGCCCACAGCTTTACCGTTTCGGTTCACTCTCATCACTCTCAGCATCTTTTTTGGACTGCAGCAGGCAGCTGTTACACAAAGCTCAAAAAAGCCCCAGCACAGCAGCAACCAGCAGACAGAACACAGTGTCTGTCGTTCATTTAGCAGCTGACGAACCAGATGTTTCCCTCAGGAGACGGTAGGACATAATAAACGAGCTAAAAGAAAGCGAATGTTGGTTTAAAGTTCATCAGGTGGCCAGAGACTAAACTCCTGCAGAATGTAAATAGGCAAAAGTTGCCATAATAAGTCAAAAATATAATATGTCACATTTCCACATTAAAATGTCTTGACCAGACCTTTCTTCTATTTGAGTTGTGTATCTACAAACTGTTTCCAATCATTTTCACCCCTGTGTTTCATTTGGTCGCCTGTTGCTGTAACTTCCAGGGACTAAAAGGTGACACCAGATATTTCATCTGCGTAACTCCAACGCTACTTCATGACATCAACAAATCACTTTGTAACCAGGCTTAAGGAAATACTTCTGAACGGTGGCTGTTCATTACAAAGTCATGTTTGTGAAACAACTTAAAGAAACGTACTCACTTGTAGGGAGTATCTCAAAGTTTTCACTGACATCTTCAATTGTACATCATTTGATGAACAAGACAGGTAGAATAGTTCAATATGATGGAATGATGTAGTCATGCCTTGAAATTACGTCTCGTTATGAATATTTTATTCAGTGATCCAAATATGAAACCATCAAACAGTGTGGAATAAAGCAACAAAGAACATCAGATATGTGGTTAGGCAAGAAAAAAAATTTAAGTTAGAAAATGTACTGCACAAGAATGTAGCTACAGCGTTGAAGGCACACTGAATCATCATCATTAGGAAGTGTACTTTCAAGATGTTGAGCACGTGAGCAGATGAACAGCGAGTCCTTTCCTGTCTCTCGGTAGAGCAACTTCAGCATACAGACAGAATACATATGGAAGAGGTTGTGTGCATGTTATGATCCCCTGTTCTCTTTTTACAGGTAGTCTGAGTCGTTGTGTTACATAAGAGAACGCACCTCAGTGGCAAAAAACAGTACCGAGTACTGTTGACTTTCCACTGGCTGTAAAACAGACAGGTTAACTAGGCAGCAGATTGATCTTGTGGGACCAAACACAGATGTGAGCTGCAGGCTGCTCCTCAGGGTAACACGGTTCAGTGCTGTTGGTATTCATATGAAATGTTTTGTAACGGAGGGCAGTCACAGCACACAGCAAGGGAAAGGGACAAATGAACCCCCTGAGAGACTAAAATGTATTTCTGCACGTTAACTGTAACTGTTTCCCCGCTCCGCACCGCTCAGCACAGAATCAGACCGAGTCCCAGACGTATCACATGGAGACAGTTGGAACACAGGTGGACCACATGCCTGGTGTAAAGAGGAGAAAATGAAAGCCGGAGGGGAAGGTTTCAACAATAAAACTGAAAAGGTTTATAGACTATAATGTGTCCAGTCAAATAAAAATCCATGGCTTTTATGTTCAGCCATGCTGCAGCGTGGCTTCAGGGGGTTGGCAGTGTTTGTCTGTTCACTTTGGTCCAACAACTACTGGATGAGCTGCTGTGAAATGTTGTAGTGACATTCATGGTCGCCAGATGATAAAGCCTACTGACTTAGTGTAGATCCTCTGAGTTTTCCTATAGCGCCAACATAAGGTTGACATTAGTGTTGGATCAAGTGCGAGGATTTGATACAGATTTCCATTGTGCCCGAAGAATGAATCTCAGTGCCACCATGAGGTTGACATTCGTGGGCCTGAGTAAAACACTGCATGGACTGCCATGAGATTTGGTAGAGACGTTCATGTTCTCCTCAGGATGACTTGTAACATTTTATATCTGTCCAGTACTTTGCTCTATGCTTAAATACCTGCAACACTTGTCCCACAAGCCTTAGTTGTACTTTCTTTTAAGTGCATATTAGCAAATCTTAGCATGCTAACACACTAGGCTAAGTGCTAGGGCTAACTATGGTCAACATATATCTCTAGCGTTCTTTAGTGTACATTACATGAGCGAAATAACTGCCACAGTCCTAAAAGGCTACCCAGTGAGACAGTTACTCATTAGCTGCTGAGTGGATCTGTTGTTGCCCCAGCAGTTCTGTCCCCTGGCTCAGGGGCTGTGTGCTTTGTGCTACTTGAGTTAGCTGCTGGCTCAGGGGCTCTGTAGTATGAACGCAGCACATCGTTATCATCGTTAGCTCATGTCTCACATGTCAGAAAACACCAACATTTTCATAACAATCATAAACAGCAAACATGACTTCAAGATGGTGACGACGAACAACTATATAGTGATATGAGAATATCCTTGGCTCAACATCAGCTCTTTAGCTTTGGCATAGTGACCATGATGCCGTGTGTGTTAGCATTTACCATAAAGCACCAAAAGGGCTGGTGCTAGCCACTAGCATGGCTGTGTCTGAAATCACTCTTGTTCACTTTATTCTCACACCGTATAAAGACAATGAATAATTTACACCAGTTTTGGACACTTGTGACTCCACCATTATGTGTCAGCACTGACTGTAGAGTCACACGACAAAATTTGATGCATTGCATTGTGGGATTAGCAGAAAGTAATGTGCACGCCATGGACACAGCTTTTTTATGATATGTACGAGATCCATTTGCAGACCGGCAAAATAGTGCACCCAGTAGCGAATGTCTACATGTCGGGATGTTAGCACGTGGGGTTCATATGGGTTTGGGAGGAAGAAAGGAAGAGCAACCACATCACGTGCCCATTTGTAACAAGATTGCCAATCCTGTCCTCCTGTGCCAGACATCCTGTCCAGCTGTGTGGAGCAGGGAGAAGGGTAGCAGTGTGTGGACCCGGCTGCCATGCTGTTGGACCTGTTCAGTGAATGTTGGCGTGAGATTCCCAGATTCCCGCAACCCTCACTCTCGCGCCTAAATTTCACCCCGTACCCAGGTCATAAACTGAGATTACAGTTAATCACATGGTGGCTTAATAGTAAAACTATGAGTTACGGAGGAAGTAAACAGCACAGCCGGCAGACAGACACATAAAGAGATGCTGCCCAGTCAAAACAACCTGCAGAGACATACCTACTGCTGGGACGCACTGAAAGAATGTTCTACAGGAAAAAACAAACATCAGATTGTGTATTTTTCCACTGTTGCTGTGTGATTTTCACATTGTTTGTCGCCTTCAGCTCACCTCACAGAGAAGAAGACACACGTGGACCATCACACACACTCTGCACACCCCTCTGGCTATTTCCCTCCCTGCCACTCTCCTCGTCCCCTCCCACTCTCCGACAGTAAACTGTATAAATATCCTACTCTCTGCATTGCTGGGATTCAGAAACTGACCTGCGCTGACCGGGGATACTCGGGTGAGAAGACACCAGCTACAGAAAGAGAGACTATAGAGAGACTAGAATATACATCAGGTGGAGACACTCTCTACTGCACAGAGGATAAACAGTTGCACCCCTGCAGATTTTCAGAAACCAGACTCGATTCTAACATGTGGCTCCAGGTGTGTTTCTTGTGTCTCTCCTGCTTGACTGTGCCCAGCCAAAGCCAGGCCCAAGCCTCTCTACGCCGTGCCAATGACCCCGCCGGGCGCTGCCACTACACCTTCACCGTGGCCAGTCCAGAGGAGTCCAGCTGCACCGGAAGCAGCCCGAATCCAGAGACGGATGGAGTCTTGTCCCGACTGACTCTGCTGGAGGCTTTGGTCAGCAGGCTCATAGCGAGAGAGGACGGGGGAGCCGAGGCTGGCGTCGGAGCCAACGGTGAAGAGGCTCTCCAGGAGGCTTACACACAGGTTACAGGGGAGAGAAACCAGCTGCAGCAGGACAAGGAGAGTCTGAACAGGCAGGTCCTGGAGCTGCAGAAGAGGCTGGACGAGCTGAGCCAGGAGGCAGAGAGCCTCAGACAGAGACCCTGCAAGCAGGCGCACACCTCAGGGGGAACGCAGCGTGAAAATAGACCTGCCAGTGGTATGTAGATCAGTGAGAAGGAAAACACACAAATCAAAACCACTAAAAATGGGTTGGGGCATTCGACAAGTACTCTTCTGGGGAAGCTGACAGGAAAATAAAGATATTTTTCTGTAAATGTTTGCTGCCCTCCTGCAGTTTTTTTGATAAATGTCTTTGTGGTGGACTTAGGCTATGAAAACTCTCCCAGGACAACAGGTCAGGTTGCAGTTAGCTGTCCCAGGTTGAGTAAGAGGATAGGAATTTACAACACAGACTCTTCTTTTACGGCTTCGTCACTCATGCACGTCTGTTTATGTATGTGTGATCATTTTCAGGAGCGCGACGGCAGGGTTATAGGAGAAACCTGCTGTGCTCCCCAGCGCATAAATGAGACACTTAGACTTTGATGTTGTTTGTGTGTAGCTTACCCGTGGTATATGCAAAAATGTTGTTTGTTTTTTCTCTCCAAGACCCTGCATATGATTATGGGAATGGCGCGTACCAGGAGATGAAGGCTGAGGTTACAGAGGTTCCAGCATCCCACCTGCTCCCTGAAGGGAATCACAATTTCACAGGTAAAGTTTGGGGTTTTACTGATGCTGATGGAGCTGCTCTCATTGGCCAAATACCATGAAGTTTAAATCTCTTCTTCTCTCCTCTCCAGGCTGCGGAGAGCTTCAGTCAGTGGGAGATCCTGTGGTGCACAGGAAGGCCGACAGTATCACAGGGAAGTATGGGGTGTGGCTGCAGGATCCCGAGCCCCAGACCCCTACTTACACCAACAGGACGGTGTGGCGCATCGACACAGTAGGTAAAGATGTGCGTCAGCTCTTCGCGTACGAAGATATGGATCAGTTCGCCAAGGGCTTCCCCATGAAAGTCCTAGTCCTGCCAGAGCCTGTGGAGAGCACAGGGGCCACCATGTACCGCGGCTCCCTCTACTACCAGCGCAAACGCAGCCGCACCCTGATCCGTTACGACCTGGCATCAGAGAGCCTTGCCTCGCGCCTTGACTTGCCTCACGCCGGCTACCATGGCCAACACCCTTACTCCTGGGGCGGCTACACCGACATCGACCTGGCGGCAGACGAGCAGGGCCTGTGGGCTATCTACAGCACGAGCAAGGCCAAGGGCGCAATCGTGATCTCCCAGCTGGACCCCGAGAGCCTGAAAGTGATGAAGAGCTGGGAGACCAACGTCAGGAAGAACACAGTGGCCAATGCTTTCATGGTGTGCGGACGCCTGTACACAGTGGCCAGCTACACCGCGGCCAACACCACCATCAACTATATGTTTGACACGGCCACCGGCGTGGGGCGGGCTGTCGCCGTGCCCTTCAAGAACAAGTACCGTTACAACAGCATGGTGGACTACAACCACGCCCAGAGGAAGCTGTACTCCTGGGACAACTTCCACATGGTCACCTATGACATCAGACTGGGCAGGGCCGGACATGGCAGCAGCTAAAGAGGACACAGAAGAGAGAAACTGCGGTTCACAGAACCGTGCTGGTGCAAGGAGATGAAACATATAATCATTTGCATTGCACTGAGCTCATCTATGCATTTTTGTATCATTAAAATCTATTTTTTCTATTCCTATTGTAAATAAGATCTATAATGTCAACAGACATATATTCATAGAGCAGATTAATGTAGAGACACTGATGATCTCAGTCATTTTTTACAGACAGAAATCATGGTTTGGAATTAGGGATGAACATTTTAAGCCAATAGTTGGCTGCCTTAACAATCAATTATTGGTTAATCATTAATAATATTTTATGTTTGATGTTTTTCCATCAGAAAACTGTTTGAAACACTGACATGATCTATGGACAATGTAAAATCAGAACAGGCGACATTAGGAGTTATTGGAACAGATAAACACCAAGTTTCTTGAATGATAAACTTAAAAACACAGTTTATTATTAAGTTTCTAATAATCCTGCCCATATTGAGAGCACTAAATGGCTAAAATGCAATAAGATCATTTTATATAGAATGTCTTCTAGTATCAAATAAATAATACATTTCTGGTATTTTAATTAAATATTTCTTCTCGTACCAGTATTTTGTATTCTATTTTTGATATACTTTAGTAAGTATTTGTCATTTGTAACCAGACACGTTTTGGCGATTCACAATTAATCAGACACATCCCAATTTAGAATTGTGAAATATTTTTGTCTTCTGTCACAAAATGTTCATGTTATTTAAGTTCTCAATAAAACACTGATGAAGTGACACACTTGCTTGTTTGTATTATCATTTGGGGGCAATAATAACCCTTTAAATAGTCACATATTTGTCCTTGTAATGATGAGCAGACATGTAGTGCTACCTGTTACTGTCCTAATGAGAAGTGGAGTGTTTATGAAAAAGTGTATCAGGGCAAACTGTGTAGGCACACACAGGCAGGTTTCTAATTCTGATATTTGTTTAAGTTGATTTGATTGTTACCAAGATACGTAATTTTTTCTCCACGATTCTCTATAATGCTTTTTTATTTACTTAGTTTGAGTCACGGATTAATTAAGTGTAGACTATATTATGCACATGCAACCCAAAGAACTAGGCTATCTGATAAAACTGCACATTTTGGACATCACAATTAAGGCTTTAGGACAATCCAGTCATTTGTGTACACTCCACTGACGGTAACTGTACAAACAGATGCATTAAAGGTGTGTATACAGTAGTATAGTGAGTATAGTAGGTTATAGTTTATCCTGTCCTCATGCAGCGAACCTCTCTTGTATGCTTGTACCTATGATGAATATTAAAAAAAATACATGTGAAATGTCTGCTTTGTGTGAATCATGAAGGGTTCTTCAGTATTTTCACTCAAGTGGCTGCATGAGGGCTCCAAAAAATAGCAACTGTCTCTAATAGTACCGGACTAAAAATATAGTAAGCCATTAAACTGAAGGCCAGGTGTGGCCTATCACAAGCCAAGCCTGTCACCCAGCTGACATTTTCACCAAAAAATGAAAAAACATGACAATGTGTGTGTGGAGAGGTACTTGGCTCACTTACAGTAGCTTCATATTCAGATTCATTCACTGGCCCCCGTGTCAAAAACACGTGCTCCTCCATCTTGGCTCCAGAAGGTCCTGAAATCCAGTACAGGTGGAACAAGGAACCTATCATGTTAAACTTTTACCAAGAGAGACAGTTTCAACCGAACTTAATTCACAGGCTGTACCGTGTTATCAGCAGCGCAAATTAATCACCAATTAATCACTATGGCAACAAAATATGGCGGCAGAAATCCTCTCTCTCATGTAGCAGTCAGACATTGTGACAGGGACCTCTTCAGAGCGACACCACCTGCTGTATGTATGTATGAATAAGTACAAATGGACTGTATTGTAAACTGTTATGTGGTTGTGTTGTTGTTAAGGTACAGTCTGTGTTAAGTTAGCCCCTTAAATGAATATTATCGGTGGCCTTGTTGAATGCTAGCTAGATACCAAGATAGCACATTGTTGATGGGAGGTTTTCCTAACACTTTTAAGGTGCAAGTTATGGTGTTAGTATTATATGGGGCATCACTGAAACACAACTGCAAAGCCTACCTTTATGCAAGTCCTGAGGAGAAGAGATTAGGGCTTTAAGGGTTTAAGTCAGAACAAATAGGAGGCAGCATATCACTGCTACCTGCTGCTAACTGCAGCTGCCACTAGCTAGTTAGCACAGCTGGCAATGCTGTAACTGCCTGGACTGGGTGCTGGATACATCAGTGGAGAGTTTGTTAGGTTAACTATCTGATTACAAAGTAGCTTGGGCCTAGCAAGTTAGCATGCTAACTTAAGTAGATATTTCCTCAACACTGTACAAAGATGTCTGTGACATATTGTCAGAGCTGTTAATTCTCCACATTCTCTCAATACTTTTAGTTGATTTAAGTTAATTAAAATGTCTTGAATCATAATTTGTGCACATTTCACCTTGAAAGGAGGTAACAGCTTTGAGTTTAAGTGAATCATTATTTTTACTTAGTCCCCCTGTGAGTACCCAAGCCGAGTGTACGGTAGATGGATGAAAACAAAACGGGGTAGTGGTGTTGTTATTTCAGTTCAATTTGTTGTGGTATCATTTATTTTAAAATCTGGACACACGTAGAACAACTTTCTATTATAAATATAGTGCACTTCATAATGGCTGCTAGGAAACAGAACATTTGGCTAAACTTTGGAAGAAGGGCGACTATCTGTTGCTATAGCTATAAAATATGTGTGCATGTTTTTCAAAATGGTGATGAATTCGTTGGGAAGAGGGATGCACTCCTACCACCTGACAATTGAATTTGATGCTTGAGATGAACCGAGATCATATTGTGTTCCATATCATCATCAGCCAAGGTCATGACTGCTTCTTACAAGCAGCCCGTTGTAAACCCCTTCAACACTGTAAATACAGTGTAGTTTACAGAATGTAATGTACATACTAACAGATTCATTTGAGGGTTTTAATCCAAAGTGTTACCCTTTTTTTGCAGCATGTGTGACATTCAGCCCCTGTTAATTAAAAGAAGTTAGCGTTAGGACGTCGTGTTGCTTCAGTTTCTTCCACCTGAGGTTGTATTTCAGCTTGTGTTTCATGTTTACCTGCTTTAAACCATCCACACATGCAAATTTCACTATATTGTGGCTTACAGGTGGATACGATTTAAGTACTGCATGGCATACCTTAGTTGTCGGGATAAACGTATGTTGAGTGTCTGTGGCCTGACCAGACACTCCTGATCAGAGAAAAAACTCCTGAACCTTCAACGCTTTGACAGGCCTCCATATTCTTGTTGTACACTGCCCTCTGTGGACGACTGTTTGCACCTGCATTACTCACACACAGTTTATTCTACTTTAGTTAAGCACTGGCAAAAGGCCCTGTGTGCTCGCTGGTTTATCAGTTTAACAGCAGAAACCACAACAACAACAACAACAACAAAACTGTCTGCATAGTTTAGTTTGGAATTTGCTGTGCTATGTTAAAGACGGTGGTTGGCAGCACAGTTAAAAACACTGTAAGAGGAGATGGGATGTATTATAATGACAGTCAGGAGACTCAGCAGCTGACGGAAACTTGGGGGAGTGTGAGTTGACCCCCCCCACCACCACCACCACCACCACTGTTCACACGGATACAGTGAACCCACTGTGGGTTGTTTCAGCTCATTTAGAAACCACACTTAGGCGACATTGTGCCACCACATGCTGGCATCCAAATGCTTACTTTACCAGGAAGCAGTGTGTCAGTTTGACTTTCATACAGTAGATAAAGCATTCATTTCCAGCCACAGACACAAAACGCTGTCTCAGCATGATACAAAACTAAATCTGTTCACGGTACACAGTTATGTTTTTTTTATTATTAAAAAGGCGCTAATTCAATTCAGCTTCTGTTTCAGGATTGTCAATTAAGTCCATGCACGTCGACACCATTGTGCAAACAAGCAGCATGTGATTGCTACAACCCGTCAGTGACTATTCAAGCCTTCAGTTTCAATACTTCCTTATTCTTCAAAAAGATTCAAGAGAAACCATAAAGATAAACACATAAAAACCAGGGATGCATGATATGGAGTTTTTTCAGCCAGTACTGATAATTACCTGCTTCTCACAGCTGATACGCATAACTGATATAACTTCACATTTTTGTATTTTACTACAGGTAATTTTACCTTGTTCATTACCTGTAGTTTATGCACCCCTGAGGGTATTATTCATAGCTCTAATGACATTTATTGTGTTAAACTCATAGACTTTTCCCCTCCTCTCCGAACAATTGCAGAACACGTATTGCAGTTTAGGATTGTGTGGTAAACCAACGCCCACTGCAGTGACGACATGTGTGGCTCCTGTCTACATTGTGTGGCTCTACACAGGTGCAGCAGCTCCATGAACACAACAAAAGCATTGTTGTTGTTGTTCTTCTATGTTTTTTATTGGCAGCTAGCAAACCAACTTTAAAGGTGCATACCGCCACATACTGTGTGTAAATGCTGCACTTGTTAAGCCAACTAAAGCAACTTGGATTTGTATTATCAGTTCTACTGGCTATAAGTTCTTTATCTGCTGATAACCAATGGTGTAATTTTCCCATTATCAGGCCATTAGTTTATAGATGTATATCGTGCAACCCTAATAAGAACAGAAAAAGATACAAAATAAAAGCATACTGCAGTAACTTTGTTATAATCCAAAAACGATAAAGTTACATTTTGACAACAGCAGGGAATTTTTGAGTTACACACATGCTACACGTTTCCCCCCAACACACACACACACACAGTTTGACCAAACCTAATGCTTCCAATCTGCCATCCAGACTCTACTATAAACCATGCTGAGTCTCTCTCTCAGTCGCATGAGCAGTAGGTCCTGCAGGCAGTCCCAGGTCACCCACACCCTCTCCACAAGACTGTACTGGCAGTAACCCATAGCCAAACCAAAGCCCACGTCTGTCACATAGTGCCTGGCGAGCAGCAGCCGGGACAGGCTCACCAAGGCTGCCCAACCCACCACTAGGACCCGCATGGAGGCCGTGTCCACCAGCTGGGCGAGAAGGAAGCGGGCGCACATGGCCGCCCGCGTGGCGTGGCCCGAGGGGAAGGAGTAGCGCTCCACGAAGAAGTTGGAGAGGATGTCAGAGCGGTTCTGGGTGGGCATGCGACGTCGGACCAGAGTCTTCACCAGTCTGACCAGCAGCAGGTCCAACAACAGAGCTGTGAGGAGCAAACAGAGAGTACCGCAAAGGTGTCAGTTTGCATGACAATATTATATAATATTATCATATACTCCAACAGTGAGGCCTCCCTTTCCCTGGTTAAACATTTCCCCTCACAGCACACTGTTTCTACAGGAAGCAAAATGAGCAGTTATATCCCTCTGATGCACTGATCCATGACTCAGCATACAACTCTCTCATCAGGCACCCTTTGGAAACTACTGACTTTATTGACGATTATTACATCACCTATGCTTTATAGATCAGTTGTGAGCCAGTAATTGGAAGTACTTTATTGTGTTAGTCCCCTTGGCTGATGTCTCCTTTATTTTTGGTCATTATGTTGGTAAAGAAAGTACCTTTGCTTTAAGAAAAAACAGGATACTTTCACAAACTGGCAACCCTAAAATTGCTCTTATTTATGGCTTAAAACTGACCTGTAAAGTATCAGTTAATTATTTGTTAGCCGTTAATACCTTTGGTTACACTGTATATGTAAAGGTTGTCTTAAAGACCTTTAAAGGAGCCGTTGAGGACAGTTCAGATTCACCTGACTTACCAGCTACAAGTAGATAATGACTGAGTTTGAGTTTTGAGGTGAACTTATCCTTTAAGTTATTTCTGAACACTTTAGATTTAACTTTGAACATAATAGAACAAGAAATGCATATAAATCAAATGAGACCTCTGACCTCGCTGCTCTCTAACATATACGAGGGTTTGACTGTGGCCCCAATATTTCCACACTTTCATCCTATAGGCCACTGAGTGCCAAAAATAGCCGCGGTATTCCACCACAGCATGGTACAGTAAACCAGCACAGGACCTGATCTCAGAGCTGTCAATCAGCAAATATAATCTGCACGTGCAAATAAAGCATCAGCCGTAGATGCCGTCAGCTGGGCTCAAAGGAGAAAACTTTCCATGGCTGCTGCTGCTGCTGCTGAGCGCTGACTGTTTCCCGCTCGGTCACGGGGACGCACAAACAGCCTGTAGCTCTACTATTATTTGACACTCGGGTGGACTGATGCGGCTTTGTGCTGTGCTATTTCGGAGCCGTTAACGTTATGCAGCTCCACAAAGGCGCACTTAGACGTGCGTGCTGCCAAAGGCTTCACTTTGGAGCTGGCACGCAGGTGCGCAATAATGCATCGGGTTCACCCGTGATAAATATAAAGGTGCGTGCACACCCTAAATGACAGCAGGTTGATGTAAATGTGTTTTTTTACTTTTATTTCATTTCATATAAGAGTGATCCTTTCAGGAAAGATTTACAACTAAAGATCGTTTTTGATTTGAAGAAAGATTTTGTTAAAGCCAAAATGTGAATATTAAAGGGGCAATATGTAGTTTTGGAGAAGAAATTCAAACTGACAATGTTGCTGTGAATTGTAATGAAGAACTTGTGCAAACTCGGAAAAGTTTAATTTTTCCATAACTGAATGAACAAGCTGTCCTCAGAGGAAAACAAACACTGTTTGAAGCTGGAGAGGTGGCAGGGTCCGCCACATTCAAACAAAGCAACACAGTATGAACTTGTGTTGTCCGTTAAGGTCAGTTTGTTTACTCAGTCATAAAAACAGAGAGAGTTTGTTTATTAAGTTTGATTAGGCATTCTAAAAGATCAGTCACTGAGGATCTGTCTCTCCCTGATTGAAATGTCTTCCCCCAGACTACATAGTGCACTTTCAAATAAATACATAGATAATGATCTGTTGATCACAGACTGCAGTGTTTAACTGAATAAAGCATCAAATGAAATAATTTCTTTGCAGGAATCACAGCCTATACTGACATTTACAACCTTACTGAAGTCATTCCTGATAAGCTGGTTTCCACACATTCTCTCACCCAGGGTCAGATTCAGCATGATCTCCTGCTCCGCCACACTCTCTCCCCGGACCAGAGTGTACACGGCGCCGATGAGCCACGGGATGACGTGCCCGGAGAACTCCACCAGCCGCACCAGGGGCCGTATGCTGCCCCACGGAGACTCCTCACAGGCGCACACCCCGAGGCGCTTGGAAAGCCACAGATCTATGGCCAGCAGGAACCGCAGTGTTATGATGAATATCGGCTGGCTCAGACTGACGGAGAAGTCCTCACCCTGCGCTCCGGGGGCGAAGTAAGAGCAGCTGGAGGCCCGGCGGCGGGCATTGCACTCAGACGATGCCCGGCTTCCACACGCCACTCCGCGGCAGCTATTCCGTCTGGACGCTGGTAAGGACATTTTGATGTGTCTCGAATGTCCTCGGTAATCTACCCGCCTTTCTTCGCAGACCACCTGTGGACTGTAAGCACTTTAATCCTGCTGCGCTCCTTCGCAAAACATCCTGCAGACAGGAGAGTCCGGATACTGGGGTTAAAATGTCACCAGTACAGAACTGGACTGCTCTGGTCACGTGGCTCCATTTTTTCCTTCCCATTAACTTATAATTAAACTGGAACTGACTTTTACATCAGTGGTGTACCTGCTCCCATAGCTGCCGTCAATCTCAACGCTCACATGGCTTAATAATCAAGTGAAGACGTGTTGCACTTTGTTTAAAATGTCTCAATCTTCCGTGCGTAAAATGGCCATTTGGAAATCTAGGGGGGGCGATTGCGCCAGTCAACGCGCCACCTGAGCTGGTCCATTATATACTGCCACAGTGGATGTGTATGCAAATGGAGCAGCCCGTTCACACTGAAAGTTTCCGCCTCCTCTCTTCTCTCTTCTGTCCTCACAGCCGCTGAACAGACGCGACACCTCCACGGTCACGCTGAATATGCCCGGACTGCTGCTCGGAGATGTGTTTCCTGATTTCGAGGCGGAGAGCACCACCGGCATCATTAAACTCCACGAATTCCTCGGAGATTCGTAAGTAGAACTTCCTGAACAAGCCGTGGTTATTCTTATATCTTTTTGCTTATTGATTTATGGAGTATGGACAATTCAGATCACACGCAAAGAGAGACAGAGACAGAGAGAGAGAGAGAGAGAGAGAGAGAGAGAGAGAGAGAGAGAGAGAGAGAGAGAGAGAGAGGCAGAAAGAGAAGTGCATCCAGTTCCTGCTTCCTGACTTCTGCTTTACACCTCTGACTATCTGCCATCTAAACCCTTTAACCTGTATCATGGGCCACTGTGGCCCATAAGTGCATATGTAATTAGAAACTAATCTATAATATATGGCTGTTTGAAAGCTCTTGATCAGACAGAAAAACAGACCTAAAACCCCTCCATGATGACGGAGCACAATCACACTGCTGACCCTGTGAAAGAAATCCCCTCCTGTGTTCATCTCTGTGAAACAGAGGTCACATCCTGTCAGTTTGGTGTCATGTAGGCTGCAGGTTCAGTGTCATCCTGTTAGCACAACAGTACTAACCACAATATTAAAAGGGAGGAAACTGATTTAACACCACTAATCTCTCTTCTCACTGCAGGTGGGGAATCCTCTTCTCCCACCCCAGGGACTACACCCCGGTGTGCACCACGGAGCTGGGTCGAGCTGCCAGGCTCAGTTCAGAGTTCAGCCAGCGCGGCGTCAAAATGATCGCCCTGTCCGTGGACTGCCTGGAGGATCACCACGGCTGGACCAAGGTGCGACAGCATCTGCTTTCCCGACTCCACATCTGGACACAGATGCCTTTATTTTTAAGCAAATTCAGCACAGTGTTAACATGGGAAGCTTTTCCATCGCTTCTAAGGAAAACTGGCAGCCGGAAAAATACTGAATGTGAAATATTACAAACATTTTACTGACACAGGCACACCAGAATATAAACAATAAACAGATGTGTTACAGAGCTACCCACTGAAGTTAGCATGCTAACCAGTTAGCTCATGTTCCTTTGCTAGCACTGTGAACAACAACACTTCCCGGTGCTCCAAACTCCCAGTCCTGACCGCAAGCTGCACGGCTAACTGAGCTAACTAACTAAGTGTAGCAGCTGTTAGCAGTTACTCTGGTGATGTGCTGCCCCGTATTTGCCTTGAGCATGAATTTGATAGGTGTCTGATTCCAACATACTGACTTGAAAAGAGATTTACTCATTTAGGCCCAAAAAAATTAAAAGATTGATAAATGACATTCCATAAAATATTTGTGTCAATTAAGAGCTCACAGATTCAATTTTAAGTCCATTTCATGAACTTTAAGGCCTCACATCTGAATTGATACAGACACCTTTCTGACTCTGGGCTTGTGCATCTGCTGAAACAGGACATCCTGGCATACAACTGTGAGGACCCTGCCTCCTCCTCGCTGCCCTTTCCCATCATAGCTGACTGTAAACGGGAGCTGGCAGTGGCTCTGGGCATGCTGGACCCTGATGAGAAGGACAAAGATGGCATGCCGCTCACTGCCCGCTGTGTAAGTCTTCACAATAAAAATCTAATTCTCTCATTTAAGGGACTTAGTATCTTATCTATTCTCATGCCCACAGAGAGCGACTATTATCCCTCTCAGACTCCACCTCTCCGTCTGTCTGTGTGTCTTTGTGGGTGTGTGTTCAGGTGTTTATCATCGGGCCCGACAAAAGGCTCAAACTGTCGCTCCTCTACCCGGCCACCACCGGACGCAACTTTGACGAGATCTTGCGAGTGGTGGACTCCCTCCAGCTCACAGCTGGGAAACGAGTGGCCACACCTGCCGACTGGAAGGTACGTCACATGTTGGAGACAGTCATCCAGCATAGAAACATGAACGGACCTGCTCCCACATAGAATAACCTTGTTTTCTTTTCAGCCTGGAGAGTGTGTGATGGTCCCTCCCAGCATGTCCGAGGAGGAGGCCGCGTCTCTGTTCCCAACTGGCGTCTACACCAAAGAGCTGCCCTCTGGGAAGAAGTACCTGCGCTACACACCCAAGCCATAAGCACAGGCAGGGACAGCACTGATATTCAACACTGAGACAGAATGAATTGTTCAGCCTGCTTTTTCTAAAGGGGGGTTGTTTTTGGAAATGAGATGGGAGCATATTTTTTCTTACTTAATTATATTTAAAACATTTAATATATGCAGAAAGGCTGAAAAAGTTTTCTACTTTGCAACTATGATACTGTTGGGTTTAACATATTTGGATCATGCTCCATGTTAATTGTTTACCAGTGTAGCTCTTATTTATAGGACAAATGCAAGAGGAAGTGGTTTAATGGTGCCTTGGCCACAAAGGATGATGTAATAATACTATTGTCATGCCTGTATACTCATTTTATCTGACAGGTTTATGCCATTAAACAGTTAGTCACAACTTTTCTTTTAAAAAACTGTACTTATTTTGGAATTGTGTAATTTTACATAAGTGATTACAAGATGTTTGCTGTAGCTTTGCTGGGCTAAATTATTTAATTTCACTTAATATCTGTACTGTAATGGGGTGTGGATTATTTGATGAAAGAGTTGCATTTGTGTGACAATACAAAACATAAAAGGTTTGGAAAGATTTTGTTCCGTAATTTTTTGATTTAAGAAAGATGTCTAGCAAACGATGAACCCTAGCAGTGAAATCGCTCTGTCATGACTTCTGTTGGTTCTTTTCGGAGGCGGCTGTTAACTCAGCTGTGTAGGATTTGGCGTGTCCCCCCCCTCTCACCAGGTCGGCAGCATCAGTGAAGAGCTTATCAACTTTGATCCTTGGAGCTGCTGGCTTCTCTCTGTGACCGGCACACAGGAGAATTTAAGGACAGCAGAGGCCGGTATCACCGATAGGAAATGGAAGAATAAGATAAAATCCAGTGAGGAGAGAACAAAGGACAAAGTGTTTAAAAATGTACGAATGTCACTACTGAGTTGCAGCGGGTTGAATTATATATGAAAACACATTAGGCTGCAGTGACAGTGAAAGGCATGAGCACAATTCTATTAGTTTAATTATTTATTAGGAGCACATATGAAGTTGACAGTGCTGTTTGACTTTGAATGGAGCTGAGGAGCCAAGAGCAGGTCAATGCCTGAAATCTGTTAATGTCCCCACATTCACTCCTGCATCATGATTTCAATTTGAGAAGAGCAGCAGTGGATCTACGAGACAAGCAGCTCTGACGTTCTGTCAGGTGGTTTTAAGTCTTATCTATTCCAGCAGTCATACGTTCAGAACCAACTTCACCGCCTGAGAGACAATCACTCCTCAGAGAGCTGTTTTCCTTCAAGTAACTGAGAAGATTTAAAAACTGGACCATTATTAATAACAGGAAAGGCAGCACGGCTAAGACCTGTGGTCTTGTTTCCAGTGTGTGGATTCTTCATCACGATTACGTCAGAGAGAGTCAGTTTCAGCAGGCCGTCTCCCACCGAAGAGTCACCTCTGGTTCATGATGGCCTGGTACTCCCTCTGGTGGGCGAACAGTTTCAGGAACACCTTGTACTTTCTCTCATAGAAGCTGCAAAAAAGCATTAAAAATGCAGGAAATTAAGACCCAAACTGATGCACAGTACTGCACATTTCAATTTCAATTGTAATAACATGCAGACTTCATGAGGTTTTTCAATAACCAGGCCTTGATCTTGAGGAAACCAGTATATTGTTGGAAATTGTGGTTGCACCTTAAATGAATGGATCACTTTACAAATCAGACGTGCATTTCAATTATATTAGTCTCACATCCAACTCAAATGCAGGTGTTTTGGAAAGTGTCAGTCTTGAGAAAAGAACGAGCCTGATTGGGTTTTAATTTAAAAGTGAATACATTGTGATGCCGAGCAAGAGCAGCATGCAGCATCGTTTAAGAAATGCACAAGCAATGCAATTTGCTTCGTCTTTACGGCGGACCATCATTTGTAATTTCTTTTATAATTCCTCTTTTAATTATCCCCAAAAAATGTTATTTACTCTAACTATGTATCAGTTAATAAATTAATTAGTAAAAAAAATCATGTATGTGTATTGTGATTGTACAATTAGTCATGGATTCATTAAATGCTTTATAACTCAGACATTAAATTATAGACATTATAAAAGAAAAAGGTTGAAATGCATCCTAAAAACTGTTCTGATGCACTCTTGTTAAACTATCATATATTTAATCCATATATGTTACTATTCCTGTTAACTTTCACCAAATGTTTAAAATTAAATTCAGTTCCTCTCACCTCTGCAGTTCACGGTCAGGCTGAACAACTTTCCCCACTTTTGCCATTTTCTCCATCGCCTCCTAAAAACAGAAATTGCAAAGACAAATATCATTTAATAAATCATGTAACGCACATTCGGTTTCAGGCCTGCGGTGACCTACTTATGGTATTAACACAAGCCAAGTGCAGCGGTTTCGGTGCGGCTGTCTTTATGACTAATGCAGTGCAGGGCCTCTCCGCTGTCTAAACCTACAAAATCCAGCCAGTTGACTGTGTGCAGCTCAGAGGATCAGACACAACAACTGCCAGCTGTAGTTATGGCTGAAAATGGGTTGACAGGTGCAGCCCAGTCCAAACAATAACGTCTTATTTTTAGTAGATCGGGATTAAAGGCTTGCCGCTCTCTTGTGCTACGAGCTCTGGTGCTCGGACCCCAAGGGATGAGAGCTCGACCCAGCAGAAGATTAATCATCGCTTTATGTCTTTAAATGCATTGAGACTGAAGCAGTCAGAGCCATGCACTTTATAATTACTGTGCATTGGTTCCCACCAGCAGATGGAGGCATTGAGTCAGCGATTATAACCTCTGTGCTGTGTGCGTATGGCATATAAAGCTTTTGAGGTAAATTTTATTGGACTATATAACAAGAAGTTTGGATTGCGAAATGCTTAATAGGTTGCAAAATAGAGTTTGTTTAAAGTGGAATGCCACCAGCTTTACTAAGTTCACTCTTCATGAGGAGCACTACTCGGCCTGTGGAAACAAATGTAGAATGTCTTCTGGGACTCAAGATGGGAGCTTATGAGTTCATTATTATCATTATTATCATTTTGGATTCAGCTTGGGACTTCAGACAGTAAGTCTGCTTTACAAACGAGGCGTGTGTGTATATAAAATAATACAATACAATATAATATAATATAATATAATATAATATAATATAATATAACATACTGTAATGACATTTAATCTTCAAATCTTCAAATGTTCCAATGTTCCAATCATGCTAACAACAGCAGTCACTTACTGGTAAACAACTCACAGCTAATTTGCATTTTGGAGATTTGGGAAATTGGGAAACTTTGTATTATTTATCTCCATTTTTAGCTGTAACTGTAACATTTAAAGATATACGGTCTAAACATGGAGGTCCAACATTCTTGCTTTGCTTGTCTGACGTTGTTTTGTTAGCATCTTTGATATCTACCCAACAGCGACATCTCAAACTAACTGCTAGTTTTGGGAAAAACTTGAGCTGACATTTTCTTGAATCTTTAACCCAACAGGTCAAACAGGCCACCGATCTTCCATTAGTGAAACGGGTGAAATTAAAGAGATATGAAAGCATCACATCACACAGACATTTTATATGATTGAGATATAAACACTGAAATAACATCAAGAAAAAAGACAGACTGTATGTAAGCTAGTGTGTGATGCAGGGGTTTCCTACTGGGAAGTAACTGTGAACAAACATTTCATTCCCACATGACTGTTCCATTTGACTGTTTTCATTGGAATACTACTACTGTACATGTACACCAGATCTCCACATGAATGAGGCACCTGAACTGTGAGATGTTTAGAAAATAACATTAGCATCATGTGAAGTACGAATACTGAAAACTCCTTAAGAACGTGTTTGAAAGTGCACAGTAATCATTCATCATTAATTATCAGGGGCAAATTCAACCCCAGTATCTCTTCATGAAGCGTTTTCTGGCTGAGCCACTATCTGCTTTATGACCTAGTTTACATACTGTATGTGTGTCACTCTACCTGTATACTGCTGTAGTCCTGTGATGCACATGCACCCAGGACTGCTGCTCCTATTAACACAGCCTCCATCTGGTCAGGCAACACCACAGGCAATCCTGAAAAGAGCAATAATGGAAAAAGTTAAACTGGCCTCCACGGGAGATACTGTTAAACAACACTGTTTCATAACAATATGTACAGTTTATCAGAAACTTAAAGTTTCCTGTAAGCATTATTTCATATTTTTGGGTGAAATCACCATTTGGGTGTCATGACATGTCATTGGGAGCCATCCGTTGTAAGTATTATATACCTGTAGCGTTGGCGTGAATCTGCACAAACAGGGCGTTTTTGCTCAACCCACCACAAAGGAAGAGGGTTCTGATGTCATGTCCTGCTTCTCTCATAGCGTCCAGAATATGAAGCGTACCGAGCTGAAACCAGAGAAGAAGACACAAGAGGAATCAGCTTACAAGTAAACAAAAGCAACCTTCATTTGTACCAAAAGGTACTAGGATGTCAGACGGAGACTCAGAGGAAGTCATTTGAGACTTAGAGACAAATAAAACAGCAGACTCACAGCAAGGGCTTGCACAGTGGCCAAATAGAGCAGCGCCAAGTCATCCAAGGTTTGGGAGAGTGATAGTCCGATCATCTGCAAAACAGTAATGAATCATTCATTCATAAGCGTCTCAAGGGCTGAATTGTAAGAGTCACCTCACATTGAGGATCTGGTATCTTAAATCGTCAGTGATTCAGATGAAAACAATTTTCATCAGTTTCTCTGCTCTCTGGCTTCCTGGAACTGCAGATATGGCCCAACAATAATTTGCTTTCTGAACACAGAAATCAATTCAGTGGTTCAACTTTGGTCTTAAACGGTGACGCGCATACATTTTAATTGACTCTTGGCACTGACAAGGTTAGTAAGAACTGCTGTCAGTGCAATAATACAAAACTGAAAGATCTGAAATGATTTGATATTTGATATTTGATATTTTGATATGCAATAAGAACTGACCCTGGGCCTGACTCCTAGTGCGGCGTAAATTAGCTGCAAGCTCACTGTATTATGAATTGTAAAAGCATTCAGCATTTTGTAAAACAGTTATTCTGGTTGTTTCCAAGAAAAGCTTATCTTATCTTAACTTATCTCAGTTTAGCAAGTGGAGGCAGAGTCCAAAATAAAACAAATCTAAAAAACCTACTTATCAACAAGTCAAATGACGTCAAGAAACAACACTTTGTGAAGAAGAACAACACAGGTTAAGAACTTCTAAAACATTTTTTAAACTATTGGTTATCTCATCGATATCGGCCATGAGAAGTAGGTAATTATTGGTTATCGTATCGGCTGAAAACAAAACATATGCTGCATTTCTAGGTTTTAGAGGACAGTGGTATAGCTTGGCTAACTGTTCCCCCCTTTGTCCAGGATCTATGCTAAGCTAGGCTAATCATCTCCCCTCCCATTCATCAAAATGTTGAGTAAAGTAAGTGAAAACAGTCAACAAACACTTTCTTTGGAAGCATACAAGTCAATCCACATTATTCATGTACTTGTCTCATTATCATTTTTTTTTTTTTTTACCAAAATGCTAAGAAATAACTCAAAATCAAAAATTAATATTCTTGAAAGTTAGAGGGTCTGCAATGACCACACTAGGTTATGGCTGTAAACAATCTTAAGATAAATAATATGTAATCTTATCAGTTGATGCTTCGAATAATGTTCCCTCACCATGCCCTTCAAGGTGGGGTCAGCCAGGGGCGACCTGTTCCCGTGGAAGTCCGGCCAGACATGCAGACTGGAGCCCAGCAGGTCCACAGCAGAACCATCATTAACCATTGAGCTCAGGTGGCTGTTAAGGTAGCTGTAGATGTTACCGCCAGTGAAAGGAAGACTGGGAACAATAACAGTATGCAAATGAAGAGCCCGGTCTGATGAAATAACATGTTGTATGCATTTTCTCATAACACATTTAACGTGTCATAGCAGGAAAAGCACGGGCGTCACTAACAGCATGTTCCAGTAAAACATTAACAACATAGCTGGGCATTTTTGTTTAAATCTTAGTTAATGTAAAGAAAATCAAATGATTAAAAAAATGACTTTCTTTGTAACCTCCACAGAATAGTCGGCTGCACACACAACTTCAATAAGAATGTAATCTTCCAAAAGCTTACTGAACATTATTAATCATCAGCTGAACGGGGAGGACATCTGTGCAAAAACTGTTTTTGGGAAGTGCAGCACTAAATGCATCAGCTGACCTCTGACGTGCTCGTTCCTGGAGCTGGGCGTATGCAGCGTGGCCCTTCACCACGTGGTCGATCTGGGGGAGTACAGAGAGAAATTATAAAAACAGGGAGGATTAAAGATGATGCAGCTGATGACATAACTGCTGGGTAACAAATTATTAGTTAAACACAAATCTACATCTACAAATTGTTAAAAACAATTTGACTGATTTCCATGTAAAGTTACTATATCATGAAGTGATGTAATTAAATAACCCATTCGGCCAACTGGAATTATATTTACAAGGATGCAAAACAGAAAAAAAGCATCATATCACCCCAATTTCACATGACAAGCCAGAAACAAAACAGCGTTTTTAACTGACTGTTAATTATTTGTCAACTTGGCAATCATTTACTTCTCAATTTGACAAAAAACTGAATTGACTGTAATGAAATGGTTTTGTTAGTAGCGTTTTTTTTGTAGAGCGTCTTCTTCAACTCTTCAAGTTGCTTTATCCAACCAACAGTCAAAGACTATTTACTATCGTAAATTACAAAGAAGTGCGAATGTTTGACGTTTTTGCTTAAAATATGACTGATTAATCCATTATCAACTAGATCTCAAATAGTTGGAAACTCGTTTTCTTTTAATCTATTAATGAAATAATCATCACAGCTCTGGCCAACTTGCATACAGGGTTCTGAAGAGCTCGATATCGGACTCACCAGCCTTCCTGTCGCACTCTGTCCTCCCTCGTTGAGCCACATGCCGGGCACCATGGCAGACAGGCAGGGCCCCCACACTCCGGGCACAAACAGAGCCTGCTCGCTGATCTGATGCACGTGAAGGTAAAAAATGTGATGCTTTAGTTAGAGTTGTATATCACAATAACAAGGAGATATGGGGTAGCGCAATTTGGTTCACCATTAGAATTTACTGTGGCCCTGTCATTGAACCAAAGGGACAGATCATTTATGAGACTACTTTAATCGACTGCACAGCTGCATATAAGTGTTAGCTATGTTTCAATCCCCTCAGAGGTGTCTCAGTTAACACAGCAGAGGTGGTGATGAGCATGGAATTCATTGTAGGAGGCTTCGTACACAATATCCATCATTTAGCACATAAGAATAAAATTTACTTAACATAAAACTTCCCTAAAGTGTACATCAGGAAACGTAAACCACTCACCGCCATGTGACAGGTTGATGTCCCACAGATCATTGCCATGCGCGTGGTGATTGGCTGGTCCTCACAGGGCAAGAGAAAGCCTTTTACGTCTGCACCGATCACACCTGGTAAATAACAAACTTTAATCAGATTTGATCAACATCAGTATTTTTATTTTGCAGGGGGAAAAAAAACAGACTATTTTTTGGCGTTACATAATACTGAGTTAACAAAACTCCCGTTCGAACCCTGTCAGGGACCGATCACAATGATTTGCGGATCAAAAGCTTTAAATCCTTCTGATGTGCCTCTCTAACCTTCACATGAGATTCAGCAGTGACACTAACTGCTGGAATAATGTTTGTCAAGCTGGTTTCAGTTTGAGCTGGAAGGTTCATCCATAGCTGGCGTACATCACTGTGACATGAACGACAACTAAAAGTGCAGAGCGTTTTAACCTCTGACTGGTGCAACAATGTGTGATGGGCAGAGGTCACAGCCAGAGGCCGGAGGTGAAGGTTCACGAGCAGTTTGTCTCCAAGAACAAAACCAGATGGTCAGGATGTCTGAACCAGAGGACAGATCGGCTGCTGCTGCTGCTGCTGCTGCCCTGAAGCCAAAAAGGTGCTCACAAATACTGTATACAGCAGCATTAATAAGTCACTTCTAAAACAGGCACCTGTTTGTTGCCCAAAATATTAACGCTGGGAGAGCTTTGGTGGGCTCATGAGTCACTTCTAGTCAGGGACGTTTCTCATACCTCATCCCCCCTCGTGTACCCTGACTACTGTTAGCTATCTGACAAGGCAAAAATGGAAAAGGAAAATCCTAAAAATAAAGGATGTTATTAATGCTAAACAAAAGATTTTTGTGTTTTAGGGTGTCGATGTGGTTGGGTGGTATTATGAGCAAATTATCTTAACAACTACAACTTCTGGCTCAGGGTGCTGAGAAAATTGAGTACAAATATTCATGTTCCCTAGAGGATGATTCTTGATGGTTTTGGTGAACCCCTGGCCTTTTCTTTCAGCACCACGATCAGGTCAAAATCAGGTCAACTAATTTGTGAAAAAGAAAATCTAAACATGACAATGAAATGACACTGTCAGTTACCTCAGAGAATGCTTTTAGGAACATTCATTTGCTGTCTTCGGGGCCACGCCTGAGGTCCAAAGTTTTAGACATGCTGTTCATATTTACATTTCCACTGAGATTGAAATGTTGTGTTCAATGAGCCCCTGGCCTTCTCTGGCACCACAGTCATGCAGAGCTTTTTATTTGTGCCAATGAAAATATCACTTTGGACATAAACATTAAATCATCCACATCTCTTCTTCCTTTGGTTTCTAACTGATGAAACATTTCATGTCTTATGGTTTTAAAAGTTTATATTTCAAACCTCTCAAAGTTGTGTGGAATCTGCAAAGTGACTGTACACTTTGAAAAAAACAATGTACTTGGCAGAATAACTCTGGCTCAAAAAACAGGTTAATGCTCTAATACCGAGGCCTCCAGCGTGAGCATCGATGAGGGAAGCGCCAACTGCAGTTCCTGGGTCCAAACCCAAATCTGCTGCCGCCTCCCGGGTGAGGCCATCTCCCAGCGGGCTCCCTGGGGGACACGTCACACTGCCTGGATGTGGGAAAACAGCACCGCCTTTTTTACAGATAAGGTGTCATAACATGAACGTTCTGAAGTTTCTAAGCAACATTTGATAAGTATCTTGGAAGCCTGTCTGTAATGTCTTGTACCTATTTTGGAGGAGTTGTTTTCCAGAAGATCCTCCAGTCCGATGCTAGTCCAGAAACTGGCATCCCATCCCTCTGGAGGGCAATACGTCCATTTACAAACCAGAGTACATAAAGATCTGTGACATTGCAGGATAGCATTGTAACATGTTTCACAACAAATCAAGTACATAATGTATATAAAGCACCGCATGATGTCACATAAACAGCAACTGAAGGCCACAGTATCAGAAACAGTTTGTTCATGATAAGACACATTTCTGGGAATTATCCCTCCTCACTCAAACCCGGTGATCACGGTTGAACAAAGCTCACCGTGTCAAAGAACCCGTTGCCTTCCAAGACAGGAAGTCCGGAAGGTCAAAGAAGTGAGCGGCTTTGTTCCAGCAGCGTTCCTTTAGATTCTGGTATAAAAAACATATATATTTTTTTTTTTAAAAATTTAAAAAACAAAATGTAAAAAAATGTTTAAAAAGACAAGAGAAACGCGTGCTTATGTGAACGATATACAAACATACATGTACAGTCAGAGACCCTAAGAACAAACCAAGAGGTGTGTAAGGCTGAAAGACTTCTAAAACAACATCAGGCACATGCTGACCGGCCAATACAGACAATAAAACATATAGAGATCAGTGGTCCTGTGCTGACCTTGCTCACCTCTCACCTCTTTGAGCCAGAGCAGCTTAGGGGGTTGCATCTCTGGTGACATGACCCCTCCCACCCTGTTTAGGACCCTGTGGCCGGCGTTTGTTATACAAGCGGCCTGCTCTTCGGCACGGTGGTCCATCCACATCACCACGTTCCTCTGTCTGTCGCCTGGGGAGGCAAAATGTAAACAAAATATGCCAAGTAGCAGATACTGCAGTGTCTGAAGACCCCAAGTGCAATTCTAAGATTGAAACTGGTTTACTGGGAGAACATAAATAAATCTGCCCTGATAGAAATGCATCATCGAGACGGTTTATAATTAGTTATTTAACTTGAGTACCTGGGTCCTGACCCCTGTGTCCACCTTGCTTGATTGAAAACAACATGAGCTCCTACCATCTCCATCTCCCAGGGTTCTGCACTGTAGCTGACCCTGACCTCTGACCTGGCTGTGGAGGAGGGGAGTTTCGCTTCAGGGATCAATAACGTATCCCATTACATTAGACTACAACAACTCAACAAAGCCCTCCAGAAAAATCCATTCTAGTAAAATTTTACAACCTGAACATTTTTCATTTAGGATTTCAAAAACGTAATTACCTAACAACCAATAATGTGCACTTTACGATTGACTTACCATCCTGACTGACTGGCACAGGCTGGAAGCTTTGGTCCAAAACCACTAGAGAGCAAGTGGCATCAAAGCCGATCCCTCGTACCTGACTCCTCTCCACATGTTGGGTAACCCTCTGGAACAGATCAAATCGAGCCAGTACAATCCCATTGGGTCAGAGCTTTTACACATGAGTCTGTGGAGCGATTGTACGAAGGTGTGCACGAATACATTTACAGGCACTGCGTGTGTGTCACACTGGCATGATTACATTGTCACTGTGATTTGCACACAGACGTCCTCCCAGCCAGTAAATTCTAACCAGGTGTGAAACCCCAGAGAGAACCGTTACAGTTGCCAGGGGGTACAGGGTATACAGACGCATTACGTTGTCCATTTTGACTTCAGCAGGAAAATACACTACAAAAATAGAATAGTGTGATGCTGAAGTTGACTGTCACAAAAAACAGGAAGCTAGCAACAGACTGACGGTACAGTGAACGCCTCCCACCAACCTGAGGCCCTTGTTGTCTAAAAAGATCTCTGTTGCCATTGAGAATGCACTAAAGTTAGCATGTTAGCACATAAGTTAAAAAAGCTAAAAATAGGGGAGAGACTTTTACTCTATCAACATGAAAGAATAAAAGTATAAACTAAGTTAGTATGAATAATTATGAATCAGCTTTGTCAGAATACAAGCTAATGTAATGAATACAAAGTTGAAAAAGCTAAAAGTAATCGGCCATAATTAGCAAACAGTTGGAAAAATTAACTAAAAGTATAGCATAAGAACTTACTAGCAGATATAAAATTATGTTATGTTATGTTATATGAAAATTAAATTAATAATTGGCGTTAGCTTAAGAGTACTGAATAAGCCATTGAAATATTAGCTTGCTCTAAGTAATGGGTAGTGCACTCAGTTGGAAAATTAGCTAACTAAAGGTAAAGAATAAAAACCGATACATTAGCAAAAGAAACTGAAGTAATGGATAACTTTAACTAGTGAAATAGTCATCTTAAAGAAAGGAATAAGAAATTCATGAGATAAATAAATAAGGTTGAGATATTGGCTAAACGTAAATTAGCTTCTGGGATAATATCTAAAAGTAATGGATAAAAAAACTTTATATTGTGAGCCTAGAGTAGTGAATAAACAGATAAAATATAAGCTAAATGCAGCTAATGGGCAACAGTTGAGATAGTTAGCTAGCTAGCTAGGAGTAAAGTATACAGTTGAAATATTGGCTAAACATATTAGCTTCTGGACAAACTGTTGACACTGTTGAAGCGTCCAGCAGTTTAAGTTTGGAAGAATAACGTTACAACACCCTCTTTTCTGTTGTGTTGTTTACATACACTTGGAACATGTCTGTGATGGGGTATCATCTGGTGTGTGTGAACAGAAGGCTGGGACCACACACTGCTTTGAGACCACTGTAAGTTACCTTCACAACTGAGCAGCACTTCTCCCAGATCTCAGCGGAGGACTGGACGTAGTGGTCAGCCTGGGGCTCCCAGATGCTGATGGGCTCCTCGGCAGTGCTCTGCAGCAGACCGGCCCTGGTCACCAGCGCTGCCCTCACACTGGCAGTGCCCACGTCCACACCTACATAGTAGACCTCCGCCATGAGGAGGCGGGCTGAATGCACAGGAGGGGGAGCAGAGGGTCCGAGGGTTGATTATTAACCAGTCTACACTGTCACTGTCAATATTAAATAGACTGTTTCGAAATAGATTAACAGACATTAACGCACGCACACGCGTGTAAACCATTTTGTACATGTTTTTTCATGATTGGTAATCATTCTCTGCCTTATCAGACACAGTTCACCCACAGCAGACCATCTCACCACCGCGGTGCCACAACGGGAGAGATAAAGATCCCCCGCACGAGATTTCACCAGAAAAAAAACAGCTCAAAAGCACACAGCAGACATTATCAAAACAGAGAGGACATCTGCAAATCGGCCAGAACAATATATCCGAACTTACCGGCGGGTCAGAATCTTTTTAGAGCGGACAAATCATCACTTTAGAGTTTCTGTAAGCGTACTTTGAGCTAGAGACTGTGGCTGCGACGGAGCGCGAGAGAGGCCAAAAAGGGCGAAGTCGAATTTTTAAACCGAGCAACAAGAAGCTTGACACAAAACATGCTGGACCATGATTTTGTTAGTTCAGACTGTCTCTCCGACATTCCTTCGGTATCTTCGTATCTTTTAAGAGTCCACGCTCTTAGGGGACTGCTGGGCCACGGACACAAACACACTGCAACACAAAATCAGCCCAAATCTTCACACGCATGCATTATTGTGGGAGATAGGAATGTCATGTGTGTAGCGGGTGTCTCTGGAAACTTAGTCTGAACAGAAACATGCTCCACTTTTATAAAGACTTTCAACAAGTCTATCATGTGAGAATATTCTAGGTTGGATCAAAGAGTCCTGGGGGAAAAGATAGCACAGCGGGGCCCCATATCCCCACGGCCTCTAAATAACCCTGTGTTTACTGCCTAATGACATGTACTATATCGGAGGTTATGTTCATTTCAGCACTAAAATACAACATCAACTAAGACATAGTCCTGTTAACTCTGTAGACTGCATGCCACAGAAGCCCTTTTTAAAATAAATTTATTTTATCGAAATGGATGAAAATAACCGAATATCAGATCCAATAATCAATCACTTTTCCTATTACTTTACCAAACTAATATCTTTACTTTTACTCAGATATGACTTGGGTACTTTTTACAGCGCTTTGTTCGGGAAAATTCTGATCCGTGTGGAGCATAACAAAACCTGAATAATGAGGGCTTTTTTTAAACTTGTTTTCTACGAGACGAGGCGTCAGGAGTTCTTGTCATTTCAATTACTGGCCACAAAAAAAGGGCAACCAACAAAACACACAGTGAACCAACATATAGGACACCATGTCTGTTAATACTCATTCTTTATTCAGTCAACAAGGTCTTTCCACAGCGGACAGTTTGACCTGTCATGGAAGCACCGGTGTAGCTAACGTGACAAACAGTGACTCTGCTCCATTTGAGGGTTACAGAGAGTCATGTTATTAATCAGCACGCAGGGCTCCAGAGCTGGTGAGACTAAGAGGTATGTAGTTATGGTTACTGTTATTAAGTACACTTCTGCTTTCCTTGTAATCATGATGACATTTCCTCTGTAAAAAAAAAAAAAAAAGAAAAAAAAGATGTACATCAATTACTGATCACTCACACGTATGAAAGTTAAATGAATAGAGACACAGTTTACTAAAATAGATGATGCTATGTTATGGTAGTGCGGTGGAACAGCTGCGAAATGTAGCTGCGTGAGACAGCAACCTGCCATCAGAGACATCTGACCTGTCAAACTTCTCTCGTCTGCATCCCTCCCGGTCTCTTCGCTCCATTGTGTTCATTTCTTAGAGGAGATCAACAGCTGTCTAAAGGAAGTGGGGCTGACTGTGATCAGCGTGCTTGGACCAGGAATGATCAGCGGAGATGGAGCACAGAGGAAAAACCGAGCAGCACGACAGGAAGAAACAGATGGTCTTCAACAAACACTGCGCGGACAGTGTTTGAAATCTCATCCGTCTCTCCCTCACTGCTCAGTGTGTGTGTGTGTGTGTGTCCCTCTGGTCCACGCCTGAAGGTAATCAAAACTTTTCTCTGTTGATACATCAACACATGCATATATAGTCTTTCTCTGTGTTTTGCTTTCATGTAAAGGGGGAGTGTTTCCACGGACCCTGGGCTGTCCCACCTCTGGACAACAACAGCGGGCCTGTTGGGAGGCAGGCAGGACCGAGCTCCTGATTAGAAAACTTCACACAGTGGAAACAGCTGGCCAGGGCAGGGAGGAGGAAGGAGCCCTGTTATCTAAAAGCGACCCCGTCAGGCCAGCGGAGGGGAAAAGCTGACGGAGAAACAGGAAGCGCGGCCAGGGCACAGCGGTAGTTGCGAGGGAGGAAAATAGTCCTCTGGCGGGGCTGAACACAGGTGTACAGGCACAGGGTGACGAGGCTCAGAGAGTTATCTGAATATTGGAAGAGGAAAGAATGAAAGACAGCAAAAGCTGGGGCCCTGCTCGCCTTTGTCACGGCCGTGGTATTAGACACAAACTAAAGCATTCCAGCGCTGGATTTCCACTTCAGGGTGTCAAATACTTCCAAATGGGTGTTGCAGGGCCGTGTTGTGAGGACAACATGTCATCTCAAGAGTGTTGACCTCAGGCAGCTCTGGTTCTCCCAGGCTGTCTGGGGCTGTTAACTTATTTATAGTTGGCTTGAGGAGAACATGTTGAATAATACAATGGGGGAGGCCAGACAGACCGGACCGCTGCAGCTGTACACAGCCTTCAGCCGCGAGAGCAGCTTCACATTCACCTAAAAGGCCTTTTTAGAAATGAACCCACAGAATGTAATGAATGTCTCTCCCGCAAAGTAAGATTCCCATGTGACTTAAACACTCCCACACACTTAGATCAAGTTAGTTTATCAGTGCATTGTATTTACTTCCATGTGTTCGCTCAGCTCTGGTGTCTGTCCATATTACAGGTGAGAGCCGTTTGACATTCTGGACAGTTAGACTAAAGCTGATGAGACAGAATCTTATTCATCCTAAAAGGTATACATTTATTATCAGTGATGGATTGTAATAAGTACATAAACTTGAGGACTGTAGGCAACATAGATACTAGTTTCAGGTATACTTGCTCTTTCCTTCAGTATTTTTCATCACTACTTTACACTTCCACTCTGCTACATTTTGGAAAGAAAAATAATGCACTTTTTACTCTACTACATGTATTTGTTAACTTCAGTTACTAGTAACTTGCATGGCGCATCAGAACCAGTAGGACATTTAAAAAACAAACAAAACCTGAACAATCAGACTGGTCAATAATCATTCCACCTATAGTATACAGTATAACCATACGGGTCAATATATGTATTATTTACTTTTACTTGTGCTTTTGACACCTATGTACTTACTATTCAGGAGTATATATGTATTGACTGTCTGTCTTCTTGTTATTCGTCTGTGTATGTATACATGTATGGATACACATATGAATATGTGTGTCTATTGTAAATATATACTGTGTGTATATGTTGGGCTGAGCACCGTATCAGTATCATATTGTTGTTGTGATATTCTGTAACAGGACCAGTGGTCATCGCGACAATTTTGTTATTTCACAGTATTTGGTCAATACCTTCAAAATATTAATAGTAATATTGATACATACTGTGTCACGTTGTAGCCTTAACAGATATTGCATTGTTATTTTAGGGCTGTATTTCCCAGCCCTATGTACATGCATATACATATGTGTATTTATATCATCTCCATGTAATATTTATTTATGCTGTTTATACTGCTGGCTGCCCAATATTTCAATCCACCAGTTTTCTTTCAGTCAGGTGCAATATTCTACTGTTGTTTGTAGCATTTGTACTTGGTTACAGTGCACTAAGCACATGTAGACATCTAACGCGTATTTCTGTAGCTACTCTAGTTGTAAATGTAAACACATATAGAAGTATAGTTATCACATATAGTTTAATGTATTTTTTTTTGTTCACTTATTTATCATGTATCATCATTAATTGTAAGTTGTTTTTTTATTTTATGTCTAATTTTTCCTTATATTTCTTTCCTTACTCTTATCTCTTATTGTCTTCTGTTTGTGTCTGATCAGAATCTCTCTACAGTCGACATTTCCATTTGAGAAGGAGGAACTGTACCCATTTCCCCTCGGGAATCGATGAAGCATTTCTGATTCTGATAAACATACGCAGTAAAATGAAAGACATTATAGAACAGAAAAAGGTGGAAAATACATTTATAACAAGCAATAATATCATCATACTTACAATACAAGCATAGAAATATATACATTTTGTTTTGGAGCCACTCCTGTCTTAATTATATTAAATTTGAACTAATACATCGGGATCTGCAATCAAATTTAAATTCAGGATGGTAAGAGATCCATAATGTCTATGTTTGAAATTCAGTTTATTGCTTAGACGTATGCAATAATGTTAATTAATTGTTATTCTTCCAGTGACAAGTATCCCTCGACATATTTAGAGTTTATAGTCACAATTTCACCTGTGTGTTGGCCCCAAATGCATATGTATTTTCATACCCACTTGTGTCTGTACATATTGACTGCTGTTTATGTTTGCTCGTCTCTGCGTGGCTTCTCTTCCTATATATTTCTCACTGTGCGTGTGTTTGGCCCTTTGTGTGAATCACAGGCTATTTCCCGTAAGAATCCTGTTCCTCTCTGTGACAACCAAGAAAAACGGTTGTAAAAAGACTATTTTCACATGTTGTGTTCCTCACACCAAAGCAGAAGCTCCTGGTGCAGGTGTGACATCATTCTCTTTCTTCTGTCTTTAACCCTTCTGACTGTTCTGCCAGCCGACAGCGCGGTGAAGATTTCACGTGTCTGCATTTTGATAATGAGGTCATCACTTGAGTTGGTCTGAATCTGTGAAACTTCACCTCCTGCGAGCACAATGCTGCCGATCGCAAACGTAGAATATCGATTATGTGTTCGTGCGTTAATCACGGCTGAGCTGCGAGGCCGTCCGGAGCAGCCTTCACCTCAGGATGGGTAACTAATAATTGAGCGGGTAACTAAATATTCAAAAACACTACGTAATCCCAGAGTACATTGCTCCACTGTCTGCATTACCTAATCCCATAAGCCATCGCGGGGGGGCGGGGATATGGCCAGTTGTCAGAGCAACCTGCATGTCATTAGACATACCCCGCCTTCCAAATCATCTTCAGCCAATCGGGGGCCGTAGAAATGACATCATTGTTATTTTCAGTAGAGCTGCAGCTTAGAGGTGGATAAAGTTCGTCTCCACGTTGGAAGTGATAGAAAGTATTATCCCTATTCGGACTGTGTTTCTGTGTTTTGGTGAAGGAGGAGAACTCGCGGCGGATACTTCAGGTGTGGGAACAGAGAGTCTCGGCGGCGGGGGGAGTCCGGTTTGTGTTGACGATCGCGAGGATCACAAGAGAAAAGTTTTCTCAGGACGCGAAGTTGTCAAGTGAGTTGAACTTCAACAATAGGCGGACTCTGCCGCAAGACAGCCGAGAGACAGCGAGGCACGGGACGTATGTAGACAGTCGACCTGGGACTTTTCCCCCTCTTGTTTTTAATGAGAATAGACGTCCCTCAAGGTGATAAAAACTTTATGTCCAGGAAAATGGAAGCGACCTTCTACGACGAAGCCGTGGGTGCTTCCAACTCTCAGCATGACGGGACGACAGTGTACGGGTTCAACCCGAAAACCCTCAAACAGACCATGACCCTGAACCTAAACGACCCGAAGAACTTCAAACCCCAGCTGAGCTCCAAGGCGCTGGACATCCTCACGTCCCCTGATGTGGGCTTGCTGAAGCTGGCCTCGCCTGAGCTGGAGAGGCTGATCATCCAGTCGTGCAACGGGCTGACTACTCCCACCCCGACCCAGTTCGTCTGTCCCAAGAACATCACGGACGAGCAGGAGGGGTTCGCCGAAGGCTTTGTGAGGGCACTGGCTGAGCTGCACTACCACCAGCAGGGACCCGCCGTCCACCCTGACGCACAGGCCGGCGCGACCACCAGCATGGCAGCCGGCTCTGCCGCGTCCGAGAGCGGCGGGATCCCCTACAGCTGCACGGTGCGCGCCGAGCCGCCGGAGTACACAAACTTGGGCTCTTTCGGCCGAGCCGTGGGCTCCGCGTCTGCACCTGCCAACGAGAGGCACCCAGCTATGACCTACCCATCCGCCCAGCAGCCGTCCCACAACCACATGGAGCACCAGCTGGCGGCGGCGGCGCAGCACTCGCGGCTACACGCGCTCAAAGAGGAGCCGCAGACGGTGCCCGAGATGTCCGGCGACACCCCGCCGCTCTCCCCCATCGACATGGAGAACCAGGAGCGCATCAAAGCGGAGAGGAAGCGCATGAGGAACAGAGTGGCCGCGTCCAAATGCCGGAAAAGGAAGCTGGAGAGGATCTCCCGGCTGGAGGACAGGGTCAAAAACCTGAAGAACCAAAACACGGAGTTGGTTTCCTCTGCCAACGTCCTCCGGGACGAGCTGGCTCTGCTCAAGCAAAAGGTCATGGACCACGTTAACAGCGGCTGCCAGCTCATTTTGACGCAGCAGCTCCAAGCTTTCTAGACTGCCGAGGGGGTGGGGGAGAGAAACCAAGGGACGATTTCTTGGGGACCAAATGCAGCTTACAGTGGGCTTGTTCTGCTTGGCGGTGGGGGGAGGGGGGGGGGGGGGAGGGAGAGTCCATGTGTCTCATTTCATTTTTCCACCAAATTATCCGCTCAGGCTGCATCCACCGAATCTGCGCAGACAAAGAGCAGGAGGGACGGAGACTGGGAAAGTTGTTGCGCACAGCTCAGAGGAGGAGGAGGAGGGGGGCACTCGCTCCAAACATGCCTCTGACGGGACTTGTTAGATATTTCAGGCACTTTTTTTTTTCTTTTCATTCAAAAACCACGACATCAAGTTTGTGTCGCGGTAAGGCAGCACATCGACTGATCATATACGGTCAGAGCATTTTTTTTATTTTTTTTAAAGTAACTCTCACGTAGCCAGGACAGCCGGAGCCTGTGCGGGGATCAGATTGCAGACGGACGGAAACACAGGCCCGTCTTCTCACCACGTCAACTAGCAGTTCATGCGTTATAGACTTGAGTCGAGCACTGAGCATCCCACCAGCGACTATACAGTATGTACAGAGTAACACTAACATTACAAAATAAATACAAGTTTCACACCTTTTTACGCAAGGACTCCTCTAGGTGTGTGTGTAGCGTTTACTGACAGAACCTGCCTTACTTTCTTAACCCTTCTGTTCATACAAGTTTGTGATAAGAGGTGTAACTAATGTTAGACCTGAAATAACACTTTGTAATAATATTTGTACGCTGTATTTTTGAGCACTTCCGAACTGTAAATACGACAAAAAATAAACATGTTGGACACGCGTTGATGTGTTTTGTACCTTTTCTGAATAACGTCACAGCTCATTACTCCGAGTGTTTGTTATTGGAGGAGCAGGGGCGGACGGGACACTGAGTCACCGGCGCAGTGCGTGTGTGTGTGTGGCGCTTGTAATGGTCGGTGAGGCTGCGCGGCCGCCCATTGGACGGAGAGGTGTCGGAAGTGAGGCGCACGCTTCCATATATGGCGAGGAGGCCCTCCAATGCGCACTGGGACGGGCGTGTGTGTGAATCACCGTCTTCCCACTACAGCTGGTGACTCCTGGAAGAAGCCTATGAGGCATAAGCAGATCTGTTTACACACGTCAGGAGTGTGTCAAGGGACAAAGGAAATGTTTTGATCGAGGGCAGACACTACAGGTGGAAACACCAGGTTTCGGGATTTGGGGACGTTTTATTTCTTTCACACTAGTGGGGAAATTAATATTATTTTGGCTCAGATTTCTGTTCTGGTCATTATGCAAATTAGTGTCCTCATTTTAATATTCAAACACAAAATATATATATAAAAAAAAATACTCTAATCAAATAAGAGGTCAGCATGTCACCAAAGTAACAGCCAATTGTAGCGGCCATTAGCTGGTTAGCTCAGTTAGCCGTGCATCTAGTGGTCCCACCAGGAGCTTGGAGCGTCAGAGAAGTTTTGGGGTTAACACCGTGAACAAAGGAGCTTTGGACCAGGATTGGCCGGGGCTAGCTGGTTAGTAGATATCTGCAACTCAATACAAAGATACCAAGATGCAGAAACTGCCATTTCTTCACATTCTGTTGATTGGTTTAGTGTATTTTTCTTGGATCGTTTTCAACCAAAAAAAAAAAACTATCCAGTTTCATTCTAATCTGTATTCTGAAGGTTATTACAGATGGGTTTGGGTTTTCATATATCATTGATAGACTGATTCAGTTGAAAACATTATGAAAACTTTTTTTTCCCCTTCAAATGTCTGTTGACAATATTTTCTGATTGTCCAAAATTCCCACTGTAATATTCTTTGACTCTGATGAGTCAACAAAATGAAACAAGCATTTTGAACCAGGCACTATCTTACATTTAAAATTCTGTTCTGGAATTGTCTGCATATTTAGTGCGCATTAATTAACACATACCTTATTTTCACATCAAGACATCACACTTCAGAAAAGTTGCCATACAAGAAACTGTCTTGATCCAAGTAATTTACTAGGGAAGAGTCATGGCGATATATATTACCCTATTCACTGGTAGTATATAACTTTGAAGAGTCGTTCCAAACCTGTAGGCTAGTGAACAGCATGTACAAAAACAAATTATTTATTCTCTCAACTACTGTCTGTGATATAAATTACAAACGTGTTTTGTGTAGAAAAAAAAAAAAAGGTACAAAATCTATACATACTTCAACCTGAATTAGTTGCTGCACACATACATGGAAAACAGATATTCAAGTGCACTGTGACATAAAAAAAAATCAGCCTCATCTGTACACACATTGTGGACCACCAACACTGATGGGTACTCACTGACTTTAAAGCAGACTGGAACACTATGGAGAGAATGTTGAGATATGTTTATGAGGGGCGTGATGACACGGGAGGCAGCTGTGGGGCACATTTTAAAGAGCCTGCACAGCCACAGTAAACCCACACAGGTGTCTTCACTTACGGCCTGATTGGACCAGAGTCACTGCTTGACATTTCTGTTGCACCTGTAAAAGGCGGAACACTTCCATCGACGTTGAACTTTCACCTGAGACGAGGTCTAATCAGATTAAATGAAAACACCTGCGTGTAACGCACAGAGCCTTTAAGACTGTTTAAATATGCTGTGACCTGGTCATGTACACACTGCTACAGGATCAGATATCGACATCTGTATTCTAAGGACGTTTTCGATACTCAACAACCTGAACAAGCACCTTACCCACAAACATGACACGTTTAAACATTAACACTGTGCCTTATTTTCCTGTCCAGAGCTCATGAGCTGCTGATATATCCTAAACACTTTCAATATTTTACCACCAAATCAGATTCTCACTTTATAACAGAAGTTCCAAATTATTGTGTGTTGACTGCCAAAGTGGTTGATGGAACAGACACCATTAAAACAGCTACAGTGCTAATTTGCCAGCTGGTGGCTGGAATGCGCTGCCCACTCTGTGTCCACTGTCCAACTGCTTAGTTTCATCCCACTCCACTCACTCACTGGACACACTGTTCCCCATCCAATTCCATGTGGGGTTTATTTTTGCGTTTAGTTCCTGATGGTATCCACTGTTTATATTCAGTCCTGTGTCAGTGGGTCTCAGCTGACGAGCACGCCATCTTTTGCAGCAAGGCGCTGCCGGTGTACGTGGTCCTGCTCTAGTTCTTCGTGGCTGGGGTGCCAGAGCCGGGACAGGATGCGCTCCATGTTCAGGGCATACATCGTGTGGGAGGGCATTACACCGTGGTGAACCTAAAGCACACACATGTTTCAGAAAGACATTCAACCATTTAAACCTATTTTGGATAAGTCATGGAAGCCCAGATGGACTAATGTGAGCAAATTCAGAGCAAACACACAGGTCCAAAAGCACAGCTCACCAATGTGACTTACAAAAATATTACTGTCATTTGTTCAAGTGCTCTGGTGGGATCAGCTGACGACGTCATGTCACAGCACTCTGTAATGAGCAATTAAAGAAGCTGATGTTGTGAAAGTTTGTGTAGTAGTATAGTATAACCTGGGCGGCAGGGGGGGACCTTTTTCAACATTATTTTGAGGCAAAATCACAAAATTCTTTAGGTGTATTTTATGTATTGATTGCTGGTGATTCTACACATGTGGTTGTTATGAAAGGATTTGCACGTTACAACTTCCGCAAGCTCAAACAGCCTGTTTTCTTTTAAGAAAAGAGGAAAAAAAACTTATGCACCAATTCCAAAGCACATAATGTCACATGGGTTTTTACAAGGTCACAGTTTGTTCACCAAATCTGACCATGGTGGCACAATGCAGTCACGAGTGTATGACTGCACTTGAGAAATGGGCCTGACCTGCTTTTTTTAATCAATGGGGTATGTTAACAATCCTGGGACGGGGAAGACACATGAGTACATTTCTCTCACCTGTAAAGCCTCCAGGAGATCAAACATGCTGATCGGAGGGAGGGGTGCAGGGAGCATGTCAGCAGAACAGGCCAATAAGTGAACAGCTTGTTGTTCTGCTTCATCAGGCGACACTTGAGGTGGTGGGCCAGCAGGGAGGGAAGCACTTGGAGGGGGACTGAGAGAAAGACAATGTGAATATAATTATGGACATTAAAATATTATCAGTGTTACTACTTCCCTTTAATGACAGCAAAAGAATCAATGATTGACTGTACAGATAGTCTATAGTGAGACTGAGCAGCAACAGTGTCAGTGTCTACCTCAACTCATTTCTTTTATATTAACCCTGTACAGTGTTTATCAGCTACTGGGAGGTATCACAGTTGTCCATACCATTCTGTAACACTGTGATAAGCAGCGAGGCTGTTCTTCAGATAAGGCTGAGGCGTGACATCACTGCCAAAGGCATACGGGAAGTGACCATCTCGTAAACGATACGCCTTCCTCCGGGTGATTACAGCAGTCAGGACGTCTTTTAAGTGGTGCTGAAATAAATCAGGACAGCAAGTCAAGCAAGGCTCGATCTCCATGGTAACAGGCTGTGTAGATGTTAAAACGCAGATTGTCAATGAAAAGTTAAGACCACCATTTTGTTGAGTCATTTCCCTGTACGGGTGTAGTGCAAACCTGTATGGGAGATCAACCTGACATAAAAGTGTCCAGTGTTGGGAGAGAGAGAGTGTCAGTTTACTTTTTCCTCTATGTGAAGTTTGTATAATTTGTCATACTGTCATACTCTGATAGAGAGCATCATATAACCATATATCATATATGCCAGTAAATCCCTTTGAGACAAATTTGTCATCTGTGACTTTGGGGTAAATAAATAAACCCGTCTCTACTTAACACTGATGGAAAGTTGCTACAAACCTCAATAGCATAGATCATGCTGCTGACGGCATCATCTGTGATGTTATCCAGGCCCAGCTCAAAGGCCGTCACCATCATGCGGGCCTCCAGCTGGCCCCGTGTGGGCAGCAGCAGAGTGTGGGCGCTGAGACGCAGCTCCTCCTCCTCACCTCCCACCTCCCGCAGGCTGAAAGGTTGGGCAGCGCTCAGAGGGTTCTGAGGCTGGAAACGATGCTGAGGGCGCAAACAAGACATGTAAATATCCAAATGATGACTGTTTCAGCATCTGGTGATTACTTATGGGGCACTAACATCACAATATTTAGGCAACGGGTTTATTTTAAAATATCAGTAGAGCTGCTGTTAACGTAAATGTACACAGCCTTTGCAGGGTTGAATGTCAGAAAAAAATACTTACATCAAATTTCTGTCTGGAGGAACATTTCTTCTTCCCCTTTGGTTTGCCAGGCTTTGATGCAGAACCAGCTTGCCACTGTAATGGCCCTGTGCCCTCTAGTGGACGATAAAAGAACATACAACAGAGAGTGAACTGAAGAAACAAAAATGGAGATGGGATATAAAGACAAATAATAAGAAAATTCATAATTGAATATCTTTAGCTGGCTCATGAACAATTGAACATGCTTAAATAGAGTCAGTGATCATTTAAATCATTAATCACAGGCACTGTACGTGTTGTGTTTGTCACATACACAATTCCAAAATACATTTAGGATTAAATGTAATTGTGTTAGATCTATCTGAAAATAGTCCTGCTCCAATGCTAGAGATGGAACTGAGGATCTTTATCAACTCCCTAATTTATTAGTGATCAGTTTTCTGCAACTGCTTCATTCCAACTAGGTCTAAGCAACGTGTATATTGAACAATTTGGAACCAGTTCTAGAATCAAATCCCCATCTTATTCATGAGACAATAAAAATCAATACAACAAATACATTTTAGTGTGTACACCAGATTAAGGAACTGCAAGAATTAAAAGAACATAGATTGAACACTAACTCATATGAAGTGTCACAGAAAATAAATTATATATTTTTAAAAAATCCATACCTGGTGTTGAGACGATGATCTGGCAGCGTGTGAGAATGGCCAGGAGGAAATCATTGTGAACGTGGACTGCAGAGGAGGAAGGAGGGAAACAGAAAATGAGCACCAGCTTTTCAGGTAGTATACATTTTTTAGGCATAAACAACAAAAGTGTTTATTCTTGCTCACTAACCATTCTCCTGTGCCAACAGGCGACGAGCCTCAACGTCAAACTCCTCCTTGCTGATCTTCTGTTTGAACCACAGCTTCAGGTTTGCCCAGTAACTGCACAGAGAGACACCACACAGGAAACATCAGTACAGGACACACCTCACTGTGTATTTACAACATCGTTCATTTCATAAACAAGCCTAAATGCACATTGTATCTTAATGAATGTCTAAAAGAGAGAGTTTATATTTAGAGCATGAACTGCTTAAAACAAGTACCCGCGTAAGTTTAAGATGTTTTCCTTTCTTTTTTCGTCTCCCATCCCTGTTTCCTTCAACTTGACATTAACACAAGCTACACAAATATTTTTACACAAACCGACAAACATGTTCAAAGTGATGAAGCTTTGGTTAGCAGATGAAATTCGTTGATACAATGTTAATACGTCCGGTTTGCAGTTTGTCTCGCGTCATCTTGGAAGCACATCATAAATACTGAATAACTGAATAAATACTAGCTCATTGAAAACCGTTGCCAACGACAGACGCCGCAAACATTAGCTTGTGTGCTAGCAAGCTGCTAATATGCACGTAGCTAGCTAACAGAGGAATTACTTTGCATTTCGGCGGCAAACCGAGAAATAGGAAAGAAAACCAACACCGCAAACAGAAGACACACGCGAACAGCATGTTACTCACTGCTTGACATTATCGCCAATCGCGTCAGTCAAGTTCTTCTTTGCAATCTCAAGCTCGCTAGCATGAGCTGCCATGGCGTTCATCAAGTCCTACAGTGACGTCATCACCCGGCGACAACAAGTTGCTCTTTTTTTGTGGCGGAACTTTATTGTAGCGAGTAAGTTTTAATTAACAAAATGAATATGACTTCATGCAGTGATCATAAGATGCATAGATAGATATAAATGCCATCGCTATATCAACATGACAATACTTAAATAATACGTATTCAATAAGAGAATGCATTTAAAACAGAATGATAGATGAATAATAGCTAGGGGGCGCTGTTAAACTAAACAATGTTTTTATTTTTTTACCAGAAAACACGTTCATACAATTTAACACAAATACAAGACATATGGATACTTATACTTATGAATAAAAACATACTTTTTAATTTTGGTAGGATTTATTTCGAGATTCCTTTTTAAAGAATACCACTGGTTCATCTTTCCTTCGTCTACGCCAGAGCACCGAGAGTGAAATATGCAGAAATGACGTGTACAAATGCTTGTCATCAATGACAAAGCTTTAACATTAAGCAAATCTGTCTGTTTTACCTGTCTTCTCATCTACACAGTGATGGCCATGGTAGTAAAGCTATTCCACCTCTAGATGGCATCATAGTGTGATTTAAATCCTGCAAAGCCCAGTCCTCTTCCATCTGGCTGATTGAAAGCTGAGTAAAAAGAGAATATAGATTAGTGTATCGCAAAATTGAAAGACGTACTTTATTAAAGTGTCTACACACATTATTGCAGCAAGGTGAAGATGTATGCAGAAGGTCACATTCTGAGCCACTTGGAATGTTGCTCATTATTTTTGCAATTGAGCATGTTGAGTTAAACATGATATGAGCTGAGACAGCACCATGGCTGTACATGGCTGTAGGGTAAATGTGCAGATCTGATCACTGCCAAGAATGTCGCCTGAGAAAAACAGATTATCTCATGGACTTTGCACTCTGGAGCAGGTAAGAGTAAATCTAAATGTGTTGTTGTTGTCCCACTGCCCTGCAGGAATGTATTATAATAATCTCCCAACCTTTTATTGCTGAGTTAAAGTTGGTGTGTTTTGGTTCCCTAACTCCAGAAATACTTCTTTTAATGATCTCAATAACCCTCCACCAAAACAACACCAGCTGCCAGAATCAGAGTAGTTTTAATACAACTGGAGAAAGCTGTATTTAAAAGAAAATTGTATCACATCCCACTTTAACCGCTGAAATTCCTTCCCCAAATTCAAAAGTCCCTCACATCTGCAGCTACTTTATAATGCAGCAGCTGAAATGTGAACTACTGCTAAATGAAGAGATCAGACAGGATATTTCCTGTTCTATCAACGTCATACCAGTCAAACTCAGAACGGGTGGAAAAGGTGTACTAATCACATTCAAAGCACATACAGGGTCGGCTATAGCAGCGCATTAATTTCATTTGACTTCTCCTTGGTGTGGGCTTAACTGAGTCTGTTATCTTCCTCTTTCTGTTATTTTTCCTGCTTATTTCTCCTCAAGGAAAGTAATAAAACTGATGCTGCACACTATTGTCTTTGTTATTTTTCCTCAGTAAATGTATAATTTATCATTAGCAGCTGAAAGTAAATACCAGAATCGTTGCTACTGTTGTAAGCCTGTTTTTTTTTAATACTGGAAGTAAAACATTTCTGTGGTTTGTTCTGTTGTCCTTTGTGGCTTTTTGGCTCATACCTCTCTGGGGCAGGTTTAGGCTGGGAGGCCCTTTTGTTTTTCACTGTTTTAACTATGGTGTAAAAACAGTTGAGTAGTCAGGGCGATCGCTCCTTTGGCTCCGTCTCTCCAGGCGGTCATGAAGCCTTAAACAGACCTCTGTGACTCACGCCATTCATCACAATGAGTGAAATCGTATATCCAGAAAACACGCCGTTAACAGTCATACTGACTGTTAGTGTGTCCTCCAGTTCAGTGACTAATGCTGACTCCACAGCGTTTGGAGGTCACACGTCTTTACAAAGGAGATCCATTTGATAAAAGGGGCTTAAAGGTTTGAGTCTAGGATAAACACGCTTTTCATGCCAACCACATGAACAATGAAAACCATCTGAGTTTCAGGTCCGTTATAGATGTGTTTAACAGGCATATCTGTTAGCAGGCAGCTGAAACTGAGGGAGCACATTTCTCATGGCTCAGTTGGTCCTTTGTTTGTTATCTTTGGGTTGCGATTGGTGCTTGGATTGACCTCTGTCTGTAAAAAAAAAAAAAAAAAAGAGAAAAAAGAAAACTCATTAAAATAAATCTCATTTTCCCAATCTCAGCACTTGCTTGTGTGCTTCGCAGCTAGATGAAAAATGGCTCTTCCGTATGTTTTAGACTAATAAGGCAGAGTGGAAACTGCGGCCGTCTGCAGCTCGGTGAGCCTTCCCAGATCCCTCCAAATGATGATCCATCTTAAACAAGTGTCTGTTAAGCTTTAAATCAAAAGGCCACTTAGGAACGGACTTACTTATGGAGCTGTTTGGCTGTCCCAGTTTGGGCAAAAATTACTCATGGTGCTTATTTTCAAAGAAAACAGCCCCACATCCTGCCTGTTGATTTGCTGGTTGACACTAACAGAGCTTTTGAGGGCTAATGAGTCACTCTCACGGACATTCCCCAAACAGCAGATGTCTTTCAGCAAACAGCGGTACCGCCAGCTTCTTCCAGAAATCTTCCGAGCCTGGTGCCACTTTGGTGCTGACATTCGCAGACAGCAAAGCTTCACTCCGTGACAAAGAGGGCTTTCACTTGTGAAACCTGCAGCAGCTCTCCGAGGACCACACTGCAGCAGCCCTCGGCCATCCCCAGTCTGCTGGCCAGGCACTCGAGGTGGTGCAGGCATGAGTGTGGTCCCCTTACCGGAGCCAACGATGTCACCTTCTCTGTTCCAACGACTGACTGCACAGGGGTTTGGTTTTTGTGGTCTAATCATGCATTTCCATACCCTCACGAGGCTGTCTAAAATGTGAGGGTTCAGTGTGTGGTCAGCTGAGTTATTGGAAGACTTCAGTTGCAGCTCGTCCCACACTGGCAGTCTGTGGGGTGGTTAGGCTCGACGTTTGAGAGGTAGGCTTGTGACAGGAAAGTGGCCCTGTCGTAAAACAGTGTTGGACTTAGAGAACAAGTGTGCTCAGAAGGCTAGCTGTTGAATTAATATCTTGGAAGAGAGTGCCTGAGCCTGCACTTGACATTTTCAGCGGCGTCAAAGGGATTGTGTGGTTCGACGGGACACAATTATCTATACAATTAGATTGTGTTTGTGATTCAATGAGAAGTCTCCCATTTCGGAAAACTATCTTATTTGTTTTCTTGCCAAGACTTAGATCAACACATCAGTACCACTCTCACGCCTGTAGCCACTCTAAACATGAAGCTAGCACCAGCAGGCGGTTAGACCGAAAACAAGGAAGCAGAACTAGGTTTCACTGACTTCTGCCTCCAAAGCTCAGTAGTTTACATCTTATATCTCATTTAATTAATCAACACAAAAACTCAACTCACAAATTAGAAGCTGTGGCCTTGAGGGCTTCTTTGTGTTGGGGATATTTCAGTTGGGACAGCGTTAGCCCCCTCTCCTGCTTGGTGTTTTTATGCAAAATTAGAGATGTCAAAATGGAAGCTAAAGGTGCTGGTCGGGACATTTTTTAAATAGAAAACAGATGGAGCCAGATTCGCCAGGTCTATTTCTGGTCTTATGCCAACCCAAGGGTCTCAAACTTAAATTTGCTTGGGGCCACTGTTGGGATTGTCAGCTCACAGGAGGGCCACTACAGCCTTCAAGTACAACAAGACAACGCAGTATTTCTGAAAACTTTGCTTTTATTTCACTTATTAATGTGATGATACAAAAATGTATACACACATATACATTTTTACATTATTAGTTTTTTACGGTTAGTGCAGAGCTTGTTTCCTCACTGTTAAATAACTTATTGAAACCTTGCACTGAACTAGCAAATGATCTACACTTTTGCTTCAATTTTTTGTCAGACACCTGGCAGCACTCATGCTCATATTTCCTTCATATCTAACCAAATGAATGCAAACATAAGTACACATATGTTTGCACAGTTTTAACAGTGCAAATCTTTTTTTCATGCAAAAAAGGTTCTTTAAACCATGCGCTAGGCTTGCCATGTTAGTGGGAGCGTGCCTATGTTCCCACATTTCTAAGATGTTTTTCAAAATGAGGCCCTATGTTCCCACAGTTCCCACATTTACTTTTTCATAAATTTACCCTAACCCTAACCCCTAACCAATTGCTCATTCATTCATTCATTCATTTATTGTAAAATGCTTCCAAAAAAGCTTGTGGGAGGATAGGGCTTAAATTGAAGGGAAATGTAGGAACACAAAACCTAATTTTGAAAATGTCCTAGAAATGTGGAAACAAAGGGCCTAATTTGAAGAAAAATCTTAGAAATTTGGGACATAGGACTGACCTCGTGTTTGGATGCGTTTTCGTTGTTACTTGCTAGCCGGGCATGCACCAACTGTATTACTTGCCTATTGCTCCCAACGTTGCTCTGGTAAAAAAAAAAAAAAATAGTCCAGTGGCCGACACTGCAATTTCAAACTGACAGAGGCATCTCATCAGAGCAGAGTTGCAGAGAGGAAACGGGAAGTGCTGAAGGCTCATGCATCAGTTCGGGCCAGACTGATGAGAACAACAAAGGTGTTGCAAAATTACATTTTGGGTCCTATTCAGACGGTCTACGGTGCATGGTCTAAAGCAGACAGTGCAAGAGCGTTAAGGGCTAGTCCAATCCATTTGTCGGTTAAACTGCGGATAATCTTGGTGTCATGGTTGTGTTTTGGGGGCGTAACGTAAATCAAACTAAGCGTAAAAGTGTCGTCTCCCGTTCCTTTAAGTGCCAGGTCCAAGTGAGGGAAAACTGATCGGCTGTCTAACAAATGCCGAAAACGGCCACTGTTTTGCTCCGTAGACTCAGTTTTGATGAACAACAGCGGCGCTAAATGAAAACATTGCATTTCCTGTGACGAGTCTACTTCAAAAAAAAAGGCTGTATTATACCAGCATCAGAGTGGGGGCCGGATTGAGGGGGAGGGGGCAGTATGAGACCCCTGTGCTAACGTAAGCTGCTCACTTTATCATACAGACATGAGAGTGGTATCTTTCATTGATTTAACAATTCATCTGTCTCCCATTTGTATGTATTTAAAGGAATATCAAACACAAATCCAATCTTAGAGCATGAGCATAGATATCTTTGAAGTTGCTGTGCTAAGCTAATTGCCTTGAGGCTGTGGCTTTATATCTTACGGTACAACCGTGAGATGAGTGGATCTTCTTATCCCTTAACCAATAAAGGTTTTAAGGAGCACTCTGTAGTTTAGGGAAAGACATTTTAACCAGAAGAGAAAAATCTTAACCGACTGATTGTTTATGCTTAAACGAACTAAACACACACACTCTCTTTGTTTTCATGACAGAATGAACTGAATAAACAAACTGACCTTAAAGGGCAACACAGTTTCACACTGTTTTACTTGGTTTATATGTGGCGGACCCTGCCACCTTTCTAGCTTCAAATAGTGTTCTGGGAACCTTATTGTCCACCGAGAACAGCGCGTTTATTGAAAATATGATAAATAATTGTGGGTTTGTATTATTACCTCATTAACACTGTAAATATTAAAATTCTGAGTTTGAATTTATTGAGTGCCAATTTGATAAGCGAAGTGGCCAAAACGTCAAACAACTTCTTTGCAATCAAACACAGATTTGCACGTAAACACAATCTGTATTAATGGAGGGTTTACCTTCAGGAAACAGACACACGAGGGTGTGCTTTGTTGGAACACAAAGAATAGACAGTGAACAGGAGTCATGCAGTTCAGGTCGCGAGCCAGACTGTGAACTGATGACGTGCCCGCACCCACTCATCTACAGAAATGTGTTATCACTTGAAACGAGACGTCTCCGCAGTGTATTCATCCGTCTCCTCGTGACCGTTCCAGGCCGACACAGAGCGCACACTGTCACGTCCATTCTGGAGAACTCTCATTACCCTTAAACGGATTTGTGCTTAATAACTTCAGTCGGAAAATGTTCTCTGGCGCGTCCTCCCTAAAAGATTTACTGTATCCGTTTTGAATCAAACAACAATATTTCATCTGGAGGTCCCGCAGAAAAAGATAAGTTTGGAATGTGCTTGTAATCTTAACAAAGCCAAAAAACTAACAAGCCATGTTCTATTTATGTCTTGGTAAACAGTGTAAATCCACATGGCAAATGAAAGAGATGAGTTCCTTTGAATCAGAATGAACGAGCTGTCCCCCTGACGTGACCTTAAATGTTCTCAGTTTATTGACTCTTAGTTGTGTAATATTGTTCCGCCTAGTATGGTGACTCATTATGTTCCAGCTTTAACTGCTGTTTTATTTTAATTTTATAATGGCCATTTTTTACGAGACGCCCCTGTCTTTACATGTTCATAAACATGTCTCCATGTCCAGTTATCCGGCTTTGTGTTCGGCTGCTGTATAAAAGTTGGTTAAAGAGATGGGTGTGAGGGCCACTGTGGTCAGCGAGAAAATACAGCACAATATGAGAGTCTATTTTTGGGCTCGAGACCAAACGGCTTTTGGATACAGCGCTGTTGTTGAAAGCAGACCCACCACTTCACCCCCCACCCGGCTCCCCTTTCCTCTGCGATGGTTTCCCCCCCAAAAAAGATGCTGCTTTCCTTCCATACTGGTGATTACAGAGTAGAGGCAGCCGTGACTCTGTCCATGAAAGATCTTTTTAATGAAAACATACAGTTCGAGCACTTTTTGTTTGGAAAGAATGTAAATTTCTCTGATTTAAAAGGAAAAGGGGTAGAAAATAACTTGGAAATTTGGAACTATTCCAGCCCGGTTCATCCCCTCCTCTCTCCTCTGTCTTTCTTTCTCCATCCTGTCTGGCTTTCAGCAATGTGTTTCTCGTTGTCTGTGCCATTGCCTCGAACTCTCAACACGCTTGGTCGGCATATTTTTTCATGCTCGGAAACCACTCAAAACAAAACGTAATTCCATCTTTCTCTCTCTCTCTCTTTCTCTCCCAACAATTCTTTTTTTTTTTTTTTCTTCTCGAGAGTCATACTGAAATTTAATCAACACATAAATGAGAAAAACATATAACAGCAATTTCCATACGTGCAAGCACACTTTCGAGAATGATTGTCATGTACACAGTGGAGGAAATTAAGCTCTATTTTCTGTCGGATCATTTACTGCTCCCTCAGGACACCTGGCCCTTTTCACTGTTATGATAAGTTAATTGTGCACATAAATTATCGTTTCTGGTCATCTGCACGCGGACAAAGTAGTTTAACATGCAGTACAGGTCATTTTAAGTGTAGGGAGCAATAATAATATCAGTACAGTTTTTGTATAATCAAATGTACATAAGACATACTCGCTCTTTCCATTTCATTAAGGCCTTTCCCGATCTAGACGTGGATACAGAGTCTAAATACAACTATATAGGTCTCAATGAAATGTATTTTCCAGCTTCCAACAGCGCAAGTTGATTACCATGTATGAAAGTTTCCCCACATGTTTATCTTGGCGAGGTAGGAGCTGCATTCAGGATCTATGACGCTGTAGCTTATAAGTGTAATCGATACCAAAAGTTCTGTAAGGACGTGGCGCCTCCTCTCCATGGGGTGACCTATTAATGAGGAAAACATTGCGGTCTCTTAATCAGATAGAAAGCTTGCATCATTGAGCTGCATAGTTTTGGCAGCGATTCTTGAAAATTCCCTTCACCGTCACATGTATTTGCTGGTTAAAGGAGCTGTATGGCTTACTATAAATAGTCGTGTCCTCTGATTCCCTCTATGTGTGCATCTATTACAATATAAAGAGAGCAATGTTTAGAGTCCATGTTCGTTACAGGAGGCGGCACAAGTCAATACTGATGGTTGGTAATCTCCACTGGTGCAGTTCTGTTACGTAGGATCGACCAGTTGCTGATGTACTGTCCGGTCACAATTAAGAATGAGGTTCAAGTTTGCCCTGGCCTCCACAGTCGCCCGTGGACCAACCTGACTTAAAGTATCTCCTCAGTCTATGGGCCTGATCAGCATACGGACAGTCTTCATAGAGTAGAAGCCCCCACCGTAGTCAGCCCAGAATATGCCATCTTGGAATTTGCTGCGGTAGACACCTCCGGTGTACCAGACACCGTTAAGATTGGCTTGGCCGCAGGCGTTGTACCACCAGCCCCCTTTATGGAAATGGGCACAGTTACCTGTAATGGGGAAACAAGAATGATTAGCTACATGAGGACGGGTCCTTTTCACAAAGAGGATTATACAAAGACACACTTTTGATGTTGTCTTCAGAATCATTGGCCCAACTCCAATGTCCCCTCTAAAGGGCCACTTTGTAAGGCTGACTTTTGAGTCTGAATCCTAACATGCCAAATATTGACACTCTGGGATTGTAAGTCGGGTCGGTCGCTATCCCCAAGCATCAGTATATGACAAACTCGGAATGAGACTCAAAAGTTAACTTTTTAACAAAGTGGACCTTTAATGAAGTGAGTGATTTAAGTAGAGAGGAAGAATACAATCATCTGGATTATCATATATTTTTTTTATGTTTTCAGGCTTCCCCATGAGAGCATCTGTTGAAAATTACAGCATAATATGCAGTGTGGGTAAATCCTGCAAAGTCTGCCGACATGCAGACTTGTGTAGAAGTGTCCGCTAAGCAGCTCAGTAGGTCTGTGAGAGAGCCCCCATGCACTGATTTGATGATGATGATACTTGGACTACCTTCGCAGCCCTTGCAGACTTTCCGGGAACACTCCTCAAAGTCTGTGAGTCACTCTGTGAGTGTGTGGATTGGGATACGGCCACAGCTTTCCGTTTGCTACCAACACCTCTGCCGCCTCCGGCTTGACATGGATACGGTTAATAATATTTATGTCCCTTTCGTCTGGGATTGCATATACAAATCAAAACGGAGTTCTGGTTGGCACAAAGTCACATCAATTTTGGAAAAAATGTAGGCTGCTAAGCTCCATATTGTTTTGTTATCACAAAGCTACGTGCTAGCTTCGAAGCGTTGATACACTCACAGCAATGAACAGAAAACCCGGGGCAATGTCTGGCAATCATTTTTGCTTCCAGCAGGTCATCAAGACTATTTATTCTGTGTGTGATGTGAGAGACCTGCTTTTAAGTCATAAGCTTCCAGGTGATGTAGGACTGATTTGCGAGCCACCAGTCTGAGAAATGTGTTTCCCTGTGGGTGTCGGATTTTGACCAATAAAACAGAACCATGTTTGGTTATATAGGATGGAAAAACTCAAAACCCTCATATCATAAAGCACATTATAATTCCAAGGTTACAATATTAAGAGAAGCAATAAAATATCGTGATGCACTTTAAAGGTGACCCTGTGTTCCTCTACCTGAGAAGGCGTCCTTGTCGCGATCCAGAGTAGTGAACTGTTTGCCGTTGTGACTAGTCAGGGAGTCCCCGGCGTTGCCCTGGTAGGTTCCCAGCCGCAGGCGGTAACTCTCGCTCTCGGGCTCCAGGTGGAAGCTGCTGTACTGAGCGTAGACCTTCTTGCCCATCCAGTCTTCCAGCTCCACCAGCAGCTTGTAGTCCCCCTGCCTCCCCAGCTTGTAGATGCTTTCCAGGCCGAGCCAGTATTCCCCGTCTATGTTGCCAAAGCCGCTCTGAGTCAAAGGAAGATTAAAAGGAAGGTTACAGGAAGATTTACAGAAAGTAATGCGCATTGTTTTTAATGTGGCAGCCTGAGGAGTTTAGAAACACGAGGATTGTTTAGGAACATAAAACCTCCTCGTGACTGAGGCTGTGGTATTCTGACACAACAAATGGCAATTTTCCCTTTTTGATGACGTTTTCGGTCACGGTTCTGTAGTTAAGACAAGCTGTGAACCTTCAAAAGAGAAACCACTGTGTCAAAAGAGTGCCGCACTGTCTTTGAAATTCCTACGTAGGACACGTTGTAGAGTTTACGCAGGAATATACGCATCCATCTTCAGGATGCCGGTTCATCGCTCAAACCCCCACAGATCTCTTGGATCACGGCTAATGGCCAAACTGGCCTGGGCGCTTGTGTCGGGGAACCGCAAGCAATCTACGTCTGGCCATGTGCCTCCAGAACACTTCGCTTGGTAGAGGAGGGTTGAGGTTTTGCGAATGTGGATTAGCTGTGTGAGCCAGCAGATGATGAATGATGTAGAGTTTCAGTCCGTGGCCTCCTTTCTGGTGCTGTGTGTGTGTGTGTACATGTGGTGGCTTTGTGGGAGAGCGCAGAGGCAAATCAATGTTGAAGAGGGCAATTTAGCTTCCAGTTACACATGCACAAGCCTGGCCGGGCTGAATGGAACACTGGATCGGCGGGGCTGCCAGCAGCGATATACTCCGTCTCATTCTCACAGAGCTTTGATGAGAGGGTCTATACGGTGTGGTGGAGTAAGCCAACCAGCCATCCATCCAGGAAGGCACCATAGTGGCAGTGGTTTTGGAAAGAAACGCCTGCAGATTGAGCTGTGGAACATACCTTCCTAGTAGGCCATCTAATATTTCATAATGGGAATCTCAAACTGAATAACCTTGGACAAATAGCGCCGCTGACAGGGCGTTATAATCTACAGTGAGTAAAAACACAAGGATTCTGGCCCAGGAAATAGTCCCAGAGACCCCAGATGGTTCCTCTAGATGGGTCATATAACGGCACCCCTGTTGTCTCTGGATGACCCAAATGTTCAGGTTGGCTCAGTAGAAGAGAGAGAAAACTAAGACGGACAGGGCAGGGGAAGTGCCATTGTCATCACCTTGTAGTTATCCCAATTCCTGAAGAAGTTAACGGATCCGTCTTTCCTGCTCTGGATCACGGTCCAGCCCCCGTTGTCTATATCCTGTTCACACCAGACCTGCACCGGCCTCTCTGTTTCGTCTGGCTTGATCAGGTACATGCCGCTGGTGCTTTGGCCGGCTTCCTGCGCGTCGAGACAGTCTCTGAACGGGCCTGAAGGAAAGAACAATAAGAGATGGAGATAGGTGGTAAAGAAAGACAGAGAAGGTGTGTGACAAGGTACAGCAGGGTCAAAAATGTCAGAGACCAGCAGGTTAATGAGCCTAAACACACCTCACAGCTTTGCAGGAAATACTTAAAGACCTAGGAAGAACAAGAAGTCCTGACGGTCATGGACTTTCCTCCAGTCACCTGATCTCAACCCCAGTGAACTTGATTGAGACTGAGACAGTCAAACATTTTGTGACGTCACAAGAAGCTCGTCAAATGATTTTGATTCTGTCAAATCATGCATGGATGACATTAATCATCAGGTTTTGCAGCCCATGCCAGCATATCATTAAAGTAAAATGGGACATATACCAAATACTGAGATATTTTGAAACCCATTTTCCCCAAGATTCTTTGGAGGACATTGCCATCGCAGGGACCAGGGTCTGAATGAAGTTCCTGGTACAACCAACAAAATGTCTGTGGTTGATTGATAGTACTTTCCGAAAGTTAGGAACTTTGAAGCTGGGGAATGCTGAATATTTCTCATTGTTTGAGTCCTTCCAGCATTTTTATTTAAGCCATCTTTTTTAACAGTCTGCAGCCGCAAATGTTTATTGTCCATCGTGCTTCAACATGGGGTTATAGAATAAAGCAAACAACAGATTATGGAGTCTTCATTCTTGTCGTCATGCACAAAATTGACTTCAGCAGTCTAATCTACCTAATCTTTGTCTTAAACTGTGGTGGGAACGCAGACAAAAACAAACTGAGGGGACCTTCTAATTTATTGAACAGCAGTTTCTGGGACTAAAAGAAATAGGCTTTAGCTTGGCTTTTTAGCATTTAGCACACCTACATAATCTGGTACTGCATTATATCCATCCATCTTTGACAATAAAGTACACCTTGAACCTTGAACCTTGATTAAGTTTTTGCCATTAACCTCATTTTTGTGGTATAGCAATCTAAATTATAAGTTTCTGGAGCATCACAAGTATTCTTTTTATTATGCAAATAGTCTGTAAATGAGCTTTAGCTAAGGTTAGCCTTAGAGGCCCTCCGTCAGACCTGGGTGCAGCCGCTACTGTTGTCTTGTTGTTATATCATGTTGGTTTTCTTTTTTTTATTGTACACATATCTACGGCATAAAAATATGTATTTGATTAAATATACGACAGAAAGTCTGATTCTGGTCTCCATTTTACACATTAAAGTGTGTTTGCATGTCTTGGGGAGAACTGCTGCATATGTGAAAGAAGAGCCCTGAGACAATAATGTAAGCGCCTTGAGTTTACACGATGAGGAACACTGAAGTCACTGTCTGACCGAAGGCAAAAATAAGTAGGAAAAAACAGTAAACAGGGAAAAACACACACACACACGAGCACACACACACACACACACACAAGTAGACAGGGTAATATAAAACACATTTATCTAGGCCTGCAAAGATATACGTGTTTACTGTGTCCTCCCAGAACAGCGGAGAAAAGTGAGGCAAATTAAGCAACTTTAATACAAAAGTGCTTTTGAGGTCAAAAAACCAAAATAGATGTTGTTAACCCTCTCTTTAAGGAACCAACATTTGCCTTTTTTCAACGTAATTCGACATTCTCATGAGTTTGTTAATTAAAAACACATGTGGCAGTGAGTTTATTTAAAGAGTGAGTAACCCTCTCCAGGCCGATAATATAATAATAACACTAATAATGATGATGTAAAGATATAGTCCATTCATCCCATGAAGTATACCAGAAGTGCCTCTGCTTTGTGGTTTAGCAGGAGCCTATCACGCCGGCCTGGGTTTTGTCTACGTCTCCCATGTGATGGAACAGTCTTGTAAAGGATCATTTTCATACACAGCTGCGCCGAAATCCAGCACACTTTATTATTCTTGGGCGAGGGCGATCTAAATGTGTCAGGAATTTCTGTTGATGAGCAGAATCGCGCTGGTTAGGTCTTTCTGTGCTTTACTTTAAGTCCCCTGCCTCGGTTGAGACGTTACAACATTTTTATTTCCATCCTGGTTTGTGTTCTTTCGGTTGAGCGCGGAGCAGAGTTCCAGCTGAATTTGCAAATCTTTCACCTTTGCCGGCCCACCTGCAGCTCTGTTCAGTCGGTGATTGTTATTTTGTTATGCTTGGCCTGCAAAGTCTTGACTGCTAGGAATTTTAGCATGACTGACTCGTGACTGATGCACTGAATAAATGAATGAAAATTAATAATGGAATGGATGGGTAGACGGACGACTCGCTAAAGGCTCATTTATGCTCAACGATAGATAAGGATAGGCACGGAACACCCATGCAGACCAGCGGAGCAGTACTTCCGGTAGTCCTAGCGGGCAGTGTGGCAGTGTAACCAATCGTTCAAGCGAGACATGACCACAGGACAGGAGCAAGACGTTTTAAAAATGGAGTGGCCGGGATCTATTTTCGGAAGTATGGGAGCATATGTGAGCCTTAACCCAGTCTTTCACTCACCTTCAGCACTGAAGTTTCTCTGTGGAGGTTTCTGGACTTCCAGGGTGCCACCTGTGGGTGACGGCCCAGAGCGAGAGCCCCTCCCAAAGGCTCGGGTGTTGTCCCTCTGGATCTCATTGGTGAAACGTGGCACATTAACAGGAATGTTCTCAGGCACCACCTGCACAAGTGGAGGTCCCAAGGGTGGCTGCTCATGCCTTCGACTGTAGACCTGCATGCAACGCTCCTCCAGAGCCCCAATCAGGACTGACTGGTTGTTCACTACCGCAGACAGGGCTGCGTATTTGGCCTCCAGTTCCCTGTACCTGGAAGCCAAGCGCAATGACTCAGTGGTGGCGTTGAGGACGCGTGTCTCCAGTTGCGCTAGCTCCAGTGAGTTGTCCCTCTTCCTGATGATTTCGTGCAGCAGCTGCATGTAGAGCTGGGTCACTCGGGAGTTCATGTTCCTGCTCTCTTTCCTCAACAGCTTCATCTCGTTCACCAAGTTGCCGTCCACATCCACCACCAGCCTCAAGGTCTCCATCTCTCGACGCTGCTTTGAAAGGAGGTCTCGCACGGCAGCCACGTCCAGCCGTGTCACTCGGTCCTTGTCGGTTGAATAACCACGGGCGGCACAGATGGGTCCCGTGATCTTTTGCTCAGGGACCAGGAAGGTGTAGGAGCACTTCTTGGCTTCACCATTGGCCTCTGGAGCTCTTCGGATCCGGGAGAGGATAGGGTGCTTGGTGAGGGCTTGGCTGTTGCTCCACAAGGACAGGCCAAACAGAATAAACAGGCGCCAGGCTCCGGGTCCCATGGTTCCTCCTCTCTTTATCACCCAAAAAGCGAAAGATCTATATAAAGGAAAGACAAGTGCAGACTGTTTTACCAAAGGAAAATGTTGATGTTCTCATAAGAAGATCAAAATCAACAATGTATTAGGGTGTCTCACTTTCCCTCTCCTGTATTTGGCACTCAGCCCCAAATTCATAACTTCTTCCTGAAAATGTGTATCTTGAAAATCAGTCACGCATATTAGATTTAAGTTTTGGTAAGGCGAGCGACTTGAATGTCGATCCGTCAATCAATGGTTTCACCACTTTGGTCCCCATGTTTGAAAAACAAAACTGCGAAGGTGTCCTTTTAGATCAGTGGTGTCAAACTGATCCAGTAAAGGGCCGTGTGGCTGCAGGTTTTCATTCCAACCAAGCAAGAACACACCTGATCCAAATCAGGTGTGTTCTTGCTTGGTTGGAATGAAAACCTGCAGCCACACGGCCCTTTACTGGATCAGTTTGACACCACTGTTTTAGATGCACCAATGGCAGATAAAACAGGACAAAGCGCCCTCTAGGGTGCCTTTCCACGCTGGTGCCCACCACATAGTTGGTGCCCACGCCATGGGTAATTCTCAAATGTTAGCATGCAAATATGTTGGTGAACATGTCAAACATTATGCCTCCTAGATATCACCATGTCCGCATGGCCACTGTAGCGCACGTTAGCATGCTGATTTTAGAAGCGTAGTTTGTAGCCTAAGCTTAAAGCACCTCTGTGCAGAAAGTCAAACCTCTCTGAGCTGTGAGCTTGGCTGTAGACACTTAGTCCTGTAATGTCTTAAAACAGCTGAACGATGTAGTTCTTAGGAAAGATTACTAATAGAGGCAGACTGTGCAGCATGGAACGGATTCAATATAAACTACATGCTCCTGATAACAACGGAAGATGTGACCCAGTGCAACAGTGTAAGTCAGTGGGTTTCCAGTAGTTCTTGGACAGCAGCACAGTTCTGCTGTCTGGCCTGGAGGATGAAATTCTATATCAGGTCTTGGCTACACAGACAATACTTGTTAACTTTGGCTTTGTTGACAAGAGGGAAAACACTCAATGTCACCGGGCTTGCTGTTTAAATTGGTCCAAGTATTTATAAAGACGTTTCCTTTCTGTTGCCACTCATTTTGCACTTCTGGTTCAGTTTCCTGCCGTATGTTTTCTTAACTCCTCTAATCCAATATAATCCATTACAACCGCTGTGCCTGCAAGTCTCCCATAGCCAAGGAGCATCTGTTGGCATGGTACAGAGGAGAGCCTCCAGTCAAGGCTTAATGCTGGAGCCCTGCTTAATTGTGAAGTAAATGAGCATTAAAATGTAAAGAGAAAACGAACAGACTGTGGCAACGGCACAGCTGCTTTCACACATCCAGTCCAGCAGACAGTCCTGCCCTTGGCAAGATGTGCAACACCTTCTGGTGCGCTTGTGGTGGAGTAACAGTGGTGCCACCCACCTACCCGCTAACAAATCTGTTATGGTAACTCATATTTTCAATATTTGGTCTCATGGGCTCTCTTTCATTACCGCCCTTACCACATCTGTATCAGGTGTCTGGGTGTGTGCCGGGATCTGTTTTTCATATTCCCTCAGATCTGTAGTCTCAGACCTTCCATGAAACTGACCCACAGCGGTGGATTTGTAAAAATGTCTTCACTGAAAATGAAAATATTTGGTAAAAGCACTGAGTTTTATGCCGCCATTGATGGGACTGCAAGTATTTCTCTAATGGGATTGCATTCGCTGTCAGTCATTGATGGAATCATGAGGTGTAGAACAGCGCGTATCAGTAGTGAGCAGAATGGTAGAAGTCAGCAGGTGGTTATCATCGAGCCTCGCCGACTCATTTTGACTTCTGCCATTTCTGCCTGGCTGGAACAAGCAGATATATTTGAATTCTGGTGAGGAATAAAATAAACTGATGTGTTTGGGGAGCAGCAGGGGGAGCAGGAATCCCTGATTTGTAAGTAATGTATTCTGGAGTCTATTTTTGGATTGTGTTTTGATCTTATTGGTTGTGACAGCACAACGAATGGAACAGTGGTGGGTGACGTTCAGAAATGCATGCTAAGTGAAAGAATCCTCCCTCCATATTCAATAGCGAGGCTTGGATCTGGAAGCGGAGTCGGTGTTGGGCCCAATTTCGGCAGCCGGACCAAATCCAACCAGAAGGCAGAAGTCTGGCGGATGTGGCCAAAGGAGGTTAAGCAACCGTCACCGAACACTTCTGACAGGGCTACACTTCACGATGGAGCTCATCAAAACAAATCTGAGCAGGATTTCAACACATGCCAAGGGAGCAGAATTAAATCAATCCAAGACAGAGTCAGCGGGTGCTTTGATTCATTTCTGTGGTCTCCTCTTGATGTTTAGTTGCACTGAAGAGCCCTGACCACAGCTAATGGGACAGATCCCAGGGCATTACCTAGGCTCAAACTGCTGCTGTAGCAGAATAGTACTCCTTTATCTTTGTTAAAGGGGGGAAAAACATGCTTGACTCAGGGGAAATATATTAAAACAAGTTTTGGTCTTCTCATAAGGCACAATGACTTATTGAAGAAAGGAAGAAAGTGTCTGAGCCAACATTAGTTTTTAATAACTGTTTAAAATTCAGCGGCACATGAGAATGCCACAAAGCCTTCATCTTAGCTTGAACATGTCAAGCTAGAGCTGTCGCGGATCATGAACCATCTGATGTCAGAGAAAAAAGGCACTTTAAGGAAAATGGGCCATGTGTCAAAGCTCAGAAACACCTCGGCTCTGTCAGTTAGTTATTATTACACGGAGAGGACTTTTTTTTTTTTCCCCCCCATCTTTTCCGTAATCACAGGTCATCCCCCTTCAATAGCTCGGTCTCAGCAATTGGCCCGTCTGCACGTCTCCAACACCACAATATGAATCTCACAGGCCCTGGCCCTGACAGGAGTGACAGTGTTTACACAGAGGCTCCTCAGCCAGGGCTGTGAATCCCATCGGCAGTTATTACCGCCAGGTTCCTCTCCGTCTTTGACACCCTGCTGGTCTTCGTCAAGTCAGCCGCAGCAGCCGTGTTTTTTTGTTGACTTATTTTCCCCTCTCCTCCCTCAGAGCCAGACCTGACCAGATCCCGACCGCCTCATCTATATTAATGCAGTCCCCTGCAAACCATTCAGGTCAAACTTTGCGGTGGCTGGTTCTCCCAGCCCAGGGGAACATGAGGACGCTGCCAATCGGCCCACTGACTCTAAGTGGTGCCACTGAGCTCATACAGCTCCCCAATTTAAAGATTTTGATTTACATCAGAACCCTCTGCAGCCACAGTCACGTCACCTACTTTTCTCTCCAACTTTGTTTCAACATACAGCATGAACATATTGCCAGTCAGAAACTCCGAGTTTTCCAGTCTATCTTTGTTGTGGCGTATTGCTCTGAGCCAGCAGACTTCTAGGACTCTGCCAATTAGCCCACAAGTTATTCTGATGGTGCCGCTGATTATGTCTGTCTGCTGAAGGGGATGATAGGACGCATAATCTTTGTGGCCTACATGGTGAATATGATCAGGGGGATTTAAACCAGATGTACATCTGGAATTATATACATTTCTTTAAAATAGTCAAATGGCTTCTTTTAATGTCTGCATTTTACAGCCACTCCATTGTTATTTATAAAAAGTCTCAGATGTCCAGAGGAACCCCAATCTGACTTCTGGCTGTTCTGTATCATCTCTACTTTATTCTATTTATCACAATGATGTCAAAGTTTCAACGGTATGAAACTTTTCTAAAGCATGAAAATCATACACATTTTGATCTGGGCATAAATAACCTGATGAACCTGAAAATGCTGATCTTACCTGTGTGAGTGTGTCAGCGGTCCAGGAGGTGCAGGTAAGACCCGGCTTGATGTCTCAGTTGTGTTTCTCCCACAGGTTCATGCTCTCCATTCTCCTCCTCTCGCTCTCAGTCTCCCTCTGTCTCTGCTCTCATTGAGAGCGCGGGCCTCCTGCATACAGCTGTGGCACAAGCGAACACCGTCCGCTAGGAGAACAGTGGAGGGTGGTCCATGTAGAGAAAAGAGGGAGGCCGATGGTGTGATTTCCCTGTAGTTGCTCGGGCAGAGGGAAGGCTCGGCCCTGCCTTCTTCCCTCTGTAAAGTTTGGGAAAGAAAAAAGTCAGGCTCCTCCTGATATAAGGTTTCACCACGAATGAAAAACTAAGTGCTGAATCGGACTGGGCTGGGAGTCAGCAGGAGCGGTGGAGACACTCAAAATCCATCAAGCTGTCAACATTTAAGTCCCTTTAGGTGTTGTTTACAACGCTATACTGTCTCCTTACACACATGCGCTATTTGTCTTGTAGAAACTGATGACTGGCTCATAAACTCTTCGTTTCTTTCTCTCACACAGTCTGTCAGCTTCATCTTTTTAACTGCCAATTCATCATAGTCGACTTATTCCTCCTCACAAAGCTGCTTCCCATCAGCCCTGATCTAATGACTAAGTCATTCTGGTGATCCAGTAGCTTTAGCGTACCAAATGGAGGGTCTGGTTTTTTTTATTGTTTTTTTTTTTTAATGTGAGCGTTCCTCTTGTGTTTGCTCCGTATAAGGGATGTGAGTGTGTCTCTTGCGGCGATCCCAGAGCCATTGGCAGCTGTGTTTATTTGGTTATGAGGACAATATGCAGAGGGCTTTGCAGACAAAAAAGAACGCCCCTCGGCTAAATGTTTTGGATTGAAGAGGAAGCACAAGCTTTGATGCATGGGGATTCTCTGCGTGGGGAGAAATACTTTGGCATGTGGGTGGACAGAATTTGCTTATGAGCAATTGAGGCAGGACATTCATAATGAAGGAGCGCATGTGTGTGTATGTGTGTGACTCGCATATGTATGAGAGTGTGTGTGTCTCCTAGGTGGTCAGTTGTATATAATATAGGTCATCCAATTTAAATAAATCATGTATAGAGGACCATGTGTTCGGAGGAAGCCGAACACATTTTGTGCTAATTCAATCCATGCCTTGGAAAATCTTTATCTGCACCACATTTTGTGACGCAAGACGCAGCACAGATCAGCGTTACCCAACCGTGGGGTCAGGCACAGCTGAGGGGTCCCAAGATAAACCTGAGGGGAGAAAGGGATGAGAAAGAAAGAAAAATAGCTTCATTTTCTGACTTGTGACACAGTAAGTGAAACATGGGATACTTTCACCTCTACAGACATCTTACAATAAACTCATAATTCATGTAGACAACAGGGGATGGTGGACAAATACTCTAAACTTTTCTCTGTTTTAAGTGCTGATTGTGTCTTTTTTTAAAACCGGATGAGGTGCCCTCATTTCATTTTGACCCCTGCCCCTTTGAAAGTTCCAGATAACTGCAGATAATGTATATTTTCTCATGTGCAAAAATTATTTTGTGTTGCATTTAAGGATTAATTGTTTAGTATTGCAGCTCCACATATCACTATAACATGAGCTGGTTTGAACATGTTAAAAATCTGTCTCTCTGTGTGAGCCCCTCCTTGTGGCTAAACAAGTTTATTACCACCTCCACCTTCACAGTAGTTGCAGGTCCACTGATTTTATCCTGGGCACTATCTGTATGAATGTGCAAGAAAGGGAAATCTTAGTGGCCTAGATAGCAGTTAGATACAAAGACATTCAAGTGTACTTGTACCATAACATACTTATCGTCCATCCCCCTTTTTGTTATTGTCGTTAATATCTATAGACTAATGGCTTTTTGTATTAACCCCATTCTATTTACACTAGATTACTAGATAACTTTGATGACCTATTTCTTATTTATTCATTGATTATCTTTTTTTATTTTATATACAAGGTTTGCTATTTACATATTGTGGGTAATTTCTTTTTTATATATAATTTTAATTATGATTGGCAACAAATCAAATGAACTTGAAGTAAAAAAAAGTTAATTGAAAGTACAGTAGATAGATAGATAGATAGATGTAGCATGAATGAGCGAGCAAGCATACCTCCAAACAATCCCTCTGACGTCAGGCAGACTGACCAATAGGAAGCGTCGGCCGGTGACAGTTGATATTCGACGGTCGTCAGCAGCGACTGTTTATCAAAACAGAAGATTTCCGAACTTTTATTTTGGTTTTGGGGGTAGATAACGGATTTGAAACAATGGCGTATTTTAGTTTAAGTTTAGACATTTTCTGAGCGTCGCGTCACTGTTATTTCTTCACAGTCCCGTCGACTGTTTACTTTTTTAAGCATGGTGAGTGTGACCCAGTCCCCTTTTGTAACATGTTGCTGGTTGTTTTGTTGTCGTGAGCTTCGTGTTAACGGACGCGTTTGTTACACCCACCGCGCTGTGCGACTGAGCAAGCAAGGAGTCGCTTTTGCCCACGCTGGCCTGCGGAGACAGGTTGGATTAGGTGATTTAAACGGGCTTTACTTGTGAGCAGTGCCTCATCTGTTGCGGATAAAATTAGACCAGAGATCCTGTGTCACTGTGGGTCTCACGAGCCCCTGAGAAAGAAGCCTGCGAGACAAATGTCAGGGCATATTCTGTATTCCTTCACGTATCTTCAATGTGAGCATTAAAAGATAAACAAAAACCTCTAACACGTGTGTTGGATGTCACTTGATAGATATATGACATCATGTACAACACAGAATTATTATTTATTTAACTGTTGTTTTCATTATGCTAGTTTTCTTAACATCCAAATGAATGCAGGTTCAATATACTCAGTGTAATGTTTTCTCTATGATTTGGGTGAACTGACCCTATAACATGCCTTCATTATATTGTGTTAAATTTTTATCTAGTTGCATGACTCTTCTCATTACCTGTTAATGTGTTGCAGGATGCCGAGGGCCCGGAGGCCCTGAGTGACCTCTGCTTGACTCAGGTGTGCTGCAGCCTGGACGCTCTGTGCAGCAGGCGAGCAGACGGCTCCATGTGCCTCAGCTGGGCCCTGCTCTTCCCACAGGAGGTGGTTGACCAGCTACTGCGTAAGATGGGAACTAAAGGTAGGTCAGGAGGACAGGAAAAGCACGGACAACATAAATATCTCCCAAGCGATGGCAGTTCTGATGCGAGTTATCGCACCACGATAAATGTGACTCACCCGTGATCTTCAGTTAGTTATGATTCTTAAAGCACGCAACTGCTTGTATAAACAAAAGTTAACTATGAGGTCAGAATTATCCTCAACTCACCCTGTCATCATATGATTTATGAGTTCACGCTGTACTCTGCCTGGCTCACACGGTGGGAAAAGTCTATTCCACAAACATCAATGTGGCTAAACTGATGCTACTTTTCCTACAACGTCCCTCTGTCTGCTTCTCTCTACAAGGCATCCTGAATGACACAACTGTTGGGATTTTCCGCAACTGCGAAGAGCTCCGCCTGCGCCGAGCCTCCATCCGCTTCTGTCCAGTGTCTGCAGAAGCTTTTCGCCTGGCCCTCTGCCCTCATCGGCTCCAGGAACTAGATGCCTCCTGGGTCTCTGGGGGCCTCACTGGGGCTGACATCGTCTCAGGCCTGGCATCCAACCTGGAGTGCAGATCCAGCCTGCAGAGGCTGTCCCTCAATGGGCTCCATCTGGACTGGGAGTCTCTTATGGAGGATGGAGGGACCCATGTGGGCTTCAGCTCCCTGCAGGGCTTGAGGACACTCAGCCTCGCCAACACAGACCTGACCGATGCTGTCCTTGAGGACGTCTGCTCTCTCCCTCAGCTGGAGAGCCTGGATATCTCCTGCACTGTCGTCTCAAAGCTTACTGCACTCCTTGATTGCAAGAGCACCCTGAAATCTCTGATTGCCCACAGGTTGCGGCAGCTGGATATGTCGCCAACCGGGTTGTTCTTTGTCTTCAGCCAGCTTCATGCTCTCAGGCATCTAGACTTTTCAGATGACCATATAACTTCTGATGACAGTGACGGGAGAGATGGGGACGAGACAGTGCGGCAGCTTCTGGAGGGGATTCCCCAGGTCCTCCCTACGCTCGTTTCTCTAGATATCTCTGGACGGAAGAGAATAACCGAAGCAGCAGTCAGAGCGTTCGTGGAGGCCAGAGCTGGACTGGTGTTCATGGGCCTGCTAGCCACCGGGGCTAGCTCCAGTGATGTCCTTACCTCACAGAAAAATCTGAAAGTAAGGACCTATGACAGAGTTTATGTCATTCTATAGTTTGTGACATGTCAGGACATCAGAGAGGGCATTATGGGTAGACATATGAGCTTGACTCTAACATACGTTTCTCATTTGTCTGAGGCTCTGTTTCTGTATATACTGAATGTGGCTGCTGCATTTTCTGTCTCTCTGACAGTGCTGATGTGCTGTGTGTGTGTTCAGGTAACTGGAGAGGCTAATGAGAACCAGGTGTGTGAGGCCCTGAGAAGGTACAGAGACCGCGAGTGTTTCACACGAGAGGCCCTCATCCATCTCTACAATCTCATCACCGACATTGACACACCACGACCTGATATGCTAAAGGTGCTCCCGTTAGCATTGTGTCTGCTCTGTGAAGCATCAGTCTGGTGTTCGCCAACTATTTTAATGATCTACGAATCAGTTTTTTTTTTTTTTCAGAAAAAAGTCTAGATTATCTGAAAAAAGACACACAGAAATGTACATATTTCTGTTTTAAATGTTGTTGCTTCCACAGATTGAAGTAGCAATCAAAATGATCGGCTATGATGTTAAAGTCTAAAAAAGGAAAGAGATAACAGGAATGAATGAGATATTTGAGTTTAGTAGTGTCTGTCGCCCATTCCTTCTGCAGCCAAAGTTACAATGTCCTTCGAACCTGACATTTTAATAACAGTATTTAGATGTGATCAGAACAAGGAGGTGAAGAGGCAGTTTCTAGCCGAGCCTTACAGATGAATAGTACAATGCAACCTCACAGCTGGCTTGGTGTGTAGTCCTAGGAGGTGGGAGGATTACACACTAATAATATGTGGGAGATTCCCTGTCCCATCACTGTCCTTTACTGATGGAGTTTCAGTGAAGCGGCTGATTGGTAAACAAGACACCCGGATGGTAGGTGGAGATATCCATCCTTCTCTGGACTGTCCCAACAACAGTCAGTTTTTTTTAGCCTGAAACACACATGACTCTGACTGCTGTTTCCTGTAGCTGGTGCTGGGCGGGATGCAGAGCCACCCCACCTCCCTGCACGTCCACCTGGTGGCCACAGCGTGTGTGTTCAACCTGACCACTCGGGACCTGGCGGAGGCAATGCCCATCAGCCTGCTCAGCTCCACTGTCAACCAGTTGCTGTACGCCATGAAGACCTTCCCCAACCACCAGCAGGTCAGGCGACATTCTCAGTGTCTCCGATTACAGATCCATAATGATATCATGTAGTTACACAACAGCAGAATGTGGCACAGAGCGGTTCTGCTGCTACCAGCTGGCTTGTCATTCAAATTCTGACCTCAAATTTGTTCCATTTTCTTCCTTTCAGACTGTAGTTACTTTATATTACCTCATACACGCATGAACCCACTAATTTCCCTCTCCAGTTCTTTAATCCATGAACTGTTTCCATCTCTCCAGGTGCAAAAGAACTGCCTGCTGGCACTCTGCAGTGACTACATCCTTCAGGATGTCCCTTTTGACAAGTAAGTATACTTTCTCACTGTTCCAATATGACGTATGAGCCTGAGGCTATGCATTAGCCAAGATAATCAGTGCACTCATAGAGTGGCACTGCGATGTTTTTCCAGCAAATTGTGATCCAGCTAAAATTATTTTCTCTTGAAATGTAAGCGCCAAAAGAAATAGTCCTTCCAGATGTCAAAGCGCTGACCTGAACGCACATTTTCCCAAGGCTTGTCTGTACACCGCTGGCATATTTTTTATAATACTGTATTCCTTATATCCACGCTGTGATCATGGTTCAGGTATTTAGCAGCCATGCTGGTGATTAACTGGCTGAGCAGGCATGAGGATCCCATTCTTCAGAGGATGGCTGTGGCTGTCATCTCCATTCTGGTGGCCAAGGTCAAGACACTGCTCGCTTACTGTGCATTAGCGTGCTGCAGGGAAATAGTATGGCACCTGTTAGTCGCCCCGCACCTCCATCCCCTCCTGCACCTCTGTGACACTAGTTGAAGCTTTATGCTTGAATTTAGTCCAGTTAAGTGGGCCAATTTTTTCGCGATAATGGCACTTTTTGTTCTAGTTTGACATTTAGAATTCAAAGAAGCACTCATCTTTTTGTTTTATTTACAGCTGTCGACTGAGGAGACTGCTCAGCTCAGCGAGGACGTCTCTATTATGAAGGTGCATTCACACTTAGTATTTAGTTTCCAACTTACCCAACGTCCCCGGCTTAGCACCAGATAGGCACGAGTGTATTTCTAGTTCTCTCTGTCTTTCTCACCTGCTATGTTTTCCATTACCCACCCACTGTATACACTTTACACACTGTCACCTCATTGCCCCCCGCACTCGTCCTTCTCCGTTTACTGTTACTCCCTTATTCAATCACCGCTCTCTTTCTCTCTTTGTGGCTGTAATCAGGCTTCTCTCCAAGCTGAAGATTTTGTATGTCTGGTGCCACTTATTAATACATAAACAATTGAATCCAACATTTGAATTCAATACCTGCGAATGTATTTACAACAGTTTACGTTCTCTTTTCATGTTTGGCCGTCTTGTCTTTGACATTCCATCTATCATCCTCTTGTGTCTCACAGCAGCTGCTGGCTATCGTGCAGCAGAAAGCCATGGTTGGAGTGGTGGACTCCACTCTGAAGTTCGCCCTGAGCGCTCTGTGGAACCTGACAGATGAAATGCCCACCGCCGCTCGCAATTTCATCGAGTGCAAGGGCATGGAGCTGTACGAGGAGGTTCTGGAGGTAGAAGAGTCCCTGAAAAATACCATGATAGACACCTTGATACAGAAATGCACCCACACGAAGGCTCACATAGAGGCTGCTCACATTTGCTATCAACATGCATTCTGAGTGATCCGAGTGATCTTTAGCTCCGTCAGTTCACACCTGGCATTTAATGAGTCTCGAGTGGTCACTTGTGGTCAGATCTCACTTCCCCCGCTCTGTATGCAAATATACACCTACATCACTGGAACAAACTGAACATTTTTTTTTTACACAAAGCAGGAAATATCTTCCAAGTGTAATGTTTGCACATTAACAAGAAGGCCCAAAGAGTTAAGAATGTCTTGCAGACAGCATTTTTTTTAAAGGAGTCTGGCAACTTTCTCAAAAGGCGTCAAAGTAGTAGTTTTTGTTAGTTACCGTATTTGTAAAAGTTGACACCAGTTTACTGTCAATATGTTATAGTCTTTAATACATTTGGTGTAAATGGTGAAATGAATTGAAACAGCTGTCGGGCAACACGACGCACTTCAGACATGGAAGCAGACGGCACACTAAAGACAGACAGGCTGCTACAGAGATGGCGTGGCAAACAGACACTTCTGGCAAGGAGAGAAACCTCTTGATGTTTTGCTTTTAATGGCGAATTAACAATAAGGCACCAACGATTTAGAATTTGTTTTAGCCGTTTCACAAAGTTTGTAAGTTTCCTCTCATGCAACAACTCTTATAATCACGCTATTTGTGTTTTTTGTTGTTGTTACTGGTTCAACGGTTGGTTGAAACATATGGTGTGTTCTTCTACCATCAGCATGTTAAGAGACCCCAAACACGTTATTTACACAAACTAGTTGGAAATCAGAGAGCATTTAATCCGCTTTGATTGTTGTTGAAGCTTTTTTATGTTGTTCTGGGAAGACGTCAGTTTAGTAGGTGGTCCTCCGATGTGGCCCAGGACACAAGTCCACAACACTGCTGAAAGAATGTGGTCACATGCGTCCCAGAGCACCTGGTCTGAGGGATTGGTTTCAAATGTTTCCTCAGTGCGTCTTGGGGGTGTTCACACCTGTACATACAGCTGTCCACTTGTGATCGGATCACTAAGAACACATGTTGATACTAGTTCTGAAAAGTCCAGTACACACAAACATTTTTCCCTTGCTGTTGTCCCACTTTTTTCTGCATTGCAGTCCTACTACGGTGAACCTTCCATTGAGCAGAAAGTTCTTGGCCTGCTGGTGAGTTCATTATGTGTTTGTATATGTGCTCTTATTAGGTCAGAATGTGTTATTTGAGTAGGTGCCTGTTTGTTTACAGCTTGTGTAACCAAAAAGTGATTGCAGTGTTTACAGCTTATGCTCATTTTCTTTTTGCAGTCGTTCCCACATTCATAGCTCAATCCTGTGACATCAGGCACCATCTGACTTTGGGAGTTCTGTTAATTATGCTCGTATTGTCCCCATTGTTTGACCAACGGGAATAAAATTAAACCATTGCTATCATGTGTGTTGTAGAACAACATAGCGGAGGTGGAGGTGCTACAGGATGACCTGTTTGAGGAGAACCTGCTGGAGCACATCCTCGGCCTGCTGCAGGACTCCCAGGTGGAGGTGGGGGTCCGTTACTTTGCAGGGGGGATCCTGGCACAGCTCGCCTCCAGACCCGAGGCCTGGACGCTGAGCGCTGAGCTCCTCACTGCCATACTGAAGCAACTGGTGTGTGTGTGTGTGTGTGTGTGAGAGAGAGAGAGGTGAAGGTTTGCATTCAACAATTCCCCCTTTTTTAAAGTGTCTTTCTGTCTTTGCAGCATGCTTCCATAATGACGTGGACACAACTGGAGAGAGAAATGGTCTCCTACAGGTGAGAGGAACTGGCCAAACCAGAGAGAGAGCTTTGTAGAGGAATATCTTTAATGTAAGCTACAGTACATGTTGCATAACACTTTATTCCAATTGTTCCCCATCAATGAGGCATCCTACATTCTCCCTTACATAACATTCTGCCGAGCTGTTTTAGATTTGATGTATACAATGCCTGCATGGGTTGAAACACCATGTAGATTCAATTGTAATTGCCTTATAGGTTTATTTTTGTTTGGATATAATGAGTGCTAAAGTAAGCCCAGACAATCATCAAGAGAGCAATAAATAAGTTTAAATTCCTTGGATTTCATCGATGCTTTTAAGTACAAAACAAACCAAAAAATAGCAAAAAGTGACTGTAAAATATATTATTTAATCTCAGTGTTCTGTCTCCTCGTGTCCACGTTTCAGGTCATTCCATCCATTCTACCCTCTGCTTCAGACTGGTCAGCCGTCAGGAGTGCAGCTGTGGGCAGTCTGGGCCATTCATCTGGTCTGCAGTCAAAACGGTAAGACACACTTAGAGACAACTGTGGGGAGCACATGGGTGGATTTGTAGTTCAATATTGGATATATGGATATATAGATATTTAGATCAATTTGTCAGACAGTACTGTGCATAATACATCACCAGAACTAATAAGTTATCAGTAAATCGGAAGGAAAACATACTTTATAATGTTCATTTAGTTGTTTAAGTGTAGCTATCTTTTCATTTATCTCTTGGAAATAAAAAAGTTAATAAGCATGTTTTTTCAAAATGTGGACCTATTGCTTTGCATATGTGTGATATGTAAGAATTTCAGTAGACAACATTTGAAAAAAAATTAACTAAAACTATTAACAGACTGTGAAGAAATAACGGTTTTGAAGTTAGGATGTCTCTATATCGTGTTGCAGGGAAATCTCCTTCAGTTAGCATGCTAACCAGTTAGCCCCAGTCTGTCCCAGTCCAAACTCCTGTGCTAGCGTTGTAAAAGCCGACACTGCCCTGGTGTTCTGAGCTGGCTAATTCTTACATATTGAACCTCTTTAAGTAGCCGATTTTGATGAGCAATCAGAGGTGGCAAAAAGTACACACAATCTTTACTCCAGTAGAAATAAGACAGTACAGGCTCTGAAATCTACTTACCAACACTAAGCATTCGTTCCTCCCACCCCGGTCATCCTTGAGTTGGTAAAGTAATTTTGCATGCATACATGTTGTCAGACTCTCAGATGTCTGGATTCTTGCTTTTCTCCATTTTTTATCATAATAGATGAATATTGTTTGGTTTTGAACTGCTAATTGGAAAAAACAAGACACTTACAGACGTTACCTTCAAGAAACTGGGATTGACAGTCATTTTTAGACTAAATGTTTAATTTACTAATCTGCAGATTAACCAATAATGAAATGAATGATTAGTTGCAGCACTCCACAGAACCCATTTTGATGTAAAATGACTGTTATTCTTTAATCATTTTACATGTGATGCAAACACTGCACCATATGTGAAATAAAATCGATTCATATAGAACTCTCCAGAATATCTAAAGTTAAGAGGCGGTTGGGTCGATCACACTAATCTCCCATTCCTCTCTGTTCTGCTCTTATCCCGTCTTCTCTCTATCCTCCAGCTTCACATTACAGCAGCATGCTGGAGAAGGAGGGCGTGACTGAACTTCTGAAGGCTTTGGCTGCACATCCCGACACACACGGCGACATTAAAGGACTGTCAGACAGCATCCTGCGTATGCTGGAGCAACACGGGGGTGACACGGGGCCTCAAAACTCTTGACGAAAGAGCAAAGAATTGATTGATTTACTGTCTTTGTGCTGCAATTCAAATGTGGTAGATGCGAGGTTACAGATATTAAAAGCACCGACAGCTCATGTCGGTCGTCTTGGAATAAAATTTTAATAGAATAAATGATGTGCTGTACGTTTGATGTAACGGGTACATTATTTATGTCATTAAACTGTTGATTTTGTTTGTCTTAAAACTAAAATTTTAACCACTCTGGAGAGTTGTTAAAGTTGAACATGTCGACCTTAAAAAAAGTTTGAGAGCAAATCTTGTGTTGTGAATAATGCATGGCACCAAGACTTGTCACTAGATGGTGCTTTGGTACTGTTGCTTCAGGGTTGCATTGCCCTGAAGATCTGTTTGTGTAAAACATTCAGTCATTCGATGTTTGTATTTTAAGATCATACATGGTGAATAGCAAAACACCAAAGCAGCCTGAACCTTCTGTGTTTCTGTCTGTAGCGAGGTCTTCATTACAAAGCAGTAGGGCTTTAAGTTATCTCTCCTCTCTTCCTCTCTTTCTGTCTTCCTCTTTCCCCCGGTATCCTAGATTCTGAATTCATTATATTTTATGTAACACAGCTGGAAGACAGAACTGCTCGTAGGCATCAGCGGAGTCTATTCTAAGTTGCTCTATTAATAATTCCTTTTGAAAAGTGGATTAACAGCCTCGCATGAATATTTGAGTTGTACCACTACGTTCAACTTTTAAGTGTCAAATCCCCTTGATTCACATTTTTAAATCCCCCAAAGGAATTCAGAAGGGCTCTACTAAATAGGATATGGCTTTGCGTGCTTGTGATTCAGCCAGGTGAGTCATCTTCTTGCCAGTGGTAGGCTATATGTTAGAAAAAGGGCTGCGCACGCCGATCCAGGGTCAGCATTTTAACCCCTGAACATTAATCTGAAAGTGGCAGGCATGTGCAATCAAAGGTCAAGGGCCCTGTAGTGAACATGGTGCGGCGTTCAGGTCATGAAGAAGTGTGGGAAAATGCCACTGTTTTCCAGGCTCCAGGCTCCAGGCTGTAGGTTATTCTATAGCGTGCATGGTGAGTCTGCGTTAGTTTCAGTCGTGTGTGTGTGTGTGGAAAATGTAGCATGTGAGGAGGTAAGGTTACGAGTAACAGAAGAGCCAAAGGGTAATAGTGGTGTGCATTGCCTTAATCAGGTCTTAAAGGTCTGTCCGTGGCTCAAACAGTCCATCAATATTAAAGTGACACACAAGACAGAAAGACTGTCAAATAAACAGAGAAGGAAAAACAGGAAGGTAACAGAAGGAAAAGTGCCTCCTTACTTTCCTGCCGAGGGTGAGGATGTAAGAATAACACCACATTCGTGTTTGTGCGCTGCATATGAGGTTACAGCCTGCAGCCAGTTAGCTTAGCTTGTCATGAAGACTGGAAAACATGGTGAAACAGCTAGCCACTGTTGAGCTGTGACCAAATCTGCCTACCAGCATGTTAAAAGCTCACCGATCAACACGTTTAACTGGTGTAAAAACGTGTAAAGTTGTTAAAACCAGAGGTTATGTGCCGGACTGTGTCTTGTCACTACGTCACAGCTACTGGTAGCTAGCAACTGCTAACAGCCCAGAAATAGTATGAAAAAAAAAAAGAACTTGATGGACCAAACAAGATTACATTTTGTCCAGCTGCAGGTTAACTTAAATAAAGACTGTAAACAAAGTGGAAAAAGCGCATTTTTGTAGGACAGCCTAGCAGTTAGCATCTGTCATGGTTTGTAAGCGTAGGTGTTATCCCCAGAAGTAAAACCCTAATGTTAATGAACACTAACTACATTCCGGTCTAAAGCTACAGTTAGCGCATTAGCTCATTCAGCTGTGCAGCTAGCAGCTCAGACCAGAAGCTCACCAGGGGAGTGTTGGTGTTTACACCACTAGCACTGGAGCTTTGGACTGGTAGGCTACGAGCCAGGGCAAGCTGGTTAGCATGCTAACTTCAGCAGATATCTCTGCATTACAACAGATGGTATAATGTCAAATCTGTAATTTCTTTCAAATCTGTGGATAACACAAGTTCATGTTTTAATGTTTTCTAAAATTCTTACATATTGCAGCTTTAAAGTTCGAGTTGAAATAGTTTGTCAAGACGGTCTAGTGGGTAGATTGGTCTCTGTGAACAGTGTGATGACATATTATTTCTTATCCCTTATGCTTTCAGGCTAACCTCATTCAAAAAATCCATTAACTCTATTAGTCATTTGTCAACAGTGAGATCTTGTGTGTATTTTGATTGATGTAAAAACTTATAAAAAATGCCAAGTTGTGGATACTCTGGCACACACACACTGGTAAAAGGCCAAATAGCTGTTTTTTACACTTAGGTTTTTGTATGGATCAAACAAACAAAATGTGTGAATCAGTCAGCATTAGTTGACTAGAGTTTTTGTTCCCCTTGAATGGAGCCAAACAAGCAAGCTGTTTCCCCGCGTTTCCAGTCTTTATGCCAAGCTAATCTGCTGGCCGCGGCTTCATATTTACTGCACGGACAAGAGACTGGTTATCAATCTGCTCATCTAACTTTTGTCGAGAAGGCAAATAAGCACATTTCCCCAAAGACGACATGAAGATAAGCGGCGACAAAAAGATAGAAAGAGATACGTCTGCGGGGAAAGTGACAGGTGCAAAAAATAGGATTCGTGACCAAAAATATCCTTGGAGGAGATAAATAAAGCACAAGAGGGATAAAGGGAGGCGCGCTGGAGACGAGTTAGTCAAAGGAAATTAAAGAGCCTTTCATGCTCCGCGGACAGCTGAAAAAAATACCACAGACCAATTTGCAGATTCCCTGTCTCAGTTTGAAATATCATTGTGCTGCTTTTGAGTTGGAGCTTATTGTGAGTAAGCATCTGGTTATCTCACTTTTGCAGCCAGCTCCGTTGGATTAGTATAATTGTGAACCGGTCTGGGCACCTAGAACACACAAAACGCACAACGTCTCCAGCTGTGAGTGTGCATGCATGTGCTAGTTCACGTGCAGAGCACAAGTGTGTTTGTGCGGCTATTTCAGCGAGCTGGCGAGGCCCCTCGGTGCGCACCCAAAGGGGACGACGTTGAGGTTTTTGACTGGAGACACGGGCGCTAACCTTTGACAAAATACCCAGAGAGCAACAGTGCATTGAAAGAGCAGGAAGAGGTCGAACAACAAGACAAATGAAAAAAATATATATATAAAGAAACACTTCTCCAGGCAGAACTGTGACGCACAAAAGGACACACCATCTCCTCTCGAATGACCTTTTATTGCTGGGGAAGGATACAGAGTTGGCAGGCCCCTGAGCCTGTGTGCAGATATAAAACAGCAGCAGGACCCCCCTCCCCTCTGCCAAGTGGAGGCAGAGGTTTCACTCTTCACCGTCAATCAATACATGCTCGCAGAGGAGGACTGAGTAGAGTTTGGTTAGATCAACTCCAATAGAAAAACATACAGTCTGCAACACTGGGTCAAACACAATAATTTCATCTAATTGAAATAAATCCCAGCTGGGAAATCATGTCTGATTATAATGTGATGTGATAGGGTAATGACAGAGAAAGTGAGGGAAATGAAGCCGGGAAAAACTCTGGAATCGTCATTGTTGGCCTGTAATGAAGAGCAGGCTTTTCTGTTCTTTCTTTTCTTTTCTTTTCCTTTCTTTTTTTTGCTTTTTCCTGACCGTCTTTCTGAGCTTCAGCGTGATGAAAACAGGAACTGACAAATAATTCAAGCAAAAGAAAGTAGGAAAAAAAAGAGGGGGGCACTCTTCATGCACCGTCTGCATGTTTACAATTGTAAGCATAAGAAATATGGTTAACTTAATATAAGTCGCAGCAGTTCCTTCATGTTCCAGCTCCGGAGCGCGTTACGTTCCCGTTCAGCACGGCACTATGGGTAGGTTTGTCTGACGGTAATGTGATGCTGTCCTCGTCATGTGGCGGTGATTAATGATGAAATTGTGTCGAAATAACAGAAACACTGGCAAACAGTTTCCGAGCACAGGTCCCTGGAAACAAATCCCCCACTTTTTCTAGCTTGGAAGTCATCCTCCTGCTCTGTGACTGAAGGATTTTCCTCCTATTTTGTGTGCGTTGTGTGTGAATGAGCGCGTTTGTAAGTAGATGTGTCACAGGGCTATTACGGTCGGTTAGAGCCAATCTTGCTTGATGTCACATCTCCCGTCTGCGGGCGCTTTTAACAGCGGCCGGTTTGCCTTCAGCTCAGCAGATGCACATAATGGTGCAAAAAAAAAAAAAAAAAGGAAAAAAAAAAAAAAGACATGAGCTGAACGACCACAGGCAGGAAACGAGCCCGCCGGAGCTTCTGCGTCTAGTCGCGGTGTGCATTTCATCGTCCATTCACCGTACTGGCTCGCAGTCACAGCTGTGCTCCTGATGTGGCCATAGCCAGCTGAGTGCACCTCTGTCCTACTCTTTCTCATGCACCACAATATCCCCATTAGTATCACACTGTTTGTCTACTTAAAGGGGCTCTATGGAACTACTTATTGCAATTTGCATGTGTACTTGTAAATTACTTTTTTATTGGCCATATGTGAGTGGATTGTAATGTGACGAGAAGATGAGACCTTCCTCCTCTATCTCTGTTGCCTACAAGCTTTTGGATGATTTGTTCAAGTTGTTTAATGCTGCTGGACTGTGGATTTCTTTGCTATTGGACTCAAGTTAGATCTTCCGCGAGAGTCCAAAGGATGTGACTTAAGTCTCAGTGCCTCTCTCCCAGGCGCTAACAGAGAGCACCAGTGGCTAACGTTGGTTTGGAAATTGAGTCTGCTAACGTAAAAGACTGTCCTTCAGCAAAACACAGAAGTTCCACAGAGCTCCTTTAATGCACATTTTCGGCAAATATCCTCATTTCCAAGAGCTACATGAGGAGATTGTTGCCACTTTAATCTCTGAATGCTGACAATTACAGTCTGTTAGCTTATTCTAGCTAAGCTTGAATCTGACACATGCGTAACCAAATTGATTTTATACGAATTGAAGGATAAATTCACCAAAAAATGAAAATCCAGTCTTTATCTACTCGACCGATTGAAAATCAGGTGACGCTCTGTAGCCCACATAACATTTCTGGAGCTTCACAGCGAAACAGAGTAGCACCATTCTCCTAAACAAGAAACAATTCAAACAAAAAACACAGCTTGTTCAGTGTAACCCCTGTGTGCTGTTGAGCTTGTGCATCCACTTTCAACCCATTTCAAAAAAATATTGTTGGGTTTTTTTTTTAATCTTTTTTTTTTTTTTTTCAAAATCCCCATCTACTTCAGTTGTTTAGGGGAATGCTGCAAAATGCTTGTTTTTCCTGTGAAGCATCAAAAAAGTTTTGCGGACTATGAAACTTCGTCCAACTTTCCATCTATATGAAGTAGATTTAAAAGAAGAAAAGTAGATAATGACTGAAACTTCACGTTTTAGTGAACTGATCCTGTAAACAAACAAGTTCAATTGTGTTGGCTCCAAAGCTTTTACTTATTTTTGCCTTTGGACAGAGTCGGGCTCACCGTCTCACCCTGTTTCCAGTCTCAATGCTAAGCTGAGCTAACCAGCTGCTGACTGTAACTTCATACTTGAACTCCTTTAAATGTTACATTTTTAGCACGTGGGTAGGTGCTGTTCTGGTGTGTGTTTGCAATTCCGCATTAGCGTGAGTAAAGCACTTCTTCTGAGCCTTTCACACAGTACATTGTGCTCAGAGGTGATTCGTGTTGGAGTCGATTATGGAGGCAGAACTGATGCTCTTCGTGTGTCTGAGCACATGCATACATGTGCCTCTAAATAGGGTCTGCGTTTGCAGCGTGGGGGGGCCAAAAAAGTGCAGAATATTGAATTTCAGCTCATCCACTTAGTATAGCCTATTACTGAAGCTCAAAATATTCAGCTTCTATGAAGTACTTCCAAGTGCCCGCGCGGAACTGAAACTGTCAGTACTGGCAGCTTTCAGAGCCAGGTGTTCGCCTCGTGCGCTGTACACGAGAATAGCGACTATGTACATGTTTATGAAAAAAAAGGGAGACATGTGGGTATTCCCTGTCATTCCATCTGTGTCACTGTGCTGACATGAATTAGGGCAACAGCTCTCCTATTTCCAGACTGCGCCCTCACCCTTGCCTGTGGCGTCACATGGCCTAATCAGAGTGTAAAAACACGCTCAAGGTCAAGACAAACCCATATATGCGCGTACTGTACGTAGATATAAATGAGAGTTAAATACACAGACATGCACAGTATAATGCATTTTTTGTATATACTGAAGGAATCCATGCAAATATTACACCCAAAGCCACAAGAGCAACCGGCAACCAATGGAAATGTTCAGAGGCATCTCAAGCATTCTGCTTTATAGGCAACTTACAGGTACAGTACAGGGTCACTATCTTGGATTGACACTTATGGCATCCAGTATGCCATGTCAGTAAGTATGTTTAGGGTGGAACATGCATAGTTATGCATACTGCCATGAGTCTGGATCACTCCCTTATATGACAAGGGAGCGCAAGCGAACCTACACGTACGCACACACAAGATTCATTCCTGAGAGTCTTACATCAGTGGTGGAGAGAGAAAAAAAAATATATATCATACAAAAAGTTCACTTCCACATTTTCACTGACTACAACAGGAAAAACTCAACACAATAGACATTTTTCCACGGCAGACATTTAGACTTGTCACTGCAGGAAAGGCACAGGTGTAATTAAAGACATTAATGATGCATGAGACCCAGGCCCTGACAGCCAACACCTAAATTAATTACACTCATGCCCTTAATGCTATGATTTGTCAAACTGTCAGGAAAAAAAGGTCCATAATGGTCGATGCAGAAAATGAACTCTCATTCGACACACTCAACCATCCATCACCAGCGCGTTTATACTCTATAATATACTATCTTTATACTCTTAATTCAAATTAACACAATAGCTCTTTAGTTGTAGTTCATTTTGGACAAATCCCAACAATATGCGCATGAGAGTGCCAGTAAATGTGCGAGGAAAGGTTTCTCAGCAGTACTGCAGATCACATTAAAGAAAGACGACAGATTGCGCGGAGTCAGAGCTCAGATTAACCGCTCTGTCTTCGCCACATTTGCCGTCACACAAGTACCAAATAAATTCCTTTTTACAAGCTGATAATCCACATTTCAAACAAAGACATTTTGACTCGACTTGTAGTAGAAAAACCACAGGTATTACCAGTAGGCGAGTTTTAAACATCATCCCCCCCTCAAATCGCCTACTTGGTGTTATGATTAACATTAAAGGTCATATTAGTAACATTTTATATGCAGACATTTTTGAATACTGCGGCTACAGAGCTTGTAGAAAGGTGGCAGAATAAAAAGTTCTCTTTTCCAGAAAAACATTATTATGATTGTGAATTATGAGTTCTGACAACTGGGCACAGCTTCTAACAAGGTTTGTCAGCCAATCGTATAAGACTACTGGTATCATGTGGTATCTGTTTTCATATGCGGTTAACAGTCTTCGTCATTGCCAATAAAAAAACTCTGAGTTCAGCATTATAAAAACGTTATAAAAAAATAACTGAGTTCTACAATATGTGCCCATCATACTGCGCTGCCCTCATGTTAGCTATCGAGTGTTAACAATGTTAATGTTAGCTACATTAGCGATCTAACATCTAGCTAACAGCTGTAGCGATCAATCAGTTTTATTCAAGTATTTTATCCCAGTAAGCCATGACAGGGTAACCTACACTTGTGGTTTTCCTACAGTGACATGTCAAAATGTCTTTTGTTAAAAAAGTGTATTTTACCGTACCGGCACAGCTGCACTATATCGCTATTATTACAGGAAGTCCACACGTCTGAAAGTTTGATCCAAGCCCTTTCATGATTAAACATGTACAAGGGGAAATCTGCACTGTATAAAGTGAGGGGAAACACTGTCAAGTTAAATGTTGTTCCTTCATCATAAGTAATCATGAGACACATCTGATTGAACAGATACAGATTTGACAGAGGACGGCATATTGGAGCAGCTTTCGTTGTTTCCTTTAGACCAACAAGTATTCTTTCTTTCTGCTCCTTCATAGGTTTATAACAGTCAATGCCAGGCTCAATGAAGTGGTACAGCCAGATAGGTGTATATATATATATATATATATATATATATATATATATATATATATATATATATATATATATATATATATATATATATATACATATATATACATATATATATATACTGATAAGTATGAGCTGACATGGTGGAGAATGTTGAGAAAAAACACACACAAAGCAGCTGTTGTTATTTACTGTAGTCAGCCAAAATGATTCTGTTTTGTCTGATAGCATCAGCTGTCTTATTGCTGTAAAACTGGATTCATTAAACACCAGGGCGGGAGTAAATCCATTGTAAATTCACTCAATTCAAGGTGTAAATAAAAAAAAAAAAGTGTGATTCACTTACTTAAAAATTAGGAGGATGGATTTTACAAAGAAAGAATCTCAAATCGTTATACTGAGGATATTTTGTCAGCTGTTTCCTTCACCGTCAAAGCTTGTACACACCTCATAAGGCTTCTCGGTGCATCAGCAGTGCATGCAGAAACAGACAGGTACAGTTACCCAACAAAGAGAGGATGATGTAGAAATCAGTTATCACATCCCCCTGTTTTCTTGCCACCCTGCAGGGCCCGCTGCCAAAACGGACCTCAGCAGTTGGCACATGTCGGCTCATAACTTCACAAATAGATCGTTGACACAAAAGCCTTGACTGCAGAGTGATTCTGGGCTAACAGATGAGAGAAATTAACTATTAGTGCAAAAACACACACCACTGGACCATGCATGCTCACGTCTGCAGAAGCTTGATCACACATACAGCTACATGGTACACCGACGTGTACATGCATGAGCATGCGTGTATTCATCTACACTGGCATGAATGCATTATGTCATCGCATTTGGTCCTCTCGTCTTATACAGTACCTATGAGGAGAATGACCACACGCCAAATATAACATGGGGGCTTTGAAGTTGAGTCACCATTATCCTGCTGTGTTTGTTGCCATCATGGAGGTCCACTGGGGAATCTTGTGTGTGCAAACAATGCTATTTAACTCAGTTCTCAAAACAGATTGTCATATTAATGAGTAGTAGGCGTATCTATCCAAGTTGTAACACTGGAGGTGCAAACAAACGGAATAACATGCCACTAATATTTTTGGTTTATTGATGAAACAGCCTTCGTCTTTAGTTCTTTTGACTTTGTGCTAATATCTGCACTGGACTAACAAAAGGGAAAATGGTTTTCTTCTGGATATAGAGGCTAATGCTCAAATTAGTGTGTCAACAAACAGGCATTATGCATAATGCGAAAGATAATGTCAACTTAATGTTTTACCTACTGGCAATTTATTTGAAAAACAAGCAGTTTACCCCAGCTGGAGCCAGATTGTGGTTGAAGGAAAAGTTTGTTTTGAGATACAGCCTTATCTTATTCGCTTTCTTGCCAATATTTGAATGATGCCACTCATATAACTGAATCGACAGCCAGCTTGGCTTAGCATAAATACTGCAAACAGGCCAACAACTAGCTCGGCTCTGTTCTGGTAAAAAATCCACCAATCAGCACCTGCTGGAAACCATTGACAACATTTTTAAGTGTCAAAACTCTTGTGAAAAGATTTCACTGTCATTATGTGAGCCATTTAGTGCAATAACTTGGAAATTCTAGAAGAGCCGCACAATTAAATGGTTATATTCCCATTTAAGTTAGCCAAGCGCTAAATCAGAAGTTAGCTAGCTCAATTGGTGGAGCTCTGTGGGTCCAACAACAGGGTAATTGTATCCCTACGAAATCAAGCTTTTGTGGCTCTGCCTCCACAGGTGTCTCCAGATTTTGATTGTTAAATCCATGCTTTCGCCAAAGCCAGGTAAACTGCTTCCCATGTCTCCAGGTTTTATGCTAAAGCGACTGGTCTCTGGCTATTGCTTGATATTCAGGGGACATATATTAGAGTGGTTTCAAAATTCACAAAATGTGACAGTGTGTGTTAAGCTGGTAATTGTAACCATTGATACAGGTGCACAGGCCAAAATTAGCATGTACTCATATCATGCTAATTACCCTCCTAAAACATCTTATTTACAGTCAGACCAGTAGGCGGCTAACAAGACAACTAGCTTGGCTGATAAAGGCTCCATTGTTTGCCCCTATGACCACATCCCAGCCAAATATTACAAGGTAATAAAACATATAGCAAAGTCATACATTTGCATACATGGTCAATAATACCCAAGGACTGCAGACCTCCACAATGGCAGCGACAGAGTGTGTTACATCACCTAAAAGCACACTACTAATGTGAATAATGAAAATCCTCATCTCTGTTGAATCCTCTCTCTTCTCTTTCAGAGCTGAGCCTGTGAAATCGACTCTTTATGACTCAATAGACTTCTCAGACAGTCCTGGAAGTTGACAGGAGGCACTGTGGGAATCCATGGCGGACAGAATGGGATTAAATCTTTTAAACAGTGTGTGATGTTTTCAAATTCCCATTGCCATGGTCATTCCTTGCCCGGGAGCTATGACCCGTCTCAGCGGTTTCTTCCTCGTCGTCCACATCCAGCTGTTCGTCCTTCTTCTTGATGTAGCGCTCATAGAGCACCATAATGACGCCCATCACCCATGCCGACACAGTGCCGGCAGCAAAGATGACAAAGCCGATGACGACAAAGAAGAGGTAGTCCCAGGAGCCCAGAGTCTGGTGACATAACGTCCGTAGCTGGATGCCCACCTCACCCAGACGGCGGCCCTGCATGTCTGCGGGTGAGCCACACACCGTCTGGCCCTCATCTGTCACGCAGACACACACCAAGAAGGAATGATTAAGAATGAATCACATAACAACAGAATACACAACATCAGCACATTCGGGAAGAAAATATAATGTTAAATTTGTAACACTGAGGTGAACCGGAGACAAAACTTTCCAGGCTGTTGGTGCTGTAACAGTCGGCATACATTAACCAGGTCAGCTGTCCTGGACTGACTGGCATTATTCAGACTATTGAGTCATCTTATTTTGGACTTACAGTAATGTGCCAGGTCTGCTTTTCCTCATCACATCAATCCAGAACACTGACATGTTTAATAAAGATTATTGCCCTGTAAAAATACCAAACAGAACTGCATTTATTCGTCTATAAATATTGAGTGTGTCTAGTAGGGCGGGATATATACATTCAGTTAACATCATTTTAAAGCCCCTAAAGAGTGTAAAGGCAGAAAAAAATGTCCCCCTCAGTAAAATTTCCCAAATTTATGAATATGAAAATAATTTTCATTTCACTTCACTTTATTGACTGCTGGACACAAGATGTCTCCTAATTCCACTCCACTGTTATGTCCAGTCTCAGTGTTTCTGCACCAGAGGCTTCAAGTTTCAATATCACAATTGTGTTTGCTAAACCAGGACTGGCATCCGAGCTATTTGCGAAGTCACAAATCATGCTCTTAGCACCGCCTCTTAAAATCAGACTTTTCAATAAGCACAAAGAAAATTCACACTTTAAGCAACGAATGTGCAAAACAGCCTTCTTGTGTCAAACTGCACCGTGTGGAATTCAAAAGTGGGTTTATCTTCACTCCTGTTTATCAACCTGACTGCAGCAGCGTTCCACAGAGGTGACCGCCACTGTTGGGTTAAATGTACTTGTGCATCATGAATGTGAGATCACAGAGAGGAGAGGGGAAAGGCAGAAAGAGAACCGGAGTCTCTGGTGAGTGCTGAGTTTCGTGATTGACCTGAATTCGGAAACGTACTTGAACAACACTTATTCTGGCGACTGGGTTGCATGACGCCACAGCTGAAATCATATCATGACTCAAATGCCGACAAACTGATTGGTGCACAGAGGTACGAGACACCACTTTGCTCCAGCTGAGCCCCGCCACCTCAAACCAGTGACAAACCCAAGGACAGAACACAAATACAGAAATCTTTGAAAAATGTGAAATAAATGAAACTGTTTTAATTCGGAAGAAAAGTGCCTGTTCAGTTAGGACCAAGGCACTCAGAATCTCTCTGATCTTCTCTGCAAATATCAAGTAACTTTACTTACATGCAGCAAACACAAAGACAGCTTTAAAGTATAATCATCATATGAGTTAGAAGATCCTTTGATGTTTGAGGTAGCTTAGGAAATAAATATATTATACACACGACATTAAACGGAGCAGCCTGTTAAATAATTCAAGCATATTACTTCATATTATTTTTTTCAAACATTTTAAGTGGCAGCTTACTGAGCTGAATATATCCATAATATATTCAGGATCTCACTGCTAAATGACTCAAATGTAGAAAACTGCGCCAACGTAACAATGCTGCCTTCTGTATCAGAAAAACAGCAGCGCTTAGGGAGCCTCCCGTCTTGACTTGATGGAGGATTAAATTACAAAAAAAGACAAAAAATAAGAATATCATGGATGAATTATTCAAACTCCTTTCTAACCTACGGGATTAGAGAGTGACTTGGGCCCTTTGTTGTATGCCTGAAACCACAGATAATAAGGTTTGTCATTCTCGTCAGGCACCGGGTATGACTACGACTAAGACCTCGCTGAGAAACCCACAAATCCAAATGAAAAGGTTGAGTTCCTACCACTACAGCAGAGGGAAACACATTTTTAAAAGGCCCATCAGTCAAAATTAAATACGCCGCGTGATGCCTGTCAAGAGAAGCATTTTTCGGAGAAATAATCTGGAAGCCTGGCAGGGTCTTTTGTAACTGTGTGCTGAAGAACAGCTACAACACAACAGAGCGCTGCCATCACCATACGGCCACTGTTTTTAATTGGCTTCTGTTTTTTCAAAGCTTTTGTGCTCGGGGGGGGATTCCCACCGGGAGAGATCAAAAGACTTGGAAGTTTTTCTGCACACAGAGACTCTTTCAGTAACCCTATTACTCCAACAACAGTCTTACTATACACATTCTAATTTGGTCGCATATTTTGCTGTAAAAATTAGGTTTTTGTACACCTAATGAATACGGGAACCACAAGTCACTCATCAATGTTGTAATGCTGTTATATGTTCTTGTTTTTCACACCTCAGTGTTCAGTGTTACTGGTATAGAACTGTTAGTTACACTGATTCTTGTTTGATGCAGTGACAGCAGAGGCACACGCACTCTCATTGCACACAAAATCATCCTTTAGATCAGTGGCTCCCACACGTTTTCATCCAAACTATCACATGAACTCGACGAGGCCATTACTGACCACCCGTCATGTTCCAAATGTGTTCATTTCAATTTATTGCAAAGTGGATAATAAACCCACAGTAGGCCTGTGTTGTTTCTGCCCCTAGGGGTCTCTCATTTAAAACAAAACAAAAGACACAAGTAGTGTGGGATCGTGGGAGTTGTTGTCTTCGTTGTTAAACAACCAGCGTTGCTGATGAGAATCTATCTGACGTGACTCAGACAGAAATGTTAACGGACGAGGTAACATTATAACGCATTATTACACATAACGGTTATGTTTAGTCACGTTCGCCGAATGCCTTCCTCAATTTCTGACTCTCCCTTCAATAAAATGACAGATTTCTAACTTGAAGTGACATGATAAAAAGTGTATCGGCCTATTGTTTCATTTTTATCAAGTCAATGTTTTAGTTTGATCAAGTTTGGATTTCTACTACTGACAATTGCAGAGTCACTGTTTCAGCTATGTTTAACCAATTGTTTTAACCATCATTATCATTTTAGCTTACACCTGTTTTCTTCTTATTATTTAAAAAAATTTAACCATTACATAAAGTGAACTATCTAAAACCGTGAGATTTACACTATTTATGTTTCCATTAATTTTTGCTTGTTATTTCAACTTTCTATTCAATAGTCTTGGCTAATTGTTTTAGCCAATTGTGGCTAATTGTTAATGTTTATTAACCTAAATGTTTACACCATTTATCCACGATTCTACCTTTAGCTATTTGACTTTTTTATCCATTAATTTTAGTTAAACCAACCGTTTTAATCTTCTGTCTATTACTTTTAGCTAACTATTTGACCATCCATACATTTTTAGGCAGGATATTTGCTTTAACCGTTAATCTGTTCCAGGCTATTATTTCAATCAAACCAAAAATGATCAAATAATTGAAGTACTTAGCCTATTTCACTTGTTTATTCATTGCTTTAAGGCAATTATAACTGAGTATTCATTACTTTTTGATCATTCTATCAGCTATTTATTCACTGATTACATTCTACATACATATTTCCACTCTGCTAGCTTGCCAACTACTTCATGCACCCTCAGTAGCAATGCAAGGTGTTGGTGTTATAACTGACTCAGGTTGGTGGGAGGTGTGATTTGACAGAGGGTGAGAGGGATCATGCTCGAGCTTTCAATCAAATCGCTTGACAAGTTAATTTCATAGGGTGACTGAAGAGTACGCTTTCCTAACATTGTATTCACTCTGTGCATAAATCTCCATTCTTATCCTCAAAGAAGCTCTTCTGTGGCTCACAGATCTGAAAACTAATGTGCAGCTGAGGAACACGAGGACATTCAGCTTCTCTAAGCTCCATCTACCACCGAGAATTCTAAGCGCACTCTGATCCTCTCAGAGGCGGCTGCTGTGCGCCGTTCTCTCATGCTGCAAGACTCTGACTATAATAAACACACACATCCGTGCATGCACACACAAGCACACACGTGCACACCCGCTCCTAACATATGTACATGCACAGCCCCCTCCCACAAGACTTAACTTTTCCATTTTCTATCTCTGTCCTTGCAAAGTCTGCTAGTGTGTGTGTGTATGTGTGTGTGTGTTCGCACGTGTTCATGTGTGAGTGTGCCTGACAGCTAGGAAGGAAACCCTTCTGGCTTCACCCCCCTCCACCCACCCATCCACCCACCCAAAGGGACTAGCATCAAAGAAGAGGGCTTTCCCTCCCTCCTTCCCCCATCCACCCTGTGCTCTATTTCTAGTCGCTCTCCTTATATAACAGCTGGGAGAGTGCTAATCTCGCCGGGAAGGCGAGACAGAGGAGAATCTGTTGGTTCCTTCCTCAAGCTTTCTCTCTCTCTCTCTCTCTCTCTCTCTGTCTCTCTCTCTCTCTCTCTGTCTCTCTCTCTTGCTATTGATGCGTTTCCTGAACCAAGGAGACAAGCGAGCCGTGTTGCATGAACCAGGTGAGACCCAGACAAGAGATAACAAGGCTTCCGAGACAGACCTCGCAGCTGAAACACAGTTGTCTCCAAAATGTTATCCTTCTGCCATTCCCCCTCGAGCGCTAAAAGTGCGCTTAATCTGTGTCCGTCTGTCTAAATGCATGAATCTCTGTTTTTGTACATTTGTATGCATATGTGTGTGTGTCCATTCATTTCGGTGTGTATAACTTCCCACATGCTTCAGGATGTGCTCAGTTTAAGAGAGAAGGAGCCTGTGCTGTCTACTGTGAGAGCGATGGACAGACTGTGTGTATATACATAACAGAGGTAGAGAATGTGTGTATATGTGAGTGTCTGCCTCTTCTCTTCCTGGCAGCTGTCACTGGAAGAGGCTCCACTCCAAATTAAGCTAGACAAAAGGCAGTGAGCAGCTAGAAAATAGGACAGCTCTTGCAGGACTCATTTGGATTCGGCCTAAGCTGCACAGGGACCATGGTGAACTGTAGTGTGTGTGTGTGTGTGTGTGTGTGTGGGAGAGAGAAGCAGGGGATGCCTTTTTAGTAAGTGTGACGGCTGCATTATAGCTATGGTGTTAGAATTATGACGGGTTTCTTGCTCAGTAAGACACACTATAAATAGCAGATGCCCTTTTGCATAGTGACACATCAACACCAAAGCGTGAGCTGATTAACTCAAAGTAAGACAGATCGTTGGGTGTCGGACACATCTATCAGTTAGGCAGAACTAAAACAAAGAGAGGGGATCGATATTTGATGGCGCAACTATGATTCATTAATCACATCTGCAGCACAGTATCCCAGTAGCCGGATAAAACTGAGATTGATTAGTCATTTCCTTATAAAAAATGTTCTTCCTGAACTGCAGCAGCTGAATTAATAAACAGTTGCGAGAGAAGGAATCCAACGGCTCCCTGCCGCCGATCTTCTTTCACCCTCTTTGTTATTTGATAGTCTGAATGCTGTCACGCTCCACTGCCATCACCTGCGCCTCATCCCGCTGAAAGCTGAGAAAGGGCTGAACTTTGCAGACTTCCCCAAATATGTGCACACATATGGTCCTCATAAGAGAACGTATTCTGCCTGACGCACTTTGTCTACCGAACTAACATAATAGAACTGTGGGAGATTACAATGTGATTTCATCTGCCGTGGGCGCTCAGAGGTGCAGACTTGACAGGGAAGTTTTTTTACTAACATGATGTGAGGGAAATCCAGCAGTGGGGGCTCTGCATGTGTCTGAGGAGGGGGTCAGCATGGAATCGTTCCTTCCTCAAAGGGGTCTGAGGGAGACTTTTGCTGTCATTTCTGTAGGAATCACTTCTGCTGTCATTTTTCTCTGTTTTCAAGTACTCCCCTTTCTCTCTATGCATTGCATCTTTGCAATCTAGCACCCTCTATTAAAGGCTTCTACATTACCTACAATGCAACTTAGCCAGTGAGTTACATTACTGGAGGTCAATCATCAGGTTACGTGCAGCTTCCTCTGGAGCCACAAGGCTGCACAGTATTTTTCACTTTTTCACATATGCAGTAGTAATCCCAAAGACCTGTAAACACACTTTGATGTGTGCAATTGGTGGAGTTATCCTTTACGGATTTATAGATTTTATCAATGGTTAATATAAATCTGTTACAATTTTAACATTGCCTGGTTATGAAAAATCACTCCTGTGTCTTTTCATGCTGGAGGAAGAACACTGGCAGGGTTGCATCACCAACCAGGCAAGCTGCCCAGGAACGCTGCAGCTCCAGGGGCCTGGAAGTTCCAGTCTTAGTGTATCATAACTGGTTAAAGCAACATTATGTAGAAATTGGCATTTTGTGCAATTTGTGAGTGCAACACCACTGTCATGAATACAAATCTCAAGTCTGTAACAATTTATCAGATAGGCGCTAACTACAAACAAAACTCATGACATCATAATGTTATACATTGAAAATGTGTATGTTGAAGTAAACATGTATGTAATGCTGTAATCCTACCCTCTCAAGATACATCATTTTTGAGCAGTTATTTTAAGTTTAAAAAGTTACCTAATGTTGCTTTAATGCTAGTTTTCTTTGAAAATGTATTAGGAAATATGTAGCAGTACATAGTAAGTACAATAACAAGTGTTGCGTAAGATATTGATATATCGATACAAATTGATTCTGTATATTTGAAACCAGTACAGTACTCATTTTTGCAGCTTTAATACACCTGAACTAGTTGCATCTGCAGTCCCTGTATCACCACACCACCTCCAGAAGTAAATTCACTTAGATGCTGCTGCTCTTAACACACAGTACACAAGTCTTGTTATATTCATTGTTTCCTAAAAGTCTTTAATGTTGTGTCAATTCCTCCCTGTGGTTAAATATGAACATCAAAAAAGTGATAAATAACGATATTTTTCAAGTTATTACATTGAAGTTAGAAATTCCAGTGTACAGCGAGTGATTTGATGAAATGATGAACCCTTGAGGTGGGTCCTGCTTTATTTTGTGACCGTGCCCTGTCTTCAAAGGGACCCCTGTGCCAAATGTTGTTTTAACGAGCTTCGATAGTTCAGTTTTGCTCTTATTTGTTTCATATTCTGAACTTGCTTGATCAATTTATCACGCAACTGCACACATTTCACAGAGAGTGGGAGGAACAGGGGGTCAATGGGGGCCTAGTAGGTCACTTTTGCTCCAGCCATAACAGTTTATATAAGAAGGATTTTTCACAACCTGGCATCACAAAAATGAGCCTTATTAATAGATAATAACTTGTTTTTATTTTTGAATAATTAGTCAATTATTTCCCAACTATCTATAACACAATTAGTTAAAACTTACAAAGGCTTTGTACAGGTGTCCTATCAGAAAGTGGTACCATCTAATTTTTATCTGCTATTTTTGTCTATAATTCCTAAATATTTTTAGACTGTATATTAGACTTAATATAAAACACTTCAAGCCGATTTGTTGGATGGAAGGTGCCGGCTAAATAAGTGCTCATCTTTTCATGGGATACAGGCCATTTATTGAGGGATGCCACCAGCAAAAGGCCAATAGTTTACATAACCAGACATTATCTAATAATTAATAACTGGAGCACAGCAGCACGGATATGTGATTGGCTCTCTGGAGTCTATCCACTTGATACTAAGGAATGAGCCACAAAAAAGGCCATGTTGTGGTTATGTCACCTTATACGACATTAGAATAAAAGGTTACATATGTTGATAATACCTTGGAATTTGAATCCCTCCAAGTGGACCCAGAGGCACAGGTCCTCGTTGTCGCACTCGCAGCTCCAGGGGTTCCCACTGAGCCCCACCGAGCGCAGGGAGGGCAGCGCGATCAGGGAGGTGATGTTTAGGACCGTCAGGTTGTTCCGACTCACATCCAACACCTGCAGGGCAGCGTTTTCCGCAAATGCGTCCTGGTGGATCTCCGAGAGTCCCGGGTTGTCGGTCATCCTCAGCATTACCAGGCTCGCCAAGGGGCCGAACGTCCTGTCCTCGATCCGGCTCAAGGTGTTGAAGGAGAGGTCCAGGTAGGCCAGCTTCCGTAGATTCCCAAAGGTGGACTCGGAGATCTCCGTCAGGGAGTTGTTGCTGCAGTCCAGGTACACCAGGTCGGAGAGGTAGTTGAGCGCGAGCGGCGGCAGCTCCACGATGCGGTTGTTGGAGATGATGAGCTGCCGCGTGGCCAGCGGCAGGTTGACCGGGAAGGTGGTCAGGTGCTGCCCAGCGCATTGAACCACCAGCTGGTCATCACACACACACCTGTCCGGGCAGCCTGAAGCCAGCACCGGGGATGTGTTCACCCCCGTGGCGAGGAGGAGCAGAACTATGAGCCGCAAGGGTTGCGCGCTTGGCTGCGGGGCAAGACGCATGACACCGCCGAGGGCTTCATCCACCCCGTTTGGAGAGAGTCAGACACAGTCACATACTTCATTGATACATCCTCAAGTTGTTTGTCCCAGAAATGATTTCCAGAGAGGTCAGACCTAACGCTCGCCCGTGGCAACCTCTTGCGCGCAATGTCTCAGTTCATCCTGTCGTCGGCTCTGGAGCCAGCGCGCATCCACTGCCTGGAACTTGACATCCAGATGCCTTCATGCTTCATGTTTCAAATCCCATCGATTCGTCGGGTTTCTTCCATCAGAACACATCTATTCACACGTTGTAAACACCCACAATGTCCTCTCATGCCGTGCCGCTTGCAATGATCACGGTCAGTTGTTCCACAACATGCTTGCCATCGTCTCCCTCTCTGAAACTGAATCCAAAAGAGGGGGGCGCAGTGAACTGAGCGGCGGGTGGGGGTGGGGGGCGCGTTGTGGAGTGATCTCACGCTTTGGAGTGAGCTGAGGGGGGGGGGGGCTCTGGGCAGTGGAGGTAATGGAAATAAAATGTATTTTTTAAAACAATGGCAAATGGAGGTCAGCAAAGTGTAACTGATGCATATAGTTGTGGAACCTTCCGTGATAAAGGTCAGTGAGCACAGTGATCACCATCCACATGCCTCAAGTATCTATGTATGGCAGCTGTATCCTTATATGATGGAAACTATACTAACTATACTGTTAATCAGGCTGTCTCAGGTGTTTGTGCAGAAGTGGAACAGAGAAGCAGGTGCACCTGACACCTAGGCAGCATATTGTAGCGATATGTGATCAGATCACACAGGTTTTCAGGCTTTGGAAATAAGAGAGTGGGGCAACGATAACAATGTGTGTCTACACCACTCAGGCTTATATGTGCAATGAGGCTTTTACAATTCAAAACAATGAATGACACATCAGGCCCCCCCACCCACCCCATTCAACTCATACCCATATACATCGATCAGGGGATGGGACTAGATGAGTTGGGACACGGTGGTCTCAGGCAGCAGTTGTTTTCCTCCTCTCTCCAGTCTCAGTGTGAGTCCAGAGTCTATTCTTGGTTCTCTGTGTAGGTGTTGAAGTGCTGAATCAGACTCAGCATGATGGAGGAGGAGGACAGATGTGCCGCCGACAGTCCGTGAAAGAAACCACCCCGGGTCGACAGTAAACAGCCCGCTGCACACTGACCACTTTTTCTCTCTCGCACACAGCCTCAGAAGGAAGTTAAGCCTTTAATCCTGTGTGTAAAGAAATACATCAGGAGGACTGTAATCATGTATAACCTAATGCTTTTTCACACTTGCCATCCTGTGGACTGGACTAATCCACACAGCTGTTTTTTGTCAAGGATATTCAGTGACATTATGAGGACATCTAGTGACGAATATTTGGTATTGTTTTACACAGTGAGCAGCTGCTAGAACAGTCCTCTTACATCTTTTCTGATACGTGGTTCGCAGCTTAGCAGGTTAATTATTACACCTGAGCCATTAGGACTATTCAAATGTATCTACATTATTTAAAGATGCATTATGTAAGAATTTAAATTCAATTTCATAAAAAAAAACAACTGAGAGTATCAACAGAATGTAAAAAATAACAGTTTCGATGATATGTCAAAGAGCTCAGGACGCACTGTGTTGGAGAGATATCTACAACATCAAGCATGCTGGCCACTACTTTGCACCTCACAAGGGGGTGATAGTTCGACTAGTAGATACATGGTTAACTGAGCTTACGAGCCAACAGCAGCTAAAGCTAGCAGTTAGTGATTACTCTCGGGATATGCTGTCCCATAATTGTTTGGGCGAAACTTTCAGAGTTTGAATGGGTACGGCCTATCCAGGGGGACAAATTTTCCGCCACATGTGTTTTGTGTCCGGCGAAAATCTCTGCAAAGTATGAAGGAAAAATGGAAAAAAGAATAGTAATTAAAATCCACGCAAAAACAGAAAAGCATCAAGGTATCATATTAAACAAACAAAAACATGCAGCTATCGCAACTTTTATGCAGTCAGCATTAGGGGTGTGTGTGTGTGTGTGCGCACATTTACCTCATCCCAAGAGTTCATGAGTTCAAAGTAATTCAGATCAGATTGCAAAACATACATTTTTCTTGTCACGTTAATACAACAAATTGGTTGTTAATCTCTTTATAAATAATTGTATGATTAAAATTACAGCGTGTCTGTCCTCATGTTGAGTGGTCAGTCTGAACTGGTAAAAATGGCCAACCAACACCCCCCGACATTTGGTCAAGTGTCCCTTTTTTCCACAAATCCAAGGTGGCAACCCTAGCGGGTACATATAGCAGCTACAGATAGCAGCAGTTAGCTGGGATTCTGGTGCAACCACAACAGGTAAAACGAATCTCTTCAAAATACAAGCTACGTGTTTTCTCCATTAAAGCATAACCTCTTGCATGTCTTATACTCCATGTCTTAAACTTTCTCTATGAACAGTTCCTCTCCTGGTTACATGTAGTGGTCACTGGAATGATTATGTATTGCCTCAGTGACACACAACACTTTTTGCACTGTCATTCTACAATGGAACAACTGCGAAATGCAATGGAAAAGCTCAGTATAAAGCACACAGTCAAACAAGCGTTCAATGTGTTTGCTTTTGGAATCCCTTGGCTAAGACTCATGACTCATGTCTTACCATAGCTGCAGACTTGTCTCCCATGGTTATCTGCATATCTGCGTGGATAATCTGCATTCATAAAACCTGTTTTGGTTACAACAATGACTGACATGTGGGACGACTGCTTCCAACAAGTGGTGACTTGTTCTCACAAGAACAAAAACATCTCTAATATAATATAATATAATATAATATAATATAATATAATATGATATAATATAATATAATATAATATAATTTTGTCTGACACCACTATCAATGGTTTGCATACCTCCACTTGACCTGATATGTGATACAGGAAGCCCAGGCCTGTCAGATCCCTCCTCACCTCAACAGAGGACAGATTTTCTGACTGCCTTCTTTCAACTTTTACCAGGACCACAGCCCTGTTACTGTGAACTGGCCTAGTGACACAGCTTAATGGGCCACTTCAAAAGGACAGAGCCATCATTAATGTTATTAGTGGAGCCTGTGCTCTTCCTGGCAAGTCAAAATGTCTGTCATAAAAAGAGATTGTAACTCTGACACTGTGAGATGAATGGACGCCTTGCTTAACAAAAGGATCAGTAACACACGAAGCAAATCCTGTTTCCTGTATCTTGGACTCTTAGACTCATCACTTTATGTCTGCAATATCTGATAAGAATGATGAATAATCTATTTTATGCATGATAAATAAGTTATGGAGGAAATCAGAGAGAAGGAGGTGGATCGATCTGCAACTTTTAAATGAGACTCATTTTTCTTTAGTTTTTCTTTATAAATAAATTCTCTGAGCCTTTTGTGGAAGAGAAATCACTTTTTATCTACAGCACTACTGGCGTGTACTCATGGCCCCCTCATAACAAGTGTAAGAATTGTATGAGATGGCTGAGTTTTCGACTCTTAAAGTCTCATAACCTCATTTCAATAATTATGTGAAAACCTTATGAGGTGAAATCATTCACAAAAAAAGCCAAGAATAGACCTAGAGTCAATTCCAAATAAAGAATACAAACTTCATAGCAGAAGAATACAGTAGTTAAGCAATGCAAATCTCACTTATACAATAACTGATACTATGTGTATTGTACTGCTGCTATATGTATTGATATTTAAATTGTAGGCTTACTATAAGTATCAAAAGGAAAAGTGTCTCATACGGTCAGACCAATATACAGTGTTTTATGAAGAACCCAAAAGTCATACTTGAGTGAAAGTATACAAGATATTGTGTAAAAATGTTTGGTAAAAGTGAGAGTCACCCATTCAAATGGTACTTGAGTAACAGTCTTAAATTATCTGATATGTACTTTAATTGAGTATCAAAAGTACAAGTAAAAGTAAATAATACATTCATTTACATGTGTTGTGTGGGTTGACACATTGCCAACCTGGCAACCTGGCAAAGGAACTAGTAACTAAAGTTTTCAAATAAATGTGGTGGAGTGAAAGTACAATATTCGCCCCCAAAATATAGTGTAGTGAAAGTTTAAAGTAGCAGACAATGTTAATACTCAAATTAAGTACAACTACCTCAACATCGTACTTAAGTATTTGAGTAAATGTACTATGTTATATTCCACCACTGACAACTTGTTTGAAATGGCAGAGCAACACATCAACAGGGACAACAGCTACTGTATCTGTGAGGCTATTGTGAACTGTACTTCTGCAGTGCAGTGCTTCCAGCTAAATGCTAACATCACCATGCTAACATGCTCACAATGCCCGTACTGTAACCATAGGTGCTTAAATATTTGACAATTTGCAGTACTTCTGCAGTTCTTCTAAACGTGTGTGGTTACATTCCACTAATGCTAATACATTAAATCAGTGTATCATTATTACTGATGCTTTTGAGGAGCAACTTTTTACTATCTTATATATTATTGGGTAGCTTAATCTATGTTAACGCATGATATTTTACAAGATCGTCTCATGTTGTGTATGTAAAAGCTCTGTCTGTAAAATAACTAGCAACTATAGCTGTCAACAAATAAACGTAGTGCAGCAAACAGTAAATATTTATGGCGGAATTGCGGTGAATTATGGAACGACTGTGCACAAAGAAAGTAGGAATTACCTGAGGTTTGAGTGTTTCTCCTAAAAGTTGGCTCATCCTGCTGCTTCTGCTGGGGACTCCCATATTGTGGCTGGTTACTATGGTAACCTCAGGTAGTCTAACGCGCATGTCAGAAACGGAACTGTTTACATGACGAAATGTTGCCGTCGTGCAGTGAAACAAAAAAAAAACAAAAAAAAAAACGGACGCTTCCGTGAGATTTCGCGCATACAAGCTATGAAAGCTGTCGGGTAAATCATTTTCCAAAAGACAGACATTTTGTGAAGTAACCTACAAGCGTCCAGCAGCACGCCTTCGCGGCTTGTACGTGCGTTACGTAAGCCCCGACGCACACACGGATACATTTGATACGGAAACTTCAGTGCAGTCACAGTGCTTGAGTGCTCCAGCTTCTGACTTCGTCCTCTGCTTCTTTGAGGTACTGTAAACGCTTATATAGTTTTATGAGTTGTGTTACTTTACAGGCTTGTGTTAGATGTGTTGGTCCGACATTAGTGATGCCGCAGTTACCCTTGTTTGACCTTTCTGTCTTATGGCGTCCTTGCATTCTACTTTTGGTTTCACAGCCTGTTTTTTCACCTGCTTGACAGACTTATAATTCATTTGTCTAACAGAGGGTAGAGATGCATTCAAGCATCTGCATGTTGTGCATTCAGATGAATTCAAAGACAGCATTTTCTGTCGTTTATGTGCCTGAAAAAGAAAACCTCCCTTTTCCTAGCTGTAGCAAAAATGACAGAAGACAGGCTAAAATGATAGAATAGGAGTAATTACCTTGGAAATTAGTCAAAAGTTGAAATGATGCATATACATGTAATTTTTTATTTATTTTATTTTATTTTATTTATTTATTTTTTTTACTTTTAGCAACAAAACCTATTTTGGTTGTGTTATGTTTCCTCTTTCAGGTGTGCCAAGATGGTTGCTCTGTCCAAAGAGTATGGATTCGTGGTGTTAACTGGTGCTGCCAGCGTGTTGATGGTTGCACATCTGGCCGTGAAAGTTGGCAAAGCCCGCAAGAAGTACAAAGTTGACGTGAGCATAAGTATTTGTGTTCAAATATATAGCAAAATCCAGCCCTGACTTTCTCATTCATACTGTTTAAAATCAAAAAAAAAAACTAACCTCAGCAGCTCTGCTTTCTGTTGGTATAGTTTATGGCTCGCTGCACCTTTTCTGTGGCTTTTGTGAATCACTTTGCCTATACAAATGAACGTGTCTTACAGTATCCTCAGATGTACAGTGAGGACCCAGAAACTGGAAACATTTTCAACTGCATCCAGCGAGCGCACCAAAACACGTACGTATGGGCTGAAATGAACTTGAATTCACACACACTGATATTATGCCAGGCTGTCATGATTCATAGTAACAGTGGACAATAGAGGTGAAAGTTAACATGCTGTTATCACCTCCCAACAGCCTGGAGGCCTACCCCGCCTTTCTTTTCTGCCTCACTGTTGGTGGTTTGCATGCTCCTGTAAGTTGATTTTTTATTTTTGCACTTTTGCGCCAACATACTGCTTAGAATATAGTTTTTAATCTTTAGCAACTACAGCACAAAATTGGAGAATGACTGACAGGAAAAAGTTATGCATAGATTCTGGAAGATGTATACTGTCATACAATACTAAATTCTGAGTTTGTTATCCATCACAGCGTCTCGCCAGTGGACTTGGAGTAGTATGGATTATTAGCAGAGAGGTGTACGCACATGGGTACTCCTCAGGAGGTGAGATCTTGTTTGCAATGCCACGCTTCATTTAACATTTTCTGCTTTTGTAGCATACAGCAAAAAATGCTGTGATGGTACACTTATTATCACTTTTCCTATTTATCAGATCCCAAAAAGAGAATGCGGGGAGCGTTTGGGAACATAGCCTTGCTCGGTCTGATTCTGACCACAGTCAATTTTGGGCGCCACCTGCTCGGCTGGACAGGACCAAGACGGCTGGGCTACTTACGTAGACCTGACTGTTGCTAGGAAGGAAGAAGTCCTCAGGATGGGCTCACCCAGTCATTCGCCTTATAATCAAAGCCACTCTATATAACCCATTTTTAATCTAGATCATGTATGCTAACCTCTGACCAATACAACACTTGAAGCCAGGTGAAGTTCATGCTGTCAGGTGCAGGACCGGTTCCCCCGGCAGGGAAAGGCATTTATGTATTCACTGACTGGCACTCCCACAGTGTGTAAGACCTGTCAGTTGTCTTGATAGCATTTTCACCTGCGCCCTGATTAGCTGGTTTCATGACTTTTCATAGTATGTCTATTTTTGCATTAAACAAATGGAAGATGCTGTAAAAAAAAAAAAAGAATATTCAGAAGGAAGTTTGCATTTGCTGCATGAAAAGTCAGTTTTTGTACACTAATGAACTTTAACCTAAAAAAGGTTAGTCAAACATACTGCTGTTGTTGATAAAAAAAAAAAAAAAAAAACATCCAGTCATCATGATTATCTTTTTAAATTTTTTGTGTTGGCTGTCATAGTGAAACAAATTTTTTTGTCAAACTGATGTTATTAAATATCACACATTGGTTATAAAAGATCTGGGTGTTTTTTATTGTGTGGTGAATGGATATGGACTGAATGTGTGTGTTTAAGGGAGCGGCACTCTTTTTAATTGTTCAAAGTCCACATTACTTGTCTGGGCAGGTGGATTTATATCTTTGCAGAGCTGCTGGCCTCTGAAGCAACTGCAACAGAAAATGCCCCTCATACGATGACTCAGCAAAATGCTTCAAAACTCACCCACATAGTATAGCTATAATTTAAGGTCCCACCTTCTGTGCATATGCGACACGAGGCTTACAGGATTGTGTTTCAGTTTTATTATCAAACAGGTAATCCTTATATCAATACATTCTTACAGTCCATTTCAATGGCATATTATCGTACATCACTGTCGGCACTTAACAGTCAAATAACTCAGAACACAATAGGCAGAGTTCCAGTACATTTGCATGACACTCCAGCTAATACAGATACCCACAATCTAAACTCGACACCACCCCCCTGTCTCTTCTCTTTGTCTCTATCATTTAAACTAACACCATATGCAGAAACATTCTTTATAAATATGAATTTTACAATACATTTAACAGTTATAGTGTTTTACCTTTACAATTTACTCATTAAAGTGTTTATTTAGTGTAGTAAGGATCTCAGTGTGCACTGGTGGATTCAACATTCATCATCAAGAACAGAATTTAATTCAAGTTTTATACACCAGCATCGGACCATGAAGAAACAAGTTTCATAAACACGTGTGACTACACAGTAAAAGGTTGCAACGATAAATATTTTCCACATGTAATTTAGGGTAACTTAAATTTGAACAGTTGAGAAAATTGGCGTGTGTGTTTTTTTTTCTCCATAAATATGGCTTTTAGACTTCTGATTTTTGTGAAGATTTCCTGCAACACATGAGTTTTAAGACAACACGTACAACCTGGCAATTTGGTTTGAAAGTGCACTTGACTAATATTTGGTCATCTAGGGGATCATAATTTTCCTCCATCGCTTGAGGCTTGTTGGTAACCTGCCCCATGTGTGTTGAAGCACTTGATATCCTCACTCTATCTTCTTGCTTACTCCTGTTTCTCGCTGGATAACCTGAGGTTGTGTGTTAATTACATTGGAGGACTTCATGCAACCTTATATTCACATCACCTCAGATGTCCCCAAGGGGGCACTGTGACCATTCGTGCCACTTTAAAGAGCTGTGCATACAATAGGAGTCAGACAGGGGTAACGGAGGTAGTAATATTACTCGCCTCAGAAGAGAGAAAGAAAATAAATAGTCTCCCACCAGACTGAAGATCTGCAGAAAATTAAAGGGAATGTGGAAAAAAGTACTTCTGAATCCTCTCATTTAAAAGGCTGTCTCATTTAACCTCAGGTAAACATTTTTTATCAGTGACCCAAGGGGAAACTCATCTGCAGGGATGCAGTTGCATCCAGGCAAATGCTCCTCTCAGATCCACAGCCGTCTGCTTTTCTGTCAGCTTGCTTCTGTTCTCTGAACAGTGGAAGTGACTGTGAGATGCTTCTCTCAGTGGGTGTACCTGGAGAGTGGCGTGTCCTCCATCAAATCATCCTGGAGAAGTTAATCAAAACGGGATAAATTGTACTTTTTAACCTTTTATTGTGGTACAGTTCATAAGTATGACTTTGTAAGGTGAGAAACAATGCAATGAGGGGAATGCTTAAAAACTCAGTTGTGTATATATATTTTTTGATCAGGCTTGATTAATTTTATGACCTCTTTTCTTAATGTCTTGTTGCCTAGAGTCACTAAAAATAAAAATAACAAAATGTTGTAGTTGAGTTGAAAAAATAGAACATCACATGTAATGCCAAATTGAAAAAACATTTTCATCTTTGTGAGAGAGGTCAGAGGTTATTTTCTTTAGACAGCTCCCTTTCAGCCACAGCAGATACTGTACAACCCCTTTCACTGGCTGAGTTGTACTCCTCAGGACAAGTTAACAAGAAGCATCTGAGAGAGCCCCTCCATCTATTCCTGTATGTTAATACATGTATGCACAGAGAAGTGCTTCTCACCATGGGTAGATCCTGCAGCCGATGGAACTCTGGGTGGTTTGTCCGCTGGCGGAACCTGAGGAAGAGGACGACAAAGATGATAGCAGTGGTGACGATGAACACTGACAGCAGACCAGCCAGCAGGGGGTCTAGAGGAGAGCTCGAGCGGTAGTGAGGCCTCTTGAGGTCTAAATGACACAAAAAATCGACAAAAATGAGAAAATATAATGAGAAAATGAAGCCAGTTTAGAGAAAAACAATACTCTCTCTGTTGTCAATCACCTGACCTTCATCTCCAACATTAAGCTCAGATGGGACTTCCCAGTGTGTCGGCACTGCAGGGCCCCGGCCCGGAGCTGAGGTCAGAGGGTGTCCTGTGGTTGTTGGCTGTGTGGTGGCTGTGTTCAGCGATTCAGACTGTGGCTGGACGGTGGAGGTGTGGGCTGTGGAGCGCACATCCTGCATCGTGTGGGCCTGCTGAGATGAAAAGGCGGTGAGGGGATCTCGGGTCAGGAGGGCTGTGCCTTCGGCGGTGGAGAGGTGTTGCAGAGTGGTGGTGCTCTGCGTGGTCGGCGTGGATGAAAGGCCCTCTGCAGCAGCTGAAAATGGGGATGTGAGGGCAGTGCTGTATCAATTCAAAACAGCACAGAGGATTCTTCAAAGGAAATGAACCGTACACACAACAGCCAGAGGTAACCCTACACCACCCCGCTCATGACCACCGATCACTGACATTAAATCTGCTGTACCGGGTGGTTTTGTTGTCACATGCCACTGATCCGGCCAATAACGCTAAAAAAAATCCTGTTAGAAAGAGCTAGCTGTGTGGCGATGACCCGTTTCACACACTGTTTGTATTTTCATGCGGCATAAAACCAGTTCACGATCGGATATCGCTGTGTTGGTGCTGCTCCTGGTCCATCATTGCAACTCGTGTTTTTGTGACTTCGTAGCTTTGTATCTCAGGAAAACACAAACATTGGAGAACCAAATTTGTTGCACGTGGTTAACATAGTGAACGCTTCTACTTTAACAAAAACCAAGTATTTTTGTCACCTGAACCCAACCAAACTTTCTCAGTTCAGATTTCCCAGGTACAACACCATGTCAGAAAGCGATGACATCACAGAACCACGATTGGTCAGTTGCAATGGTGGTCATGGAACAACACCAAAACGGTTAGTGGTGGTAGTCAGTACTGTTTTGCAGTGGCCGATTTAGAAAGACATGAATAAAAACATCATATCCTCCACCACCTTTACAGCAACATTATGTAGAAATTTGCATTTTGTGTGATTTGGCAGTTTCTGAGTGAAACACCACTGTCATAAATACAAATCTGAGGTCTGTAGCAATTTGTCAGGTGTAATGTATGTAACTTCAAACAAAACTCATTACATCATAACACTGTTATATGTTGAGAACTTGTATGTTGAAATTAACTTATGTGTAACGCTGTGATCCAACCCTCTCACTAAGGCTAGTACAGAAACAAGTGATGGAGGCGGAGTGACTGAGACAGAGACACCATTCACCCTGTTACCAGACACTGTACCATCAACATGATTTTGAAGCTGTTATTTTAAGGTAAAAAAGTGAAATAACGTCGCTCTAACATTACTTTGGCTTTTGCTGCTTGAGAGGTCGACAGCGAGCTAAACTCTCAGCTTTAAATCACAGAACAAGATGTGCGATATGTTATATTGACGTGGCAATAGATTAAACATCAGAAGATCTAAAAATAGAGCAAGTGGATCGGCAGACAATTTTTCTAATCAATTATAGCGTTTTTTTGGTGATGGTTGCTGGTTCCAACTGCTGAAATGTGAATATTTTCAGGTTCTTTGACACTTTCATGTCAGTAAACGTAATATTTTTGTACTTTGGAAGTAAATTACATGTTACAGACCAACCCGGGATCATAGGATCGAGAAAATAACCCACAGATCAATAAATAATGAAAATAATTTGTTAAATGTAGTTTCTAATGAACAGACTTTAAAGGAGCACTATGTAGTTTTTTGGAAGAATTTTTAATCAGAAGAGAAAGATCTACAGTGACTGATTTCTTTTTATAAACAAACTGAATAAACAAACGGTCTTTGTTTTCATGACTGAATGAACTGAATAAACAAACTGACCTTAAAGGACAACACAATGTCATGCTGTTGCTTTGTTTATATTTGTCGGACCCTGACACTTTTCTATCTTCAGTGTTCTGCGACGATCTGCGAGTGAGTACAATTTTACAATTTTAAATGGATCCAAGTAGAGTCTGGATCTCGCTGATTTAAATAGGTCTTATTTGATATTGGATTAGGCTTGATTGAATTAAAGGGGACTGTTGGGCCTTGGTGGAAGCGAGCACTCTGCTGAGGCACATTCAAGTTTTGTGATGCGTTTGACTTTCTCTGTGAAATCACTCGAGAAACATTAAGTTTAATGCTCACTGCCTTTTTTGCCCCTTTCACCACGAGACGCCTATCCTCTTACTCAGCTTTAAGCACATGTGTTTGCTTACATCACGTTTGACAGCTCATGCTGACAGCTGGGGAGATGGGTGGGAGAGGGGTGTGTTCAAGGAACGTTGTACATTCTGTAATTACAAGTCAGACTACCTTTCTACTGTTTTCTTGTAGGGCAGAATGAAGGGGGGGGGTCATTAGTGCGAGCAAAATGGGTTAAAGATAAAGGCGACGTGTTGTGAAAAGCTGATGGGGCAGAATAAAAGCAAAGCAAACAGAATAAGTGATGTCATTTTCAGCTTGTGAAGTGAGAAAGTCAAACAGCGCTTCTTGCCAAGTGACGACGTCCGCATTATTCCACATCAAACCACAGGGACAGACAGACAAGTGATGGCAACAGGTTATAAAGGGGAAGGAGTGTGATCTGGAAGGTGTTATTGTCTGTTATTTCTGAGCTGCTCCAAGAGGCAACATGGCATCAGTGGAGGGGTTTATAAATATATCTGTTCCTAAAAACAACGCTCACTCTCAATATCGGGCCAGTCATTCCTGAAACGCTGCTGGCAGAGGAGCCGAGTCTCAGGAGTGAGTCTATGTTTGCAACACGGTGCAAGTGTGTGGGATGTTTTTTTTTTTTTGAAAATCCTGAGAAAGTAAACAGACCTGACTGAGAAACTACTATAGATGCTCAGAAGCAGAATTATGGATGATGACCATAACTTTGATGTTTCCATGTTTCAGTAAAGGCTCAAAGAGGCATATAGTCTTGGTTACCTGAAGCTGAAGGAGTCATGGCAACAGTTACATGCGTGTGTGGAGATGAAGTCACCGCAGACATCGTGGTCAACAAATGTGTTTTATATGCGTCATCAGTCGCGGTCTCCATATGGACCGTCCCTTCAGTCTTGGAGGAGGTCGAGGTCGGAGTCGAGGTTTTGTCTCCGCCTGCAGGATTATGCGTCTGCTGATGGACCGCATGGCCAGGATCCTCTGTCAGGTCAGGAGACGCTGAGCTTCCAGCAGGAGTCGGGAGGGCCGGAGGCAAAGCACTGCTCTGACCTATGGAATCAACGATACATCATAAAAAGCTAAATTATTTGTTTGTATTCATTTTTGGTGTTGTTTCCACCTGTAATCTGATGGGATTTGGATGGAGGGGAGCTGTTTTGGTCAGTGTGTTTATTTTATGTGTCTCATATGTCATTTATATAAAATTGAGTCCAAAAACATTTCCCTAACAATTCCCCAGAGCATGGTATGTAATATCTTAGTAGCAGTAGTAGTATTTTCTATTGAGTCCTCACATATCATACAATAGATAAAACAGCACAGACATTATAGTTCAGGTTGGCTTACTCAGCTAAATAAGTCTACATGAAATTCTGAGACAATTGATATTTTAATATTTATATGGTGTTTTTGCATAATCCTGTTGTGTATTTTGAATTATGTTGTTTTAATTCTCCTTCAATTTGTCTGTATATGTAAAGTAAGGTGCTATATAAATAAAGACGATTATCATTATTATCGTTGTTATCTTTATTGTAAACAAAGTCAACAGTCAATGTATTAGGTAGTGACTAAACAGGCTTAGTAATAACCAATATGCTTATATATACTATATTCTACATTGTTCTCAAAGACAGCTGGAGGCAGAGTAATTTTACTTTTTTTGATGACTCAAAATGAGTAACTGCTTATAAAGTAGATGCAGATACATTTTCTATCAGTCACATATTGAACTCCTCTCCTCATTGAAACTATAAAAACCCAAAAGTATTCAATTTACTTCAGAAAAATCTGCAAACACTGCTTGCAAATGACTCATACAATAAACCGATCATCAAAATAGTAAATCTTCTATCACCATCTAGTGATCGATCCACTGACACCGTGCAGTCTTCTGATGGCACTGTTTGCAACATTATTAGCAAAGTCTGCTGCTGTCCAACATTAAATGAGGTTAAGGATTAAAAATTCATGCATATATGACGATCTCTGATTAATAAACAGAAGACCTGATGGGCACAAATCAGAATCATAAAAAGAAATATTCAGATGTCTCTTCTGTCTCATCAACAATCCAAAACTTGAATATGTTCAGTTTATTATCATTGAAGACAAAAAAAAAGCAGAGGAGTTTGGCATTTTACACTTCTCAAAATGAGTAACTGAATAGAGTTGCAGATTAAGTTTCTTTTTGATTACCAACAAGTGACGTGTCTGATTAATCGATTATCAAAACGGTTGGGGATAAATCCTCTGTCATGAACCAATCGACTGGATCAACTGACACTGAATGCATTCATCTGGAAGCAATTTGCAAATGTACTATTCGGTGAATTGACAGCGATGTATTTTGCTCCTGTCCTCTCCTTTAAATGATTAATGACAAAAACCAGTGAGAAATCTAAATTAAGCCTGCATACATCAGCCCAAATGTTCTAAATAAATAAACAGCAGACAACCCTAACCCTAATCAGAAGACAACGAGTAACCATACGGACTCTCTGATGAGCGGAATATAAAGTTGAACAAAGAATGAACAAAAATAAACAAAAATAACAATAAAATAAAACAACTACCGAATGAAACCAACAAGCCTGCAGCTCTCTGTTAACTTTCCACAGCAGATCGATGGCCAGTCTGGAGCATCATGTGCTCACCGAAAAGGAGTCCAACTCACGTCAGCAGTGTGTCCTCATCACACACACGCACACACTCACACACACGCACACACACACACACACACACACAGAAGGGATGGCAACTTACCTATCGTCTGCGATGAGCCGGTAAGGACCACCATCACGCAAAACACCAAATGACCGTCGGCTCTCATCCTCCCTCGGTCTCTTCCTCTGCAGATCACAATGGGGGGAAAAAAAGGCGCACCGGAGCAGCGGGGCTCTCCGCGGCGGCTCTGCTTTTTAGCTCTGAGGTTGTTTCCGTTACGTGATTTGACAGGGCACATCATCAGCGCTAAAAATATCCTGAGGGAGTCGGGCAGAAGAGAGGTAGGGGTGGGGCTGCATGGCTGCGGCGGCGGAGGGAGCACACGAGACGCGCGCGTTTCATCCCAAAAAGAGCGACCGCTGATCCCTCTGCTTATTTCACCCCTCCATGTTCGTCCTGTTGGCTCATCTCTGCATCCATTCCCTCTAAAAATGCATCAGTTGGCGGCCGCCGTCGCTCCGCTGCTCCAATCAGGCGTCAGTGCGTCAGAGGCGCAGCCGCGTGCGTCAGGAGCGCCTGTTGTGGCCGTGGAGAACTTTAACTATTATAGGCTTGTTGCGATATCACTTTAGAGACACTGGGCAGTGATAGGAGGATGTGTGTCCGTGTCCGCCGGCGGAAATGTGAGACAACAACTCCTCGCCCCCCCGCAGAGGTCAGTGTGTCGTCACGCCCGAGCGCGCTGCCCACATGTGTACTGTGCGGACAGCTGACTGACCCGCCGCGTCCTCTGTCAGCGTGCTGTCACACACTTTAGAGGACACACTGCTCCCGTTTTTACTGCTTCTTTTTTTCTCTCCCACCGCACAGGCTTTAATTTTGTAAAGGATACCCCGCAGCAACAGGAGCGCACCTTTCCTTCCCTCACATGGAGCCTCCAGCCAATCCGGGGGACAGCCCGGTGGAGTTGGAGCTGACGGTGGAGAATGTGGAGTCGGTAAGTGACTTGCTGTCAATAATGAGCCACTTCACTGGACAGGACGTGTGTTTGGACCGAGCCTGCAGAAGGAGCTCCTCGAACGTCATTCAAAACACCCAAAACTCTCACCCGAGTACCCGTTAAACAGAGGAGCTGCAGCGTCACCTCTCATTCAATATATATGTTTTATTTAATTCAACAACTCGAGTCAGAGTCAAACAGCAGCACGAAGTCCAAACGGAAGGAAACACTTGTCTGTCAATTGTGCTCGAACACGTCCAGATCAGACGAACTGGACTTTCTGGTAACATGAGAGCAGCTATAAGCATATGCTGTCCTAATAATAACTGGCACCATGTGCTTTGGATTAGCTGCTATGACAACACATTTCTTTACTCCATTAAAACAATTGGTCTCGCAGCACGCAGGGTCATCGATGCCGATTGTTGTCAGTCAGATTGAGGCTCAGATGCATTTATCGTCATGAGTGTGTCCATGCTCAGACACAGTGCAGAGGAAACATGGAGGGGGCTGATTGTTTGTACTTGGCTGAACTTAATATGATTGTTAGAGCCCGACCAATATATGGATTGCACGTTATTATACGCCAGTATTGGCTGATGTGCATAGATAAGGAAACCTTTGCATTTTTTGAGATCTCAATGCAGAGAAAGATATTTTGGGCTACTTATAATAATTCTACTCCCAGGGAAGTTTACTTTTTCAGGGCACTATTGTTATTGTTTATTGTTAAACCTCCATCTTCTGTCACCTATCACCGTATTTATTCAAGCTCTGTAGATGATTTTAATGATTTGTCTACTTAAAATGTTGTTAATGGGACCTTCAATTTCAGTCTCTGCCCCAATAATCAAGTCTGACTCTGGCACTCATGATTACACATGAATTGTCTGTTTTGTTACTACCAGCTTATTTGTTCTTCTCTTTGTATTGGTTCCTCTCTCCTCCTCCTCCTCCAGGCTCTCTACCAGCTCTACTTTGACCCCGACATGGAGCATAAGAATGTGGCCCAGAAGTGGCTGACCCAGGCCCAGGGCTCTGCACAGGCATGGCAGTTCTGCTGGGCCCTGCTGGACCCTGACAAGGTCTGTTGTCGAGCGCCGGTCAGAGCTTCAAAATGTTTCGTCAGATGTTATCGTCTGCTGCAGCTTTTTTTGTCTGTCACAGCAGTGGTTCCTAAGCGTTTTGGCTCATGACTCATTGAAATGAAGCAATAGGTACCTGTGACCCCTCCTGAGCAGTAAAAGCAAATGGTGGTGTTTTACTTCTATTTAATTTAAATACTTAATTTATTTTAGATACCAAAAAAAGGTCAATTGTGCAGTAATTCCTGTCAGAGATGCGAAGAAAACCTGAAAAATTAAACAGCACTTTATGTAGCAGAGATATCATTTCTCCAGCTTTTATCCTTTCGATCATCTGACGACCCCTCACACTTTCTCTGCGATGGTCGAAGGCTGGTAGCCGCTGTGTCACAGTATCTTTCTGTCTCTTTGCAGCTCCCAGAGGTGCAGTTCTTTGGCGCCAGCACCCTCCACACCAAGATCTCCCGTCATTGGAGCGACCTCCCCGCGGACCAGCACGAGGGCCTCAGGATGCAGCTCCTCTCCCACATCCTGCACTTCTCCCAGGGGCCCAAAATGGTGCTGACCAGGCTGTGTGTAGCCCTGGCCGCTATGGCTCTTAACTTAATCCCACAGGCTTGGTCCCAGCCCGTGGCGGACATGGTGCGGGCCTTCCAACCGCAGAAGCCGGACTCTGAAGGTGGCTCTGGTGCCGAGGCCACCCAGGACCCTCACGCTCACTGCCTCACTCTGCTGGAGCTCCTCACCGTTCTTCCAGAGGAGTTCCAGAGCAGCCGCCTGGCTCAAGCTCGTCGCGCCCAGCTGAGGGAGGCTCTGGCCGGGGAGTGGGCGGTGGTGTGTCCCATGCTGCGCCAGCTCCTCCAAAGTCAGGACTCCTCGAACAAGGTGAAGGAGAAGGTGCTCCGGTGCCTCTCCAGCTGGGTGGGGCTGGACGTGCCGTTAGGGGAGAGTCACGAGCTGGTCCAGGACTGTTTCACTGCGCTGTCCAACCCGGAGCTGTTCGACACCGCCGTGGAGACGATAGTTAACGTCATCTCGCAGCCTGACTGCCAGAGGTGAGAAACCCACTGGAAGTTCATTACGGTCACAGTCGGTTTTCAGGTGTGCGAATCAGAACTTGTGTGTGCAGGTACATAGATGCTCTGGTGAGCTTGATGCCTCTGGTGCTGGGACTCCACGACCAGCTGAAGACAGCGGCTCAGGACGGGGACATGGAGACATCGCATGGTATTTGTCGTATAGCCGTAGCCATGGGGGAAACTCACTCCAGGTACACACTGATGCACACACACACACTTCCATCCTGTAACCTGGCTTCAGTGAATTGCTTTTCTTTTTTTTTTTTGTTAATTTTTTTTTTCTTTTTTTTTTTACCAATGTGTGTGTTTATGACAGGGTTTTGTTGGAACAGGTGGAGCACTGGCAGGAATATCTGGCCTTGGTGAACATGATTCTTTTCTGTACCGGCGTCCCCGGTCACTACCCGGTCAGTGAGACCACCAGCTCCCTCACACTCACCTTCTGGTACACGCTGCAGGTAAAGGTTAATAAATTAGATAAATACATGTTTGGCGGGTTTTGGGTTTTATTTCTTTCCACATCAAAATGTGGAAAGAAATAAAAGCTTTCTCCTCTACAGCAACAACAAATGCCCCTTAGCTCCCACGAGCCAGCAATGGGGTGTTAGTGGCTAATTCGCTACATTCAGCAAGCTTGCTCTTTTAGTTTCAATAAAAACATAAATAAATAACTCTTTTGAATGTTCTAATCGTACAAACAAACAAATTAGCCATCAGAAACTTACCTCTATCCAAAAATACTACCTGGCCCGGCAGTTACTCCTCACTGCTTTTTTTTGTGTGCTAACGTTAGCCTCTGAGCCAGTTTGTTGCTGCCATGGCAGTTCATCCCTCCAGTCAGGGGCTGTGTGCTATAAGCGCACCGTATTGTTGTCATCGCAAACTCTATCAAGTGTTTCATGTCTCATTTGAAATTAAGAAAACACCTAACATTATTATAATTTTTGGAAACAAACGAGCGTGGTTATCAAATTAGCATGTTAGCACTGGCTAGGACATTTTAGCTGCTCTTTCTCTGCCATTGTGGTGCCACTAGCTAAGCAGAAGCTAGCTAAGAGCCTTAGCAAAGCATCTGACTAGCCTTGTGGGAGACTACATTCAATGTCCAAGCAGCTGTAAAGAGACAGGCAGGTGGGCCGTCCAATCATTTCATTTAGGCTGCAGGAACTGATTGGACAGGTTAATTGGATGCCTTCAACAACCACAGATACCAGACTTTTACTTTCTCTTTTGATCAGATCTTTTGAATTAGTTATTGCTGAACTGTGAAAGTGTGTCTTTATCTATCAAAGAATTTGGAAACCAAATGTTATTTCTGATGGTTTTCCTGCGCGTTCAGGATGACATTTTGTCATTTGAGGAGGAGAAGCAGGTGGTTTACCTGCAGGTCTACAGGCCGGTGTACTTCCAGCTGGTGGACGTGCTGCTACATAAATCCCACTATCCCTCCCAGGACGATTATGCCTCCTGGTCCTCTGATGACAAGGAGCAGTTCAGAATTTACAGGTAAGAGACAAAAACAAAAGTTTTATTTGTAGCTGGATTTTGTTTCCTTTCTAAAGTACAACTAGACGAAAAAAAAATCGGAAAAGAAGACCAGTGTGATCACGTGGAGGCATTTCTGTTAATGTGGCTAAAAATGATCGCTACAGATTGATCTGCGAGTTTCGTCTCCTACTATGCTTGGTTGTTTTGTCTTTCAGAGTGGACATTTCCGACACCCTCATGTATGTGTATGAAATGTTGGGGGCAGAGCTGCTCAGTAACCTCTACGATAGACTGGGCAGACAGCTGATGGACCCACAACAGTCCGCAGTGTGGCAGGTAATGGCATTAATTACTGACTGAGCATCATCATATACAGCCTTTTCTATAAAGTGTTGGTTATCGTCCACAGTGAATAATAACCAGGGACGGAGTATGAATCCATTTCCTCTCCGATTTCACACCACTCTTTTTTTCCCTCTGTCTTCAGGACACAGAGGCCTTGTTATTTGGCTTCCAGTCCATAGCTGAGACCATCGATGTGAACTACTCTGACGTTATCCCCGGTCTTATCGGTCTGATCCCCAGAATCAACATCAGCAACGTTATGCTGGCTGACACCGTCATGTACACCATAGGTATACCTTCACAGATCATCCATTCTCACTCGTATATGAAATGTTGTCAGAAATTTGGATTTGTATTTTCAGCAATCATCAGCAGTCATCAATAGATGTACATCTTTATCTACTGTATCTCAACCGTTTATTTTCACTACCCATGACACGCACCTCTTTCTGAATTTTCAGGATCCCTGGCTGAGTGGCTGGCCGACCACCCTGTGATGTTGGGTGCCATATTACCCATGGTGCTTCAGGGCCTGGTGAAGCCAGAGCTGTCCGTGTCCAGCGTCTCCACGCTGAAGAGGATCTGCAGGGAGTGTAGACACGACCTCGGCCCCTACGCTCAGGACATCCTCACTGTGTCACAGGTCAGACTCGCAGCCTTTTTTAAAAACCAAAAAAAAGTTGTGATTTCTGTGTGTGTATTAACGCTTGTGCTCCTCTGCAGGATGTGCTGGTGAAAGAAATCCACAAGGTGAGTAAACAGCCTTCAGCATCCATCAGATGTTTTCTATTCTAAACACGGACGCACCCGCCGTCTCGGTGAGGACATGATGTATGATAAGTGCTGTGTGTGTTCCTGTGTGTCTGTGTGCAGAGCAGCCAGTCCATGTGGTTGATGCAGGCTCTGGGTTTCCTCCTGTCCGCCCTGCCGGTAGAGGAGATTCTGGTCAGACTTCACTCTCTCATCACTCCTCACGTCCAGCAGCTGGATACACTCGCCCAGCAGGAGGTAAAAGAAACTCATTGTACTTGAAGTAGTTTCACTTTGTGTAATTAATAGCTTTGATGGATCAGCATTATAAATCCATTATTATTATGCATGTTTTAAAGATGTCAAAATACATGACTACTGAATTATTTGATTAGGTTAAATTAAGTTTGGTAATCATGGCCAAAAGATGACTTTAATTTAAATCAAAAATATGCACTATTACCATAATATAAAATACATATTGTATTTATTGCTGCTTTATTAAAATGTTTCATAATTAAAAGCCTATTCTAAAAAAGGAAGACTTCAGAGTGCACTATGGGCCACCGCCGGGCCACACGATTGGACACATGTACCAGTCCAAACTGCCTACTAGCTAATGTTTGAGTGAATTTCCTTTTTGTGTGAGCACCTGCACATCAATCGACATGCCTAAAAAAAGAAGATGACACAGAGGGGGCAGGCCGAGCTACAGACTCGAGACAAATTTCTTCAGTCAGCACAGAAAGCTGTGAGCTGCGATAGCCAGGAGGCTAACATTACAGCCAACGTTCCCAGCTAAGTGGTAGCCAGTGTCAGTGAAGCCACCATCACCTGTGAGAAAGAGGAACCTAGTATTAAATAAGCTAATGTGTTTACGTAGCACAGAGAGTATGCACATGCACAGATTTAGTGGGGGCCTTTCACTTGACCTTTTCAGGGCCCAGACATTTCTGATGGTAATACATTTTACTTCACTTATCCATAAAAGACAGTATATTGTGAATATATTTAGTATTTTGCAAGTAGAATTTAATATACTATATACATATAAGATGGATCAATTGTTGGTCTTCGCTCTCGCAACAGCTGTCACATTCAATAAAACCTTTCATCGAGGCTATATATCCCATACCCAATCACCTCGTCTCACTTTACAGCCTAATCCCAAGAACAAACAGTCTATCATCCACATCCTGGGGATGCTGTCCAGCCTCTTCACCACTCTGGACATCAACAAACAAGCAGACAGCTTAGAGGGAGCATCCAGCCCCAGACCCACTGCCTCACAGAACACACAGAACCCCGTGAGTTCAGCCATAAAATTGGAAGAAATACAAATTGAGTGTGAACTGTTTCTGAACAGATCAGTCAGAAATCAACCCTTGTTTATCAACCCCCTCTCACTTTCATTTTCTTTTTATTTTTTAGGTTGTTGTTGTGCTTCAGCAAGTCTTCACATTGATCCAAACCATCCTGAGCAAGTGGCTCGATGACTCAGAGGTAGTCCAGGTAGGAAGGCTTTACCGTTTGCTTCAGCATGCGTGTGATTTTTTGTGTGTGTGCATGATTTATCCGCGTGTGTCCACTGACTCACGCCCAGCTCTCCTTTCCCCTCCCTGCAGGCAGTGTGTGGGGTATTTGATAAGTCGGTTCGGACCCTCCTACATGATTTCGGGCCCATGGTGGCTCAGCTGAGCGGGATGCTGGGGCAGATCTACATCGCCTTCCCACAGGCATCCGCTCTGGACCTGGCACGGCAGGTACGCCCCCTCAGATCCGGGCCTTAGAAAAAACATGTGCTGGAGACGCCTAACATGTTTGTGGGGTCAGATGTCACTCTCTCGCTCTCTCTTTGGGTTTAGATGGTTCACATATTTGCTGGGGAGGAGCAGCACATCTCCAACATCAAAAGCCTGACTGAGGTGTTGACCTCTGCCACGCTCGGTATATTTCAGCAAGGTAACAAACGCCTGCAAAGAAAGAACTTTTAATTTGCTTTTAGAGAAAGTATTGTCTTGTCTCATCTTGTATTTGTTTCATAGGTCCACGTGATCATCCTGATATTGCAGAATCGTTTATGCACCTTCATGCTCAGGTAGGTTGAATATTCTTCTCCGTTAGTGTGCACATCTGCATCTCACAAAGGAAGCTTTGCCTTATCACTTTGTTTTTCTTTAGATTCTGAAGAGGAAGCCTGATTTGTACCTGTCTGACCAGTTGGATGTTAAAGCACTGTTTTACTGTGGTAAGTATCATTACATGTTTGAACTGTCCACAGGTGATTCTCACAGATAAGACTCAGTGTCTAAAGAAGGAAAATGATTTTTGGGGTATATTTCTGCATTTGTTGAAGACCAGTAAAGGCCAAAACTGGTATCAAAACTGATAAGCATGAATTGTGTGCCACTATTTTACCACTTTTACATATTCAGTGAAATGTGTGGTCAAATTCAAAATAGCTGAATTCATTAAAGTATAACTTCACCCAAAAATGAAACTTCTGTCATTATTTACACACCCTGATGCCAACAGACAGTCGGGTGAAGTTTCGTAGTCCACAAAACATTTCTGGAACTTCAGAGCAAAAGAGCATTGCAGCATTCTCTGAAACAACTAAAGCAGATGGGGACTTGTTTTGAAATGTAAAAAAATAACTGAAAAGGCTAACATGAAATGGATCCATACAGCTTGTTCGGCATAATATACGTCTCCAGAAGCCCCAAGATCCCAAAGTGATGTGAAAAGACGCGATTCACACACTTTTTTGAGCATAAATTTGAACTGTAGGTGCAAAGCTATAAGTGTAAGCACCCTGTCAAAAGTGGGTGCCAACCACAGCTCACCCACACAGCAAGGGTGCAAATAAGTTTTTTCCAAAAAAAAATCAAGTTTTGTTTGTAACTGAAACTCTCATTTAAAAAAAAAAAATCGTTCTGTCTTTTGTTCTCTACAGGGATTTTATCACTGAAGTTTCCAGAGACACCCACAGTAAAAGCTGCCAGTCTATTTTTTGTAAGTCGAGGCAGAAATGTGCAATCTGAAGTTATACTGTAGTTTTGATCTCACGTTGACTCATCAGCTCATGGATTCTTGTTATTTTCGCCCTGACCCTGGCAGACAGAGCTGCTGCCTCGCTGTAAAGACATGCCCCCGCTGGGTGACGTGTTGCAGCGAGATGGAAAGCTCCTGATAGAAACCATACTCGAGGTGAGCGATATGAAACTATTCATCATTCGAACCCTGTGTAACTTATTCCTGACATCAAGACTCATTTAAGAGTGTCTTCTTTTTGTTTTGATTCCTGTCTCAGGCGGTTGGCGGCGGCTCGCCTCGCAGCCTGACGGAGCACTTCTCTGAGGTGTTGTTGAGTCTGAACAGACACTGTCCAGCTCTGCTGTCCCAGTGGCTGAAGGAAGCACTGCAGACCCCCGGATTCCCCTCCGCTCAGGTCTCCACGGAGCAGAAACACACCTTCAGCCAGCAGCTTCTAAGGTAACAACACATCCACTAACAGTTTTTAAGAAATGTTTCATACAATCACAATGACTCGCTGGTGTGTACAATTAAAGGTCTTCATTCAAGAGGGCAACAACAATCACTAGAGAGGCATTATCTGCACTTTTTTAAATTTTATACAGCCAGTTTACTGCTCCTTTTCCTGACTGTTATTTACATCAGCTCATAGATCTCCACCCGCATCTCAGCCGCTTTTGAATGAGTAGTTTGCAAAATATGTTTTCTATGACAGCAGTGCAAAAACAGGACTGTGTGAGGAGAACCATAAACCATGAAAAGTGAAACGACTGTCTTTGAAGTTGCTTTCGTTGCACCTGCAGTCTTGAAAGTCCCGCAATTCAGTATTCAAACTGTAATATTAGAAGCATGCACCTTGAAAACAATTGGTGCCGCAAGATGAAAAAAGAGTGATTTCTAGATTTGCACTAAACAAAAAGCACACGTCATAACTGCTGGTACTAACCTGTGAGACTGTACAGGCAGTCATATTGGCTGTCATGTTTTCTATATTACTGGATGATGCTGTCACTTTTAGTTTAGGGGATGAAAGTATATCCTCATCACAACTCATAGACATGGAGAACAGGTTTGCAGTGATGGTATGTAACAAAGTATATGGAGTCAACTACTGTACTTCAGTACACTTTTGAGGTACTTGAACTTTCTTAAAGGAGACATGTTATGCCAATTTTCAGGTTCATGATTTTGTTTTGGTTTACTACTAGAATAGGTTTATAGGCTTTCATGTTCAAAAAATACTGCAGTTCTGTCACACTCTATTCCCCTTTGCTCTGTCTTAACTCCTGTCTCTTTAAGAAAACCCAGTATCCTCTGATTGGTCAGTTCACACACGCCTGACCCACAACAAAAGATCAAATTTATGCCAAACTAGCCGCTAGGCATAAATTAGGCGAGTGTGTGACATGGTGACATAGTGTGATGTCACAAAGTCATGAAGTTAAAGGCGGGACAACTGACGAGGCAATTCAGGAGCAGTGTTATTAGTGGGAGGGAGGAGCTTGTTAGTGTTGACTCTGACCTTTTTTAACTTTCAAGATCATTTAAATGCAATAGAACATACTGTATATAAAACACAGAAGAAAAGGGGAAAAACCAACAAAAAACATAAGAGGTCTCCTTTAATTCTTTATACTTCCATTGCACTACATGTGCAAAAATGTAAACTTTACTTCACTAAATGTATTAAATGACCTAATTCTTCATTACCAAGTGAATGCTGCATTAGGGCCAAATTAACTCTTTGTTAAATGTATTTATTAAAAAAAAGAAAAGAAAAAGAAAAACAGATTCCAGTGATCAGAGAAATTGTCCAGGCTGAAGATAAGTCGCCCCATAGAATTTAGTATTGACATGCTTCTGAATGTATATATGATTTACTTTTACTTGTAATTTTGATAGTTAAGTACATGTAATATCTGTTACTTCAAGACTTTTACCTGAGTACCAGTTGTATGGGAGACTTTTAACTTTTTCAAAGTAATATTTTAACACAATATCTTTACTGTTATTAAAGTATGACTCTGGGATACTTTTTACAACACTTCAGATTTGTGTCAAAGTGACACAAATATAAAGTGAAATACAGCGATGTCAATTGTTTTGACAAAACTCCCTGACATGTTTTTCTTCCCTCCAGGGAGCAAACCAACAAACGTCGAGTGAAGGAGATTGTGAAGGAGTTTTCTCTGCTCTGTCGGGGCCTGCAGGGGTCTGGATACTAGATTATTATTAGACTGAGCTGGCAGCACTGTGACTTTTTACTCCTAAATAAGTCCAAGTGAACTTAAGACTAACAGAAAACACAAACCTTAATCTGTTTCAATGATAAATGGTGCCAAACAGGATTTTTTTTTACTTGGGTAGGTGACACTGGACTATCAAAAAAAGTGTTTGACTTGGACTGAACCAAAGCAAAAACACAGATAAAATGAGCCTTTATTAGAATGAGCGGGCCCTCTGTGCATCATGTTTTTAATAAAAATACCTCTGTCACATCAAAAGCTGGAAAAAATTAGGGGGGGAAAAAGCATCACGTTGCCTTTTTTTCTGTCTTTCTTTTTTTTTTATCTCCGGGCGTGGATCCAAACCTCTGCTCCTTCTCACAAAACACACAAATAAACAGTTTGTTCTTTTCAGCTGCGTGAGCAACTGTGTGTGAGTGTTCTCTTATTTATTGTTTCTCTTCTGTTGTATACTGCTTGTAGCGCATATTCACACATTATCAAAATATAGAAACCCCACCCATCCCCACCCAAACCAGGCTTCTTCTTCTCTCTGTTAAAAAAAAGAGAGCCTTTTAAAAATGTGACGTCACTACATTATATAGCTTAGAACTCTTGTACATGTATACTTCTGCTAATATATAATAAAACAATGTCATCACTTCCACAACGGAAAAAAGAAAACAAGACCGACTTTTTTTTTAAGCAGTCGACGTGTCCTGACAACAGACTGTTCGTTTTTTTTTTGTTTTTTTTTAAATCAGTGACATCACTGTGAGGGATGGCAGTTGTTGGAAGTTTGGATCCTGTGTAGAAAAAGTGGATCTGAGGAGGGCGGTCCTGGTGGTGGTCGCTGCACTGAGAGGAGGTGCTGAGATGAGAGGGATCTAGTCTGTGAGTGTCGTTGGTGACTCTCTGTGCATTTTAACCACGGCTCAGCGGACTGTCGCAGTCCTGAACTGTCCTGGCTGGTCACTATCGTATCCTCGTGAAGAGGTTCAGCACTGACTTTGATTCCTGGGAACAGAAAAAAAAAAATGGTGTTAAGTACTTTTATTATGTAATAAAGACCTTTGAATAATGATCATTTTGGTATCACTTTACATTAAGTTCAAGTAAAAGTGAAACATAATACCAGTAGTATCCCCTATTGGTGGGTCCAGCCTCCTTTCCCCCCCAATGGGTGTACTACTCAGTATTATGTTTCACTTTACTTGAAGGTAAACAAAAACAGTAACCAATCACTTGTTAATTAAGATTTAATGAGATGTCGCTAGTGCATGCCACTCAGCAACTGGTTCAAAGTTTACCAGTAACAACCCATGAAGAAAGTGGACAGTATGTCAATTCAAATGTATTTATGGACTAATCATTACTTAACGATTCATTAATACAGTATTATCTACTGTATCGTCCTGAAATCAATGTTCCTCAGGAATTACTCATTAACGATTCATTAACTATTAAGTAGTTCCTGATTCGTTCCTTATTCGCTTCTCAGTCACTACTCACATTTTTCGGTAACTTCTTGTTATGTGTCACCATTATTTTCATCACCCTTTAATCTGCAGCTGATTTTCACGATCAAAAAACTTCTTTCTCCGAAGTGACGTCTTCAAATTGCTTCTTTTTTCAACCAACAGTCTAAAAACCAAAGACTCTTCATTTACTATCATAAATATAATATCAATGTATTTGAGAAGCTGGAACCAGCAAATGTTTGACATTTTTTCTTACAAATGACTGACATGAATAATCAGGTATGAAAATAGCTGGCAATTAATTTTCTTTCAACTGACTAATTGATTTATGATAACTTCATGTATTGTGAAATGCGCAGACTTAAAATGAGACATCAAAAGAGCCATCACGACATCATCATCGACATCATGACAAATATACTGTACCTTGGTGCAGCGTGTCTTACTGAAGACGTTCCAGAAACGTAGTGTCTCATCCCCGGCTCCTGTGACGATGGCCTCCCCATCTGGTGACACAGCCTGAGAGGGGAGGACGGAGAGAGAACAATGGTGAAATGGTGAGCACACTGATAAATCCAGTGGAGAAAGCTAACAGAGTAAAGTTACCCAAGCCCTGTACTCAAGTATTTCCATATTGTGCCACTTTATACTTCCTCTCCACAACAGTTCAGAGGGAAATTTTGTACTGTTTACTTAACTACAATTGGACTTCAGAGTATTCCTACACTGTGGGATTGCTCCTTATACTTAAGTAAAGCATATAAATACTTAAGTAATGCATTTTAATACCTCCTCCATCACTGGATGGATGTATGAAAAAAACATTGCACATGAGTACATGGCCACTGGGTTTCAGGAATGAGAAGCAGCAGCACTGTGAGTAGTTCGTCCAGTTACACTGAACATAAAACCGTGATCTTACCAGATAGAGCACCCTGTAGGAGTGTCCTGTCAGCTTGGCCACCTGTGTTAGTGACGGATACTTCCACACCAGGATCTGGTTCTGAGAGTAGCCATGAGTGCTCACCTGTAAACAAACGGGGGACAGTATTCAAGTTTGAAATTCAAGCTTGAAATTACCATGAAATTTGTATGATAAATTATTAACATTATTGACAAGTCATCAGAACTGATGAAACAAGGGAGTTGAACTACAAGTTATTTCTCATTTCTCTGACCTACAGCTGGTGTTGTGTTCAAGTCTGTTTCCCATCATATGTTTGTCGTGTGATCAAAAGTTTGGGTGGGCCCAAGAAGATTTAGCATTTTCGAAGTAGGCCATGTCATTCCTAGGTTTGGGAATGGCTGTTATGAAATGTAGCTAGATAGTCAAAAAGCTGCACAATATGACTCAACTTCAGACAAAAATGAAAACAAAATGTTGATTAATTGCTAGATAGTGTCTTAATGTTAACACTGAGATGACGAAGAATACTTAAAGCTTATTACATTGTCATAATAATCTGCTACAAAGCCACAATTACTCCATAATGACACTGAAATGAGTGTGTGTGTGTGTGTGTGTGTGTGTGTCCTCACCAGTTCGTTAGCGTGTTTGGACCAGGCCAGGTTGCACACCTGCGAGCCGGTGTCCGTGCTCTGCAGCGCCTGACCCGTCAGCGTGTTCCAGAAGCGCAGGCAGCGGTCGGCGGTGCCGCCGCCTGATGCCAGCAGCCCGTGCTGGTGTGGGGACCAGGCGATGGCCTTCACTGCTGCCAGGTGATCACTGTACTGCTGCATGGGGAGAAGGCTGGAGCTGTTCCACACCAGCAGCTGGGACGGAGCAGGAGACGAGAAATGGACGGGATCATGAAGATTTAATCGTCTCAGAATTCATTCATTCATTTAAAAGTCAAAAAATGTATCATTTTCTCACCTTGTTGTCGTTGCCTCCAGACGCCAGGTGCTGGTGGTCAGGAGACCACTTGAGACCACACACTTCTTGTCTGTGACCTTGCAGCCTCCTCTCGGCGGTAGGGGGGGTTCTGATGTCCCGCTGGAGGATCACTCGGTCCCGACTCCCCGACGACAGCTGCTCTCCGTTCCACGCCAGGGCACCTTGGGCACAAAGGCTCATATTTCACTGTGGCTGTCAAAGAATCCATGTGCTGTTTCTTGATATGACAGTAACACATGTTTGGTGGCACAATATAAGGAACACATCAAGTTCAAAACAACATTATATTCTCCTTTCTGTTTCTGTTCGGAGATTCTCCTTGTTATCTTTCTTGTTTGCTCAAAGCAGATAGTGACCAGCCGGCGATGACTGACCTACACGTGCCGAGTGACCCTCCAGACTGGTCAGTTTCCTCCCTCCCGCCGCGTCCCAGATCTGAACGTAACCCTTGTGGGTTCCGACCGCAACAAGACTCCCCTGATAGGACCAGAGACAAAGTCAAATCACACTGCTGATTTCACATCAATTCAGTCAAGTTTCTCTTGTACTGAGCAGAACATTCAGCCTCACCCTCTCATTCCAACAAACTGACGTAACAGAGTCCCCGTCCACTGACAGGTCACACAACCTTGTCACCTGTTACACAAACGCAAAGAATAAACATTTACCATTTTACTTTTTCTCTTCAGTGGATCACACACACATTATATTCATTTCCCCCACCATAACTGGGTCACTTCACCACACCTGGCTGGTGCAGGCACTCCACAGGTAGACGCAGGCTCCCAGGCCGACACTGAGCAGGTTGCCCGCCGACCAGTCTACCAGGTTGAGGTAGAAGTCATCCTGCAGCTCCGGAGCGTCCAGCACTTTGAAGGGGATCTTGGAGATCTTCCGGGCCGGTTTACGAGGGGAGCGGAGCAGCTTGTGGCTGCGGATGAAAACATTGCAAGGAAAAGGTCAGCCAGCGGTAAAGTCGGAGCGCCATTTTCATGTTTGGGGTGCAGCACTTGAGACGCGTCGTACCTCTTGTTACTAAGTGGAGACAGGGAGTACGGTGAGACTTCATTATCGCTATCGAAAGGCACTCTCTTAGTGTGGACAGTGTACTGCGGAGGAGTAACAAAGCAAGAATTACACTCAGGGATGATTGTATACATATTATCTGATGTAAGACAGAGGCCGACGGGCCGTTTTCTTTTATCTCGTACCCTAAAAAGGCCGTGAGAGTCCTGAGAGAGGACCGCGTGCCGCCGGTCGTCTGTGTGAGGGTCCGGCACAGTCTCTATCCCTGCCCCCAGGAGCTCGTTCCTCAGCAGGGCAGCGTACGCCACAGCATCTGCAGGGAGGGAGGCAAAGAGAGCGGTGATGGGGACACAGCAGGTGGAGAGATCAAACTCAGGATCTTTCCAAAAAAAAGTAGAAGAAAACTTCATGATGATGATTTGCAAGAAGTACGAACAGCATTAAAAAAAAAACCACAAATGTCTGACCTTTGCTTGAATCTGAGCTGGCGTCCTTTGCTTTATGGGTCTGATTTGGGGAGCGACAGTTCTCCTGCAGAGGAAAAGGAAAGGTGCGTCAATTGTGTCACTGTTTTGTGTGGGGCCGTGTAAAATATCAAAAGATACGGCTGCAATTAACGATTATTTTCATGATCTGTTTCCTTGCCAGAGAGACAGTCCAAAAAACCTAAAGACTCTTGACATTTTCGGCTTGAAAAATGACAGATGAACAGATTATCAAGGTAGCTGTCGACTGAATCGGTCAATCGACTAGCGGGCGTAAAAAGGCTGCTCACGTTGGCATAGTGGAAGTTGATGCTCCAGTTGCTTCCAGCGCGGGTGGGGATGAAGCGGTCCCCTGACTTCACGCTGACAGGACTGCAGGTAGCACTCACACACTGGGGTGGCAAGAGACACAGGTTAAAGCAAAACAGATCACAGCAGAAACATTAGTATTTGGTTAAAGAGACAATATTACTCATGGGGCTTTTAATTTCCAGGTTATGGCTCTCACTATGCTCCTTAGATCAGGAGAACACCATTATACCAGTTTCAGCCTGCAGTCTTGTATACACACGCACAAGACATGCAGCAGCAAACATGAGCAGATGTTCTGTGTGTGTGTGTGTGTGTGTGTGTGTCACCTTTGACAGGCGGGCCTCAGTCGGCAGGTTCTGGTGGTTGATTTGCCTCAGCAGCCGTCTCTCGTACTCCTGGTCCATGTCCTCACAGGCAGCAAAGGCCCCTGTGCTGTGCTGCGCTGCCCTCCCCGCCCCCACCCGCCCCCCGTTTAAACCTCCTCCCGACGGGGAAGTCCGCACTGGAGCCCCATCTCTGTGGAAAAACACGTTAGCTTCATTGAGAGCACAAAACGCACACACCGACCGGCCTGGTTAGCACGGTGTCTGCGCTCGCTACATGCTTTAAAGACCCACGTCGCCGTCTGTAGGGCTTTTCTCGCTGGCTCAATGACAGACGGACAATATCGAGGTGAAAGGAGCCTCGCGGTGCGCTAATGACAGCCGCACCGTTGTCATGGCATCATGCTCGCACACAACAACCCGTCCGAGAGGCAGCGTAACATCAGCTGACGACGCTGCCGCAGCTCCAAGGCTCTCTTACCGGCCGACACGGAGGCTCAGGGGACCAAGTCGACCGTCATCGTCGTTGTGGGGGAAACAACAGCGCCGCGGCGGACACACTGGGGGCCGCGTTCCTTCCGAGTGACAGCGGTGCGCCCGAGTGCCAACGCGACTCGCTGGTGTTGTTTATGTTCGCGACAAAGATGGCGACCGAATCAGCTGTGGCAGAAATTCTCTGGTTGACTTCTGGTGCCTGTGCAGTCAGGCACGGTGCGCGGCTCGACAGCGGCGCCCGCCGGCGATGCGCGCTCACTGCAGGCGGATGCGCAATGCGGCTGTTCGCCACGTGGCCGCGGGGTGTCGCTGCTGCACTGCAAACATTATTTGGCTAGCGCTTCCGAGCAGCCCAGTTCATGCAGTGTTTGACCTCTATCAGCTAAAACATTTTTTTTTTTTACATTGTTTATCCGCTTTTTATTTTTAAATGTTTCTGTATATACTTCAACACAAAGAGAGCAGTTGTTAATGCAAAGTTCATATAACATAAAAAACATGAAAAATTTCCCTATTCAGTGCAATAACAATGCTGCTATCATCTTCATGAAATACAGATTTGTATTGTCTCAAAGGTATATTTTTCCACTTTCCTACAGTTTTGGTTTAACAAATTCAAAAGATAAGAACATTTAAGAACAACAAAAAAACATTTAAAGGATAACAATATGTTGATTTTTCAGTAGGAATCCAAACATAGTGGATGTAAAGCTGATCATATGGAAGTATATACCAAAAAGCTATGTAGGGGAAATGCTTCCAAAAAACTATTGATTCCCCCATACATATATTAACTCACTTTAAAGGCCCACTGTGTCATAATTTTAGTTAAAAAATGTGTCATGAAATGACTAAAATGTTCAACAGAATGTGAATAAGTAGCGGATTTGACGTGATAATGTCTACATATTGTGCTGCAGAGATATCTACTTAAGTTAGCATGCTAACCAGCTAGCTCCAGCCCGTCCCAGTACAAATCCCCTGTCCCATTGGTGTAAACACTAACCCTGCCCTGAGCTCCCAGAGCTACCAGTCTTAGCTGCTACAGTTAGCAGCAGCATGCAGTTACTCTGTTGATATGTTGCCCCACATTTGATTCAAGTATGAATTTGACAGGTGGCATATTCTTATATATATTGCACCCTTAAGCCAACCCTCTCACATTCATTTGCTTACCATCTTCATCGACAGTAGCAGAGATAGAGAGGGTTTTGATGGCACATGCTCGCCTCAGGGCTCCTCTGTGAACGTGACCTCAAAGTAAATAAAGATCCTACATTTGCCCTCGCTGATCCCAAATCTTCCACCCTTTGCCAACAGTGCCGGAGAGCACTTTGCAAACGAAACAGGCAGATAAAGGTGTACTCTTTGAACTCTTTCACGGGTGGTTTTGTGCGTTAGGAAGCACTAGAAAAAGTGGGAGAGACAGAGAGAGAGAGAGAGAGAGAGAGAGAGAGAGAGGAAAACTGGGCCTCTGCTGCTGCTGCTGCTGCTACTGCTGCCAGGTCTTTAATGAGAGTGAGTGACTGACATGGTAGAGTGGAGACATGGCATGTCGTCTGTGGTGGCACTCCGATCTGCACGTAGGCTACATTACATGTCCGTAGACACAAGCACTGTTTATAGATGCAATCTGATTTTCTTTCTGTGCTAAACGGCATCTCTGTTTTCAATACGGAAAAGAACTGCATATGCATGTTTCTACTGTGCTTTAATTGAGTACCTTTATACTTTTACGGCCACTGTTTTGATATCATAAATTCCATAAATATTCACGTTTCACTCCACCTCATTTATCAGTTATTTGTTACTTTCAGATCCAGATTTTTACAAAAAATATGAGCTTATAATGTGATTCATTGTCGACCTGGTGGTTTCCCCTTGTGTCTTGTGACCCCTACCAAACAAAGACGCATTTCTTGTCTGAACTACTCAGATGGTTCTATTTAAACAGCTGTTTGAGGCCCAAAAGAAGTCAATTTAGCTGTCACATGAAATTTAACTCCCCCTTCATGAACACCACCATTGATTAAGACAATAACAACTGTTATTTTTAGCAATCATGTCAGCTTCTATGTCTACTAGCTTACTTTTTTTCATGCAGCTAGCGGTTAAGACTGGGCGCTCGGGGACCAGGGTAGTGTTTACACCTCTAGCACAGAGCTTCGGATCAGTAAAGCTGGCTAGCATGCTAACTTTAGCAGATATCTCAGCAACTCAATATATAAGCATCATAATAATGTAAAACCTTGTATTTCCTCCCATTCTGTCGGCAGGCCCATTATGACCTGCAGGTATAAATTAGCTCTAAGTTAACTCTGCTACAATGTGTCAAATGGCAACAGTTGTGTTTAATATTGTACATGGTCCCCCTACAAATACAGATTAATTGTACTGAATTGAATTGTAATACATTATTACATGTTCTTACAATGTAAATACATTTTTGAATGTTTTTCAGCTACATTTCTTCCAAATTGCCCCCTAACTGTAGGTCAGGAGTTGGAGCTCACAGCAACAGAGAAGTGTTGGTGATCACATGGTTAGCGCATTAGCTTTGGTCTGGGACAGGCCAGGGCTAGCAGGTTAGCATGCTAACTTCAGTAGATATCTCTGCAACACAGTACACGGACGTCATGATGTCAAAACTGCTATTTCTTCACATTTTGTTGAAAGTTTTAATTAATTTTTTACGCCAAAAATTCAGCAAAGATTCTTACTGTTCCTTTAATGTTTCATATTTACTGTATTGCTCTGCGATTGTAAAGCACTTTGCAGTCCCTTGAGTCTTGATGGAGCTATATAAATACACTAGGGGTCCTGACCCCTGCTGGGGTCCACTGGACTAACTGTGTGTAAAATAGTTAAAACATACTTCTTCAAGCGATTGTTGTTTTGGTGCTTGTGCTCATGTCAAGGATATACGAAGTCTTCCACCACTGCGCATTAAACACTACAGTCATGTTTACACCCCTCACCATGCACACATTCCACACGTGCACACACTTGCAGCCACATAGGCAGACAAACACCGGGATTACTTACAAGCAGCTATCTGACAATCGTCTCATTTTGCCTTGAGACAGCCCAGCCACAACAGCCGCTCTTATCTGCATCCTCCATCAGCTCCACACAGAGCAACGTGCAGCCAGGCCCACGTTGGAGAGGCCTGATGCCGACGTGCAGGGCAGTGTCTGGAGGGTGTAGAGTGGCCGTCTGGCCCGGTCAGGGTGGAGGGGGAAACACTGCGGCCTTATCGCTCCTGTAAATACAGCGCAGTTCAGTGGGCACAGAGGAAGCTGCAGGGGCAGTGCTTACAAACTGTGACGCTCTCAGTTTCTTACTGGAATTCACAACAAGACAACAATGGGACTCTGACTAATCTCATCTCTCGTATGATGACAAGAAAAATAATAGTTTCAGTATGATAGATAATAAATGGAAAGAAGGCGATGAGTGCAGGCTCAGCGTTTTTTTTCCGGGCAAACATGAATGGCTTTATTGTTCATATCCTCTCAGAGAAAGAGTCGATGGAAAGAGTCGTGTTTGTGCACATGAAACCGAGGTCTGGAAAATACAGCAGCAGGCTGGCACTTCAAAACAACAGCCTTATCTCCAAATCATGTGAGCAGGTCATGTGTTGTTTGATATGCCTCAAGTGTCAAAGTGCTTACAAATGGTGTTGATGTTGCCGCCTTAATTTGCGTCAATGTGTCGGTGAGGATTAAAAGAACAACAGCAACAATATCAACGACATCATATTCAGGCCAAAGCAGTGGTGGAAGATGGACTTCACCTAACAATAGACCACAGTGTGAAAGTGCGTCATTACAAAACAAAAGCCCTGCATTCAAAACCTACGTAGGTATAAGTATGCCAGTATGTATATATATATATATATACTATTACTTTACTAGGTTAAGTCTCATTTGGAAGACTTTATTTACTGCGGGAGACTTTAACGTGCACCAATACATCATATCCGATAAGACCAGCATATGTTGTGACTGTTCTGTGAAAACAATGTATCTCTACAAAACTGTTTTCAGTGTTGTGACAATGTCTTTCCAGCTTCTTTTAGATTTGTTTAGGTTATGAACCACGGGGAAGAACCTTTAAAGGTCCAATATTAAAGGAAGGCTGGGAGGTCGTGATCCAGGTTCCATTCCACCTCCTCCTCCTCCCAGCAGTCCAAACCTCCTGTGCTATGGGTTATACAAACACCAGCACTCCCCCCAGTTTTCTGAGTTCCCACTCAAGGCATAGTCAGCTAACAGGACTACTAGCTAAATGGCTTTCTGGTGTAAAAGGACCTACAGTTAGCGATTTCTCTGGTTGGTTGGTTGGTTGGTTGGTTAGTTGGTCTTTTGGTTGGTTGGTTGATTGTTTTTTTGATTGGTTGGTTGTTTTTTGATGGGTTGGTTGGTTGGTTGGTTGATTGATTGGTTGGTTGGTTGTTTTTTGGTTGGTTGGTTGGTTGTTTTTTGGTTGGTTGGTTGTGTTTGGTTGGTTGGTTGGTTGTTTTTTGGTTTGTTGGTTGGTTGGTTGTTTTTTGGTTGGTTGGTTGTTTTTGGTTGGTTGGTTGGTTGGTTGGTTGTTTTTTGGTTGGTTGGTTGTTTTTGGTTGGTTGTTTGCTGGCTGGCTCCAAATAAAGGGACCCATCCTAGAATTTCTTCTGACTTTTTTTTAACAGTCTTGATCTTGATGAAAAACAAATCAGGCTTAATTAAGTAACTTGAATAAAAATCCATATCTAGCAGATTTAAATACGTTTTTAGAATTAAAGGGGGCTGTTGGGCCTCTTTACTATGGTGCCATTCTAGTTCTGAAGGTGGTCTATTCATTTCTTTTCTATGAAATGAACACTTTCAATCCAAAGTCTGAGCCTCGGTGGTGGATCCAGACGTGCACGTTCTGCATTGTGCTGCAGCGCCAATGTTGTTGTTATCTCGCCCCTATAGATGTGGTTTAGCTGATATTTTCATTCTGTGTGGGCCTCCTCTCCCTTTTTCTCTCTTTCAGTCTCTCCCTCCACCGCAGACTGCCATGCTGAACGTCTCCTCCCACGCAGCCGCTCACTTTGACGCAGCGGAGAGTTAAAGAGCAGCGCGCTCTCTCCCCCCTCTGGCTCCGTCTCTCTCTCTCTCTCTCTCTCTGCCTCTGTGTCAAATAAGGACAACTATTGATCACACATGGGGGCATGTGGGTTTGAACGTGATTTGGTTTACAGTAGATCTTCTTTATTTATTTTTTTTTATCTCTATCCGACCAACATGGAGTCAAATTTTCTGAGAAGAAGCTGGTTGTTTTGGGAGGGAGCCATCATTCTGGGCTGCTGCGGTGCCAGAAAATCAGCCGGAAACCCCCTCCCTCCCCCCACTCTGTGTGACATGAGTGTGTGTATGTGTCCGTACATGCATGATCAATATCCGCTGTCCACCTTTCCTCTCGTCCCCTCAGGTGGAGTGGATTCCCTACATACTCAAGTGTCACATCTGCTCCTCTGCTGCCATGTCACACATTATTCAGAGTGCGTGCGAGCATGTGTGTGCCTCAGCGTGTCATCTTTAAGTATGCATGTGCGCTCCCGGGGGGGGGGGGGGGGGGGGGGGGGGGGGTGCCAGCCCGTCCCCCAACAGGGATGTTCCCTTCCCGCGCCGCCTGCACGCTGGGTGAAGAAGAGCCCCCGGAGGAATCAGCACAAATGTCAGGCGGGTGCTGCGTCCTTAAACGCATCATGACGGATGCGACTTGACACAGGACGGTGTCCCAGGATCAGCATCTTCCTCTCAGATGCTTGAGGATCGTGAGGGCACACGCAGTCATCTCACATAATTACCATGATGATTTTTTTTTTCTACTATGCAGTTTATTTTCCATAAATCCTGATTAATTTGACTCAAAGTTGGTAATGAACTCTGCATCCATGTCCTCCTTTTCCCTCGCGAAAAGGTCAGGAAACCAAGTCTTACATTTCGGCTGTGTTTTTGACATTTCTCATGCGTTTTGCTCATCCTGTGTGTTATATAACTGCGGCCATACACATTCTATGTGTTTTGAAGTCATTCCGGAGAGTTGCATGCAAAGGCAGATCCACACGGAGAGAAACAATGGCGTATCTATGATGACTGCCGCCATGTTTGATAACTGAGATGATTTGTGACATTTTCTGGGAAGGACACATCCTGTTATTGTCCAGAATCCTGCATTTTAGACCCCATGAAACTCAAGACACACAAAAACACACATGCGAGAGGCCTTAGAGGAAGCGAACTGCCTCATCTGATCTTTTCCAGACTCATCTTTTTTTTTTTTAGAGCGGGGCAGAACTCTGTTTTCACTTCCTCACCGGTCTGTCTGGGCCACTCAGAGCTGATCTCTGCCATCTACACACACGCCTGGGCCGCTATTGAATTATCCTGGAATGCCCCATATGAGCCTGTATTCCTCTCACTGACTGCTGCCCAGTTGACTTCAGTCCTTACTGTCAACTCAACTAAAAACAAACAGCAGCTGGCCAGGAGAAACTGCAGGAAGACATTTGTTTTTATAAAGTGGATACGGAGAGAGCAGGTTTGTTTTGCTGGAAGTGGTTGTCTTCCTCTCTCGCCTTGGCCCCGGGCCGCGGGCCCTTTTCAGAGCCTGGCTGGTAGAGTGGAGAAAGGAGGTGGACTGGCTGTCAACTGGATCCACTGGCACTAGGAGCCTCCGGCCCAGCCTGGACCCAGGCAGTTCACAGACACCGGGGCCAGGGCGGTCTGCCTTCACCCTGCTGACGTCAGTCACTGACAGACCACAAGCCTTGTGTTAGAGTTTCAAACAAACTCGCTGCCCATTGCCATGGCAGTGTGGACCACCACCATGGAAAACGCTAGTCCTTGTCTGCGCCAGTGTTTACAGTAAACAGTTGCCTCATTCTTGCTGAATCTAAGGAAGGTTCATGTTTCCTGTTGTCATCCGGACATTCATAAAGCAAACAAAATCTAGCGTTTCACAAATCTTTCAAATTGGATGTCTGATGTATCACACATGGAGCACATGGGAGTATATTTAAAGGCGCACTACGTAAAATACATTTTAATCAGAGGAGAAAGATCTTCATTGACTGATTTTTGGCAACTGAATGAACAAGCTGACCTTAAAGTGCAGCACAGTTTCATACTGTTTTACTTTGTTTATATTTGGCGGACCCTGCCACCTTTCTAGCGTCAAACAGTGTTCTGGAGACCTTATTTTTCTCTGAGGACAGCTTGTTCATTCAGTTATGGAAAGAAATAAATACTCCTGAGTTGAGTTTGCATTATGACCTCATTAATATTGTAAATATTATAGAGCTTGAATTTCTTCTCCAAAAACGACATAGTGCCCCTTTAAGCCAGTACATTGTGTCAACAATGGATCTCTAGTCTTTCTCAGCACTGCTCCATGAGCACTGCCAATTTTCTATCCTACCAGGTAATTTTCATAGCTAACTAATGAGTGCCATCATCTAGGTTGGCTTTGGCAACACATTTAGAATGGAATGCCAATGAAGCCTGTTGAATTTAAAAACTGAGCACCTTTCAAACATTGGTTCACAGATAAATGCATTAAAATACCTGAACTCTGAATCTCAACACTTGAGCTGAGACCCAACGGCTGAATGAGCGCTATCAAGCATAAAAAAGCCATCAAAGACAGATATCCATATCGTTATCACGAGATGCATGAGAGCAGTAGGTGTCTTTTTTGTCGTCTGTTCTGTTGAAAACTGAAATCAGTGGAAGTCATCTCACGGCTTCATGCGCGCCCTCCCGTTCATCACGTATACCCGATGCTTATCACATCGGGTCAAGGTGCTGGCAGCCATGGGAGAGTGAATGCCCTCATCGCGAGGCGCATAGCATCACTATCTCTACCCTTCCTGTTTACACTGACAGCTCAGATCCAGAACTCAAATCAGAGAGGAGACACGTCATCGGTGTCACTGCTGGGAAGTGACTAATGACTCGATTCAGTTGTTTTGCAGCTTCTGTCATTTCCAGCTGGTTTTTCCCCTCAGAGTTGCAAAACCGGAACTACAACATGAACAGAACCACAGTGTTGTGTTTTCATTGTGTGACGGTGTGTGTGATTGTGGCTTTGAGAATTAATTTGAGTGTTATTGTGCACCTGAAGAAACATACCTGGCTGCCTCACCTTACGTCATCACTTCATCACACAAAGTTGAGGAACAGCTTTGAGACGAGGACACAAAGTGTTTGTTTGATCCAAAAACACACAGACCAGAACTTTCTGTAATACATGCCCGTTTTAATAATCTGATAGAAAACATTTGTTGAGCACAACATACACCATTTGACAATATATTGTGAGGAAAACACTGAAAAAATAGTTTTGAAACCATGTCATATATTTCAGCATATAGTCCTGTAGCTGTACAATGACCCGTCACCGTACACAACAAACTGAGTAAATATCCAGCCTTCATAATCCGCTAGGAACCAAAAGACAAAAACAAAAGCCAGACTTCTTCTACACCTCGGCGAGGTGTTGTTGTCGCTTCAGACTGCACAAACGATTTCTGGCTGCGATCTTAAAAACCAAAAAACAGACATTTCAAATAGTCAGAACTTGAACTGCATAACTTCATGTTACGGTCTCATAGCAAAATAGCTTGCGAAATACATTAAACTGGAAACCACCAGACGAGTTCAGTCAAAGTGTGATTTGACATGTGGTAGTGCATATAAATAATAACAAATATACAGGGAATATTAACAATCAATATCAATATTATCATATACAAGAATAAGATAATAAATACACTGTTACAAACAGCTGAGGGGTCAGCACAACACAGCCGGGTGCAACAACATTGTGCGACTCTGTGAATGAATACATACACACTCGCACGCACGCACGCACGCAAACACACACACACAGGAGATATCATGTCATGACATGATATTGACCCCTTTTATTCTGAAGGTTGCACCTTACAATGTGGTACCTTTAAGGTAGCGTTGGACGGATTGGCAACCAGCTGCCGAGCCGTCGACGTATTCAAAGTGCTGGGATAAAACCTACAAGATACTACGATGAATCTATCACTTAACAGGTGTCTGTTTAAAATATGCACACAGTCCTACAGTCATTCAAAGTGTACAGCACGAGAATGAAATGCTGTTAACCACAAGAGGTGTGTGAGATCATGAGTTGGGGAATTACGAGGTGGAAACAGATTTTTCCATGCTGGAATAGCTCAAACACAAGGGAGGAGATCTTTTAAACCTTATTTTTTGCCATATTTTTGGCAATATTTCACTTCCTATCTTTTCCTTCAGCAACAGAAAGATGTGAGGGATCAATTTGGCTTCTGGTTGGAAGATTGACTTGTTACACTAGTTACTCTGAAAAGTGTGGGATCACCCTTTTCAGAGGTGGCAGTGAAACCATCAAAGTGCTTTCTTTTACAGGATCTTTGGAGTTTTTTCTTTAGATGTTGTTTGGACTCAAAAATCCGAAGAGAATATGGCCTATGAGTAATTAAGTATCTTAAGAAAGGAATTACTAGAATAAAATTAAATTATTTTGGTTTTAAATGTTTACTGTAATGTTTCCTGTAAGTTACCGATGCTTTCCACCTCTCCATCCGATGCCACAAAGTGCAAATTGTGCTGGGAAGTCAGCTGATTTTTAGAAATACATCCACTGGACGCTTTTGTGAGAACAAGCTTGTACTATTGCCAGAACATTAGGAAGACTGTGTGAGACAAATGTGTCCTCTTTTTATAGAAAATCTGACACATTTTACAGCTACATGAACATGTTCAATAAATTATAAAAACACTTACAAAAGAAACGGTTGTTAAAAAAAAGGCACACAAATGTTTCTCTTTTAGACAAGTGTTAGAAAAAAAACAACTTGGTTACAATAAATTTGTTCACCAGTAGTTTTGGTTGGACACTTTACGAGGTGGCACCCGATCCCGACACAAAAACATACAAAGAATCTAAATGAACATAAAAAACATCCTGAAGTGCAAGTTTGGATTTCTTTACTAGTCCCAGTACACGGATACACATCGTCTACTTCACGTTCTTTGTCTGTGAGAACCAAGATTCATCCCCTGACTTTGCAGTCCGACAGTAGTCCCTTCTTTAAAGAACAGACGCTACGCTCTTCCAGCTCCCATCCAGGCGGCTCAAAAACAATCTGCCACAGGGTTTCCAAGCCTTGTTTCCAGGGGTGCCCCACATTCAGCAAGGCCCTCTTTGCCAGGCAGCTCCGAAGAGCCAGATTGCAGGATTGCTCCACTGCATTTAAAATGAATTCAGCCAAAAACAGCAGAAACCTGCTGCACTCTGAGAACAGTGTCAGTTCAGCTATGTTTGGTTGCGTGTCGCTGTTTCCACCCCGTCCTGATCAGTCGGATGGTCTTCGAGCGACACGTTGTCAGCTGTCTCCATGATCCTGCTCCCCCCATCTCCATCCTGGTCGTCCAGCGTCAGTTCAAACTGGAATTTACTCGCCACCGGTCCCCCTTCCACCTCCCCCATTGGGCCGCCCTCCCCATCACTGGTGTAGAAGGGAGGGGAGGGGCTCTGGGGGATCATGCTCTGGTACCAGTTCCTGTTGTCCTCCAGCGTGTCTAGGATGTCCTGGGCATCGGGGTGGACAAGGTCGGCCCATGTCTCCCACAGAGGGTGGACGATGTAGTCGATGAAGCCAACCTAGAGATGATAAACGATGTCAGTAACAATAACAAAATATTTTATTAACTTGCAGCTTTTGGAGTTTGATGTGTGTTCTCTACCTGCGTCCTCTCCACCGAAGCTGTGTGTTTGTCGCACATGGGGCTGATCTCCATCCCCCTCTCCCTCTCTCTGTCTCCCTGGTGGAAGAACTCGTCCATGATCCTGTCAGTCCACTGCCGGTACAGATCCAGAGGCTTGGTCGGGTTGCTCAGGTCGGCACAGTGAACCATGTTACGCAAAACCTGCAGAGAAAAAACATTTAAGATGTAACTCTCTTTCATGCGTTCCAGACTGTCTGCATCATGTGTTTGTACAAGCGTGCCTCGTACCTGCATCCTGTCTGTGTAGTTGTCTAAGAGCAGCACTCCAGAGCTCGTCACCTTCTTGGTTTCGACCATTGTCTTCAGATCAGCCAGCAGGCTCATGTGTTTGGACATGTCTGTTGCCAGTACCTTGAAGAGTGGGAGACATGAGGGAAATGATGTAAGAAATGATTCGGGGAGGAAGCAATAAAGTAGTTAAGACATCACTCGCAGCTTCACAGAGTAATGTTTCCCCTCACCATGTCGATAACCATCCTCCGGAGCGTTTGCCTCTGCTTCTTGGTGAGATTTTGGAAGATGTCGCAGTTGTCTTCCTGCAGCAGTTTGAAGCCCACGGCCAGGTGGTGGTTCTCCAGCACTGACTCATCGTTGTACATCAGAGCCAGCTCGGAGTCTGAAGGCAGAGGGAAGAGGAAAATTAAGTGTAATGTCCCTAAAAAAAACTTTGTTGTTGGCTCCCATTTAGACAGATCCCATTAAAACATGTGAATATTTCTGCCTATCTTGTAAATGCAGACTAAATAAAACCGTGTTTTTGTTTGAGGACTTACTGGTGTTGATGAGGAACTGGTTGGAAACACCTGGATGGTCCACGTCATGAATGGCTGCAGCGAAGATGGCTGCCAAGATCTCCAGATCAGTGAAGACGGCCTGTGTTTGGACAGGAGGAAGAAGAATAAAGAAATGAGCTCAATGAGTGAACAAGCCAAACAAGGTAAGGTATTAGGCAGTGTCAAAAGGCCGGTCCTTTCAATGTGTCATCCTCAGGCATGCAGTTTCATGCTAAGCTGCATGTCATGCCAGTCATCTCATTAAATCAAAGTGGCCTGAGAAAAAGGTGTGGACGGTGATGCCACATGGTAATGGTGTCACATGTTGATCAGATAAGGAACCAGAGCTCAAACTATCAAAAATGTAGCCGATTTCATTTTGTCTGTGACTTACATCCAGTGCGGGCGTGGACAGGAGGATATGAGTGGACTGTGCTACGTCGGCGGCGTGTAGGCTGTTGTGGTAGGCCACGTCAGAGTGATAGTGGCCCTCCAGGGTCAGCATGAATGTCACAAAGGTGTCCGCTGGAATCTTGAACGTCCTCATCAAGTCTCGCTCCTGTGTGCGACACACAGAAAGAAAATTAGACATATTAGACCTTTAACTGTGAGAAAGTGATTCTTCACGGAAAGCGTCTCTTAGATTGATTTGAAGCTGTTATTCACAGCTACAAATCAATTTCAGTGGCTAATGTCAATCTAGCAGATGTTCCTGTAATGACACTGACAGAACAGACCGTACACACTGCCTTATTCAGCCACGTGTTTATTTACACCTTCATACATTTCAAACTTGACGAGGAGGTTCCCCTGACCTGAAAGATGGTGTACATGATGGCTGTGAGCGGTCGGTTATGGGAATGCTCGGCCACTCTGAAGATATTCAGGCCCCATTTGTTGATGTCCTCCAGGTCCTATCAGAGAGCAGACTGTGAGCATCTCAGCTAATCATACGATATTCAAGCCATTATGAGGCACAATCTCTCCATCGCTTGCTTACCTTCGACAGCAGCTCCTCCTGGTCTGTCTTGACCCCAAAACGATTGCTGGAGCTCCCAGAGATGCTGGGCGTGTGGCTGACCTTCCTCACCCCACTGATCTGAGTCATCATCCCACCCTGCTGCTGCTGCTGCTGGCCCTGCCTCCTTTTTCTTTCCCTTGACTTGGGAACCGGACACGGAAGCTCCAACTCATTCTGCTTGTCTGGATAAAAAAGACACAAAAATAGAGGGGAGACTGTTAAAAAGGGGGTTTTCAGAAGAGGCTAGGGGGATTGCGTGTTAATCTGGTCTTGTTTGCTTCTCTACTGAGTAGACAAAGTTAACACGGGGAGAAGGTTGACCTTTCACACCTACTTGAACCACATGCACAAGCTGCACTGACAGCTGTTTAATTAGCGAGCAATCCTTCAGTTACTTTGCTACAAACACTTTTCCCTTGACAGTGAAAAAGCTGCAAAAATTAAAGATTAAACAACAAATATTGACATATGAACAGGACAAGTGTGTAAAACATAATGACAATGGGCCGACAAGTGCTAATGAGGTGTTGAATTATGACAATGCTCCAATGCATTCTGAGAAACGCCTTGTAATAACAATCATCAGAATCATGGAAAGCTGGCTCACGTGAAGCCAAAATGTTTGGAAAAGGAGTGACCTGTTAGGATGCGGGTTTGTTATGTACATGTGCTGCTCTATGCAGCTGACAGTGTGCATGTGTGTGTCTGGGAACCAAACATATACTGCAGCGAGACAGAGAAAATCTACCTCAGCTGTATCCTCCACAAAGAAAGCACAGGAAGAAAATGATCTCACTGCACCTGACAGGTGTTAGCTGCAATGCAGATGACAACAAAACCCGAGCTTCAAAGATCAGCTCAGTTTCTCTCTGTGTGTTTGTCCCCATCATGCACAAATCTCTTTCACTGCACCACTTCTATTGTTAGGCGTAGTGTCTCCGCCATGCACCCTCTCTTCCCTTGCTCCTCCGAGTCAAGAGGACGGAGGCGCGTTTATGAGCAAGAGCAGGGACATGAGTGCACACAGCCCTGATAAGCTGGCTGTCTGGGTGTATGATGGTGGTGAGCTAGATGGAAAACCTGCGGGGTAGACTGGCTGTTTGCTGGCTGCCTGTGAGTCATGACACACTGGCGGGCTTCTCAGAGACAAGGAAACACTGCTGTCTTCCTGATGAATAATGCAGAGTCTATCTGAACCTGATGGCACTGTATGCACACAAACATTCTCCCTCTCCCCCTGACTGCCCCCAATCTCACCAGAGGGAAGTCTTCCCTGAGTAGAACCCCCCACCTCCCCTCCCTCCATCTGAATCTCTCTGCAGTCAGAGCGAGGCGAGGGGACTCTCTGTCTCTCTCCTACAGACCAGATCAGACTGGTATGATAGCAGTGGGGCACACAAAGTTTCTCTGCTACTTAGCACATGCTTTGGGTGCCACATGCAGACATGGTGTGGCATGTTAAGATACAATGCATGCTTCAACGTCTGTGGGTGCAGTTATTTGTGTCTGAATATGTCCTGCAGTGCTCACCAAGGAAGGTGTTGGAGATGTACTCTGACACTTGATTGCCTGAGCGACTCATCTCAGACAGGTGGCTTAGCTCCCGGTTCAGCATCCTCTTGAACTGAAGGAGAAAAAAAAAAAGAAAAGAAAAAAAAAATCATAAGGTTAGATGCTCTATACAAGGTCATACACATTCATCACATCATTTTCCTGCTGTTTCCAAGCAGCAGAATTAAGCATTTCCTGTTATTTTCCACTGGAGGAAAACATGGCCTCGTGTTTTTTTTGCGCCATATAAGGACTGTGTTTATGTCTTCTAGGTCCTGGCTTGAGTTAGTCACTGAGACACTGAGACTTGACTGCCGAGCATTTCAACAAACGAAACACAAAAGTGCAGAATATTCAGTGTCGCCATGTTTTTTGCTGAATTCTTGAGGGGAAACAAAATGTGCCAGGATGACAAGAATTACTCTAATGAAACACATCCAACTTTGTGATCAACACATGACAGAATCTGAGAAATTTTAGACATTTCACCAGAAATTACATGAATATACAATATGTACAATAGTGGCATGTGCCAACAGCCTGTGGCCTGAGCAGTGCATGCACAGACACACACACACACACACACACACACACACACACACACACACACACACACACACACACACTCCCATCTATGCCAGATCTTCTCTGGGACACACCTTGATGTATCCCCAGGACACAGAGAACAGGTAGTTGGCCTCAGGCATGGTGCTGAGCTGTGCTGAGCCCCTGGTGCTCCCCAGCAGAAGCCCTCTATGCTCCTCTCTGAGTGGACCCCAAGGCTCAGCGCTGAGCCCTGCAGCTTGAAGCTCAGAGTGCCACTGAATCCCTCGCCTTCCGATGGTCGACTACAGTAAAAACGCCCCAGCTGAACTCTCCAGAGGGGCTGCGGCAGACCCCTACATCCCTGGCCAAATGCGTCTCCTCATAGCTCTCCACCGTTTTCCAGGATCGCAAGCAACTGGCGAGAGTGATGGAATCCCCCTAGATGCAATCAATATTTCCTTTGCTTTTCTCTGGTCCGTCTATCTAACCCTCTTTTACCTCCCGCCACCATCCGAATGTTCTCCGGGGGGGAAATCCAGCCTTACCCCTGCCCAGACTGAGCAAGGCAGGGAGGAAGGGCAGGCTCTAAGACAGATGGAGAAAGGAAAGGAGGGACGGAGAAAAGCGGAGAGGAGGGGAGGTGGGGGCGCTCTTGATGTAGAGTCCCCTGTGGCAGAGAGGCTGATGGAGTGTCTCTCTCTCTCTCTCTCTCTCTCTCTCTCCTTCTGCCTCCCGCCCTCTCTTATCACTAAGCCATGCACAGCACTGCAGAAAATTGGAGTTTAGGAGAATCCCCCTATCTCTCTCTCTCGTTCTAGCTATTTCTCTCTTTCTCCTTCACTCCTGTGCTCTCTGCAAACCCCCTCCCATTGTCTCTTTCACCCCCCTCCCTTCTGGATCTGCTACCCCTGCTCAGTAATGCAGAACAGATCCAACACATACTGCGCAATGCCAGGCTTCAAAGCACCACAGCATTTATCACATGGGTGAGGAGACGCTGGGTATTAATTTACCAGACTGGAGTTGGGTCTTTTTTTCTTTTGTACATTGCAGGTGCAGAATCATAAGCTGCTGCACACATTTTCGGTCCATAATCACTAGAATACATTTTTTAAAGGTCTGATCCAAGAACATTGTGTTTCCTGACTCGCTGCAGCGGTATTCTCTTCTAAAAAACGCATATGATGGCAGACAAACAGATGAGAGAGTTTTCAGTCTGCCGCCCACCGGAGTACCACCAATTGCACGACAACCTAAACGCCATGGCAACAGAGTCACGTGGCCCACCCCTCGTCCGTTCTCACGGTGGTCCCCACTCTAAACTCATTGCTTCACATCACACACAGACACACTCAAGCATGAACATCCACACACACGCTTCAACAGCAGGGATACTCTGGATAGACACAGCTGGGCGAGACGCACAGAAACACACCATCACAGATAGATGTTGCAGGGGGCAGATTCTGATGCAAGATGGCTTTTATGTCAGGAGAGAAATGCACTAATTCAAAACCACATCCCAATCTTTATAATGAACACAATGGAATAATGGTGCAGTCAATTCTTTTTCCCTGAAAATGTAATTGCAGTTTCCTGTTTTTATAAATCCATTAAAAAGCAAAAAAAAAAAAAAAAAAAAAAAAAAGCAAAGCAGAAGAAATCAAACACTATTGTGCCTTTTGCTAGGGCTCCTTTATTTCATACAATGGGGTCTTTTCTCTTCATACTGAATCAGACTCTTTCTGGTCTCAACAGCTGTCTAATAGCTGTCAAGCCGACAGCTAACATCTACTTGACTGTGAAACCTGAATACCACTTTCAAAGCGTTGGCTTTACTAAAAACCCAGACCGCCAGAGGCAGTCCATAAAAATCAAAGAGAGCTCGTAAGGACAAAAATTTGAGCTTGGAATCAGGCAGCTTTATTCCACTCAAAGGGAACTCGTAATTGGTTCTTTAAAGCGGCGGAAAAGCGTGGATTAGAGTGACCTCTAGGAAATGAATGAGGCACAGAGCCACATGTCAATCGTCCGGGGTCATGTAGTTCAGCGCAGACACACAGCATACGCTCACGGCATGGTGACGAGTCTATGAGTGTTCTCAGGAGACTAGATTACTCAATGGATAACGTTTACTCATACATCCTTTTACGTTAGCAAAGAGCGCTCACACTCAGAACAAACCCCCTGTTTTTAGGTAACAGAGAGAAGTTACAGCACCATAAAAATCTTGCGGTCAGTTCTCAGAAAATGAAGTGATGAAAACAACATTTGAATATTCAAAATAGGTGCACATATGTTTCAGTGCCTCGCAAAACAGCAATGTAAATGATATGTTAGGGGTGTAAGCCAAAACACTATTTACACCTGAACTCATTAAAATGAACACTAAAAGTATAATGAAGTTTCTTAAGCCAAATATGTCACCACAATACACAGACCACTACTCTGTCTTACTGACCTCAATCCGAAAACAAAGAAGAAAAGAAAATCTGAATGTAATAAGTAAAAAAGACGAAAAAAAAAAAACTGCAGAAAAATACTGAATCATGTTTGTAAAGAAATGAATGACCTTATTTCAAATCAATCTATTCTTCATAAATGATACTCTCCATTAGCAGACTGCACGGCAGGCAACACAATGTAAGAAGCTCCAAAACCTACTCACCTTTTTCCAACTTGTAAGCATCTCAAAGTTCTTCTTCTGCTTTTCAGAACAACATAGTCCCATTGTCACTTCACATAAAAAAGCTAACAAAACCAAAAAGAAACGCCGCAAAAGTTCTATGAGAAATAACTCTGTCCTAGGCTCTTGCCTGCTTCCTCTCTCTCTATTCTCTTTTCTCAAGTGGAGTCAGGCAGGAAACATATAGCGATAAAGCTGACTTGACTGACTGGCCTACACAGTCTAACCAGAGACCAATGGCTCCTCCCTTCCACACAGGCCCGAGCATGTGTCCCCGCCTACTTCCCCTTTTCACTTGATAAACTGATTCACTGAAGTCACTTACTGGTAGACATCCTGCTTCCTTACAGGGCCTCCGGCAACAACTAACATACCTGAGCTAATCACTGAAAAATTCCAGATAACAAGTTTAGCAGACAGCTACGCTGATGTATTGTGAATGGAAAATGATGTGTATGAATTTGGGAAGTTCTTACAGAATGCTTGACCTCGACTGAAACAGAGACAGAATTGCGATTGCACAGGAACATCTTGACATCGTATTGCAATACCTCCACTGTGCAATCTTGCAAAGTCCAGAGTGATCCAATGCTGCCTTTGTCCCGTGCGTGGTTGTTTACATTGTCAACACACTGTGGATTATGCCTTGTGAGTTTTTTCACAGTTTAGTGACAGTAGAAAGACACATTTCCTAGAAGGTGATGATCAAAACTAGGTAAGAATAGAGTTACAGTAAGAGCAGGTTTCATATTTACCTCATTCTGTCTTATTTTCCATGATAACAGCAGATTACAGAGGTAAGACTTTTAATTACAATTAGGCACCATAATCACTGCTACAGCTAGGCTGATCTCCTTACTGCCCTTTCAGTCAAACTGAATCACAACGCTATAATTTAATATCCATTGCCCCTGCTACAGCTACAGACCTACCACTACATCTGTTTCAATAATTTTGTCATTTTTTCCCCTCTGAAGACGGCGGCGCTTCAAAGCTGAAGTGACCACACGTGAGTTAAAGTTTCCTACTGGCTAGCACTCTGCTCGGGGGCTTGCTCGCACGCAAACCCGCAAAGCGCTACACTCCTCTAACTGGATTCAGATGGCAGTGTTTGTCCAAGGCCGTCACCAGCATCAGCATGAAAGTGTGGCGAGGCTAATGATAGTGAGGGGCAGGGAAGCAGCTCCCTATTCTGAGGTCACGGCGACCAGGCTGGCGGTCAGCAGGGTGTGTGGTCCCGTAGCCTCGGATACACCTGCGCCCTTGGACACTGAAAGTGGAGACACCCTGGTTTTGATCATGGGTTCAATTACATCCTCTTTGGTTCCAAAAAGAAACAGGCTCTTTGTCAACCATTACGTCATATAAATGTTGGGAGGGAGCACAAGTCTGCAGATTCTGCATTAATGGTGCAATAATAAAACCATATTTGACAGCAATTTAGCAATAAAAATATGACGAAACCGATAATTGATTTCTTTCCTTTCCTGTACATTTGCACAACAATCAAGCACACTGAGGAATCAAAACTGTGACAAATGTTGTCCTCAAATCCTTTACAAAACAGAATTGGTCAACAATGCTTGGTGGTGCTACTGGGTCATACTGAGACTCTGACTCATGGCGAACAATGTGCCTGGCCTGGCTGACTGAGCGGCTGTATTGCTGCATGGCCTTGTGCTCATTGTCCTGACAGTCCCAGTGACGTGGTTGTCTGTAAAGACTCAACCTGGCTGCTTGGTCAAAAGCACTGCTATTGTCGTCTGGTAACCAGGGAGCAGAGGAGAGGGGGCAGCGGGAGGCAGGGGAAATTGAGAGACAGGAAGCTTGTGTCACGGTCACAGTCAACCGTCACGGTCTGACAACACCCCTCCCCATCCCAATCCTCCCTCAGACCACAGTGCAGAATACAGACGGAAATGGTCAACGCCAACCTGGGTGTTTATAATCTGACGCCGCCGTACAGTCTCCAGTGTCTGCGCAGGGGTTGAGTAATAGTGTGCTATGTACAGCAATTTGGTTAAGCTCTGCACAAATGAAATGCGCCTGAAAAACTTTTATGTGCATCAAAGCAAAGGGGAAGTAATTAGTTCTAAATAGCGGCTTTGTGTCATCTCTGAGTACCACAATGTGTTTATTTGTATTCACTTAAACCAAACTGGAAAGCTGATGTGAATATCCATAACGAAATGAGATAAAATGCTGGATTTAACTCATCTGTGAAGCCAATTGCGGAGAATGGCTTCTTTATCTATTTAGCTATGTTTAGCAGTGTTCTCTCAGCATGGAAATGTCTGTCTTTTATCGTACAGACATTCATGGTGTCCAGAGGATGTTCCAATGATCATCATGTGATTGACACTTTTGTTTTTAAGTAAGAAATGTTTTAATCAATTTGGATGGTTTGGAATTTAGATCATGTCCCCCTCAGGATAATTTGCAATAAGTTCAAAATCTAAATTTGGACGTGTCCAAAACTGGAAAATAACTACATATATACAAATTTAAAGACATACCCATCATGTTCAGATGGAATATCTTGCTAATTAGCGGACGTTAGCATGCTAGCATGCTGAATTAAGATGGTGAATATTGTACACTGAGCATATTGTTAACTGAGCATGCTAAAATTGTCATTGTGAGCATGTTAGCATGCTAACTGGCATTTAGCTCAATGGGCCACTAAGCCTACAAACAGCCTCATAAAGCCGCTATCATTACTGTAGATTCACAGTCATACTGAAAAATGAATTTTCAGTAACTATGTAAAGTTCTCAGATTGTTAAGGCTCCACATTATACATAAAATATTGCACAACAACTTTAGAGGTATGTGCAACTTATTTGACTCTTTTTCATCTCAGAGAAAATCTTTTAAATAAACTCAATCCTGGCCAAATTTGCTTACATTTCATTGCATTAGTATGCAAGTGTAATTACTAAATTGTCGGTTAAGTTTATTGTTTGAATACACTGATGTTATTTTAGACAGTAAAATTTATATTTAAACTCTAAATGATCCTACCTCCATTGTACGTTTGTTTGAAAACAAATGTTGATAACCATATTTGAGAGATCGTTGCAAAAAAAAAGTGTTTATGTACATATTTATGGTATATAAATATATCAGCTGATATATCGATATGAGAATAACACGGTGGCTCCAAAAATTCCAGTATCAGTTAGGCTCTAGAGAGTATGTTTAATAATGGTGCTACATCAGAGCTATTTAACTTGCTAACATTTGTGTTAGCAATTCTAGTTTTGCTTACTGGTTTCACTGGTGCTAGCTGGTGAAATATAAATGGTAAACTTTTTTAGTCCCCAAATGCATGCAATATTGTAAGTGACTGCACAGATCATTGCTGTGGCACTAATACCTTTTTTTAGATGCATAGAGCAGATGTGAACTTGTAAGTATAGATGGCGGAAAAACAATATTATGAAGGAGAGTAAATTGAGTGCCACAGAGAGCAATGATATATAGCACATTGTATCTGGGCATACCTTTAAAGCTGGTATGAACTTTCCTCTAAAAAGTCTTAATTTTCTCTGTTAATCTTAAACCACACTCTCTGTACAAACTTATGTCAGTCAGTTAAATATGACCTTTTATGATGACGTTAAAAGTGTGGACCAATGTCCCACTGAACTTAACCTTGCAACATTCCAGCCACACTGAAAATAAGTGACAAATGCATCTGTGTGCAGCTCAAATCATACTGCACGCACATCTGATGGTCGGCCGGTTGTGTAACATACCGTATGTCTCATATAGTTTGAATGAGTTGAGGAAACAGAAGCAGAACAACGCTTCCACGGAATACAGGTTATTCAAACATAACTCAGTAATCATGTATGCAAAACAGACACTCCTCATATGTTTTTTTTTTTCTTTTTTACAAGAGATCCATAAAATGATGCCAGCTCACACACTACCACAGAACGGCTGTTACTTTGCAAGTGCGTCAATGTGGTGAAAAGCAATTTACATTTTGCATACACAAATTGACAACCACACTGTCTGCAACAAAGTCCAATTGTACAGCAACAAGTTCAGGCTCAATGTCATGACCTCTGACAACTATTACATAACATAGACAGTTAGGATTAAAATTTTGTCATAATGATCAGCTGATTGATCTGTAACTGAACCTGTGAATTTCTTGCCATCGATCTAAAATTTGTTAATTTTGGTATGGGAGACATGGCACTATCAAGTGGGGGTGTGGCATGTTCCTTGGAGGTCTGATTTGGGTTGATTTGCATCTCAGTAGATAGACCAGGGTCTGACACAGTTAAATATACTACGAGTTAAGGTTGCACGCTATGACATGATCATAAATATCAGTCATTAAGAGCGTATTTGTGTTTATTTGACAACTTTTTAAACGTATTATTAAGAGATTACAGTATCTCCTATGCAAGACAACAAAAATGGAACCTGAAATCCTCTTTGAATAAATCCATTAAGCTAATTGTCTGAAATATGAAAGTGAAATGCTGTGTTTGGAAGAGAAATGTACCCTCCATAACAGGCAGCTCAAATGAATATCAACAACTGCATTTTCCATAATAGAAGTCCCATGTAAACGACAGGACAGACCTGAAGCTCAGAAAGTCACATTACATTGTGTATTAAGATCCAAAAGCTTCCTAACAACTTCACAAACACACTGTTTGCGCGCACACACACACACACACACACACACACACACACACACACACAAACACTATATAAAGGCTAAATTGTCCTACCTTATTGGAGGCCATGTCGCTGACTGAGCGGTAGGTCTGGATGGTCTCCAACTGATCCAGACACCAGTCCAGCTCCTCCATCGTCTCCATAGCCAGCTTCTGGTAGGATTCATCTGCCAACAGACACATGGACACGTAATCAGGCCCGAGAGGATCCATGTCCATAGTGGAGCCCCCCGACACAATGCATTGAGGTCCGAGGGTCCCAGAGTGGCTTGATCTGACAGAGGACTTGCCCGTGGGACATCCGGGAGACGCAGAGGAAGAGGGGGAGGAGTGTACGCAGAGCTCCTTCATCTCTTTACGCTCCACCACCTCAGAAAAGTTCAAGGAAGTCGTACTTTCAGACAAACTGAGGCTAGAGTTACTATTTGCCGATTCTCTGTAGACTCTTTCAGTTCGTACCCCCTCTTTCCCTCACCCTCGTGTGCTCTTCAAACCCCCTCCCACACGGTCTGGTCCCCCCGCCCTCTCTCTGGCTCTCTCTCGCCCCAGTACCACTCTGCTGAACTAGTGGCGTGCAAAGTAGGCGGTCTACTTCCTCCTGCTGTTGATGTGCCTGTGACCCCCCCCCCCCCAAACACATACAAATGTTGTGTACATACCGTTACAGTACACAAACCCACTGCCTGAAGAGGGGCTTTTGGTAAAAGAGCCTACTCTGGCTTTGCTTTTTTATGCTTAACAAATGCATCTCTATGATATCTAATACATAAAAACCATGGGGAGAAGAAGTAGAGAAGAAAAGGGAGCAAAGGGGAGTAAGAGAGACAAACAGACATGCACTTATTTGATGTTACGCTGCTGCAAAGCCAACCGCTTAAACCCCCTCCACTCCCGGTGACTTCCTTTCTGAAACATGCGGACCACTTCAAGGCTGTACTCTGCAGAACTGCAGGAGTAGCTCACACCACACCACCATGCTGCACAAACTGTCTCTCTCCTCTCTGAATCTCTCTGAGGGAGGAAAAAAAAATATATCAAACACCAAACTCTGTGTTTGCACAAGCAACACGAGGCAAACTTTGACTCCCTGAATTGGGGGGAGGCCAGGCCAGGGTCTCGCTGTGTGCCAAAGAAACCAAAGCACTTCCTCTTTGGCCCTGAACTCACACAAAACAAGGAGCGGAATTGCTGAATGGTGGAGTGACTGCCGAGGACAATCATAGCTGTCAATTCAATGAAATTGCTCTGTTGTTAGCATCTGTGTTAGACACACACGTTTAAGGAGGAAAAAAGCAGTTTTATGAGAAATGCACTGAGATGATAAAACATGCGGTAACAAACTAATAAGGAGCGTTCTCTGATTTACAGAAGAGACTGTTGATTCAACAAATTTCTGCCCGGAGGTAGGGAATGCTGAACGCATCTGGATCTCCCCCACCTTCCCTTTTCTATGGAAAAGACTGATCTCTACTTCATAGGGCTTCACACATGGAAGAGATTTAGCCCATATGCTTAGCACAACAGGACAGCCAGCGTGCTGCTCCCCAATTTACGTCAATATAGTGGATCAAAGCACTTCAAAGAACAGTGATGGCGCACAGACTCTGAACCACCAGTGTTTGACAAAGAACTTCAATGAAATCTTGAAAAATAAATGTGCCTCTGAGGAAACCTCCCACCATTGAATGACAGCAGAACAACATGATGACAGTGACTCTTCTGAATCCAAAAGGAGAGTCAAGTTTCAACCTTTTAAGCCTGACTGTGGTTTTATAGAAATCAGGCCACTGGCTCCTCAAATTACATGAGTCCGACTGCTAGCACTAGCCTCATTGCTCAGGTCAGACCAATTTTCCTTTACTTCAGCTCCAGGTTGGACAATTCAAAGAACCCTTGGCTACAATATACCACCAGAGGCCAAGCGTCATGGTCCAAACTATTCACAGGAACCACCGGCATCCAAGCCATGTAAAAGTCAGTGACATGGAGCAGAAATCAAAGCAGCTCATGCACGAGGCGGTGAGCTGTTGAAACAGGGTATAAACCAATATGCGGCTGCTTGAGCCATAGGGGCAGGAGACATTGCCAAGAAGGTGCGACCGCATCCTGCCCCCGTTCCCTCCAATGAAGGCATATAGAGACATTAGACAGTTTAACAGGGAAGTTAGGAAACATCAAAGACTTGGCTCATTGACGCTGCCTGTATGACCGGGATTCAGGTCAATTTTGAAGCTGGCAGCTGGTTTATATACACAGTCCAGAATCTGATGGCAGGAAAACCCCTCATATGTAGAACAAAAGTTTACTGGTTTCAGTATTTGGCTTCAAGCCACTTGCCTTGAGCAAAATTACTGAAGCAGAACATTATTCGTCTGTTGTGTCGCCTAAAACTGACAACAGCTGGACCTGGGGCCATGCTTCTCAACATGAATCATGTTGTAATAAAGTAAGTTTGAGTTGAAGCTGTGATTAAAACAAAGCTTTGCGCAGACATGCACAGAGTAGAAGTAGATAGAACCTGCTGAATCCATCATAAAACAGTGTGCTAAATGGGCTGACAGACATTTCACAATGTCACCAGTCAAAGGTGGTGTGACGCACTTTGAGTCTGAAAAACCTGCTCCCAGACAGAGTGCGAGGTACTTTTCCAGCCTGTTTTTTTAGTCTATTTTTTTTCTTCTGTGAGTCCTAATGCTTTGGCCATATGCTGGAGGCTGTCGAGAGGACAACAGACCTCAGTGTGCAGACAGACCCCGTCTGCCTCCCCTCTCTCTCCCTTTTCCCTCCAACTCTCTCCCCTATAGGGCCACAAACCGGCCTCTGTGAGAGCCATCAACTGCACCAACGACCAAGGCTGTGCTCAAATACCCCTCCACCCCCAACCCTTCATTCCCGCCCAGGACAACTTCCGCTCACATCCACCTCACACTGCCCCTCTCTGTGCTCTCAACCTACCCCCCAAAAACCTGTTTCCCTCGCCGTCTGGCTGAAGCTTGGTGTGCAGAACTGGACCGCCTATTATATTATCTACTACTATACCTACTGATAAACTACAGCCAGTGGCTGAAGGAGTATGCAGATGCTTTACTTTAGTAAAGTAGTAATACTGAACAGGACTGATACAAGCACTCAGAATTGCAATTTCTGCATTCAAAAATATGTGAAAAAAAAAAATGTAAATGTATCAATGATTAGTATATAAAAAAAATGTATCATTAAGATTATTGATGCAATAACATGTAAGAAGCATTTGAATGTCATAGGTGCTCATTTCTACAACTTTATTGGTTTGCGTCACCCACTTTTTATACTATCAGGTAGTTAAATCGACATTGCTGAAAACCCTTGGCTACCATCTGACAACTGTTTAGCTCAGGCCAAGGACCCCTTAGCTGATACAGAGACAGAGCCGAGACCCTGTTACATAAAATGCATAAAACTCAATTGCCATGTATAGTAGACAGCTTGGCAGCAGTTGTAGCATCGCTGATGTAAGGCATGTTACCCTCACCCTCTGGAATCTTCTTTATAGATATGGCGGGTACATTAGCTACTGCACGATAACTTACAAAACAATCCACTCAAAAGAATGTCCGTACGCTTGGGATAAAAAAGCAGAGAACTGGCCAAAGCGAAATTAGTGCACGATGGGTGGACAATTAATTTCTAATATAATCTATTTGCTAATAATATATTGGATTCATGTTGATGTGTATTTCAGCTCAGTTGGTAGAGCAGATGTCCCATTTACAGAGGCTCTGTCCCCACTGCAGCAGCCCAGGGTTCGAATCTGACCTATGGCCCTTTGCTGCATGCCCAAAACTCATCCTTGTGTTGATAATTTTGTCTAATCTCTTTCAAGAGATATCTGCATAAGACTGCAGCAACATTTGTAAAAAAAAACAAAAAAACAGAAAAAAAGTCTGCACTTCAAACAATGTGTTCCACATGTTTGCTCATTGATTTCTCTACCTGCAGAATTATATTCACAAAGATCTATATGAAATGCATTTTATTTCATGTTTTGTATGTTAACTCTAACTATAGCTATTAATGCCCTAGAAAGAAAATTGAACACGTGTCCCTTTGAAGTGAAGTACAAAATTCACAAATAGTATTTTAAAATGACTGGAACATAAAGTCATTGAATAGCTGTATGTTGCTGCACTGGCAACCGCAAGAGTTTCTGTTGAGTAGCATTACACGTTTAAATGCAATGTTTGAGTTTACTTGGTGAGGTTGACTTTACCACATTGACAAACATGACTCAAGTCTTGTTAATCACACTAATTTGACTTGTCAGGAAACAATTGGGCCACTTTCAACAGAAGGTCTATGAAAACACTTGAATCATCACCGTCAGTTACAGTGTAAATAGTTCAGAGGTTTCTGCATGTACGCAAAGACACACATTCCTCGTCATGAAGGTGAAAACACTTTAACACTGACACATGCACATACTGGAGGCTGTTTGTGTTTTACTTCACACCAAACGTGAAGCCGAGACAAGCTGAGGCTGAGCAATGAATCACCTTTGTATCACTCCCAATGTACGTCAATTCGTCTATCAGTCATGTTAGGGGAAAAACAGAGTTTGATACAACAAAACAGATGAATAAAGAAAAGGAGAGAAGCACTTCACTTCTAGAATATGTTTGGCCAATCAGAAAGTGACACAAAGGAGATATCTACCTCTTCATGTGAACACTCAACTCAATACACGCCTAGTGGGAAAATAAATGAATTGTATTTGTATTTTTGTATTTGATCAGTGACTTGCCTCCAGCAATTTTAACTGTTTGTTCTTTAACAGTGTAATTTTTAATGTGTTTATGGCTTTGTATCATTATAATTAATACATCTACTACTTTATTTTTTCACGTACTGTTAGTTATAAAGTTTTATTTATATTTTTTTATTAAATTCAATTTAGTACTTTTTGAAGGCTTTTCTAAGCAATTCTGAGTGCTTTCTAGAAACAAGTGAGATAATGAGGAAAATAAGTTAGACAATGACATAATTAAAACAAATCTCAAACAGTTAACCTCAAACTGCGGTTAACTGTGGCTGCTGTTTGCTAGTTAGCACAGTTAGTCATGAAGCTAGCAGTCCAGACAGGGAGCTCAGAGAGCCCGGGGAGTGTTGGGTGTTTTTACACTGCTAGCATGGAAGCTTTGGACCAGGATGGGGCTAGCTGTCTTCAAATAATATTCTTACATATTGCATCTTTGTACTGTATACAAACCCACTATTTATTTTTTAAACTATCAGCAGCATACAGATCAGTATCTTTATTGCTCATTAGTTGAGTCATTCCTCCTATCTTAATGTAGTTGGTTTATATTGTATTTTGTGTGCATGTGTTCTGTTGTTTGGTTTTTCTTTGCTGGCCTCTACCTACCACTCAAATTCTTATCTTATCAGATTCTAAGGAAAAATGTCTCATGGTCAAAGAAAAATATCTGAATTTCCTATTGTCAGACCAACAACAGGGTTATATGCAAGGTGTAGCATTTGGATATCTCAATAAAATGCTTAAAGCAGCATTTAAAGCGATGTAACACGTTGTGAGGTAGACATTTACAGTAGGTCCAACCCCGAAACCACAGCATCACCCTTTGTCTCCTCTCACAAGCAACCCGCACAACTGATTATGTCTCTTCATAGTTTACATCTGTGGCATAATCTACTTAACTATCAAAACAAAAGGCTTCCATACACACAGACACACACACACACACACACCCACACACACACACACACACAGACACACACACACACACACACCTCATCACAGCCTGTTTGACAGCCCCTTCACAATGCACCATGGAGCTGTGTTGGCACGAGCTAGCTTGAGGGATGGGCCGCAGCGAGGTTTATGACTGTGCTGACGTCAATGACATAATTCAAATACTTAACCAGGCTGCACGCTTCAAGCCCTCCGGATCCTCTCCTCTGGCTGCAAGCCTGGAAAACCTGACATGGATTAATGCAGGCAGGAGTGGAGTGGACTGGCCAGACTGTAAATGATGGGTCAGATTTGTTCTGGATGTAGTTTTGTGGTGAGATGTCTGTCTCTGTGTCCATCCAACCCTTCGTTTGATTATTATTTTAACTTTTACACACAAAAAAATGTGGCTTAAACAAGAGTCATCCAGACAAACCATGAAGGTTAATCTCTCTGAATGATAAAACACTGCAGATGCAGCAGATGTATAAACGTTTAATTAAAAATATTTAGACAATTACAGACACTACTCCTTTGCTTTGGTTTCTATATATCATGATTTGTGTATTATATTTATGCACACATGGACTTAAACACCTTCAGACCAGACGGACCCACCTGCCCTGATTTGAAAGTGATTACTCCTTGTTCTTAAGCACCAAAAGGCAGATTAATACCTGCTATTCTTCTTCATTATTATTTTAGAGTAACCTGTTTCAGATTGATTATCATCAATTCTCTTTCAGGACATGTTTAGAAAATCAGACAAAAGATGAATGAGTAATTCTTATTGTGCTGGGCCCCACACCCTGGGCCATTTACGCACACAGTTTTGTGTGTCTACTCAGTTTCAAAGCAAAAACAAACTAGGTTGTTTAAATGTTTTCTGACATACTGAATTCATTTTGCACGGTTTGCATTAAATTCTTGTGAACTGGTTTAATAAGCATCTGACATGCATCCCACAAAGAAAGACAAACTGTTAATTTTTGTCAACAAAGACTGTAACACTTCAAAAGCTATGAACAGGTAAAAACACTACAGCATTTTTAAGATGATATAGCCCTTGGAACAAAAGGCAAAGTCATGAGAAGTCTTTTACAATCTTACTCAAATTCAATTACTCAATTTTTTCATTGGAAGGCCTAAAAGGAAACTTGATGAAAGGGCATAGCAATAGAAACACACTGCAATACAAGGTAATATTATACTGAATCATACTGTGTTAAGATGCAAAATGATGTGTCACAGCAACTATTATCGAACACACTTCAAATCTGTAGTCTTCACTAAATAAATTATAACTCACCTGAGAACATCCAAAATACATTCTATGAATTTTATAGAGATCTTAAGTTCAAAATCCTGATATATCCTACAATAGAAGTTGCTTAAACAGTTTGACTTTTTTGGAAATAGACTTAGTGTCCTTCTTGCTGATGCCAATAAATGAGAAAAAATGTATACCACTCTAATAAAGGTCCGCTAAATAGAAGACTTCAGTCAAAAGACTTTTAGCTTAATATAAACACTGGAAACAGGGAGAGAGAGCTAGCCTGGCTCTGTCTGCAGATAACAAAATATGCCTACGTGCATCTCCAAAGAAGCGCCTTGGTTTCATGTAGACCAATGTATATTTTCTATGGATTAAACAAGCGAGATTCTTTAGAGGTGCAGGTACTGTAGACTTAATTTGTTATCTTTGGACAGAGCACATTCAACAAACAAGATTTAACATGTAAGTTTGTGAGCTGTGAACTTCAGACATGCTGGTAGATGTATTTCTTATATGTTAATTTTGTACAATATTATGTTATGTATATAGGAGTTTATTCTATTCTTTTCTATTTCTTACCTTTTAATTATATTGTTTATTTTTTACTATTTTTATTGTTTCTTAAAATACTACTGTCCTTCGGCTGCTGTGGCAAACAAATTTCCACATTTGTGGGACAATAAAGGAATACTGATTTTGATTCTGACTGAACAGAGGCAGAGTTTAGCAGCCTAGCTACCGGGCTGCTTGCTGTCACCATATACATAACCGACAAATTTGAGAATGATATTGATTTTTCCATTAAAGTGTTGAGGAGACAGCTAATAAGTGTATTTCCAAAATGTTGACATATTTCTTTAATAGTTCAATTTACACATTACCCCATTAGTTTGTGTTCTGACTAGCATATGTCTGCTAGTTTTAATTTAATAGAGGTAACTCAGAGAATAGAAGAATGTATTGTAAATGTAAAAATGTACATGTGCACCACAATATCTCAAAAACTTGTGAAATATATTCTCCTGTCTAGTATTAATATCTCATTATATCAATAGCTCATTAAATTACATGGCAGTTTCGGGGAATAAATTAAAACCAAGATTTTTCATATTTACAATATTAATGAAGTAATAACACAAACTTAAAAATAATAATTTTCCCATAACTGAATAAACAAGCTCTTCTCAGAGGAAAATAAGGTCACAGAACACTGTTTGAAGCTGGGAGGTGGCAGGGACCGCCAATTAAAAACAAAATAAAAGAATATGAAACTGTCTTGTCCTTTAAGGTCAGTTTTTTTATTCAGGTATGAAAACAAAGAGTTTGTTTATCAAGTTTGTTTGGGCATAAAATAAACCAATTATTGAAGATCTTTCTCTTCCAATTATAATTTCTTCCCCAAAACTCCACAGTATTATTATAATAATTATTATTATAGTTAGATAGACACAATCAGCTCGAAAGTAATACTTTCGTGAGCTAAAGGGAGTTAAGAATTACAAGCAAGGAACAGCTTGTATTTCTTCTTTGTTTAACCTATTTTTTTTTGTTTCATTTCTTTCCAGTTAAGGTTCAAAGCCTACTTGCTAAAAGAAACAACATGCTGATTTTTAAGTTGAAGTAGGGCAGCCTGCTTGGGCCAACAGGTTCCACTTTGGGCAGCGCCGCCTTAAACATTAATTTGTTATAGCACTGTGTAAACATTCATTTCTCAATACTGACTCCTCGAACATGAAGAGGTTTCACATCCCCTTCTTGGTCAAATAACTAACCATGGACCCTGGAGTCCCAGCCATCTGGGACAATATTCAACAAGTGATGACCGTCACTGACTAATCATCAATCCTTGACAGTCAAAGACGTCATTATCAAGCATTCTCCTCAATAGTACTAATTTTAAGGCGTAATATAGAGGAAAGCCTATAATCTGAATCAGTCAGGGAAGAGTGAGCCCTTTGTTGACTGCAGGGTTCATGGGACTGCATGTGATCTGGCCAAGATGGTTTGTGAAGCGTAAACTGCAAACTCACATGAGGAAAACTACAATCTCCTAACGTTACTGGAGTAAGATGGTAAACAGCCCAGAATGACGCATTTGGAGCTGAGCAGATCTTTAATATGCCCCACCCCCCACAGTTTTCTGCTTCTTATGCACTTTCACCCAGTGACTGTGGTTACGTTCCTGCTCTTTTTGTTTATTTCATCCAATGTGACCTTTTTTCTGCTTCTCCCATATCACATCTGATTAAAAGACTCAAAACTCTGACGTCTCTCTCTGACCTCTGCTGTGTTTTTGTTCTCTCCCGTTTCATTCCCTCCAACAATTTGGCATATCTCTCACATGTTCTTGAACCTGCTCTATCTCTGTGTCTAACCTCGCTATCTTTCTGCAGAAATTCAGACTACTCTCTCTGAAGTGTTTTACTCATTTTCAATGTGTCCATCTTAAAGTTTCATAGAGCTCCTTATGTATGTGATGTTTGACGCAGGTACTGTATATTTTTCAACACTGTGCATATTGCCTCACTAAATAAGACAGACACAAAACAGGAAAAATCTGTTCTCCTTTTCCAGGCTGAGAGTTGAGGAAAACAAGACAGAAAGCAGCAAAGAGGATGTGAGGGCATATGTCCCTGTTATATTGTTAATTGTTGTAATGTCCTCCTTCATAATTTGAACAATTACTATTATTTAGAGGCAGGTGGGCTGTATACTCTTTGCACAATTAGGAAAAGCTGGAGATGGATATATTCTGTGGTGGGACAAGAGTAAAAAGATGCATCATTAGAAACACAAGTGTACTTGTCTCAGAGGTTTCAAACAAATCCACAGAGTACATCCCATTTGTTTTTTCATTCTATCTTGCCGGAGGCCAGTAACGCAATGGTTTCACTCGTCAGAGTTTACTCTGAGAAGGTCAAGGTTTGTGAGAAGTGTGGAGGAGGAAGGACAATAAGAGCCTCACAGTTGTCTCGTATTTTTTCCTGCTGCGGGACGCTCCTAGCAGCCCATCTGTACTGATAGGAAGTGGAGAGCACCCGTGTGCAGGCTGTGCTGACGTCAATCGGGCTTGAAGAACCAGTGCAGCAGGAACTAATATCCCAACCTCCCTCCTCCCTTTCTCTCACCCGTCCTCTCCCTCCTTTTCATCTACCTGATCTGAATCTGAACCATGAATTATCTTACTGTGTTTCTCACCCTCTTTCTGTCCCTCTGTCCGGTCAAAGCGTCAGTTCATGGGAATTTTTCTGTTGTTATCAAGTCAGAGCTTCCTGTATCCATAACTCAGAAGATTACAGTTTCTATTTGCGCCTGCAAAAATGCTCCAAGATAACGCACGTTGTGCTGGTCATCTAAACATCTATTACCATGTTGACATGGACATGCAGAACACTTAATGTGAAATGTTTACTGTGGTGTGTTTGTAACTGCACAATTTATTCTATTCTTTGCAAATGTTTGAGTCTGCAGTAACGCTTATGTATGCTACTGTCATTCATTGTACATAACACTTCCACTTACAAATGTTGTTGGCAACTGTGCAGGAGAGCTTAACTGATTAGTCAATCGAAAAGGAAAATTAGTTTCCATCTATTTTGATAATTCGTTAATTGTCATATAAGCAAAAATGTCATATATTTTCTGGTTTCATATTTCAAATGTGAGGATTTGTCACTTTCCTTTGCAAGTTATGATGTAAAGGAAAAGTCTTTGGTTTTTCACTGTTGGATGGACAAGAGGTGCAGTTTGAACACGTCACTTTGGCCTCTGGGAAATGGCAATGAACATTTTTTAAACAATTTTTTGACATTTTATCGACTGAGTTAATTCTTACTAAATTAACTGATTAAATAATCGGTAGTTTATAATTAATGAAACTAATTGTTAGGTGCATCCCCGCTGTGCAGATTTTTGTCACATGCCAGTGAATTTCCATGTCTGGCTTTAATGCATGAAACTGCACGTGCTTGGGATTAACACAAAATATGGTGTGTATTTATTTTGGGATCATTATCTCACATTCTTTTGTATCATTAAAATCTTAAGCAGAGCATGGTCCTCCACAAACAGACCAAGAGCAGTGAATTCCATTGCATGCATGTGCCAGTTTCCCATAGTTCCCAGAATCATTGATCCTGATGAGGGTGTGATTAGGGTTAGGGTTACTAGAAGGCTTTGGACAGGACTCACCTGACAGGCAGACTTTGGTGACAGAAGGCTGATTGGCAGAAGGAGACTTTCTGCAACCAGAGAGAAACAAGTCTGTAACTGTGTCACAAATGGTTGCACTATTTTTTCCATAGTTTGATCTGGTTTCAGCAGCAGTCAATGTTGCCACAGCACAAACATAAAACAGGTGCTTCTACAGTTCTCTGAACTGGTAACAGGTCAGATTTTCTACCTTGGGACGTTGTCATTTCTGATTCAGTTTTGGCTCACTATGACCTCTCTCTCTGAGGTCATATTGACTCTTTGTTCACCTCTGAAAAAACCTGATGAAACTGCAGCAAATGACCCAGTTCTGTGATCAGAGGAGCTTTCATGCACTCTTCAAATGAGATGAGGTAACCTCCTTTTCCAGCAATAAAATCTAATAAAATGTCACTGTGTCCAGTTTAAGTTTTCAGTGCTGCAAACCAGCTTCAGCATTAAAAGCTCAAGCTCTCTAAAACTTGGTTTAAAGTCAGTGGCTCCTTCAAGAGAATATCCAATTAAGAGCTTTTTTGATGCACTAGCGCCCCCAAGTGAGGCATGTCGGCATCTTGAACTGTGGCATCTCAATATATTCTGAGAGCTAAAATTTCTCATGCAGCTTTCCAACAAAGATCATGTCAGGGATTTCTAGCAGTATATGAATTACAAATAGCACCATTATTGTTGCACAAGTCACCATTCTCACAAAGCACTTGTGGATACTAGAATAAAATGATGAGCTGACTTACTTAGAGGATGCACATTGTACATTTGTCAAGGTGGTGAAGTTATTCCTGACGGTTCGAAGGCTTGCCAGAACCTTAAGAACAAAGTAAGAAAAAGCAATGAGAAGAAGCCACAGGAACCACTAATGGGGTTAAAAGGAAATTAATATTTACATGAAAAAGAAAAAAAGGTATGTAATAGTAATTGAGGATTCAAAATTGACACTGACAGAAGGTTTTGAGAGAATACACAGTGATAACGTGACAATTTCATTGAGATTCTACTTACTATTGTGATAATGTTACAGCTACAAAGTTTGTAGCTGAATATGCAGACTGATTGACTGATTGTTGCACCTGCATCATTTAAAATTGTCAATTAGCACTGTTTGCAGCTGCATCTCAATACTGAATCGTGCTCATTGCCCCCACTACCATCCAAAACAGGATACATTTTTCACCTTTAGTAATTACTGATGGAGATTAGATGAAATTTAGCAAGGTAATAAAACCTGGATTTTCTCTTAAATATATTCTAACAAGGTAGGACACTATAGTTGCTGCATTCATTAGAAAAAAAGCAGCACAAAACTTACTACTATCTTTCAAGTTTCAAAAAGAGACACAATCATCACATGACATAATTTTTACTAGGAACTTATTGTGCCAATCAGAGAGCCGAAGACAAGTCTAAAATGACTTGCTGTGCCTACTAAAGGCCACCAGGGGGGCAGGGAAGTTCATTATGAAGTGCTTCTCATCTTAAAGCCCCTTGAGGAAAATTGAGTTTGTCCAGGAAAAAAAAAAAAAAAACCTACTTAGCAAAACTAATTTAAGATGACTTTGATTTATTTACTTTTAATCAGCTCTTACCTGCGCAAATGGAGTCACAATCAAGTCCTCTCCATGCCTGAAATGATGTGAGGAAACTCTTAAGCACAATAATAATGCAGTATAATTTTGCACAACAAAATGATAATGTTTATACAACACTAGTCTCTTTAATCATCATTTCAACTCACAGTTCTCCAACAATTGAAGAGTTTCGAGACAAGGACTTGGGTGACAAGTCGTAGTCGCTGTCGGAGCGGTACAGGAAGGACTCCCGGCGCTGGCCATGGCTCGCCAGGTTGGGATGTAGGACCAGACCTGAACCTGGGGATGCTTGCATGTCTGAAGGACTGCAGCACAACGACGGGCCATTCTCCACTTCGAAGCTAAGACAAAAGCACAGCAGTAAACAGTTAAAGAAGTGTCATTTAACTGCTGACAAGATAGTCATTTCATAAAACTGGGCCGTCAGTGCCCTGGAAATATTTCTTAAATTAAGGCTTCATGACAAATTCAGATACACTTAATATGACATTTTTACTGTGGTGTGTTTGTAACTGCACAATTTATTCTATTGACTGCACATGTATAAGCCTGCAGTAACTGCAGTAATATAGTAGCTATATGCTACTGTCATTCATTGTTTAACATACTTCCTTTAAATTATAAATGTTGTTGGCAACTGTGCAGGAGAGTTAAATGATTAACTGACTAGCCAATCAAAATAAAATGAGTCTCCATCTATTTTGAAAATCTGTTAACTGTCATTCAAGCAAAAATTTCACATTTTCTGGTTTCATATTTTAAGTGTAAGGATTTGCTGTTTCCCTTTTGCCCAAAAAAACTTAAAACCACAAGAATACACTGCGCGGCACCTAAATGCTCTCGCTGTTTGGTAGTGTACTGTGAGTTATGCGGTACTTGGTATACGCTTGTCATGTTTCAGGCAATGGTTGTCTGGTCACAAATCGTATTACATCTAAAAAGTACACTAAAATATGTTTCTAATAACATTTGATGCAAGAAACAGGCAATGTAATAACAGATTCTTGATTCATCTTTGATTAACACTGATTAACACTTTTCACAGTTTGATCTGAGTTGCCTGTCGCCCTCTCTTGTTCAACTTCTAAATTCTTTGTACACTCTGCAGTTCCAACAGCAGTCTCAAAGCTGGCAAAGAAAAAATGCTGCCGTTTACTTTTGAAGGCAAATGAGCTAGGAGCTCTGGGTGCAGAAAGTTTAACATTATTCATTTACATGCACTGCTCACACTGTACTGTAAGGGTGTCACAATTTCGATTTTAAATCGAAATCGACCGAAATTAAGTCACAATCTCGAACTTCGAATTAAAAATGGAATCGTCGATGCTGCCACGCCCCCATGTCACGTCCGGTCGGCTTGCCAAGCATAAAAAAACACAAACGTGTTGAAGTGCTGCGAGTCAACCTCCTCGCATTATACATTATATGATATTGTTTTAAATTTGACAATGTAGGGTGGTACATTGCGAACAAAGGTCAGATATTATATTGCATAAAAGTCTAGTCTAAAAATGGCATAGCAACCTGTAAATAATAAATGTAAAAATCGAGAATCGAATTGAACCGAGACCTTGGAATTGAAAATGTAATCGAATTGAGGATTTGGAGAATTGTGACACCCCTACTGTACTGACACAAAGCTGGTTGAAATTTGCCAGTTTGTCTTTAAAATAAATCAAAACAATCATTAATTTATTAAGTACTTTCAATAAACTGCCAATAAGCATTGACTTGCGCAACATGTTCACTTATCCCATCCAGGAAAGAGGTGGTTGCATAAACCCAAAAATGATTACTCATCCATCCATCCATGTACCAGAAACCAGACTATTGTGCTCATTAAATAAGCATGCTTTGCTGGTCAGTGACAGGAGGGGAGGGGTTGTTTTATTGTAAACTGCTGCTCTGGCCTGTGTCTGTCCATGACAGCTCCACTCATTCATCCCTACTTAGCAGCAAAGACAGGATCAACTCTTTGTAGTGTTTATGTCAGGCCCATTCTAGGGTTCATTCTGTTTTTTCTTACAATGACGGATAACCTCAACCACACCTAATGGTTTTTAAAACACACACAGATCCTGCACATAAGTTTCTGTGTCTGTATCTACCTGCGAGGGAGTGCAGATGGTGAGAACAGTACTTCAATCTGGAACAAAAATCTCATCTGATTGCTTCAGATTAATGTTTTTGGGTTAGGGTTAGAATAAAACTGAAAACATGACCAGTCTAACTCAACATATAATCTAATAATAGCCTTTTAGACAAATAATACATTTACAGTCTGATACAAGGATATGCAATTACAAAACAAAACAAAAAATGTGGTGCAAGAATTCCTAACAGTGAATTTCTCAAGAACTGCTCAGTGCCAAAGCAAACCAGAAAGAAGCAGATTTCTTAATACAAATTGTTTTGTGTAAACGTAGAGCAAACATCTACAGTACATCTACCCAGCATGTTTGCTGATGCCACAGTGAAACCACCAAACATGCACAGATGGATATAATCCATGTCTGTTAGTCAGCATGAAGCGGGTGCTGGAGGAGAGATATTGTGTAAACAGATGATCAGGTCAGATGGACCGCAGTTTAGAGGGTCAAAGTGTCAATGCCCAGCAGGAATAACAAATACCACAAATTATGAATGAAAAAGAATAACTCTCACTGAGTCCTGAGTTTAACCTGGATAATATGGACACACAGGTTGAATCTGGAAAACTGATAAATACAACACAGTGTTTTATTTTTCAGTCCAACTGCAGTAGAAAGGTATCCACAATCAAACATCTTATAGCTTTCACAAACATACTCAGCACTCAGCCAGCATCTCTAAAAAAATATATCTTTTAGTGGACTAACTGTCCCAAAGGTCAAGTCACTGTTTGGCCTACATTTACCCCCCCCCCCCCCTCTATAATTTCTGCAACATGTTGGATTAACCGGGCGCATATCCCACTGAGACACTCAGTCCCACACTTCAGCCAGAGGAGTTAGGATTAATGTGAAAAATGCAGACTCTGATTACACACATGACACAACGATAAACGTCATCCATGCAGCGCGTTGCGTCATCCAAATTCCAACTTTATAACATTAAAAGCATGCTTTACCTTCAGCCATCTAATCTCTTAATCTGACATAGGCGTAGAAACACAGTATGTTAACAACACATATTTTCTGTAGAAAAGCAGTCTGGTAGAATGAATCTAATAATATTCAATTTTCCCTTTCTAGGAAACAAGTTTGAATCTCTGGCTGCCACCTGTCCAATGATGCCATAATTTGAAAACATCTAAACAGACGTAGAGAGGAAAGAAAAGAGGCAGTCTAAATTAACAATTTAGAAACAAACAAAGAAGAAAAAGTAAGAAATATTTCAAACACAACTTTAAAGAGTCACCTGGGAGCCGAGAGGTGTGCTCTACTGACCACTTCCTCGCTGAAATCAAAGTGGCCAACTCTGCACCTGGGGGACTTCCGTGGCATTCTTCTCTCTATTCCACCTCCACCCTCATTGGGCAACAAAAAACACCGAAACTGAGGCTGCTCACTCAAACACGCATACAGATTTACACACTGACAGACCCTCTTTCTGTACAGGCCACGTGCTGCTGGACGAACAGAGGCTTTGGCAGACGCTAACAGGCAGATCTGGGCTGGAGCACTCGCAGGCACTCTGTCTATCTGGCTGCCTGTCGTTTTTTCCCTCTGTATTAAACCACTGCAGATTAGTCAGGGAGTTCATCATCCCATCCCCGCCCTTCACCGGGCCACCTATGATGTCCTATAAAAACATATGCACTTGAGTTTAACGTGAAAAAAAGGGAGGTTTTAAAGTACAATATCAAGATATACATATATTTGCCAACATAGAACCGCTCACTAATGTGCATATGTAATAATTTACGTATTTAATAGAGAAAAACATCTGCGTTATGAGGATCCTTTCTCTCAGTTCATATATATATTTCAACATACTCGCCACAATAACAACTTAAGAACTTTTTACCTTTGCAAGAAAATGATTCAGCTAATTCACAAATGTTTATTTTTCTCTATTAAAACTTAAAATAGAGAAGAAAAACATGAGAGTACACTGAGACTTAAGGTCTTCATTGTCACAAAAAGTTTTTTTTTTATGGCAGGAGAGCAGGGGTGAGATGCTGAGAGGAGGGACTGTTAGTAGGGTAGAAGTGTGTGGGACAAGGTTCCTAAGATGTTCTAGAGAGATATAAAGGTCACACATTGGGAAAAAAACAAAAAACACATGAAGTGATGCAAAAATTATGTTTAAGAGTAAAATCGCCTGATTTTAAGAGTTTGAGATTTCAGCCACAAATGTCCTCATTGTCAGACTGCTATCTGTAAAAATGACCTCAAATAAACTATAATAGTATTTATGGTCTACTATTGGCAGAGCCAGTGTATTATTAGAAAAACCTCAGTGTTTATTTAACAGTTTATCAGTGTTTGTACATCCACATCAGAAGAGCTCATTTAGCATTAAAGATATCTGAACAGGCTGTAAAGCACCATGTGTGACTGGGTGAGATTTGAGAAGCACCAGACCCTCCTGTTATCATCCGAGTGGAAACAGAGGAAAAAAAAATACACGCTGGCTTGCTTAACCTAGACTCCTGCTATATAAATACATATTTTTTTAAAACATCGACTCCAGCATCACACACTGGATCCAGAAAAGAAAGTAAAGAACTGCTACTCATTTAAATCATTACAAGCACTGATAATAGCATATATTCGTGCAAGTGTCTTGGAAGGCCTTTTTACTTGAAGCACATTCTGAGGAAAAGCACTCCGCTGCTCTGCTCAGTACCTTTCAGTGTTTCAACAATGGAAACATTTTATGATGAAATAATGTCACCATCTCTCACACATTTCAACACATAAATAATAGCAGTGCTGTAACAGCACGTGCCTGAGAGGCAACAGAGGATCTGGATGAGATTTATTCAAGAAACTCTTCTTTATTTGTATACCATTATAATTCGGCCTTTACATCTGTACACTCTGTCGCTACAGCCGTTCCTTCTCTGTTGCTTTTCCTGAGGTTTGTCAAAATTATTTTTCAATTCTCTTTCATTTTTGAGATCACTATCCGACACAAGTGTCTAAAGATAGAGGATGTCCTTTATTGTACAGACTGTAAAGCCCTCTGAGGAAAAAAACATTTTGGCTCTATGAAAAAATGTAACTTGAAAAATGCGGGTGCGAGAACATCTATGATCACCAGTGTCTGTGTCGTGGACTCTGGACAATTTTGGCAGCTTGAAATAAACTACTGTTAAGGGTCTGTGTGTGACTTTCTAAATAAAGCCCAAATAACAATGTAGCCCTCTAACAACAGAGTATATAAATAACAAATTGAGAGTGAATCAAGTATCTCCCTCTCGCACAAACACAGTAACTAAATTCTTACCAGGTATTTGCTACAGTGAAGCGCCTGTAGCGACGGAGATGTTTGTTTACCACCTGCTTGCGAAAACATCTCGGTGAAAGTTTCTGACCAGGATCAAAAGCAACAGCACTGCATTGGTCCGACCTGAGCTCCCCGCACTCTCCACTGGCTTCCATTAGTGTGTAACAACAAAATCTGATGCAAGAAGTGTGACACAAGCTATGGCCTCCTTTTAAAACAGCTGAAACCAAATTAACTATCAGAGCCTTTTCTTTAGTAAAGATTACCTAGTCAGGTCTCAAAAGACACACTGGAAAGAAGACACAGCACTTACAAGCATTCACTCATATACTCAGAAGAATTTGATTCTAACTTTATGATCAATTTGATTGGTAGATACATTTTGGACCCATCCCCTCACAATATCAATGATGCAAATCAAAATCCAACACAACATCATAAAAAAGCTGATTGGCTAATCGATAGCAGCTGGAAAATACCACTAGAAGTTGTGGTGTGTCCACAGCGACAAACAACAAACAGAGCAGAAGTTTTCCAGTTCCTGACTTTTAATCCAGATAATTGCAACTCATGCCTTTAAAAAGCAGTCGCGCGGAGTAGAGTGTCATAGAGATGAAAGCAGCTGACAAGCAAGTCAATGGACAGAGAGCGCTTAATCATCTGTAGTTTAGTGGGCTGAGTCACAGTGGATCAAAGAAAAATTATTTATTGGGCAAATTGACTTTCAATGATGTAAAGTGGTCCCTTTTATCCATATTGCCTCCATAATGCTACCATGGAACAACAGTCTACTGTGCTCTGCATCAGAGGCAGACACAACAATAACAGTGTGTTGAACTAAATTACTGCCAATTATTTTGTACCATCTGATGCCCCAGAAAAGTTCAGAAAACAACTGATACGTTGAAGAAAACAAGGAGTTGAAAACACACACCAAAGTATAAAACATAAATGTTACTGCCAACTTTGCTGCTAATTTGCAGATCTGATGGTGAGACGGGACACAACACCAGACTCCCACTGTTCCTGACACACAACGTTTTCTGAAAATTCTACTCCCACAAAAATACAAACCTTTAACTATAACCAAATAAAATCTAAATACAGGTCTCAAAAACGATCTTCCTCAGATATGTAGGCATCATTTCTACATGACACTTGCACTATAAACGATGTGTCACTGTGATGACTGAGCCTTACCTGTCGGGATCAGCTTGTGTGATGTCGATTCGAGGCAGAGAGACGATGGGCAGACTTGTAGGTCTACTCCGGGTCACTGGATCTTCTTCAGGCGTGAGCGACCTGCCCCTGTCCCTCTCCTTTTCAGCCTGTCGCCATGACAATGGAGGCAGCTGCAGGTTGCCAGAAAAACGTCTGTGGACTTTGCACAACTCTACCCCGAGGGTGCTGCCTGCAGAAAATTGTCCCACAGGAGGCTCCTTATTCTCCTGAGGGTGGTAAGACAATAAAGACAATGAAAATCGGGTTGGATTTCAATGAAATTCGTTCAAAATCTTCGAGACAGATGAGCTTTGTAGTGAATAAACATGAAAAAACATGGGTGACATATGGCCTAAATGTTCTTTTCCTATAGCACAAAAACAGCAACATTCAATAAAAATAAAGATTTGTAGTTGAGTTAAAAAAAAAGATATACTCAGTAGAAAAAAAAATTAATAAAAGGAAACATTTTGCAATGTATAACATAAAGACTGTTGCTAAGAAAGAAGATTTAAGAGACTGATTGAGAACACATAAACATGACTCTTCTACAGCAACTCAGAAAAGTCAAAATGTTTAAACTCCAACCAAACATTCGCCAGCCCTGCGCATATGCTCATTTACAAAGTGACATACAGTATATTGGCTACATTAATATTGTTACGCTCTTTAAAACACAGAGGAAAATGAACCATTTGATCAAAGCCTATTTCAGGCTGTTGACACCTGAGCTGCCAATTGACATCTTTATGCAGCTATGCTGAACATAAATTATGTGTTGAATGTGTCTGCTTGAGTATGAATGGCCCAGTAAGGAGCACTGGGTGCTTCACTGAAGAATGACGGGTTGTAAACAAGCTAGAGTGGTGAGGAAACCCAGGCGGACTGCCAGAGCTCATTCTGCATACATCACTCTCCACTTTATGTTCACTGCAAGCAGGTGTAAATGAAACACTCCGACAGGGTTTAAATGAACAGAGGAGATGGAGAGGCGCGGTGTTGTCGCAATGGGGGATCGAGGAATTCCTAGAACCTGGCTTCGGCAAACAAGAAAACATTTGTCTGTTTTGTGTATGTGGTACAGGAGTCAAGACAGAGAAGATGAATGTGATGGACAGGTTGACAGTGTGTGAGAGTAAAAAGTAGGAGTGAAGGTGTAGTCTGACCTCACTTCACTGTTGTAAGGGCTGACAGCTAACTATAATCTGACAAGACCAAGTCTGCACATGATCAACTACTAATTCTCTCCTGATTCACAGTATTAATCTTAATGAAGTTGAAAGCAAATAGTACTTGGGAGTGTAAAAATTCAATACTATCACTGGTAACTATCAGTTAAATTGGTGTGAATCTTATAGTTGAAACCTCAATTCATCAGCTCTCAAGTGAACTCTAGTAATCATAACAGTGTTTCAAAATGATCTAAAGAAAAGCACAGCATTTATGTCCTGAATTGTGTTGTTAATATCAGCCAATATATTGGTTCTGGCTGATTAATTGGTGTAGATATGGCTAAACATTATTTTAAACACAGGGCTCCATGGCCGTCATAAAAAGAAATCTTAAAAAAGCTTAATCTGTTGTTCAGGATTCAATTAAAAATATGCAACATGTTTGCAGCTATAAACAGAAGGTACTTACTAAAAACACAAAAAGTATGATGACTTGTAGTATTTATTGAAGCTTCATAAAGTCAAAAGGACCAATGTGAAAACATATGAACATCTGTCTTGTTGAGGTAATGCTTCCAAAAAACTGTAACTGTAAGTTATATCTCCCAAGAGGGCTGCAACTCTGTCATGTGCCCACATCAAAACTTCCTTTTGAGTGCACGAAGAGAAGCACAATGTTTTCAGTCCAAACTTGCTCTTCGTCATGGACAGAGAGATCCTCTGAAATGTTAAAGTGACAGCAGGCGAGTACTGATGAAAAGAGAGAGGAAAAGTCAGGATGAAAAACGATAAAATTCACATTAATGAGTGGATGAGTGAAGTGAGACAGAGTGGTGTCACATGATGAAGTAGAGACCGAAGAAATAAAGGGAGAAAACAGCCAGAAAGAGGGCGTCATCCCACCTACTCCCTCCAGTCAAAGTGACAAACAGTAATAGAAGGGACATGCCAGTTGGGAAGCAAAGAGGAAACATGAACGAGACAGCAAATTGTAATCTGTAAACTGGCGGGATGAGAACAGGAAAGGAAACATCTCTGATTCTAAGAGGAGTGAACAGAAGAGAAAATTAGAAACCACAGTGACAGGAGTATACCTTGCTCTCTGATTTTTAGTAAACGCAGCTCTGCTGACTCCTCTGCTCCTTCTAGGAAATGCAATTTGTCTGTTTTATTGTGTCTGTCTCTTTAAATGTAGACACAATCTTCATTTCCCAGTGAAAAAGGAGCTGAAAATCGAATCTGGTAAAATATAAATCTGCTCCGCCAACTCTGTTTGACAAGAGTGATTGTGTGAGAGGAAACACTTCCAGATCAAACGTTATAAGCAGGGATCTAAATAATCTCTTGTCAATATGTCACAGTACCGATGCTGTTTCCTTGGCAAATTATTCATCAATTGCATATTGATTGTTTCTCTGACATCTGGACATGTAATTCTAGTTCTTCATTGATCCCGTGTCTGTAACCTAAATGGCATTGGGAAGAACAGATATTGCTGATTTACTTGGAGTGTACGCCTGTATATATACCAGCAGTAGGATAAGGAATTCTAAACAACGGTAATTTTAGAAACATGGATTTAATATGTGCCAGAACATGGTCATATAAGGATAGGAACCGAGATGAAAGGTACAACAATGAGTCTGATATGGAGGAAGTGCAGCGCCAGTGTCAAACAGAGGTGGAGTTGGTGTTTTCTCGATGAAGATGAAAGGCCGCTCTTGGCCGCAGAGACCAAACAACTCTCTGGATTACTTCCAAAAAGCCTTTCCTGAAGAAGGTGATATAAATGAGACAGCTTTAGGAGTGAAGCTCTAACAGCATGACTTGATGTAGTGCCTGAATTATTGAATCTAGGAGCCAAAGAAAAAAAAAATCAAGAGATCGCCTTAATTATTAAGGAGGTATAGGGGAGTTGGGAGATTGACACTCGAGCATGTCAAGAGGTTTAGTAGATGTTTTTAGAGAACCACATTCAACGTTTCTGTCTATTTAAGAAAAAAAGACTTTAGCTTGAAAATATAACGACGAGAAAATACATAATGATTCAAAATAATTCAAATACTTGGACCGTGTTATACAAACACTGTCTTATATGATAGGATTTCTTTGTTAGTTGACTTTGTTTTGGCTCCTTGTCTGCTTTCCTAAAAGAAAAGTCTGATTTGTACAGGAGAAAGAAGTACTCAGATCTTTTACTTACATAGCAACAATACCACTGTGTTAACTCTGTGTTAAGTATAAGTATTGCATTACCTTATTATTAGCATTATCATCAAAATGTACAAAAACAACCAAAAGAAAAATTACCCATTCTGCAGATTGGCCCATTTCTTAACAGTATTTACAATCACTGGATTAAAACTGGTGGCATCATAAATGTTGCAGCTGGTAAAGGTAAGGCTAATTTCACCAACTTTATCTAATGCTGGAAGGCTTAATCCACAATAATACATCTTAATATGTTTTTGTACTAATAATCTAAATCTGCAAAGTATCTAGTAACTACAGTAAAGCAGCATAAAATCAAAACACTCATGTACAGGTACCTAAATTTGTAGTTAAGTTGATTACTTATATACTGTTCATCTGTATGTCAGACATTGAATCATTTTTGAATCATTTTGTCTTCATGAAAGTTGATGAATTATGTAAGTGTAATTGTTGTTGCTGATGTAATTTTTTCAAAAATATATAAGAATGGTGTCAATAAATCAAAATAAATAAAATGCTGACATATAAAAATATAAGCTGCAGTTTTCCCTATTACACTGCCTCAGATGCATCTTACACAGACACATTAAAGAGATCTGCACAAACATTCACGACAGTCAAGTGTATTAAGTATTTTAGGTGCAACTAATTGAAGGTTTCATTCCAAAAGTGAGATCGTGACATTTTGAAAAATGTGTTTGCCATCACTGAAATCACTGCTGGCACCGAAAGTAAAAAAAACCCCATTAATCTCTCTGACAAATCCTGGCCATTACACTAAATTAAACTGTGTATATCGTCTATAAAAATGAAAAATTAACACTATTAAACAATTGCATTACCATAAATTTTCAATAACTATTCAGTAATGAAGTCTGAGGGGATTAAAGTAGGATGGAGGCCAGTCACAGCAGGAAAACTTTCATCATCCAGGATGTAGCTTGGCCCCTGAGCCCCTGTTGGACAATGTCAAAATAAATGATATGGCCTGCCTTCACAGTCATAAACACTGGTGGCCTAGAGGAGAAACAGATGGGCCTCCCTGTCAGATCTGTCCTTCCTCCTCTCATCCATGTTTCCATTCAGTCAATTCCCTTAATCTCTCCTGCTGTGAACTGTCTTTTAACGCCTCTCCTCTTCTTCCCGCTCTCTACCTCCTTCTCCTAAACTCTGCATCAGTCCTCAACTCTTTGTCTCCATCATCATCTAACTCTCACTCACTAACTCTCACTCACACTCACACACACACACATACACACACACACACACACACACACACACACACACACACACACACACACACCCACACTGTCCTCCACCCCACGTCGCTGTTCCAAAACACACACACATACACACACCATCTCGCTCTCTGCAGCGTGTCCTGCCGGATAGCGGTCTGTTGTGTACAGTACAGTCATCTGTTCATGAGTCACCGACCACCGCACAGACATTCTGCACCTTGCTGCCTCAATGTATTCCCACTAGAGCTCAGTGTATTGTTGTTCAGGAGGAAAACGTTATAAAATTTACAGTAACTGTGCAAACTGCAGAACCAGGCTGTAAACTTTAGAGGCTAGATGCGGATTTTCAGATAAAAAGAAATCATGAGTGGCTGTGTAATGAATGCATGGATGGATTCATGGGTGCACAGATGGAGAGTGGAAAAATCAATACTTACATCGCATGGTGTAACTCCCTGTGCACTACTGCTTTTCTTCATCCTGAGGGATGCTCCGCCAGATTCTCTCTCTCTCTCTCTCTCTCTCTCTGATGCGCTCTCCGACAACGCAGTTTTTTCCTGCTTCTGCTCTGGGCAGCCTCACCAGCACGCCTGCACATGGGGAAGCAGAGAGGAAGGTGGGGGCAATGATGAGTTCAAAAAGTTATGGTGCCTCCCTCAAGGTGAACATCATGTCTGCAATTCTTGTCAGACTTGCGTTATTATTCTGACTTGCTGCAGTTCAGTGTGCAGTAATTTGACACAAGCCCATATTGCGTTTGCATTACATAGCTTTGACAAAAACGCAGACATTACATGGACTGTGATGGATTACCTAGCTCAGCAGTTACAAGTTTGAACAGGTAGCATTCATACTGTAGTAAAACAGACTCCGAAGGCAGCAAAGGCACTTTGAAAGACACACTGGCTGAAAAAAGTATACAACATAACTGTAAGGCTTGGACCTTTATAAATACTTCCTCTTGCAATTTGTAACATAATTTTGATGCACTTTCCCAATCTTTGATTGACGGTTACTACTTTTTTTTAAAATCAGTTAACTTCTTTACAGTGATACATCAAATAATCATTAATCATTAACATCCCTAGTTCCAAACACATTTTGTTGAAGATTTCATTGTCAATGACAAAACAACACTTGAGGACTTTACTTTAAGAAACATTTCCAGCCATGCTAGCAGCATGGATTAAATGGATGTGTGTCTGCCTACCTCGTCTCTTACTGAAATATCAAAACAACTGACTACTGGGCGATCACCCTTGACTACAGCCCGACCATTACATTGGTTGGCTGTTATCGTCTGATATCCGCCTATTACAGATATATTAGTATCAGCAGATATGGTATATTTTATTTTTGAGGTTATATACTTGTAATAATTCATTTCCCAGTAAAGCACTGATGATATTTTAGACAATTATATTTAATCTTAAACTGTACTATAGGCTGCCTCTGTTACAAATCATATCATACACATTTGAAGGGCCTTCAAAGTTCGAAATTGGCCAAATTTTTATGACCAAATACATTTTACATTTATAACATTCTCATCAGCCTCAGCTGTACTGGCTGAGTGCTATCTAGCACATTTCAGCATGCTAAGGCAACAAACTAAGATGGTGAATGTGATAATCTTATATATGTTCAAATTCAGCATGCTAGCATTGAGATTTTGAGTGTGTTTGCATGCTGATGTTAGCATTTAGCTCAAAGTGCCAACGTGCTTTTTGTAAGTAACAGAGCCTTACTGTAGCCCTATTGTAGACACTTTCTTCATTAAACAGAGAAAGCCTAACATTTACAATGGCATGCACAGAAAAACTTTTTACTTTGACTCGAAATAAACTGGAAACCTTTTGGTTTGAATCTAGTACACTGAAAGATCCAAATTCAAAAGGACGTAAATAGCACTTACAAGATGCCAGCTTTCAGTTCATAAAACTCAAAGACATAGTTCAGTTGGTATAAAAAATAGGTTGTTAAGCTTTGTGGGTAACAGTGATGTTAAATGTGATTTGTAGAAAATGCAATGAAAATGCAAAAACAAAAAGAGTGCCCTGGTGTGTAATACTGCGTAAAATACACTCTTTGAGAATGATTCCATGAAAAAAGAGCAGTGCACAATGTCTGTGCCTGGAGGTCTTTTAGACCCGTCTGTCAGCCTCTCCTGAATGCACTGACTGTACACTCATCAATTATAGAATGACCACAGCGGGTGGAAAAGCACCAACAGGCAGACATGAGTGACTAATCTATGCAACAGAAATAAATCGATATTTTCCATGTCACTATTGATCCCCACCCCCCTGTGTTGCCCCCATATTACCCCTCATTTGGCAGACACTGCGTCCTTGTGTTAAAGTCAGAGTAGGACTGTTACTGATGGAGGCTGTTGTTGATGCTTTCCAGCTCCTGCCAAGTCAAGAGGCAGGAAAAGAGAATTTCTCGCCCGCACAAACAACCCAATTTTGTTTGTAGCTTTCCAGACAAACGTGTGTGTGTGTGTGGCTCCCTGCTGTCCTCAATTGATGTGGAAAAAAAGAACATGAGCTGTAAAATGACAGCAGATCACATATTAAGGTTTAAAGCATCTGCAAGAAAACTCTTCAGCAGCTTGTTCAAATCTCAGCTGGAGGGTTTTTTTCAAATATGTATGAAGTTGCATTGATGTTTCCACTTATGGTTCACAAGAACACTATTCAAATTCTTCTGACTTCCTGGTACAGAGGTTTCAGGTTGATCATTGAAAAGTACTGTAGAAAGAAAAAGTTAATGCAGAATCAGCAAATAAAATATTCTAAGTAATATTTTTTACAGAAATGTGAAATGTCTTAATCTGACAAAAAAATTCTGCTCCTTAAATTAAAAACATACTACTACTCATCATTCTGTACAGAGTATGACTAGTAGACTGTGGACTATTTTAGTCAATATCAGTCAAAGTTGTTCTCAAAGTCAATTTAGTGTTCTAGTACTACAGTATTTTAAATAATTCTAATTTTCAGCATTTAGGCGCACCAGCAGATGAAATGAAAACAAAATAATGATATTGATGATGTTTGTTGGTTGATCAGCAGATTTCCCAAGAAGTTGGAGAGAGAATGGGCCAAGAACAGACACCATTAAGTTTTGGTGTGGATCCGGATGAATAAAAAATACAGCTGATGCTGATGGGAATGTCATTAGTTACGCCATCACCAATTGGAGTATTGAGCATGTTAAAATTCTATACTGACAACAGCACTGTGTTTAAAGTCAGCGGATCATTATAATGTATCTTCTATGAACCTTGAACATTTGTGGAAAATTTCATGGTATCTTATTGTTGAGACTTTTAGTCACTTTACACAAAACGTCAATCTAATGGAGGTGTGACTAAAATTAGGGGTCCGTCATATTCACTAGTCTTGACCAAAGTGGTGAACAGACTGACCAGCAGTGCTATCCCTAATGCCATGCTGCTAGTGTGGCTGGAAAAGGTAAGCTATTTTTACATTATTCAAGCAAACTGGTCAAGTCAACATAATTATACCTTGAGCAGATTAATCTAATCAAACTAAAACCATTTAGCTTTTCAAAACCATCTAGACCCCTCCTAGGACAAAAAAATATTTCTCTAGCCATCAGAAAATGTCATTGTCCTGAAGAACATCATTATCATATTAAGATCTTTACAGGACACTCAAATACACACACAAAAAATGTCATAAATTTTTTTTTCATCATATCAAATTATCATTGGATGAATGGACCCCAAAGCCCCAAAGCTGAGAACTACTTTACCAAACAAGCAATGGAGAAGGCTACTTGTAAAAGGTCATGTTAAATCATGTCATGTATGACCGGCAACAACTATCCATGCGAGATGTCACGTGACTTTTCCAGCTGCTGATTGTAGTATTGCTTGTAATATGCGGCTCCCTTTTCAACGTGGACGTCAATGTTGCTTTTTGCTAACGACAAAACAATGAATTATCCGTGCATTCATATGGAACTAAGCCTGAGGAGTGTCCCACCATTACTCTCCTTCCTGATGGTCGCACTCCTGGGTTGACACTTTTTGCCTGCCATGACGGCCGCGCGCCGACGCTAATGTGAGTAGTACAAAAACCTTCTTTTTCATAAACTCTGTGTACACAAACAATGTTCTCAATGCTCGTGTTCATGTGTAGAGACCCTGGTGATGCTACGAGCAAAGTTTCATGGTGTGTCGAGCCTTCTTAGTGTTTTAAAAATAGCAATTCTGATACCATCGTATCCCTGCCCCAAGCACTCCTGTTCAAAATTAGCTTGCCCAAAAACAAAACTACGGTAAATCTTAAAAGTGCCTCTTTCGTCATAATTATGCATTTACCCGAATGTTTGTCTCATATTCAATCACAAATAAAGCCTTGGTTGCATTTAGGCGAGAGTTCCACCTTAACCACTAACCTACAGATTCAATCAATTAATTGTTTTGTCTATAAAGTGTCAGACAAATGGCCATCACACTTTCTCAGAGCCCAAGATGACATTTCAAATAGCTTCTTTATTCCAGCCAACATTTAATATTTAATTAATTAAGACATCAAACAGAGACATTATGAAATCTTTGTGTTCAAGTTAACTGGAACCAGAAAATATTTGGCAATCTAGTCACATTGCTTTCTGTCAGTTGATTAATCCATCAACCAACACATTATTTTAAAAACAGTGCGCCACTATTCTGTCAGTCTCTCAATTTATAGTATTCAGTCTGGAAATACAATGTGTAGTACTTATACTACTTATATTGCTCTGCACATATAATCTTCTGTCAGTGTTTTGGATCATTTTTAATAAAACATTTGGAATACTTTTATGAGAGATTATTGACTTGCATTGGTCCAGCACTTTGAAAGGCAGATCTGTGACCCCATTTGAAGCTCAAATATACAAGTACAGATGGAACAAATACAAGATTATTTCGCATAATGTGATAAGAAGCACTCAGGGTAAGTGGATCATGGTGATTATCCATTATCTAGATAATAGTGAATCGGAATAGTTGTATATAGTTATAGTTATAGTTAAAAGTCTATGTTAATTTCCTGACTTATTTTGAATTGCTGGGGAAAAGGGGGATCCTGCATATTTCCTTTACAAAATCCTAAGCTTGTCACCGTAGCTGAAAGATCAGACTGACCACTATTTTAGTTAAATCGGATGTGTTAAAATACTATGGATTCTAGGGGTGTAACGGTTCACAAAATCCACGATTCGGTTCATATCACGGTTTTGTGGTCACGGTTTTTGGTTCGGTTCGGTATACGCTGATCGTCAGGAAAATTAATTATGTCTTGTATAGTCAGGTAAAACTGAAAGAATGAGGCAGTCTGACATTTGATACATCATTGTGACAGTCTTAGGTTAAAAGTAGGTTAGATTCTGGCACTGCAAGAGAGGTAATATTGCTAGTTCCAACAAGCTTTTCATTTATTTGGCAAAGAAAGTTATCTTTAACAAATGCTAAGAACAAATAGTTATTCACTGTCACAAATGTAATGTAATGGGCAGTCACAGTCAGGAAACATTCAGTAGCCCTGGAGTAGAGCTGGTAAATACAGTTCCTTTTAAGGATTCGAGTCACTATGAGTCACTCACTAAATTGAACTGGGTTGTGCGAGTCACTTCAGTCACTTGAGTCAGTATTGCCCAATCACCGTGGAAACTCAGTCCTAACCCATTGTTCCTTAACCACTAATGTAGTAAAAAGCACAATGCAATAAAACATTATATACATGGTTGGAAAAATAAAAGAGATGAGGTAGGAACTAGGGGTGGGGGGAAAAATCGATTCACATAAGAATCGTGATTCTAATCATCCACAATTCTGAATTGATTCATAAACTTAAAAAAACGATTTTTTATTAACGTTCCCCCGTCTCTCTGTGCGCCCCCACGGGCTTCCGTACACAGCGTTGCAGCAAGCTTGGGGAAAGAAAGACAACAAATTTGTCTTCAAAATAAGAGCTTTATATTGCAATGGAGTTGGATAAAAGTGTACCCTCCGAGGGAGCTCCTAGCCGTCAACCGGGGGACGGACGGACGGACGGATGGACGCTCGTCACTGTCACGCGCGGAGTATAGCGGCGCTGACCTAGCGGTATAGCCGCTGTTCCACCGTCGTGGGAGAACCCTGTGTATTGTTTTAATGCCATAATTTGCCTTAACACACTATGCATTGTATCAATTTTTGAATCGAGAATCAGTTGAATCGCGAATCGGTTGAATCGAGAATCGGTTGAATCGAGAATCGATTTTGAATCGAATCGTGACCCTAAGAATCGGAATCGAATCGAATCGAATCGTGACACACCCAAAGATTCAAATCCCTAGTAGGAACGGTGTAAATGGATAAAGTTCCCAAATAGAAATAATAATAGCCTCCTTACAATATACTTCTTAATATTTATATATAAATTATTTTATTTTGCAAAGATCGATCGACCTAATTTCATTTTATTGTGCTACATCTATACACCAAACCTACAGTAGCCTAGGCTACCTGCAGAACATTGTGTAACATTATGTTATTTCAGAAGTGGAAGAATGGCTTCTGTTGTACTATGACAGGGATGTGCTTTTCACGCTGACTGGAGGAAGTCTAACCCAGAGACTTCACTCGCTTGTCTGCTACTCATTCAGAACGTAGCCAGCTGTTTGCGCTATCCTGCTCTGACTGAGTCGCGGGCCTTTCCGGCATCACGGCTCGCGAGCTAGTGCTATGACGAGTCGGCTGTGTTTCCGGCAAGCTAGCCCGCGAGCCGCGATGCCAGAAACACTTGTTCTTCTTGTTTACTGGTGGTTGGCATCCAGCTCAGTATCGCCACCTGCTGCTCTGGAGTGTGCACGCTTCACCTCGCTAGTAAATGAGAAAAAGAAGTCGCGCCCGCCTATGAACCGAACGGTACACACGCGCCCCGAACCGTGAGCGGTACCGAATGGGACGGATTCTTGTCTGCCACACCAACCAACGGCTCGAATCTGCACTCCCATCTCTGTGACCACCACTATTCAACAAAAATGTTGTTTTTGGTTATTGAAAAGGATGATCCCTAATAGAGATATAATGCCATAATAAAAGCAATATAAAAGCGATTCCAGTATTGCAAAAGTTTTAGGTATAAGTTGATAATTATCGGGATATTATTGGTGATCGCAATTATGTTGGCCAGGATGGATAATTGAGACATGACATTTTATATCCCATGCCTGTCCACATAAACCCTCACTATTATACAGTATTATTTCCAAAGAAAAAAAAAGATCCTTTCAGTGAGTCTATTATAGAAAATGAAATTACAATAATTGCTTCAAGCTAATTTTCAATGAAGGCTTTTTCCTTGCCATCAGCACTTCAGTGAAAAGGTCAAGGCTCTGTCAGTACATCCAGGGAACGTATTAGCCTGAAACTCTGACAAGCATTTAAACCTAAAAGTCAAGACAACACTTACTCTAAACAAAGAAGATCATTGGGTAAAAGACTCTGGATTGAAAATGTGCCCTGTCTCTACTTTGGAGAGAAACAAGTGACCTCTTGTCTCTGTACCTCAGCATTAGGTCATCCCAATGGTGGTTGCCTGTACCTCTACAAATAATTGGTTGGTGATGTGAAGTAAGCAGCAGAATGCGTGGTCATGAGGAAGCACTCGACATAGTGATTGTAAGGATTTGGCTTGGATTCTTGAAGAGAACTCCAGGGATCATTGTTGTGGGCGTGCATCATCACCATAACAGAAAACAAAACAAAGCAATGCTTATGTTTTTTCTGACTTCAAGTCAAGGACAAGGAAAAGGCCATTGATGGACTTTGTTATTAAGGCTATTACTGTAGTTCTACAGTACAGTACAGCATGTTGTCACTGGAGAGAACAGGCTCCACTGCAGATTAGTCATCCGCATCATTTTCCCGAAGACTCATGATACGGCAGCTTATGGTGGTACCAATAGAAAAACAAACTTTACCCTATTTCTAATCGATATTTACCCAGTGTTTCCCACAGTTTTTACTTGAGTGGACCACGCATGTATATTAAGTAGCCCCCAAGTATATTTGGCCACCCATTTGCAGCAGTTTTTATCAATCCAAGAAAACAATGCCATCTACTGATTGATTAACAAGTGGACAATTGCGCTACCTTTCCCGTCTACTGACATTTGCACACGCTCTGTAGAGAAACAGGAAGAAAGAGATGTTATCTGGCTCTACATCCCCTCTGTAAATGCACTGATTGCAATTCAACCTCTCCTAATTACTGCACGCTTCCTTATACCATTGTTTTGTACAAGCTTTCCTCGTCATGCAGCTCCCGTGTTGTTTTGAAACTAGATTCGGGGTGAAAAAAATCAATAAATGTGATGTGTGTTTTTTTGGCCTGATATAAAACAGGTAAATTGTGCTGATGGATTATATTTTGTTCTAATGATTCCGTTTCCTTATCTTCTATTTGGTCATGTCAACTGACTTCCTTGGTATAATGCTTCCTCCTGTTCTTTAAATCTTGTGTATATGTTACTGTTGTTTGAATTTTACCCTTGTCAATAAAGTCTGAGAAGGAAGAAAAGCAGTGAAAGTATAGGTATAGGCTGGCACTAATTTAATAATTGATTTTCAAGTGGATTGAAAAAAGATTAATTAGGAACAATTGGTTTATCAGTTGATTCAATTATCAAGCATAATTCCAAAACATTCATTGGTTCCAAAAGAATCTATTTGAAGACCTTGAGCTCTGGGCAATCATTAGAGCTTAATTAGTCTACACTTTTTGTCTGACATTTTAAAGACCAAATAATGAAGTAATAATGCAACACAGAATCAGCTAATCTATCAAATTGTTCAGTGTGTTTAGTGGATTTGTATCTGGTGCAGTTTCTCTCCGGTGCTATGGTTTCCTTCCAGCGTCCCAAAACATGTCCAGTGAGTGAATTAAAAGCTCTGAAATGGCTGAAGATGTGGATGTATGTGTGACTGTGCTCATGTGGTAGACTAGTGACCTGTTCAGATCCTTTCCTTGCCTCCTGTGTATGTAAGAAACATCATCCTCTCACCATCAAGAATACATTTATAGACAATTGACAGATACATGGATATCTCCTCTGAGAGCATGTAATGTGAATGGGCAACCCAGAACTCTATCATTACAACCAGTGTTTGCATTTCTGTCACATTTTACATAAGCGGTCAGCAAGACCAAGAATGTCTCCATCTGACCAGTCAACCTATGTCTCACAGCTTCCAAGCACAATAGAGATCTGTGGAGGGTGAGTCAGTAGCCGTCACACATTTTAAATCACTGGACACCCACACAAAGGTAGCTTTTGTAGCACCATAACAAAAGAGGCTCAAGAAACCATGTGTGGAACTGCGTTAATATTACGTTAAATTACTCTGTAGTCCAACAATGAGAGCTTTCAAAGCCAACTGTGTGCCACCACAATTATGGGTTTCAGGATTAACTTTACAGTGGTCACTTCTTAACAGGCAGAAGAAGTCAGATTTACTGTAAATGAAGAAACCATTAAGAACAAAAGTCAAATCAGCTCCACTTACCGAGCCTTGATCCATTCCGTGGAAAATCAATCTGTATTTTAATGTAAGCCTTCAAACACTCATCAACTTGTGAAGGCAAAAAGGAGAAGTGAACTGCACTGGTCACAAGACACAACAGCTGGTGACTGCACAGCAGCAGGTCCTTCTTGTCTGATTGGCCAGCCCACATTTATTCAATCTAGACAACACCACACCTACTTTATTTACACATCAGCAACTTCAATTTGAACACATTGTTTGTCCACTGGTGACATTACTTGTCTATAACAATTTAAACAACTGCTCACTGATGTTCAGTGTCTACAGATATACTTTGAACACTCTGACCCTTCTCCAAAGTTTAATTTTCACAGACAGGCTTTGATGACACTGAGCTAAACTTCAATGACCAAAATAAAAGAGTTTTATGCAATCTTGTTTTATCACCTAAGAAATAATGTATATCAAAGAATTATTTCTCCTTCTGCCCTTGAAAATAATAGCCGTGGTTCTCACTGAAAGAACTACTTTAAACTGAAATGCACCTCACTGAGGGATTGACCAAAGTCGCCACATCACTAATCACACTGCATCTACACTGGAAACATTTTACTGTATTTTATTTTTTATGTCTAACCTTTCCAAACATCACCACTGACAAACCTGAGAAGTACATAAAAGCAAAAGCAACATGAAAAAAGATTAATGATCTTGTCCTTGGCTTGTTTTGATCACAAAAGGCATTGTCTGAAGCACAAAGTCTTTAAACTCCAGGTGTTATTTTAATCACACTGCCACAAGGCTAGTGAAATGAAAAACAGTACTTGTATTGTTAGTATTATATTATCGTGGTTGTATAATTTATTGTATAATACTTAATGTACTCAACATTGTGGTGTTCAGCCTTTTGTTTCATTTGTTAGCAATATAATCTATGAAAACTACGTTATTTTTAGATTTAGCAGCGGTAGGCAACAGGAACAAATGTTAGATGAATGGCCAAGAGGATAGAAACTAATATGTTATTGCGCATGATGCAAATCACACCAGCAAAATACTGCATCCCTCCTGGATATATCTACAATTGCAGCTGAGCTACATTTAAATTAAAACTATGTAACCCAGAATAAAAAACAACTTGTCATTTACTCTTTGTATTTTACTATTACTTAAACATCTATAGGCTTCAACTATTCAATATTACATATAACAGATTAGCTGTGTAATTCACTGGCTTCCACATAGAACACAAACACTCTGCTCAGTTTATAATGAACAGACATATGACACCAATCGATATTTGGCCAGTCTAAGTGGTTAATTTTGTATGAATAGACTGTATAAGGTTATGAACTGTAAATACTTGCTGGAAAAGGCTGCAGTAAGTTTAAGGGCTTTTCTAATCTTATCCCTTCCCACACTGTTTGTGTGGGCATGTCCAGCACACAAAGCAGTTGTTGCACTTCATGCCGGTGCCCTTATACTCACTAAGTCAGAGAGTAATAATAACCACAGAATTATATCTATATTATAGCTTATTGAAATGATTTAGTCTATAGCTATCAATTCCTCTTCCATAGAGAGGAAAAGAAAAACTTAGACTACAACTATGTCAAATAGGGAGTCCACTGGAGCTCCTTTCCATTTAGAAAGAGCCAAAATATTTAGTTTAAATGATTAGTTGATGGTCAAGAGATGAATCTATTTTCAAAACAGTTTGGTTGATCTTTAAAGTAAATTTTGCAAAAAATTATACTTTTCATTGTCTTAAATTATAATAAAGGGAATATTTGGGGGTGTTGGTGCTTTTAACTGTTAGTGGGCCAAAATAGGCACTTTTGTCACCTTGGCTCTGCATAGGGAATTGTGATGAATTTATTTTACCTTTTTCTGACCTTTGATACACCTTATAATTAATCCATTAATCGAGAAAATTGACATTTTGTTGAAGACAGGGGTTTTAGTTGCAGAGCACAATATCAATACCTTATCCTGCATGGAGACTTGCAATATTCTCCTTTAAGTTACTTCTCCTCTTACAGTCTCACCAGTCAGTAGAGAAGGTGATATGTGTAGAAAGCATATATTATTAGGTTGGGCTGAAATTACAGTGTCTACAACATGCTGTGAGGTCACAATTAAGCTTAACCCCCATTTTCCATTTTCAGTATGAGCACTATATAAACATTTAGTAATGGTTGACTTATGAAGTTGTAAGCAGGTGTAAGTGTTTGACAATGTATTTGTCGCTTTAACTCCTCCTGTGGGTACCCATAGGTGGAGGGGGATGTGTAAACAGATAATAAATGACACTTTATACTATACTTATATACTGTAGTAATCACAATGTTAATATAATTTGTCTTGAAATGTTGTAATTATTGACAAAGACTGTACAAAAATAAAGAATTAAAACTTGTCTTCTATTGGCTTAAAGCTATATATTCTAGTGAGTTTTTAACCATGTGTGTATGTGTTGTTACTCATGGAGGTCAAAATAAAGTTTTATTGGAATGCAAAGTTGTGAATGTTCATTAAAGTTTAAAAATGTAAATGTCATTACAATTTGTTTTATCATGTAATACAAGAAGACACCTATCAAACATCATTCAGCACCTTCACATTATTTTTAACACTCACCCGTATGAATGAGCCAATCAACACTTGTCAAATTGGATTACTTGTCACTGAAAAATTCAAACCAAGTCCAGTGGAAACTTTGCTGTTTGCATTTGCATTCAGTGCAGTGAAGCAGATTCCAGCAGAAATGAACTTTTGAGACGAGTGAGGGCTGAGAGGAGTTTGTTGAGGTGGGAGAGGAACAACACGCCAATGTGTGGCGGCTGAAAGACGACGTCACTGTGGAGGCCACATGCAGGGAACCCACTGCCCTACTGTACAGGCTTAAACAGAGAGTGGCTGAACAGGCCAGACACTGTGAGCCTGCTGCCACTGGGCCACATGTCACAAGACCATTTAAGGATTGTTCTTCTGTCACACCATGTGTTGGTCATGTTGGGATTGCATATATTCCTCTTCAAGTCATAAGTAAGTCACTCATTCAATCAGACACTGCAGAAACAAGAAGGAGCAGACTGATTTCTGCCTTATTTGGTTTGAAAAGTAGGAAACAAATATAAAAATTGATGAGATCATATTCTGTGCTAGTATACCTGCCTTACATTAACTACATCTCCGTTATGTAATAATAGTGTACAACTCTACTAGTGTTAGGACAATGTGTTCCTTTTCTTGTATTCAGTATTCATCAAACATGCTACCCTTTGTAATTTCTTGTGATCACATAACATAGGTGAATAAATGCTTAATTCATCAAGAGCTTTTGCAACTGTGGTAAGACAGAGACCTATGAAAGCATTCTAAGAGAAAAAGATGAGAAATAATTGGTTGTCTGTAGATGAGTCAGTGTTCAAAGCACAGTAATTAAGAACTGTCAAATTCAAACACCCACACACACATACACTAATTACCCCATCGTTATCAAGTCACCCTATCTAACATGCATTCAGGTATTGATTGGAGCATTGTGTGTGTCAGCATTTCATCAGTTATCCATTCATTAGACATTACTTTTCATTGCCAACCGCATGGATTAAAGCTTTTAGGGTGAGTTATGACAAATGACTTGGAGAGTCAGGAGGTAACAGAAGGCTTGGCAGAGTCAGCAGGATCTGGGGCACAGAGAGGGCCTTTGGTGAGTGTCACCAGTTGGCAACCTCCATGTCAACATGGCTGTGAATTCTTCAGATGACAGAAATGAATCAGTGTGCAAATTTGACCTGTGCTGGAGGCAGAAGTGAACAAAACAATTTAATCCACCTGCTCCTTTATACACAGGGTAGCTACAGTATATCCTGCTCTGCAGCACAATAGACCCACACATCATACACCTACCACTTTACCACTTCCTTATCATCACTTGTATCTATACCAACATCTATATTAGGGCTGCAACTTTGCTTGCTTGGGGAAGTGTGAGTGTATGTTTTTTTTCTTACTTTGTGGTGTGGTTTGTTTATATTGTATATGTATTACAAATGTATTTATAGCTTATGTATGAATTTTTGGGCTTGTTGATACTGTGCTGTGCACACAAGACACCCATGAATAAGACAGTCAACAACTTGCCACCCTGTTGAAATAATGGTTAAAAGATCAAAAATGAACATTGCTAATAATCTCAGTTATTTCTTGTATCATTTAAATAAATGTTGGATCTATAAAGCAGTGGAAAAAAGGCCACTCACAGTTTCCACAGCAAGTGACATATTCAAATTGTTTGTTTGATTTGTCAAGCCGACATTCAAAAACCCAGTTTTCTTTCATTTGAGACATAGAAAATCAGCAAATCTTTACATTTGAGGAACTGGAACTATCACTCTTAAGTCAAAAAAATTATATAAATAATTGCATCATTTCAATGTTATAATTTTTCTTTTGCTTGAGTGGGTCTGAAGAAAAAAAAGAACACTTCAAAGATGACACAGCTTAGAGTCTGAATGCTGCAGGCAACCAGTAAGCTACTTGTAGCCTGCATGCATGAAGACGATAAACTCATTAACAGCGTCAGAGATATTGGGTTTATTTTCAGATATCCTCAACTGATTTGTTTTGGAAAAGGGTTTCCTCAGAACAGATTTGAGAAACTGAACTTTGTAACAAACTGAATTTCTGTCTTTTGTTGTTTATTGTTGATTCCACAAAGGGTGGCATTTTTTGTTGACCTTTGGTTTTGGGGAGTATTACTTGAGCTTGTCTAATCCTAACCTGTAAAGTAGGTTCATAACACCCCTTTTGATGATAAAATAGTTGCAATTTAAATTTTTGTCAATCAAATAACTGATTAATTGATTAGCTTTACAATCATTCAGACAAATGCAATGTGAAAGTGGTCAAGTAGTAAAAATTCAACAAAGGATAATCCTTCATGCCATCTAATTTACTTTACTGTAGACTTACTGTAAATCTGTCAGCATGTAGCTCCAGAATACAGAGAAAACTAATCTCTTCTGCTTGAAAACCAATGAAGAAATCTTATACACTGCTTAATCAGCAATAAGGCTTGCTGTAGGAAACTGATTCTGACCACAATATTCCCATCCAGACATAAAAAGCTGTACTTACAGCTGAAGCTCTTCTCCTTGAGCCAGTGGCAAATGGATGGGCGGGAATTCACGTCAGCAGACTGTCAGCCTGAAAGACAAATAGTGGATGGATTACAGTTTTATAGATCACATATCACAGCAAAAAACTGACAACATTTTGGCCAGCTTAAACTTTGTGATTAATCAGAAAGGAACCCTGACTATATCACAATCTCTTGAAGGCAACATACATAGATATGTATAGATGTATATATCATGACATATAGATATTCATACATGATGAATTGTAAAAATTCGTCTGATTGGTCACAGTAGGAAAAGTGTGAAAGTGAAGTGTAAAAGCTGCTGCCTTCCTTCCCCACATCAGAATCTAGCACAATTGCTCTGGTCCTCTCAACACATGACTGTTATTACAATCGCAGCTCAGACTGCTATCCAAAAAATAAACACACACACGCATTCACACACATGCACACAATGCTTTCTGTTTTTACAATCACAAACACCCAGTCTGCGAAGATTAATGCCTAGCACAGATACAGCATGTAGCCTATTCATCAGCTGGAGTAGAAACATCAGTGTTCAACAGAATAGGCAGTAGAGTAGCCACACCACAAGTAAAGCCACCAGGCAGCCACTGAGTGAGTCATCAGTCTGGCAGCCAGTCTTTTTAACAAGGAGTTGGATGTATGTGGCCTGTTGTTTCAGCCCTGACTGAGAATAAAAGGACGGTGGCCAGAGTTCACACCACATGACTGGGCGCATTACAGATATGCCATGAACTGGGCTTAAAGGGAAGTGCACTTCTGATATTCTGAAGTGCAACATGATAGTATGTCATGCCAGTGAAATGTCATTACTGTAACATAATAGAAGAGTTTGTGTGTGATGGAAAACCTTGCACAGCTCTGGAAAAATTATTTGTAAAGGAGGGACAATACTCTATGGATCAGGGGCAGACTCAACTATTAACTTTGGGCTCTTCCTGAGAGGGACACGAAAAATAGTGCTGTAACTCTGCTTCAGTGTTTCCATATGGATGATAAAACTTGTATTTGTACAATAATTTGCCCTCTGTACAAACAATAATGCCAAAAATGTTATAATGTACATGAATAACTGTCTGCAAGTCTCATTTTAATTTTGCTGTGTTTCACCACACCAACATATATATGTATATCAATTGGAATCTAACTGTAAACAAAAGAGGAGAAGTCATTAAGGGTACCTGCCATCTAGCCGTGGGTTTCATAACTGTTTCATAACAAAACATCCAATATGTGGTGATATATATATGTGTATATACATATACATATATATGTATGTATATATATATATATATATATATATATATATATATATATATATACATATATATATATACATACATATATATATATATATATATATATATATATATATATATATATATATATATATATATATACATACATATATATATATATTATATATATATACATATATATATATATATATATAGATATATATATATATATATATATATATATACACACACACATACATGGTGATATACCTTGTGCACACTGCTAGATGGCAGGTACTCTCAATGACTTCTCTTTTAGATTCCAACTGACTGGAGAAACAAGTTATTACATTACATTCATATTGTTAATAAATTATTAAATTTGACAATAATGCCTTAGTGTGGCACACTGTAAATGAATAATGGAGATTATATCACTTATAACACCATGTAGACCATCTTTTGAAATAAGATTGTAAAAACTGAAGTGTATTTAGTTATCATAGCATAGAACCAATGATCCTAGACCAGACTAATCTGAAAATGGAAAAAAAAAAAAAAAAAAAAAAAAATTTGAAAATTGTCACCTTCAAATTGAAACGAGGATTTGGAGAAGATTGACACCCCAAATAGAAATATAAGACATGGTCGATAACGCCGATAGAACTTGTTCCATCCATGTTTTTTGACAGACAACATGAACAGCCAATGAAAATGAGAAAAGCGCCGTGCTGAACCAATCATGTGGCTGGAATAGTTACAGCCATTATTTTGATGCATATAGCACAGATCATAGAAGAAGCAGCCAGCAGCACCACATGTGTAAATGTTTGGGCTACTGTAGTCCTGCAGACCAGTACGTCAGGAATGGGAGCAAGATAAAAGAAAAAGTAACAACAGAAAATGTTAATTCAAGCGACACCTTTACTGAAGAAGATGAACCAACGGACAAGAGCCCAAGGCTCAAAAGACAAGGACATTGTTGAAAAGACGGGTCCGACGAATTCGGTAGCGTAGAATTCTTCTGGTTATTGAAAGTCCGACAAGAAGCAGAGAGTGTGCACTGAAAACATGTCTCCACAAAGTTTGGTTATACCACTAATCTTTTACCATTTGAAGCTGTGCCATCCTCTAGAGCACACACAATGCTAGACATTACAGTCCAAGACTCAAGAAAATGCTGGTAGTCCCCCTAAAACAACCAGTGTGATACCTGCGCAACAACAACAGACGACAGTGTCCTCTTTCTCCAGCGCCAAGCCATAAGACAAAAAAATGAAGAGAAACCGTGATATCACAAATGCATTAGCCTACTTATTGCACAATAATAAAGTAAGATTTTAGTTTATTATACATACCCATTGTATTTGTTTGAAATATAGTTGTGTTATGTTCTACAGTATATTTGTCATGTTCAACTTCTTACAGAAAATTAATATTTAAACCAAAATTAACCTTATGATATCTTCACATTTCACTAATAATTAAAAAAGAACCTTTAAGCTTGACAGAATTAGTGATTTGATTTATATCTACTTATGTCTAGCATTGAGGCTGGGCTATATATTGAAACAGATCATCACTGTGATATGGAACGATATATTGTCTCAGATTTTGGATATAATAAGATTGTGATATGGGTTAGGTCTTGTCTTTTTTTCTAGTTTTAAAGGCTGCATTTACAATAAAGTTATATCATTTTCTGAACTCATCAGATTGTTCTACTTGTTCTAATACTTGCTTTTCCTCACTTAGTCTTTTTGTTGGAACTGTGATCACAATATAATGGCACTTATTACAAATGCTGCAATTGGACATAAATGCCTAAGACATTGACTGCGCCATTAGAGTCGTCGATATTTCATCACGAACATAATTTTGTGTTTATTTTACCTACGCAAAAACATAATATTGTACGGGCCCTTGTGCAGCAAATAATTAGTTTCTCCATTCATTACCTCACTTCACATACAGTATGAGCTGTGGTAGAGTCCAAATGACCTATTGTGTATGTGTAGCTGACAAACCATTTTAAGGTTTCAGCACAAACAATCACTAAAATGGATATGATAAATGCAAAACTGTTATTATCATGGAGAAATGCATTAATTTGTCCTTTAGGCTGAAATAAAAATCCTAACAAGCATTATTTACATTCCAGAAGTCTTAGTTGACCTCATTTGCCAATGCTAAATGGACAGTGATTGATCGTGTAACAGCCTATAAAACACCCAGGTTTAGAGACCTTATCAGCAGTAACTCCATCATTGTGTTACTGAGCATACTTTCCATCACACATTTTAAGCCAATATTTCCTTCTTCGCCGTTGGCATATTTACTGACCCAAACCTCAAACATAATTCTCTCCTCTGTTTTAGAACTTCAACCTCCATAGTGAGAGAGAGCACTTATGTGAATGGCTTCTACCTTGTTTGACCTCATGATCATACTTTATGCAGAGTGCCCCACACATTTGTGTACGCTGTATGCAGACCAGAGCTGCATGCCACTCGTTTAGCATTGTGTTTAAAACTAGACACATGGTGATAGAAGCTGGACAAGAGATGAGAGATGCCCTCACAATGGAAAGTCCTGATAGGGATGGAGAGCACAGCCTACGTACGGACAAGAAGCCTACGTGATACGACAGAATCAAAAGACCTCTCGGTGCACTGCTGTTACTGTTTTGTTTCCTCCAAAATAGCCTCAAGTGACGGATACCTGACACCTGGGCGGCGTGAATCATCGTGTTTTTGTTTTTTTTCCTGGCAAACACCTGAGCCAACAAAACCCTTGTCCGTTAGCATGCTAAACTTCGGCAAAACGGCAAAAGTTTCAAACGTCGCGCGGGTTAAAGGCTGTCGTTAAACTGCGTTATTACACAGCGTAGACAGGACGAGGTCGGTAACACACGTAGAAAGATTAAAACGTGTTATAAACGTTCGCTACGTATTGAGTGATATTTAAGTCGTTTCTCACACAGGACGGTGACATCCCGTCTGAGGTCTTACCGGTGGTATGTTGCTGTCCCCCCACGCTCCGATGCGGTTGCTGCACGCGGTGCGGTGTCCGGGTTTTCTGCCGCGCTTCGGCACGAGCCCCTTTTTTATCAGCTTCCATTTGTTCCATTCGCGCTCGTACCCCTTCCCGACCCCGCGAGCGCATCGATTGGCTTTGGCACAGACGACGCAAATCCTTCCGTTCACCAATGGCTGCCAGCGCGCACGCCCTCCCTTGTCTTCCCGCTACTGCCTGCTCCGCATCCATTTGGTCCCCAGCCAGCCGGGAGAGAGCATGGGTGCGTCAGTCTCTCACCAGTTTAATGAGTCTATAACCCCCTCCACTCTGTCGTTTATCGACTCCCTGATGTGTTTTAGTCGATTGCCCCTTTAAATAGAAGTTACGCATGCTACTTTAATTAAAGTTGTCCACATTGTCTGCTTATGATTTAGTGAGGCAAAGTTAAGGTTGGTAGCTGCTGTAATGTAGGCAGCTCCTGTAGCTCATTAAAGAGAGCAATGGTTACTGTAATGGCAGGCTATTGTAGTAGCAAGTTGTGATATATGCTATCTCAAAAAAGCATTAAGCATTACAAAAACGCATTACATAACAAAGGATATCATTATAACATTGGCAAGTTAATATTATAGTTAATGCCACGTCATGAACTTGCATCATGTTGTGCTAGTTGATTGGCTAGTTTTGCTAATTGTTGTGCTGGGTGCACTATGCAGTTCGTGGGAGGACATTTTAATCAGAAGAGAAAGATCTTCATTTACTGATTTTTTTTTTTTAAAGCTTAAAATAAATAAATAAACAAACAGTCTTACATGTGGTGGACCCTGCCTCCTTTCTAGCTTCAAACAGTGTTCTGGGGACCTTAATTTCCTCTGAGAAAACTGTTTATTCAGTTATAAACATAAATATTTCTGAGTTCGTATTACTGCCTCATCAATTTTTTAAATATTATAATTTTGAGTTTAACTTGTTCTCCAAAGCTGCATAGTGCCCCTTTAAGGTGCATTGCCTTATATTGAATCAGCTTGCATTGTGATGTGGAGTGGTGGAAATAACTTGGTAAGTTCAGTCATTATCCTAACCCCCATGTCGATGGAGAGTCAGGTGAAGTGATTTCTGGACCGTTGACACAGAAAAGCGTTGCAACCTTCTCTTTCACAACTGAAGTAGATTGGGACTCGTTTTAATTTGTGAAAAAACAACAGGAGTAACATAAAATGGCTCAATATACAGTTTGTAATGAAAGACTCTGGAAGCCCAGAGATCTCAAACTGATTAAAAGGACAATATTTACTCCCTCCAGCGACAGCCAAAATTATACACCCACTTAAGACCGGGTGCAGACAAACACTTAAACACTTTTTCAAGCTGAAAAGATTTCTGAAATGTTCGTGTAATCTGGCTCAAATTTCAAATGTTTTTTAGAACAGCGCCAAAAACTAGTGATTTTCCCCTCCATCTTCTCACATGGTTTCATTTAGGTAAGTAATCAAACAACCATTTTGCTGCTAACACCTATATACTTTCACTTAAATTTCATGCAGGATTTTTTGTTGAATATTTTTACACTACTATAAAACCTCCACTTTCACTTTAATGAAGGATCTGAATTCTTCTTTCACCCGTGGGGATGTGTAGTGTTGCACTGCTGCATTATTCAGTTCTTTCACATCTTGTTGCATTCATCTGTATTGTGTTGCATTGAGGCTTCACTATTAACACAGTTTCCATCTACTTTGTATCTTAAACTATCACACAACAACAACAACAACAACATCATATTATGTTGTGCTGTGCTGTATTATGTTGCTCCACACTGTGTAGTATTCAAGGCCAGACTCAGGAGTCTTTTAGAATAATTTTTGATGCCTTGGCTGTTGCCAGGCAACAGCTGTCCTGGAACAGAGATGAATGGGTGTCCCTGAGCCGTTCACTTTCTTCATCTCCATCTTTACCTTCATCTTATTTTCTGTTCAGTGTCTTTCACTAACACAGACACTTACATTCAGAGTAAAAGCAGTTTGTACCACCTTTTCCAACTCAGCTGATACTGATAGTCCATTTCAGTGTTGTGTTGTGGGTTTAAGGACATGGCAAAATTTCTGATTCACATAATTGCAATGTCGATGTGGGAGTAATGGATATTTCCTTTAACAACAGTCATACCTAGGTAACTTAGCTAGGGTTGATCTAGCACCAGCCTTTCTTCATGAAATATGCAGTTAACAGATGGCTCATCTTGATCAGCCACCTTAAGGACTCAGTCTGTTTCTAATGGATCTCATCTTGCACATCTTGCTTCAAAACCCCAGTCAGCAAAGGTATCCCCCCTTCCTGTGGCATTCTTCTACACACATGCACAGCTCAGAAATTTTTTTGGCAGATTAGAGTTTAATCCCCTTATACATTCACATTTGTACGGGCCATATGCTTCGTACTTTATTGACCTTTTGACAAAATATGTCATATCGCAATCACATTTCACAAAAATTTCCAGTGTTTGTTGCAACCAAAGCAGGTATTTTAAGCCAAAATATACTATTTTCTTTGTGTCAACCAAATGTTTTTTTGTGCCTAAACCTAACCAGAGCATAAACGCAGTGTTGTCACGGTATGAGATTTAAAACTGTACTTTAAAGTAATGCTAAAAATGCAACATGTAAGAATTTTAGTTTGAAAACATTCAAAAATAAATTATAATTATCAACAGATGGTGAAAAAAATAGTATTTGTGGTGTTACAACATATACGTAGTGTGTTAAAGAACTATCTCATGATGTTAGCATGCTAACCAGCTAGCTCTGGCCTGTCCCAGCTGTGTAAACCCCAACACTCCCCCTGTACTCCAAACTCATCATCTAGACTTATGGCTGCATGGCTAATAGTGATAACTAGCCAATGACAGCTACTGTTAACAGCTATTAGCGGTTACTCTGGTAACATGCTGCCACTCTTTGTTCTTTGTTTTGAGTAGGAATTTACAGGTGGCCGAATCTTATATATTGCACCTTTAAAAAATGTTTCAACATACCCATGTTTTGCAGAAAGGTACTTTGCCAACATTTATTCTGGCATTTGGTTGAATTGACTGTGCTCATCGCGTTGATGTCCTGGTCGCAGAACTGCGCATGCTGACATCCAACAGGAAGTAGTATGTCTGGCCTTTGTCTAGCTGTTTTGTTGGCTTCTGGGAAATTTTTAGCAACTGCCACAGACCAACATTTAGCTTACAGTCCTGCCGTTAATTTTTTATGTCAGCTCATTTCTTCCCCTCAACTCAACCAAGCGTTGTATTATACAGCATCTATTGCACATATTCATCTTTGCAAATCTTCTTTACATGTGCTTTCCACACAGCAGAGCTGACACATTTGCTGTCCTTTCTGATAGATATTAGTCCGAACACTGTACACGCTGTGTCTATTACTTGTGAAATGCAATCACTGGAGACAGGAAACACAGATGCTTTTCATGGAAAATAATAATTGATTTGCAGAGTGTGGGTCCTCTGTGGAGGAAATAGACTCGGCTTATAACACACAAATTGGCGAGGCAGCTTCGGCACATTCGTGACTCGCGTGAACAGAGAGCGTATTCAAAACCACCGAAGATGTAAGCAGCTGCATTGGTTATTTCTATCATCCTATTTAACCGCGAATAGATATTTTTGGATTGCTATCATTCAAATGTCATGCAGCTTGCTAACACCTGACAATGTTGTTGCTCTGTTTTCAATATTATTGTGTTTGTGATTGAAAGTATAAAAACTAGTCTTGCATAGCCAAAACAGATGGGAGAAAGAAAGATGGTATTCAGTGAAAATGACAGTCTGGTAGGCAAAACAAGGAGCTGTTTAACATGCTGCTTGATTAATATTGCACTGTAACTCAACTATTTAACAGCTGGCCCCACCTGAATTTCTGTCAGTCTGGGGTTCGCTCGCATAGTTGGGTAAAATAGAAATGTACCTAACCCATAACACACTCGACCACATATCAGCCCTCCTTCTGTGTTTAAGTGTGAGGCCATTACAGAGTCAGTATTCCTGGTGTGCTGTATAACTGTCTGTTTTAATGTATCATCCACCACCACCGCTTTACACGAGCCAAATCAATTTCTTCATCTACTTTACCAACCATTGAACATCCTTATTTTTGTGCAGACCCCAACACATCTATCTAAAATAACCAAACCAGGTATAAGATTATTTACTTTCATGACATTTTTTGAGTTTCATTCAGGCACATCTCCCAGCTGAAACTATAAGAAACCTGAGGAGTACTATTGGACTTTGAGGAACAATGTGGTAGAATGAGAAAAAATTAGCTGGTGCTCACTGGTTAGCATGCTAACTCTGATAGATATCTCTCCAAAACAATATGTAGGCATCTTTGCCATAATGCAAAAACTATTATGGCTTCATTCTGTTGATAATTTTAGATTTTTGATAAGGTTTTTAAAAATTCTTACACTTTGTACGTCTAATGATGGTTATTAGTAGGGGTGTGCCAAAATATCGATTCTACGATATATCGCGATATTTCGTCTTGAGGTACGTTATCGATACACTGGTGCCAAATATCGATATTTAAAAATGTGAAGGAAAAAAAAAAAAAATTAAAATTTTATTTTATTTTATTTTTTTTTTGGGCCCACCACCACCACCCCTCTTTGGAGGACAGCTTTATCTTTATTCAAACATAGGTTTACAACCAAATAAAATTTAAAAAATGGTTTAAGTAGCTCTGAAACCCACACATATAGATATTTAATGATAGTTGTAGTCTGTGTGTGTTAAGAAGAGAAACTGTGCAATATACTCTTTGTTTACTTGGCTGTCATTCATGTGAAACTGATTGACAATGTTTTGTAATTCCTGTGAAATGGATTCAGTGCAGTCAATAAATTATGAATGTCTTCAGTGACACAGATATCGTGATGTATCGTGGATGAAATTTTTTTGCAATATATTGATTATCGCAGAATCGCTGTATCGTGATATTATCGTTATCCTGGGCAAAATATTGTGATAGTATCGTATCGCAAGGTACCTGGTGATACCCAGCCCTAGTTATTAGACAGCATTTCCTTTTTACATATCATTCAGTCCTACACTGTAAAATTCATTATACTCAGCGCATCAGCGGCAGTAAGACAGAGTCCATACATTTGTATATACAGAGAGTTTTAATTAAAGTTAGAAAACAAAATGCAGTCAGGAGTTTACAAAATATCCTCTGAGAGCTCTCCGGCACTCATTAGTGTGGGTATGGGAGTCACAATAGAAAGAATAAACGTTTCTTATTTAACATGTCAGTTGTGAAGATATCAGAAATTGTACAGGGCACTGACTAGGATTTTCTTTGATAGTCTCTATGGAGTGGGCTAAGCATTCAAAGTACAGAACCTCATTAATAGTCGGCTACTGACCATAATGAAGTAGAACATGAGGATGTAACATTGATTTACAATTACAGATTTTATCCCCTGATGATGGAACACATAAAACTGACCTGACAGCGGATCACAGTGGTTTCTCTATGAATCAAAATATACACTGTGAGTGACAGGCACTTATGGATGAGTTTACAAGTAAAGCCCTCTCCTTTAGGACACATGGCCTATAAGAAATACATGTACTGCCCATTCAACATGTAAAAAAATATGATCCACAAATTAATATTATGCTCTTGTCAATAGCAGGAATATAAAAACAGATGTGGGCCTTTTGAACATAGTTGCTTAGATGTATGATATTCACTTAACACATCTCCTTAAGTGCCCAAGCTTGTTTTTTCGAGGATCCGGTTGCCACATCGCTCTGATTGAAACCCACATGTCAGTGGTGAATATGCTCCATTTTTGCACTCAGAAATGATCTTTGGTGAGAATGTAAACAATTGCACCACAACAAAAAGTAAGGCTTTAAAGTCTTGTCACAAAAATGAAAACAAACACATCATACAAATATATCTTTACCTGATTAGAAGCTCTACCACTAGTTGTCAGATAGCATGGGTTAAGATAACTTGCCATGCCTTTACACATTATGAACAGCAAACAGTGCTCATAATAAGCAAGCCATAGTTTAGTTTAGCCACTTCCCCCCTGAACAAGGAGGATAGATAATGCAGTGAGCATTGCAGTGTAAGTTACAAGGAAGTTACTCTTTAGGATCCCTTTATGATATTGATTAACTGAAGCATAATGAAATAGCAAGGAGCTGCAGTGAGCAGGGTGATTTAGGGGTTGAGACAAGCTAAAATACTCAGGATAAGGTGGACAGTGATGGGGTTACAGCATAAGAGGGGTATAGGCCTCAGTGTCTCACTGATGGCAGACATAAGGCACATTAATAGGGCACATAGAGTTGTCTCCAACCCTAATCCCCACTCCCCAATATAACAATCAGCCTGAAAACATACCCAGTAAATTAGACATGTTACTGCCTATCCTGTATGTGAGCATCATCCCATATTGAGCGCGGGACACATGTGTCCCTCAGTCTGCAGTCTATCTTTCCAACCATCCATCCATCCGTCATTCCGTCTATCCACTGTCTACAGGCACTCTACCACTGCTCCCAGCTGAAGTCGTCCCCACCTCCAAACACGACAAAAAAGCCAAAGATGGTGAGGAAGATGACAGCGTTTCCTGTCATCACCAGACCGCAGGCACCCCATGTGATCTGTTGGAGAAAAATACTCACACTTAATCAATCAACGAAAGAAATCCAAACTCTTCTTTCGGTTATAACAGTCACGAAATATACCAAAAACTGATGTAGTTAAAACAGCATAGATATATCTACACAGAGAACATAAAAGCCAGGGATGGTGACTGTCTAAATGAAAATCAACAAAATATTTCCACATGTGAAGAGAGTACTTACTGTGGTAGTGCGGGCTAGCACAATGGGAAGCCCAAAAGCTGACACCACAATGCCAGTTGTTAAGAAGTAGGCCAGCTCTCTGCAAGCATTGCTGGAGGAGTCAGTGTCATCACTGAGGCGTCTGGATATGAAGGTCGGGATGGGGCTTAGTACGTAGAAAATCAGGACAAACAGCGGCCAGTATACCCTGCAAAAACAGGTGTGCAACAGTTATGGGCGGGGCACATTTTATGACATATTCTGGCATGAGTTCTCAGCTCGTCAGATTAAAATGAAGAGGTGCAAATTCAATGAAAACAAAAAAAAGATTATGACAGAAATAAACATTCACAAATATTTAATTTCGTATCAAATACGAAAGAATGCAAAATTTTAAATGGGCAGTTCATGTTTGTTGCAAACTGTCCTCAGTTTATCTGTACTGAGAAGCATTCATCAGTCTTTTCTCAGCTTGGGTTTGAGGTTTTAAACTGGGGCTCACGCTAATGATTGTCTTCATTATCGGTAAATGCACCAATTATTTCCATGATTATTTGATTAATCGTTTAATCTAGAGCACTGGTTCCCACATGGTGTGATGTGAGGTAAGTTCAGATGTACAGTGGGATTTGTTACAATTATATATTATCATTACAATTCACAGCTATACAACAACTAATGAATGAGTTTTTAATGTGCCATTTCAGTCCTTTGTGTGGATTCATTTCCGAATAGAGAGGTAATTTCTAGAACCTAAAAAACGTCCAGGGAACCCCAGTATTTAGATGTTCACGCATTTGTAGGGTTGTGGGAATTAGTAGAGTGTGACACATCAAAGGCCCTAAAAAAAGAGGATAACAAGGGGAAAATGGATCTTTTTATTGTGAGGAGAAGTTCACCCCATTTTGAATTTTGTGAGCTGTCTGGATTAAATGCGTGTGTTGCTGCTTTTTTGTAGTTTTACTTAAGTTGATAAATATCTTCTGAGTAAGATAGCGGTTTGTTAAATTGTATTTGGCCTCAGTAAAAAAACAAACATGTACAGAGTGATTAGATAATACGTTTTATGGAGGCTATTGTGCAACGGCATGAAGAAAAAAAAAAAGGTGTGTCTTGAAATTTTGGCTTGCCCTTTGGTATGCCTTGGGCACAAAAGGTTTGAAAACCACTAGTCTATAAAATGTAGATCAAGTTCCCAGAGCAAAGAGTAATGTCTGCAAATTGCTTCATTTGTGCAACAGTCCAAACCCAAACTCTCTTTGTTTACCATCATGTGCTCTAAAATGTAATAATGCTATTGTCTGTTTTTCATTTATTTTTATATTTATGTACACTTTTCTTTTTCAAAATACACTGCAATACACCATGTGCACATTACAACTATTGGTGCAATTATCATGTGCAATTATCCCCCTTGATCAATTGGTCACATCTGTAACTGAGAGGCAAATAGTGTATATAGTGTTATCATTAATGTTATTACAGTTTCCCTTTATTGTCATATCATTCTATTTCGGTCTTGCTTTGTGCTGTTTTACATATTCATCCATCTTTCAGTCACAGTCTTTCCCTTTCCTCATGACTCTAAAGCTGTTAGCCATTTTAGCCTGTGAATTTCCCCGCTGAGGGATTATTAAAGTTAATCTTATTTTACCTTAAGAATGACAAAGAAAAACTGCAAATCCACAGATTGAAATTACATTAAACTGTTGTAGCCCTAGTCTAAACAGAAGGACTGCATGTCAAACTGAGAGCGTGGGACAAAGACGTGGGTATTTGGAGAGAAGGGGGGCTCTGATGAAAGACACTATTGAGTTGTGTGATGGAAATTATAGGATTTAGCATTTGTGGAGCTTTACCCATACTAGGAACTACACTTCTAGTTCACGCCTCTGCTTCATTGAGTTTGATCATTCCTTTATAATACGTCTCTTCAAAGTGCAGTATATAATGAATGCAGCTGCCCTTTACAGGTGTTTGTGAGTACTGTGTTGCTTTTGTTAGCTGTAGTTGTTCATCTCCCTCTGATTAGCCGCCACTTAGCTGGAAAAATATCTTACCTATCCCTTTAAGCCTTAATAATGCATGTTAAGTCAAGTCCATGTCATACAGTGACATAAACACTTGGTTATTATGACTGAGAACTTACCCGTATTGTTCCAGTGCACAGCCCAGCAGAAGAAATGTGAGTCCAATGGCACCACTGAAGGACAAACCAACCAGTGCTGACGGAAGAGAAGCATGACTTTATGTTACATTACACTGGCAAAGAAGTTTTATTCCCAGTATCAGTGAGAGACAACAAAGACATAAGCTAGGTTTTTAACACCCGGCACACGAATTGCTTGTATGCTAACTCAACATTTAAGACTGATATACTGTGAAAATATCACTAACCTAGAACTTAAAACAGGTTAATAATCTAACAACGGATCTCAACAGCTTGCGACACATTTTATCATCGTTGGACAGTGTTGTCTGTGATGATAGCTTTCGAAATGATTCAGCAAAGCTTATCAAACATGTTGAAAACTAGGCTAATAAAGTTTGTGAAACGCAGACGCAAAAGAGGAAGGTCTGTCTAACTTAACGAGCAAAACTGTCAAGTGATTCACAGCAACGATATTTTACATACCTTTGATGCCGGCCATGGCGATAGAAAAGAGAAACTTTCTGTTTGACGTTTGTTTCTTTTCTTTGTGTATTGTTTATGTGCTCAGGCTCTTCTTCTTCTTCTTCTTCTTCTTGGCAGACGGACTTCCTGCTTCCTCCATCGAGCTCTCCGTCTCGGTCATGTGACCGTCTTAAAGGGACAGTAACACCTCAGTCCGCGCGAGATTTAAACATCAGTGTGCGTGGTGAAGGTGCACACACACACACACAGCCAGGTGCTGCCAGCTCTCATCATCACCACCATAATCATCATCATCATCTGCTATTGAGCAACATACATCAAACACAATTTTCTCCCTGGTTGCTGCCATCCCTCCTGACGAGGATCACGAGATCATGCAGCATTCTTCCTGTGAGTGTGATTAGGCCTGACATCGACGTGTTATCTGTGTTGTGATGCAATGTAAAGGGTAACTACACCAATTTTACACATTAATGCATTTTTGCAGATCTTGGGGAGTTACTGCATGAGTTTACTATATGTAAAAACAAACAAACAAACAATCAATCAAACAAACAAACAGTTTGTGGTTCCAGATTAATTTCCTCCAGTGGTGTCGCTGGAGTTGCATTGTGGGTTATATAGGCATCAGGGTTTGAAAATGAACAAAACACTGTCACAGTTGTACAATGCTAGACCAGTGAACTCATTTTTAAAGCCTGACGCCTTAGCCCACGCGGGCCTGTACACATTCATGATATTGTTAATGTTATTTCCTCAGTTAAGAAATTAAGATGACTGTGCTACGCTAGTGGTTGTTTCCTTAGACAGTGGTGCAACTTCCCCTAGCGTAGGATGACCACATGAACCGGAGCTGTCTTCCTCTTACATTTTGTTCCACTGACGTGATTTATCTTTGTACATATTTTTATATATATTCAAGAGCCTCGTTGATCTAGCAGTTTCATTTCCGAACACAGCTTCACTTTAATCGGTGTGCACATGACAACAAAGAACTTGATTTGACTTGTTGGGCTTCAGGTTCAGAGAGGAAAACAGCAGAAAGGCACAGTACTTCAAAGGGCATCAGTGATCACAGAGCTGGACCAGATGTCAGTGGACTGCTGCTGCTGTCCGGATGGGAAACGTGTAGCCACCAGAGCTGATAAGTTAAATGTTACTGTACAACAGCTTAAACGCCTCCTACCATAATTACGGTGTTCTAAATGTAAAATATTTGTAATCACCTCTTTCATTTTCAGAACAGTTATTCCTGATATGGAAAGATATATTTGAGAGATGGCATGCCGTTACTCGCCTTACAGCATCACAAACTCCAAGGCTGTTATTCACTGCCGAGTTTCGATTTCCCTGAATGAAGGAGTGCGAATGAACAAAATATTCATTTCAGGCTTCATTTTAGGAAACACCCGCCTTTTTACAGAACGAGCCCTGGGTGTGTGAGAAAATGTTTTCATGTGAGAAACTGTATGCTCCTTTCCTTCAAAATAAGTCTCTCGACAGCCACAAAACCGTAACCTGACTTCCTGAGTGTGCACAGCCACACACAACAATGTGAGGATTCACAGTGTTATAAAATGATTTCACAGAGGAAGTGAAACTAATGTTTAAGAGCCACACGCTGCGTTTAATAGGAAGACATTATGTCATGATTGGTTGTTTTGATCGCTAGGAGTGCTGATGATTTTGAAACCCTGCTGCTTTTTCACGAGTGACTCATTTGTTTAAATTGCAGTTGGAACAATTACACAGAACAAAAGTGTAATAGACAATTTCCTGCTAGTGTATGAAAAAGACAAGCCACACGTGGACCAAAAATAAAAAGCAGTTTAATTAATCAGGTACAGAGAGAAAAATTTGGCCTAAAACGCAAACTAATGCATGTTGTGCAGCTATACTTGGAATTAAAGCAGAGTTCATACAAAAATTTGGAACGAAAAACCAAAAAGGGCGTCACGTTAGCAGTGATGGAGTAACGTATGGGAGGAATCATGTGATGACTGACGGACCGCTTCGACCTGTCCTGTGATGGAGCTGGGAAATCTTCAGAGCGATGGTCGCCAGGGGTGCCAGCATCACCTGTCGCAAACAAGGATGATGTGGTTAGAGACTTAAGCACCTGGCTGACATATGCCACAGATTTATATGCTTCTTAATATTCAACTAATAAGCGGATGTATTTTTTTTTTACTATTGTGGACTTGTGACACTTTGAAGTCTCAGTCCTGAAATGATCAGATTTAGATATTGTACCTGTGTGTCTTCAAAGATTTGCTCCTTCTCATAGCTGTCTATGTAGATTCGAACTGTCGCCCCGTCACTACCTGTCCCGCTGAGTCTGTAGATGATTCGAGAGCCATCAGAGAAGATTATCCGCAGGCCCTGCAGTGAAAAAAAGCCCAGTACAGACTTTGTGAAGCTTTTAGGATCTGCTCGAGCACATCGTGACCACTGGACACATAAAACCCTGACAGGAATACAGCTCAGTGTGTGTCGTGTACCTGGTTCCTGGTGATGGTGCTGTCTACTGGGTCAGTGTACTCAAAGTTGTCTGCTTTCTCCACTTGGTAAATTTTGTCCTCCACAGCGAATCTCTGCTTCACGAAGGACTTGTCGCTGATCATAATCTCCAAATCCTCCATCATCTCACAGGCTGCATCTATGTCTACATTCTCATAGTCATATCTGAGCAATAAACAACAGCTGTCAATGACAGAATAAGGGCTTCATGACGAAGGTAGTAAATACAATCATTTATTACTATACATGTAATTATCTTTAGAAGACTTTTTGTTCATCATAGAGAAGTGTAAATTTGGTGGGTGTAGTGTTTCTAAGGTTAATTGTAACCACTCTGAATCAGCTGAGAAAAATATTGTTTTTATTTGTTTTTGTTTAATAAATTACAGATATTTCAAGCCTTAAGCTGATAATATATTTGGTCATAGACATTGTTGTGGTCAAACTTTAGTAGAAGAAAGAATATCATGTTAGAATAGAACAAAAGTCACTCATATGAATAGTACTTGGTTAGAAGTCTTAAAGTATCTGATATTACTTGTTTTAATCAACAAAATGCTCGTAATTTAAAAGTATACATATATTTACATGCATGTAATACTGTGTACTATATGGGTTGACTGATCAACAGGTCTAATTGCAGATCAAATAAATGAATCAATTGCAGCATGCGCGTGCAAAGCCACTCGTAACTGAAGTGTTTAAATAAATGTAGTGGAGTAAAAAGTACAATATTTGCCTCCAGGATGTAGTGGAGTAGAAGCATAAAGTAGCAGAAAATAGAAACACTCATGTAAAGTAGTACCTCAAAATTGTATTTGAGTTTATGCACTTCGTTACATTTCATCAATGTTTACAGAAGGTACTGATGGCAGCAAAATCAAGTAAAGAATTTACAAAAGCACTAGATGATAGTTGCCAGAGCCTATGACATCATCATTTTATGCTTATTATCCACTGGACAGTGCACAGCTTGAACGAATATGTAATGACACATGTGTTCCACTAGATGTCAGTCATGTCCTGTATGTATATTCTTCACTTGCGTCTGCATCCTCAGCCCACATACAGTATATCAGTTCCATCTAAATCAGCTCAACAATGTACACTATTTGTACTTGGAAAGAATAATTAAGAAACAATTTCTTCATGTACATGTTGTTGTGCTGATGGTGTCGTTTGATGGATGATGATGTGAAACAACACGTGTGATCAGATCTCACCTAGTGAAGTAGTTTCTTCCATATTTCAGCCAATGGTCCTTAAGAATGTCCTCCACACTCTTCCGCCTGGTGGCCAGGATGGACAGCCATGCCAGCACGGCCCAAAGCCCGTCCTTCTCTCGAATGTGGTCGCCACCTTAAAGAGGGAATGTAATGCAGTTTGCCATGCACAGAGAAAATCACAACAAATACAATTACACACAATTAATATCACATTTTCTTCAGAGCTCACTATTTCAAGTAAAATGGGTCATATCTTGATGTAATAACTTGCTGAAGGGATACAGCACCTGTACCAAAGCTTTCCTCTCCACACAGAGACAGCCTGCCTGCGTCCATTAGGTTCCCAAAGAACTTCCACCCAGTGGGAGTTTCATATAACTCTATTTTTGTTGCCTTTGCCACTCTGGAGGAAATAAAACAAAGGAGTATTCCTAGAAAACATAGTTAACGCTTGAAATAGAACGACTGAAATAAAAATAATTGCAGTTATCATGAATGCACTTCTGCATTTTTAAATCTTAGTCAAAGATCTATTTGCATATACAGTTCTGTAGGTGTGACATGGCTTCAGCTAGGAAAGAAACCACTGGATCATTCTGTTGTGTGTTTTTACCTGTCTAAAGCTGAACTTGTTGGCATGCTGCGGGCGAAGCCTCTCACCCCTGTGTGCTGGAAGTATGGGATGCAGAAGATGTTGTCAGCTATCACAGCCACAGAGTCAGGTGGGCTGACGAAGAAGCCGTGCTTACCAAGGATCATGTTACGGTCCTGGAGGGCCGATAGACAGTCACGTCAAAGTCTTGTGACAGCTTTGTATTCAATTTGAAAAATTACATTGATTTGATTTTTGTTTTAGTGAATCTAAAGAAAGAGACGAATTACAGCACACTCACCCCATCACCATCAAAAGCTGCGCCAAAATCATACTGTCCGTCTCTCATGCTGTCGACCAGATCTGCAGCGTAAGTGAGGTTAGGGTCTGGGTGCTGACCCCCGAAGTCCTCCATTGGGACACAGTTGATGGCAGAATTGACAGGACAGCCGAGCTCCTCGCAGACTATTCTCTTCACATATGGCCCTAAAACTGGAGACAGGATGGAGGTGACAAAGAGCAATGAGAGTGAACATATTAAACACAGTACATTTTGGGCAATACAGTTATTCACTTTCTTGCCAAGAATTAGAGGGCTAGATTGATACCACTCCAATATTTATAAGTTAAATATGAAGCCAGAGCTGACAGTAGGTTAGCTTAACTTAACACAAAGACATGGGGAACAGCTACCTGCTGGAAAAACCACCATAGACCATCACCAAAACCAGCACCAAAACACAACATAGCTGGTCTTGCTGGTGACTGGTCCCCAACAAGACCAGCACATGTTTTGGTGCTGGTCTATGCTGTTTTTTTCAGCAGGGCTAGCCTTATCCTGTCCAAAGGTAATGTAACCACCACCTCTAAAACTCATTAAATTACTATGTCTCATACATTTGGTGCTGTTGGGGGGCTAGCTGTTTCCACTTTTATGCTAAATTAAGCTAGCTGGCTGCTAGCTATAGCTACATGTTTACCACTCAAGCATGAGAGTGATATCAGCCCTCTAACTTAACTCTTGGCAGGCAAGCATATATTTATAATTCCCCAATTACAAACTATAGTCTTCTAACTGTTCCTTAACTAGTGTGTTAAAAGACTGCAAAGCCTGTAACATGTAGCCTAGCTTGTCACAGTGAAAGGGGTATGTGGAATCCTGTGAAAATTCATGCACTATCAATAGCCCTGCATGACTTCCTGTGAGGGGTTTAATGGTGTGTTGTTGTTATGGTGGTGGTGGGGATGTGGGGGTGTGTTAGCACTCAGGGATGGTGGAGACTGTTTGACCATCAGTTTCAGTTTCAGTGTTTGGGAACACTCTTATTGGCTTTCGCAAACCTACTCATTGTAAATACTCTTAAAGTAAACAGCTTTCTGTCTAATGGGAACACTCAGTCAGATAGTCAGATAGATGTTTTGTTGACCTCGAGTTCAAACAGACTCTTGTGTACTGAGGCACAGCTTAAGCTGTCTGTCACATTTGACCCTCTGCAAACATTTAAGGAACATGATCATCGAGAACAAGTTGTTTGTCCGGAGAACCCTCAACATAGTCATACTGAGTCTGGACTCAAACAGGTGACACAATACACACACAGTGCAATTCTTATGTACGTTACTCAATAATCCCATTTTATGCTACTTTATACTTTTATTCCTCTACATTTGAAGTGAAATATTTGACTTTTTTACTGTACCACATGTGTATCTGTGTCACAGTCATATTACTCATATTATAAAACATTTGTTATGAATGACATTACGGTTACAATTTGCCCCAATCTTAACCATCTTCAACAGTAAAATACTACTAACATATGATAATTTCAGTGATTACAATCCAATAAAGTGTTTTATAATAACACTCAGTCATTTTTCTATGGAGGACTGAACCTGCTTTTTAAACAAATATCTTCACCAATCCTTTTTCTTATATTTTGTAATTTTACTGAAGGTATATTTTAAAACGGTACTTTTACTTATAACAGAGTATTTTTACAGTGTTACTTAAGTAAAAGATCTTAGTACCCAGGTTATAATAACGTACAACTGCATTAGAAAGATAGAAAGAGGGGGGAACAGAGGAAACTGAAAGTTGACATGAAACAGGACAGTTATGCTGATAAGACTTAATACTCAAGGAGAGGTATGAAGTATATGCAACTCTAAAAAAAAACTGTTTTGTATAGAACATGACTATACTATAGAACATTCTGCCATTTGTTTTGGGGGTAACAGTGAATACACTGATGTGATTACACACTCTTGGTTAATGCACTCTCACCTCCATGCATGCTGTCCAGTCTTATCTTGATGTGGTTTTCACCAGACAGAAACTCCTTCAGAGCAGCAAAGTCAAAGATGTTCCGCAACAAGTTGGCGTAGGATTCCACAGAGTCCACAATTTCCACTGGGCACAACCATAAATATATTTTTTAATTTTGTGATGTTAATTCTATGAATTTAAATGCCAGCATAAACATTAAGAGTAAAGCTGACCTGGCTGGATGATTCACTGTGTCTGTCCTACCATCCATCCACATATCCTTTTTTCTCTCTCATTGGGCCTCATTCACCAATATCTTCTTAAGAATCTTCTTAGATTCTTTCTTAAGTTGTTCTTAAGAGGTTCCTTAAGAAAACCCTACGTCAGATTCACCAACTCGTTCGTAAGCCTCAGAATTGTTCGCAGCTGTGTTCTTACATTGATGAAAGCCGCAGGAGCAATATATATGCCATTGTTTTGCGGGCCTTGGATGGAGAAATGCCACGTATAAATAGGGTGGGGGGGTTACTAATTGATGGCATGTTTCCAATTTACTTGATTTATCTTAAATCATTGGCACATTTAATTTACTTTAGAATTGAAATTCTTTGTAAATTACCAAAAATATGAAATGAATAAATATGACAGAATTATCACTGTAATATTGCATTTTATTGAACTAAACAAGAGAAGAAATCACAACCATGCCAACATTTCGGCACTGAAATGTGAGTGAGAGTAAGAGTGTTCGTAGGATTTGTTCTTGCCTAAGAAAAAATCCTACATAAGAAAAAAATTCATGAATGCCACAATCTTCGTAAAATCTTCGTAAGTGGAACTTAAGAACAAATTTGTTCGTAAGAACGGTTCATGAATGAGGCCCATTGTCTCTATCTTCTCCTTATTGAACATGATGGACGACAGACTCAGGCTGCAGCTCACCTGTGAAGGGTTTGAACTTGTTCTCCAGATCAAACGTCTGTTTGCCCAGGGTCGTCAGATCCACGTGCAGTCCGGGGCAGATGGCGAACTCCTCTATGGTCCTGCTGATCTGAAAGATCTTGTTTGTGACAGCCTCCTTGGCTGGGCCTGGATGCAGTGAAAAGCCTCTGATATCACAGGTGATATTTGCATGTAGTTGTGTACTATATAACAAGTATAATTAGATCATATTCAGGGGTGTTTGGGATATTTATTGCTAATACCATGCAGAGTTTTTTGATGTGCTTGAACTTTGTCCCAGATTTTATGTCGAGGCATAGTCTCTAGCTTTACCTCAGTCTTTGCCAGTGTCCAGCCTTGTTAAATGTCTATCTGACTTCTCTCGTAACACTATTTCTTACTTGGCCGAAGCCCCTGCGTGCTTCCTGCTCTGCGGTTACCGTACCTCCATTTGCAGTATTGAACTTAATGCCAAAGTCTCCCTCAGGTCCACCGGGGTTGTGGCTGGCAGTTAGGATGATGCCACCGATGGCTTTGTATTTCCTGATTACGCAGGAGATGGCCGGCGTGGACATTATCCCATGGTGTCCAATGATCAGACGACCCACCTGAGGAAAATGTCACACAGGTGTGTGTTTGTGTGAGTTGGCTGGTACAAAGTGTGTATCTTAATTTATCTGAGTGGGGGAGGGGATGCCACTGAATATCAGGTTTGGTATGTCATGCTTCTTCCTAAAAGTGACTGGGACTAGAGATAGAGAGACTAGAGACTAGTGCCATTTAATGAACAAAGGTTATGGTACATCAGCAGCAGGGTTTATTGTGTATAAGTGAGCTTTGGACAGCATCAGAAGCTTGCTATTGAAAATGGATGTCATGATGGCAAAAATACAGATTAAATTGGTTTATATTGCATAAAGACAACTATTGATTCAAAAATAATAAAAAGAGATTGCGACCCTTATTTTTGATTGTAAGGAAGAAGAAGGAAGAATCATTATCTAATCTTTATTGCATACAACACACAACGTAGTGAAACTGTACTCTACTCTACTTTAACCCATCTCAAGGAGCACTGTGCAGCGTGTATGCACCGGGGACCAATTCCAGATCTTAGCCAGTGCCTTTGGTCAAGGGCACTGACTGGAGAATTAACCTAATGTTTTGATGGTGGAGGAAACCAGAGTACCTGGAGGAAACCCACACAAGCCCGGGGAGAACATGCAATCTCCGTACAGACCGGCCCTGTACCGGCAAAACATTTAAAATTAAACGGGAAATTCCATTGTTAAGGATATTATTACACAGCTCCAAATATCTCTTTGAGTTTTATTGTCCAACAAATTATCAGTTTTAAATGAATTTTAGAGGTTATGTTTTCACCCGTGTGTGTTGGTTCGTTGGTTTGTAAACAGGATTACACAAAAACTTGAGCACAGGTTTCTGCGAAATTTGGTTGGAGGACGGGTCTCTGCCCAGAATAGACCCCATATACATTTGGCGCTGATCCAGGAATCCTTTTGCACTTTGTTAAGTTTTTTTTTTAAATTTCTGCTAATTTCTGGAACAATGCCTGGATCTTGAAGAAAAAAAATAAAATACATTAATAAAAAATGTATAAAAAAAAAAAATGTATGTATATATGTGGTGTATACACATACACACACACACACACACACACACAACTAATATTAGCTAATTAGCAATAAACAACTATGTATTTTATGTTATTAATTTTGATTAATTTTTTAAAAAGTCATGTCATTTAATGACCTGCCAATAAATTAGAAAAGCTCTAATCTTCTTTTTGGACTTCATTTACATTTAAATTATAGATAAAACATTTAACTTGTTTTATTTGCATAATTTGAGGTAAATTTCATTTATTTCTCCCGTCATAATAGAGGCACATGTCAAGAGTTAAAATCAAATATAAATCAGACATGAGGCTTATACAACCAATGAAAACAAAAGGATAATAACAGGTGAGAGGGCAGGTGACACTGACATACATGATCTCACATCCCCCACAAACACATACACAAACTTACCAGCATGCACACACAAACAAACACACACATACACGGTGTCACTGACCCCGTTGGCAGCTGCCATCTGCACAATGACCTCAATGGCTGTTGTGTTGAAGAAGCGACCATCTCCCCCCACCACCACTGTTGATCCCTGGCGGTCGCGAAGGTCAATAGAGGAGAAGATACTCTGGATGAAGTTGTGTAAGTAGTTCCTCCTGGACTGGAATACATACACCTTTTTCCTCAGGCCGCTGGTGCCGGGTCTCTGGTCGGGGTATGGAGCTGTGGGGACAGTCAGCACCTGCAGAGGACTGTTGTCCATTGTTTCAAAATGAGAATCAAACCTAATGTAACAGCGCAGAGAGCCTTGGAACCTGTTGTTTAGAGGGAAATCCCCTGTCAGTTGACATGGGGAATGGTACGCAGGGGCAGAATGGGAGGGTGAAGTCTTGACTCCTCCTGTTATTTGACTGGAGGCACAGGGTTACAGTGGTACTTCTGAGGCCCAAAATAACCTTTCAGACTAATGTGTGTGCAGAGGCAAGGGGAGTAACTGAAGACGCTCCTTCACACATGTGCAGGGAGATCACTGTCAAGGCTGCAGGCCAAGTCACAAAGAAGAGTGTGTGTTTGGGTGTGTCAGAGTGGAAGTACTGAAGTGTCATGGGAGCAATTTGTCCATGTGTGAACGGCTGCAGCTGTGCTCCGAGTGATGATTTGCAAAAAGAAGGATGACATCCCTCATCGGAGATGGGCCTAGTGCTATTTTAGGAGGGGATATTTACCATTTCTTCAAGCTGAGTGTGTGAACAGAGAGTGAGAGGACCAATTAGAGAGTCTTAGTGAATATAGACATGGTTTAAGGAAAGTATCTGCTTACAAAACAAACATAATTTGTCAAATGCAATTATACATGCGGCACAATAAAATCAGAGTGAAACGACACTGCCCTCTAGAGTTTATTAATGGCTCCTAACATCACCGTACAAAAGAGCTGGCATCATAACCTCTCAGTGCAACATTCAGAACGTTTCGGTATGTGGTAACAGCATGAACATGTATCAGTCATTCATTTATTTTGGCAAGAAAAAAGTTGGTGCATTCACTGTTGAACATCAGGACTGCAAGCAAACTACAGCTCATAATATAGAAAAGGGACATGATGGAAGTTTGTCCTCTGAGTTTTATCACGGATCTCCACACCTTAATTATTATTAGCATTATATGAAGACACAGTTATATTGTTATTTATTTAAATTAATAAAAAAAACAGCAAATGTATCAAAACTAAAGTATGTAAAGATGAATGTGATCTATAGCAGTGGTTCCTAACCTTTACTGCTTTACACCTCTCCATTTATCCAGAAACGGCAAGTAACTTGTGTAACTGAAGCACATGTCAGCAAACTTACATTTTTTAATATCTCCTGACCCCCTCAAGAATTCCTTCCTATCATGTTGGGAACCACTGCTATATAGTCAGAGTCAATGTGACCCAATATAAAAACTGCTCATATGTCAACCCAGTCGCCAGAATGAAATGTTGGCAGTTGACGTTTCTGCAAACCACTGATATGTTCACATTTGTAGGCTACAGATGATAGAGACTATCCACAATACGTGACATCTTACATTATATGTTATGTTATATTTCATATGTTTATGACTTTTATCTCTCGAGGTGGAGGAAATGGTGGTACAGTTAAGCTACGTGACAAGGCCGCAAGACCTTAGTACAATTTCAACTTGTGTTTGTGGCGACCAAGACAAGACAGGTGTAGTAAGCTTACACATGATCTTTTCCCAACCCTAACCAAGTGGTTTTTTTTTTTCCCTGAAACCTTACCAGTCCCTATGCACAGCATTGTCACAACAAAAACGATTGAGATATGATGTCTATGTTTTGTGTTGCAGAGATATCTACTGACATTAGCATGCTTACAAGCTAACTCCACCGTTCCAGGACTGAATCTCCTGTGTTAGTGGTGTAAACACCCCTTGGTATACTCAAGCTTCCAGTAGCACCCCTATCTGTATAGCTAACTGAGGTTTATAGCTAAGGGCAGCTCCAGTTAGCAACAGTTAGCGGTAACTCTGCCCCCAATTTGTTTTGAGTTTGAATTTAATGAACAGCCAATTCTTGTGTATTGGACCACTTACCTAAAGAAACTTAAAACTGCAACGTAAAGAAATGACCATTTTCAACATATCCATGGTTTGCAAAATATACATTGCTAACATTTACTCTGGAGATTGGATTGCATTGGTGCCTTTATGTTTAATGTCCTTCTCCATAACCTTTGACCTTTGAGGGGCAGCGTGTGAAGGCCTAGTTCATGCAATGTGCCCGCTGCGATTCGGTCTAATTCAGATTCACAATACATTTTAAAGTGTTCTATTACATTAGAGACTATCCTGACATGAGCAGCAACACAGTCTTTAGGCTTTCTCCGTTTAGGACACAGCAGCACTTGGCATCAGAAGAAATATCCTCCTCTCTGCCCAAGCCTTCTTGAACCATGGCTGCCCACATGAAGCAGTGCCAAGTCTCTCCTGAAGAGGCCACTGTGTATTGCACTATTTTCACTGGAGAATGTTCATAAAGGATCACTGAAAGACACCTGTCTCCGTGGATGATGAAGAGGACGTGGTACTGAGGGAAGCGACAGGGTGGACAGAGATCTGGGTGAACTTGAGGTAGTGAAAAGCCTTGTGGCCCAGCCCCCACTGAATCCCTCGCCTACGCTCTGAGCGCCCCTTTGCTCTCATGAAGAAATATCTCCCATTCAGGTTGGCATCTCCACAGGCGTTGAACCACCATCCACCTGCAAGATGACATAAATTACATGTTCGTGCAGCTGGCGCTGGATGACAAGTATTCATTAAACCCCGTCCACAGCATTACATGGGATAAACATGTCAACCTCATGCACATCTGCTTCACCTGTGTAGTTGTGGGCACAGTTGGAGTCCGGGTGTTTGTCATTGTCCCTGTCCTTGGTGGAGAACATCATGCCTGTGTGGTTGCCCATGGGGTCCGGCAAATCTCCAGACAGATGCGTGAGGTGAATGGTGTAGTTGCTCTCTGGACCATTAAGGTGAAATTTGTATTCGATGAAGCGCCTGCCCTGTTTCCAGTCTTCCAGCTGGATGTGAAGGATGGAGTTGCCCTGAGCGGCCAGAGAGTGGATCTTCCAGAGACCCAGCCAAAACTCCCCTGTGAGCGAGATATCACTGAGAGGTGAGAGAGCTGACACTATTCAACAAGCGCCTTCCAGATTTGTGACGCACACAAACTCCTCGAGTACAGCTTTGAAGAAGTGATAAAACTGCAAATGTTATAATCACAATACACGCCAAATAATTCAGAATTTGACAGTTAATAATTAATTTTGTGACCCTCCGAAGGGTAATGGTGCTGAAAGTCTCGAGAAAATAATAGTTTCTCTCACCTTGAAAATCTCCAAACCCATTTTCATACTTCTCCCAGGTTTGATCAAAATTTACTGAACCATCTTTCCTTCGCTGGATGACTGTTGCTCCATGGTCTAAATGGAACAAATTGAAAACGTAATTTAAAGTCATAGTATTAAAAGTTTCAGTGTGTAAATGATTCATGCTTACCAAAAGTTTTGAAATTGGTCCAGTAGATCCCTTCAGCTAGAAGTTGCGACACAACTGCAGCAGCTGCGGTATAATCCTTTTGGGGCAACTTGAGCCATCAAAGTTATGTCCACTCCAAGTGTTCATTCACTGACGTAAACTGACAGGCTGATGTAATTATTCAAAGTCTCTGACAACATTAACCTACATAAAAGATTCCTAAGGAGAATTCATTAATTTTTATGAAAAAAAAGATCCTTTATGTAACCAGAAGCAAGTCTCCCCTAAGGAGAAGGCACACTCTGAAATCTTGTGAGAGGTGAGGTGTTTCATTAAGACGACAGCAGAAACATGAGTCAGAGTTGGAGAGGAGTCTGGAGTTTACTTGAGGATCTGCCAGCAAGATTTCTTAGGCTGTCGGGGTTTGATAATGAGCTGATTTACACACTCTAGAGGCACCAACTCTAACAACTAACCTTCCTTTCACACATTACCGAAATGACTAATTCTACAGGAATTGTCTCTAATGTTGTCAGACACGTACAATTACAACCTCAGCCTGTAAGTGGCAATAACAAGCACTTTTTAATGGATGTATTTTGATCGTCGCAGTTCCCCTAATATAAAGGATGAAGCTGACGCAGTTGTTTCGTGGCTGCAAACTGAGGTAATCGACCAGATCGATTCCAACGTTTTTGGTAAATATTAAATAATTTAGACACCAAAGTATGTAAACATAGGGCGCAGGTTCAAAACAACCGGGATTCCCATTGAAGTTTTTCATAAATAGTCTTCACAATAATATACGGCTGCCTTTTTTCAGCAAATGCTATTCGATGTATTTACAGTCTGTAATTGCTTGTCTTTACATTCGTTTTCACTGAAAGTGGCAGAGTCCACCATTCCCATGTTGGGATTAAATTGCCTGCATACTCACGAGGGATTCACAGGAAACAATACATACATGTAATCCAGCATTACTGTTTGTCAATGTATCTCACTGATATCAGCTGTTTACTGTTAGCTCTCCCACAGCTGTGTCACATTAAGTTACAACTTATCCAAACCCGACACTTGCTACAGTTAAGGATTACAATATTAAGTATGACAGACAGTTGGGCATAACAAAGACTACAGTGACATTGACTAGAAGGTCATCCTTAATTAGAAAATAGACTGTTGTCCCGTGCTGCGCTGAAGTTCAAGTGTTAGTGAGACGGTACCTTTGCTCATGTCACAAAAGGCCATGAACGGCACTGCTCCGTTAGGTCTGATGGCGTAGATGCCGCTGACTCGTGCCCCTCTGTTGTACAGCTCATTGCAGTCTGATGGCAGATCTGTGTAAAACGGACCACAAACCTGGTGTCAAACCTCAAGCTGCTCTGAATAAAGATGAGTTGCAAAGTGGTGATCTGGAGCAGAGAACTGCACTTGAAGGTCAGCGGTTCATGTCAGCAGGATAAGCAGGAATCATGTGGCAGAACATTGTTGTAAATTGTGTGATCACAACTTTCATGCTGGCTTCTCTGCTGCATGATGAAAACAAAAAAAAAAAAAGATGACAAACTACTCTCAACATTTGCTCATGTTTCGTCATCGAGCTTACTCATCGTTTCGCTGGTGCTGGTAGAGCTTGAGGTCAGGTAAGGGGTGAGTGTGGGCACTTCACTGCTGAAGATCTCCTGCATCTTCTCCACGGTCTCTTGGGTCAGTGTGTTGGTAATCTGTGGGAAATCATCAGGCAAATACTTAAAGTCGCAGACATAATCCTCAGACGGACTCTGGAGAAAACTGTGGATTAGACAGCAGTCCCACACGTAATAAACATCATACAAAAAGGAGATATTTTCCAAACTTTTTAAGATATGAGCAACAATGTGAATTTTGAGCCCTCAAGACCAAGGAAAATACATCACAGAGGCACCGGCTGAGATTATTAAAAATATGGACAGGTCCTTTATTATGTCTGCACCCTCCAAAGACTTAAAAGTCTAAATTATACAGTGCGGCACCACGACTCCATTAAAGTTTCTAACAGCACATTCAGTGCGATGCCACGATGATGACAGCTCATAGCTCAAAAAGGAGGCAAAAATAATTGTTGAAAATTTCCATGAAAATGCATATTTCTGCACAGCAACAAACTAGAATCCTATTGACTGAGTAAGGACTATGTGAAAATGACTGGGGTGGGGAGTGGGGCATTGATTTCTTCTTTTGTTTTTTGTTTTTTTACAATGACTGAACCGACAGCATGATTCTGGGTGAGAAATATTGAACAGACCCTCTCTCCCCCTCTATTAACCTCTCCAACATTTACCTTTTCCTCCAAATTCTTGATTTTGGCCCTCTGGTGGTTGAGCTGGTCGCTCTGCTCCCTCACGGCCTTCAGTAGCTCCGTGATGCTCTGCTCCTGCGTTTGGATCACCTCCTGATCAAAGAAGAGAGTTGGAATCATGTTAAAGAATGGTATTACTCCATTGTCAATATTATACGTAATACTTTGAGTCTGTAGTGTAAAATGAAGTTAATGATAAAAAATACTTAGTGTTATTAATTCAAAAAGCATATCCTTGCATCCTTGTTGAAAGCTTTTACGGAAAGGGAAGAGCAGAAAAAGTTTGCCATCCCACCCAGAAGGAATTCACGTGTACAGCTAGGTGTTTAGGGTTGCATGGTCCAGGTCCAGGCTTCCTTTCCGAACAGGTGACTCACCCTGAGGCTGTTGATCTCCGCCACTTTGTCGCTCGTCATCAGGCCGTGTGACAGACTGCTCAGCTTCTCCTCCAGGCCCTCCAGCTTGTTCTGCAGGTGGCCCTTCTCCTGCAGCATGCTCTCCACTTTGGAGCTGATCTCGACAGACAGGCCCTTGATCTCTTCGTTGTTGGCCTTCAGCACCACGGTGGTCTTCTTCAGCTCCTCCTCCTCCTCTTTGATTTCACTGGCCATCACGGACAGCTGGTAAAAGGAGCGGTCGAAGATGTTGAGCTTCTGGAAGATGTCGTTGATCTGTCCCTTCGTCTTCTGCACAAACTCCCGCAGGCTCTGACCCAGCTGGAGGAGGCCGTTCGCCAGGAGACGCACATCGTCCAGAGCAGCAAAGCGGGAGCGTGTTTCGGCAGGGGCCTCGGGCTGGGGGACAGGCTGCTCCTCTCTGCCACAGAGGGCAGGGACACAGGCAGCAGCCAGGAGAAGCATTAAGGGAATCAGTGTAATTCTCATGTTGTTGTCGTGCTGCTTCTCCAGCTGTGTGTCGGTGATGTAAGAGCGGCCCTCTGCCTCTGCTGTGACTGGACAAAGCAACACAGAGCGAGGACCCGGGCTTTATACACTGTCCAGAGTCGGGTCAATGATTAACCAGTTCTTATGATCAGTGTCTGCTTTGATGCAGTTTCCTCCGACAGAGTGGACAGCTGGAAGTTGTTTCACTGCAATGTTCAGTCCAACAACAGCCAAACTTCATTAACAGAACGACAAATGTTTAGGATTGGACAAAGTACTTGAATATTTCATACATTATGGGAGTTTTTTGCGATCAACATGTAGAAGCCAGCTCTGAATTTCTCTCCTTGTAAACTGAATATATAACCTGCAGCCACAGGTCGACTTAACTTGGAGAAGAGTCCTTCATCTGCTGCAGCAATGATAAGCGACGGTTAAAAAAATGCATATTCATTTGTGCCGCCTGTGTCTACAGATGTTTTCCTCTGAGCCAGGACAGTGTGACACAGTGTTTTCAACTGACCCTCAGTTACCTGTCATGAGGCCCTGGTCTGTTGTTGTTCTGTGTCTGGTTTATTTTTAAACAGGAAGATGACCCAGTTTACTTATCGGATGGGTTAAGGAATATTAACGTGCAAGTTGTTACGAGTTTAAGATTACACAACACGTATAGTTTCTTTTTTTTTTTTTTTAACCCGGCAGTGGGAAAGTGTGTAGATGTTATGTATTAGCTGCAATTTATCGAGGAAACACACAGTTGTTGTTCAAAGTGAAATCCAGCAACACTGACTGTTTCCTGTGGAAGCTGAGAGCCGCCTGCTCGCAATTATTCATTTATTTATGTCGTTATCTCAAGGTCACGAGTTAAAGGCCATTATATAGGAATTTCGGTTGAGAACATTCAAAAATAAACTGAAAAAAGTCATCAGATTTTGAAAAAGCAACTTGATGTTATACCGAAGACGTCTGTGGGTTGTGGCTGAGATTTTTCTTATAAAGCTGCTAACCAGCTAGCCCCGGCCCGTCCCGTCTTGTAATATCACTCCGAGCTCCCACTCTGGATTTCTGGCTGCATGGCTAACTGAGCTAACTAGCTAACAGCAGCTACAGTTACCAGCAGTTAACAGTTCCTCTTGTGAAATGCTGCCCGCTCTTTGCTTGGAGTGACCTTAGAGGGGTAGCCGGTTCTGAATTACGTAAGCTTTGTTACTTTGAGATAAGAATTCAATCTGTGGTTACAAGAAAAGGATGTTTTCCTCGTCATTACTTATAATGCTGACCATCGTAACAATTGTGGCAACTTATTTAAGCCGAAAGTATTCTTTATTGATGAACACATCGAGTTATCAATCAGGGTCTAACACAGGCAGCAAATGCATTGTGTCTTTCTATCAGAGATAACATTCAGATCAGTCTTGAGAGCTGGAACCAGGTTCGATCAATGAACCAGACACTTGTTTTTGAGTTCTCCACAATTATCCTGTGATCTTGGGAAAACAAAAGCCATTTTCGTGTGATAAATTATCTCATTATCTTGATAAATTAAGGCACTATGAGAAAACCAGCACTGTTATCTCGAGATAATAAAATGATTAACTTGTGTTCTCAAGATAAAAAAACACCATTTCATCCAGTGGCCTGTAACAAAGGCTGACCTGCATTTTCGCAACACTGCTTAGGAAAACAAGTGGCCTAACAATGAAATAACCAGTCTCTTGCAAGTAGGAGTACGCTATATGGTGTGAGTTATAACTGCGTGTCAACACAGGGTGATGACCCCTGTCGTCCTCTGTTAAATGTTAACTACCTGCAGTGTGTACTCAGTAAGAACAGTCCACAACCCTGACTTCAGCCGGGGGCCCTCCGCTCTTCACCACGCACGCCCCCTCAAGTGCAAGGAGGCGTATGTGGTCAACTCATGGAGAAGAGTGAGGCCGTGACTGTTTGCTCTACTTGTACAAGAGCTGGAGGTGGAACATTTACATCATTTATCACTGGACATTTTCTTTCCTTTGACACAAACACCCAAGAGCTACTGTGGGAGAATCTGCCTCTCCCTGCTGATGGACTCTGTGTTCTCCATCAGTGACTAGCATGCCCACATAAGAATAGGTCCACAAGCATGATAACAGGTGAATTGGGTTTTTTAATTTCTATGCCGCTTTCATCACCATCCAGCACTTTGAAGGTCAGTGTCATGCACATGGTCAGCGCCTGCTTTTTCGCCCAAACATTTCATCATGAGGCAACACTTTGGCAACCTCCAGAGACAGTCTGAGGGTCCGCCCCACGTGCCACAAATGGCGCAGGGGCGAGCAGGGAACTGCAATGTCTCACTTTTTTGTCGCTCAGCATTTAGAATTCTCCAAAATGAGAGCAAACAGATTATTGTATTGCTAGGACTTCCCTAAACTCCATAGGTTAGTATCATTTACTGGCATAGAGCGGTGAGGTAGCCGACTGCATTTAGCTAGACACCCTGTGGCAGGCCCTCTCTAAAGCCAGTATTTGGTTTGTCCGTTCTGGGCTGTGGGCTGTGTTGAAGGGGGCCGTAGATATAAAACAATCATTCAAAGGTAACGAACACATCACGATTCTTAGTTTCAAGAGATGAAACCATAATTATGAATAATCAATTTCTGCCAGTGGCCAAATGTGGCTCTCTGACGTCAACATGTCAGTGTGCAGTATCTGGCCTTGGGAGAGCTGGCCTCGAACTGGGCTCCTCCCCCCTCCTCTGTTGGCGTGGGACCTCAGTGACACTCATCCCATCCTTGTAAATGGTCACACGTCATATGATATATATAATATGTTCAAAGTAAAATCAAATATTGAAATGCTAACTATGCTTTGCATTAATTGATTAATTCATTAAGTAATTTATTGTATATATATATATATATATATATATACGTTTATTGAAAACAGGGACAGTGCACATTAATAACATTGCTGTAAATGCGCCAGAATTAGCCAAGAGGCTATTTTTCATCTGTAGTCCCTCGACAGATGTTAAAGTCACCCTAAAAACAGAACAGAATATAAAAAAATAAGATTAAAATTACAAAATTACTGGCCAAAGCAATCTGCAAAACATATTTCTTTATTTGTTTATATGGTAGCCATAGTGGCGCTGTGCCTCCTGTACCGTTGAGTCTTGTTGGATTCTTCTTGTCTGTAGGATCTTTTAATCTTATCAAAATAGATTAAATGTGCAACACAGTCATATAAATTAAATCCAAATGAGTGTTCATTGTGTGATGTGAAAACTGGCAAAATTTGATTGTAAAGTGAAAGTTTATCAGTTGTAGTGTAGAGTGAATGTAGCTTTTAAATGTGAAATTGCAAACTTGACTTTGTTTCACTGCTGTAACCCCGAACCAATAAATACATATTCTATTTTCAAGAGTATGGGAAGGAGCGCCAGATTCAATTGATTAAAGGATGTATCAGTCGTATGCACTCACTTTGACCTGGCACACAAATCATCCTGCATGAAGTCCAAACCCCACGGTTGTTACAATCTCTGGATATATCTGGTTTTAACCACTTTAGAGTTCTGGCTGCACTTAAATATAAATATCAAACATGAGAGGTAACATTTTCCAACAACAGAGCGCCAAAACATACATACCACTCGTACATTTGAACCACCCATAACTGCTTAATCATAATTCAAGATTACCAGATCTAGGATCAGCATGGAAGGGTACACACTCATAGAGGTAGATGAGGGAACTAGGGGCGCTGAGGGGGCTGGAGCACACCCTAAAATGAATTTACAAGAAAGCCTAAATAATTAAGAATAGTTGACGTGGCTGCTTTGACCTATAATATGTTGGTGTTCCAGTTTGCCGCATGCTTTGGTGCGAAATGATCTCAAATTGTTGTAAATTGTTCTTAATGACGATACATGTTATCCTGGCCCTTCAAAGTAACACAAAACCATGGATGTCACGCACCAATTACTATGATGTTATCATACAGACCGGCCCCCCTCAGCACCCCAAACTGTGACCGACTTCCTGCTTGCATGCTCAGACAGACACTTGCCACCTAAAAATATGTGATTTATTTTATTCAGATCATTGCATTATTACCATAATAACGGAAATGTCAAAAAACACCCTCGGCCTTGAAGATGTGACATTGAGGACAGCAATATGTGAATGTATAAATGTAGAAAACCCCTTTGCAAAGCAGAAGATCTGTTTAAAGTGATGCCTGCGTTGTCCTTGATGAACCCAAATAGAACCACATATTACAAAGGCAAAACATGAGCAGCATCTCTGGGATCTCTCCTGCACTCTGTGACAGCATTTGCTTTCACAGTGGTTCACAGTATGTAAGTAGTAATGTGAATTATTTATACCTACTGTATGTATGATTTATCATCCGAATCAATTATTCTATTGATATGAACAAAAATTATGCTTCTTACACTCAAAGTATCAGTTACCATTACTAAGTATCAGTTACTTAAAACATGACACCACATGATTTGCAACCGGTTAGCCACATATCGGCTTTTGTCAGTTCTACGTGCCACAAAGCAAAGATTATTATGTGGTTATTTAGTCAAAATGTCCTGTTGCTAATTGCCCTCGGCTTATGTAGGTACACACAGTTTGAACTGCCTGCATATTCTGTGCACATCAAATGCTTTTGCCACATGTCGAAGTTTCTGGAGAAGTGACATCCTCTTTGAAACACACAGCTCCCATAGTGCCATGAAAAATCACCCCTCTATACTGAATAGTACAGAGCCCGGGAGCTGACATGGAGTGTGTGTTTTTTCTTAAACCCATGCGCGACCAGCCATTGCTGCTGGAGGTCATCATCCATCTTTTGGGAGAACAGTATATTAATAATCACTCCACTAAAGTGTTCAACAGAAGTTAATAAAGTGCATTATTGTTGTGTAATGGTATAAAGAACATGACACGTGTGTCCAGGTGTAGGTTGTATTAGCTATCATGCTAGTCATGTTGATGGATGAGCTGTCAATGTAACAGTAGTTTGGAAATAATTAATTTACGAAATAACATTGCAGAAGATCTGCCAGTCAGGTCAAACAATAAACAATGGATGCAAGGGCATATAGTATCATATCCATGTAGTGAAAGACCTTCCCTTTTCCACGAGATTCTCATTCTTTCTGCTTTAACGGTGGTACTAGCACGATGATTTGTGCACAGGCACACAAAATGATGAGGATGTCTTCCCTGAATTTAATGTCATTCATCCTGCTGACAACATTGGACCACTCTGCCTAAAAGATTTGTGTCATGTTATTTCATAAATTAATTATTTCCAAACTACTGTTACATTGACAGCTCGTCCATCAACATGGCTAGCATGATAGCTAATACAACCTACACCTGGACACTCGTGTCATGTTCTTTATACCGTTACACAACAATAATGCACTTTATTAACTGCTGTTGTACACTTTAGTGGAGTGATTATTAATATACTGCTCTCCCAAAAGATGGATGATGACCTCCAGCAGCAATGGCTGGTCGCGCATGGGTTTAAGAAAAAACACACACTCCATGTCAGCTCCCGGGCTCTGTACTATTCAGTATAGAGGGGTGATTTTTCATTCTAAAAGATTGGCCGACAGAGAGCGAGGAGGTGGAGGCTTCTGCTCAGAGATGGAGGTTGTCTGAGTGCATATTTGCTCTTCATGATTTCCACACCACAGCTATCAGAAACCACAGGATGGCTGCAGTGAGTCTTGTCCCCACTGATGACCGACCTCTGTGTCTGACAGGACCAGTGATTCCCGAGGTAGCCTTCGCGTCTGCCAGGGCTGTCAATATCCTAAGTACTGAATTTTTTGTCTTGTCTTTTTGTCCTACCGCCTTATTTTGGCACGGTGGCTGGATCGATATTTCTTTCGTCCGAGGGCCGTCCTTTGCGTTTGGTGGGGCCAGTGATTCCCCAGGTGGCCCTGGTGTCTGGCTGGGCTGTCGACACCTCGAGCACATGGCAGGTAAGGAACCTTCAGCTTGGTCGCGTGAAGAGAAAGACCGCAGAAAAGAACTCCTAAAGGATTTTGGACAGGAGCAGTCTAAGCAGCTGGGAGAACCTGGAGAACAAATGTGAGCAAATATAATATCACTTATTCAATAATTCAAAGAGCGTCTTACCAGCCATTTAATCTATTCTTCAGTTGAAAAAAGTAAGTACAAGCTTTTTGATCACTACATCGTGTATCCCACACATATGCTTTATGGAGTAATTGAAAGTCCGTCTGTCTTACTATTACACACTGTCCTGGTTTCTTACTCCACATAATGAGCTGCAGCAACAGAAGTACGTATGATGTCCTGTCCTAGTTCTAATATAAACACAGAAACTAATGCCTGCTATTGTGTAAACTAGCTACAAACTGCATCCCACACATGTTTATACACATGCTGTCACTCATTCAGTAATTCAGGTATTTGTCTGTCTTACTAACTATTAATCTTTCCTCTCTCTCTCTCACGCTCCACCACCTGAGCTGTGGCGGTTCACTGTGGAGGAGGAAGGCGAGCACGAACTTCTGACATGTAAACACTGAGACTTCAAATAGCTTATAAAGTAAAGAAAGTCAGTGTCTGCTATTGCTTTGCTAATCTGTTTGCTCATATCACATGCGTATCCATTCTCATCCAACAGATCAAAGATGTCTAACTCATTGTTATCATTATGTATCGCTGCATCCTGGCTGCACTGTCGCCTGAGCTGCTGCTGTTCGCTGTGGACAAAGAAGGTAAGAACAAGCTTCTGACAGGAAGTAAAAATTATCTAATGCATATGCTACTCCTGTTTAACTATAAACTGTCATTATGTTTCATAATTCCAATGTATCTTTCTGCACATAATATCACATTTTTTTTTTCATCCAACCAACAATGATCTATTTTTCTCTCCTCTCATCTTTCTCATCACGTGAGCTGCTGCTGTCCTCTGTGGACTAAAAGGTGGGCTAAATGTATGGACAGTGAAAGAGATGGGTGCTTTTTGAAAATCCTGTCTATCCACGTAATGTCACTTAGCCAATAAATTGAATAATATTTTTCTTACTGACAATGATTTGTCTTTTTCAGCACCCTGAGTTGCTGCTGATCAATGTGGAAGAAATCAGAGGAGGCCCAGATTCGACATCTTGCAGTACATCCAGGGTTTCCTTGACGAGAAATATGAACACGCACTCCAGACTGGAGACAGACTGGAGACAGATTGGAGAGCTGGTTTCAACACAGAACAGGCTGGAGAGCGGTGGTCATCTGTGTTCCAGTCTGTAGCATAATAAGATTACAAAAGAAGAACAACTAGTGCTTATGAGATTTGACAAAGCTGACTTCTTTAGATATTTTTCACTCCAATACTTTAAAAGATGGAGTCTATCAGTCTCATCTTGGGTAAAACAACCTGTGACAGATAAATATTAGAGATTATTCAGTCTGCAAGCCAACAATTACTAGTCTATTAGTCTAATTTAGTTATAATAACCCTTGTGTTCATATCAACACCACCACACAACTCCTGGATAAGTCAAGACAATGATCTCATAACACTGCATCTCAGTGTGCAATTGTTTTCACTGAGATTTTGCTGTTTTAACATGTTTTGATTGAATCAAATTGAGGGAAAACTCAAACATTGAATGTTTAACTGACCGTTTGAAATGAATTGAACTGAAATATTATATTCCCCTCTTACATAATAAAAAACAGTCAAACATCTTTATTATGATATGATAGGGCAGGACTCCTCCTGTGTCCCTGGCAGCTCTGACAGAGGTTGTAGATCAAATTTCACAAAGGCAGCCTCCCAGCAGTTCACTGAGATCACCGTGTCACAACACTTGGCGTTGTTTTGTATAAAACTCATCTGACTTCTGAAGTGACACTGTGCTTTGTGACATTTTTCTAACGCCAGGGATGCTAATGTGAATCTTTTTTGATATGTCAGCTGCTTCATAAAACATAAAGTCAAACTGCTCCTAAAACAAGAGAGGAAAAAACAAAAGTACTTGAATCAGGTTAAAGCAACATTATGTAACTTTTTCTTAACCTTAAAATAACAAATCATGCTGATAGTACAGTGTCTTGTGATAGAGTGACCGGCGTCTCTGTCTCAGCCACCCCAGCCTCCTATCACTTGTTTCTGCACTACGTGATTTCAGTGGGAAGGTGGGATCACAGCGTTACATATATGTTTACTTCAACATACACGTTTTCAACATATAACAGTGTTATGATGTAGTTAGTTTTTTTGGAGTTACATACATTTCGTCTGACAAGCTGTTACAGACCTGGGATTTGTATTTACGACAGTAGGTGTGGTACTGAGAAACTGAAGGGGGCGCCAAATCACATAAAATAATAATTTCAAAGAATCTTTATCCAACACATGGGTACTTACAGGACCATAGGGCACCAACCGGTTTTGACGTTGAAGGTCTTCATCAGGGTACAAAATGGTGAACAAGATCAATGTAACATTTTTACAAACCTGGCAAGAGGTGCCACCCAGTCTTGACTGAGTGAATGCAGGTGGTGATATCGATGGACCCCAAGAGGAGTCTTGCATCCAGGTTTACAAATCCAAAAAGTTTCCTGTTGTAGAAGTCTGTGTAAATGATCCACAACACTGATGGACTCCTTTACTAATTCTAGACCCTCTCTTCTCTAGGACGAATCACTACTATTATGTACCTCTTTAAAGTCTTTGTCCATGGGGTGGTCCTCATTCTGCATGTTTGTGTCCTGAGTTTATCCTTAACATTGCTTTTACATAAAAGTCCCTCTGATTGTGACGCCTTCCTGTTTTCCAATCTGTCTTTGTTTGAATTACATTTGAACCCCACTTACATGTGTTCAGGATCTAAAAAGCTTTTGACTCTACCAGAGGGTTTCTTCAAACATGCGTCCTTTTTAGATGACTGCGTACCAATATTTTCTTCTATAATGTGAGCTCATTTGTAAAAATAAAAAAATAGAAAAGCTGGTGATGAGATTTAGTGCTATAACGTGTGGCAGCAAATGAGCTGGATGACATTCTCTCTCTTCTGTAGGACTGAATGAATGCCCCCGAGGTGTCGTTTTCTGCCAGGAGCCATCAGACTGTACAATGTTTCTTACCTCCCAGACGTCTGCTGGAGGGTGCTGAAGCAAGTCTTCTGCACCATGTACTCAAACTGCCCTGTTTCGCTCTGTGCACATTGTTCACGTTGGTCTGATCTGTGAGTCATTTGCTTCCATTACGGAAACATGCAATTTTCCCCCTCCTTCCATTATGACAATATAATGACAGTGATATTATGAACAGATGAAGATGCATTTTTCTCCCCGCCTCTCTGTCCAGACATCGGACTCAATACGATTGAGATGACTGAGTTAAGTGTAATTCGCTTCTGCAGGTTTTCTCAGCCTGAATAGACAAATGCAGCGACATGATCAGGTTATACTGCTAATGTTTTGTTTTTATCAAAGAGGGCCAAAATGCAGGGGAAAAAGAAGACAGAGAAAAGGAAAAGAGGGAGATTTTATGAATAAAGCTGAGCTACTGATCTACAATACACACACATACACACACACACACACACACACACACACACACACACACAGACTGTTTATGTGCTTATTTAAAATCAAATGGCCTTTGGTTTTTTTGATTCTTTCTGTTTCTGATGTGAAGTAGGTAGCCTTTAACATTTTCTGAGCTTGTTGTCAGCGTACTGGGATAAACAATCCAAAGTTTTATTCCAAAAGGAGATATATGTATGGGACCAGTATTTTGATCTCCTTAATTCCCTAATTGTATCCTTTAAAACTTAAAATAACATAAACCATCAGCTTCATGAGTTGGGTTTTTCTGTCAGGGATAAAGTAAGTTAATCAGTAGGAACTAGATCATTTTCATGAATTGATGGTGATTTGTCAATAAACAAACCTTCAACTGCCATGCAGATTATTGGCAGATTGGAAAATGAATTACTTTCTGTTTTTCAGCTGATTGTTTCACATGCTGCTGGTGAGCCATACCAGTCTTAAACACATCCTACATTGCCTCATAGCCTTAATGTAAACAGTAATACTGGCTGATCTATAGTCTGAAGCTGACATCTTTGGTAGGTTTCTAATGATTTCATGCTGCTTTACTTAAAGCTTCTGCATCATTCATTCTAAATAAGCCTAGTTGTCAAGGGTCTGTGGCCTCCTGGTCAAAAGGACGGTCTTGATTCATAGGTCACTGTTACATGACTACTTACGCTGTTTTAGTTGGCCAATGCAGCTACAGCACAACCTGTAACTCCCCTGACCACAAGCCACAGTTACATAACAGACATGAAATGGGGAAGACGTGCGCTGTGACCTTTAGGTGGACTGAACTACTTTAAACTTTTCTGTCTGTTTTTGTGTCAGTTCAGTTGTCTGTAAATGGAACTGATTAGAGATATTGGTAAGATTGGCAGGATTCTTTTTTTCAGTGACATGAAACTCCAGCGAACACTCCTCTGAAAACATCACAGGATCTTTGCTGAAAAGAGGACCTGCCTCCTGGCAGTGTTTGACTTGCCTCCAGCTATACTTTCCACCAGTAGGCAGCTTCCACAAGTAATAACACTTGAACGGGTGGAAAATTATAAACCCTGCAGCCAGCAAGCCTCGTGCCTCATGCATTTCACTCTGCAGGCCAAAATCTTTATTTGTGTAAGTTTGTAAATAGCTACTCATATTTCTACTAATATATTTAGGTATATTACAAAGTGAATTTATTTGCCACTTTTCTCCTCAGATGTGATGCGACCCTAAATCTTTCTCGGAAACTGTCTTTCAGAACATTTTTGCCTGTTGGCCAAGTTTTCTGCAGTATGTGGTCAATCCGTCAGCAGTCATTTGGTGCAATAAAGACTTTTTTTTCTCCCTCTCCCTCCCTCCAGTCAAACCACAATCCCTCTCGGAGTCAGTTGTCTGCTTCGGTAATGGAAAAGGGAGTATTTCTTGCTAATTCTTGCTAATTCCTTTTCCATCCATGGTGGGGCACAAGGCGGTGGTTGCAGTTCCTTGTGAGGCTTTCCCGCTTCATGATTTCATACACTTCATTACCACTGCCTAGTCTATTTTGCTTTCCAGTTAGGCTTAAGTCAGATGCGAGCAAATGGAGACTTTGATAAACAGTTTTCACGGTAAGGCACATACTGTGGGATCCCCATGGTGGAACACAAACATTTCTCTTGGCCCAAGGAGACAAACTGAGCCGGTTGCACCACAACACAAACGTGGACACAACCAAAAAAGAAGGAAACAGAAAAACAAACAAACCTGTAAACATAAGGTGTAAGATGAGAGGGAAATAAAACACATTAGAGAAAATAAAGAGAACTGTCATGTACCTGCCTTCCTCACGCCTTACTTTGTGCGTCCATGGGAAGGGTTCACCACATGTAATGCCACCCCAAACCAATTCGTGGGGAAAGGAAGTGGATTTTAAAACCATCCAACAGCGAGTCTGAACGGGTGTTTACATTGTCTCTAAGTTAGTGTGCTCACAAGAAATATGCCCATACAGTGTAGGTTGACTGTAAAAGCAGCTATGATGCATATTTACTATTCTCGTTAGGCGGCGACCTCTCTTGGCCAACACAATTACGACAACAAAGGAGGAAGTCGGCTGAAGTAGTATAAAGAGAGACAAGTCTGCATAGGGTGGAAACTAGTGTGAAAATAATTAGTGGAAAAAGTTATTTTAACTTACGTAAAGTGCGTAGTTAGGTTACTACCTCACATATGTTTCATAACATCAGTTTGCTTATGTAACATAGGTATATTCCTATATGGTGTTTGCTACTGGAGTTTGTTAGGCTATGGGGGTGGACGTCAGACCCTCTTGCGAAGTCCTGAGCCCTTTTGCACAATTAAAAGTTGAAGGCAAAAATTAAGAGGCTATCTCATTAATAACATGGCCATGATGGAGAAATTATGGAAGTATACATTTTAAAAAAAATTATCAAGTATAACACTATAAACTATAGTCAATACTGCCTATTAGTCCTGACTTGTAACATAACCCTGACTGAAAGACCTGATAATCATAGCCTTTTTTTAACATTATCAGCACCCAGGGGTACAATCCTAACTTTATATGCTCAACTGGGTTATCGCTCATAGCTGCGGTTCATTAACACGCTGCCTGTCGGCAGTTATCAAACTTAGTAAATAACATGAGTTGTATTTCAGTCTCACGTTTTCAGGTACAGCGCTGGCAGTGGCTGGTGAAAAGAAAGATATAGGCTACACACTGTCCGGCTAGGTTAACAAGACAGATAAAAGACTGGAGAGAGATTGACTACAAGCTAGCACATCAACTAACCGTTACTATTAAAAAACACAAGTTTACCTGATAGCTGTTCCTGCGAGTCTTTATTATGTTTTTATTCTTTCCATCACAGAATATATCGCTAGTTCCACTTCACATTGACCAGCTTTAATACGAGGGGGAGGCAGCGTGATTTACTGGCCTAGGACCGGAGTGTGTGTGTGTGTGTGTGTGTGTGCAAAAGCATGTGAGAGGGAGCTTGTTAATGTACGTGTACCGAAGGTAGCAGGGCTGTAGACTGACTAGGAGTGAGAGACGTGTTGGGGAAGCAAGGATATGAAACGTTGGTGGGCCGCCAAAGTCTCGTTAACTAATGGGAAACACTGATATAATATTAGTAACTTGGATATTTTTAGCAAAACCACAAATGTTTTCCTAAACCTGGCAAAACTGCGACTCCAGTCACTGGTACTCTGCAACAGTAATGTGGTTTTGGTAACAGTGATACATGTTGTTTTGGGAGGCACTGGTAATCAACCTATTCCTGATAGAGAGAAAAGTCAGTATGATTCATCCTCTGGGTACCACAAATTACTGTACAAAATGTTGTGCTAATACATCCAGTAGATGCTGACTTATAAACAAGTGCATAAGTCAAAACTTTGACCTGCTGATGGCAGTAAATTAAAAATCATGAGTCACCAAAGTTGGTAAGGTACTTCATCTTGGCACCATGAGTGTCTGTACAGCAATCAAAATGATAGTTGTGACAATTTAATTAAGACTACAAACGTGAACCTCCAGGTGGTGGTAGATGAAAAGTTGGGGGATCACTAATGTCAGTGTGAATCATCCTTGGATAACCATGAATTTCTATACAAATGTTTATGCAATTGCATCCTATAGGTGTTGACAGTAACATTAAAAAAAACCAAAAACCTTGACCTGCTGGTGGCACTAAATCAAGACTCAATCTTCCTCTGGGGACCATGAATTTCCAAGGAATCCATCTAATAGTTTTAGATACTGCAGTCTAAATAAAAGTGGTGGCAACTCAGGAGCCGACAGCAATTACTGCCAGCATGGCCAAAAAACTCCTTCAGAAGCAATTGATGAATGACAGGTAGTCAGACCAGAGGGTATTTACTTATTGTCCGCTTTCCTTATAAAGAGAAGGGGACGGGCTTTCCTGGCATGGCCAGTACTGTTATGCACCAAATGAAGATGCTGGGCAGGGGCTGAAAGAGGATCCATGAAGAATGAGAGGTATGCACAGAGAGAATTAACCCCCATTGGTGGCACCAGGCTCTCTACTCTCCCCCCTGTTTACTTGATTATAGAGGACAGACACCACATAACACTGGATAGGGTTACACATTCTGAAAGAGGGAGGTCTATGAGGCACTGCGTGGTCACTGATGTTATCTGAGAGGATTATGGACGGTACACAGTAAGGTGACTCTGGTACTTTCTCTTACTTCATACCAGGTGCTCCATATTTTGACATGTTGTCACCAAGATCCCAGAAGAGCTGCTGTCTTGCCCAGCAGGCTACACCTCTGAACTCCTATTGGCTGCTGCCTGAAGGAGTGGGCGTGGCTCTGTTTGTCTAGACTCCCACTTGTCAGTCTTGTTGAGGTAGACTAGGAAGGCATGATCAGAAGCCCCTCCCTGCTCCCTGCTCTCTTTTACTCACAGGCAGACCCAGCTTCTGTTATGGCAGGGGGGCTGCACATTGGCATTTACCAAACAGCCGTGGCATGCCAGCCTCCCTGACAGCACGTCCCCGCCTTCTCTGGAGACAGACAGGCAGGCTGAACTGAGCTGAGAGCAGACTGTAGTGGACTGTCTGACAAACACGCCCTCACATCAGCAAGACAAAGTGGAAGAAACTGGAGCTGAACACATGTAACAAGGTAAGCTCTGGTTTAATATTCATCAGGTATCTCTCAGTCAGCGGAGGACTGTTGGATTGGATAGTTAATCAAAGCCAAGATGCTCAATGATGACCTTGAAAGTCTTCGATCCGGGACTGGCTGATCTAAATTCAGGGTCAGAAAAGCTTTTGACTCTAAAGTGATTTAACAAATTGTGTGGAGTGGACCTCTGAACCTGTGCTGAATACTAATCAGACTTCCAGGAGAATATTTTTTCCTTTTTAAAGATTAAACGTTAAATTACATTTACATTTTATTGCAGCTATATTTACACTCTGTACAGAAATGCACCTGAAGCAACACAAACACACATGCCCACGTGAGCACACACACAAGGCAGCGAGCTTTCTATTTTAACCTTGCCATGTTAACATACCACAGCTTTCTTCCTCGCATGAAGCCCCTGGCAGCTGTTTCATCCTATGAGCTTCGGCTCCACATGCCACACAATGAGGCTCAGATGCCACAATAAAAAAATAAAAAAATTGACCCTGTGGCTGTTGGAAAGCGGCCAGGGCAACTGCAGAGGTCCAAAATTGTCGAGACAAAAACACACAAATTGAAAAAAAGATCGCAGGATTTGAGGGATTTCTCAGAAGTCTTCTTGGAGACAGTGAGTGAGAAATGCGAGTTTGACAGAAAAAAAGAAGAGATAGACCAGAGCAGGAGGTGAGAGGGAGCCAAACTGCTGGGTTTCTAAATCAACTTCGAACAGAAGACAAGGTTGAGAGCTATTCGCTGGAAAAAGAAGCTGCGGTCTGTACAGCCAAAAAGAGGATTAGAGGAATGAGTTTTTCCAGGAACATAACATAGACAGGAAAACATGTAAGAACTGTACAGGGAGATGGACAGGTACTGGGGAGGAAAGAGAGACGGAGGGAGAAACATAGTGATTGGCATGGTACACAGGGAGGGCTCTGGGTTTTTAAGATTTATTGTGAGGTCCCAAGTTCAGGATTACCTTAATTGTCTCAAATTTAGAAGGCAGGCATCCACACATTGTGGCGGTGCCAAAAAGTGCTTCTGTCCAAACACAGAGTACAAGTGGGTGGGTGGCTGGGACAATGGGATCGAGTATCCAAATTGACAGCTTTGCAAGATCACCCCACATGAACCCATGAAAAAAAAATAAAGACTATATAGAATTCCACTAAAAAGGCTGTTGCAGCTCCGTGAGGCTGCACCTCTCAGAACGAAATGCTAAAGTCATGATGCTAAAAGGTTGACAATGGCATGGCTAACATGAACACGAAAGTTACCATCCTATTTCAGTATGTTAGCATGCTAAAGTTAGCTATTTAGCACCGAACTCAAAGTACGACTGAGTATGATGGTGATGGTGATGTCATTTGTTTTCTAAATGTTGGATATATCACATTTCTTGACTTAATGATGGTGCTCTATAAAAACTTAAAGCTGAGGTAGGCAGTTCTTTTTTTGGCTTTATTGGGCTCAGTGGTCTGAGCAAAAGCTAGAATCCTGCACACTCATTTGCCTGTGTTTTTGAAAATCGAGCCCTTGATGAGAGACTTTGACCAGGTCATTTCAGAAAGAGGCCGTTTGTATTGGCTATGCTACAAATTCAGACTCACATGCAGGTTCCTTTAGATGGTGAAAGCCTGATTCATTGGCGGCAAATATCGTCAGTGTCTCTTCTGCTTTGCCTACAACAGTGTATGGTAGAAAACATCTTGAGTACATGGTGGCACAAGAGGAAAAGTCAAGGGATCAGCAAAATTATTAGGATGCAACCTCTGGGGACCGTGAATGTTTCATGGAAAACCAATCCGACAATTCCAGCTGTTGACCGACCAACCAACATGGCCCTCCCTGGAGCAATGTGACTAAAAACAGAGCAACACTTCTGCTGGTACCATCAGTGACTAAACCAAACGTTAATCCGAAACGATCCCCTTGTCCTCATCTGAAGTTGAAGCATTTATCATAGCTTCGTTGGGAGGTCGCCCCCTCTCGCTGTGTCATGAGTTCGTATTTAATTTGTGGCTTTGGTAAAGAACGCTGTGGATTGAGATGTTGTGATTACGAGGTTTGTGCTGATGCAGGCAGTCTTAAGGGTCTCTGTGAGAGGGGACAGACGCAGCTGTTGTGGGAACATAAAGATGAAAAGAACTACATTTGAAAAGGCAGTGTCGCTTCCTGAACTGTAATACAACAACAGCAGAATACAAAAGGACATTGATTTTGAAAACTCACTCCATTGCTTGACTTTGGATCGAGTTCAATGTGTGCAGAGGCAGCAGCGCTGTTTGGCTGGGGCCTGTTCGGGGTAAGGCAAATATTTTACGTTTCATTTCTTGGGTTTCCTGTGAGGTTGGCCCACTGCTCCGAGCAAACACAATTAAAACCTGCGCCACGGAAATGTGGAGGGAGTTAGGCAATGACTCTTGGGAATTGCCCTAACCCTAACTCTGCTATATTGTTTCCTCTGTGGTAACCTGGTCAGAGAGAGGGCTACAAGTACGTCTATATTTATGTGTAAGGAGCTTGTGGGCGAGGCACTTTGGACTTCACATTGTTTGTGTGAAAGCAGGCAATGAGTGGTCTACAAATGTACATTTCTGTTTTCAGTAGCTGGTGGGGATATTTTTAAAACGTCCTCAAATCAAACAGCAGGTTAAAGGAATTGTTTGACACTTTAGGAAATCCACTGTTTTACTTTCTTGCCGAGAGTAAGATTGATACCACTTGCATATCAGTACGATAAATATGATATTACCACCAGGAGATGGTTAGCTTAGCTTAGCTTAGCATAAAGTTCATAAACGGAGCGTTGTATTTCATTTGTCTGTGCAAATGACAAAGTTGGGTTTTGATTTTAAGGGGAGGGTTGTCCAGAAGAACCAGACCAGCTGCTCCCTGCTGCCAGTCTTTGTGCTGAGATAAGCTGATCTACGTGCATCTTCCTCCTGCTTGTGGCGTCATAGTTAGCCTTCAGACATGAGAGTGGTATCTCTCCGCCTGATGACGGAGCCAGCAGGGAGACTGATTGAGATGTCTGCAGTAACAGGTGCTCTGCTGCACCGCGCTGAGCTGATTGACGGTCAGTGGTGGCTACAGCCTCTGCTCATTAGTAGCCTGTCTTTTAATCTTAACGTCTCACTCGCCCTAGATATTTCATCCCAACAGAATGATTTATCTTGTTGCCCTCCCAGTTTGTGTCTCTACCTGGAGGCTATTCTTCTATTAGATTGTAGTGAAGCGAAGACAGATGTCTCGGTTTCCTTTCTCTCGACATGTACTTCAGCTCTACACCCACATGTATAGGCTAAACTTAGACTTGTCAGAATGAGTGCTGAGAGATTCCTCTCTACATCATAAAACCCCGCTGGCATAACAACATACATACTGTATCAGTTTCAATGTACAACACATGCATTAGGTTTCTGTAAGGGCAACAGAACATACAGTGAGATATATTAAACTTTTTTTGTGCATGAAGGAAAACAAGTTTCTCTGTTTATCTTATTTTACCAGGCAGGGTTCCCCATATTACGTCAATATAGAAAGTATTAACTGTGGTATCAGACTTTTTTCAGTCCAAGCATTAAGTTCAGAAACCTGTTCTAGCCTCGAATGTTACCCACATTCATACTTTATAATAATACCCATAATACTTCTGAATTAAAATAGCAGTTTTCATAATTTTAGACCATATAGTATCGGTCAAAGTTCTTGTTCATGTGTTCACACAATGTTTGTGGACAAGTCTGCTTTTGTTTCTAAATGCAAGGTGTTGAAAAAGTAGGTTATTATTTTTAGATCAGAACCAAAACTCAGAAATAGCAGCAATAGTATCATGTATATAGTAATAGTATATTGGTTCTCTCTAGAACCCGACTGATACTTGATTGTGTTTAGGCCTATGGGGATATACATATTCACACTTGTTATGTAATGATCCCCCAATTTACGGCTATCAAACACAAACACTGACTGACAGTGACATGTAGTAGAAGCAGGATATTTGGCGCTTCAACAACAAACTTCAGCCTCCTCATCAGTGCTTCACTGGGGTTGGGGTTATAATATTTTCAAATACCCAAAGCACCTTTCTTTGCATAATGTTGCATAAACAAACCAAAAAAAACCCTTTTTTTTCAGCACTTTTTAAACAACATCCTCGTACCTAAACAACTCAACAAGTGTTCCAGACCTGAGCATGCATTCGAAGTTTGATGAGGTAAAGTGAAACTCTCGCCAAAATGCAACCTAGGCTTTTTTTGTGAATTTATATGAGTCAAACCTTCATGTTAAAGCATAATTACGACAAAAGAGGCACTTTTAAGATTTACCATATTTTCGTTTTCGGCTCAAACTCATTTTCAATGGGAGTGCATGGGGCACTTTTACGATAGCATTAAAATCGCTATCTTTAAAACACTAAAAAGGCTCGACACAACATGAAATTTTGCTCGTAGTATCACCAGGGTCTCTACACATGAACACAAGCATTGAGAACATTGTGTTGATCCCCGAGTACGTCTGGGCTGCCATGACGACGGCTAGAGGAACAAGGGCAAGGGCAGTTGTTAAAAAACGTTCTTTTTTAGTAAACTCTGCGTATACAAACAATGTTCTCAATGCTCTTGCATTTTGCATTTTAGCGAGAGTTTCGCTTTAAAGTGCTCAAACTACTTGGTTAGGTTTAGAAATACATTGTGGTTTGGGTTTAAATATTACTTAAATAACTTCAGTTACAAACGTACATACATAACTTAAAATAACTCGCCGTTGACTTTTGTTACCCACTGGACACAAACAGCTTATCCTGGGTAAAAGTTCTGTGCTTGTTTTACCCATAAACCATCCCTAACAACCTTATTAAAGTGCCTTTTCTCTTTTTATACTGCTTTACCAGACTCCTTCCTTCGCCGCCGTAGGACAGTAAACATGGGTCGTAACAAGCTGCTGACCACAATCTACCTATGTGCCCGTTTTCTTGATGAGGATGGGCTAAAGCTAAAATTTCACAAACTCTAGTTACTTATATTTTGTTTCTAATATTTGCACATCCTGTAGGATAAATGCCACGTTGTTGCATACATTGCGTGTGCATTCAGGACCGGCACACCTGCACGTACATTTGCAGCATGTGTCTCCGAATTCAAGTGTACATGTACCTATCTAAGTGTTTACGTTGTTAGAATGTGTGCATTCATAAATCGTAATGAGCAGATTTGTTGCTGTTTATTGCCTGCCAGCAGTGAGAGTATGAATGATGGAGGTTGAAATTCCCAGCAGGGCCATTTGGTGGTGTTTGTCTGTTTACTGCATAGCTGACATTGTTTGGGGCTGCGGCTCGGTGGCTGCGGTGCCTCGAGAGGACAGCAGGCTGCCACAGAGGCTGGTGGTCAGGAGAGGAGGAACATGGGGGGGAGGGAAGGGGTGAAGGGTGGAAGGGAGAGGCGTTTCATACTAAAGGAAAGGAGGTAAGGGGGAGCCATGACCACACAGAGTAGAGACTATTCTCTCCTCTAGACGTGTGTCATGGGGACTGGCAGACGCGAGAGTTAGCAGAATCGAAGGGCGGTGGAGATAAGTCCTGTAAAAATGCTGGACACCACAAATACTTTAAACAGAAGGGAGACAGATGAGAGGAAGTTCCAGTCAGAGACAGTTCAGTCAAAGTAAACCAAAGATCTGAAAGCGGACTTTGGACCTAGGAGGAGGCACAGAGAGCCGGATGGGAGGAAAGTAGTGACTCACAACAATAGTTGTCTGTATTTGTGTCTGTAGGAGTGCGTGTTTCTCCACGGGCCAGAGCTGCTGGGCTAAAGAGTTTCAAGCTATTTTCAGCTCTCCTTCTGGATGGCAAGGCTGTAATCAAGTGAACATCAGGCCTGCCACTGTTGAATAATAGCAGCCCGATGCATGGAAGAAATGAAGAAGCGAGAGCGAGAGTGTGAGAGAAAACAGAAGTCTTGGGGAAAAAGAAGTGAAAGAGAAGGAAGAAGAGAGGGAGAAAGCACTCGAACCTAATTGAATGTTTGTGTTTTGTTGATTTGCGCTACGTGTGGGATCACAAAGAGGCAGTATTGCTCTCCAGAGTGATCCTCCATCTGGGCGTAAAATTAAGACTTAGCCCAGTCGCTCACCAGAAATACCGCAGCTAAACCTCAAGTGAATGGCAGCGCTAAAATTCATCTGTTTTCCCTCTCAGAAATCATGACTGTGTTCATTATTTTATTAGATATCCTCACAATAACCACTTCTGCCACTTGTAAACATGCCCTCAAGTGTTTTGTTTTTTTTCATATTGCTGGCTCAATTTAGTCTTCAATTTAATTTAAATTTGCTTGTTTTGCCAGATACCAAAGGTCGGTCCGGATAATGTGACAACAACTTGTTTGGAGTACCGAAGACAAGAAATGATGGAAAGACAAAACGGTAACAAAATCCCTGAGACCTTCACTAAATCAGCCATTTATTTGCAATGGATACTGAACTACTGTTTTATATTTACAGGGAATATCTTGCCTCATATCGCAACAGAGAATGGAGTTAAAGGGAAGCCCCCTTACTCAGTGGAAACCCCGTATGGCTTTCAACTTGACCTGGACTTCCTTAAATATGTCGATGACATAGAGAAAGGAAACACAATCAAAAGAGTCCCCATCCAGCGTCGTAGCAAGGGCCCTCGGGCAAGCACTCTCCCCAGGCACCTCAACCCGTCTGGGTGTGGCTACCGCCAGAATGCCTGGGGGTCTACTGGAGCGCTTGCCCCGAGGTCCCGACTCTCAGATGCCCACCATCATGGCTACACTTCCTGGGCAAATGATCACAGGTCGCCCCTCTCTCCTACAGGGCTCAAAACGCTAAATGAGATGGAGGCCAGAATCAAGGAGTTTGATGAGCAACCTCTAGGTGAGCACATCAGACCTCATCTCCTCCGTGCCTCCAGTCTGCCTCTCACAGTCCTGCTGAGACAGGGATCAGAGTCCACCGACGACCCTGGCAGCCTCCGAAGTTCGAGGGATCACCTTGGAGGAAGAAACATCTCCTGCGAGGACGTCTTTTGCTCCCCAGAGAGCCCTCGGCCCCAGGACTGCTCGGAGCTGTTGAGGCGCCTGAGAGAGGCCCTAGAACGTGTGGGGGAGCTGGAGCTGGAGATGAGGGTGATTCCAGAGCTGAAGGCGCAGATCTGCATCCTCCAGGAGGAAAGAGAAAGGCTCCGTCTGGGCCTGAATCCACATATCCCACCTACACCCTCAATGAACGGATCTGCAGACCCTTACACCTCATCCCACTTCAGCACAGTGGACATCAAACGGCCTCGGCATGAAAGTCATATCATGTTTCCAAGAAATCACCATCAAGAGGACTCTAATCTGACACATGAGTGGAGGACTAGTACAGATCTCGATGAGCTGCTGACGGTGACTTCCCTGCAGGCTAAAGTTGCTGTGCTGGAGCAGAAGCTCCATGAGACTGGTCAGGAGCTCCAGAGGGCCTTGGGGCTGCTGAGGGAGCAGCAGGAGGAGAGCAGAAATAAAGACGGAAAGATTGAGAACCTTATCAGGAATCCTGGTGTGTGGGTTCGGGCAGAGAGGGTGGTGGTGGACCAGGACGGAGATGAGACAGTGGTGAGATCCATTGAACCATACGATAAAGCGTCAAGAAGTTCAAATGCATTCATCACTGCAATGACTGTTACCACAAATGGGCAAAAAAGTCAAAAAGAGTCTTCAGACGACGGTAAAGATACAGCAGCGGTCGTGCATCACATCAAGAAGATCAAGAGGCTGCTGGATCAGCAGTGGGAGTGTCTGTGTTCAGGCCATCAGTCAGGAGAGGACAGTAAAAATCTAAAGCACCCAGACCCAAAGGTCACCTCTCTGCAGCAGGAGATGATGGGACTTGTTGATGTCCTCGCCTCTTACTACACACAGCATGGACACAGTGATGGATACAGGCTTCAACCTGCAGGTATTGTACATTAAAACAACATGTATTTAGCAGGACTCTGTGAAAACAAATAGATTGATCATCAATATAGTACTGATGGCTGCCCTCAAAGACTACTACAAATATGTACTTCGGACTAAATTCGTACTTGATGTTCTAGGCTTCATATAGAGAAGCAGTGATCTCACATTACATGTGGGAAGACTGTATCCAATGTCGTGGTTTGGACTTGGATTGGAATGAAGAAATCAATCTGTTATCTACAAGGCAGAACAACCACCAAAGTATGGCCTAGTAATAATGTTACTTTACCCTTGTTCCTCAAAGGTGAACTTCTGCATTGATTAACATCTTACAGATAAAACCTTTAGTTTCAGTTGGTAATCTGCTAACTGATTGGTTGTGTCTCATTGGAGCCCATGATTTATCCCACCAAGGTCGGTTTTAGTTGTTTTGAACTATTTAATTTTTCAGTTTTTGAGCTTGCCCCTTATTGAAGTGTCAGAAATCCCAGCATGCAAAGCAAAAATAGCATATGCGAAACCCCCAAAGAGTGTATTCTGTATGCTTCTCCCCAAAAGCACGTCATCCAAGTCTCCAGGGGGCATTTTCAGAGAACTGAACTTGAATTGCGAAAAAAGCTGCAAACATTATGGTTATGAAATTATACTTTTGCGAGATCGGGCATATGTCAACATTTTCTTTAATTTCTCAGGGAACAAAGCATGGATCTTGATGGGAAAAGGCAGGTGTATTTACGGTTAGCAGACGCTTTTGTCCAAAGTGACTTACAGTAATTCATACACACATTCATACACTGATGGCGGTGGCTGCCATGCAAGGTGCCGACCAGTACACCAGGAGTAGTTTGGGGTTCAGTATCTTGTCCAAGGACACTTCAACACGCAGACTAGGGGAATCGAACCAGCGACTGGACTGAATTAAAGGGAGCTGTTGGATTTAATCGCCATATCATTCGGATGTTGTAATGCTGTGAAATGCCGTGTGTAGTGCAAAGTCTCTGCAAAATAGAGCATAAGTTGTTGCGCCTGCTAAGAGCTGTAGCAGCTTCACAGCTTTATCAGTACAGGAATAAGAGCAAGTTTGTGTTTGGAATTTGGCTGATCTTAAAAAAACCCCAGGCTCATTTTTGAATAAGAAACAGTTTACATCTTCAAAGAGCTGCTAAATGTGTCATAGCCACATTTGCCTCACAGCACAGAAGTGTTCAAACGAGGTTTTGTTGGTTTGCTTTTCTTTTGCTTCACTTTGAAAGTCTACTGAAGTAGAAGCCTCATTAGGATATTCCAAATTTGACCCCCAATTGACCTATTATACATGTTAACTTATGGCTGTTGTCGATTTGCGTGGCTTATTCTTGTACTGATGTAGACCATTTTGACTCAGTAATCGTCCTTTTGTGTTAGTGTTTGTGAAGCAGCGGTCGTGTCATGCCATGATAATTATGTCTTGAATGTTGTTGTTCAAGCTTTGTTTCGATATCTCATCATGTCCTCTGTTTATCTTCCCTGTGGCCTCTAAATCCATCCCGAGGACAGACGGATGGGCCTGGACGTCAAAGAGCCCTCATTCTGAGGGTGTTGATGATGGGTTAGTAAATAACTCTCTGAGTTTAGTAGCCTTAAGAGTTTTGATTACTGCTTAAACCATAGTTCTGGTTGACAGACATACTAACTCATGGTTATTTAAGCTACTGCTGTATGGTTATGACTGAGGAAAACATCATAATTTAAGCTCGAGAGATGAACACCACTCCCTCTAAAGCTGTCAGAGGAGAAAAGCGGCGACTCCCATGTCTTAGGATGACACTCGCCATTTCCCAGAGCCTTCGACGAGAGTTTATTCATTACTTCTGCGTTAGTCAGACAAGGCGGAAGAGGTTACTGTGACAGTTTCAAGGATCGTTTCCCGAGGCTCAGGGTATTTTTTCTGCCTCAGTATCGCTATAATAAATGACATCTATTTAATTGTAATACGAGTCAATGCAGTGTGACTTGCTCTCTATGAAAACGAAAAACACAAGTGTCATACTGAATTTGTTTGGACATTTTCTTTGAAGCAGTAAAAACCCATACATCATGAATAATGCATGAGAAATCTCTTCCAATCTTGTTCCGACATGAGCCAAGTCAGACATTGCAGGGGAAAAGTGGTTGGCTCGCCTCAGTGTAGATTCTGTAAATGCTGACATTATAATGGAAGGGGTATAGTTTTTGAGGCATACGAAAGCAATATGTGAACTTTGTGAACTCTGGCATGCAAAATTGCTCCGCGTAGATTCAGCTGCCAACATCTGACAGCACTTGGGAAGCGGATAGTTTTAATTTTCTGCTCTGCTCTCCTTTACTCCGTTTTTTTAAAGTTGCAAAAGTAGCAGGAATCTGGTCGGACAGGGGGAGCAGAAGGAGAGCACCCGGAGGGAGATGGCTGCTGCCCAGGTGGATGCAGACCCGGAGAAGAGAGGGATGGAGGGAGAGAGGCAAACGAGCCCAGACGGACAGATGATATCGGTAGGAGCGGGATCAGGGTGGACAGATGGAGGCGTAGCGTCTGTGGAAGCTCCGGCTCAGGAGAAAACGGCCAAGACGAAACCACAGCCCCCAGGAGAACAGATGGAGGGCAGCTCTGGCTCAGAAACAACCACCGGAGGCCGGTGAGGGGACAGGAACAAGCGCCTTATCAGTGTTTGTTTGGAAAATGTGTTTGTGATGTTGAGTCTTCAGGGAATAGCTTCTGTGTTTTTATTGTATCTCATGGGAATGTGTTTCCAACGCTATGAGGCAAAATGTTCCTCCCTATTCTCTCTTCTTATGCACACATGCTTCTTCTTCTAGGGAGACAATGAGCGCAGATTTTATGGCTGCTTGTCAGTTCCTTAAAGACCACATGGACAACATGGATAACCCTAATGGGGACATGGTAAGCAGTTGATTCTTCCACAGAAACCTTCAATCAAATCAAATACAACTGATTTATTGGATATTGAAGCCGCTTACAATGAAGACAATTTTATATCTTAAAGTGAATGTAAAAATCTTTCAATCTAACTTTATTGGACCTTAAAGCTGCAATTTTCATTTTTTTTAATATCAACAATGGATGAAACGTCTGTGTGATGTGAAGATCTCACAGATCATCATCATCATCATCATCACTCAACTCTACAGTTCCCTCCGCTTTTCGGAGCGTTTTAGCATCCTTCATCCTTGTTTTAGGTTTATGGCAGGCAAATTGACTGTTTTGATTCACTCTCACTGCTGTCATCAACTATTTTTTGTCTGTTTTTAGTAAAACAGCTCAAATAACCAATCACACACAACCTACCCAGCACCAAACAGCGGGCAGAGAAAGTTAGTGACTAGGTGGTGAACGCAGTGGCACATTTAGCAGCTAAAGAAACCAATAAGGTCCAAAATCAGAGTGCTAAGTAGAGGGTATATTACACTTACATTCAACAGGTGAATAAAAACACTTGAAATTATTGCTAATGTTGCTCTGCGTCTACTGAATGCTTGATAGGCTTTAACATACAGTAAAAGAAGATAAAGACCAGTGTGAGGCTAATTAAGCCAGAGCTATTTAGCCGGACCAGGTAGCTGGGTGAGCTAGCTAGCTCTACGCTCATGTCTTTACAGCTTACTAGTTATAGCTATAGCTTTACTTTTTCCAGCTGTTTACAGTGAAACAGCTCTAACAAATCAACCATGCGCAGCCTGCCCAGCACCAAATGGCAGAAGACGAAAGTGAGTGACTAGCGGAGCACTTAGCAGCTTAAGAGATGATATTTGCTGGTGGTGACCAAAAATAGAGCTCTAAGGAGAAGGCATGCTGCACTGAGATTCAACAGGTGGACAGAAACACTACTTTAAATGGATGCTAATGGGTGCTCTGTGTCTACTTTAATGCTAAAAGCAAAGAAGGAAAGGATCATTCAGGGAAAAGGTGGAATGTGTGACCTCGATAAGATTTTTTTCTCCCGGAAGAAATGTATAGATTTAGGGATGAAGCAGTGAGATGGTGTTACTGTCCGCGGTCCAACGTTACTTCCGTCCTCCTCAGGCTCGATTTGGTTTAAGTTGTTGTCTTGTATGCCCGCCCCCTTTTTTTCCAGAGGAAGGCCCTGGTCGTGTTGTTTCAGCACTGGTTCAGCGTGGCAGCAGAGGAGACGTCAGAGGCCAGCAGGTTAGCCGTGTACCTGAGAGAAGTGAAGAAGAGCACACCCTCACTGCTGGCCTTCCTGGTCAACATGGCCGACGACAACGGCAACACAGTGCTGCACTACAGCGTGTCGCACTGCAACTACGGCATCGTCAGCCTGCTACTGGACACAGGTGATAGTGTTGCGCTGCCAGTGCTGTTGTACACCAGAGTAGTCGGCTTGTAAACACCGAGAAAGTTGAGTTTGCACTTTTCATTTGCCTTACAGGTGTGAGTGATGTGAACATTCAGAACAAGGCTGGTTACACAGCAGTGATGCTGGCCTGTCTGACAGCGCCCGATGGCCCAGGTGGCATGGAGGTGGTCCGCAAGCTAATGGAGCTGGGCAACATTCACCTTCGCTCCAGCCAGGTATTGAAACCACTGCAAACACGGTTTAAATGCAACATGAGCAATACGTGCAGTTGGGTTGTTCAGGTGAGGAGTGGATCTGGATTATGTGCAGGTTGTTTTCCAGTTTCCAGAGTCATAAACGGAAGATGGCAAACAATCAAACTCATTATTAAAGGGTCATTACACTGTATTTACACATGAAAATCAGTTAACTTGTAATAGAGTACTTCTCAGCCTGTAAAAAACTTATACATACAATGTGACTCTGAAGGAGGTCTGAGGTGATTGATTATGTCATTAAGGGTATATAATATTGGGCTATTAGAGCTTGGGGGTGTTGCATTATGGGGAATGTAGGATGCAGTGTTTTGAAGCGCGACACACACAAGGGACTGAAAAACGGGATAAATTTTGACCATCAAATTTAGTTTTTTTGTTAAAGCATTCTTTCCCAAGACACTAAACATCAAAAGATGAGAGGCGCTAAATGCTAGAGGAAACTGTCAAGATAGGACAGATGAATATAGCTTTTGACAAATCTCAAAATGTTCCTATTGTGTGTCCGTCCTCTTGTCTGTCTTCTACAGACGGGCCAAACAGCCCTGCACTTGGCAGTGAGACACGGGCGAGTTGTGATGGTTCGCCTGCTGCTGAGCTGTGGAGCGGACGCAAACATCCAGGACAGCCAGGGAACCACAGCCCTGATGTTCGCGTCCGAGAGGGGCCACACACACATCGCGAGGCTGCTGCTGGAGAGGAGCCAGTGTGACCTCACCCTGACTGACAAGGTGATTCTGCAGCAAAGTTTTGTATTCGTTTTAACCACCACTTGTGTGCGATGTGTGATACAGGCCGCGTGTTGTCTCGTCCGTGGCATTAGATGTTCACGGTCGTTAAACCAAAGGAATCACAGTTAATTGAATGAAAAAAATAATAATCTGCACACAGCGTCCCCACCAAATCAAATTTGAGAGTACAGAGCGATGACTCAGACACCATTTCTGTTATATCCTGTTATATTTATTAACAGAGTGGCGTATCTACTTTTCTATACACAGGACTGAACAGAAAAAAGGAGCTTAGATTTATGAAAGCTGGAATGTTTTGACTGACACTGTGAGGACGTGGGCGGACTGACAGTCTGGATTCAGCTGAATAGAGCTTCCCCAGGATTAATCAGGGCTACAGTAAAACAAATCTCCCTGGGCTGAGATGAGCTAATCCGCTAACACTACCTTATCTGCCAGTCTGGAGCGAGTAGAGGCAGGGGAGAGAGCACAGGAGCTGATGCAAATGCATCTCCTACTTTATATACAGTCTGCCTTTAAAGTAGATTGTAAGAGGGAAAAAAGACCATCAACCGCAGGCGTCCTAACTCGACTCAACATGTTTCACCTTGACACAAACTCAGATTAATTAGACTAATTAATTAAGTCTGATGGAATTAAATCTTAACCCATTTATCTAAAGGACTAAAAAAAATGCAGCCTTGCACATACTGTAGCTTTGTTAATTTGTCCTCTGGGAGCCTTAATTCTGTACCTTAAACTATTCACATGAAAGCAAGACTACAGCCGTGCTAGTGGCTCTGTGAAACTGTAAGCACAGTGGTGCTATGAGCTACATGCTAACGGCAGCAGGACAATGACAATGTTGGTGTTTAGCAGGTATAATGTTTCTGTTATCATTTGCATGATAATATTTAAGGATGCAATATGTAATAAAGTGAGTTGAAAGCATTCAAAAATGAACTAAAATTATTAAAAGTGTAAGGAAGTAACAAAGTAAGCATTATGACGTCAATGCACAGCATTATGTTGAAGAGATTTCGACTATGCTAACCACCTAGCCCTGGCCCGTCCAGTTCCAAAGCTCCCTTGTTTGCACTGTAAGCAACAACACACTCTGATGCTCCAGGCTGACAGTCCGTACCGCTAGCTGCATGGCAAACTGAGCTTATTTGATAACAATAGCAGTTAGCAGCAATGAGCAGTTACTGTAGTGATATGCTGCAACCAAATTGTTTTGGTTAGCCTGTGAATGAAATTGACACGTTGCAAATTCTTACATATTGCTTAAAATAAAACCGTTAATAAAACCCTACATTTAATTAAGAAAAAAAAAAAACCTCATGCCCCATCCTGGGGATGGTGTAGATACAAAGGTAAGAAGATCATAAAAGTTGTTTCAATTTATCCTGTGAGGAAAATAAATGTTTGAACCAAATTCTCAAGTTTGGACTGTGCCATCCCTGGAGCTAAGCCACTAGCGTGCCTAAAAATAGGCGTTTGTAAGTAAGCCCGTGTCTACTTTAATGAGGATTCAGATGGATTTAAGTTTTGCTCCTTCTTCCTAATTTATTTCCTATTTTTTTTGTTCCCTCAGCGTGGTCGAACTGCACTCTCTATCGCCCTGCAAGGTTCCCACACGGATACAGCCGCCCTCCTGCAGGCTCACGCCAAAGCTCGGGCTTTGGACTGGAAAACTGGGAAAGAATCTGCAGACATATGATCCTCCCACATGTGCTCTCTTCTGTGAGGCACCTCGAAAACTTAATGTTAACACTGTGTGCTTGGGTTGAGCTGTTGCTTTCACGATACTGTTTCTGAATCCTTGATGTCTGCACGAGGATAAGCTTGAGTGTTCGGTGGAGTTCTGCCGGGATAGCCCGGCTATAAATCATCTGCAAATGAGGGAAAGCTTAGATGTGTCGCGACTGTTGATTCAGCATACAGGAAATGTTTTCTATTGCCTTTTCTGTTGGTGTTCACAGTTAGGTCTGATCTTTGCACATCTGAATTGCAGCTTAGCTTTGCAAACTATGCAATTAAAAAAAATATATATTTATTATGATATGTGTAATGTATATGTTGACCATTACCTGTGCTTATAATTACTATCTTAAAGGGGCAATGTGTAGTTTTGGAGATGAAATTCAACTCAAAATTTGAATATTACCAATATTAATGAGGTAATAATACAAACTTAGAAATATTTATTTGTTCCATCACTAAATAAACAAGCTTTTCTCAGAGGAAAATAAGCTCCCAGAACACTGTTTGAAGCAAGAAAGGTGGCAGGGTCCGCCACACATAAACAAAGTAAAGTTTGTTTGTTCTGTTTAGGTTTTTTTTTTTTTTTAAAAATCAGTCATTAAGCTCTTTCTCTTCTGATTAAAATGTCTTCCCCACAACTACATGGTGCTCCTTTAAGTCGCTTTTTATGTTTCTAGAGGAATATCATAGATTGCAATATGCAGTCCTGCAGCAGCTGAGCACTTTTTAAATACAATGTGTGTAAAATATGCCAAAAAAAAAAAAAGACGTACCAAATATGTTCCCCATGCTGCATGCCAAAGAAATGAAAGAATAACAGATTTTGGTGCCAGTAAACCAACCTTTTGATTTCTCTCGCTGTAATCACTAGAACGATGTATAAACTGCCTGATTTGTAATAAAATGGTAGAAATCTGATGACATTGTGGCGTTTAAAAGACGTAAAGTTAAACGTAGACTTGAACACAGTAGTTGAGCTTTCAGGCTAAACTCAAAAAGCGGTCAACACGGTTTGTTGCTGTAGTGATGGCCGCGACCAGCAGGTGGCAGGGCTCCTCCATTTCACCCTCGCCGCTGCCAGCCGAATCAAACCCAATAACGCACAGAGAGAAAGCAACAGTGTACATAAATCTGGAAATTCTGAAATGAGCATATCCGAGGGATTAGATCTAATCCCCTTTCAAGTGTGACAGACAATTATAAACATGGCACCCACCGAATTGTACCGACTCCGCCGTGAGAGGGGACACAATGAGATTCACCTGCAGTCCGACTGTACGGCAGCTGTCGTCGCCCCAGTCAGACGTGAAAGCAGATGTGTTTGAGTGGCCTTTTGTTCCCCTAACCCCCCCTGGGAAAACAGCGAGGAGCCGCAGCTTCAGTCTTCCTGCGAGGTCTTGAGATCACACCGGCGAGATAAGACAAGAAGGATTGAGCGTGGAGATGGGGAGGAGGCCGGATTTCTGTCTGACAGAGCAGAGCCACCTCATTTCCCCCTGAGGATTTTCTCCGGGCCTGGCTGACTGACTGTCCCGCTGCTTTAATGACCCTGAGCAAATACACATCCTCAGAGAAAGAGAGAGGGTTGACGGATAGACGGAGAGGAAATATGTTGCTTTTTTTTCTATCGCTCACACGTCACAGGAAATACAGCATAGGCGCACAAACACTGCAAAAAAAGAGAAAAAAAGTGACGTGGGTATGGAAATCAGTGTTGCTCCATCAATTTAACATTATTTGCTTCGAATGGATGACTCATGTTTATAAATGAACCGGAGGATTAAAGCTATTTCACAGTTTGTATTCATGTGTGGGCACAGATGCATAGGTGTAATAACACCCCAACACAAACAGGCCTTAACACCACATGTATAAAGGAATACAAATCTGTGACACCTATGTGTCTCTGCTGCAGGAACCACTGGACCAATAAAAGGTACTTATTGCATAATATCCTAATGTGCAACAAGGAAGAGTCTGAAGGCACTGCTCCGGTTTAATAATGATAATGGACTGGATGGATTTAGCTACTACTCTGTCGGCTGATGAATCACTTTATAAGTGGATGAATGTGAAAAGCAGCTCGGTCTGAATGGACTCTCAAAATACTCCAAGAGCGGCTTCTCATCTGCTTAACATGCAAACCATCCTCACACTCAGTACACTCAGGAGTTTTTGCTGCCACAGCATACGTCTGGTATGTCCAGTAGTCTGTAGCAGCTGGTATTATTATAATTGCTATTTAAGTGATGTTGTTGTAAAATCCTTACAAAATCCAGCAGATGTGTAGCAACATTAGCATTAGCATTAACTTGCAGACTCTTATAGATGTGCAGTTATACCCGGCCAAAGGTGTGACTGTTGAACGTCTAAATGTTCATCACTGGGTACATTTGTATCTGTCATTTCCTCACGTCTTGCTTGAAACAAAGTCATTCTGGTCGGCCATTTTGAAGGCCGTCTCATTCTGCTCTGAGGGGCGAGCAGGGGTCTCAAGGGAGCCATGGAGCGAGGACATACGAAAGCAGCCTTCCCGGAAGACTAGACAACATCGTGACATATTAAAAACATTTGTTACGTTTGACAATGGCGGAGGTCCCTTTACATGATGCCTAAGATGAAAAGGGTGTCTAAATACTCTTTTATTAATCTTTTTAAAAAAAAAAAAAAAAAACAAAAAAAAAAAACAATGACAGAATGTTAAGAAATGACATTATGAGACTTTTGTATTGTGTTGTAGAGATATCTATTGAAGTTAGCATGCTAACCACCTACACACAGCTCACCCTGCTCCAACATTCCTATGCTAGTGTTCTAAAACAACAAAACTCCTTTGGTGCCCTTTCCTCCTAGTCTGGAGCACTTGAAGCATGGTTCACTGAGTTAACTAACTAACGGCAGCTAAAGTTAACAGTTACACTTGTAATATGCTCTCCTGTTTGTTTTGAGTATGAATTCGACAGATGGCCAGTTCCTAAATATTACACCTTTAAATGCATTTCCTCGTTTTCTCTCCCTGTGCACAGTTTCATTGCGTCTCTCCATTCATCTTTGATAGGAAGGACTAAGATGCAAGGAAATGACACCAGGGAGGGAAACATGGATGCAAGTTCAGACCTGGATGTACCCTATGTTGAAGTAGGGTGCATACATTTGGTTAATCAGAGCTTCTCTGCAGAAAACAGCTGCCAGCAGCATCTGGAAATGGAAAGCAATGAGACTGAGGCAAACCGGTAAAGCCTGAAAACCAAATAAATGAGCTAAACCAGCCTTTTAAACTCCACAGAGCTGAGGGAACGGCACTATGAGCAACATCTTGCACATTACACTTTTTGTCACTCTAATAGAAATGACAGGTTGTGCTACTTTCAGAGAACTGAAAAATGACAGACGGGACACAAATATATTCTCTTTGAAGGTGCAATGCATCAGATTTGATCCTCCAAACAAATGGTGAGGGCAGCATATCACCTGAGTAACACCTAACATCTGCTAACTGCAGCTGCCATTAGATATTTAGCTGTTCAGCTAGCAGTCCTTAGCTGACTCCGCCCAGACTCCGAGAAGGAGTTTTTTCTCCTTCTTTCTTTCTTTCTTTGTTTTAGGCCCGAGGCATTGGGGACCGAGTGGGTGATGCTGACAAGGAGTGGGTCTGGACATTATGTCAAAACATGTGTAACATTCTGCTGAATCTTAATGTCTTCACTAATATTCTTACACCTTTAATCAGTCAGTCTGTGGGAAATTGTATCTTCAAGTTGATAATGAAACGGCACACATGGAGGAAATTTTCAGTCAGATTTTATATACCAATATATAGAGATATTCAAAAGTAATCCATTACAGAAAAGCAAAAAGTGGAACCAGTTTGGTCTTAAGTCTTACAGTTCATCTTTGCATGTACAGTAGCTGGCTGATCCCTGTCCTTTTCATGAAAAATACTAGAGGAGAATGAAAAAGAGTAAACAAAAAGGCACGAATAAACAAAAAAAAAAATCAATCATCTCATTAACACCAAGGTCGGGAAGGGTTGCAAAGATGTGGGAGATTTTCGTGAAGGAGATACCATGTTGTTTACGTAAAGAAAGAAAGGGTTGCACACAAAAGAGGATGCTAAATGATGCACAGCAATAAACAACACAAACCACTTTGGTGGATAATTAAGATTTCGTACAATCAGGGAATGCAGTGCTCTCCTTTTATACAAATAAATTAATATACCTGTCAACACTTTATCTAAAATCTTATGTACAGCTTCTCTTTTACATAATTGTATAATACATTATCAAAAACCTTATGAAAACATATTTACAAATCAATGAATCAAAAAGCACCCTCAACGCTCCTCCAGTGTCACAAACTGTCTCTCTCTCTCTCTCTCTCTCTCTCTCTCTCACACACACACACGCACGCACGCGCACACACACACACACACACACACACACACACTTACACACCTGTGTATCCACACACCTTCATACACTGTTTTCTTCCATGCAATACACAATACAGAAGGCATTCTAAGAGGGTTGTGCAACAAAGAGCATACAAAACAGTTCAAATATGGCTGTGGGATGAACGTTAGCACTCACATGCATAATAATGAACACACACACACACACACACACACACACACACGTACAAACTTCTAAGGTTTATGAATGGAGTTACACTGTTAATGGCGGGACTAAAACGGCATGAAACATGTTCACTGATTGGACAATTTGGTCTCAACCTCATACATCACAGTCTGATTTTTGTTTTCTGTGGTTACATCACATGATGGCTCGTTTTCATCATTCTGCCACCAGCTGGGCCCTCCCACATGGAGCTTTCCAAAACTGTCTGCTCAGATATCGGCCCTCTCAGGAGGAGGCTGTGGAATCCAGCTCGCTTCTTGTCAATGTGTGTGTGCATGCGCATGTTTGTTTGTGTGTGTGCGTATGTGTGTAACTTGCCAGGAACAATGACTGGCTGCATTGTCACTTGGTGAGCAATTATGCATGCTGTTTGTGTTTTTGGAGGGCAAGTGCTCGTTGTCTCCGTCCTCTGGAGAACAGCATGAATTAGCTATCGCTGCACCCCGTGTGTATTTATGTGTGCGTTTGTCACAGAAGCGGGTGATCAAATAAAATTCCTAACACTGGAGGGTTTTTGTCAACCACCTAACACTGCAGCCTGACTAAAAGCTGCAGTCTATTGCTTTTCTCAAACCATTAAACATCAAACAAGTCACGATAAAGAAGACACAACCTCCCTCTAACCTGAGCTCATGGAAAACAAAGGTCGACTCCATTTCCGTCTCTCCAGTCCGCGAAACCCGCTGCACCCCGTCAAAACTCTGGGGTGTTGGAGGTCAAATGAGAACGTAACCTCTTAAATGAACAGTGTTCAACTGCTTGCTGAAATGTGAGACAACTCACCCTGAAAAGCTCTCCTCTGAACTAGAGAGAAAGCACATCGTGTGGGTGGTAGCTGTTCTTCAAAATTAATCAGAGAGAGGAAAAACCTTACAAAGAAAACGCTGTTATGAATGACAAAACACAGCTCCAGTAATGACTTTCATGATTGATTCTAACATGAATCTGTACAGATTGTCCCATCAACGCAGATGCTGTCCCAGTTTTTCGGAGCTCCTCCTCGCTAAACAGTGTTCCCAGAGTGCCGCGGCCCACCAGGAATAACACAAATCCCAAATTAATACATCAAGGACGGAACAGAACCTCTCACTATACCTGTCACAAAATGTAAGACACACCTCACTCAGCCATCAACACAAAAGAGGAACCACTCTGACTTCCAGCTTAGGTCAACGCAGGGACCAAATGATGTCACGTTGATAACTCTGTCGTTAACTCTCAACACTTCCTGGAGGAAAAGTAGATCCGACTCCAGCACAGGAAAGGTATGAAACCATTTTTTAAAGAATCACGTAAGTCTTATTAAATCTGCTGTTTTTTCAAATGGAAATTGGCATAGGACACTGGCTGTGAATGGCTGCATGTAACACTTGATGATATGTTGTTTGTCCCTTCTGTCAGACTTCAGTCCGAGTCACCCCTGACCTCACTGTGTGTGCGTGTGCCTGAGCGGCCATCTTCCCCGGAGTCTGCTCTCGTGGGTCACTTTGCAGTGGAGAGCATTGGCTGCTCAGTGTACCAGTGAGTCCCCGGATCAGGCATGCTGCCCCCGAGCGGCAGGGCGATGAACTGCGGGCAGGTGCCGCCTCCCGCACCCACGACTCCCATGTTGACGCCCTGCGGGTACGGGTGGTGGTGCGCGTGGTGCCCCATCCCGTCGGTCCTCCCGATGTGGATCTCGTCCTCCTCGCCCTCGCCGGTGGTCTTGCGGTAGACAGGGTTGTCGAAGTTCATGCTCTTGGTGGAGTTGCGCCGCCAGTTACGCCACACCAGGTAGACTCCGGCGCAGACCAGCCCGAACACCACTGTGGCAACGATAGGAACTGCATGCGTTTAACACACAGCGGCAGGGACACGGGAAGGGGGGAGCGTTAATGAGGCATAACGAGTCCATGGCATGAAATGAGAGGCACGGAGAGGAGCACAACAGGCATGCAGGGGACAGAGAGGGCACGGGGCAGCGACAGAGAGGTTGTGTGTGTGGGCGGCTTGGCTAAACATCGGGCCAGTGTCAGGGTCATACACCGACCGGCAGATTCAAAACACAGACTCTGAATCAGCTGCGGGAAAACACTATTAGGGGCCTAGCTGAGTAGCAAATGAGTTTTTAAGATATCCTTTGGGGAGCAAAAACTCTAAACCATCACATTCCATCACAATCTCTTTTTGGCAACTCATCCTCAGCTAATGTGTCCTTGAATAAGCAATTTAATAAAGCTTTATTAAATTACACCAATAAAGCATCAATAAAGCTTTCACGCTTCATTGGCGCCGCTTTAACTCTCCGGTGGGTCTGAGAACAGACCATCCGAACTAATTGGCCGATTCATTTTGCTTCGCTCTGGAGTTGTTTTGGCTCTGCTTGTTTATGCGTCAACATTAATATACTTAACAAAGATGTGCAGAAGAGTCGACATCCACGGTAACATTTACACATGTACAGTCTGTCAAAGAAGGAGCAGCTTTATATGCAGCAGTCTTTTAGAATCGTATTCTGTATGTAGCTATTGAATTTTATATTTTCAAAGTTAGCCACGGGCAGCATTTGCAACAAATCATGGAGCGAACATTAGATTGATTCACTTCTGAGCTATGACTGATAAAATCTGCTGGCTACAGCAGGTCATTTCAGCCTACTGAATAGACAGCTGCCAGCTAGAAATGAAAAGCCTGATTTTGTGTGGTGCTCTCTGAAATCAAGGAAATTGGAGTGGTACATCTGCCAGTGGTGCGAAGTGCATACTTCGTGTGCTGTGCCAGAAAAATAGGTGCTTGACAGGTGAAGGAACAGCTCAGTGTACAACGGTACAGCAACATGAGAAGATTTTTTTTTTCATTTTGGTGCATCAACTTTTACTTCCTTTCTTGCCACACTACTGTATGCTAAATACACACTGACAAAAGGTCTACTGACAAGTCTTGCTGTAGCAGAACCCAACACAACAACACAGTGAGAGGTGAATAATGCAGTGTGGCAGACGCAACAGAAAATGACTCCTGAGGAACATCAGCGAGACAGACCTGTGGGCCAGGCTTCTCTCATCCTGCCACAGCAGGATCACTGTGAAGGGACTACAAACAGACCGGCCACGGGCAGCAGGTAAACAGCAGCTTTACGCTGCCCTGGAGGTCTCGAGTGTGGATGCACACACGCAGACAAGAAGGCTCCGGGTGACTTACCGATGGGGATGACCACTCCCAAAACAGCCACTGTCAGGTTCTCGCCCAGGAGGAAATGCTCGCTTCCAGCTGAAGAGGGAGAGATGGAACAAGAGAGACAAGTCAGAGAAGACAGCGTGGCGAGAGAGGTTAAGAGTGAGAAAGCGTACAGGATGAAAGAAAATGAAATAATGTGAGAAATAAAGTGAAAGATAAAGGGAGGCAGGATGGGGGAGTCGGTGGAGGAGGAGGGAGATAAAACAGAGAGGCAGGCAGTGGGTGATCATGCGTGCACGGCTGTGAGTGTTTTACAAAGAGAGACAGATAGTGAGCAGAGCGGCTGGAATAAAAACCAAAGAGGGAGAGGAAAATGAGGAGTCGCTCGGCTTTTGCCTGAGTGTGACCTTGACACTCGCCCTGACCTGCGACTCATCCATCCAGGCTCCATCCGGCTCCACCGCACACTCATTTGCATAACACATACTTACCGAAGCACTTATTCATGTACAGTCACACAAGTGCATGCACACAACAACCCACAGCCCACGCAGAGCACAATTCATGGAGGGAAAGGCGACGTTTTCAAGGCGACAAGGAACCATCCATCACTCCTATCAAAGTCAGTCGAGTGTGGTTGTTAGGGCTTGTCGGAATCTCACTTTAATGTCCTCATTACAGTGAGGGTGAGGTTGTTAGCTACATTATAAGTGTGAGTAGGACTATAGGACGTGGTACTTGGCAGGAAATGAGGACGCTCGGGTGAATGTGCCGCTTTATCAGAGAATTACATCTCTGGGCCACTCTGCCCTTTCCAAATCATACAGAGGACCACAGGGGTCGCTTGAAAAGTGTTAATCACATAGTGCTGGATTTATGCAGTGGGACTTTCCCACACATGGGCAACACTGATACATTTTCTGTCAACTTACAGTGTTGAGAGATGCTGCTGTCCCCCGCAGGTGTGGTGGAGACGACCATCGCGGTGGCGGTGGAGTGGGAGCCCAGCGCCTTTGACTCCTTTGACGACACCGGCTTGAAGGTGGAGATGGGTGTGAGGGGATCGGGGGCACCAGAGGGAGCTGTGGTCAGGTGGGGGGTAGCGTCCGCCTGCGACACTCCCCCTGAGGGAGGTGGGAGGTCTTCGGCAACAGTCGCTCCGGTGCCAGGTGTGAATCCAGCGGGAGGCGGTGCTGTCGTTGTGTCATTTCTTGGTGCTGCTGCAAGTAAAGGAATACAGAAGAAGCTTTCACTCAAGAAACTGAACTTTGCGATGTGTTAAAGCTCCTAGAAATGTGCTTTCACATCTGATGTATTTCTCTTGAACCTTAAATGACTAGTGTGATGTCAGAAGAAATATGCTTCTTCACCTTCTTGCAGATTTAAGGCAAGAACACTAGTGCTGTTCTAACTTCACACTTTGCCCATTTAAAATGAAGTTAAAGCTGGGAAACAGTTAGCTTTGCCTAGCATAACCGTTAACAGGAAGAAACAAGGTCCATCTCCCATCACCTCTAAATCTAAAGTGGAGTTGAGTCCTCGTCAAATTTTTGGAAAAGATATTGAAAAAGCTAATTTCCTCATAATCGGAACGATTCCTTTAAATCCTCAAAATCAAATAAGCAGCCTCAACGTTAAAGTTATGTCCATCCTTCCATATACGTGTATTATTAGGCACTGCAGAATCAAAACTCTGCTCCTCTGTGTGGGTGTAGCCTCATCAAATTTGATTGAGAATGGCCTGAAAACATAAGCAAACAACCCCACAAATATCACCCTTTGATTAAAAATACTCTTAAAACCAGCGAGATGAGAACAAATACTAGCACAAAGACAAATGTCTTGAGTGCACAGATAAAGAAGATGAACAAGAAGATTTATTTTCAATGCTTGAGAGTACATCTACTCCTCTTATAGTCTGTTTACAAGGTTTACATACTATTTTATATTCATGTATTCATTGACATTTCTGAAATTACACAGTTTTTGTCATCTGCTGTGATTGGCACAACTGTGTTTTAAGAGCCATAACAAACATATCTGAACATCAATGAGCAGAAATCAACATTCAACTCTCTTTTGACCAAGAACTTGAAGAGGGTGGACACAAAAACATTAACTCAATATAAATATTCCCTTTGATGCTCCTCAGAACCACCCTCGTTGATAATAATGCAGCTGATGACTGCTCTCGTGTCTGTTCAAAGCTTCTGTGAGGGGACAGCTGCACGAACATCATATATCATAATGCAATGCGTTACAGCATTATGAGCTACACGGTGTTCGTTCCAGAGATTATGTGTTAGATCGCGTTATATTACACAGCGGCCTGTTTTATCGTATTCACTGCCTGTATGTGTTGCTTAGCAACGCTCTTTTAAAGTTACAAGTTCAATAACTGCTGTGCTTGGAAGGAGGATATATAACAATTTATGATCAGTTATTATCTGCAACTAATGAAATATTGATTCTTTGTTACATGTTCATGAAGCCATTTGTTACCAGGAGCAGCAACAAGTTTCAGGCAGTACAGTGCTGCCCTGTGAAAAGACAAACATGACTTTTTCTAAAATGATTACTCGTTACTTAAAGTGTATGGAGCTGGTACAACATTTTAGGCCTGATTTGCCAGATTAAAAGGTGCAAAATGTAACAACTGGCCAGCTGCCAAATTCATACTGCAAACAGTGGGGCTAGCACTTCACAAGAATAACTGCTAACTTCTGCTAACTGTGGTAGGTGTTAGTGTGCTTATTTAGCAATACAACTAACAGTCTGGGCTGTGAGCTTGTTACACCAGGGGAGTGTTGTTCTTGTTTACACGGCAAGCACAGGAGGTTTGTACTGCCAGGAGGAGGACAGAGCTAGCTGTTAAGCATGCTCACTCCAGTAGATGTCTTTTTAACACGGCACATAACATCAAAATGGATGATTCTTCACATTCTGTTGATGATTTTAGTTGATTTTTTAATGTTTTACACCAAAAGTCATATACATTGCTACTTTAATCCTGATCACAATTCAAGATGTTATTATTTTATTGTATGCATGTTCCTTTCTTCATTGTTTTCTTATTATTTCAGCTAATTTTATTTTCATTTTATCATTTTTATCTGACTGGAGGCCACAAGGCTTGGAGCATGAACAGAACACACTCTGGTAATAACAAAAGTTAGCACATGGGTCAGTGGATCACTAAATCTTCACACTTTCTTTGTTTTTGCTTTGTTGTCATCACAGTGAAGCACTTTGTAACTGTGGGGAAAAAGTGCTATGTAATAGATAAGAGCTCCCTTAAGTGAATCAGAATTTGATTATCTACACAGTAAGCACTGTGGCGCTCTGCCCGACAAATCCCTTTAGGTGCTATTGATTACTAAATAGTCTCAATTACAGCTCATAAACACGCTCACCTGGCACGCAGCCCCTCATATCAGGCCCCAGGTCCTGTCCGTCAGGGCAGGCGCAGGTGTATTTGGGCGAGTGCTCTGTAATCTGCGGAGCCTTAAGACACAAGTACTCACAGCCTCCATTGGCCACACTGCCCAGATTACAGCTGTCTGGGCCTGGAGACAGTGACGGGGAGAAAGAGAGAGACATGGAGAATTACACAGTTATGGTTACATAAATAAGATTATCACTTATTCAACATGGGGAGACTGCAGAGAGTCAGAGAGAGAGGAGAAGTTTATTGTTCCCCGCTGCGAACTCTACTGCATTCCCTTTCAACAAAGCCCATTATATTGAATAAACAAAGTCTCAAAGAATAGACAGAATAAAATGTGACAACATGCAGAAAGTTGCTGTAAATATTAAGCAGTTCCTGTGCTACAGTGTTGGGTTGCAACTCCACTGCATTCAACCTACAGCCTTGTTTAGATACGCTTTAGGAAAAACAGGAATGGATCATGATTGAAGTGGCAAGGCAAAGATAAAACACAGCGAAAGATTAAAATAGATATGGGCACGGACTACGCACTGGAAGGGAGAAATTAGATGACACATACAGGCAGAGATAGATATGAACACTGACACACAAGAAAGGAAATACACAGCCATCACATTCATGATTAGGAGCCCTGTTCAGCTCAGCTCAACTGGATTGTCCTGTTAGAGAAAAATCGGGTTGGAGGCAGGGCTTTGACAGATGTGTGAATGTACCGCTGCTCCCAATGCTTTGATCGCTCCACCACAGTCACACGCCTCAATATCATTTATTCATGGGTCTGGAGTATACGTGGTTGCAGAGATGTGACTAATACAATCACAGCGAGGGGAGCAAAGTGAACAGAGACAATGAGACGTGCACACACACACACACACACACACACAGTCTCCCTCACTCATACTGTACACACACCTGGCGGCTGGCGGAGCTGGTGGAAGACCACAAGGTCATGGGGGTCGTTGAGGTTTTCAGCCAGCGTGTGGACGTCCTGACCGCTCAGCCTGTTGGCCATGAAGACGGCCGCCCTGTCTCTGTCTGTCCAGTAGATACGATCCTGAAACACAGGGGAGATAATTGATTTAACAAAACATAACGAGTTAGTCGGGGTTGTATTGGGCTTTCACCCGATAGCACGTTCTGGCCACCAGCCAAATTCAAACAGCTCGGGCAGTGGTAACCTCTGAAGGACAGAGCCTCACTCTCTGCAATATACTGTTTAAGAGGATGTATACTTTATGGCTTTGCAAGTGCAATGTTACAATCCTTGGCATGTTTTTTTCTCATATCATTCATTGTACTTGAAGTTTGACTTGGGGTGGATTTATTGATGATGATACAGGTATTCATTCTGTTGAGTTTGTTGGTTGTATGCAGTCCAGTCACCTTGACTTGTTGGTCTTTGCTAATTTCAGTCACTCAGGGGTGACAATGTCTGTCGGTCAGCCCACCAATTTTTATTTGGTCATTTTCTGGTTAGTAGAGTATGAATCCTACAGTGTGGTACTTCATGTCTAGTGCTAATCAGAATAAGGAAAGCATGCTTCCATGCTAACCTCATGCTACAAACTTTAGGCACTTTAACATTGTAAATTACTAATCAGGGCAGGGCCTTTCTGTGTGGAGCTTGCATTTTCTCCTCGTTTGCACGTGTTTCCTCCTGGTGCTCCAGCTTCCTCACACAGTCCAAAGACAAGCAGGTTAATTGGTGACAAACTGCCCATTGGTGTAATTGTATGCTTGAATGGTTGTTTGTCTCAACGCCTCAGCTCTGTGATAAACGAGATGAACTGGCGAAGGGACCCCTGTGTACAGCCTTACACAGCAGCTAGCAAGGCTACAGACTCCTAATCTTGTTGCATCAAGAATTCCAATGGATGTCAATCTTGGACTTAATCATGCTTTCCTCAACACTTCTGTAAATGTGTTTGATTTGATGTCATCCTCCTTGTGATGTCAAACAAAATCAACGAAAGCTAAAAAAGCATTTTGAAGAAACAATAATACACCAAAATGAACTAAAACAGCCGGTAAATTAGGTTCAATTTGATAAAGACTGCAATAAAATGCGTTTATGTTCAGGTGAAGCAAAATGAGTGAATGAAACACAAGGAACAACAGAATAAAGTATTCAGCAAAGCGATGGGATTCACAGGTCTAACAGCTGGCTCAGAGCACTCACACGTCTGATTTTTGGAGGAAAAACAATGGCGAGATAATTAGCACAAGTGAAATATGCACTGATAAATATTTGTTGCCACACAGTCTTATTCATTATCTCTTGCAGAAGAGCATGTTAATTTGGCTTTTGTTGTAGAATATGAAAGAGTGCATCAAGGAACTGCATATTCAGGGTTTAATGGTAACTTAGACAAATTTTAATTCAGCTGGAGCAGAAGTACAACAACAACTCTAGCAACAAACGGCAAGCATGTTATAAATGGGACCTCTGGTTTTATTTTTCGAGGTTTCTAGTGTATGCATATCATTACTGATCTGTTGCAGTGTTACGTCTTCAATCATTAAAACACATCCTATTTACTATCGTAGCTCAGAGGCACATTTAAACCCCTCTTGTTTTTTATTAATTGATTTGTTTGCTTTGTTTCCCCCTAGTTCACTTCCTCAACAGTTGTCAAACTGGAGCTGACATTTTTTGCAGTTGCCTTAGAAACGACGGGCTAATCTCCTGTGAGTGTGTTTGTCTTTGTGTTGAGTCAGTCATTGAGTCAGAAAGAGATGGTAATGTGATGTGCACTGCAACAAGCCCCACTCAATAGTGTGTGTGTGTGTGTGTGTGTGTGTGTGTGTGTGTGTGTGTGTGTGTGTGTGTGTGTGTGTGTGTGTGTGTGTGTGTGTGTGTGTGTGTGTGTGGGGGGGGGGGGGGGGGGGGGGGGCCCAGGTGTATGTTCAACATCCCGAACAAGAAGGTCACCTTGTAGTCACAACAGGGGCAGAGAGCAGAGGAGCCCCCGATCGATCATGTATTGCACTGGGGGGCATTTATCATCGTTTCTGTGAGTTACACTACAGAGCTGCCAGCGGGGTGGACCAGCAGCAGAGTTCACTGAGAAAATCCTGAAGGTTATGCTTTGGACGGCTTAACTCTCGGGTTATTTTCATTTTCTAAAGGTTAAAACTATGACAACATTTTTCTTTAGCAGGTATGGGATGTAACAGTAATCCACTTTAGTCCTGTACTTACATACACATTTTGAGATATTAATGAATTCTGATGAATGAGTCTCTTGTTGAGTAGATCAATTTCATGTTACTCTATACTTACTACCAAAATAGTTCCAGCTTGCTCCTCCTGGACGAGCTGCAACATTAAAATGCTGCTTACATATTAAGGCCTCATTAATCAGTGTTGGGCACGTTATTTCTAAAACGTTATGTATTACATATTACTATCATTTCAAAGTAATATGTTTCTTTACATTTTCATTGTCTGTGCAGAGTATTGTGTTGCACAACTTCTTTATTACCAAAATAACTGCAGAAAGACAAGTGGGCATTATACATACAGACGAGGATTATATTATTTGCTACTGTAGCTGCAGATCAACCACGTCTCTGTTGACTATAAACCTTTTATTATCATTCAAAACGTATTGTTTATCGTCATTATCATGTATGTTTTATGTTCAGCTGTGTTTGGAAAAATGAAAGGAAAATAACGCCTCTCACTGCTGTCACTCTGACCAGAGCCGACAGGGAGCTGTTCTCCAGGGACTGTCATGGGGGGAAAACTAAACAGAGAAATGTGGGGACACTGAGCGATGGACTTCACAGGACAATACTCAAAACTTGCATTAATTTGATGAAAAAGCGCTTTTGATCATTTGATCATTGGACCCTTGCAGATTAAAGGAATGCAAATTATTGAAGAATGGACACAAATTCTGACTTTATGACCGCTTCAAAATTAGGGAGTCACCACTTTTTCCGGTCCCCATTGCTTACTGTGCTGGCAAATCAAAATTAATTATTCATCAGTTCCTTTAGACTTCGCACGTAAGATGAACTGAATGACTGAATTGTGGAGAATCTAAATGATCTAACCATGTATATCATGTCCATATCGACAAGTTTAAACACTTATATCATTATGCAAATCTTTGAATGACCTGGCGGGTCTTAAGTTGGGGAATAATATTTCATGATTATAATAAACAGCGTGACATTAGATCACTGAAGGGTCATTCTGGAAAATGTGTACTTTTACTTTTGATACTTTTACTACTTTTAACTGATAATACCTAGTTTCACAGTTTCTTACCATCTTTACAACAAACTTAACTGACTTGCAAAATTAGGTTTTAAATTGACACACTATACATGTGATTCATGGCACAATTCACACTGGATCGAAAATGTATTTCTCTCTCTTCACTGAGGTCTTTACAATCCAAAATTAGGTGACATGGGGCACACCAGAAGGGGTGTGACTTCGCCTCTCAATTGGTAATTCCAGGGCGCTGTCCGTGGTGCTGAAGTAAGAGACGTAGAGTAGAGTAGAGTTGTACTTATGTCCTTATGACAGTTTGGTCTACGATTTATAATATCCTTGAAATACTCTGTAAGGACCAAAGAGACACACTGCTGACACACTAATTCTTATAATTTTTTTTTTATCATGTCGCAGAGTTGAGGTTTCTTTATTCTGCTGCTATCGAAAGAGGGGCAACTGAATCTAAAAACAAATGTGATTCAAACCTTAGTGGATATTTTCAAAAACCTGTGCCTGTAAATGAAACCTGTATCTCTGCTCCCACTGAGACTAGTTCCCTTTGAGAGGAGTCCCACTGGGGAATAGGCCGCTTGGGTGATGTCATTAATATCCATCTGGAACAGGCTGGGACATTGCTGCAGTGGAAACAACAGAGACATCCCAGATAACTATTACACATTGCGCACACAAGCACACACGCAGGCACGCACACACACACATAAGAAACCTTAAGGCAGCAGATTTGCAGGATGGCTTGGCACAAAACCAGATTTAAATTTCTGTGATGGACATATCACACACACAGACACGCTGGCTGATGACCAACAGCATGAGTGTGTGGGTTGCTTGGGGCTGCTCTTTGCTCCCTCATAGCTGTCTTCTGTTTAGTATGCTCTGCTAGTCAATCAAGGGAATACACAAGGATACACGTGCACGCATATGCGCGCACACACACTGAGCATACAGTAAATTGAATTAAACAGTCATTACACTCAAACTCCCAGTCACACCGCAGGCCCCTGTGAGGCTGGAAACAGATGTAGATATGATGAGATGTGGGAGACTCGATGATATCAAGAACAACCGCCTGAAATCACTGAAATGTGTCACACACACAAACCTCAAAAACAGCCAGAGCGTAGGGGTGTCCCAGTCTCTCTGCAGATGACATGTGGGTCCGGCGGTGAGCTCCGTTAAGGTCCACGCTGGCTATAAGGTGCAGCTTCGAATCCACCCAGTACAAGCGCCTGTTGGCTACATCTAGGAATCAACACGAACACATACACACACACATCAATAGGACTTCCCCAAGCCTGAGTAGAAATTGATTGTCTTTGCGGTAAGCACTCGTGGACTCTGACCAACAAATCCCTTTAGGTGATATTGATTGCATTTTAAAATGTCAGATTCTCACGATTACACCAGTGCACGTTTTACTGTGTCGATCTATAACTTCTTAAACACTTCAAATATCGCTCAAAAGCAACTGTGATAACTTTACAAATCAATTTATTTGCCATCATTTAACATTTACCATTCCTATTTCAATCACTTTTGACCTTTACCTATATACCACATTAATCAACACACAATGATTGCCAGACACGTGTGAAATAAAGCACTGTGTAGCATTATGTATGGACAAGAGTTGAAAAACAGCTCTTACCTAGAGTGATGCCATTGGGCCATTCAATGTTATCTGCCACCAGCACCTGTCGGTCCACTCCATTCATCCCGGCCTTCTCTATCTTGGCTCTCGTGCCCCAGTCCGACCAGTACATGAAGCTGGATTGAACAAAGGAAACATTGTTATTGTGTTATTATGGAGTGTTCATGTAGTGGTGCTGTGGTCAGCAAGAAATGTGAAAGCAAAAACTTCATTGTGCACAAGAGACACTTGTCCATCACTTGTCTGGAGTTTGACAGTTTTTTGTCGACGTTTTCAGTTTCTGTAGGCGTTGCTCTGCACTTTGTGCGGCTGTCACATAACAAAGACACTGCTACCAGACACCGGGGGGGTGTGATTTAATGACTTTATGCCACAGTTTTTTGGGTACTAACGAGTCACAAAGAATCCTTCTATATTTATTCTGAGGAATGCACCAACATTTCTACACAGGCAAGATGATGACAGAAAAGCAGTGCATATGCAGTGTGCAGCCTGTGGAAAACTCCTGTATAAAACTGCCAAAAATAGGACAGGTGAATGTCAATTTTTTTTTAAATAGCTTTGAAATGATTTTCCACCACAGACTGCACACTGCAGCAGAGCCGATACTGTATCTGATTTGATGTCTGGGAATATCAGCTGTAAGATTTGTGGAAATGTTGTTTTTAGAAGGGCAGAGAGACTGCAAGAAATGTCTGTTAATAACTACTAGTGTGTAACAAAACCACATTAGTGGAAGAAACAAGGACAACTGCAGCGAATCAAAAGATATGTGCTGTCCATTCAGCACCAGGAAGCCTTCACACCAGTCAGATTACCAGCAATGCAGTGATGGAATCATCCTACATACGAATTCACTCACTTCTTCACTGTTCTGCTTGAATTTGTGTTTTTCCCAACATTTTGTAGCTTACAGTAAACTGAGTCCATTGTTGAAGCAGATTCTAATAAGATGGTTTACATACTTATTTTCATTTAATTCAATCACTGACCTCTCTAATGAGCTCCAACATTATTATTTCCTCATATACATTATTTGACTTTTGTCGGGAGGAGTACAAAATGTTTATTGGTTTTGTCATTGTCATTATCCGAAACTTGCACTTCTCTTGCTTTCCAAATCCAATTATGTCATAATTGGAAGCAGCGTGTTCAATTGAACTCTGCGGCTGTGCATTAGTGTAAGTACTCTGCTAAATGGAAAACAAGCAAACTTCTTCAGCCATGGCTCTGATTTGTGCTAGGCTTAAACCAAACCCCAAGTGTTTAAACCACCACGTTCAAGAGGTGTTATTGTACGAGCTGAATGGTTATTGGGCAATATCAGTCAGCAATCACAGCAGCAGAATACACAGTGATTTACACCGTCATTGCTATGTAAGTGCGTATTACTGACATTAAATGAATTTTCCTGCGAAGACAAAAATCGTTTGGCGTCACGGTAAGGAATCTGTGCCTTCCGGATTCCCGCTGGGCAGTTATGATGGGGTCTGTAAATGTGCAGAAAATCTCACTGCGTGTACGTCTCGGTTCAGGCAGTGTGCTTGTTTATTTCTGGTTTATTTTTGTGCCTGTTTGTGTTCATCTGTGTTTGGATCACCAGAAAACAAAAGCTACAGAAGCACAGGCTGGCACAAATTCATAAAGCTCCTCAGATTAGGAACCATCATCTAGGACAGAATTCTGAAAAAAACAACAACTACTGAGTCAGGATGCTAAATGGGTCACAGGCTTGTTACCCCCGAAGCCCACATAAAGAAACAAGAGTTCTCTAGTGTTCATCATTAGACAGGCCCCAGATGTGTATTCAATCCCTGGGTCTCTGGATGAAATCACTTAACAAATCTCTATCTAGGGTCATTGACCTTCATCTTCAATATTATAGAACAGGGGGGAAAAAAGGATCAGTATGATGTCTGCCAGCTTGTTCAAGGAGATACAGAGGAGGGCAGCACATATAAACTCAGTATGACATCGCTTTATGCTGACATACTGTAAATTGTTATGGAAATTCGTAGCATGCAGATTAGTAATTAGCATACTTTTAGACATTAGCGATAAACTCTGCAGATCAGTGGATGTTAGTGTTATTAAAACAATCAACAGAAATCAGCGTTTTTTCTGCTCATCTCAACCATATCACTTAATGCGGTTAATGCTTGGTATCTGGTTTCAAGCAAGTTGGGCATTACAGCCGTCGCAATCTTGTTTTTGAGGGGCTAGAAGTGACCATATTTGGGCATGATGTGGATGTGGAGCTGGGGAGGGTACCTTGATTGGATCTGACTTAGATCCTGAGGATACACTGTCAAATACATGCCCAAAACCATACCCTGCTTTATTGTCTATTTTACTCTAAATGGGATCATGATTAACAAAATTAACAGCATTGTGTTGAAGAAGACTTGAAACTAGCAATTGAGACCATAAACTCCTGAGGAAACTGATCAATAATGTAATGAAACAAGTGAGAAGTAGGTTAATTTTCTCGTAAGCTTACATACTATTAGACTTATTTTTGACACCAATGGAGTCGCCCTCTGCTGGCCTTTTTAAAAGACTGCAATCTAAAGGCACATTCAAACCCAGAAGCCCTGTAACTATTCTATTTATACAATAGTTTAAAGGCACATCTATTAACTTCCGGGACAAATAAAGACAACTACACACATCTTCTCCTCCTTACCCGTCGTGGGGATCCAGCGCTATGGCCCGGGGCTCACTCAGGTCAGTGTTGATGAGAACGCGTCTCTTAGTTGCGTCCACCGAGGCCACAGAGATGGATTTGTCTCCGGAGTCGGCCCAGTACAGGTTGTGCTGGAGCCAGTCCAGAGCCAGACCCACGGGGGTCTGCAGGTTTGAATCCACCAGTGACACCTGCTGGGAGGGGTCGCTGGCCTCGTGGATGAAGGCACTGCAGGGCAAGGGTGATAAAGGGAGAGCAGGAGGAGAGGGTATTTGAGGGGAGGAGAATGTGGAAGTCATAATCTACAGCAAGCCAGACGTTATTGCAAAATCAATGTGCAGTGGAGGGATGTTGATTACCTGGAGGGGTTCCATTTTGTGATAATGAGTCTGAATACACTCTATTTCTTATTACATGCCACCCTAGCAAATAGATTTACACTTGTAAAACATTTGTGATTTCATTATAAGCTAAAGCATTTTAAAAACTTTTCCCAAAAAGTAGTAACTGTACCTATAAAGGTTACTACAACCACAAATCCGGCGTTAGCCTTAATGTCATATTAATACGATAAACTGTGAGTGGATATAAAAATGTATGCACACAGACAGGACAGTGACAGGACAAATGATTTGCCTAAAGATGATATATCATAACGACGGCAGAGTGTCTGCACTGTGCTGTTAAGCGACTGCAGAGTGGAGAGTTGGACTGGTGTGTAAGCTGTAGCCTCGGGCCATGCGCTTAGCAGGTTCATCCGGGGGTTAGCGTCCTTCTTAGGTGGACCACTTATCAGAATAGACAAGGCCTAACTCAGGGGTTGCCCTGCGCGCTAATGATTTGGCCCTGGCAGAGGTGAGGTGAGGGCCGGGCAGCTGTGCTCCCCGAACAGGAATTTCAATTTCATTTTCCCCAGAGATCTTTTTTCTTAACATCCATTTTATAAAGAGAACACAGTGCTCCAATTAAAATACACTCATGGGAGAAAACGTAGCTGGGATAACAATAGGAAGGGTGGAGTTAATCTGAAATAATAGCAGGCTTGAGCCATCAAGTCAGTGGATTCAATTTCAAGAACATCAGAAGACTGAACAAATGGATGCTCAGTACGTCAAGACCATGGGATTCATGTCAGGGCGCCAGAATATACATCGCAGTTAGTTAGTTTTATTTTTTTGTGGTAACAGCTAAAAGCTTCAGATGCTCCTGTGGGTCATCTTTGAGCTGCCTTTGTCCTCTCTGCTGTCACAGTTTCACACAAAGCATAGGGACATGGACTTCATTGTGCATTCAGGTGCACTTCAAAGTCAGAAATCTGTATTCGAATGGCCACAAAAGTTGTTTGAATGGAAACGTTTCACTTCAGCATTTTTAATAATTAGATGCTAAAATCATAACAGTAATACACTTGTTTCTCCCTAAGCAGATTTTAACCAGAAATCTCTAAAACCATTTAAATCAATTCCTAATGTAAACATATTTTTAATGATACTCTGGGTCAATAATCAGTTCTAGTTCTCTCAGAAATTCCAAGCAGAACAGTCTGTGACTGAAATATTCACAACTGATATTGCTACTTGTGAGCCAAAAATCGATTCGGATTTGAGAGAGTCCAATCCTGCAGTTCTTAGGAGTCCAATACCAAGTCAAATGAGTTCCTACACTCAAGCTTTTCTATAGCTAAATAAGGCATACTGTGTAGTGAGGCCTTGGTTTATGTATGTAGCCTCTGTCTCTGTCTGAAACTCTGGTTTTAAAATAAAGGTTAAGATTGCGATCTAAATTAAAGCGCTCCAGCCGTACCCTGCTGACCAATAGTGGTGCCACGCAGTGAAGCGTAGATCCTCGTTTAAAATCAATTCTAATCAGGTTGTGTTTTTGACAATGTTTTTGAATTTAAATTAGATTAGTGATAATGACTCCCGTTACAGCTCCTCACTAAACTGTCTGTTCTTGGTTTACCTGTAGATCTTCCGGTGAAAGCGATCACACCAGAAGATTCGATTGTTGGCCACGTCCAGGTCCAGAGCCACAGCGTTCTTCTGGGTGGACACCACCTGGCTGTAGTCCCTCTTCACCAGGTCGATGCGCCGGATCTCATGTCGGTTGGTGAACAGCAAGTAAGGGCTCTTCCCTGTGCACAAACCAGAGAATATTCAAGGCTCTGCATTTGTACAGAAATCTTGGCCTATGGGTGAGTTTAGCCAGCAGAAATTTACAGTCACAGTCACAGTGCAAAGCAATTTAGAAAAGGGGCTGAGCTAGGATCAATAGATTGCTAGTAAGAGGAATAAATTGTCGGTAGGTGGAGGTTGGATGTGCTTCAATAATGACCAGTCAAATAGGCTTTGACAATTTGGTAAAGTGCCAAACCGACCTGTAGCAGAAAGCTGCTCTCGTTCAGGAGCTGCAGAGATCTTCCATACGCAGCACCTTTTTCTTTAATTAATTAAATTCAAGTGTAGTGTAATAAGTAAGTTTAATCTTTAAAACTTCAAAACGCACTCTGAGGAAACGTGGTCTAGATTAAGCCTGGATTAGAAATAAGAAATAATTGCAGTGCCCACACATCTGTCAATATTAAAGAAAAAATATGGAACATTTCTCTGCTGTAAAGAGGCAAACAAGAAGAGGATGGCACTAAGCCTGAGAGATTGTTTTTTCAGCACACCATTATAAAGGTTTTTTGTGCTGCACTCAGGATGGTTGACCACGATGGGAGAAGCTGCGTGTCAGGGAATGATGTGGCCTGTTCTCTACAGTAATAACGCCAAGGCTTCACCAGAGTCAAAAAGCCTTGAAGCTTAATGCGCTGCACATTTGTAGCACAGGAGTCGATACTCTAAATACCATCTTTGGACATAGATGAATAACACAACAAAGCTTGTGTGATACGGCTCAATATCCTCCTCTAACAAGAGTAAGGGGACAATAATCCTTCATTAAAAACTGCTGAATAGTAGCTGTATTGATCAGCGTGTCTGTATGCATCATTAAGTTGTACGCTCCTTATTATCGTCTCCTTGCAGATATAGATCAGAAGTACCTTAGCATTCGGCTGCACCGCTTTGAACAGCAAGCTGTCAACTTTCACACAGGCGGTGGAACTAAATAGACATGAATGTGCGCGCGGACTGGAAGACGAGAATTGTCAGTCAGTTCCTCGGAGAGCTGACAAACAACCTTGAACAAAGTTAAATCAGACAGATATCTTGTCCTTGTCTGAGCCACCCAATACAAACCAATAAGAATCAGTTACTGAGTTTCCTCAACAGACTGCGAGAAAATTTGACCCACAGAATGCAACAGAATAATGTTAATAGTGTCTGTGAGGCGGTTATGACTTGCAGGTCTCACCTGGCAGCTGAATGCATCTCAAATGCCATGTGATCACGTTAGATTAGATCTGCCATTCCCCATTCCATTTCCCATTTGATTTTATCAGTGGGAATTCTGTGACCACAATCATCCACGGCCATGCTAGCTGCTCTCTGAGGCTGTCCTGAGCTAAATGCTAACACCAGAATACTAACGTGCTTACAGTGACAGTGCTAACATACTGATGCAAATAGCAAAGATGTTTTGTTTACCACGATCACCATCATTGTTTATCATACTAACATTTGCCTATTAGTAATTAATGCACTGCGGCTGAATATGATTAATTACAAAGCGTTTAGTCATAGACCAAAGCACACTTTAAAAAAATACTGAATTAAGGTGTTTAAATTACATGTAAATTTGTATCTAATCTTATTATACAAGTTTAATGTTAAGGGTCATATTTATTGCAAAGTTTTGAGCCTGACAACAAATCAAATAACTAGATGTGTGATTTATTATTTGAGATGTAATAACCAATATGAGTTGCAAATACTTTTATGTATGTATGTCATTTTACAGCTGATGTGACTATGTTACTTTAACTTAAGCATTATAAATGAATAGAAAATGTACATGGAATTAAAATACTTAAAGGTATATGTATGATGTGTATGAACTTTTGTTTAAAACATCATCAAATAATTAATTTTGTTATGTTATGGTATCACTCTCCTCCAGCATTCCCCCCAGCGTTTCCCCCATCCCGGTCATGAGAACCTCCCCCCTACTGGTAGTCCAAACCTCCTGTGCTCTTGATGCAGACAACACCGAAATTTACCCTGTGCTAAGAAATTCGAGTATAGACCACAAGCTGCACCGCTAACTGAGCTAACCAGCTAACGGCACATCCAGCTCTAAGCTGTTAGGAGTTAGTCTGTTGATATGCTGCTCCTATTGGTCCAGAATATAAATTCAACATGTAGCAAGTTTTTACATATTGCACCAAAACATTCTTCTGAGGGTATTGGACGAACATTTGGTCACATGATGATGCTGGATCACAGGGGTCACCAACCACCTGTACAAAATAATCAATCCAGAGATGTGCATTAATGTGTGAAAATGTGTAATCAAAATAGTTGATGAGATGTTTCATTTTAAACCGCAAATGCAAACCTCTTTGTGGCTCCAAAAGAGATGCAGGGCATCAACAAAGCTACAATGATCAAACTCTGGAAAGCGTGAATGTCTTTAAAAATGTCATGGCAATCCATCAAATCTCAGTTGGCCGACCAACATTGCCCATTCTTAGAGCTATGCTGCTAGCATGGCTAAAAATACATATTTGCTTTCAGCCAAAGAGCAATAGAGGAGGACTGCAGTGGATATTTGAATACTTGAAAAAGAAAAACACACAATAAAAGCACAAAATGGGAAAGAAAGCTGGAAACAGATCCCTGATATGACATCACGCTGTCAAAAGATTCACTTCAGGTAGAGACTGTGTTTGTCATGCTACAGTATTACCACTCAGTCCTATTAACACTGAGCACCTACCTCACTGTGTCCTTCTTTCCTTTTGGGTTCAATCACACCTATTTTTAGAGCTGTCCACACCAGGATAAGGTCACCTAGAATGCATTTTAATTAGCCCCAAATATGAACAGAGGCTTTTATATTATCATGACTTTATGTTTGGATCCTTATAATTCTGGCAGAAAAAAAAAAAAGCCCAGTGGGTGACAGTTACATCAACAATGTGTGCCTGCAGGGAGGGTTTTATCAGTCTGGTTAGCAACGACAGCCCACCTTTGTCTTGTAACATCTATATTGAGCCTGGTTTCATTCTGACACTGCATGGTAATAGGATGGCAGCTGCAGCCGGCTATCTCTAGAGGCAGATATGATATTCTCTCATTAATGGCTCGCTTGCCTCGGTTTCCCTTTTGACAGTCTGTGTCGTAGCCTCTTTGTAGTATCCTGCACATTCCCGCTCTCCTTCCTTTTCCAAGCCCAAAGCCTGAATGATGACAGTGATGTTCAGGACTAAGCGTTCTCAAGAACTGGCCATTACAATGACAATATATCCAACCCATCTAAAGAGGAAAATGGCCCCCTGTTGGTTTTATGGGCTGTCACAGCAGCTGCAGTTTTCATTGCCTCAAAACCAAGCGGTGGAACTGCTGCAATCACTGAGATTTGGCTTTTTGACACAAGGCCAGACACAGAGCTCTCTCCTGGCCACAACAAACTGATAGCAAACCCACGGGCCAGTCATGCACACAGTAATACACGAGTGAAGACAGAGGCTGGGGGCAGATACAGTCCAAACACATATACAGTGTGCACAAATGCAAACACACACACACACACACACACACACACACACACACACACACACACACACACACACACACACACACACACACGAGAGCTCAGCTCGATAGGAGCTCAGTTTAATTGAGGCAAATGAAATCACAACATTTGACAGCCACTGGGACCGAATCACCACATTTCATTTGACTCACTGTTTCCTGCCAATTAAATAATGAACATTTTGGAGGCAAATGAAGTGTAAACACATAAACTGGCCTCTCTCTCTCTAATCCTCTTGCTCACAGCTCTTGGCCATAGTTGGAGGTCAAAGAAAATTAATTGGCCTCCAAGCAGTTCACTTTGTTCTCCACTAGTCTAACAACTGTTGTCCACAAGCCTGACGGAGACCAGATTCAATCTGTTGTAATTAGCCTCCACCATGACTCAGCCAGGTACCCCCGAAGAGTTGCTACACCTAATTAGAAGTGTTCAGCATGGTTGAACACGTCAGTCTGTCACTCATGAAACTGTCTAATGGGACGGGACAATGGAAGACACATTTGGCCTGTGTGTGTGGTTGCCTTGATGATGCCTGATTTTTTATTTCTGGATTTAGCAATTATGTCAAGCGAGTGCAGAGCCATGATAAGAACCTCACAGCAGAAAGATGTTCGTGATTATGTGATGACGATGGCTTGACTCTGTGGCAGAAGAGCTGGGAGTGAAGTGTTGCATTAGTGTTGCACGGTAAACCGATACTCGAAAGGTACCGCGGTACCCAGCCGTTAAGAACAATACTTTTTCACGTTTTATTAGTATCTGTACTTTATGAACTAGGTGCGACAGTGGGGCAGCGTGTCTGTGTGCAGCTTCTTTCTGCTTCCTCACTGCTTGCAGACAGAGTGGGCGTGGTTTCACGGTGACAGACAGACAGAGCAGAGCGAGACAGACGTGTTGGCTCCTTTGGTTATTACGGATTTAAAGCATCATTTACAGAAGGGCCTTGTGGTGTCTGTGGGCTTGCCCTTACTCTCGGAAACGTAAGCAAAATATTTCCATATTTCGCTCCGTGCATCTGCTTTTTCAACGAGCCTAGGACGGTCGGCAGGAGCACTCATGCCACTTTCAGCTGACAGACATGCAGACTTGTTCAAAGAGTTCAAAGAGCTGCAAGTTAGCGATAGATAACGTTAAATATCCCCCGGATGGAAGTCAAGCGAACTTTTTCACCGTCAGAGTTGCAGGAGGCAGTCAGGGGTAAAGCTAACTGTTTAACAGTCCGATGTGGTTCCACACATCTCTGTATGCCAGTGGTCCTCAATGCGGCCCAGGGGCCGCCTACATGTGGCCCCGGAACTGTTTTTATTATCATTATGTTATTGTTATCACACTGGTAACATGAACTTCACCATAACATGCGCTGGTGTTCACAAGTATGCTGATCAACAACACCACTTATAAATGATCTTTTTTAAGTCAATCAGTACTAGTAATATAATCATAGCATGTACATTTTTGTCAATAATTTATAATATATATTGTAATTTATATGATTAGAAAATTAGACCTCCACCAGGTCTGAGTCATTTGTGTTGTACTTTAGTGCACTAATGTAGTTTGCAGGCTAATAATCCAGGGTTTGAACTTTATCAACATGATATGCAAATTGCAAATTTCCCCTTTGTGCGACGAATAAAGTATTATCTTATTATATGAATTGCCAGACTTACAGTTAATGTCATTTATGTTCATTATTTTTATGCAGAATAAAATTGTAGTTAATGTGCTGTTAATTTTTTTCTACTACAAGCACTGAGCTTTTAAAAGAAAAAGAGGTTATTAATAATCTCTGAGAGCAAACAAGACAAATGAACAAAACAAGAAGACACTTGTCTTCTTGGATACAGAAGCTATAAAGCTCAGCAGCTTTTACAAAATTTGTATTTTTATTTTGACTTTTGAAGTGTTTTAATAAAAAAAAAAAAAAGAAATAAATCATTTTAAGTTCCACATTCTATCATCTGATATTTTATTCCTTTACTTTTGATGATGTTCTAGTTTTCTGCCGTGGTATCGTTTCAGTATCGGTATTGAGATATTTCAGGCAGGTATCGTACCGAAGTCATAATTTTGGTATCATGACAACACTATGTTGCATTCATGAGTGACGCAATATCTTGAGAGAATGTCTTGTTTTCAACAGCCCAACACAGCTTTTTAAACTTTAACGGGATATATCATTACATCGCTAAACTGGTTTTAACAGCAACTATGTAGGTTATAAACTACATAGATATAAATTATTGCTGATCCTCATTTTCAGCCTCTAAATAGGAACCCTTGACTTCCATCCTGTTATCTAATATCCTGCTCACACATAAGCAGATATTTCCTAAATCTAAGCTTTTTCAATGAACCCTTCGTACACACGTAAAACAGCGTTTGAGGCCACTGAAAAGGTAGCTTTTGGAGAACTCTGTCCAAGGTGAAGTTAGTCGACACACCAGTTTCACGGTTTATGTCCGGACAACCAAAACAGATTTTTGCAAATGTGAAGTGAATGTGCTGTGATGTTGAATTACTTGAGTTTGTGCAGTGACTGAATGGATGTTGTTGCTTGACATTATATTCAGAGTGACACAAACGTACATTGATGATATAATAAACTAAAAGATGGTATAACTAAGCAACCAACCAGAGTATACAATCTGCCTCTGGGGGGATTTTTTCTGAAACAGTGCTTATACGCTTGTCTGGACAGATATTTTCTTTAAAACTCTGTTTGCTAAAATACCCATGTAGGTGTTGACTAGACCTCACACACCCTGCATGGTTGAACACTGTGATCCAACAAAGGCTGCAACCAACATTTATTTGCGCTACCAATAAAATCTGCCGATTATTTGCATAATCAATCATTTGGTCTATAAACTGTCAAAAAATTGTGAAAAACACTCATCACAACTTTCTAGAGCCTAAATTAAGGCATTCAAATGGCTTTTTTTGTCCAACCAATAGTCCAAAACCCAAAGCAATCTTGATTTACTTCCATTTTATGCAATGTATGGAGTCACAGGAGAAAAAAGTTCCATAATGGCACATCAAAAGGTGCATAGCCTAGGCAACAGAGTTGACAATGCAAAATTACTCTACATAAGTAACAGTCAAGTAACAGTCATCCATATGATTCCCATCCATAGTTGCATACTACAATGCGATTAATGTATTAGTTGGCTGATACTGACCGATCACAGATATATATCGGAATCTGCATTCAAGTTGTGTGAAAACTCCCTTTAACAGATTATTATACAGAAAAAGATGCTTGTTTTGATTTATAACTATTAAACTCCAAGTGAAGTTTACTGTTTCCAAAAAGTGCTGATGGAGAGCAAAGTGTTCTTGTTTGTTAGTTAACATTTTAGTTAGCCATTTCTGATGCATTTCTAACAAATTAAGCTTTTAAAAAGTGATAGAGATGTGTCCCCAGCGTCCCCAGTGTAAATTACACTTGTGTTTACTATCATAAATGACAAAAAAAATCAACTAATCTTTACATGTACGAAACTGGAACCAGTAACTGTTTGACATTTTTGTTTAAAAAAATGACTGTAATGATTAATCAATTATAAAAAATATTTGGCGATTCATTTTCTTTCCATCAACTAATTTTCTTTGTATTGACTAATCATTGCAGCTCCCGACTCACCTTCTGCCTTGCAGGTCTTGGTAACAGGGTCCATCTCATAACCTTCATAGCATTCACACTTAAAATCCCCCTTGTAGTTAATGCAGATCTGGCTGCAGGCGTCTGGGTTCTCACACTCGTCAATGTCTGCAGGGAGAAGAGGCAAGAGGAGTTATCAATCAACTGAGAGAGACACAGCCAGTGACTAATTCACCCTCATGAGCTGCACTCGACAACTAAATTCTCAAAATGGAAATGATTTTTGGAGCATTATGGCTGTAATGGATGTGTAAATATGCACATATATAACTGCCAGTCCTGGAGAAAGACACAGACATGCCGTCATTGGCAGTTAACAGGAGGAAAGAAGTCGAGAGCGAGACAGGGCGTGTCCCTGTCGACCTCTCTGTTCTGATTCCTTCTAGCACATCTCAGGCTTTCTTCCTCGGGTGTGATGGGGAAACGTTAGTGTTAAAAGGATGGGGAAGGGTGTGAAGGACATAGTGTGTGTGAGAGAGAGAGCAGTGTGACTGTGCTCGTTTCCCTGTGGGAGTGACAGGCTGGGCACACTAAACAAAGACAGACAGCTAGAGAGCTGAAAGCAGCCCAAAGCAATACACACACACACACACACACACACACACACACACACACACACACTTTTTCTTTAAATTTTTTAAAAATCTGTCTATCTAAAGTGTCTTTATTTACCACCACAAGTCTTTTTGTCCAGTAGCTGATAGCCAGTGGGGCACTGGCACTCGAAGCCGATCGGTCGGTCCATGCAGACATGGGAGCAGCCTCCGTTGTTGATCATACACTCATTCAGGCCTGGGAGAGAGAAAGGAAGCCAGTGGTCAAATGCAGCTAATCACAGAGGAGGTAGAGACATAATGGTCACCCAGCAGGTAATTTAAAAAGGTCTCATTTAATGTTAAATATCATAGAAAAAGGTGCAGGAGCAGAGGAATGGCCTGTGATATTTCATAAAGGTGCATAAATATGTGTGGCACATAGGTGGGGAAGAAATGGATATCATATTCATAATCTCCATTTGATCTTGGCTCTTGCACCCAGCTCTTTTCCATCCTTTTCAAATCCTTATCAGATGTTCTCACAAGTGAAAAAGGGAATCAAAGAGACACCACATCACACAAGGTAAGCCCTTAAACCGAGAATCAGGTCCATCGGCAGGGATATGAAATATGCGTGTAAAGGGGATTAATGCTGTGGACTGGGACTGTGAGATGCCCCCATAAGGATCTGTGACAGGAGTGGCTGAGGACATCTAAATTAAACAGACACAACCCTTAAATAGAAGCAGAGTGATGTAAAAACATCCGGAGAATAAAAAAAATAAAAGAAAAACACAAGATGTAAAAACACAACCACTCTCATTTAAATCTAGGTCAAAGCAGCTGGCACAAGGTTGGCACACAATAAAGGCAGTCAGATTTGATTGTGCTGCACTAAATGGCTTTCTCAATCAAAGATATCATATCAGAAAGGGCTCAAAAGCCACCGGCTGAAATTTTAGGGTCAGTTTTTTTAAACCACAAATTGATATTTCTGAGAATACAGTATCATCTCACAACTGCACATGCAAGAGGTTTCACTTTTTTTTTTAAATCAACCCTTCAGGGCACTTCCCTTTCCATGTTCGTTTTGTACAAAAAAATAAAAAATAAACCAGATTGTTTAAATAAATTACAGAGGGTAAGCCAACTGAGTGAAAGCTAAGATCATCAAGAAAAAAAAAAATCTCCCTCCAACATTTCACTCGACAGTTTTTGCTTTCCACACAAACAATTGAGCGTGACTGTTCAACAAACAACTGGAAAGAGGTGATAAAGAGAAAAGTGGTTTAACTGCAACTCCTCAGTATGAGTGCGCTTAATTCTGTCAACAGCATCCAACCCAATCTAGTGAAACGCATTTGTCAATAGCCAGGCAGCTTTATATCATCAGTCATTGAAGGCAGGGATACTGGCTGTCTGTGTGAGTTAACGTTTGGCATATCATCAGTAAACTACCACCAAGACTGGCTGTTGTTTTAGAGTGAAGTTTCATTTGTTAAAGATATAAAGAACAAACTGAAAAGAAAAAAAACCTTTATATATAATCACTTCAGTTTTCAAATTTTCACACAAAGCTCCAACTTGAATCACAGTAGGCCTTTCTTCTCCACAGTGCGTAAAGTACCACATTTCTGATTTCTTTAGTGACTGAACAGAGTATGAATAATAACTGACTAGCTGGTACCGATATTATGAATTTGGCTTGTTTTAATCACTAAATGTTCCTGATTGTTGTGTAGAGTACATCTAAATTATACATTATCATAAAGTCTTATGTGGATTTAGCAGAGTTTTATTTAGAAAAGAAACAAGTGTTATATTTCTCAAAGAGGTCATATCATCCTAATTTTCAGGTTCATACTTTTATTTGGGGGTCTTAGTAGCATAGGCTTACATACTTTAATTTAAAAAAACAAATTTTTCTCATATGGTGCATTGCTTCAGCATCCATCACACACCGTGTCTTGAACACTCCATTTTAGCCATGGAGCGAGACATCTCGCCTCCGTTCAATCGGGTGAGAAATGCCCATGTGCATTATCCAAAAAGCATAATATGACCCGACCTCATAAAAGTAGTACTGTCATCTTTTCATGAAGTGAATATATTTTCATATACACACTTTTTTGGGGGGAATGTTTTGTGTTCACAAAGGAAGAAAAAAGACGGTTTTACTGTTTGCAGTTCCACTAGCTTCACATCCCCTTTTTCGTATGGACTTCACCCTGGGATGGTTCGTACTTACAGTATTTTTCCTCCATTATATGTTTATATGTATTATACGAGTTCAGCCGGTTGCCTGGTAACCTCATGGCAACGACTGCTGGAAGAATACCCACATAGAAACACAGCAACTTGTTGTTTTTACACATTTATTTTTGGGTTGATTGAACAAACTAAATATAACATTAATGACCTTTAGAGACATGTAGGCAGATTTAGTTAACTTTAGACTGAACCAGAATAGCAGTTTCCTTCTGTTTCCGGTCTTTGCATTAAGCTTAGCAGTTTCATATGCAACGTTCAGACATGAGAGTTGTGTCTTGTCATCCAGCTCTTTGCAAGAAAGCAAATGAGTCCTCATAAAAACTTACGTCAAAGGTGCAATATAGTTTTGGGGGAAAATGTAAAATATAAGTAGAGAAAGATTTTCATTTTACTGATTTTTAATTTCCAAACAAACTAATTAAATAAAACTCTCTTCATTTTCATGACTTAATAAACCAAATCAACAAACTGACCTTGACCTGACTCGATCGGAATCGGACGTTACATCCCGATCAGGGATAGGATATATATATATTTATTCTCAGTATTTTTTTTCAGATCTATAATATTTCAAAACAAATGGGAAAAATGTGTGTGCGCAAGGCACGGGTCGGGTATTGGTAAATATAACGACCGACCACCGCTGTCAGCGTTTTTTGTGCCTCTGATTCATGTCTTCGTGTCACTCCCCAAGTAGTCCATTCATTTGTCACAATGGAACTTCATTCAAAGCAGAGCTCCACCAAAGAGCCTGCAATCGTTGCGGAAGGTTATCTGATGTGTCAGTGTTTCCCCTATATGCATTCTGCTGCTGGATTTTCAGCACTGCCGCAAAAAAAAAAAACGAAAAAAAAAAACAAAACATGATTTTTGTAGGTTTAATATCATGGGCGAATGGCGAATTTAAGTTGCAGACAGTGAAAGCACTACACCCTAAGTTATCTTAAAATCGATTATTATTGTCATTACTGCTATTTGTATAATTTCTACAAGTCACTGTTTAAGTTGAGTGACTGAAATCCTCGTCATCCTATTCAAAGGCTGCAACAGGTGACTCATCGTACCTGGGTGAAGTTGGTTTTAGGTCGGATATTCGGCGGATATTCACTCAGGTCCAGCCGCGACTTTACTGAGGACTGCCCAGTGTTAGCAGCAGGAGGACGGTCAGCTCACCTCAGGAGCCGGGCGCTGAATCACTGGAAACTGATTTAGGGACCGTCATTTTCAATATCTTCCATGTCACGTGACCCAGTGACTCAAAACCAGCAGCAGATTCCATTAGTAAACTGGATGAATGAGACACAGCTCTTTTTATTGTATTTAGTGCTTCCTCTATTTTATATGAATATTAATATGCAGAAATTATGATTTTTTTTTCAATAGCTTCTATTTCATGTGGCCCACTGACTTCTAAAACAGATTCTGTTTCCATAAAAAATCTATAATAATATAGAAAATAATGGTAAAAAAGTTCTCCAAGCGGTTGGACGTGTGGGGCAAACTATTTCTTTCTTAGCAGAAGCAAACAACGGGACAAAACAAATGTAAAGAGAGACATAGTGGAGCCGTATATGTTCCTGCTTTTTTGTCATTTGCCAATCGCACCTGTGATGAGTGTTAAATGATAAAATAAGGTGAATAAAATAAAAATAAGGGCATCCTGGATCTGTTTCTTTGCTGCTTTTTTTTATGTATTATAGAAGTATCAGATCGGGACTCTGTGTCAGCAGAAACTCAAAATGAAATGACTCGGACTAAAACCTAATCGGGACATCACTAGTTGTAACACACTACATGGGCAAAACAGTATTTATGCGAGAGAAACTCTGTGATTACTTTGTTATACTATAATCGCAGGGAAGTAAAACTGATGCCATTTCTCATGCTCTGCTTTAAAATGATGAAACTCAGTTGTGTGAAGCATGTTTGTTTACTATATAGCACTACATTGACTGCAGGGATTCGAGATGACCCAGTATGAATGATCTCATCCCTGGAGCTATGAGGAAAGTCATTTGCACAACTTCACACAATTATTCTTTATTCATTGTAAAAAAAATATATTCAAAAAAAGACAGAGGAAGTTGACCTTCCAAAGATTGACTGAAGGTAACTTTTGTGAGAAATTGTTTCTCTTTGCTTTGTGTCAGTGCCAGCAGGCTTTGAGCGCTTCAACCGCCAGCATTAAATTCCTGTCTCTAATTCAGCTGGAAGGGTGACAGCAACCTGCCACTCACAGTAACTCCCACTAACTCCTGTCTTGTCAGTTCAGAATTAACTGCAGACGCTAGGAAGACCAAGATGTAGCTGTATTTGAAGGGACTGCCTGATTTCTGTTTCTTTGAAAAGCCACCCCAGGAGAGGCCATGTGTGACAACAGTTTTTTCCAAGTCGCTTCCAAGGACAGCCATGATTTAGAGGTCACTTCTGCCTTCCCATGGGCAAGCATATATGACGTCACTCCTCCTCCACCCCACCTCCATCCGTCTTTCTCTCTCTCTCTCACCATGGTAACCCATTATGTACTTCCTATTTTCAGCCGTTCCTCTCAGTCAAGCTGGGAGTGATGGTGCTGTGTAAAGAAATACATGGTGTGCCAAGTAATGAGTCAGTACTGTGGTAATATGCCGTTATTTCTAATGAAATGGGAAACGCAGAAAAACATTAGCTTGTGCGCAGAGAGAGATGCGTTGTCTTTATTTTCCCCTGATGTACGGCTGGTGCTGCAAATGCAATCACATCAAACATCTACGTGTACACAGTTTCAGAGCAGTGGGGAGTATTTTCTGTGTCCGTGTGTGTATCTTTTTTGTGTGTGTGCATTTTGGTTGGGGAACATCTTGCGAGTAAACGGCTGACTGAGCAGAGCGATGAGCTAGGTGTGTGTGGACACGCTTTTAATGAGCTGAGAACAAGACCTGAGTTGAAGGAGAGAGGGAGAGAGACATGAGGACATAGATGGAAGTGGAGGAGAATTACTCTCTGGGATACCTGTTTCCATCTTGCAATTTCTGTCCCTGGCAGAGGTCAGTCTACTCTGTCAGCTGTCACTTTTTCCCCTCTCAAATGTATGATTCTCTGAGGTAATGTCATACGGTGAGAGCTTCTGTCCACTTCTCATTCTCTCATGTCAGAAACTGTCTTACCAAGCTCTTCAAAACCTGTGAACAGTCCGGCTGGTTCGGCAAACTTTACCAACACAACTTACTAAGTAGGCATGGTTACAAATCTTAAATTCTAACCATGCAAACCATTTCAAGACAAAACCATGTCAGCAAGGTGCAATCAACAAACACACACAGAAGCTAACAAACTAGCACGAGCCAAGTTTTGCCTACTCACTAATATAGTGTCTGGGTGTTTCTGCAATGCCTCTATATCATATTCCTAAATGTCCAATAGATCTATTTCAGCAACGTATTTAGTCCAAAACACGGTATTCCATGATTAAATGGTGACAAAATGGTGAAAACTGTGATCGCAGATACTTTTTCATGTTTTTGTCAGTCACAAAACTCATTTCACAGCAGAGCCCATTAGCCCTCTACCATGGAGATCCTGAGATTGCAGCTCATTTGAGCAAACAGGAGCTTCTGAGCTTGCCCTGGAGCCTAAACCAGCCAGCGAGTGATCTATAGACAAGTGACCCACTCTCTCATCTTATTCCTCTCTCGAGTCACTTACACGTCGGCCTCTGTATGACTGATGCATCATTTTGCCAGTAAGATTTCAAATCTAGAGATCTATAGTCTATTATACTTTTTAGAGCCATAGCCTTGGAAATTATGGGTTGTCTCTCAATATAATCACTTGTTTTTGACTATTTTATATGCACAAAGGTAGTGTAAATTAGGAAATAAAGATCTATAATTAAGTTTTGTTGCTGTTGCTCTCAGACAGATGTTGTTATCAAATTTGACTATATGATGTGGACCCTTTGTGTTTTCCAGCTCGTGGGAGCAGTAACAGGTCATCTGCAAGCTTGTTATGGCATTAAGAAAATGTAGGGGTGAAAATAAATAAAGAAGTCAGTGTGTTCAAACTTCTATAGAGTTTTATAGTAAGAAACTTGGGAAGAAAATTAAGCTTATAAACTTTCAAAAGAGCCTAATACATTGCCTGTACTCCACACGGTTCAACAACAGCGTGGAATTTACTTTAGGCTACATTTTCATGAATAAGAACAGGTCCACACAGAGCAACAAACTCACAATGATTTGTTTCCTTAACAGAGACATCACTTATGTTTACTTGCGGTCAGTAAAATAGGTTGAGAGGTAACAGTATACACAGATTGGAAGAGAGAGGGAGAAGGGAGAGATTATCGCAGAGCAGGAGAAGGATTTTTCTACCGTTTGATGGTAATTAGTACATGCAGGCTCTTGCTCTGATCAGCAGAGGCTGCAGCTAATTTGAGTGAGCCTCCGAAAGCCTTTGAAATGCAAGGTAATAGGAGGGAGGTAGTTGCATTTTGTCATGGCAAACATGATTACGCTGCTACATTAACTGCTTGAAACCATTTACAATACATATGTACATGCTGCCTCTTTGCACAGGGCTGAGACAAAAGATCTGCTGACACACACAGTTTCTATTATATTATACCATTTGGAAATTTAAAAAAAGCTTTTACCTGGAGGCACACCAGGTGAAAAGTCAGCTAAGACAAGGTCACAACAAAGTCCTCTTACCGCACTCTTTCTTAGGCTCATCTGATCTGTCCTTGCAGTCCTTGACAGAGTCACACACCTTGGAGCTATCGATGCACTCTCCGTTCTTACACAGAAACTTCAGGGGTCCCTCACATTTGGTGGCTGCAACAGAAAATCAGAAGGTACAATCAAGCATCTTCACTATAAACTTCATGAAAATACATTTGCACAAGCTACTGCACACTGATTCACAACCTCGTGCATCTCAAAGGGTGTTGCTGTCAAATTTAAAATCTCCAGTGGTTCGGCAAATTATTGAAGGCTCGCATGAGTAAAGTGACAGCAAAAAAATACTTCCCGCTCAGATATTCATATTAGCCAACATAAAAAGCCTTGTGAAATGAAAACTGAACTATTTGGTCCAGTTTCACAGTGCCAGGGCTTAATTTCCTGCAAAATAATTTTGCAGCACCCCGGTAAATTATGCATCATAGAGAGAGAGAGAGAGAGAGAATGCAATCAGCTCACACAAAGCACCGTGCTGAATCCAAACAACAGAACAGCAGTGGTCATTATAGCAATTCATTTCACAATAATCTACAGTATGGTCCAGCATGTCATACAAGTTTACCTACTGATGCAATGAACACTTCCTTAACGTCCAGCTTCACCTAAAAAGCATTCACTTGGCAAAACATGCTGGATTGCAACTTTAAGACATTATATTTGCACTTCATCAATTCTCCACAACCACAAGCTGAATAACACTTAAAAGCACGAACAAACACAAGGCGGACAAATACTTACAAAAGGGGTTATAGTAAACTCTAATATCAGCAATGTTACCTTTATCTTAAATTCACTTTATTTCTGCAATTGCTGGGGCAACCATGTTGTAAAAATCCCACAGATCATCACAAACTTGTCACCGGCCATTATAACTCTCTCTTCTTTAAGTAGTGGTAGTTCACAAAGGCAGACGTGCAGATGGCAGACACACTGAATCAAATATATGGAGCAGACAGACTGACAAATAGGGAGACAGATTCAAACAGACACTTGCATAACAGAAGAAATCAGGTGAAGAGGCAGAGAGGAGGAGAAATTCTGGCAGCTCCACACACAGACAGCGATGACAGGTGTACCCACCGTTGACACAGCCAGATTCATCGCTGTGGTCAGGACAGTCGTGGACCTTGTTACACTGCTTGGTGCCGTGGATGCAAGAACCGTCACCACACTGGAACTCATCGGGGCGACATGTCAACAGGGCTGTAAGAGGCACACAAACACGCACTTTAACACACATGTGAAATTGGACTTGTAAATCCCCTTTAATCCCTTCAAGAGGAACACAACATCCTGGAGTCAGAACCAACACGAGACCTTTCCACTCCATCAGAGTCTCTTTCCTCTGCCTTATAAAGGCAAGACATTACCCAAAGTAGAGCAGGGTATGACCACTGATTGCTTGAATTGATAGAATTCCTATTCACAAGTTCCAGATTTGATTCAGTTCCTGATTCAATTTGATTCGCTTTGGTTAAGTATGTTTACATTACCAAATCATTTTTTCATGGGTATGAGGGAGATTCTGAGAGAACCAATGCAGTATATTGTTCTACGAACTTTCCAATCTGTGCACTATTAAAAAACATTCATGTTTACTTATCATTTATGTAATCTCATTATCAAAAATGCTGTATTATCAGAATATATAAAAAGATTAATTTTTAGATTATATGACTTGATATTGGTTCACTTAAAAGAAGACTCTTTTTAAACCCAGCCCAACTCGAACATTTCAAAAAATGCTTTGCAGTCTATATCCTCTCACAGCCTGTGTTAGGTGCTGCCTAGGACAGAGACAGTCAACCTGAGGGCGTGTGATGAATGATTTTCAATATAGTAACGTAAAGATGGAGGCTGCATGAGGCCACACCAAATTTCATTAATATCCTGAGCACAGACAAGCTTTTCATCAACGGGGCCTAGTATGCTCATATAACTCCTCTCTAAACCACACTAAAAAGCAATATATATGTCTGAGGGGATATGATTTAGTGTTATCACACGATGAGCTGAACAGAGTGAATGTAATGGAGACGGAGCCGCTGTAGCCTGGACATACATGCACACAGATATGCACATACAAACAGAGGAACAGACTCTTCTTACATTGTTTCTCTGTATCTGGGAGATCGATCTTGAGATGTCATTGGATAATAACGTAGTGCTGCATACAGACACATGCACACACACTGTATATTCATAAGGATATATTGATAAAGAGAATGTCTTCAGCTAAAGAGATAGAGGAATATTAAATTATATGGCAAAGCAATCCCCATATGCACATTACAGGATGTGAATGGAGCAGAAGTAGTGATCCGGAGCATCAATGGGTTGCACAGTCACTTCTGGACAAACACAAGCCGCTGCCTTTAGCCGTCTCCAGGCCTCTCTCTTAATGCAGGGATCCAGTTGGCTAACATCAATCTCTTGTAAGTGCTGCTTATATGGCACCACAGAGAGTGAGAGGAGGGTTTGATGTGTGCACAGCACATCTTGATAATGAATAGTGGGACTATCTGGGCTTCGCACTCTGGCTTAGTTAGACAAGAGCTTCAGGGCTCCCCCATCAATGACCAACAAATAGGAAAACCCGTTTTATCAGAAGGCCCCATCTTCACAAGGTGTTTATCAACAGAAACACATTCTTTATCAGACACATTTAGAAAAAACAAACAGACGCCAACTCCCTGCAGAGTGGAAATGTGCTAAATGATAAAGTAACACCTCAGAAGAGGAAGAAAATGTTATTTGTTGAGGTTTTTTTCCCATTCTCCTCCAGTCTCAAAGCAAATAGATATCTTAACACAGCGTCCACACTGTGATGATGTAAAAAAAAAAAAAAAAAGACTGTCAGTGGGATTACCTATGAATGTGTTGGAATTTGACTGGTCTGAAGTATAATAAATCATTAGACGCTACTAATCAAATATTAATAGAGGTAGTATGCAGAATCAAATAAAGAAACACTAACCAAAGCCTAATGTGACCTTCAATAAGCTGAAAAGCCATAGAAATGTCAACAAAACTGTTATTGCAAACCAATGTCCATCAATATCATCCTACATACTGATTGTAAAGCTAATGTACTATATACCATTAGTCATAGCATACTTCTTCTTTAAAGTTAGAAGTATCTTACTTGCAGAAAATCATGATTGATGATTTTGCATGTTTAACTACGTCATAAGCCAGTCAGAGGCAGGATGAGTCAAAGCAGCAAGTACCAGCCAATCAGAGGCAGAGCAGGGCGGGTCTTGGCAAGAAAAGCAGTAGGATCCATAATGATTCAAATTTCAGTATCATAAATATTTATCAGCTTCCCTTGTTTGTGTGTAATCATGGTAAAATGTGGTCTAGGAGACACCTATTGCTGATTTTGTGGACTGATTTTGTTAGTCTGATAGCATTAGACCTCTATGAGTTGCAGTAAGGAAACTTCACAGGTGTGTAGTTGACATCAAAACAAGCTCAAGTTCGAAGATAAGTGGATCAGAATGTCAACATGTTGCTAGGCGTTGCGGCTTGTATGATCTCATTGAGATGGTCCCTCGTTTGTTTTACAAAATTAGCGGCTCCTCCATTTTCTTTGTGCGTAGTGGGACAATAGTGTACATCAACAGCACACTCAGAAAAATGGAACTGAGACACAACTACAGCCTCATCACTAAGAGAACCACAGCTCCATTTGTGTCATTCTCTATTGTCCTTCAACACATTTACATATTCCACATGTACAGAAACCCTTTCAGACAGAGCATCATTGTCCTGCATCAATGTAAGCGGAGAGGACAGCCTTTTCAACGATGAATAGAGAGATTGCTTTGCTACCACAGAGTATGTATAAGCTCCTGTAAGACAAAAATACCCAGAAACACGGGTGCACATAGGCGTATAATGAGGTACAACAGGAAGCAGCAGGCAGGGACATTAAAAGAAAAGGCGACAGAAAGAGAAACTCACGGCAGTCAGACTCATCAGATTTGTCCTTGCAGTCTGGATCTCCATCACACTTCCACGTCAGCCGCACACACTCCCCATTGGCACAGCGGAACTCCCCAGCAGTGCAGTTTGCCCGGCGGTTAAGCAGGTACGGGACCCCGTCACCCCCACAGCGCTCGGGCCCTTCGTCTGAACTGTCGGAACAGTCCGGGTCTCCGTCGCAGCTCCACATGAGCGGCACACACTCTGAGGTGTTGCAGCGGAGGTGGTTGGGCCCGCAGGTCAGAGGAGAGGTGCATTTGAGCTCATCGCTGCCGTCTCCGCAGTCGTCGTCACCGTCACACACGTACACAGAGGCCAAGCATTTACGGTTGGCACACATGAACTCACCGGTTGGGCAGGCTTTGGCATCTAGAGGAGCAGCAGAAAGGAAGAATATTCAGAAATACAGCGTGTGAGGGCCTGAATCTTCTGTCCTACTCCACAACTGTAAGCAGGGGAGTATAACATTCATTTTCAGTTTTGTTTGGTCAATAAGCTGTTAACTCTCCCTTTATTGCTGAAAAGTGGAATTTAATGTAGGTTTTTAGAGGCCTGTGCTTTAAAATCAACTGAGATGTAACAAGCATTTTCACAGATATGAAAAACGCACACCAGACGTTCAGTTTTTGCTCGCAGTAAAATCAAAGATGACTCTTTAACATTGGCTGCAGCTGCAGGTAGATGGGAGACAGTAAGTCCAAAAGTGAAAAATGTACTGGCTTAAAAAAGCTGGGATAGAAAGCTGGGAGTTTCTCAGGTAGGTCAAATATTGGCATTATAACTGGGGAAGAGACGGACGGGAGGTGCTGGACAAGAGGAGAGGGGATGATGGTGGTTATCACAAGGAGATGGTGAGAGGTTTCCTCTCCTGTGGAGCAAAAGATAATAGAGCTCTCTCTGCCATCAGGCGGTCCTTCTCATCTCTCTCTGACGGACCCCTATCATGGTACTTCCTCCTCTCTCAAAGGATCCCTGTCTGGCTAGTGTGTTTGTTATTTCTTGTCGGCTCCCTGGCTCATCTTTCTCTTGTATATAACCAACAAGGACACTTGGTTATCCCTACACTAGGTCGGTTCCAGTAAAGTCCTTACAATATGGTAATAAACAAATCATTTTGTGATTATTTTTACATGTATTACAACCTCGGTATGACTCCTGTAGGTATGGTAATTGGTAAACTGAAATAAAATAATAATTCCAACCATGATGATGTGACATTTGGTAGAGTCAACATGTTTTCTTACATCTGGAGAACAAGATTTGTGGGCAAACACATCTCTGCACATCTCTGCAGCGCTACAGTACTTCATTACCATGACGTTTGAACACATATTTTACCTTTATCAAAAAATTGCAGCTCCTGCAATTTAGATATAGCACCTGGACATAAAGCAATTTGAAAAATATTTTTCAAATACATTTTGCAGCATTGTAGAATACTTTTGCTCACAAGTACAGACGGTAACTGCATTGTAAGTGAAGTTGAGACAAATGGCACAGGAGGAACAACACCTACGAACCAGACATCCCTCCAGCTTTTGTTGTCCATGAACTAATTCAAATTATTACACATGAACCTGAAGATTTTTCAATGTTTAGTACATCTATTATATGTAGCTTAAACCCACCAAATCATCTAAATTCAATACATACAGAGGCTTAACCTGGCATAGATGACAGTTTTCCTATTCTGCTCACAAGGGCTAGTTAGCAGTTAGCGCGCTAGTTTATCTGGTGTTACTTTTTCACATTGTAATGATTCGGTACTGCTTTATTTATCGGCTATGACAAACTCAGTTGCTAGGATGCTGAATCGCCAAAATCTATTTATAGGAAACAGGTGGGAAAACTGGGTAAATTAGCATTGGCTATAGGGCTAGCGGTCACACCCGCCAGCTTAGCTAGCCAGAGTGCCTTCACAGTAGTTTCTTTACCTCATTTCTGTAGTTGCTGCAAACTAAGGCATACCATCTCTTTCATCCAAGTTATTATTTTTGCAGATTGTTGTCTTGACTCACTTTTGTTTCAATACAAACGCCTACTTAATGTGTTTTGGTTTTGCAGTATTGACCTTGATTCTGACTGCATCGATATGTTTCCATGCCAAAATGAGAAGTTTGTACTGTACAACACCTCTCCTCTTCACAAAGCCAACCTCAAGGCTTATGTAAATCTGTCTTGCTACCTTTTCCAGCTTTCTCCATCTATACTCATGTCTGGCCAAAAGCACTCAGGCTGTGAAGAGAGTCAGAGCTCCCACTGTGAGCCCATAGCGGCACAGGGGCCAGCACAGGAAGAAGCTGAATTTGATATTTACACAATCCACAGGGAGTTCAGCTTCAACACCGCTGCCTTTGGCAGTTAAAGCTGGTTATAGGAATGGGTCGCTGCTTTAAAGCATTTTACACAGAATCAGCACTTTTTGAAAGTGGTAGTATATTGTCAGCGTCCTGCAGGAGAAATCTCAGGTTACCCAGATGGTCACATTGAAGTTGGTCTGGTGTTAGAGTCCAGATTTGATGTGCATACACGGTAATTTTGAACTGATACTCATTTGTAAATCAAAAGGTTGAATACTATTTAAAGCTGCTACAAGGACCCTTCATTTCCTTTTGATTACTGCGGCCCCGTGGAAAAATTTGGTATGAACACAACCGCCTCGTGTAATTATGACATTATTGATCTGTCTAGTGTCCAAAATGAGGCCTGCGGTCCTAATTTGGCCTGTCATAAGGCTAAATATGGGCCCCCAGTTATTTCTATAATAAAAAAATTATGTTAATTCCGTTTTGCAAAATTAGTAATAGCGAAATATAACTCAGCATCAAAGCCATACAGACGTATCTGCTGCTGTATCACGTGACTACAGAGTAACCTCTTTAACCAGACTGTGAGACAGCTCAATTCATCCTCATAACTCCTTTCAAAATGTTCTGATTATAAATTCTAAGCATCAACATTTCACCATTAGTTGAAAAAATGATGAAAAGCTCAGTAGTAGTTCTCGGTTTGCTGTATGAAGCTCAGACACTAGAAGTAATCAAATCAAATCAAAAACAGCTTTGAAAAAGAGAGAAATCAAATATCACAGCAGAGTGGAAAATTATATGCATTCCCACATGGTGAGTTTAACTGGGTGAACACACATCACATGCGAGATAGTGTCCCAATTACTATCCTATGCAATTATACCAGATGTTAAATGCAATATCTATTTTCTCCATTAGTGCTGATTTAATTCATGGGTACTGTCATGACTGCCACAGAAGGACGGGGAACGCATCTGAAACCAGAAACAAGTGTTGTGGATTCAGTTCAGGGAGAGGGGTTTATATTCATTAATATTAAACAGCTTCCATCTGACTCTGATGTGTTTTATAGCCACTGTCCCTGTTATGCCTCTACCCTCACTCCAAAGTTATTTGGAGCTAAATAATTAAGGAGATTCAATAGGCATGTACATTATTACACAGGGGGCATACCACAAGTAATGTACATGAGTGGCTTGGTGTAACCAGGACGCTCATGTACAGACTTTGTTTTCTATGGGGGCACTGGGGAAACACATTTCTAAACTTTTGAGCAACTTCTGTGCCCATAGACTGCCCGCAATTAATGTTGTACAAGTCAGTGGGTTTAAAATGATAAATGAATCACAGAGGGACCCAAAGTTTAACTCAGTGGTTTTAACTTTTAGATTTATGATCCATCTTTTTACATAATTTGGTGTGGCTGCTTCAAGAAAAGCAGGGAAATAACATACTGAACACCAAATGGATATGTATTTTTATATATGGATATGTTGCATGTGCGGTATGTAATGTATAATGTATGTACACACATAGAAATTAGACATACTTGATGCACACTGTGCTCAAGTTAAAGGTTTTTAGTCACGCTTTGAGGTTTGGTGAAATAAGTCAAAGACTAATGGATGGAATTCATTAAAATGTTGCACATATATTTATGGTTCACAGAGGATGAATCCTGACTTGAGTTATCTATTGAATTTGACACAAACATTAGGTTGACACTGGTTGTTCACAGTGAAACAGCGCACAAATTGTTATAACTGTATCTCTAGTGCTTTTTGTCAAATACTTTGGTTTATGACCTGCAAAACTAATAACATTCCCATCACCATCAACTGTACTTTGTATTTGATGATAATAAGCACATTTTAGCAAGCTAACATGCTTAACTTGGAAAGGGAACATGCAAAACATTATTCTGGCTAAACATCACTGAGTCAAGGTTTTATTGCTAGCATTTAGCTAAAAGCACCACAGAGCCCCTAGCATGAAGTAGACCCTTATTTCGAAAAACACTTTTGGCATTAATAAATGAGGTAGAGTTTTTATTTTATTTTATGGAATGTTTTTTTATTTTTTATTTTATGGAATGTTTTTTTTTCTTCATATTAACATAATTTGAATAGATGATAGCTTAACACATCCTGTAAGTAATGTGATCAGACCCTTTTCAAACCAGTCTGTCCTAGAATAAGGATACAAATACTAAATCCTTCACAAAATAATCCAAATCCACAAGGCACGGCCAATAACCCATTGTTGGAGTTGTAAACACAATTTATGGCTGTGCTGTTCACTCTTAACGTATGTGAACTTTCTGAAGTTAAAGGACAATAGCAACTTTGCTAATCCTGTACTTAACTGTGGTCATTTCTCAAAATTTTCCCAGACAGGCTTCTTTGATTCTTCTTGTTATCAAAGCAAACGCAACTTCTGTTTGCTTGCCATAATGAATGATACATTATTAAACTGAAAATATAATATAATGACAACTACTAAAAACTCCATTAATATTCTTAATAACCTGAGAGATTTACTCTCATTTCATAAATTGCCTGTTCCTTTTTTTAAAATTCCTTGAAATAGAGAACCTCCTCTATGACTAACATCACGGTAGTCAGAAGCTGGCAGCGTAACCCACTTTACTTTTCTGGCGGCTTCGGTGATGGGAGATTGTTGCCCACGGCAACCAGTGGCTCAAAATGTAGAGGCAGGAGAAGACTGGTCACCCTGCTCACATAAACATAGAGCTGATGAGTGTGTGGTGCATGCAAGTGTGTGTGTGAGAGAAAGAAAGTATAAAGCTCAATAAATTAGAAAGGTATAAAGAGGATAAATGAGATGAAAAGAAAGACTTCCATGCTGTGCGTAAGCATGAAAAAACAGGGTTGTTTATAGTTTATCTGCACAAAATTACGTCTGAGCACATCAGTCACTGTCTGTGTCTCAACATCCTCTCAGCTTTCTCATAGATATTCATATATGTAAAGTGAGAGGGCAGTCCAAAACTGTCCGCTCTGCTCACACAGCTGAAGTCCACTGCAGCTGCTGCAGCAAGGTCATTAGAACGCACAGGTAGACACGTGCACACACACACACACACACACACACACACACACACACACACACACACACACACACACACACACACACACACACACACACACACACACACACACACACACTGCCTGCCAGTTCAGATGGGTCACAGTGGCTCACCAGGGAAATAGCTAAGTGACTGAGTGACTTTCCTGTGATGCCACACACACACATTTACAGAGAACAGCCAGCAGTAATGGAGAAGAAACAACTCACTCATCTTCAGCAACAGAAAAGGTAACAGAGGACAAGACTGAAGTCAAAGTGTAGGGAGTCTTTTAAGACTGAGCAGGATGGCAAAGGAGACTTTTAGCAAAATTAGCACAAAAAATCAGGAAGAGATGTTGTCAGTAGAAGTAAACTGTGTGAAAACTGTGCCGTTAGCGGGTGCATAGTGTCTGCTGGTTCAGTGGCACTACAGAGGGAAGGCAGACAGCTGTGAAGAATGCAGGAAGTAATTGTTTCCCTCATACTATCCAAGCAGCTTTAAATATGAATAAAGAAATGAGCCAAAATACAAGCTCACAGAAATATTATATGCACACACCAGGCAGTCAACTCAACCTGACACTTATTGCAAAAGCAAACACAAATCCAGACCAGCTCCTGCGCTTCGCAGTAGATCCCAGCAGACAGGCGTGCTCAGGAGAGATACTGGTGAGTAAGTGCACATTAGACTCCACATCGCTGAGGGTTGAGGACAGTTCAACTTTCTTGCGGAGCCTCCCTAGAACTGCTGCCTAATGTAATGTTGATCAGGGAAAGTTTCCTCTGGTGAGGGCTAGATTCTACTTAATACATAATTCAACATGTGGATGACTCAATTAGCAGGATGCCTCGGCAAGATTTGCTTTTTCAAGTCTGCGGTGGGCTATGCACTCTATAAATTTCTACTAATAGCAGAGCGTGCTGGGGCTAACTAGGTACGTTCATGCTCTGTCAGTTTTAGGAGTGCAAACTCCCCGTCAGATTCAGCTAAGCACAAGTGAAAGTGTAACGGGAGTTTGAATGTTTTTTGCTCACATTTAGTGGGATTGAGCTTGAGCATGCTCACAAAAGCAAGAATGGGAAAGACGAGACAAAGAGCAGGTTCCCGGCGTGCTTTAACAACTCATCAGTTCGGTGCAGTTCCAACTAAATCTGCTGCATTTGGATGGTTTGTTTCGGCTGGTGTGTGCAGTGTCATTGAAACTCTGGTGAAAGAACTGTGTGATGGTGGATTTGAGGCACGTCTATGAGATCAAGGAATAAACTAAACACATTTATGAGTTTCTTCTGTTGATCATGGAAAGTATAAATGAATCAATCTCCCACTTGTTTATCCAAAATGAAGTTAAAATGGGTTTGGGCTTTAAAGTTCATGATTAAAAGTTGAGTTAAACCAAACAAACAGTGCTGGCACACAGCAGCCATTTTCCCTACACTATATTTCTGGTGGAAAAGACCTCATTTTTGACCTCAGTTTCTCCCTGCTCATCATTTTTTATAATTAGCTGCAGAGACAATGCATACTTCTAATACTCTTACCCTGTCAACTTTTCTGACCACCAGTGAGAATAAACTGAGTCACAAGGTGCAGTGGCATGGAGCAGGAGTTGCCGTGACAGACACTAGAATACACCTTTTTTTCTTACCTCCAGTTCATTCACACAGCACCGCAGGATGCCAGGTCACCAAAACTGTCCAATAAATGATTTATGTGTCAGTACATGTGAATTCATGGCTATAACCCCGCTTCATTTGTCACAGGTCTAAACAGCGAACATTTCAAAAATGTGAGGGGGAAGATAGAGAGTAAATGACGGTGTCTGAAGTCTTCTGAAAACACATCACAAAGCTGAGGAGGTGTGCTGCAGGAATATTCATCGCTTCTGTCAAAAAGGAACAGGAGAAAAAAAGATTTAAACGTTTAAAGCGCTCTTTGCTGATTTTTGAACCTGTGCAGAGAGCATGTGGAATTTAGGGCTTCTGCAAATACCCCAGACCTCCTGAAACAGGCTTTACAGACTATTGAACGAGCATGTCGGTGCGTGCTTCAGTGTGCTGAATTAACTGCGCCCAAAGATGATTTGGAACTACATTTGCTGCCTCGCCCGCTCTGTTTGCAGCTGAGCCTTTGCTGGCAGGCAGGAGCAAAATGCACCCGGATACATACAGCAGCTTTATTGTCGAATTTTGTCTGACCGCTACTGCATCATCTTACACGTTTAAACTCATTCGTCTTCTTCCTCTAAACCCAAACATTCAGCAGAGTTAATGCTGCTTTGAAGTGAATTCTCCAGCTGCCGTGTGCCAATAGCTTGCCCGCAACGAACAGACACACTGAGATGTACTCGGCCCAATTGGTAATTTCCACCACTTCTGCCTTGCCTCACTGCACGACTGTAAATGCAAAAGATCTAAAGCCTTCAGTCTGCAGCACTTAAGAGTGATACAGCATGCAGTGTTTGACATATAAGGCAATTATCATCCGTGCCCAGCTTTACTTCTGTCAGCTATAACTTCCTTTTAGTCTGTACTCACACAGGTTGTGTAATTTACACTTCAAACCATACACACTTAACACTGTGATGATCTGACAAGTTTGCAAACCATGGATTATGATAAAGGAAAGTGTTTCGAATGCTAATGTATTTCATTGTTCACTATTGTTGATATGATAGCCGGGCATGGTCAGTACAGTGTAGGTACGGTTACAGTTAGGAAAACAACAAGTGAGCCTCACCTTTTCATAGAGCTCGAACGGACTACCCTGTGCAGCGGTGTAACCATTGGTTTTGGACGCAAATGTAAAGCAGTATGATCATTCCTTAGCTCTATGAGCCGGACCACCACCATAACAGTGTAGAATCAGTGCTTGTCACCTTCAGATTGATCTGCGGTGAGGTAACATTTAAAAGCTTCTTCATCCAGATATCTTTCAGGCTGGCACTGAGCCTAATCCGTCTTCAGATAAACTGGCCTGAGCAGCCCTTAATAGGCCTAATTTACAATGCTATCTCACACCGTTCTGTGTTGGTGTCGGAGTCATCCAGTCCCTCCTGGTCAAACTGCGCAATGTTTACCTCTGGAGGGATTTTGGCCCTTTCCCGGGTGGGCGGCAGCCTGCTGCCTGCCCCAATGTCACAACTGAGAGGCTTAAGGCTGCTGCATCAATACAGACATTAGAATGAAAAGGGGATTAGCACAGGCTAGACTGGGTCTCAATGGACAGCGCAGTGAAAAGCCATCTAAGCTAGGAAGGCATTAGATCTAAAGTCAATGGAATCACTACCACTTGCTCCGACATGAGTGTGTGGGGCCACTTTGAGATGAGGAGTTAATGACAGGCCACTTGCAGGCTGATCTGTCAAAAGTGTCTTTAGTGCACAACAAATTAAAAGCACTTGGATCTTGGAGGCCGCTGAAGGAGAGGGTAGATGTCTATATCAGACGATAATTTCTCTGATTTAATTTTTTAACTTATGACTAATTGTTTTGACTTCCTCTCTAAACTGAAACTCAAAAAGATGTGTATTCTTATCAATAAACATGAATTCACAATACCCCCCCCCCCCCCCCCCCCCCCCCCACACACACACACACACACACACACACACACACACACACACAAACAACTAAACAGGGAGCAGATGTCTCTTAATACGAACATCATTTATATAGGATAATAAAGAGATGGCTTTTTTTCCCTCTCTCTCCCTCTGTGCATTTGTCGCCACGTGCCGCTTTGCACAATCTTCAAAGTCTTCTAAACACCCCACCCCCTACAGCTCTGTTGCCTCAATCAATTTTTTCTGACGTGAAGAGGCAAGGGGAGAGAGAGAGAGAGAGAGAGAGAGAGAGAGAGAGAAAAAAAAGAAGAAGCCGATTCTTCACGGCACCTCAGAAGTAGGGCAAGGATAGTCCCTGCAGGGGGCGGGGGGTGGTGGTAGTGCACGGTTGAGTTGTCTGATTGGCTGGGTGGGAGGTGATGTCATTTTTGATGGTCGTGAGGGCCTTGCAGTGGAGAGGCTGGAGACTCGAGGTTCAAAATGTGATAACAGGGAACTCCAAATATGAACAGAAAGCTGCAGATATCTGATGTTCCACACCACAAATCACTTTGCATCAAAGAGGACTTTGTTGTCATGTGCAGCTGGCTCGAAACTCAAACCTCACTTGAAATCCCTCTAATCATACGGAGTGTTCCCTGCTGTGCTTTAATGTCTGATGCTTCAGGATGATGAGTGAGATCAGAAAGGATAAAAGCCAATAAAATACAAAAAAGGTAGGAAGTAGGAGTATAGTTCTACTGACTGTGAGCCTCATCAAGTAATTCACTTCTGCTCTTTGAATTAAAAACACCCTCGAAATAATGTCAGTCAGTCGAAACAATGGCTCATATGTATTTAAGGCCATTTCCATTATGGTGGAGAACTGACAGCCGACTTCAACAAACTCACCAGAAGCGCAGTCCTCCTCATCCGCCCCGTTCTCGCAATCCTTCTCCCCGTCACATCTCCATGACAGCGAGACACACTTGTTGGTGGATCCCCCACAGTCAAATTTCTCCGGGGGGCAGGTCTGTTTGCCTGTGGGCAGAGATAAAAGAGATAGGGAGATTACTGCAGTGGTTTTATGGTCCCCATAAAGACGGCAACAAAAACATCTACAAGACACTGCTGGACTCGATTTCTATCGCCCCCACAATGCAGTTAAAACTCGGCCAAAACTCCACCACTCTGGCCAATTGATTTTACTGTCTGAAATGCCTCTAAAGAGACATGCAGAAAGATCATGAAATACGGCGAATGCGCAGTTGGCTGTAAAGCAAAAGAACAACTCAGCCCCCCCTCCTTTTCCTGCCAATCTGCTCTAGTTGGCACGGGGTAGGTTTGATCCAGATTACACTGCGTTTAATATGGCGCATGTTGTTAATTATGCATCTTTGCTTACAGTGCAGCCTAAAGCCTCCCGGAATGAAATCAAAGGGTCGGCCGATGTGGCGAATCGTTTATCTCTTCGATGGTTTTTATATTATATTCAAGGACAAAGTTCACACGTACCCCCACAGCTCTGTCGGATGAACTCAAGCATCCCTACATCATCACCACCTGTCATGTTATATATGTTAATTTTAATCTTGAAATTATTTTATGTTGTTTAATACCATTATTCATATAAACTTGGATTTTGTTACAAAAATGTTTTCATTCAGTGTAACTGTATATGTTTATATTAGTTTGGTCAAGTTTGTGTTTGTAAAGCTGGATGTTTCAACTGTTCATCCTTGAATTGAAGTTAAGGCTGGATAACATGACATTAACCTAATATTGCAATACAGGATATATTTCTTGATATTTTTAATTCTCCACGGAAGCACTTCTTAAATGCTCTGATCAATCAAATATCACATGTGTTTGTGTTTTTAACCAAATACCTCAATCTTGATCAATATTGTTGCGATGACTGTTGGTACTTTCACAAAATATTAACACAATAAGTTACTTGTAGAGTAAATTTTGATGTATGTATACATGGAACTTTTTTTGTTTTTTGGCAAACCAGTCGTCCATTTGAGCTTACTATAGCTAACCATTTGAACTGATATATCATTTAAACTTGACATTAGCCATTTCACATGCTGACTAGTTTTCCTTCACTCTAAATAAATCAGAACACAAAGTATTCAAAAGGTAGAGCTGACTTATATGTCACTATATTTAAGTATTATTTTATCAAGTTGCTATTTCTATTTTCTCTTTAACTTTTAAATCAGTTGAGCTACTAGACAATGTTTCCACATACCCCTGTGGCGACTGTAGAAGAAGGCCTATTGGAGTACTTTATTGGTCATGTTTTTTATATGAGCCCACTCTGACAGCTTTGTTACAGCTGACAAACAATATAATATGAGGAAAATTGTAGCGTGATCACTGAGAGCGCACTCCATATGAATATCATTTATGAGGTTATAACTGAATCTCTGATGCTGACACGAGCAATGTTAGGTGTAAACGGTTGTGGGTAATTGGACCAGACAGGGACAAGGTCTGCCAAACCATCCCACTAAACAAAGCCCATCTAGTTATATGGAAATGCATTTGTAGGAACACTGCACTTAGGGGAAAAAGGAATTCCTTTTTATTTAATGTAAATTTAATGTACAGTAAATTTTAATTATTGAATGAGTAACTGTAGGCCTTCTTCTAAGACAATCAGAGAGTAAGTTTAAATTTGCAGATTGCATTTTAGCTTTCCTTTTTCATGCTTTTGTCTAGATTTATTTGTATGTTTTATTTAAATTACTACAATGAAAATTCTTATTCTGTGGTATCACCGATGAAAATCAATTACACAGCATCATGATGTGCAATGCCTTTTTGAGGTCATATGGTAGAGTAGCTTTTCTTCCAAGCCAGAAACATTATGCTAATTTGCTTTGGAAAAGATTAGTGTACTTGCTGCCACATGCCACCAGATGTTCCTCCAGTGGCAACAGCTATTTCATCTTTCTGTTGATTGGTTTCAGAACAAGATGCAATTCGCAATTTCAATGTTCTCATGATGGCTGGCCATATCCTTTAACCAACAAAAATAAAAATAACACTTTTATAACTTAAGAAACACATTTTGTTTCATGAGATTAACATTTGAAAAATGAACTTGTTAGTGCTCACTGGCAGACATATTATGTAATGGCTACATTATTTCTTAATGACTTCAACCATATCTTTGGCATTTCTATTTTCTAAGCTTATTTCATTGGCATTTTGTTATAGCAATAGTGTAGATAAGGACAGAACACAAACATTTAGCTCCAGCTGAAATGGAACATGGGCATGGTATGCATCTTAACTGCGAGGCCTTCATGATGCTTTACATTATACAGTACACTGTCAGATGCTTCTGTCAGAGTTGATGAGGTGTCACCAAAATAGGAATCACACTCCTCCCAGATAAACAGCTAAAAGCATGCTTGAGTAGATTCACTACAATTTTGTTTTGATTTGATTGTTTTCAAGAAATGTAATTAAAGACCTTTGATGGGAGGTGGCATCTAAAATGTTTAATTTTTAAAGCCAGGGTAGAAAGAACCCAGAACAAAAAGGAGCCTTGGCCAAAATGCACAACCATGGGGTCTTCAGAGTTGACGTGTGGTTAATCCTGCAGAAGCAGAGGTAAAGAGAGTAGGGTTTGAGCTTAAAGGTTAAAGGAGCAGTTCCCTTCACCAGGCTGTAGATAAGCATCAGACTCATGAACTGGATGAGAGCTGCAACAGGAAGCCAGAGTACTGAAAGGAGGAATGGTGTTCACTTTACTGCACTTTTCTTGTGACTGAGCTGAACCAGTGAGCACCAACTGAGATTTCAGCGTTCAATATTAAGTCCAAACATCTAAGATCTCTTTTTTACCTCTACCATAAACAGCTAAAATGCATTTACAACATCAACATGTCACAAAACAAATATTTGTTTGGTTGTAGGCTGAAAGGGAGACAATACTGATGCACTGATAGGTGACGTGTGAAGACGCAATTTTGACACATTTAATGTTTTATATAAATGTCATAAATATAGAACTATACAGGTGGTGTGCTGCCAACAAGAGGCTTCCTGGACAGATTAGGTATTTGCAAAGAGATCATTTTCATCACCTACAAATGCAAATAAGAGCCTGATTACACAACCACATCCAAATTGCTCAGTCCCGGTGAAATGTGATCAGAATGTGAATGTTTAACAGAACTGTTCCTGGAAAGTAAAATTATCCTAAATTTCGTATCACAGTCCAGCTCCAAAAAAATGTAAAGCTACTGTTGAAACATTTGGAGTACAGACATTGCTTTGGGCTCTATAAGTGCTTCTAGCATTCATTTATAGGAGTTTGAAAACACTAAATTATTTATTGATTGTTCTCGCCTAAACTGCAAAAAATAAGCCTGCATTTAAAATCATATAGTCTTATATGGTCCAATTTGAAATATAATAACTAAATCACTGAAAAGAGATACATAACACTTGTTTTTCTGAGGAAATATCGAGGCGTCTGACAAAAACATATTCCATTTTATGACCTCAACATACCCCTGCCTGAGAGTAACATAGGCCTTTATTTCCTTATTTACTCTACCGGTGTGCATACAAAATAGTCAAAAACAAGTGCTCAGCATTATAAAAAGAGTAAAGTGCATAAAACTGCGTTAACCTGCACGATGTTAAAGTTTTGGTCTTTGAAAACTATAATAAACTCATATGCTACATGGTGCATCAATCATGTGTAGGCTGGCATATAAGTGGTGCTGTGAAATGAGGGGAGTTTTTCGACAGATAAAAGCATTAAAAGGCATCTGTGGCCGGGTCGCTTACTTCTAACACGTCATGATTACACATCTTTAGATGGTTGACGATGAAAATTGCTTTTGAACAAGTTTGGATGTCTTTTCTATGGTAATAATACAATTTTTATTTCTCTTTCCAACAGGAAAATGCTCACTGGGGACATACACGTCACTTCTAATAGAACTGCAATTAGCTCATACAGGGTGATATATATGTCAACTTTGCAATAAGGTAACCACCATTAGATGATGTTGGAGTGTGTGTACATGTGTACAAAGTAAATTTTTCAACCCTTCAGTTCTCTGCGTTTGACTGTCCCTGCAGCATAGAGGGGTGACAGCAGAGAGGAGGCTGGAGAGGCAGCTGGTGCCTGGGGAGAACGAGCATTGAGAATGGCTGATGCAGCCAGGCCCTGACCCCAGACACACACACACACACACACACACACACACACACACACACACTGGACACTGCAGTGCTTGGGGGGCTGTTTCTGCACCTCTGGCTCCGAGAGCTTACTCTGCTTGCTGAGTAGTGACATCTGCCTACACTCATTTTTCAGGCAACACATTGTAGTACTGAACAAACTGCATTGTAAGATCAGTGAACAGCAGCTGAAAAAAATGTATAAAATATCAAATATTGTACCGCACAATTAGATGCTGATGCCGTTAACCTCTTCCACTTGGCAACTCTTGCAACGCTGCCTTTCCTACCATGGCTTATACACATGAACAAGTGATCGAAGTGTTATTTCATTTCCTCTGTTTCCATTTCATGTGTGAGGAAGATTGGAACGTATATAAAAAGGCAAGTTAAGATGTGTGACAGCCTTTGATGTTGCCTGCCTATGATGTGTTTATACGTTTCACTTCTTTCCAGATGCGACTGTCGAGAGTGAAGTGATCAAACAGGCTTAATGAAAACTGAAGAAACTGAAGACGGAAAAGAAATGATTTGCTAAAAAAAGGGAAAAAATTACAAGTGAGTTACGTCTGAAAATCAAACGACACAGACTGGATGGTCAGGGAGGAAAAACAGCAGGCATTTCTTATAATGTCTGTGATAAGAGACAGGGAGGTGGAATCTTTGAGAGAGGAAATAACTTGCTGTCTGAATGAATGTCGGTCCAATGAGGACCTGACAGAAAACAAGAAACAGACAGGGAAAATGAAAGAGAAGGTGATATAGAGAGCATGGAAAAAGAGAAATACAGAGGGCGGCTTTGGAGAAAAAACAGAATCCATAAGAAGGGAGACAAGCCAAGAGCAAGATACTATATGAGAGGGGAAGTGAAGAGACAAACTGCCGCATGACCTTTTTGATTCTTATCCTAAAGCAAAATCAAAGCCATCCATACCAAGTGGAAGGAGATGAAGGATGCGGAAAGGCAGGCAGAACGCAGGCTGGAGCGGAATCTGAATCCAGCGAGTGTAGGGCGAGCTGTCCTGTCCTTTTAACTGATGACTCTTTAATGAAGCGTGAACTCTGTTCCTCCCAAATCCAAACAAAGAAGCCAAACCACGACAAAGTGGAGGTACCCCACTGTTCCTTGTGACAGCTATTGATGAGTGAAACCTTTGATTTTATAAGACATAAGTAATGGGGTTTTTTGCTTGGGAAGGAAGCAACATAATAGAAGCCAATTACTCTCAGACTCCCAGACTGAGCGCCTGGCAGTTGTTTACAGTCAGAGTGACGAATGAGGATTCATCTCTGCCGTGGCGTTTAGTCAGGAGATCTGTTTAGACTTCATCAGCTATTACAGACCCAAGGCAGTGTTAATCTCGACACTGCGACGGAGTAATCGCTCCAGTTTGTTTATTCGACCATTGTGACAGACCTTGTTGTTGCTGAGAGCCTTTTACCCTAAACTCTGAATGAAGAAGTGTTGAAACACTTCAGTCTGTCAGCTGTCATACAGGAGGGCCTGATAAACTCTACGGAGCTAAAAAATGTGTTCAACTGATCGGATGTAGGGAACTGCAGCTTCATTACAAATGTAACACCACACTTCAGCATGATACAGAGTTCCTAATGTAAGATTCAGCAACCTTTTCATATAAATAAAGATCTCTTTCGTTGAGTCCAATCATTATTAGATATTGTATAGTGATGATTCATCCCACAGACACTTGATGACAGCTTTTATGTGTGATCTATGACAGCCTGATTTGTCCATATGGCCGGTTCCAGTTTAATCACATGCTATTAAACATTAAAAATCATAATAGACCTCGTGAGCTAAAAGGCTTTGAGGTTTGTGTGTTTTTTTGCGCATCTATTTGGGTCTGCGTAATGTAATGCACACCTGTGTAATGTCAGTGCTCTGATGGTGAAGGCGATAACTCAGCCTCTCTGCTTCAGAGCCAAAAAAAAAAAAGGGCACAAAACGCTCTGAGTCATTCTCAGATTCACTGCTTCATTAAACCGGGTTAGCGTGGCCGTGTCCGCCTCTCTGAATTATAGATCTGCTACAGCGGAGAACACTTGCTGCTTGCAAACTACAAGATGGGAAATTGTTATTTCCAGCAAAGTGCATTAGCAAGTAATGTACTGTGGCATGCACCTCTGCTTAATATCGTGTGCCGTACCTGAGCCCCCCTCCTGAGTGTGACTCCATCAGATGAATATAATAATATATCGGCGGTATGCTAGTCTGTCATGGGGCGAACATGCAGTGACAGCCATTTGCGCTAAAATGCAGAGGGGGGGTTAAGTTAGTGAATTTAAACCCAGGGTTTTCTTGCTATTACACCACAGCCTTAAACACTGATCCACCATGTCACACCCTGACTGCTGGTGATACAAGCGCACCTGTTTCCTCTTCTGAGTGCTATTATATGAAGTGTTTGAGTAAAAAAGAAAATAACACGAACAAATCACAGCTTCAAGCCTGACATCCTCAATTTTTCTAGAACTGTCAGGCACTACAATTGATGACACTTTAATCAATGGGTGTTCTGAGTTTACTCAGGAAAAGAACTTGGAAAAAAACTTTTGAGGTGACACATCAACATTTTATTATGGAACAAAGTATCAAAGCAGAGAAAGAAGAATCAAAAGGAAACAAACACTGAAAATGGGAGGACTTGGCATAAAAGCCGCATAGCAGATATACTATACATTTATGCAGAGTGTCCATTGTGTGCATGTCTACCTATCATTATTATTATTATTATTACTCAGGTGGTCATTAACAGCCTAGAATAAACAGACCTGCAAACAGATCTCTCATAGCAGCAACTATAACAATCCACATCTCCACATGAGAAAAAATCCAAAGGATTATACACACAGAAGTGTAGCATCCAGTATGTGCAATCCAAACATCTTTACAAAGAAAATATTTCCAATTATAAAGTCAATAAAAAAGCGAGGCGTTATCAGTTACTCCCCCCAAAAAAGCTTGACGGAGGTTGGAAGCTCAATTCCACAAAGAGGTTTTATGGCGGGGACTTCTCGTCAAAACCCCTTTCAGAGAAATATCTATAATCCACTCCACATTACATAACACTGAAAAAAACACAATAAGATGGATTTAGAAAGGAAAGTTTCATCTGAACAGTCCACAGTTCCCAAATAATATATGCGCCAGCACAGGGTTATGTCCTCACATAATGAAAGACTTTTCGATGAAAGATGAAACACTGTGAAGTTCCCTCATGCCTGTCAAGGCCTCGAAATGAATCTAAAAGCGAAGAGAAGATAAACCGACACGCAAAATTGAGCTGAACTCAGCAGTTTTTTTTTTTGTCAGAGAGCGTCAAGTAGTTAACACCCTTAAAACCCTAAAAGTGACTTGGGCAACTAAAAATGTCACCGCTGTGGCCGGGAGCAGAGGAGCTGCTGCACAGCTGGCTGCTGTGGCCCACTTCCTCCTTGATTACACATTAATCTAATACAAAAACTATGAGCTCTGGCACTTCATGTGCTTCTCCAAAGAGTCATTCATTTTTCAGCGCACGAGAGTAACTCCCTTAGTGTGGCCCGAATTTGAATTCTTAATACGGCAGTGTAACGCTACTCCAGCGTATAATTGGGAATCCACTCAGTGAGCCAGAATGATTGTGGCACAGATGTCTGCAGGATCGAGTCCAAAAGTGCGTGTGCAAATGCGAGCGCGTACTGTATGTTTGTGCGCATGTGAAACTGAAATAGACAGAGAGTACAGGAGAGTTCGGGGGCAAACTGAATGAAAAACAAGATGAGAGTTTTCTGCATGTGAGAGTGCAGCCCGGCTTATCTGGCTGTGGCGTAACTGGAGCATGATGCATCAAGGTGTACACTGTTCTATATGTAATTAGCTCGTGTAAAACGCTCACCGATCTCTGCTATTTGCATAATGGCAAATTTCATATCTCTATCACGGTACAGATTGGATGCAGTCAGTGTGAAATTCTGTTAAGACAGCCAAACAAGCCTCACTTCAGCAAAGTTTAATTGATAAATGTGAAGCTTGGAAGCTTTTGACTTTAAAGTGAAGTGATGCCTGGAATTGAAGTGGCAGGATATACCACATTTTCATGTGAGAGGTTGCTTTAATTTTAATTTTTTTTACAGAAAAATAGACCACATCAAGACATTTCCATTGACAGACGTACAGTTATCATTATAGCTTTGTATCCTTACCAAGCGGCCCACAAAGACAGGTAATTTACCAGTGAAATGAGGTTAATGAGATGGTGGATAAGAGAGCTATTCAAACGTAGGCTTGGTTGCTGTTGCCTAAGATGCAGCATGCCTTTCTGCACGATGTCCATCCTTGAGGCTTTTATTCGCTTCTCTTTTCTCCTTAGTGTGATAATGGCACAGTGGCATCCACTCAAAACGGAGAGACAGCTCAGATGAACTGGATCTCATTAGCAATCCCTCTGTTCAGTGTACAGACTTGATCTCAACGTATCAGCAACATTACTGACAAAGAGAAGAGTCTATACTGATTATTTTTCGCGGAGAGAAATAAAAACCGTCACAAAAATTCTCTCTGTTGGTTTTCACAAAAGTTTCACAAAACAACAATATATGAATGCAAGCAGGATCCCGATATACATGGCATTCTTCTCAGCCCAGATCTCTGCCTCTTTCTTCCACAGCCAAGAGATGAATCCTTCCTTCATTTATCTTTAATTGGATTTCCAATATAAACTTGTTATCCTTCAGAAGGTCCCTTTATGTCTCCCTCCTTGCACTTAACTTTTCTGGGGGTGACATTAGAAGCTTTGCACGGCTGCTACATAATTCATCCGGCCGAACCCACACATCCACAGCCAATAAAATGGAACAAAACTAAAATGAACATCCTCTGAAAGATTCACTCGGCTTTTGCTTGATTCATTTCCCGCTCTGCTTGCCGCATTTTAATTCCTTCCCACAATTACTTTAAAAAAGGGTTTTCAAGATCAAAGTGTGATAACGGTGGGTAGAGCCAAAATATCTGTTTCAAACTGGTTACACAATATCAGCGTCATCACTCACCATCCTCTGCTAAACCCTCAATACTCATACAAGATATCATTGAAAGCATTCTTTTAAAGTCCCACTGCTGTAAGTTACTGAAATATTTTTATTTGGTAAATGTATTCTGGTACTGTGTGATGGCTGATGACCATATGACTGTGATACTGGTAGTTACACTTTTTCAAACTTAGGTTTTTTTCCTATTCTCATGGCCTTAGTCGTGGCCCGAGTATGACTTAAGTATCAGCTAAACAGCTTTTGGAGTGGACGAGGATGGTGTCTGAGCATTTACTTTGTACCAAACAGCAGAAATGTGTGAGAACTGACACCCAAATGCACAAAAGAAGCTTTTTAAATCTTTATCATAATATACGTCATTCGTTCATACTCAAAGCAAATAGGGGCAGCATATCACCAGAAAATCACTAACTGTAGCTTAGTTAGCCATGCAGCTAGCAGTTGGAACTGGAAGCTGCGCAGGGAAGTGTTAGTGTTTACATCGCTAGCAGAGTACCTTTGGACCGGGATGGCCCTGGGCTAGCTGGTTAGCATGCCAACTTTGGTAGCTATCTCTGCAACACATAAATAAACATCATGATGTCAAATTGCAGTTTATTCACATTTTGATGATATTTGTTTCTTAATTTTTGAAGATTTTAATCTAAAACTTTTACATATTGCACTATTAGTTCACTCAATAGGCGTCTCTGTACTTTACCTCGTACACTACAGCTGTGACATTTGCTGCATGTTTTGGCCTCCCTTCCCATTTTCCTCTCTTTAGTTTATCAATAATAATGGCAAAAAGCTACCAAAAAATAGTTTAGAACCAACTTAACTAACCTGCAGCATCATCAGCAAGGTTAGAAATTAACTGTTTAGATTTCATATACAATATGATCCAGAATAACTCTACATTGTAAAAGTGTGTACGGAGGAGATGTAAGGCCTGACTAGCTGCACAACTCCTCCTGGTCATTTTGGCAGCTGACCAACATTCAGATATCTCAGCAAGCCCTTTGGTTTATTTACTGGTTATTTATTTTGCAAAACTAAAGTCAAATTTGAAATCTTTACCGCTGCCAAGGAGGTTATGTTCTCACCTGCATTTGTTTTTGTTTGTTTGCTGGTTTGCGCCAGGATTAAACAAAATCTACTAAACAGATTTCCACAAAAATGGATGGAGGATGATTCTAAATCCAGAAGAGACCCCATTAACTTTTGATGCAAATCTTAGAAAGGACATTTTCTCATATTTCTCCTGAAATAACGCATGGATCTTGATAAAAACAAAAAAAAGGTTTTGTATAAGGGGGCTGGTATGAGTACGATTTGATGCAGATCAAGTTTACAATTTAGAGTACAGGGTTATCAAGTTTGATGTTAAACACGCCTTGATTTAATTAAAGAGGACTGTTGGGTCTTGGTGGTGGTATGTACTCTACTGAGTGCCATTTTAGTTGTCTATGTGTTTTGTTAAGTGGCTTGACTGAAGGTAACGTTTAACAATTAGTCAAAATATTGTCCAAAATCCCAAAGAAGCAAAGTACAATTCCAAATCTCAAGAGCTGCATTTTTGAGAATTTTTTTGGCACAGACCCCAGCAAAAATATATTAATTAATCTAAATTCATTAAGCTTTATTTTTTTCTGTGAAATTGGAATACAAACTATTCCAACTAAACCCGGGACTCCTATGGCAATCACAAAGTAAGATTTGTATTATTTTTTTTCAAGTGGGACATGACAATAATATTTCCACACCAACATCTGATATCATGCGCTACACACATAATAGAGTGTTGTTTCAGATATTACCGGAAATGTATTAAATTTGAGGATAACGTTTGTCCGATGAAGGCACTGAGATGCCTTTTTCAGTGTAACACATTTCTGGTACTATAGTGAGTGACTGAGTACTTTCATTATTTATCAGAGAATTGCTTTCAGCTCCCTCTGATATTTGTAACCCCAAGAGGGAAGCAAGTAGCCACAGGAAAAAAGAAATTAGCATTTGAAAAAGAAAGAAAACAATTAATCACTGGTTCAGGCCTCCCACGCCTGAGCCCCTGCTTGGCTGCCGAGACGTCAGCTCACCTAACCACCATCAGGGCTTGTGTGTGGGTGCGCTAGACTGGCACAAGCTAAAAGTGAGCCAGCCAGATATCTTCAGCTCTAACAGCTTGGCAGAGAGGTAATTGAGGCCTTTCCATGCTCTCGCCATCAGACAACGTTGAGTATTGGAGTGCGTGGGCGAGTGGAGGCATGCGAGGCGGCTGAATGGCCGCCGGAGCCCAGATGACAAGGAAAATTAGCAACCTGAATGCAGGTTCTGGGAGTCAAATTAAATCCTGTCTTTAACGTCTGAGATAAATGCACGACAGCGTATCCGGATGAAACATGTAAAATGTCAACACATTTAGCCAGCCATGGCCTTTTTTTTCCCTAGTGTAAAAAAATATGACTGTAACAGTGGATCCCACTGTGCCACTCTAAAATGCTGTAGTTGCTTGCTGAGTTTTACACAACCTGGTTCTTATTTTTGTAGTTTAGTGCATGGTTTTAATCAATAATAGCACTGAGTTCACAGATGAGATCAGTCTAAAGGCCAAGAAGCACAAGCTGTCTGACAATCATAAAGGTTTTAGCAACACATATTTGAAAGGAAAAGATGAAGGGGAATGGTACAGTACAGTTTAATATAAACGAGGGCTGTCAAATGATTAATTTTCTTAATCGCGATTAATCGCATTTTGTCCATAATTAACTCGCGATTAATCGCAAATTAATCGCAATTTTTTGGGCACATTTTTTTCTGTTCTAAATGTACCTTAATGTATTTTTGTTCATGTTCTTAATACTTTTAACAACATAAGAAAGGGTTAGGCAAATATGCTTTCTTTATGAAAATGTTTATTTAACACGCAGGAAAATAAAAGGCTCAAAAAATATCCCCTTCACTTTTGTCCTATCGACCAAACCATCTGGCAGTGTTTGAAAAGTGAATTTGCCGTTTATAAGTCCTTTCTCCATTTCCTTGCGCTTTTCACTTTTCAGTCCACCGTGTTTTTCCCGAACCGCCACCCTTGCTTCTTCTTCTTCTGATTCCCTAACTTATTCTTCTGCCACCCCCTGGATCAAGACTACAGGTGCCATCGACAGACGTAAATCATACAATGCGCATTTCTTTTTTTTTAATAGCTAGCGTTAACCGTGCGTTAAAAAAATCAACGGCGTTAAGAGGATGTTGCGTTAACGCGTTATTAACGCGTTAAATTTGACAGCCCTAATATAAACATCTGCCATTGCCAGCAACTTCCTGATTTTTCTGGTCAAAGATGGATTATGACTGACATCATGGGCCCACTCACATTTGGTTTAACCTCGAAATAAGTGGTTTAGATCTTCGTCTCTCGTGACATCTTAACATCTATTTGTAATCCATTTGCTTCAGGCTGCATGCTTCACTTATTGGACCTCTTCATTTTAACAGTGTTGAGAGGCTTGAAGAGATGCGAGTATGCAGTATTTCACAAGAAAAAAAAAGCAAAGTTCAAAGTCTCAAAAAGTAATTTTTTGCCGAATCCTGGTCTTCCTCTTTTGCATTCCAGTAATCATTGAACAACTCGCAGTGTCATGTGGGGTACATGTCCCTCAGACTGAGTAATGCTGGTTTAGATATGGTGTAGACTATGGTATATTGAAAGTTTTTGACAGATATTTGGATTGTGATATGAATCATGATTAGTGATTCATGGAAAAGAAAACTATTAAAATAATCTAATTTGTTGGGGTCTGTACCAGGCAAACATGTTGTCTTACATCTGGAGAACAACTACAGTTGCATTACATTAGTCTCGCTTAATGCACACAGACTGGCCTGCCTCATCTTTCTCTCTTCTCTTCTGTTTTCTCTTTACCAGCAATGATATCTTTCTTCATCTGCAGTAAGTTCTTCATAAAGTCACCCTCTCATTAGGGATTGCATCAACCAGGTGCACTTACACGTTTGTATAAAACAACAACATAAGTAGGCCTGCATTCAACAGGAGAGATTGCATCACCATCAGTGCGTTAGCAGGAGGGATGTAATACCACACAGTGTCTCTCTAGCTGTCGGCAGAGCATGTGTGATTGACAATAGATGGGACAGCAAAGGGAGATTCTCCACCAGTTAATATATCGCAGATGGCGTTGTTCTCTCAGATAGACATAAAAAAAAGGGGGCGAGGGGGTCGAGTGTGACAGAGTGAGGGGTGTGCGAGAGCGAGCCTGTGAGAAGGTGAGGAGCTGTGAGAGGGTTACGGCTACCTTTATGTTTTGGTTGTTTTGGCGTGGTTACGGCCGACAGTAACCCGTACTGTTACAGCAATAAATGTTGGTTTGTTGAACAACACTTCTTTCCATCTTTCCAACAGGTCCTGGTGGATGCTACATTTCCCAAACATGTCATTAACTCACAGAACATTTGACATTATAACAGAACATTACTGCAGGGTCGCTACACTATATATGGAAAACACTGCTATCATTTATTTGTCCTTTATCAAAAGATTACAGCTATTACTGTGGCTAAATAGTCATCTTATTGACAGCCTGGCTGATTGTCTGATCACTTGTGTCTCTTGCCCTGATAGACACTGTTGTACCAGATACTTTGGAGAGTGCTATATTCATAACAAAAACAGTATCAAACCTTCAAAGAAAAAGGAAAACCCCATAACTTGCAACAAACTGGAAGCATCTTCAAAAGATGTCCTTGATAGGAGAAGCTATATGCGTTCACTTACTGCAGGTCTCCTCTGCCTCATCAGAGCCATCGGGACACTCTGGCTCCCCATCGCATCGCCAACGTCCCGGGACACATTGGCCGTTTAGGCAGGCGAACTCTGCTGGGGCACATGTCTTCCTGGCTGCTCAGAGAAAGAGAGAGACACAGAGAGAGAGAACAGGAAGTGTGAGGACTGTGCAGTACGACAGGGTAAGAGCATGGTCATCCTGCAGTAGGGCTTAATCTCTGTCATGAAACTGGCCACATTATCTGAATCCGAGCAATCATCCCTCTCATCAAAGGCTCATCATCTCACATTATTCCTCCGCAGCCCTCTCCGGTGCTCTCTCTCTCCTGATATCCTTCACTAATTATCTCCACTTTCCCTATTTTCTCGACACTCATTCATTGTGCTGTCTCCCCCTCCCTCCATCTGCTGCTCTCCAAAAGTCTAATCTCTCCTTCAGGTTTCCCATCTCAAAGCATTGAAACGGATGCTGATTGCTGAACACTGCCAGCTCGGGGAAGGTTAAACCTTTTACCTCCGAAACCTGTTTACCGCAGAAAGCTACGAGCCAGCAAGGCCACGGGCTGAAAAACATGTCAAGCGTGCTGAGAATTGGAAATCAAAAACATCAGGCAAAGGCCTGTTTAAGCAGTAAGAAGAAAGTGATCGAAACTTTCAACATTACAGAGCTCATCAAAGTTGCTTCCCCAGTCTCACTAACCCGCTGTGTTCAAAGAGAAACGTGTACACAAAAAAAAAAAAACACCTGTAGCAAGGAGGCTGCAAGCTCGGCCAGAGAGCCAGAAGCAGACAGAGGTCAGAGCCATTCAATTTCCTCAGCCTGTTTCTCCTAGAGGACCTGCAGTACAGTCCAATAAATCACTGGCTAAAAAGGCCCTCAGCTGAGCTCTCTGGTGTTGCTACACGGTTGCAACTGTTCCTAAGCTGGCCCCCATCTTGGCTCTGATGCGTCAAATTAGATAGAGCATTTAGAGATGTACGGGGAGCTTAAGCTTAGCTGAGGGGCTGTAAGGAAAGAGAGCAGGCAGTGATTTTTCTTCACTGCTCTCACACTAATCTTACTCACTTCTCCAACACCTGCTCTTTCTTGACCTTAGTATCGAAGGGCAGGAAAGTGCAACTGTTAGCTCAAGTGTTAGTATGAACATAGTGGAGAAGTTATAATTTAACTTCAGTCAAAATATTTTGCACTATAAACATTTGTCACAACTTTAATCAGAAATTCACTTTCATTTCTCACCATTGTGGAATTGTTAAAACAATTTGGAGGGACTCACGCTGGAGGAGCAAGGGAGGCAAGTGTTTTTATTGTCTCGAGAACATTTCCAGTGACAGACACTCATTTTGTGTGCAACAATTTCTGTTGCTTTCCAAAATGGACCGTTCGTACCCTCTTCACACCTGGTCAGCAATGCGGAGATGTGAAGGAGCCACTGAGCTTTTCTCTCAGCTCTCTCTTTTCAACCTATACACGACACCTCTGTCACTTTTAATGTGAACAACAGAATGCAATGCTTTAAATGTCTACTAAAAGACACTGCCTGAAAACATACTCTGCCTTAAGCGAGGCCATTTGGAAAAACTACAAACATTTTCGATTTCCGTATGAAGCAGCCCTTACTTGGACTAAACAAGGAGTGTTTAGACTTTCATGTCTAAACAGACTTTCATGTCTGCTGCAGTGAATATTGTAAAGCTTGTAAATATCAATTTAATTACTTCGTCAAATCTTTTCAGTAAGATAGAGGGTTTCCAGAGACTTTTGTTAATGCAGTTGTTATTCAAGGACTTATTTAAGTGATCCAACTAACCTTACTTTGTTTAAAAGTATAACTACAACAAAAGCAATCAATTAATAACTGTTGAATAATAAATGATAAACTACTTCACACATATACCTTAATATCTCCTTTCTGATTAAAAAAAGCTGTTGTTACTCTCTTCACTTTCATCATTAGTTTGCACCCGATCTGATGTCACTTCAACAACAATATTTTCATCACAGTCAATTTAGTGCTCCAAAGTTTGGGGTCCGTGTTCTTTTGCCATTTTAATCTTTTTCCTTTTATTGGCCAGTCTCAGATATAGCTTTTTCTTTTCTGCTCTGCCTAGAGGGCCAGGATCCTGAAGTCACCTCTTCACTATTGACGCTGAGACTGGTATTTTAGACGTACCACTTAATGTAGCTGCCAGTTAAGGAGCTGTGAGACGTCAGTTTCACAAACTAGAGACTGGCATGCACTTGCCCTCTTGCTCACTTCTCTTTCTATCCTGGTTGGAGCCCGTCTGCGCTATTCTTTGAAGGGATTAGTACACACTGTTGTCAGAGATCCTGCAGAGAGTTTCTTGCATGGAATAGTCTTCATTTTTCAGAACTAGATTAACAAGTTTAAAAGTCCTTTTTCCCCGGCCATAATCAAACGCATAAATGCTGATGCTCCATGCTGATGCAATGGATGGCCTTTCAATTTGCCAAACTTGGATTAGCAAAAAAAAAAAAAAAAAAACACTGTACCACAGCAGCGATGGTTGCTGAAAAACTTTTATTTGCCACAATAATGGCTAGACTGTATTTCTGGTCAACGTCTTGCTGTTTAAGTCATCAGAGTTGTGCTTTTCTTTCAAAAATACAGAAATTTGTAAAACCACACTTATAAGTGGTTATAGGTAAGAAGGTATGGTGCAACAAAAGTGGAAAAATCAGTATTAAAACTAACCCATTATAATAACGGAGTGACTTCACACTCAAACTGAAGGTAATACTTCCGTTTAGTTGGTGCTAAACGGTCTGTAAAAACAACAATTCTTTTATCACATCCACCGTCCGTTATTGCCTCATTTTGATTGATTCAGATAGTAAAGTCTTACCTGTACTACCCACTGAATAAAGGGTAGTATTATTTTAATCAACACACAGAGTTTCATAGGTCTCATATCAGTTATGGCAGCTGGACAGAGCAGGGCTGTTTGGAGAGACATGAGTAACTGTAAACTTTGAAAAGTGAGGGGGACATATAGACCACTATTCTAGTCTCACAACTATGTCTCATCTTTGGCTATCTTTCAACACGCATAAAATCCCTCTGAAATCTAATTATCACATTTACTGTATGGGTCATGTTATCTATGATGTGACTGTAAGTCTTGTTAATGCAGTTCAGATATCATACCAGTTAGCCCGCCACGAGAAGCACTCAGATTAGAAACTGCTTGTCTCTAATTCTAAATCTTGTTTAATTGCCCCATTCTCAATTATCTCTAGTGTCAGCATGGCAAAGTCAAAGCAATAACGGCTCATCTTGCCTTGTTGACGCAACCACAAGCAAATTATGAAATTTGTAATAGTGTCGCTCTGATAAGGACATGTGTTTCAGCAGTAAATGTTTTGATTTCACTTCAAAAATGTCAATTAAGTATCTTCCTCAGAAGTTCTATGAGACCCCATTAAACTAACAATCCTTCCCCCTCTGTTGTTCCTTCACATCTCTCTTCTCTAAACCCCTAGCGTCGGAGTTTGCCACCCAACACATTTTTGTTTGTTATTTTTCTTAGATCAAATAAAGCACAAAGGCTTTCCTGAGTGCATCTTAAGTGCCACCTTTGTCCTCATTAGAGAGCAGGAACACGGGCCTTTGTTAAAGGTGAAGACGGATGATTATGGGGCAAAGGAGGACTGTGACATCCTTTTAACCATCACTTCCCTCAAGTGTATAAACTCATTAGTGCTGTGCTCACATTATGAAAAAAAAACAAAAAAACTGCTATTTCCTGCAACACAGACGAACACATTCGCATACAGTATAAATACTTTCAAATCCTGTTTATCACTCATGTAGGTAGGTGTGGCGGTGGAAGACAGCGAGAGACACACACCGAGAGACCCTGAGGCATAGTACCAAGTTTAAAGGAAACAGAATAATTAGATTCATAACATCCGACAAATCCTGGAAGATTCAGAAATTTCTTATTGAAATAATTATTCTGACTCCCATGAGAAGAACAAAAAGAGAGCTGAGGGCAGAACTGAGAACTGAAGGCGAAGCAGTAGGCGCTAGTGCTCAAGACTTGATTTGATTGGAGGACAAAGACCTTGAAAATCTGGATCCAGATAGTGGCCTGTGCAGGTTAGATGTGCAACTATTAGGCACTTTCTCTCTGGGAGTCTGAGCTTCTTACCCAATCCAACTGAGCTTGCTACTCATTTCAGTGAAGGTCTACAGGGGCCATGGTTCACTTGGCAATAATTACCTAGGCCAGCTCGTGCCATCTGCTTGGAATGACTTTCTGGTTTAATTAGAAGGTTTTAAAATGTTAGGCTCGTAGGGGGGCGGCGAGTGTGAGGGTGGGCTGAAAAGGATAGTGATGGGAGAATGAGGAGAAGGCGATCCGACGGATAGAAAGAGAAGAAATAACCAAAGTGAGTAATAGCAACAGAGATGGAGACTGACACACACAGTAATAATGCTTTGTGGAATCCTAATGGAAAGTGTGATACTGAATAAAAACAGGCAATATTACTGTAGATGGCAGGGATAGCACTAACTGATCATTGATCCCTGTAACTTGCTCTGCATGCATGTAAACCCTCTCTTACATGCACACACACAGACACTCAAAAACTGTTTCTCCCTGTTCAACTATGAATGGAAGACTTTCCCAGCTCCAACACATCTGTGAAAAATCCAAGAAAAAAAACCAAAAACAAAAGCAAAAGCAATCCATTGTTGTGTGAATCACCTATCGTGAGCATTACAAATGGGATGTGACACAGACAGACTGAGGGCCCTGCACAGGGGAGCTCACCCAGCCATGTTATGTCTCCTGGAGGAGGTACAGTGGGAAGGAGCTCCACGCTCCGACAACCCCACCTGGAGCCTTCTCCTCTGGGGCCCATGTTGTCAACATTTCACCACTTCTAATCCTTTTCATCTTTCTTAAACACAATCCATGTGGCTGTGCATGGTAGACCTATATACAGTATCAGTTTCCCGTCACATTGGGTTGATGTTGAGATTTATGTTTATCAGATATTGGGATGCCAGTTTTCTCACCATATATGTCACGGATGAAGGACTTTCCTCAACAGCAAAGAGTTGTGTAAAAACTGTGATGAATCTGCCTTGAGGAGCTGCTAACCAGCATATCAAATTTTTCTTCCAATGGCATCCTTAGTATTGCTTAACAGAGGAACATGAGACTCTCTCATGTAATGTAAAAATCATATCGGCCAATTCTAAGGCTACTAGTTTTATTCAAGGTAAAACAACGTAATTGATAACCCATTAGCTAACATTAACACTAAATCGCATTTGATTATGTCCAGTATGTTTCACTTCAAGGCTTGAATAAATGTATCGAAGACGTGTGTAGATATTTTAGAGTTAATTTGCACCTATCCTATCCTACTGTGTAACACTATCAAACAGTAATGTTAGCTCTGAAGTTGCTGGATGCTAACGTTAGCTGTTGTCTATCAAATATGTTCTTTCACACTGAAATATGTCCCAATTTCTCTCCGGATTTTGTGTGGCCATTGTCTTTTCAGTTGTTGATCAATCAGGAATCAGTCTGATTTCCATCAATCTCAAGCAATAGCAAGTTCAAAATGCTTTAACATTCGATTTATAAACAAAACAGCACCAACGTTACTGAATTTATCTAAAATCAATCCAAAAGAAAAGTGGTTTCAGCTACAGTCTTGTTAGTTTTGTCAACTCCATTACTGTTCACTTAAAAATGCTGTTAAAGCACACAGAATTAGGCATTATCTTGCAACAATTCACCTTGAGAGTCACATTTTTTAATGCAGGCCAACCCTGGGAGAGTTTCATGTCCGTTCAAGCCATTAGAGTCCTCCAACTTACCATTGTCTATGAGGAAAATGACTGTACTTCGTATGTGGTGCTTATTAGCAAATGTTAGCAACTGAAATGGTGAACATGGTTTACATTATACCTGTAAAACGTAGCATGATACCATTGTCATTATGAGCATGCTAACATTATCATTTCAGCTAAATTAGCACTGCGCCTAACTATAGCCTCACACAGATGCGCACATCGGCTGTAGACTTTTTATTTTCACCATGTGATAGAAAAACATTTTTTTAGAGTCAAAAATAAGTCTAAAATTCAAAACCTCAACCTTATGAAACCTTAGTGTGAATATATACGTGTGGGTTTTAGGTTGTTGGATGTCACTCTTAATGCAACCTGTCAAGACCTGAGCTCAATCAATCATTCAGTGACTCAGTGAGCAGAGTGCCAGACTTCAGTCATCTGACACTCGCTCCCTAAACCCTTTAAGTCTATTTCTTTTACCATGAAGGATATTAATGACAGCTCTTTTCATTTGAAGGCCATGAGAAGCTTAATAGGTAATGCAGTGATAAGCACATTCTCCTGGGCATCAGAAGACAAATGGCCTCATTAGCTCAGAAGGAAGTAGGGGAGTGTTGTCGAAGCAGGAAACAATGTATCCTGTTGGCTTAAACCAGCATGCAAATGACTAAACCTTCCAAAATTAATGGGATATCATGGTAGCATACAAAATGCAGCAAGGCATCAACAAGACCTGGGACACGCTGTTCTTGAAATTGCTTTTGCGTCTGATCATAGCATTAAATTAGGGCTAATTTGAGTTTTGAGGTTTACTCTAAGTGCCAGATGCACTGGCAGACATTTTCTAATATTAAACCTTCAGTAGGAGCTAAGTGACTTAAAAAGTGTCCTTAGAGTAAGTAACTTCTCCAGTTGATTCTAGGTTATCCGTCTCTGAGGAAGAGACTTTGTATTGTGTCCCATCAGTCTGGCCTGTGTGCTGAGCGAACCAGCGCAAACACAAAAAGCTAAACAGGGCTGAGCTCTAACTCATTGCTGTTTGATAGAGTATTGATCTTGCAACACAGAGCCACAGAGTAGTGGCATCTACAGATTAAATCTTTCTCACTCTTGCTCTTGTAGCTTTTTGCCCTTTTGGACAAATTGAGCAAATCAAATGTTGAAGATAAGGTTAAAGGTATGACATCAGATTGATTAGCCTCCAAAGAGAAACCCAAGGTAAACTTACTCAAAAGGTTGTTGTTTTTTAATACTATGACGGTTAGGAAAATGAAACTGACTTTTGACAATTTGCCAGACAGTGTGCAATATTTTAGAGATATTTGGTCTTATTTTACCTCACCTTCACTAGTCTAAAGATGCAAAGGCATACTAATCGTGTACTAACAACCAAGTATATTTTAGGAAGCAGCTGTGAATCCTAAAACAACAACATCAATTTTAAATCAAATTTAAGATGGAATGGGAAGAGACGACAAAGAGATGAAAGAAAAAAATAAAACATGGATTTTGACATAAGTGTTACTAAACAAACACACCAGACACATCAGCATAGCCTCTTAGACATGTCCCATTTGTTGGTTGAGTTGACAAAGATAAATGACAAATTATATTCTCTTCCAATTAAACAAATGTACAAAGGTATCTTCCTGTGGTTTTTCTATTGTTTGGAATCCATTGTATGTCCATACTTCTTCTTTTTAGATTCTTTAATTCTTTATTTTATTTTATTGTATCTGCAGGGGAATCGATGGTCAAGCCGAGCCTTCCACTACGGTGAAAGATTTAGATTGGGAATTTGGAATGACAGGAAAGTAGCAAATCAGAAAATAATCAGGAAATCAATAAAGGACTTGAGCTATCAAGCTGGACAGATTTTTTAAGTCTGTAGTGAGAATGGTCTCACATTGTGATCAATGATAATTGTAATAATGAATGACAAATTAATGAGAATGTACAACTATCAACTTTTTAAGCTGCAATGAAACCTTGTATTGTCCCAGTGTGCATTTTTGCAACATCATATTGCCTCTTGATGTACAGATAAATGTTACTACAGGACAATTAAATCAAATCAGTGGAACTGAAATATGTCAAAAAGTTTTTCCTTACTGATAGCTAATAACAATCATGACAAAGATGGACAGTATGGCTGTATTTATGTAACTCACAAAACCTCCCATCAGGACTGCATCTCAGTACATTTAGGATGTCAGATGTAAGGGAAGCTACTTGCTGTTGCTCACTGCCCAGCTTTTCTTTTGACCTTGTGTACTGATCAAAGACACATACTGTGCTAATTATAGCTCTCAGCCTGCTAAAAGACATATTTTCTTTTCCCCTGTCAGGTCACATTGGCACAAACAACCTCCTGACCAAGGAGGAGAGAGGAGCAGGCTCAGCAAGCAGAGCTCCTTAGTTCCTTCGAGGCAGCATGAGGGTGATTTATACTGAAGACGTTTTGGTTCAGCTCGGCTAAACCCCAACAGATTCTCCCTGAAGTACGACGGAGCAATCTGACACAGAGTTACAGGTGGTTGTACACAGGCGTAAGGATGCCACCGAGTCATATCAACATTCAGAACAAGTCGTTTTTATCAAACTGTTTTCAAGCTATGATTACATTTTTTTATTCATGCTCATGTGATGGTCCACTTCCTTTTGCTCTGCGTGCTCATATGGAGAAAGCACAGGGGCGGACATGAACACACACAGATACGCACACACACACACATAGCACATTGCAGTGAAATCAAATGGACAAATATTGCTGAGATAACACATACATTGGTGTTTCTGCCTTTCACCACATGACGCCTCGTCCATGTGTCTGACCTTCTGCTACTTGCCTTTTTTCCCCTGTGTTTGCCATTTAAGGTAAGCAAAATACGGTTGATTTAAAGCCATATGTCAACATTTTCACACTGTTCCTTCAGACAAACTAAAGACCAGGCCAAAGCTACAGGGGACTTTGATCAAACAAGCTGATGTTTGTTAAAACTGAGTTTGGTCAAGGGTGAAAAGGAATAAACAACGGGCAGCAGACAATTTTTCTATATGCTATTTACAGTTCCCAGGTGTGTTAAATGTACCATAACCGCAGGGTAAGTCTAGTCAATTTGTATTGAATGCATTACGCTAGTGACCAAAACAAAACAAAACTGTGGCACTGTTTTCGTAAAAAGCAGCAGGTTATACAGTCATGTTAAAAATCCATTTTTGAGTTAGTGTTTTTTCACTAATAGACATTTAATATATATCACTTGTATTGAGCTTCCCTGTTTACTGTTCAGTCTCCTCCCATCATATCAGAACTGTGTTAAGTTACTGCTAATGCAATAAACACATTCACTACTGCTGCTGCCTCACATCAAAAGCATTTAACTGGTGCAACTCAGGGTGGTTTTTATTATGAAGTTGCAAACATTTTATCCATGTTGCACTTGCGGTTACTGCACAATCTGATATCACTCCAGGCCCATCACTGCAGCTGACCAGTCACGTTTTTGTAATGTCATAGCTTTGCATCTCAAGGGGAAAAAAACAATAAAATCGCTTTCTTGTAATTAGAAATAATGTTCCTGAAGCAACGTCATGTGATGATCAACATGATGTGACCACCAGTAACCCTGATGTCACCAAATCTACCATAAATCTGAGGGATTTTAACATGAACATGACTGAAGTTGGAATTCATTATAACAAATGATCAAACCATGTTGACCTCTATAACAAGTTTGGTTCACTTAAAGACATTTTCGGCACTAGGTCGCTGTGACTCATGATAGGCTCTGTAACATGAGAGGATGGATGAGAGGAATATAATTAAATAATGAACTGACCTACATTAGCTAATAACACTTACACAAGTTTATTTCCACTATAGGAGCCTGTGTATAATTTTTACCATACATCCCTCTAAGAGAAATTCCATGTGCCATGCAATAAGCTGCTGTAACTCTTAAATGTCAATTTTTTGCTATTGTGAAATGTCTGTGTAGAATGGTTTCCATATCAACAAGGAGGCATCAGGTTCATCCGTGTAGAAAAAGTGCCCACATAACCTATTTATACCATATCTGTACGTATATGAGATCAGAATGTAAGAACAGAGAATAGAGTGAGGTAGGTGATTCAGCCTATGGTATTTCGAAAGCGACATCAGTGATGCAACCTTGCTGTAATATCATCCAATCCTAGGTAATTACCATTTCTACTGGAAAGTCTAACCTAGATTCAGCCAGGCATTTAACGTCTTGTTGCGGAGTTAAAACAATTGTTGTACAAGTGGCTACACAGTTATATATTGAGGTACAGGTTCTTCTCTCTGGGGTGTTCCCTCCATGAATTGCAGCAGCCTGAAAATGATTCACAGGGGAGCACAATCAAACCCCAGGCGTGTCAGAGCAGAGCCGAGCAGACACATATCACTGAGACATGGAAGACATAGCTTCGAGAGAACCGCCTCCAGAAACAGACTACTGGAACCGCACCGGAGGAAGAAGTGATGGCGGAGGGAGTCAACAGCACAGCCACAGTCTGCAGCAGTGCATGAGGTATAAAAAATATATCAAATTACTGAGCATTTCATTGAGAAACCTGTGCTTGGAGTGAAATAAAGCATGTTGGCAGAGGAATCTAATTATGGTGGGCAGTGGCGGAAGCAGGCAAGGTCTTAACAGCGGGTGGTTTGCAGGAACCGGCCCCTACTGCTGTTTCTTAATCCATGGCAGGGGTCAGACGATGTGTACTTTTCCGCAGTTGGAATGCACGCATTCCCAAAATCCTACTTTTATCAGAAAATGAGCAGACAAACAGGAAACTAATCCTACTAGACAGATGGACGGGCCTCTTGGTGGTATGATGAAATTTTGAAAGCTTCATTTTTATAGAGGCCAGCTTCTCTGACAAGTTCACATACCGAAACACAATCCTTTGCAAAAGGAATATTTCAGCATCATTGGCGCAAAATATGCAGATAATGATGCATTGTCCAATAAATAATAATAATTATACAGCACACATTTATAGTGTCATGAGAGGAGACAAGCTGGTTGGTGTAGTCTGTCACCTGCCCCACAGCTTTAGGTAACAAAGTCTCCCTAGTCCAGAAAACAGGCAGACACACAATTTGAGGACGGTTCCCTCAGCCAAAAGACGACACCTCCACTACAGCTCTTCCCTCCAGATTCTCTCCAGCACACTTCAGTGGAAATGGCTCCAAATCAACACGGCAGCCAGATGCTCCTTCTTCTCCTTGCTGGCCTGAAACACAGCAGTCTACAGCCTTGAGTCCAAACCAAGATCCTGGTGAATGTAACTTACATATTCTGCAGAGGTTTAACCTGTCTGCTTTGTGTTGTGCTGTGTGTTATTGAGTCCTGAGGTCTTGTATTTCTCATCACCGTCTTTTCCCCAGAGATGTATTGATCAGACTCTCCGTTTTTTAACCTTTAATGACTCAGGGAAGCCTGACTGCACACACATAATCGTCCTCAGAAATGCTTTGCTTCGCATTCAAATCGCTCAATCCACCTTAAACCTGTTGGCCAAAGTGCCGTCATTTATACATCAACTACTGAGCGGCTCCAGCTGGGGGTAAAGAAGCCTGCTTCAGGCAGATACTCAGATATTCGAGAAGGGAAAAGCAGGGAAAAGAAAAAGTAGAGCACAGATCTCCAGTCTCCAAGGACCACATCTTTAACATGCATGCTATCGCTGCCCAAACCTTTCAGTATTAGTTTTGAAGTTAAAAAGAAATCTGGAATAAAGGCTTTCACAACAAAAGATACAACTAACTTTACAATGTGACACGCCGGTTCACAGATAAGAAGCAGAGGACTTTCAAAGCCTCATAGATGATCTCAAGGGAGACCATCAGTGCTCTGAGTTTATAGTAGAACACAGTGCAAGATCTCTCATTAAGTGTGCAAACGTAGCAAACAGTTCCGAAGATTGACTACAAAACATCTTGAGTTCAAGAAGTTTGGCGCTGACAACCACCATCTGAAGTGTGCCTACACACTCACAAATTATACTTTTGCATGTTCACACACATTAATCTTTCTATTCGCTCTCATCCAACCCTATAGACCTGGGGAGGGGGGGAGACACGAAACGGCCTTTAACCCTCTTTTACAGCAATTTGAGAACAAGTATGACTCAGAAATGAGCCTCTGCACTGCTGAGCCATCAGATGAATAGAAATGAATGAGGAAAATCCCAAAGTGATTTCCCCCTTCACTTGGACAATCTTGCCTCAGTTTCAATGCAGCTGCACACAGGAGACATTCCTCTTAACAATCATTATCCATCTGTCAGAAGTAATTATGGCTCCAGGACCAAATGCTATCACTCACTAATGAGACCTGACTGACACAATCCATAAAGTCTGCAACAATGAAAGGGCTGGTGGGTCTGTCATTTTAAGATGAGTTTGTGATGGGAAGCTTTTACCTCATTTAAACTCAACCAGGTCATGTGCTTTGTTTAAAGCTGATAGATGACAAATACAAAACAAGGCCAAGAGTCTACAGCCATGCTAGCCGCTCTCGAGGCTGTACTTAGGCACAGCCGTTTGAGCTGAATAAACTCAGTATGTTAATGTGCTCACAATGATCATGCTTACATGCTTATGTAAGCACAGCCAGGGTACTTCATCATGTTCACAATCTTTGTTTGGTATTTTTCGCTTGCTACTGTTTGCTTATCATATTTAATGGCAACAGTCCATACAACATATGAATGTGCATATGTGAAGGTGCTCCTGCTTGTCGTTACGAATTTCCCCTTGGGGATCAGTAAAGTATTTCTGATTCTGACTTTGAACCAGGTCACACCACTTGAAGAGATTAATGTTGTGTTAATGACACGTTTGGGCTCTCTTGACCTGCCAATGTTAACAACAGACATTTGTGACTCCACTCTGTTGAACTAGTTTTGAGCTAGTAATGGCAATATCCCCTGACTCCTTTAAAAAATGCCTGGTTTTAAGAGTTGTTGTGTGTGGAGACAACTTAAAGTAGTTTTGTAATCATAAAAAGTGTCTGTCTGCACCAGCATCAGTGTTCCAGTCTGTCCGTTTTCACGTTTTAAATTGTTAAATCTGCTTCCGTGTCTGCAGTGCATCATATCTCCCCACAGCCGTTTGAATACACTGTTTCAACTGATTTCACCATTGACACCCAAAATATCAAAGAATATAACACAATGACCATAAGGATGTCAAATTTTACAAATCCAGTAAACAGTAACCCTATAAAAGCCACTTCAGTGATCCCTGTGGAGAAAGTCCCCAGAATTACCTTCAATTTTCAACATTCAATTTTGAGACTTGTTGCCTTAGGAGAAACTTTATAAACATTGTCAAATGTTGTCTACAACAAATGTGTAACTATTTAGGCCTCCTTGTTAGTTCAGCATTATGCAAAAAAATATTCTTTTGAGTAAATACGTTGTATGGGTTTGTTCCAGTGATGTAGGTGTATATTTGCATATAGAGCATGGAGGTGCGATCCAATCACAAATCAAGTGAGGTTACTCAAGACGCATTTAATGCCAGGTCTGAACAGCCTCTTAAAGTCCTAGATGCAAATAAAGAGCCAGATATTAGAAAGGTATAGATGCATCCTGTTACTCAGTCGGGAGCAATCTGTGGAAAATAGCCACTAACAAAATTGCCCCCTGTGATAATAGCAACTATAGTGACACAAATCATCAGTCTTTTTCCTGTCACATATATATTGACAGGAAAAAAGGCCCTCCGGCAATTTCAACACATACAATCATCAGTTGGCAGGTTTTATCAGATCCCTGAGTGCAATCAGTGCAACCACCAAACAATCAGTATGGGGGGGCATGAGTGAAAGCCCATGAAGATGAGCAAAACTATGGTGTCTGCGTGTTTGTGTTTTTTTTCTTTCTGGATAGTTACTGGCTAGCAAGCAAAACTATTTTGCTGTAATTTCACTGCTTAATACTACTTTTTCCTCTTCTCGTTTTTATTTCTCTGTCACCAATACACCTTCACCCCCTAGAGAGGAGAAGGATCAATCTGATTAACACGTGGGGCTGATAACCCTAACCCTACAATCACAAGGGATTGTGCATTCCCTGCAGCAAGACTACTGGCAAAACTGGAGTTGGCGTAATTCTCCATCAGCGCAGACAACAAGACAATTGTGGTTGTTCCTATTGACCAGTCAGTCATCTGCAGTGTTTTAACTCCACCTTTTAGTTTTGGATCAGAGTACTAGGTACCACAACAGTAGGGTTACGAAAATACAGAACAGCATGGAACGGTTCTTTCTGGACCATGCACAACTTTTTGATACTGGAAACTGAAAAACAACCTCTCTAATGTATAACAAACTGAACTGAACTGAAATGAACCAGACTGTTTGGTGGAAACAAGGCTTTTTATTCCCATAGCAATAGGAACACTATTGCTTACAACCCAATTCCCATAGCATGACCGTCATGGTTGGGGTTAGGTCTTAGGTTAAGGTAAGGGAAACACACAAATCGATATCATAATACTGGGTAGACTTAGACAGATGCAATCAAGATGTTTATCTCCTTAACATAGACACACACTGCAAACGCAATTGGCTTTAAAAAAATCACACCTAGACTTTAAAAAAGTGAGACACATGTAAACTGGGCCAATGAGCCGTAACAAGAGCTAACCGTCATGGGTGTGTATGTGAGATTTGTCTGCATCCAGACAGCTGATCTTAGGCTATACATTAATCCATCAAAATGCTTATGGGCAACCCAAAATATAACATTACATTCCTGGTTCTTGAAAGTCTTCAGAGAGGTTGATATCTCTTCCCACTACTTTCGAGTCTTTTTCCATTATGCATCTCGAGCTCACAATAGATCTGGATTTAAGAGCAAATGCTAAAAAGCCTCTTGCCACTCTAAGTCAAAGGCAGCCAAATGCATTAGGAAAGCCTATAGTCACTCCTGTATATGGTAATGTGTGCCACATTGGATTATACTGTCCGTCTACTAACCCAGGGACTGTAATGGGAAATGGGAGATTAGTCTTTTACCCTGCAAAGAGAATGAGCCTCTCTCTCTTTTCTCCTCTCTCCTTCCTTCTCCTTCTTGCTCTTATTCTTGCAAAGACCTGACTCCAATAACACAATACCAGCTACAGACCAAATTTTCAGAGAGACCCTCACTGTCCTGAAGACTAAGGCATTCAAATTGGTGTGACAAGACACTGAGAGCAGGATTTTACATTTCCCACCGCAGAAGTAAATTAGCATAACTGTAATACTGCCCGAGGTCAAATTTCTTGTTCTAGAAAATCTGCCCCAAGCAATGAAGTAGCGTAATTAAGAGACAGTCAGATTTTAATCCCAGCTGCCGTTTGCCTTTGAACATAACCCGACAGCTAGATGCAAACACCACACACACTCGCACTAACGTTCACCCACTTCTGCACGTGCGCGGGTACACCTTCTGTTTCTCCGCCTTTCGAGCTTCGTACTTTGTCTGTTTTTGTTTTTAAATCGTCTTTCACACAAACAGCAGCCAGGAGTCAGGCAGAAGGAACAAAGTCGCAGACAGCTATTGATGGACTTTGTGAGGGCCGGCATCCTTTAGTGCGGGCCCACCAAATGCCTGCTGGCCAATCAGTGAGTCCAGCAGCCACCCACTTTAGAAAAAGATTACTCAGACCGTGGCGAAAGGCTTCCCTCTCAACACCAGAGCTGCTGAATGTTAGCAGTAGAACAATGCAGCGACTGTACAGGGTGGGCACATCACAAAAGCTGTTGCAAGTGATTCTATATTAAAGGACCCATTCCAGCTCATTTTGAGGTTCATACTTATACGTTGGGTGACAAACAGAAAATGTTTACAAGCTGCAATTTTCGATTTTCTCAAACTGTCTGTTGCTGCAGAACCCTGTGGATGAACCATATGGAAGTCCTTACCTCTCGTTTAAGGCACAGCTTCTGAATACGGACTGTGTGCATTTCTCTGGGGATATAGCAGAGTTGATACTTATACACATATGTAGAACCTAGCGCTGCTATGTGATAATAAAAAAAGATATGGAAATCACATTTTCTATAACATACCTAATCAACTGGAAACCCTGCAAAGGTCACATTGATAAAAATTGTATGCGGTGAATTTTTAATAATATTACATTTACAGAGCTGCAGGGAAAGATACAGAATAAAAGTATCTATTTTCAATAGAGGCATCATTATGATTGTGAATAAATCATTTTTAATTGTCTGCGTAAGAATACTGATGATTGGTTCCAGCTTCTGACAAGGATTTTGTTAGAAGCTCATTAGTTATGTCTGCTGCTAAGCACAAAAATACTCATAACAGATAATTTAGGAGAATCTAACTGACAACCTATGTTTCATTTCCAATTGTGAAAATTTTGAAACAAAGTAGAGGGAAAAGGTGTTGGTTCAACCCATTTAGATTCCAAACACATCAGACATAGTAAATGTGAAAGCTTTTTTTCAAATTCAGCTCTCCTGAAAAAGAAGTTGAACAAGCTTTTTCTACAAAACACTTTATCAAGGGAGTGTGAATACACATTGATGCCCTGTGGGTCAGGAGGGTATGTGAGGTCTGGATGTGTGTTACTATGAATTCAAAATGTCTTTGAGTTGTAAACACACCATGTAAATTATTAATAGTCAAATCCAACCACCATTTATTCCTGTCGAGACACACAGCACACTCTCTTCCTTTTTGCAATGCAAGACTATACATCTGCATGTGCTGCATATTATATCAGTATGAGCAAATACACTGCATCTTCGAGTGAGTGTCTTTCTGAGAATGCTGAAGGTGACACACTAACGACGCTCTTTACTGAGGTTTCTCTCATGCATGTTAAAGCTGAGATGGCTCCACTAAAAGCACGGTACATTTGGTACACATCGGCGATCTAGCATTTCGGTTGGCCTCACTTAAACTAATAGGGTGAAGTGAAGTGATTCATTAGCTGTTTTCATAAAATCTTACTCAGGTCCCAATGCACTGGAGAATTTAACAGCAGTGTTGGTCCACATTCCTGAAGACCAAAATGTCACAACACAAAATGGATTTAACGCAGCACCAGGTAGATTGATCAGCCATTCCTCCTCACAAGCATTGACTGTAAATGGTACGGGAAAGGGGAGGTGGCTTTGGTAGCATACGATAACCAGTAGATTAAGATTTTGAAGACTCATGGTAAAACATGTTGAAGTCATCTACACCAAATGAATTTCAAGTTCCACAAGCCCTTAACATAATAAGATTATATGCGCATTAATGTCAAGATCAAAACCTTATTTATACAATGCACTGCGTGAGATGAGCTCGAGCTTTCAGTTGCATAAGGAAATTTAATGAAGCTTTATTTCTGGTGCACTTTTGCTGCTATTTCTACCCTGAAATGACATATGTGGTGCCGACAGTCAAAGTAGGCCATGGTTCTGGGATGTATACAAAGGTGAGGTTTCTGCTGCATGGATACAAACAAGTAAAGGGCCTGTGTGGACCACAAATGCACTCAGTAAAGCAAATAATTCCACCAAAGCCCGACAGTCCACTATAATTCAATCAGGCCTAATCCAGTATCAAACTTGATAGCCCTGCTTCACTCGAAATCGTGAACCACCCATAACTGCTAAACCATGATTTAAGCAGAGGAAATCACAATCTCTTCAAAGGGATCTGCATCGAACTGTACTCACTCATAGATAACAGCCACCTAAATACTTGGCCTGAAGAAATTAACGAAAATGGTAAAAAATGTTAAAGGAGACCTTTAATTGGTTCATTTGCTTTCCTGTCCTTGAGTGTTTTATATATGTTCCCACGCATGTAAAAGTTCATGAACGTTAAAAAGGCTGCACAGAAAACACTGCTCCATAAACACCTCGTCAGCAGTCCTGCCTTGAATTCTAGGCTCAGGCCTTTGTGAGTGGACCAATCAGAGCATTCTGGATATTCGGGAGGTGGGGCCTGAAAGAGACATGCAATACAGCTCTGCAGCACACAACAGTAAGGATGTGTTTTTGAGCACTATAGCGTGTAACCCAAAATAAAATCATGAACCTGAAAAATGAGCATATGTCTCCTTTTAAATAAAGTGAGAATTCCTGGATCCATCCCTTTAACCGGATCCGCACCACTAGTTCTATTCTGAGCTGAGACTAATCCGCAATCCAAGTTTCATGGAAATCCGTTCAGTAGTTTTTGTGTAATCCTGCTGACTGACAAACCAACCAACCAACCAACCAACAAACAAACAGACATGGATGAAAACACAACCTCCCTGGTGCAGGTAATTAGTGATTTTAGAGGTGGAAACTACAAAAGCATCCCCTGTACATAATGCAATCTAGTGCAATAATCCTACAATAAACAGCAGCCTGTCTGTTTTGTTTATGTACTCTATCATATATTATTATCGTATTCTCAGCTCAATTGTAAATACATTATCAATACCTAATAAAGTAAGCATGATTTGCCATTATTTTGACTGATAGTAAAAAGACAGAAAATGCACTTCAAACAGCGCTGTAAGTAGAGCAGGAAAGCTGCACGTATGCCAGGTGTTCCCAGCAGTCTGGCTGTCTGATAGGGCGAGCAGATGTTCTGCAATGAGTTGAAGCCTCCCATAAGGATGCTCTGTTTGTCTTCATTGAAACCAAACAGGTGCCATTGGTTTCAATTTTGTAGTCTGGCTCAAGTAAGACTATATGCCGTGTTTACTCGTGGCCTCCTAGCCTCCCTTTCTTTTCAGTGTTACATGATGTGCTCCAGATTGGGCGGCGTGAAACAGAAAACACATCCTCAACTTTGACCTTTGAGAAGGAGAGACTGCAGGTGACTTCTAATAAGCTGCCTGTCTAATTCACTACTCTTTATCTGAGCCGCATCACAACAATAACACTGCAAAACAACCACTCTAAAATCAATGACACTGCAGCACTCTTCATTCCAGCTCCCACCCCACAACCCCCACCCAACTCGACAGCAACTCCCCCCTTGGCTCGTCGCCACGCCGCCTCCTCCTTCTCTCCTTATTTTTCTCAAAGCTCTCCATCGCTCTTCTTCCCCTTTCTCTGCTGATCCGTGTCACAAGGGATTACATCATTTTCCGAGCACGATAGGTACACACAAACCAATGAAACAGTTGTGTTGTGTATCAAGCTGTTCCGTGAGTTCATTTCAGTGTGAAGCCTATGTCGGTGACTGTGAGCGCCTGTATGCATACATATTGTGTGCGCATGCGAGTGGCCGATGGCTATGCATTTAAAACATATCCATCTCTAGGCGGAGCTTGGCTGCTGAGCTTTGATCACAATATTTCCCCTGGACAGCACATGAGGTCAGGGGTAGCCCAGAGAAACCATCTGCCGGCAAATATTCCCCACATTTTCAAGAAAACTTCTGCAAAAGTACTGAGCAACAACCGTGGTGTTAACACATGCAGTCAGGATGAATCTTGAATAAGCATTAATTTCTTATATAGCCTATGATTTAAATATAAGCTTTCTAAATTAAAATAGGCCTGACCTTTCCTGATATGAGATCTGCCTTTTCCTTAAAGGGACTGCAGAAAATCTTTTAAAAGCTTCATATTACACTGTGATTAAAGTTAAAAATGATGGCAAAAGTAATTTCATTCCAAATTCAAACCCACGTTCCGGCCTCAGCATTTAGGAGCATTCGGCAAATTGGGTTTTTGCACATTCATATTTATATCAAAACCATCAAAACTCTGCTGGTTTCTCGAAGCTTTACAAAAGACTGATCAGAACATTTCCATTCCCTGAGGATCCTACACAACCCATTTCATGAGTGCATAATATAAATGTATGACTGAACATTTCGAAGAAAACTGAGACATCAAATGGTCTCTGCTGGTTTAAAATACAAAATTCAGAAGACTTGCTGGGAAAAAAATCAGAAGACTTGCTGGAAAACACTCTGCTGCTGCTCTACTGGAAGGCTCTGAACACAGACAGAAGGTCACTTTCGTCTGTTATGTGATATTCCAGCATTCACTGCGTTACAGTTTCCTACAGACGGTTCTACACTGAGCGGAGTGTCTGTCGCCTAGACCTTTGACATATTTGATCAGCTTATGTAAAAGCGCCCTTTCGACTAATCGGAAGGCTGCTTTTGCACGGACATAATTTGATCGTCCTTGCTGGCTTCTCGCACTTAAAGACCTACAGCTGAGTAAATTAGTCCAATTCCGATTTCTATTTGCTATCATTATTCAGGTAATGCAATGTTTGACACTATTAAATCTCCATTAAACCCTCGGTTTAGCTCATAAAGTCTGCATTTGTGTAGAAACCGCATCACAAATCACACCTCGACAGGGAAGAGATGCTAATCACACCTCGACAGGGAAGAGATGCTAGGAAACAAATAAAGAGTGACTTAACGTAATGAGTATTTAAATTTAAATTTGCAGTAAGTCTGCACAATCACAGAGGAAATGGAAGCACCAGAAGGACCCGGGGTGATCATTCCCGTCTACGTGTATGTAATTGGGTTTTCCATGAAATTAGGCAGAGGTCATGTCAAACAAAGAACTACTCTAACCTCAATGCTCAGTATTATCTCTTATTAATACAGTATGTTCATGATATTTACTATTAATAATGTTAAGAGCAAATTCCTCATTCCCCTGAATTTTGCACTAAATGTGATGTGTCATTAGGGATTGGTAAACCTCAACTGATTTTTGTTAGAACTGTAAACTGATAACTTATGTTATGTTATGATATGAGAATGTTGTGAGCGTAATGATACCAACGCAGGTAGTCGACATAAATCAATTAGTTGAGATATTTCTCAAGAAAATGTATCAGTTTTTTCATCAATAACAGCAATAGTAATAACAATTTTACAAGAATAATGTCAAATATTTGAGGTCTCCACCTTCCAGAAAGTGATGATTTGCTGCTTTTCCCCATTTTGTGTCATTAGGTAAATTTCTTTCCCACCATCTTTATGCTTATTGTCAATTTTTGCATTTACATTTTTTTTAAAATAAACATTGCCGTTTTTATGCTTAGCTGGGGGAGGAGAGTGTCATTGAAACAGACTTTATGAATGAATCATAAACATTGTGACATCATTTTTTTTACTTGAGCCCTAACTCCACAGAAGAGACTAAAAGTTGCCATGCATGAATACATCAGATCTGTGTGGAGCCATGATGAGACTGTAAGGGTCTCCTTAAATTAATACATGACACAAGCAAAGATGTCATATTTCCATCATGTTCTCTGCATTGTTTTCCACATTTTCCATTATGTCAGTCAGGAACACTCTCGTCATAGGTTTGCCATTGTCTGCAGCAAATGGAAATACAGTTATGCTTGGCACTGATGGCTCAGGCTTTAGGCACTCCCTGAACTGACCAAGCAGCATGCTAAGACAAAACAGGGCTTACACAATGCAGAAAACTCTCCAATGTATATAGGAGTGAGCCCTAAGCAACACAGTGAATGCTGTTTTTTAACCTTGAGCCCTGATAGGACTCTAACCAAAAAGGTGGAGGCTAGGTGGTGGTGCAAGCTTACAAGCAGGTGTGTGACCAATTGGTAACAGTAGTCCAGTCGACAGGCTGTCATCTGATTGCAGCTGGGCGTACAGCTTCCGTGTCCTGCATTAACCAACACAAAGCTTCATTTTGTGAGTTTTGACCTGCACTCTGTTACTCACATCATCTCACTGTGTCGTCATCTGCAGCAGATGAATGGCACCCAGCTGGAGAATTAGCACCACCAACTGTTACTTAACAGTTGGTGGTGCATTCATTTGAAATTTCTTTTGTCAATTTTCTGGAAAGGTTGTTAATATTTGCAGTGATTTGATGGAAATATGGCTATTAGAATTAAAATATTTTCAGGGTGTTCGAGTGTTGGTTGGACAATGCATACATTTTCACAGACTTAATGTTTAACCACTTGCCAAAGACAATAATTAGAATTGCTCAACTGCAAGTGAAAATAACCAGTAGTTATAATAGTATTGAATAACAGAATTATTGCATCTCCCGGCCCTAACTGTAACTGCATCTAGTTGTTTACTGTCTAATCTCCTCTGTCTTCATACCCTCATGAACTTTTGTAAGCAATGCATTGGCAGCAGAACATTTCTGGCCGGGCACAAGGGGTTTTACAGGTGCGATGATGGTAGAGACATGCAGACAGGCCGAATGATTTTCAGGCAGTGACAGCTTTCATGCAAAGCTTGAACATTGTGATGGTGGCAATGTAATGAGTCACTGCATAGAAGAGGAGCAAGAGGAGTCCTTTGTTGCTACTTCTGTGAATGAGGGTGACACTCATAATTCATCCAGCTACACTGAATCATCAATAAAAAAGGGAAGAGACTGGGGGCTTTAGTTGCTGTGTCACAGCCATTTGCTCATCATTTCAATTCACTACCACACTCGCTGCTGACGCTCTCTGTTACCCTGGCTGGACTTCAGAGTGGCATAATGTCCTGTGTAGGTCTGTGATGATGAGTGTGTGTACTCATCCAAGAACGGATAAATCAAAATAAAGTGAGACTCGCAGCCGCATTCGGCCAATCCCAGCATCCCCCAAGCTGTCAGAAAAGATTCACTGGCATGCTTGTTGAGTCACATGAAGTGGCATTTTTCACGGAAATGAGTCACAAGTTGCAAAGGGCCACAGTTCTTGCGATGTGTGCCAGCATCCTCCCTTGTGGCTCTGTTTTTTTCCTGACAGTGATTTTGGATGAAAGGCGCTGTCTGCCTGGGTGCCTCTGGCCCCGCGGCCTGGGTTCGCAGAGCAGGCAGCCTCCCTCAAACATCCAGCATGTGTCTTATCGATTTTCAAGGCAACCTGGGTTCATTTCACTGCCACTGCTGAATCGCTGTGACAAAAATTTTAGCAACGAGTAGCAGCGTCCAATGTTACATTTTCATGGTTGGATTTTCAGCTCAGTTCATAACTCATCGAGGTAACATTTTGCCAGATGCGTACAGAGACTCTCTTCATTCTTATACATTTACAACTGTCAACTGGTGTGAATATTTGAATGAATTTCCTGCTCTATGTCTGCATCTTTTATCTTTTACTTGACATTTACTGTTGTGTTTTAACTGCACAGTATGCAATTCCTGCACAAGGGGTTTCTCAATCAAAACAAAACAAAAGACATGAGCAGTGTAGGATCATGGGAGTTGTTGTTGTCTTAATTTTTAAACAACCACCATTGCAGATAAAAGGAAATCTATCTGACTTGTCTCAGGCTGAATTGAACTGACAAGGTAATGTACTAGTGGTGGACTCAGGATGTTTGAGGGGCAGGGAGCTGGGGCACCAGCACACAGAAAGTTGTGATAGTGAAATAGTTACAAACCTTGGTTAAGATAAAAAGAATGTATTATGAGATTGTAACAACTGCAACTATGCAATAAAACACATGGGGAGCTATTAACTATTTGACAGAAAGGGCACAGTAGAGAGCACTTCCTGTTTTATCTACCATAGGGGCATCAAAGAGGCCACTTTTGCAGTGTTTTTTTAATATGGAGGCACCAAAGACGTCAATTGCCTGCCCCCTCGCTTGAGTCCACCAGTGCATATGATGCATCATCTGGTGTTTAACCAGGAAATGTAGCAACAGGTGCCCAAATTGCATAAAATCCTGGATTTCTCTGGGTTTGAACAATGTTAGAAACCTTTGGGATTAGTTAGATACACAACTTAATAAAACATAGGAAAGCCTAATTGTGACATTTTTTAAAGCAGAACGTTGCATGTGTACGTGTAAGCACCCTGTAGTTCTGTTGGAGTAACTCACTTTGCAGTGTTAATTGACCATCATGGAAGCTCTAAATCTGCAAACAAGGACTATAAAAGGGGAAACATGAGTCACCCACTTAGTATTGACGCACATAACACAACATCTTGAAATCTGTTGGTTTCAGGGCAACTTTAAAACGATTCAAGTAAAGGTACAAAGAAGTTGAATCAAAATCAGTTAAAGTTTAAGGCAGGAACCCAGCGTTGAATTCACATAGATTATTCAGTTTAAATCCCTGTGCTGCACAGACTACAGTTTATGCTGTTGTTTTATACCACAGCAGTATTTCAATGATTCAAAAAAACTAAAACAGCATTTTTCATGAAGCAAGACACACTTCTCAGAGTCCCCCTAGAGAAATTTCTACTTTTTTTACTTTGAAACAAACATATAATTTCTTAGAAGTCTAATGTTAAAAATGATGAGAGTGGTGAATAAATAAATGACCAATGAGGGCAAGAGGCTGTGGCTGAGTGATGTTTTATACCCCCACATTAATCTCCCCCTCCCCTCTCCCGTCTCTCTGGCTCATCCTCTCCCTCTCTCTCTCAGAATCTTTGCTTAGCGACACGCAGTAATCTGAGATAATAGCTCAATTGCAGACTTCTTAATGATCACTTTGGCGAGCCGGCTTTCAGACATGCAGACACAGGGCAGTAGGCCAGTAGGGCCAGCGACCAATTCAACAGACACGAACACAGCTGCACGCACAGACACACATGTGGATAGGGACTAGACTTGGACTGTATCAGAGCGATGGCCTCTGAGAGTTTTCCAGCATCTGATGCCAATAGATGCAATAAGCACTAAATGCATCATGGGAGAAAATGTTTAGTCACTGTCTAGTGGTCAGATTGAAAGCTGATTTAAAACCTCATGAATACTTTATTAACTACTGGACATATATGTGTCTAACTGCATAAAATGCTTGATGGGTAAAGGTAAAAAGATTTCCGCATGTTTTTATTAGGCACCTATTTGTGCTGTGTATCTTGTTTAAAGAAAAAACTTAAATTAAATGTAATTTTTGCTAATAATTGCTAATTGTGTAGTTTGACTATTTATTTGGTCGGAAAGTAGCCATAGCCTGATGGCCTCCACTTTATGAGAAAGATACAAACATTTAAGCAGAATACGTAACTCCATATACACAAACTGACATTTTGTGTTAACTTGTGAGGAAGCTGAATTCACAAGATCATGTGACGTGAATCAATCTAAGCTAAGCTTCAATCTATGCATTTGTGGCCAAATCTGAGGGATCTGGACCAGTCACTGTCCTATGAGGAACTACTGGCAGTTAGGACATGGTTTAGGTGTGACAACCAGCAAGTGAGGAGATTGTTTGTTTGAAAACAACAATGGTTGCTCCCCTAGAAGTTCGTGTATATGCTGTGATAGCATCAGAAATGTGGAGTATATTTCTTTGAAAGACGAGCAAAAAACAGCAATAGGGTTGCAATGGAACATGAAGAAGTTAGATGTAGAGCTGCAGTTAACAGGCTGCACACCTCTAACTTCTCATTGAAGTAACCAACTCCTTTTCCCTCATTAACATTATCAGGTTCCCGGTTAGCATTGGGTTTAACACTTCTGCTGTTGACTCCTGCAACTCTGCTGCTGGCGCTGCTGCTCCACAAGGTACACGCCTTCTGCTAGTGTTCTCCAGCTATGTCATATGGGTCATTAATCTGATTTTATAGGTGTCTCTAAATCCTTGATTCAATTTGATTTTTTATTTTAAAGCCACGATTGTATTATCTATTATCTATCTAAACTTTTTTTTTCCAAGACTGGAAGCTATGCCACTGTTAGTATTCCACGGCTGGATTTGTAAAGATCATCAGTCTGTTGTCTTGATGACCTAACCAATGTCATTTACATGTTCGAATTCTTTAAAAGAAGGGGTATTTTACAACAGCTTGATTTTATCCTTTTGTCTTTTCAGCAGGTTAGGCCTGGGAAAGTTCAAATAATGTTCACCCAAAAAATTTATTCAAATGTTGGACGAAAAAAAGAAAAGAAAGACCCTTCAGCAATTCAACATTAAACAACTAAGATAGAAATTCAGTTCAAAGTTCAATTTCTCAAGTCTGTGCAGAGAAAATTCTCTTCCAAAACAAATCAATAGAGGACCACTGAAGCTTCGAGGTTGTTTCCACAGACATGTCTAATAATGGTGTTATTGTCTTTTGTGTGCAATAGCTGCAGTATCATTATACTTTACATTTATTCATAGAAAAAAGAGAGAATTTAAATTTCAGTTCAGTTAAACAAGTCCATGATATTCTCATAATGAACTCAAACTTTGAGAGCTACTTGCTCATGAATGAAAAAGATCAAAGGTATAGATAATAAATAAATTCAACAAGTCTTTCCATAGAAAGTTTGCTTTATCCGGGCTATTAAAAATTGGTGCATTAATTAAGGCTCTATCATGATTATGTGAACTGCAATGGGGAGAGTTAACAAGACATAAATTGACCACAGACCCAGTGGAAAACAAGCATCATTGCGTGGAGAGATAAAGGCATAATCCCCTCCACACTGTGTACAGTTGTCAACAGAAGTGGAGATTACGGAGAGAATTTGATAGGAGCACAAACAACCTCGCCGACTCACCCTGCAGGTCAGAATTATTTCTTTCCCTACTTTCTATCAATACAACTCCACTTTCCTTTTCTTATCCCACTCTCTTTGTTTTTCCACATCATCAACAACCGCTCACTTTCCTGCTGTCAAACACATGTCTTCACACAACAAAGACAAGTAGAGGCAAAGACTGCGGGGGGAAATGCATGCTCACAAACCAAGACTTGTTTTCAACACTGATAAATCAAAAACACAAGAAGAAGATGAGTCTCTCCCTTTTCCTAAGAGAGCACAACATGGCGTGTTACTATATTGTTCTTCTGCACTTACAGATCTCAGCAGGCAGCCAAACTTACATTAAATTACCTCACATTTTAGAAAATACTGCTGTCAACTGGCTTGGCTGGGTCGTGTCCACACAAGAAGGAGAAGAACAACTTGCCAGAGCAATGAAAGCAGACCCATACAGCCAGTACTCAAAAAGTGAGTTGACTGGAAGTGTTTGTGCTCCACTCACCCGTGAGCACCTAAGGAAACAGAGTCTCGATGCTGCAGCAATATTCAATGTCAGCTCAATATTTAGTTTTTTAAGAGAAGAGAAGAAAAGAGAAGACATGGCTGATACAGACATAGTAGCTATAATGTAAATACTACAGGGGCTAAATCAGGTCCTAATAGATATGTTTGAACAGAAAAATGCAGGTCACACAGGGGGGCTTTATAGAAATCTAGAAGAGATTTCTGACAGCAAAGCAACAGATAAGCATGAAATCAAATCCCATAATGACAGGCCCACTTGCTTTCAGGTACCATTGAAAGGCTTGATTTTCTATTTTCTGTCATTGTACCTGAAGCATTTTAAAGCAGAAACAGCAGCATTTTACGCTAAAGTCAGCAAGCAATGGTGACCATTGTCATGAGATGTGAAAGCACTCAGAAAGGCTATTGCGTGTTTCAGTAAACATGAATCGGTTATGCCCACTGAAAGACACCAAGGTGCGGCTGCAGCTTAGGAGACAGAGCCGGTCGTCCCTGAATCAGAAGGTCAGAGGTTTGATACCTTGTGTTTGGGCAAGTTACTGAGCCCCAGACTGCCCCTGATGGCTATTCCATTGGTGTGAACATCATGAGGCGCTTTGGTTAGAAAGCACTGTATGGCTCCTGATGAGAAGGTCATCGCCTTGCCTGGCTGCCTCTGCCATCAGGGCGCGAATGTGCGTTTGGACGTGTGAATGTTGCATGTGTAGTTAAAAGCTTTGAGTGCTTAGAGGACCAGAAAAGCATGATGTTTAAGTGCAAATCCATCCATTCCATGGCCTCACAGCGAGAAGCTCTATAGAAAAGCAACACTATGATTTGAGGGGAAAAAAGGTCTAATAGGTTATCTACATGTACAGACAGCGCAAGGAAGAAGAGAAAATCCAAAATTTACAGACCATGTAAGACATACATAAAAGATACATGCACACTGGTTTTACTCTTTCTTCAACTAGTGTCAGATTGTAAGTTGAGTAAAAAGCAGCAGAGGTCTGAACACTGTTGAATGAAGCATTAAATAAGCATTAACCGAGGGAGCAGGGATACTATTTGCATTTCTAAGGTATTGTGAGTTGGCAGGGTTTTGGTTATAACACTGAAGCAGAGGAGGCTGCATCCACTGAAAGGCTTTGGACTAAAGAAATTAACAATGACTACAGGAGGTGTGGAGGAGCGCCAGCAGTTTCAAAAGCGAATTCCGCCTCTGAAGGAGTTGTGCGGATTTATTAGGTAAAAGAACACAAAGCGAGGAGGCTCTGCTGACTCAGCATCACAGAGGAAAACAAAAGAACACTTTGAGCTCGATGTGGCGAAGCGAATTGCCTCCCCGCAGGTATGGATGTTAAATTCATGAACACGGATGAAATGGATTGTTATCATATCCAGGCATGAAGAGGAGAGTCAAGCGGACAGGCTGAACTTTGAGGGTAATGCTGATAGATGCGAGCTGGGTGATATGCCGCTATAATCAGGATGAGGATTAAACAGCAGCTCCATGTCAGAGTTGGCACAAATCTCTAGCAAAAGACTCTGAGAATTCAAGGCGGAATTCTTTTGTCGCCTCAGCTGCTGTCGACTCCAGACAAGGCGGCAGGCAGGGTGGCTCTGCATCTCATCCTCCCCGCGAATGTTATGCAACCAGTAAACAAAACCGAGAGCTACTTTTCCCCTTTCAACTTTTCAATCATTTGTCAGAAAAAGTTCACCGTTGTGCATTCATGCCCATTATGCATGTATTTATGCTTACATGCATTTGGTCCACACTTGTGTCCATGCATGCTCGTGAGAGCAATTATGCATGTATGAATGTATGGGTGCATGCAGCGAGTGACTGGTCAGTGGGGAATAGAGTTTGGATGATGGGGGATGGGGATGGTGATGGGAGTGCAGTCTGGGGGTGGGCTGGTGGGGGATGGGGTTAACGGGAACAGGGTGAAGGATGGAGGAGGATCGTGGTGCATAAATGGTGTGTTACTAGTACGAGCAATACCCGTGTTTTGCACCTGCTCGGAGAGGTTCAGCGACAAGCGCCCAGTCAGGTCGGAAATAAGGTGACACTGGCATGACAAATAAGCAGCTGCGGCAAAGGTTTCTTCCTGTCAGCATATTTCATAAGCATGGTCTGTTGCACACATTCAGTCACTGGATTCCTGGGCTTGGCATTGTGTAGCAAAATAATGCATTGTGAATAAAAAGTGAAACCATCCGTTCAGCCTCTCAGAAACTTAATTCAAAAATGCAGCCACTTCGTAGTCAACAAGAAGCTAACTGTGTAATTCCTGCACGGGATTTGCTGTGTGTACAAACCTAAATCCTCACCGCACTCTCCCCCTGTGCAGCATATGTTGTACAGGTTTACACTTCACCGCACTACGCTGCCCGTCCCTGCGTCTTTTATCCTCCTCAGATGGAGAAACAGAAAAAGGAGTTTACGGAGGTGACCCATGAGAATGATTTTAATAGTAACACATTAATTAAATATTGCCAGAGTTGCAGCAAGAGAGCCTCTCCTCTAAATCAAACAGGATAAAACCTGGACTAATATCCCGAGCGAGAGTCTTACTCTGCCGCGAAGGCCAAGCAGCCTCATCCGCCTGCCCACGCAGATAGAGCCAGAAATGCCAGGAAATGGACGCACGGTGAAGGCCACTCTCTAATATAATGGCAAGTAACGCTGGACTGTCATAATCCTCAACTGGTGGCTTGACAGTAGTGGGTGTTCAGCAGGAGTGTTTCCACTCAGAACCTAAATGTGTCAGAAGCGCAGCTTGATGTAATAAAACCCTCTCTGACAATTTCCCCTTTCATTCATAAAATAATTACTGTTGAAATAAAGCCTGACACGGTAATGATTTCTTCCAAACATCACAGGTTGGTGTGTGTGAGTGTGTGAAGCAATGACACATGAATGTTTCAGCAGCAAAGATGCTCCCAATGACCGCCTTTGCTTGGCACGCCCGAGGACTCTTCCTGCTGGCCTCAGAGAGACGGGGCAACAATGGCAACACCTCCACACTAGCGCACAGAGCAGCCGTGAGGTGGTTGTATACAACAGGTCTGCGTGTGTGGGAGTTTTTGGTAGAGAGAAAACACAGACAGAGAGAGGTACGAGGAGAAACAGAGAGCATGTATATATGCATCCATGTGCGGGGAGGTGCAAGAATTCCTCCCGAGCCACAATTAACCCAGACACAAAAGAACATAGCTGCACGGCAAACATGCGGGGCTTGGATTCAGCTTTGGCACAACTTCACTGGTTTCAGCGCAAGCATTCTTCCAGAATATAGGCCACTGGCTCGCAGTCAGAAAGAAAACTGGAATTCTATTATTTCCGCACAGAACAACACATCCGAGATACCTGTCAGAGCTCTATGCACCAGACCGATGCACCACGCAATCTGTCTCTCAGCTGGACAGCTTTTTATTTGAAGATGATTGGAAAATGGTTCCACCAAATCAACCCTTGTTTCTTTCTTTTTTTTTTTTTAAGAAAAACATGCTTGTTGAGCTTGCTATATTTAGGTGTAGCAGGGATGAAATCACCTGCACACACTCCGGCCCTGGGGCACACACGCGCACACACACACACACACACACACACACACACACACACACACACACACACACACATATATGCCTAATCCCCAGCCAGAACATGGTTTTATTTGTGCCTCTTCGTAAACTCTGGAAGCTTTTATCTCTCCCTAAAAATGAAGCCACTAAAACGCTAATAGAATAGCAAATCCACCATAAAAAATAATAAGAAGTTATGAGAGGACAGAGACCTGAGGGAGATATGGGTGCATTTTTCCGCTGCAGCTCATTAAGACAGAGGAGCTTCTCTACACTTTCCAGTTAGGAGCAGGCCATTACGTCAAGCTCTAACAGACAGCTGATGGAGCAGTCGCAGTACTGTCTCTTGATAATATCAATGGTATAAATCTAATTAGTTCAGCCAAAAATGAAATTGGCCACTGACTACTCTAACACATGCCAATGGAAAGTCAGGCGAAGTTGTGTAGCTTCACAGCAAAACAGCATTGGAGAATTCTCCTAAACAACTGACAGGGATATGTTTAAAGAAACAACCAAATAACTAACCGAGACCACACTGTACAGCTCGTCCGCTGTAAGCCAAACTGATTTAAAAGATGTTATTCACAACGCTGACTTGGGGTCAAGCTTGTGCATCCACTCCGCGGGCATGAACACTCTCAGCTTGGCAGCTACAGCGAAGATTTCTGCTTTAAACTAAAGGGTTAAAAACGTTGTGTCAAAACAATTTGGGGAATTCTGGGCTTCTGCCGAACAAGGTGGCCAGAGCCATTTCACGTTTTCAACCCGTTGTTTTTTTAGGTTTTAAAACAATTCCCCAGCTGCTGAAGATGTTCAGCAGAACGCCGTTTCGCTGTGAAGCCTCAGAAATGTTTTGTGGACGATAAAACCTCACCTGACCTTTCCATCGGCATGTGTGGGAACAACTAATGGCTGATTTTCAATTTGGATGAACTTATCCCTTGACTTTTCTAACATTTTCAATGCATAAAAAAAAAAAAAAAAAAAACTATCTAAGATAATAAGACTACAAAAGGTTGATTTCATGGTTTAGTGCACATTTTCACACATTGTTCTGAGCGGGTGGGAAGAATGAGAAGGGAGGAGTTGTAGTGACCTACTAATGGTTTTTTTCATCATTTTGAGCCATGCTGATACTCGTCCAAACAGCTCGTTTCCTCTTCATCATGACACTTGCATAACACTTCACCCATCGCGTCTTTTTCACAGTTCACAGATCGTGCTTGTCTCAGACTTCCGCCCCCCAAACACTGATTTGAACACTTACGACAGTTTTCTTCATCACTGTTGTCCGAGCAGTCGTCATCGTCGTCGCACCTCCAGATGGTCGGTATACACCTTTTGTTGTTGCACTGAAACTGTCCATCCTCACACTCATCCGTTGCTGGAGAGACATAAACAAAAACAAGAGGGGGGATGAGAGAGAGAGAGACAGAGAGAGAGAGAGGAGCGTCCAGATGGATCAGTACACACAGCTGAGGAGCAGTAACCCGCTTGTAGTTCAACTGTCATTTGCAAATGAATGCCTCATTGATATTCAGCGTTCATTCGGGTCAATTGGCCGAGGCGCTGTGAGCGTCATGGTTTGTGCTTTTTTTTCTTTTTCAGTTATTGGTCGACTTTAAAACGAGATGGTCAGAAAAGTGTTGTGGGAGCAGCAGCAGAGGAGGTGGAGGAGGAGGAGGAGGCCCCGGACATTATTCTCCACAATGTGAAGACAAAGATTCAGTGTGGGCTGACGTTACTATACTACCTCTGATGCAGTATGGATGAGACACATGACAGACACAGAGAGAGGCTGGCTGGCTTCTCCCACACTCAGTCCCCACACGGCGGTTAACCACCTAGCTAACACACGTTTACATTCAGTGAGAGGAAAGTCTTCTTTTGTCTTCTTTTTTCTTTTTGTTTCCAGCACCGGCAGCTCTCACCTCCACAAATACACACACACACATCATATATTTCGTTTCACTACCGTCTCACGCGCGAAGCAAGAGAAAACAAACACTACTGACCCTCCGAGAAATGAAGGCTGAGGACGACCGAGTGGAAAAGTAGCAGCGTCCTTATATCCGTCCACATTTCTGAAGCAGGTGATGGAGCTCATTCACATCCACAAAACAAAGCCCGGGAGCCGCTCGTGTTGTAGCGCTGCTGCTGCTGCTGCGACGCTGCTGCCTGGCTCTCCGCCGTGAAACACCCCCCCTTCCTCCTCCTCTTCATCCTCCTCCCTCCATCACCCCCCGCCTCACACACACACACACACACACACACACACAAGCACACACACTCTCCCTCCGCCTCACTGGCTGCCCGGAGCGTGACGACAGCGCGATGGGCGGGGCCAAGAGTAGAATATTACTATTACATTACACAGTAGTCTTGATGACTTTGTTTTCATCTGCTTCTCTGTTTAAATGGTGAGATTATTGCTTTAACATCGTGCCACCTACTGATGCAGTCTCGAAAATGGAAGAGAACTGAAAAGAAAAAACAACTTCACGGTTACAAATGTTAGAATGTGCTTGGTTATCATGGACAGGTGGGTCACTATGGGACAGAACATGCAGGGCTGATGTGATGTTTTAATTAAAGAAAGGCTATTTAACTATAAAAGTAATTCTCGAGGAGCATACAGTGGTTGATAGTTGATTGCTAAGCCTCATTCCCAGACCGTCAATGCTTCTGGTTAAGGTTCCGGTCAGGTCCCGATGGCCAATACCTGATTTGGTATTTGATTTCAGTTGGTATTTAATTATTTGACTTCCTTTTCTTTCTTTCTTTTGTTTTTTAGCATGGATTGACTCTATCACTTTGGATATACAGATGATGGATGGATGGATGGATGGATGGATTGAAAGAGACTCAACAATTCTTTCTACAAAGGTTACATGGTGTTGGTGTTAAGTATTGATTCAATACTGAATATTTCTTGATATAAGACTACATTGTGATGTCTCCCCTTCTCGTTTAATTCACAAATTTCATTCAATCTTTGTATTTAAATATTTAGAATTGTAAAAAATGTTTTATGTTACACTATATTTGGTGATTGCAAAGCTGATATCATACACAGTCACATAACAGAGTGCTGGGGTAATGACGTATTTTTGCGTACTAACCGCCCTGGTAGCCTGGACAACAAGTCTCTGGGATTTGTCAAATGGATATTGGAATTGGAGCGGTGCTAGTTCCCGGGTCAATAATAGTCATGCTATAAACAAACTACATCCTGGTCATATGATTAAACTTGAGTAAGATTCTGACTATACAAAACTATACACACTTAACTATAAACGAACCAATCTAAGTCCACCCGTGAAGACAGAGTAGATAAGTGTTTCATGTCCCCGACCACTTCTGTCATCTCATTCAGCCACCTGTTAGCAACCACCTTTTTTTACCTTGTAAAACAAACAAAGCTTGCGTTAACCACATATCGTATTTCAGCTGTCTAACCAAAAACCATTCAAAAAACCTGTTGACTGTGAGACAAAAGTGCACAAAAGCTCATTTATTTCCAGGTATTCCAGCGTTAATCTCTGCTGCACTACACAAAAGAGGTAATCAGCAATGTCTGGATCTATTCGAGGCTCTTCAGACGCACAAAGTTGTTTTCAGTTACACTGCTGATTAGACCTCTAGTCAGGTTTAAGTTGGGAATCACATCATGTCACCAATCTAAGGCATCTAAGGTGTAATTTGTCTTGCCAGGTGAAAACAAAGCTAACAGGAGAGTGAGGGAGCTGTGGATAAAGCAGTTTGTACACAGCACATATTTTGTCTTGTCTCAGAGTAAGAATAACCGAGGTGTTTTTGATTACCTTAGTGATGGGTGTGACAGTGAGCTGACACAGAAGCAGCTAACTGGGACTCAGCCATCATTAATTTCATTATTTACAGCTGTGTCTCAACGTGACATGTCAATATGTCTACAGTGAAAATACCTGGTTGGCTGGACTGTGGGTTTGCAGGGACTTCAGTATATAAACTATTTAAAATGTACTTGGCACAACCTCTAATGATTGTGAACAACCTACTGACATCTCTGACTGAAAAAATCTGAAGGAAATACATTTTTTGAGATCCTCCCATCCTGTAGCAACACTTAACTTACCGTTGCCAGGTTAACACTATCAGGGCCTTTTAGTTCTTTATGAAAAGAACGAACCAACAAGTTCTGTCGTCTTCTGGTGCGGCCGCCAGGTGACATGGCTAACCGTGGAAAAATAACAAGTAGCCCAACTGCTGGGTTAAATAAGTAATATATTTGACATCAAACATCTGTCTTTGGTTTTATACCAGTGAATATGCAATATTCTGGTTGCAGATCTGCAAACTGATCCTGGAGCAAACTAGTTAATGTTAGCTAACAACACTGTACCACTAAGGTAAGCTGGAACATGTCGGTTGTAGGCTATAGTGCTAAATACGCTCATCATCTGGTAACTTACCATTACAAGAGAAAAACTTCCAGAGCCTCTTAGCCTCTTTTTGAAAAGACAGAACCAACAAGTCATGTTGTCTTCTGGTGCAGCCGCCAGTTTGGAGGCCAACAGCTGAAAAATATCAGGTAGACCAACTGCTTAGCTGAACAAAATAAGTAATCAAGCCCCAGGAGGGCTTGGCTGGGGAAAAGCCTGATCCCTGCAGCAGCCATAGCTGCCTTGAACAGCAGGCCCCGCTGATCTGTCTGTCCGCTATTGTGCTGTCATATAAGTTGTCTTTGTTGTTATTGTTGCTATGTATATCTCTTTTTTTTTGTTTGTTGATGTGTATGTAGTGTCCGTTGTCGTTGAAGATGTGTAATGTACTGTCAGTGAAGACAAATCTCCATGCAGGACAAATAAAATTATATCAATCAATCAATCAAAAAAATGCATTTTGATGCAGAATTTATCCAGAAAACCCATCGTTTTTTTGTCTTCTTTATTGACGTTTTTAAAAATACTGATCAAGAAACTACAGCCGTATTTATACGTTCGTCAGTGCGAGTGAGAGAGAGGGGGCCTTGGGATGGCCATGTCACACCCACTGAGCGAGCGAAATCAATTTTACAGCATGACATACCTGTAATAGATGGACAGCGGTGAGGACTAGCAGGACCAGATAGGAGGGGATCAGGAGGTCAAGCAATTTTGCACCCCTGTGGTGTTTTTGTGTTCAATTTGCGGGGAGTAGCCTAATTCAAAAATCCCAGCTAGCTTGAAGGCCCACTCGGGGCTGTGCCAGCGGATCTTTACAATCCTTCGAAAAATGTAGAAACGATAGAGAAAGTATGTCTGATGGAGAGCAGGTAAAAGATGTGGCACGACATGGCTTCGGGGAGGCAGGGACCAGCCAGCGCTCTGTGTTCCACCTGTTTCAGCATCTACACAAGTCTGTACAGCACCGTATCCTGTTCAACAACCCCATTATTAATATACCCCCCTTCTTGCAATAATGTGATATGATCCTCATCTATATGCAAATTATGCAAGTGTTAAGGTGAACCGCAGGCTATACGGTTTCTCAGAGGCAGCGGCAACAGGAAAAAGCCCCCTGTACCTCTTTCATTAACCAAACTGCAGCTTTATTGCTCTTATTAAACACAATGAGGTATTACTCGTCGGCAGATAAAAGTGCATCAGTAGTATTTACAAGGTCTGGTGGCTCCGAGCCAGAGCAAACGAGGCTGTCTTTCAGAACTAGGCCACGACCATCGCTGACAGCATAATCAGTCATGTTGATGGAGATAAGCCGAAGGATGACATAATCCTCCTGCCAACCTCTACATATAGTTAATACACGAGCAGAAACTGGCACACATATGCACACATTTGCACACACAATTGCATTCAGAGCCAATAAAGTCGGGCCACTGAGGAGGAAATCTTGATAGTTGGGCTTGTTGTCATGGTTTCACGGCAAGCATCCAACGGGAAATGAGGCGGCAGGAGCAGACTGAAAGTGGTTGTTGAACAGGTGCTCAAATCTGTTTGAGGAATTATTGTCTGAAAATGAGCATGTTAGCATGATCAGCCAATGCAATATGAGCTCGTTCCAGACCTGCCCGTAACAAATCCACGTTCTGAGCTGTGACCAGGGCATTTAGCTGCAGAGGGAAATATCCAAACACAGCACAACAAATGGCCAATTTTACTGAAAAATTCCACATCCCTTCAAGATTTAATCGCAACACTGCAGGTTGTCAGAGACAGGGACTTGGGAATGTAATGAGTTTTTTAATTTCTACAGTCTGCCTATTATACAACGCAAACAGACCAGCTGCTCATAGACATAGCTCATATGCTGTAGGTTTTGCACTTTGAAAGATAATCATAACATGTTAAGTACAGTATATATTTTCATTCGTGCCCATCTGGCTTGCTCAAGTAAATATTAAAGCCATGAATGTTGTCGTTGCGCAAGAAATGTTTGTCGGTTAGTTGCAAATGTGATTCTCGCCCATCGGAGATAACAGCAACTAAATTGAATTTACAGTCAATTTGCTGTGAGGAGTGAGTCATGACTAAATGAAAATGCTTTTAGCACACTGAGGATTAAGTGTGGAGGCAGGATATATCTGGGAGTGGAAGAGAGAGAGAGATCTTCAATCAACTGAAATGTGAAAAAAAAAATACTAGAGAGCTGATTTGGCACACCTAACACAGCCCATGGTGCTTTAGCTCTCCCCTGGCCTCGATCCTAAGACCTGTACTCCTCTAAAAACCAGGGAGATGCTCCTGTTTCGCTCTTCTTGTGACTGTACAAGCTTTCGTCGAAAACAGTATTTTCAACAAAGACCAAAAGCATTGTTTTTAACACCCTTTACACTCTAAAGACATTCAAGAATAGATAAAACAACAGGCCACCAGAACTTTTATTTTGAAGGTGCATCGTGAAATCAATTGGCAGAAATTGAATATAATATTCACAATGATATTTTCATTATAATCACCGGAAACTAAGGATTGTTGCATTTTTGTCACCTTAGAATGAGCCCTATATATATAGTAACTACTGAGAGAGGGGGTCCACCATGCTCTACAGTAGCCCAGAACGGACAGTTTCTTGTATACACTTGGTCGGAGGAGGTGTGTTCAGTTGGCTGCAATCTGCAACCTCCCCCCTAGGTGCCACTAAATTCGACACACTGGAGAATTTGCAATTTAAACACCTTTAAGTGATGATGGGTGGTGGAGCATCAGTGTGGAGAAATGGCACTGGAAGAGCACCCTAGAGTGTTGTCCAGCAGAAGGGCACACGACAGGTGGTATTTCGAAAAGAGGGAGTCATTACTGGTGCGCTCACTTTTGGTTTTACCTCTAAATAAAGCAGTGTAGATCTTTGTTTCTCGCGGCATCTTAACATCCTCTTGCAACCCCTTGCCTCGGGCTGCGTGTTTCCCTAATTAGGCTGTGTCATTGCAACACTTTTTGGGGGCCTGAAGAGATATGAAGTATTTCACAAGCAAACATCGAAGAAAAGTTCTGCGAAGTCAAAAAAAGAAGTGAAGGGAATTTCATGGAGCAGAATCCTGTATTATTATGCATCCCAGTAATCATCTAACAACCTTTTAGATGAATCTCACACACTCCTGTGGGGTACATGTCCCTGAGGTTGGGAGCCACTGATTGAGTAGAGATGCACGATATGGTCAAAGTTATGTTGCATTAGTATTGACAGATATTATATGATCAACAATGAGCAGGAATCATTTCTGCCAGCAGTTTCCGTTAATGAGGTGACATTTGTTGGTGTCAGTACCAAACAGACGTCTGGAGAACAAGACTTGCAGGTGAGGGCATCTCTGTAGCACTGCAGTACTTAATAAAATGCTGTTTTGTCACACATACAACTTTATCAAAAAGAAAAAAATGCAGCTTCTTTGATTCAGATATTGCTTTATTGCGATCTGAATAATTTTTTAATTACTTGCGCAGCCCAAGTGGGATTATTAATCATTTTGCAGGTATTTGGTCATAAACAAAAGTGTTTAACAATTGGAAGGATCACTTGACTCGTCACAATTCACCCAGAGGGGAACATGAATGTCTGTGCCAAATTTGACGGCAATCTGGCCACAGCATTTGTTCAGATATTACTCAAAGCCACGTGTCAATCAGCTTGTGGCCTAAGAGGAGAAGTCAGCAGGATTCATTGCAATCCGTCCTGGAGTTGGTGATGTAGAGGTTTCTATACCACAGTATTTCCCATGCAGCATTTGTTTAAGAGGTGATTCTTTGCTGAGTAGAAGTTTGTGTGACATCTATTGCAGAAACTTCCCCACAAACTGATTCACTGCAGATGTATACAGTGAAACAGTATGTATTATTCTGCAGAGTACAGCACATGCCACATCAAATCCTTTATCGCTCTAGCTTTTTGACAGGCTGTCTTCAGATCACTGCTGCTACTGAGATTAAGTCACTTCATGACCCATCTCTGTCCCTGCCTGAGGGACATCCAGATAACTGTGTCGGGGTTCGTAATAGAGGGAAAGTTGTAGCGACTACGCATTGCAGGGTTGGTAAGGTTTGTCTCTATTCACCCCGTGCGTCGCATGGCATGGGCCTCTAACATTGGCGGCAGAGCCTTTTCATTTGTCACAGCAGCCACTCTGGATGATATGCCACATCTTCTCCACATTGTGGATTCAGTAGAGGCTTCCATCATCCTCACATACAGTCACAGCAGTCATGGCAGATCTTTTTGCATGTGAGCAGCATTTCAGTAAACAGTGCCTCCCACATCGGGCCATGTTTCTTATCTAATTAAACTTTAGGGGACTTTTGTTGATCATGCATACTGTTTTTTTGAGTCGTGCTCTGCTTTATGTTCGCAAAGCTGCAGAAGCTGGCATCAACAGGCTTCATGGTTCAGTTACAGTGCATCCTCTGGGCCTCTGAGCGTTTTAAAAACTAGGTTTTAGTACCTTGCTCAAGAACACCTCAGCAGCTGCTGTTGACAGATGAGAGAGCCACATTTGCTCAGCTTCCTCCCACCTTTCACCAGCTGGTTGAGGGGAAACTGGAACAGCAATGCTCTGGTCACAAGCCCTGTTTGTCTAACCCAGTGGTCTGCAACCGTGAGATTAGTTCATCCTCTCTGGTTGGTGCTGCACCTGTCGGTTAAATCAGCTGCTGGAGAGTCGGGCCAGAAAGAGGAACCGTTCACACAAATCTCTCTGTGGCACATTCTTGGACACCGGTTTGTCAGTAGGCATACTACTGCAGGTTTGTGGAGGCCGCTGTCTCTGCTCAACAATCCCCCAGCCTCCTAATCTTAACCATAACCAATGATCACTTTTTTGACGCTATAAGCAGAATTTAATCCCTCCTCCACACACCCAACACAGTTTAAAGAAATACAGTAAATATGTAAAAAAAAAAAAAAAACAACTTGTAGGATGTTCTTTTGGATGTTCTTCTTGAATAAGTGATACTAAAGTATGTATATAAGCTTATTTATTGGTCTTTTTCAGGATATATTTGTGGTGTACATAGTAAAATATGATAACATAACACAACATTACATATACTAAGTTACTCAAAGGTGCAATTTGTGAGATTTGGCTACCTGTAAATTTATCCTGAAAAGAATAACACCAGAGTAACTGTCATCTGCTGCTAACTGTAGCTGCCATTAGCTAGTTAGCTCAATTAGCTGTGTGGCTAGCAGTCCGGACTCGGAGCTTGGACCACTGGGGAAGTGTCGCTGTCTAAACCTATATTAGTAAATTTTTTTATGTTTTCAACTACAATTCTTACATATTGCACCTTTAAATAATTAAAAATTAAACAGACTGTTGTGTGGGTCATTAGTAGAAAAGTTATCCTCTGCCACCAGAAGATTGATTACACACATTTAATAGTGTTCTGTAGGCCGACTTCAAGTAGTAATGTGTTACATAGGAGATGCACTTTTTACTCCACTTCATTTGACTTATACTCATTTTGTAGATAATAAACACAATATATGATCAGCTCATTAAATATGATGCATTACAAAGATTAAAGTACACAGCAGCATTTTTCAATTTAACTACTTTTAAAAATTAAAACTTAAAGAATTAAGACCTACTTGCAGTGATTACTTTTACATTGTGGTTATTGCCGGGCTTCTGTCCAAACATGGAGGCTGCTGCCCTCTACAGGCTGATCTACAGCAACAACTACACATTCGGCATGGGAATACAGAAACCATATATAATTGTAAGGTTAATGTGTTATTAGTGTCAGTGGGACAGGTCAAGATTCATTTAAAAAAAAAAAAACTAACCTGTTGTATTTAGATGAATGAAGTGAACATTGCTATGCGCAAAACATATAGCCTTATCTTACACTTTATTTCAAATTAGTATATTTATGACTGCAGTCAATTGATGTGGCTCTCTAAATTCAGTTTGAAATGAATTCAACTCAACCTTCCACTTTATTTGTCACTGAAGGGCAAATGCAGATAGAATAAAAAGGACAAAAGACAAAAATACAGACGCCATGACACAAACAACAACAATGTTATCATATACAGGCCCAAGCAACACTACCAAGGTCAGCCTAAACATGCAGCATTGTCACAATCCACAAAGTACAAAATTATTACCATTATCAACATCCCTAGAGCATTAACATGAAACAGAGTGAGGGGGTTAGCAGTGATTGACAGGATGGATTTTGCACTTTTGCAGTACCTGTCTATTGTACGGGTCAGTGTGGCTGCTTTGCTGGACACCTATGATGTTGCTGCTGAGCCTTCACAATTTTGGAGAGCTCAGTTTTGGCCTGGACTTGGTGATTTCCAAGATTTAATGAGAATGTTGAAACAGATTTAATGTAGGATTTATTAAACATAGTCGCGATGGTCCTATCCTAATTGAATTGTGGCGTTGCTTGCCTTTTAGGTAGAGCATCAAGTACCAAGGTACTTGTAGGATTCCCCAACTTCTTCTGCCTGCCTCATAATAAGGGTAGTAATCTGAGGAGCAGAGGGCTTGCACCTGAAATCAATCATTTTAAATATTGGCTTCATTTAAAGTGGCTGGAGGGTACACTTTGGAATCACGGCTATTTTTAGATAAATAGACTTTTTGGACAACAGTGACAGCGAATGCCGAGCACATATGGAGTGAACTTCAGGCTGAGCTGCATCTATAATGCCAGAATCAAAGCAGCCTTTCATAATTTATAAAAAGCAGACTGATTTAACCTATATTGTGCTCAGGAAGGGCATCAAGCGTAATTCATTTCCATATCTGTCCATCCATTTCCTACATCCATATTTATCAGAGCCTGTTGCACTCTGGAGTCTCTCCCAGAATTCACCGGGGAAATTACAAGGCTATTCAATGACAAGGCTGACAAACAGATAAACAAACACATATTTACCAGCTGTTCATCAAGATGCATATTTGATAATGAGGTGTCACAGTCATATCGCAAAATATTGTTGTATTTAGTTTGATCGCCGGGCTAATTGCTTTAATTAAGACGGCATTAAAACCAAACACACACTGTATTCTGTTGCATTCAGAAAACAAGATTAAAATAGTCACTCTGTAACTTTATGATCATACAGCACAGACGACAACAATGTACCACAGTTAATAAAAGTACTCAATACTAAGAGTAACTAAAATGTCCTGCTGTATGTCTTGATTTGACTGGACAGTATTAAAAGACACAGAGTCACGTGGTAGTTTGTTGCCACCGTGTGGGTGAATCATAGTGACTGGAGGCGCACCAGTGGGTGACTTCTTTGGATTCACATATTTCTCTTGCAAAAAAAAAAAAATATATATATATATATATATATATATATATATATATATATATATATATATGCATATGTCAATATCAGACTTTTAAACCAGTTATTCGTATGTCATTGATGCAAAAGCAAAAAGTAATATTATTGATATTAGCGAGTCAGTCCAGTAGATGCTTCTGCCATTGAAATGACACTATCCATCCATCCATCCATTCTCTTGTTTTGTTCATATTTGATCCTCCTCATGATATCAAAGTTCAGATCATAATTTGAACCCGCGGTCAGCTGCAACAGGTGCATCAAGAAAGGAACAGATTTCAAGAAGAGATTTAAGGACAGCTTCTTCCCCGGAGCCATAACCTTTCTGAACTCAACACTCAGCAGTGTTCTATACAGTGCAATATAAGCTGCAATATTCATTTATTTATTTATTTATTTATATTGCTGGGTAGCTGTTCTCATTTTGTTGTACATTGTATAATGACAATAAACTCTCTAATCTTCATCTGATTGGCTTCAGTTGAAAGAAGATGAACTTTACACTTTGTGACATTGTCCACTAGGGGGAGAAAGTTAATTTTGAGCTGCTGCCCCACTCTTATTAAGGAAGCCCTCTCTGTGACTCAACCTGCTGAATTTGCACAATAGCTAAAGGACTGCTATGAGGCTCAGTATCAGCACGTCACTGGAGTCCTAAAGTTCTGTAGCAAAGAGATTTATCTATGGTAGCACTGTAACAGAATGGACACACTGCTGAATTTCTTAATTTTGATTTCCTTTTATTTGTCACTTGCCACGTGCCACAATGTTGGACTGCCACTCCAGCCTCTATAAATTGTTACAGGAATAGATGACGCTGTGATTTTTTTAGGGTTTCTGAGTGATCTTTTAAGAAATTAAAGTGACATACTTATAGTATAATATTATAGCTGAGCTGACAGGCGCTTTCCGTCAGAAGTGAGGAAAGCTCGACTGCTAAGAGCTGCAGATTTGTTCAGGTACCACGATGACTCATCACACTCGGTTCAGCATGAGATTTCTCTCCTCTACCTTAAATGATACCTTAAAGCCATTTTTCATTTACATCTTCTCAAAAAAAGCTTCATAGCTGTCTGAAGAAAGGCTTGTAAGCTTAAAAGATTGTATTGAAAAATCTAAATGTCAGGTGTACACAAAGCTGTAACTGATAGCATTAAAGGGCTAGATGTAAGAATAATGCTAAAAATTTCCAAGAAATGACACAATTTATCAATATAATGTGAATAAATATAGCAGTTCTGACATCATGATGTCTTTGTGTTGTGTTGCAGGGATAACCATCCTAATTGAGTAAGCATGCTAAACAGCTAGCTGCAGCCTGTCCTGGTCCAAATCCCTGGGGCTAGCAGTGTAAACACTACTACTCCCCTGGTCCCCGAGCTCCCAGTCCAAACCACTGGCTGCATGGCTAACTGCATTGATTAACTAAGGGCAGCTACAGCTAGCAGCAGATAGTAGTTACTCTGATGATATGCTGTCCCCTATTTGTTTTGGGTATGAATTTGACAGGTGGCCAAGTGTTACATTGTGCACCTTTAACTATGGCTTCATTCTATTTAGTCGTACAAGATAGCCACCATGTATGAAAGAAAGGCCCTGGCACTCGAGCAACAAAATGGAACACACAAAAATGCACTAGCATGTCAGATGTCATGATTCTAGGCAAGACATGTTAAATATAGCAGGCAGGCAAAGTCATGTTAGATGTGGAGACGTGATTAGCTTAGCTAGGCACAAAGACTGAGCATGGAGGGAAACAGCTAGCATGGCTTTAAGCTCACTAATCGAGACATATCTCAGCTATTTCTTTGGCAGAATGAGATTCTTTAGTTTACAATCATTGCCGAGCAATATTCAGGCACATAATTACTTCTAAAACCATAATTTGTTATTTTTACACATCAGTTTTTGTACTGGCTGAACAAACAATACGTAAGTAGTGAGCTTGTGCAGGTTTTCATTTTATTTAACCTTTAGACAGAGCCCTCTGAGCTGTCATCCCTTTCCTGTCTGTAGCTTCATGTCCAACAGACAGTTATGAAAGAGTGGTATCCATGTTTTCATCTAAATCTCCAGAGAGAGCAAAAAAGTACATATTTCACAAAATGTCAAGCTCATTCGGCTAACTAAGATAGCTAACGTTACAGCTTAACTAAATCAGACAACATTTACATTTACATGCCACAGCACACAAGCACCACAAGCCAAGTGCCATCTATTTCTATTATACTGGCGAAAAAGACAGACTTCTCTACTGCCAATATCTAAAAAACAAGACTCACAAGAAAACAATCTAGATGGACAAAGATCAGTACAGGCTAGAGGAAAAATACGTTTTTTGTGTGTGTTGAACTGTGCCTTTAAATTCAAGATGAAATATCCTTGGTCATGGCAGGTGCATTACTGGAAGACACGGCTCAGCAGGCCCCCGGGTCAGTGAGCGTCTCGCTGTGTCCTATCTAAGAGCCTCAGCGTAGTGTGTGAATGACGCTATCCTTTGGATCACAGAAACACCATTATCAGCACGCACTGACATCACTCGGCCCTCCACAGCAGCAGTGCAACACCCCTCCACGGCTCACACACACCACCGCCCGCCTCCTGCAGCACAATCATTGTGTTCAGCGTCCAGCCCATTGTCTGTGCGGGGGCACGCTGGACAATGTCGCCAATCTCTGTCCAAGACCATGATCCAACACTGCTATTGTGACCCGTCTTTTTCCAACTTAACAGGACAAGATGGTGTTCCCGTGTGATTAGAGGAGGGGGGTCCTCTGTTCTGCCTGGCACTGGGGTAGAGAATGTGAGGACGGCACAGATTATCAATCTGTGACGTTGGTGCAGTCACTGAGAAGACATGTGGACGGGCTCCGTGCACAACACACTGTGAGGATGTCACCGTCATCTTGACCTCTCCCCTGACAGTGAGTTTTACACAGTAGAAGTTAAAGCTTCTCTACGTTTGGATCCTGCTTTTCCGCCTCCAGCGTGAAGTCAGGATACTTCTACCATCTACAACATCAGTGGAACATTTCCCTCAAATCTGGATTACTCTTTCAGTCTTTTCTACCAAATGGAAACTGCAAGTCCACACAACTGTTGGATTCCCAAACCAGCCATTGTGATGCTTTGACTGTGTTATGGGAGGCAGATGGATGGACGGCTGCACACGGCACTCATCTGTGCTCATCATCACCAAGTGAGTGACTGTTTTCACAGAGGTTGAGATGGAGCACAGGATGTTCCTGCCCTCATCATTGTCATAGTTAAAAGAAAAATAACTGTTAAAATCTTTTTGAATATAAGTTTACATCCTGCTGTTGTGTTCTGATCACCCACCCAAATTCTGCACAATCTTATAAGGTCTGGTTTTCGTGCTGGATGAGCTGCGATCACCGCCATGCCTGAGATGCAGACTTTCTACCAGCCTTACCACATGCGTCATCCCCCAGTGTTCTACCTGGACCCCAGCCTGGTGCAGCGACGTGTCCTGGATGATCAAGTGGAGCTGTGGTGGTCCAGAGAGCCACGCCACTCTATGTTGTGCTACTGTGCGTCAGTGGCGCTCATAATGGCGCTGGGCCTGGGTGGCGTGGGCCTCCTCTCCACCACCAACAGCCTGTCCGGGGAATGGCGCCTCGGCGTTGGCACCACGCTCTGCCTCTTAGCCCTGGCTGTTCTGCTCAAGCAGCTTCTCAGCTCTGCCATCCAGGACATGAACTGTGTGCATAGCCGACGCCGGATCGACCAGCTGAAGAGCGGCGGTAGGGCTGACCCCGCGCTGATCTTAGCTGTAGGACTGGCAGTGATGCTCTGCGGGACGGTGCTTCTCTGCATGGCCACCATCGGCAGCCAAAGCCATGACAGCAGGGAGATGTTGGTGTCTAGTCTGGTGCTGATGGCTGCTGGGACAGGCATGGCTCTGGCTGTGGTGGTCTACAGCGTGCTAACATACCTTAAAAAAAGAAGGGAGCAGAGGAGGAGGATGTTGTTGAGAGTGAGCAGAGCGAGGACGCTGGGGAGCCGAGCTGTCAGGGTGTTCAGCGTCTCAGGAGGACAAATGAGCCAGGCCAGGAGGGAGGCAACCTCCAGCAGGACCAGTCTGATCTGAATAGACTCAATGGTCACAATCACTCAGAGATACAGGATGAACGATGAAGTTTTGCGTAGCAGATGTGCAAAAAGAAAAACAACAATTTGAATTTATTATTATCAGTATCCTATTTCTTGGCTGTTGGGGTACCTACCTAGAAATAGTTAGAGAACAGAACAGACTGCTGCATCACGTGCATCAACAGTGGCTCAGCAGTCCGATGAACACACCATCTGCTGTGTCAGTAACACTTTATCCATCATTAAATGTGCACTATGAAGCTTTTAACCGAAAGAGTCTGAATGTGAATCTTCATTCTTTGTTTTCAGGACTGAAGACACCGAACGACCAGACTGTTACTTTAGCTCCTTTACTTTTAAATATTTGCGGGACCCCTCAAAGAAGCCACCTTTCTTGCTTCATACAGCGTTCTTGGGACCTTATTTCCCTCTGAGGACTTATTGTTTATTCAGTTATGGAAGTATATACAATAAATATTTCTGAGTTTGTCTTATTTCCAGTTTAATACAGTAAGCGTTACCTTTCTGAGTTTGAATTTATTTTCCAAGATGACATAGTGCACCTTTAATAAATGGTAAATTTAAGTTAATTAAACGTTGGTTGATAGTTATGACAGTGTTACCAAACAACACTTTATAAACCATTTATAAAGTAATTGCATTTTGTAAAGGTGCAACTGATGTTTATAAACCTTAATAACTGCTTAATAAATGGTTTATAATTTAATTGTTTCCTAACATTGGCTTGAGAGCTATTAACTCAAATGTAATTACCTATAAATTTACCATTTATTTATGATGGTTGTGTGTCAACCCAATGTTTACATCCAATCAGACATTACTGTGATGCATATGTACAGAAGCCTACAGATGCCAGTGAGAGAATTGTTTTTGTTGTTTTTTTACTAAATTTGTTTTCAGTCTGGGAAAACATTTCTTTCACTTGCTTTCACAGATGTAAAGAATAATGTATGAAAAAATTGAAATGGGCCACCACATTTTTTGCACTTTTTTTTCCCCCTCGGGGCTTCTGTACATACTTTGTACTGTGTTAATAATAACCATTTGTCTGTTCTCTACCATTGACTCAATGATCAACGTTGGCCAAGTAAGTGAACGAATGAATGACAATGGACTTTATTTATTAAAGTACATTTCTAATAAAAATCAGTCTATACATATAATTGCATTAAAAATCTTTTTTTCCCTTACATGAATACAACTTCCTGCCTCTCCCACAGACCGATCACGTTCACGCAGAAATCTGTAACTTTCTTCACATTCAGTTTTATAACATAGTGTTTTGTCCCATAGTTGTTGATTCACAGTCAAAAAATAACTGCCTACAGTGAATGTGAACACTTAACTTATTCGAGTGATTGGCAGGTGACGACAAAACTTGTCATTAATTAGCAAGATATGGATGATTAAAGACGTAATTTATTGATTTAAAAGTCCCATATTAGGGTTATTTTCAGGTTCATACTTTTATTTTGATGCATTTAATCTACATGCTTAAATGTTCAAAATCTTATTTTTCTCATACTGTTTCTATTTACCCTCTGTCTGAACACTGTATGTTAGCTCCCCTCTCTTTAAAGCCCAGTCTGCACTGATTGGTCGGCTCTCACAGGCCTGAGCAGGCATTGCCCAACAACCAGTTATTATAACCAGTGTTCATCACGCCTGAATTGCTTACTAATTAACTTTAAACATAATACCAACACATATATGTTGTTCAGAAAATTATCCTTAATACAAACAGCAGATACGCAGTGTTTCCATACAGTATGTTTTGGCTGTTGATGTGTAAGTTGAGGCAACAATAAGTAGGTAACATTGGTTAAAATGTACCTGGAGATGAAGGCCAGCACGCAGTAACTGTTTCTTGGTCATACATTAGTCACAGGCAGGCCTGAGCAGGCACCGCCCAACAACCGTTTATTACAACCTGTGTTAAGATGGGGTCAGTGTTTTGTGTTGTGACACCACAACCTTACAAAAGTCCTGACTGCTTATTCGAGGATACTGTTATGAACTGTGCACTTCTCTGTGAGTTTAGAGTTTTGATAGTTTAACAGTATCTATGCCACAATAAAAAAACAAGATGGAAATCTCACTTTCTAAAATTATGGGACCTTCAACAATTATTACAGATATTAGCTTCAATGGGAACAATTTATATTCTTCATATAAGGAAAAAGCAGAGATTGTCTGACGGGCAACCTTTCATTGTATCGGATCTTCTTTTGGGAAAAATGTCACAGCAAGCCAACTTTGAACCTGAAGACTCCACATTTTTGGAGCCATAGTCCAGGTTGCAGATAATATCTATTTTTTATTTACCTACTGTACTATCTAGTCTAAGTGTTCAGTGTGATGTGCTCATTATATGTCACTAAAACGAACTCAGTGAGAAGCAGTAACATTTTTTCAAAAGAATCTATTTACTTTTCTATTTTTTCTTCATTACGTTCATCTAATCAAACTATTTAAATGTTTAAGCAACTGTGGCTCGATCAGTTTTCACATTTATCTTATCATTGACTGCGCATTTTTAGCGTTTTCAACAATAATCAGTCCCTTCAAGGGACATCAGAACAAGAAGTTAATAAAAATTTTGAAAGACATGTGTGTCGTCGATTTATCGTGTGACATCTGTAGTTGTGACTATTCAGGCCTAAGACAGTTATCTTTAGTGGAACCCCACACAGTTCAAAGACACATGCATGGTGTGACAAGAGGTCACAAGTACTTGATGATTCATTTTAAGGTTTCACACTCCAGAGTTTCAGAATCAAGTTCTCTACAACATAATCTGTCTCCGTCATCCTCCTTCTATCTAATCAGCCAATAGTGAACTGAAGATCATCGTCGCTGTCTTCCATATCCTCGTCCTCCCCCTGTTCCTCTCTTTCCCTATCTGCTCTGTGTTTCTCGCTGGCCTGGATGTAATTATCTTCAATGAAGCCATCGTCATCTTCATCCAGCTCTCTGCCAGTCCCTCTGTCCATCCCCACTCTGCCCATCACGCTGCTAGGGAAGGAGGCCTCCTCCTGGCCATACTGGCTGACCCCGTCAGACTCCTGGAGCAGGGAGTGCCTGTAGCTGGCCAGGAAGCGATGGAAGACGCGAAACTTGACCACCATCGCGATGAGGAGTGAGATGGTGAGGATTGTGCCAAGTCCTGCAGCCAGATAGGACCACTCCAGAGACTTTGTGCTGCCATTTGGCCCGGTTGCTTCTGGAAGGAGAGTGAGGAAAGAATTTATTGCCTCCGCATGTAACTATAAAGACAGAGAGGTCATCACCAGTGCATTCAAATTGTTTCCTATAACTGGAGTTACATGGAGTTCAAAGTTCCTGAGGCACGCCTGGTTGTAAATAGTTAGAGGATGGTTAACAACAGAGCGTGCCTGTGTGCTACTTACTTTCATTAGCAGTCTTGTTTAAATTCTGCCCCTCTCCATCAGGTACAGTAGCCGCATGTGCTTCTCTGATGAAAGCCCCGCAGAGAAAAAACACAGCAAAGAGGCTGCAGGTCCACCGGCCCATCGCTGCGTCCTGAGGGAACAACAGAGGACAGTCATCAGCTGAGGATCAGAGGGTGTTAGGAAAGGCACAACATCTTAAATATGAGGGACAAGCTTATTTCTGTACACATTTTAAAAAGAAACAAAAAGTCACACCTGAGTAAATACAAATTTCTCTTTACTGTCCGCCCTGTTTTAATTCTGCATTTTGCTTACATGGGATTTAATCATATCTTCCATTAAGACACATTTGAATTGAAATACTTGATTAGACTATTCACTGCAGTGACTGAGTGCTCAACATCACTGTAATCATAATCATCAACACTTTGTTTGGGGGAATCACAAGACCGAAAAGCCAGCGACAAACGCCCTCCAGAGCGCAATCTGGTAAGCTCTGACCATCATCTCTCATTCCCTGCTACAGGGGTGAGTTTATAGATAAAGCCGATGATTATGGTGTCTTCATCAGCCAATAACTACTACTCTCGCAGTGCTGGAAAGGGCTCAGTCACAAATGATTTGTTTGGAGCTGTGTAGAAGACCTGGTGGTCAAAAATGTTAACCTCTTTATGACTGGCTTTGTATTTTATGTAGCCACTATAATAAAGGAGTGCCTGGATGGCCTCTGGTTTTTCCAAGAGCACCTGACACAGTTTTCATCTACGCTGTATTACACACAGTAGAGCAACAAGTCATCTCCTTTTCTCCCCTTTTAATATAATAGTTTGACCTGAACCAACTGGAAGATGTGTGATTAGATAGTCCTCTTCGGTACACAGGAACTGTCACATGATAATCGGGAGTTGCCAGCCAGGACAGGTCTTGAGCAACGTTCATGACTACAGTCCTGAACTGCTTACTAATTAACTTTAAACATAACATGAACACATGTATGTTATTCAGCAAATAATCCTTAATGCATACAGCAGATATAAAGTGGCTGTTGGTGTGTAATTTGAGGCAACAGTACATAGGTAATATCAGTTCAAATGCACCTGGAGATGGCGGCCAGGACACGCTAACTGTTTCTCGGTCATACGCTGGTCATATGACCAAAACAGACCCAGTCTTGTCTAAACTACATCACTGTGCCGCACACAGCCACACATATGATATGACACACACACAACAACAACAATGTAAAGTGACTTACCTGTACACAAGAGTATAACAAACAATACAGGTGTTTTTCTCCTCCACTTGACTTTTAACCGCTGTTTTTGTCTTCCTCTTCAGCTCCCTCTGAGAAAATAAAGAGACTGTCTGGGCAAAGGTTGCAGCCTAGAATGTCACCCTTCCTGCGCCGTGGCTCAAGACAGAGACGTTAATGAGTAACTTTATTAAGTTTCTCCTCCTAATTCTGTTTCACTCACTCTTCCAAGCTGAAGTAAATGTAAACAGTATTCGGCTTTTCTCGAATTTTTTGTCATATCTATATTCAGAGTATCACATTTTATCGTCACAGTTTAAAGGGGCATTATGCCGTTTTAGAGAAAACAATTCAAACTCAGAATTTTAACATTTACAATATTAATTACTTTATAATACAAACTCAGAAATATATATATTTTTTTCCATAACTGAATAAACAAGCTGTTCTCAGAGGAAAATAAGGTCCTTAGAACACTGTTTGAGGCTAGGAAGGCGGCAGGGTCCGCCACACACAAACAAAGTTACACAGTATGAAATTGTGTTGTCCTTTAAGGTCAGTTTGTTTATTCAGTTTGTTCGGTCATTTAAATGAAGCGAGTTTTGTCAGGCATAAAATGTCTTCCCCAAAACAACAGAGTGCTCCTTTAATCTTTCAAAAGAAGAGGTTGATTATCGATCGATAAACTTAATTGAAAATTCAGTAATGGGGACAAAGAAAGCCTTTGGAGAAATTGATCACAATTGTTGCATGTGCGCTCTGAGGCCAGACAGTGGCACTGTTATCACATAAGACATGATCCTCAGAGTCAACATGCTGTATGTTCAAAAAAAAACCCTCTGGCTGTACATTGCCTCAGTGGATTTGTCTCTTATAAATAGCCTTCTCTCCCCTCTAACCCCTTCCCACGAAATCATCAGGTGCTGTGGGTGCTGTTAAAGAGCAGTGAATTCATTTATTACCAACGCACATTCAGTCATGATTTCTCCTCCAGTGAGGGTGACTAATGTGCCTTCAGAAGAGCCACAAATGTCTTTAAGATTGTGACACTCCACTCAGAGAGATATGATTATCCTCTCTGCATCTTTTATCACCGAGAATAGAACCTGCTTTACAATTTTCCAATCACCTTTACAGTGATGATGAAATGACATGACACAATGATACAATTTTGACTACAAAGAATTCTAAGTGCACAGTAATCACTTTCTTCCAGTTTTTCCCGCAGCTTTGGCCTGACGTTGTTTCATCTCAAATGAACGAGGCGTCTTTTTCTTTGTAAAACTCTTTTCTTTTCAATCAGCTCCTACCAGTGTACAGTTAAGGGACAGCACAAGGGTCACGCGGGAGAGATGTTACTGCATTATATTTCAGTTTTTAAAATCAGCGCTATCAATATTTGTTATGACCAAGAAAAAACAGTTAAAACGACCCGCCCTCCAGTATCTCAATTATGTTGGTACAAAAGCAGAAAGAAATAAACACATTACTGTTGCAGCTTCTCTACCTTCCCCTCTGCCTCTAACAATTCATATACAGTCCCTTAGTTTCCAGTTTTCTATTTGCATAATCAGATGTGAGGACGGCAGTGCAGCCTTGGATGTGAGTGTTTCTTGAACTGTGTACTGTTGCTACTCCATTTACCAGCCCACCAAATTGAATCTGTTCATTGGGAGAGAAAGTTAATTAATTTCTGGTCGTCTCTTCACTTTATATCTGCATGCTTTCTATGTCCAATGTCAAGTTTAAAGGATAAGTTTGCCGAAAAATAAAACATAAGTCATTATCTACTCTTGGGGGTTCCAGCGAATCGGATTACGCTGGAGGAATTCTAAGGAGCTTTTTACAGCTTTTTTTAAAATAAGTCTACTTCAGGTTTTTTTTTTTTAGAAGAGTGCTGCAAAACCATCTCGCTGTGAAGCTCCAAAGATGTTTTGCAAATGACCAAACTTCGCCGACTTTCTATCGGCATGGAGGTGAGAACATAATGACTGAATATGGATTCGTGGGTGAACTGCTCCTTTGTCCTGGTATTAATTGTTTCCGCTTTAAACGAATACACGTCACAATGACTAGTTTCAAATGCATTCAATCCCACTATAGCTTTTATTACTACTATTACTATTTGAAAGACCTTTGAAGGAGCTGAAAAAAACATTTTTGCATAGGGCTTATCGCAGAAGGAAATTGGTAGCTGTGCATAACTGCTCAAAATACATATATTCACCGTAGCCTGCTGTGTAATTTGCCTCCAACAGTGATATGTTTCTATGATGGTCTGGGCTCTCATATGTTTACTGTGCCTGCGTGTGCCTTTCATCCGTGATCATTACTGGACTTCCATTCCTGAAGGCGAGCAAACAAACCACATCTGTCATAATGGACAGTTCTAATGAGTTCATGGTTACAATCCAGTACGCTCGGCCTTTCCCACTCAACGGTCAGTTCTCGAGGCCGCTCTAATGCGTTAACATTAGAACATAGACGTCTCTGTGTAATTGGAAGCACAAAATATGCTAATTGGGGTTTTACCAGTCCACTTGCTCTCTGTGTCAGGAATACATTTTTCCCTCAATGTGCAGATTAGTGTGCAATCAGACTGTCGAAGAAGCTCCAGCCAATTTCCCATGATGCTCACTGTCAGAGCTGAAGCTGAGCAGAGCATCTTCAGCACTTTCAAAACCCGCAGCGCGATGAAACTTGTGGGATTATTCATGTTCTGGGTGCATTAAATCCTTTATCTCGGCCAAGAAAATGAGGCCGTTTGAAAGGAGTGTCTCATGGCCGCCACAATGATCAAAGCCGTTCTGTTTTCTCTCTAGAAATGCCCCTGCAAGCTCTCCAAAGCTCTGCCTCTCTCTCTGCTGAGGGAGATAAAGATGTCCGTCTGACTTTAAGTCTCACTGACCCGTCTAATCTTCTTCTCTCCATCTCCTCAGCTGGCATTTAAAGCGACGGGGAAAGAGGGGAAGAGAGAGCCTACATCATCAGAGTTGCTCAGCTGGATGTGGTAACTACAAAGACAGTAAATGTCTGCTTGGCAGTGTAGATGCTCATCTGAAAAAAAGATCAGCCGGCAACACATGCAGCTCTAATGGCAACAATTGAGAGAGAAATAACCACTCTTTCAGTCATGATTATCACATTTTAAGGATTTAATGGCCATTGTTTTGTAGATAACATACTGTACATAAGAGTGTAAGTGCACCTGAATCCTGCACGTCACTATGTCGATGATGTGAGCTGTGACTTTTTTTAATTCATTTTTTTTTTTTTTTCCATTTTCCACCATCTGATATCTGGCCAGCTCAATCTACCAGTGGAATGGCACCACCACTGCATAATAATCAGATCGTGTCTTTTGATTCACATTTTATTGATGCTCTTTCAAGAGCAGCCCAAATCAGCCAGTATGTACATCCAGGCGCGGAAAAGACACGTGATGACACAGGATATGAAAATAAATCGAAAATGTTCCCTCTTTTCTTTGTTGAATTGTAAAGCGGACATCTCTGCACCACACACGCACACCTGAGTGCAGGCATGTCCAAAGGAACATGAGACACAACAGAAATTCCTCCCGACATTTGAAAACGTATACATGCTCCAGTTGATTGTTTGTACACACATTTATGACAGCACTGTTGAATTAATACAATCATGACATTTCAAAATACCCTTAAGCTACCGTCCTCAAAGAATAAGGGCACTTTAAAGATTTGAGTTTGGTGTGTGTGTGGGTCCACAGCAATGGAGCTTTGTGATGTCTAATGTTTGTCTCTTTATCCACAGTAACACTGTGGAACAATCGGAGCGGTTCAGACAGAAGCTAAACAGCTGGGTGAACCTTCAAAGACATTGCACTTGATGCTGCCATTTGCAATGTGCCTTGAGGTGAAAAGATGACCCAAGCGTACTGAACAATATCACAAAGGATAGTTTCACAATTTTCCATGTCTGTTTATCTGGTTTTGGTCATAACTACTATTCCTGTTTATAGTGGTTTAGGGAAGATTGCTTCCTAATGCAACTTTTTTATGGAAACCCTAAACGGCCGTGGGTCAAATGTATTATTTTTTTCTCAGTTTTCCTGCAATCAAGGGTTAAATTCTATTTGTTTTCTTGAGATCAGGAGTGGTGTATGTCCTTATCACGAGATAACAATTGTTGCTTTCCCCATACAACGAGGTCATTTTCTTATTTTTCAGCTGAAATCAGTCGTGTCAAGACGCCATGTATGCATGCTGGCTTGGCGCTGCTGATCTCTCGAACACTGAGCTTCAAGAAATAAGAAGGAGCAACATTTTGTTTTCTTGAGATCTCTAGAAAATGGTCTTCTTATCTCGGGGAAAAGAACATCTTATTCCATGATAATGGCGCAAATAACTCATGATCTCAAGAAAACAAATAACAATTAACTTGTTATCCCTGAAAAAAGAAGATAATAATACGTTTGACCCACGGCTGTTTAGAGCTTCAGTACATTTCAATATAAAACATGGGACAAAATCCACTTGTGTGAGGTACTGTATGACAACACCACCGCCCTTGAGAAACAAAACAACTAGAAGGAGTCATACACACAGCATTTAAGATCAATAACTCATTATTGATCTTCCTTCTTTGTCCATTTCCTCCATGTCACACATGTCAAACTGAAAATGCAAAGGCTGGTTGCAGATCCCTCTCTCCCTCCCAGCCCCCTCTTCCAGCACTGAGGCAAATTCCTAGCAGATGACATGGCAATAAAGAATTGAAATTAGTTCAATTCTACATATCGGCGGTAGTAAGTTTGAGAAATCCAAAGTGTTTCAAATACCAAATTCTGTTTACCATCACAGCACTCCGACTGTGTGGAAAAAGAGAATTTTATACCTTTGAGGAGATTGCTGATGACCTATGAAGCCTCTTAATCGATGTACAAGTAAGGACAGTAGTGTTTAAAGACAGAGTGGAACCAGAGGCACCAGTCCTTTTAGCAGCATTCAGTAAGCTTTGTGTTTGTCCAGAAAAACCTCCATTTTGACACTCTTATGCAACAAGTATAATGTGGTGGTAAATTCCGCTGTGCAATTTCAGAGCAGAAACTACTTTGAACTTGTTGGGAAAGATGAGATCGTCTCCTCAGAAATGTTCTGCCCCACACCTGGATCGCAAAGTGTCACTGAATAACCTGACCTTTCTCTCAGAAGGTTAACAGCAAAAAAAAAAAGAAAAAAAAAGGTATTTTTCACTGCCTTCATTTTACCCTCATGACTGCTACAGAAAGGAGATGAACTTTTTTTCTCATCTGCCATCTCAAGGGCAAGCCGGCATGCAGACTGAAAAAAGCCAATCGTTAAAACACCATAAGGCGCTGTGCTGGATGGGCGCTTGCTGCTCGAGGTGAAAAGTCTCGTTTCTGTAGCTGAGTAACTTTGAAGGCCTAACAGATGCACTGTGGATGAAAATCAGCTCTGTCGCCAGGATCAAATGTTGGCAGTTACTGTATCTGCAAAACCACTGTAAGTGTCGTAGGCTACATACCATGTTGACATTTCAACAAAACATGTGCTGTTCAATTGCATGTTTATGACCTGACTGAGGGCTGCCACTGTTCGAGCATGCGTATAGACATTTCTAAGTATGACACCAGTTGATTTCTTTTTTTTTTTTTTTTTTTAAGGAAACCTTGGGAAGAATTTCCAGCCATGTTTGTTGCAAAAAAAAACTGATATTTTTGACAAGACCTTGAGACATCTTCAGCCATTTCTGTGGTAACCAAAGCAGGTAATCAAAACACGATCTTTCCCGAACCCTAACCAACTGGACGAGAACTTGTACCTAATCCTATAGTCAGATCATAAGCACAGAGTTGTCGTAACGTAAAATAGAAAACTGAACCCAAAGAAATGCGTCAACCTATCTGTGGTTTGCAGAATTGTACATTGCCGGCATTTATTCTGGCGATTACAAATCACGAATGATCGTAGCCACAATTACATTATCTTTTATCGCCATAAACATGAGGTACACATTAGAAAATACAGAGTTCTCGTCATGTACTTGATTGGCTATTGCTGTGCCATGTCTGAAAAGTTGAGCCAGGTTTGTTTTTTTTTGCTGGATGACCCTGCATTTTTCCTCCCAGCATCGACTCTTCCTCTGCATCATTGATCCCTGCTCTCATTGAAATGAATGAGGGGACTGCAACTTTTTTTTTTTTCCTCTTCAATGCAGGGTTAAAGTCAGCGTAAAGGCAGCCTGAGATTTGGTTATTTTTTACAAACCAAAACTATCAATGCATAACATTAGTTCTGGCAGAACACTGAGGTTGCACTTAGCAGAACTGGTCCCAGCGGGTTCAGTCACGCTCAACAGCGACTGCATTATTCACAGCTGTGTTGCTGCGACCCTCCAAACATACTCATGCAGATGTACAGCTGGATATCATGACCAGGCACCCTTCACCGTTCTTCTGCTAATTACACCTCATTTTGGTTGCGTCAGTTAAAGAAAGATTGATTTGGTCTGTCAGCTTGTCGCTCCGCAGATTCTTTAAGCGCTTCGTAAAAAGGGCTAATCTAATATATGTCGTTGTGAACTGTCAGTTGATTTTGTTCAGTCTTTAGTGTCCGCGTTCAATTACAGGCAAAAATGGTAAAAAAAATGACCTGAACAAAGAAAAGGCAAGTTCCTCGTTACATCTCTGAATTAGTTACATTACGATAATCATTACTATATTCACACAGCGGCCATTTTCCTCCAGCATCAAGCTCAGGTTGGGACACGTGAATGCTGGGTAATGTAATGCTGCTGTGTTCCAGGTTACAAGTTGCATAAACTCATATGACAGATTGTTATCATTTTACAGATTCCCAATTGATTAGCAAATTATTTGGTGGTGGGTAATAACAATTTGGAGGCACATTCGGCCTTTAAGATAAAGCAACATATTTGATTATTCGTTAGCTGATGTTAGCATTCAACAACTTCCCAGCTAACTTTTTACGGTTTGATTACGTCCTGTGTGTTTCACTTCCAAGTTTGGACAAATGTCTCCAAGATGTGTCTTGGAATTTCGTTCCTAATCGTATTGCATCAAACAGTAGTGTTAGCTAGAACATTAACTGCTGTCTAATTGAAGCTAATCGGTTATCAAACCTGGTGTTTTACCTTGAAATATGGTCCGATGTCCCGCAGTATTGAACTATACATTTTACATATAGATGGTAATCAATCAGGAAACAGTGAAAAGATAACTTGGCGTTTTCCACCCTGAGTGTGATGTCACAGGAAAATGGCTGCTAAGTCTGTGGTAAAAACGAGCTTCGACTTCTGGTAGGAGACAGACTTCATTATCTGTTGTTGCAAACCTGTGCCCAACATTCCTACCCAACCTCGAGTCAATACTTGCATGATAACAATCGGTCACTTGTCATAAAAATGTAAACATTAGTCATTGTAAGCATTCAAAAGAGAATCAAAGCTGACATTTTTTATGGGGATCTGGTCATCAGCCTGCCCACAAATCTTTCAGTCCCTGAGCAAAATCTACAGCTGACCTCGCAGTTCAGCCTCACTTGTTTTTCCTTTTCCACATCTTCAGCATCTTTCCCAGATGCACATGAAACTCTACATCCTGAATGCAAACTCGGCTTATGTCCCCAGTTGCACTAGCACATGCCTTCATGATTCCTCATGAGTCTTGAGGCCACTTACGAACCATTTCTCTCCAGAAGGTGGATAATCAGTTTCCATGCGTTCAATTACTCCTGCATGCCGCTGAAGCACTTACTTAGCCAGCCAAGAGTTGGCGAGAAATTTGGTGCATGAGCAAATTCATGAAGGCTTTTCAGAATCGATAAAGCACCGACTTGTTAAGTTTGCTGTACATAGTGGTTATTTTTTCACCAGGTGTATTTAATAATTGATATCTACTGCACTCCACCGCCACAACGCCTGCACACGGCTGCATGTCAGCGACTGTGTTAAAGTGGCCCATTAACAGCGCAGTCCGCCTCCAGATTCACAGCTTCTTTTGACCTCTGGACTGATGGCCCATTTTTTTACAAAAGAAGTCTCGCGAAGTACTACGGGGGACTTTCCACTTTGACACCAGTGAAATTAGCTGTGAAACACCTCTGGAACAGAAGCTCGGGGTCTGGCGGCTGGTTGTCACAGTCCAGCTTCCTGCTCATGAAGTGTTTCCTGAATCCCTGTGGACCGGTGGCACAGGTCCCTCTCGCACGACTGGATCCCTCGCTGGGATCTCCTGCTGAAAAGCACACAAACAATCGCACAGAAGTGTTTTGAAAACCTCGAATTGCTGCCGATGGCAGGAATGTTTGTCAGAATTCCACACACGCACACACATTTCCACACATACCTGGCGCTCTAAGGGGCAGGCCGTTGTCAAGGCGACTGGGTTTAGTGGCTATGAATAGGTAGCACAGGACACATACAGTGACGAGGAAGGCGAGGAGGACCACGGCGGCTATGGACAGACCAACCAGAGCGCCGATACTGAGAGCAAAGGAGAGGTTAAGTGGAGGAACAGGATGATGTGCAGGACGGAAACAAGAGAGTTGACAGCATATAATATCATAAGCTAAAAGTAAAGTGGCACTATGTACTTCATGGAGAAATCCAATGTTGGAATTCTAATATTTCCACATTAATGAAGTAATAATACAAACTTGGAAATATTTTTTTTTTCCCATGACTGAATAAACAAGCTGTTCTCAGAGGAAAATAAGGTCCCCAGAACACTGTTTGAAGCTAGAAAGGTGGCAGGGTCCGCCACATATAACAATGTAACAGTATAAAACTGTGTTGTCCTTTACGTTCAATTTGTTATTCAGTCATGAAAACAAGGACACTTTGTTCAGGTATAAAAATCAGTCAGTAAAGATCTTTCTCCAAATACATCATAATGCTCCTTTAATAACGCAGTAAAGAATCTAGAAAGTGAAGTAGAAAACTTCCCATAATGACAATCTATCCCAAATAAATACATTAATGAAATAGTAATATTTGTGGGAAAAAAACTACAAAGCTGCAATACACACAGATCAGTACACCTGTTGATCCTGCCAGAATAAAACGGCACAGCCTCCTAAAATCTTCAGATTATTAAGGAATTTGAAAACAGTGACAAATCAGTAAGAACTAAATAAGAAAAGAAGTAGAAAACAAAGACACTTTCTGCCACGAGGGACCTGCCCCCTTACCTCAGCCACCACATGTACCCGTACTCATAGGGGAAGAAGCTGTTGGGATCATCGCAGCAGTACTTCACGTCATTAAATCCGCAGCAGTACGCGGCGGTGGCAGCGTTTCCCGCCCTGGGGCACGAGAACGCGTCCACCAACACGCCGTCTGCGCTGTAGTAGCTGCTGCACTCAGCGCTCATGATGAATGGACCGAAGGAGGGGAAAAAGGTGAGAAGAAGAGGGTCCTCAGGGTGGGGGTGCGCCCTGCTGTCAGACCTGCGGCGGAGTGTGCTTCTCCATCAGCTGCGTGAATCCCTGTGAATGAAACAGGGGGAAGAGACAGAGGAGTATTTTGAATCTGAAGGAAGCTGGAGCTCTCCCCCTCCTCCCTCCCTCTCTCTCTCTCTCTCTCTCTCACACACACACACACACCAAAAGCAGAAACACACATGGGTTCACTCTGCTTACTTAATCTCCTTAAGTTTTTTTGGCCCCTGTAAGCTGATTTTGTTGATAATGGAATTTGCCGCTTTACATGTCTTCTTTCACAACACCTTTGAATTTGCCCTTAAAAAGCATTTTGAAGTAGATTTAAAAGGGCGGTTCATCCCATAATCTAAAAAAACACATATTTTTCTCCTCGCCTGTTTGTGCTGCTTCACCATCTAGATTTGTTTCAGTGAGAGTTCTCGACTTTTTGGAGAGATGTTTGCCTTCTCCTGAGTCCAGTGGAACCCGCGCCATACGTTTGAAAGACTTAAAAGGGACGTTTCTTTCCAATAAAAGTAGACCCACTTACTCAAGAGTCCTCATCACCTGAATAGCACTGGCTTGTTAGCTTAGTTAGCTCGCCTGTCATCCAATAGCAGATGCATACTTCCTTCTGTGCAGTGATAAGTTATGCAGGTGTAGATCCATATATAGTCATTACAACAGGAAACTGCTCACAAAAGGGTATATGGATTAAATTGAGTACTTTTTTGAATGTATTTTTTTTTCTTTTCTTTTCTTTTGTTGGGGGGGGGGGGGGGGGGCGCTTAGCATCGCAACCTGTATGGCATCCAATTATAGTATATATCAGAGAAGGCAGACATCTCCGTGGCATGATTTTGGGACGAACTGTCCCTTTAACTTATAAAATACAAACAGTGCAGTGGTGCTCAGGCACAAACTGTACATGTAGTGCGTTCCCACCATCTCGTCACATGTTCTGTTCAGTCAAAATCATTGTGCCTAACTGTGAATGGATGAGCAATATCCTTAGAAATGTAAATGAAAGTTGTCAGTTTCGATTGTATTTCAAAAGATTGCTGAACGGAACTCATTTGAATTCAGTGACAGGAATGTCCTGACACCTCTTCCATTACAATAACAGAACAGTTGGTGGACACAAATAACATGCCGGCGGAATAACAGTCTTCATGATCTAATTGCACTGCGAAATAAAAACAGCACACCTCTCTGTTTTATTTTAGAGTGTATTTTCATGTGCTGGGATCCAAAGTTGTTGATAGATAATTACAGGAGCAGCACCGCAGTTCACACCAGAGTTGTTTTAGTTTGTCCCAGTGGGAGGACTGCAGCAAAGGACGCCCTGCGCTCTTAACCAACTACGCAGGTCTTTCATGGCGAAAACAGACGACGGCTGCATTGTAAGAATGTAACGCATGTTGGTGCAGTGCAGGTGCATGCGGGTATATCGGTTGTCATGACAGGGGGTGTTCATTCAGGGTCTTTCAGGTGGTATTCGGGATGAGCTAACTGCTGGGGATCAGACCATATCACTTGAGAGTCTCGTAGCGTTAGCCAGTCGCCTCAACAACACGATGCCTGAGAGCCATAAAGACAAGGCTAGTAGAGGTGCTCCTCCGCTGTTTCTACTGCAGCCCAAAGATCCCCCTGCAGCCTTTTGGAAAGACAAACAAGATTTTGAGATAGATTCTGCATGTACTGTGGCGATTCTGGTCACTTCCTCTCGCTGTGTCCTCAACTGCCAAGAGGGCAGGCTCATCACGGTTCAGGGGGACATAGATGAGCCTGACAACCCCCTCATGGATTCACCTGCTGAGCCCCCTCTCGTGGCCACAACACCCCTTACCCCCTCAAGTTCTTCTGGACTCCAGTACTGACAACAATTTCATCAGCCTCCCGTTATCTCCAGGTCTTGCAAGCTCCCAGCCAAAGACCTTTTCTGAGCGGACGGGTATTAAGACTAGTTTCCCCTCAGACAGGTGCCAAGAATGTCCTCTCAGGGGACCGCACCAAGTTTATAAGTTGCCTCCCTCAAGAAAACGTGGCTCCGACCACATCCTGACCTCCTGACATCTTGCTCAATGCTCTGCTTGTTGTCCTCACCATGGTCCAGCACACCCGAGCCAAGCCCTACCAGCGCCCGGGCTCTCTGGCATCAGGGGTCCCGGTGGAAGCCACTCCAGATCTAGTGTCCAGTTTCCAGTTTCATCCGACGCCTGGAAGACCACTCAGCTGAAAAATAATTGTGGTCAACAGTGAATGGATGTGCAATATCCTTAGAAATGTAAATGAAAGTCTTCAGTTTTGATTGTATTTCAAAAGATTGCTGAAATGAACTCATTTATATTCATTGACAGGAATGTCGCGACGCCTCTTACATTTCGATAACAGCACATAATATGCCGGTCAACATAATCTAATAGCACTGCGAGGAAAAAAAGCAGCACACCTCTCTGTTTTATTTTCATGTGCTGTGATCCAGAGTTGTTGACAGATAATTACAGGAGCAGCACCACGGTTTACACGAGAGTCATTTTAGTTTGTCCCAATGGGAGGACTGCAGCAAAGGACGCCCTGCGCTCTTAACCAACCAAACAGATGACAGCTACATGGTAAAGATTTAATGCAGGTTGGTGCTCTGCATTCAGTGAGACGTGTCACCTCCAGCACTAATTAAAATCATGTGATTTATGTCCTGATGACCAAATTTATAAGTGTGACTCATAATGAAGGCAATGTTGTAAATTATTACGGTTCTTTTAAATCATTATTTTTGCCTGACACAATTTTAAGCCTCAGCCATGGTACGCCCTCCAAAGTGTTGTCACTTTTTAGATCTCTTCTCAGGACGGTGTCTTTGGATTTGACACCTCCATCCTTGTTGAATCTGTTAAATCTGCAATATAGTGTTATGAATTTAACCCAGAAACACTCAGCCATTTATAAATGGCCACCGAACTACAGTCCATTATTTTTCTTGAGTGTCCAAAATAATATATCCACTAACTATAGAAATGTCCTACAGTGGATCAAAAAAGTAGCAACCATGCCTTTTGAATTACTTCCTGCTGACAATCCCACAATGCAACGCAGTGCTATTTATAGATGCTTAAAATAACAGTTGTGTAACTCTTGACCTTTCAGTACTGACTCAAAATGATGATTCATATCTGTCTGAAGACGTCGATTAAAGGGAGACCTGAGCAGATGTCTAATCAGGAGGTTGAGGGAAAACATCCGTGTTAATGAGGAGCACCTCTCATCAATCGAGTATAAGTTACAGTTCAATAGAGTTCAATAGCCTTAGAGCTCGGATATTGATCGAGAGAGGAGAACATTTCTATTGTGAGAAGGCTAGCTTAGCTCTAAAAATGTTGTTATCTCTATAGTGTCAATATACTGTACGTGCGTGACTATAGTTTGACATTTTGAATACATGTTTGATTTCCAGGATTGAACTTAGTGCTGCCAAGTGAGTCTGAGTTATAGCACAGCAACTCAGCCTTAAGAAAGGGGCTTCACCTGCTCACATAAGCATCTAGCAGGTGTGACTGAGCTACCTCCTCTGGTTCCATTGTGTTTTCCTGCTTGGCTCACGAGCAGATATCTCCAGCATTGCTCTGCTCAGCGATCAGCTCCATTGGCTTCCTTGTCTTCGTCAAATTCCCTCACTTGTGCAAATTAACCTTTTTACTAAAAACCTAACTTATTGACCCCCGCTTTGATAAATAAATCTATTTATTGCTTACTGATGTCTGCGATCTTTCAGGGGACAGTGTTGAGTGGCTGAGACTGACAACCCACAGTCTCAGTATGACTCACTCGGTTTCACTCAGTCTCATTCTGAAAAGCCTCAAATGCGGACTAGCGTCACCACCAAGTCTATGTCTAATCATACTTATTTAAAGGACACTTCCTCCAGAAAAATATATACAATATATATAAAGTATACTGTTTTATACATACTGAACTGGGAATGCTGGGGGAAATCGTAGTGTTGTTTCCTGGCTACTAAGTTTGTGTGCCTCTTAACTGTACCATAATGACAGAGGGGCAATCCTCACATAGTTATGGTAAGAAATCCTCCAAATAACCTCTGACTGAAAGATGTCAAGCGTGAAAAAAATGAAAAAATAAAAGGAATTGGTGAAGAGTTCCTTTTCAAAAAATATAGAAAAACGGTACTTTACTACTTGAATGATTCACCATCACAGTGGTGTTGGCAGATCAGGAGAGGCCATTGTGTGTCAAACAGCCGCTCTTCGGTCATGTTCCTCATCAGAGTCTACACCAAGCATGATTGGCTCAAAAGAGGTCATGTGAGACTAAGGATCTTTAATTTGTTATCCCCTACATGTCAGGAGATGTATTAAATGTGACAGTGTGGACTTAAACCATCCACTAATGTAAGCATCACCATTCTTTTATGGTGGTGGCGGTGCTCTTAAACACGTTGGTCAGGAACCTCCCAGAGCTCATATGATTCACATGAGTTAGATAAATTAGATTCTGTGACCCCTCGTGTCCTTAGGATGGGAACATTGTCATCCTCGGAGGGACCACTCCCATCAGGATAGATCTGCTTCATCACAGGGTAAAGTCGATCACTCAGAACAATTCTGTATCGATTTGCAGTGACCTTTCACTCTCTCTCAGGAGAGTGGACACAAACCATACCAGCATATTGCTGCCTTCTATATAACTGAGTGACCTGATCCCCTCACCGTAGGAGTCTAGCATTCAGACCTGTACAATTATCTTGGTATATGCTCCATATACAATTGCCCAGTTGGTAAGAATATGAACGATGACTCATCTGACCACTGCATATCTGTGCTGATGAGTTTTGGGGTTTTTTTGCACCACTACACTCTGAAATGTACATTCATCTTTATAATGAGGGTTTTATGCACTACAGGCCTCCTGTAATATCCCTCTCTGTGTAATTGTTTACAGGATGTTCTATCTGAGGGTGTGATCACATGCTGCATTGACGTTCAAAGTCACCTCAGCCTCACCTTACATACCTATAATGTACCAGCATCACAGTCATGTGTGCTGTCGACCTTTGCTGGGGTCTTTCTCATGGTTTTCCAGGCAGATGTCACTTTAATCGCTGTTCCTATTGAAGTTGAGCAGTTCTTGTGACTGAAGCTCCTGCCATCCGTGCCCCAATAATGAAAGTAATCTCTCCCCTCTTTCCATCTTGGTACCAAATCGGAGAGAATTATTCCTGCTCACAATTTCTAGGTGCCACAGAGCACGACTGAATGTAAATGTTGTTGTTTTTGCTATCATATCAATATATATAAATCAATATAAAGAAGTTGACCTTTCTTGACATTGTCTGGCACAACCATTGATAGCTTTAAAAACGATACGTCAGGAAATTAAATTGTGTGTGGCTGGCGTTCCCAACAACATTCAAATGATGATGAAATACTTTGAAGGAAAACAAATCATGCTTAAATGGCTCACAGACTGCACTTAGCAGACCAAACACACTCAAACTGACTAAAAGTTGCTCCCTCACCAAACCATGACTTTATATTGGATTAGTTCAGCTTGTTTGACGTTTGTCATTAAATCAGCAGTTAAAACTCATGAGGAGGAGTCTCTCAAAGGTCTTTTTTTCCCTTTGAGAGACTTCTGCAGAGGCTGACTAATTTCTCCTAGACGGCACCACTGTGTTAAATTTTGTTTTGTTTTTTTCAAAATGCGCATGCAGATTATTCAAGAAATGATGTGACACAAGTCACAGCATCATTGTTTGATCAGTAACTGTTATGGGGTTAGTGAATATGAAAACATGACAGATGTTATCACGTTACAACCAACACTGGTCTTTCTGCTTCTTTGTCATATGAAGTAACTGACTTAGTCATCCTCCAGGATCCAGCCACAGTCACATATATTTCATAATCTAGCTGTATCAGATATTTTGCCATCGCACTCGCACTGTGATTTCTGTGTTTACTCTCTACATGAAAGCTTTTCCACGTTTGTTGGGAGGTCACTCCTCTATAGCAATTCCACAAGATTCTTTCATTCCTTTGCATCTTTTCATTGTAAAGACCGTAAAGCCCGCTCAGGCAATGTGATTGTGTTTTTCGGGCTGCATGAATAAACTGGACTTGAGTTGATGAAAGAAAACACGGCACTGCGCACATGAAAGGCCACACGTACGAGTGTACTGCGTATCAAGAATGTCAAAATATGCAATTAGAGGAACGAAAAGGCCCGCACTCGCCATTTATTATGATGCAATTTATGGATTCATGCTGAAGCTGGTTCCCAGGGTTAGGGTTATTGTATTCATTGAAGGTAGCTCAACAAACTTAGCTTAATAACTTGAGGCTAACCGCTGTGAAGGGCTATCAACGCGTTTAGATTAAAATACAAATTGGCTGACACTGTCTGTCATGGTATTACCCCCGCTTTTGTCAAGACCACATCATCCAGACTCCTTCACACTCGGCACTGCGTTTCTTTTGGCCCACAGTAATTGACTGGCCAGGTGTGAAGTTGATGGAAAAATGTCAGGTTGTCAGGAAAAATCAAATGGTATGAATATTTCTGAACACAACAAATTCATTTCAGGGGTCATTTAAAGGTAAAAATGAACTCTCTGATGTTGTTGCGGCACCAAAAAGCCCTCCAACAGCTTACTGTTGATTGGAAAAGACATCTGGTGCTTTACAAATGAGATGAGGTTGAAGGTGGCTGTGGAGGTCAAAGGGTTCGTTTGGGGTTAAAAAGCATTTCTGATGAATGTCGTGCGATGAAAGCATCATTTCTGGAACAATACGAGTAAGGCTAAAATATGTGACAACACGATAGGAAGGGAAGAAATACAGTCGTAGACATCCGACAAAGAAGCTCACATCATATTACAGTAAAATCATTTAGACCTGGAATTGACTGAATGAGCTTTCAACACACCTTAAGCTCGGAAGCGGTCCATCTAATTCTTCACATGACTTCTGCTGCTCCAAAGATGATGTGGATACATGTACCGAATAGGGTTCAACAAAGGGAAAGGTGGTGTTACGCATCGAAGCGAAAAAAATCACGATTCTTCTATGTGAGGTGCTGATATAAATGAATAATGAATCTGTTGGATTGACAGTTAGATAAATAGAAGTAGATAAATGTGCATGAGGATTTTTAATTAGGCCCCCCAGCTCCAGGATCAACGGTTTCGATCCAATAACAAGGCACAGGCAGAACATCCTCCTGTTCTCGGAGACTGAACATGTAATAATCAGCATCATAAAGGGGGGAATGAAAATGTCATATTCCTTATAATCCTCGCGATGAGCATTATTACATCAGTGGGAAGAAAACTGTCCAGATCTGCAGATCAGGTGAGTAGCATCATGAGATTGTTATGTGGAGGAGGATTCATTAAAGGATAGTAATCCTTTCTAAATAAAGAAATTCAGGGAAAGGTGCTGCAACAATAAAAGAATAATCCTGTAACATATATGAAGGAAGGAAACAGACGAGTATGTGTTGGCAAAGTGATCTCATGTCAGATCGCATGATTAACCAGCACTTTCAAGTATGTATTTTGTGTCATGTCATGTATTTAAAAGCAACATTATGTAAAAACTGACACTTTGTGTGAGTTCCCTCCCAACACAGTGCCCTTAATCAATCCTCATCGCTGTCAAGGACCTGCGTGGTCATGGTAACAGTACGTAAAAAGTAAATTGTGAAAAATGCAGGCTTAGGCAGCAAGTGAATTTGGTGAGCTTAAGCAACAAATAGCATCACACCACTGATGTCATTAAAATACACAATGTAAGTTAAGGGACTCCCTGAAAACACAGTACTTCATCAGGGACAGCGCCTTACGTCTGCAGCACAGACAGTCAGTGCGTTTACATGGCACTCAAGAAAACCGAATTACTGTGTTAGTCCGACTATGATCGGATTTTTAAAATGCATGTATACACCTTAGTCTGACTAAGAGTCCTATTGATAGTCACATTACTCCTGCATGTATATGTTCTATCAGATTGGATCGGATTTTCGCGTTCTGCGCAGGCGCGAGATTTCTTTCCATTGGCCGTGAGCTGGAAGTAGACGGGCGACGACGGCAGCGTCTTTCCTCCGAAATAACCGCAAGAAAGAGCGCCATTGAGCATCTAGTTTGTGTAATTATCATGTACACCATATACGAAATGTACAGAGATGTAGCTTCGCCTCGCTCTTCGTACGCAATCTCTCTGGAATGCCGAGGCAGAGTTTGTCGTTGCTGGTAACGTAAAGAGGTCAGCTGGAGGTGGCTGTATTACCACTAGTTGAAATGGGTACAGCGCCACCCATCATACCGGGGTATGACATGCTTCCGCCAATAACTTGATTTTCTCACTGGCATGTATACACGGACAATTGCAGTTGTCCAAATGAGTAGCATAGTTGAAGTTGGCTGTAATCCGACTAAGCTGTGCATGTAAACGTACTGAGTGTTGTGTGCCTGAGGCGCGTTCTCGTTGGCTCACACTGGGTGTCTCATCACTTGCATCTCCAATAAAGATGAATTTTATCTTTGGTGATTATTGTTGCTCCTGTCCAATGTGAAGCCAAAGGTCAATTACACAAAGTGTATCAGACCGTCACAGAGCTCACTGACGCGTGCATTACTACATCCTGCAAAACTACGCCCATCCGGGTGAATCGCCACATTTTTAGGGAGTTTCAATTACGTTCGTTAGATAAAATAAGTTGACTTTTCTCTGAGGTGAGGGTCCTGTATCTGTCTGACCCATCAATTCAACCCATTGTCGTCCTTATTTAGACTTTCACACTCTTTGTACAAAGTGCCTTTTTTTTCCTATACCTTATTGCTGATGCCATATAATTACCTACTGAAAGCGACTAACATGTTGTTACAACCTGCAAAATAACTTTAGCAATTGGCCTGCATGTTGTTCATACTCTATTTGCTGATACCAGCATTATCAGGAGGTTCTGGCCAGTGATACAAAGAAAAAGGCTTCGACAACGAGAGTTCAGCTGAAGACCAGCAAACATTCCCACCTTTCCAAAAGTCGATTACCTTGAATGTGGAATTTAAATAACTTAATACAATTAACTGTTTTCACGGCAACACAGTTCAAAACTAGTTTCTCCTCATTCTTGCTCGCCTGTATGTCTGTTTAGAACTGCACGGAGACACCAGAATCATGCTTGCACACTGTTATGCTTTCCAACAGGATGTAGCAAGAATGGATGGATAACACTCGTATCATCATTTACCTTTTGCAGGATTTATGAGGGGGAGAAAAACATGAGATGGAGCAGAGTATATCAAAGAGAATGATCTTTCCTGTCATCCGAGACAATGATTTGTCATGAAACCAAACCAACATTTGTTACAGGAACGCTGGAATAATCTGGATGTCAGAACATCCAAGAGAGACTGTAACAGATGGGAACATAAAGAAAAGCCTGAGAGGGAGAGGTATTTAGATTTATGCCAGTAGGACCACATTCATTGAGGCTGATGAAGATGAGATCAGATGGTCCAACTCAGCCCAACAGGTAGCAACCGCATTCATTTTTTGCTCTAAGTCTAGCATGCAGAGTGCCCAAATCTGTGAAACTTTGCCCCGAGCTGACGTGTAATGGAGCATGTCGAGGCCCACAGCAGATGACCTGTGGATGTTGAACATGTCTGCCCTGTCTACATGAATGACGAGCACACCAGGCCTGACTGCTCGCTCTAATCCCAGATTATCTCTGCCAGTCCAATCCAGCAGCAGGGGAAAAAAATTGGCAGTAGAAAGGGGATTATTTGACGGTGGTAGGGGATTGCGGAGGGACGTGGCGGTTAGAACACACACCTCCATGTTCATAAACATCACTCAGGCTCACACACTCGCTCAGACGACCCTCACAAACGTGCAGAAATGCAGATTACAGCCACCAACATGAACATGTATGCAGTTGAGGTCCACCCTGTCATCAGTTGTTCACACTTGAGCAGGTAGTTGCAAGAGGCTAACCCTGCCCTGCTCTTCATCCCTTTCCTATCTTCCTTCCCCTCCCATCGATCTCTCCTCCTCCTCAGTCAGCCTGCAGCGAGTCACCAATAAACATCCTCCATCGCCCATTCTGCCACATGACAGCTACCAGTGTGCATGCTGTGTGCTGCACGGCAACCATCGCAATTGATGCGCTGCACTTCATCTCACTCAAATTGTTTTTTTTATTTACATCTCGATTAAACTGTTACGACAAACAAAACAAATTTGCTTCTAACTGTGATTTGGCTGCTGAAAACAATGCAACGGTTTGCACCACCACCTTGCTTTTCTAAGATATGAGATTTCAATTAACATCTCCATATGTTTTCTGTGGGCATGACATTGGCTGTTATACAGTATATGAGCATGTGACGACATGACTGAACAGAGACAGAGAAAAATGGCTGCATTGTGAGAGCCCACAGAGCATCAGTATTTGATATTCTGAAATGTTCCGGTTTGCATTATCTCATTTTTTATCATTTGTCAAGGAACGTATGTCAATTAAAAATCAAAATTTCATAAAAGTTTATCTCATCATGCGACCTGAACTGAATACAACATATACCTATATCATGGATGGGACTGTAGACTAACTGATGTTTATAGTTACTTAAGTTGAAGTTAGGCTCCTTCCTTAATACTACAAGATAAATCACGCTTGTTATAATCACAAACTTTTATAGTCCTCCTGGCTTTGCTTTACTGATTTTTTTCCGAAATAGTTAAGGATTAAGTCTTACAGGTTGAGCTCTATCCCCAGTTTTTTAAAGCAGCTTTGATCAACATAATTAGCAATGTTTTAGATAACACTGTGAAGACAATTTGAAAAGAGCCGCCTTTTGGATGAAAGGATAATCACTTAAATCTGCAGCTTATCTTAGCCACTAGTTTCAGCTCATTTTAGCTGTTTGGCAGCAACGTCACTGCTTTGACCCTCATCCCTTTCATACGGTCGTTTAAGGCCTCATCAGCTGGCCAAAGACACGACTTCAAACAAACGAAACCTTGTTTCTTAACTCTCATTAAATACGATAAATCCACTTTTTTTCCCAGTTTCCTCTCCACATGTCTTGGTCCCTCCCTGATGAGATGCAGGCCGAGGCAGCAGGGAAGAGATACGGGGAGAGAGGAGTCCAGGGAGCAGGCATTCGCAAAATAAGGCACGGGTGGTGAAAAGACTTCCCAAAGGGATACAGTGCATCCTCTGTCCTCGCTCTTCGAGGTGGATTTTAGAAAGGGGCCTCCTTCAATATCGCAAACTGAGATCAATTTCCAGGTAACAGGCAGTAGGATGGAAGAGAGAGGAGATGATGACCCACGAAACAGAGAAATGGGAAGAGCCCATCATGTTGCTCTGCAACTGTTAAACACGAACATCTATTTTGTGCTCACAGCCTGTTTTTTGCTGCCCCCACGTTGCTGCAGATTTAAGTTTTAAAATATCAGTTTATTAAACCTTTTGGATCAGCTATGAAATAAGCTAATTGCGCATATATACACATAAGTACCTCTTGAATCGATTAAAGGTTCATTATATTGTAGTTTTACAACAGCAGGGTTTTAAAACGAATGTAAGTCCCTCTATGGTACATAAGGACCGCCTGAGGAAAGAAGATGCTCTATAGATAGTATGGCAGCAGACGCTTCTATATCTTTTGCCAGATGGCAACAGGATGTGTTGTCTGTATACATGTCTGCTGTATGACAAATGGAATTACGCTCATACATTTTTTTAAAAATGCATAAAGTAATTAGCTACCCATTGCAAAAACATTCAGACCTTAGAAAAAGTGAGAGGGAGTTTCTTTCTCTTCAACATTTTGTGCATTTTCTTTAGAATTCTTTAATTTATTCTGTCTGTCACGGCTGTCTGGCAGAACTTCAGATGAATACTCTCAGTGAAGATCTTCGTCCTAATTTCGGTAGAACATTCATGCCTGTCCATGGCTTGAAAAGACGTGTCATCCTTTTGATTTTAAAACCCTTTCAAAAAAGAACGTGTACGTATTTCAAACAAGGTTCACATTTTTCTGATGACGGCAACATTCTTTAAGTGTAAACCTTCAGGGGTGGGATTTTTAGTCCAGGATATTTCATTCATCTTCCATCGAAATATCATAAGGAGGAAGAAAAATACCTTCTTTTCTCACTTCGCACATCAGCATAACCATCCTTTCACAGCCTGTGATACATTACCATAGAAATTATTGTTATTCTAAGCTATTCAGTGGTGCAGTGCTTTAATTCAACTGAGCTTTGCTGATATTCTATTTTCTAAATTAGGGGGTTAAAGGAAAAGACAGCATAGAGATCCAGCGATCAATATGCCTCCCACTGTTCTTTGTGTCTATTTATGCCTTGCAAAAGCTTCTCACATCATTTTGATTTGTAGTAGGAACCCCATGTCCCCTGGCTTATCAGAGACACTGTGGTGAAAACTGCAAAGTGTCAGCTGCAGAGGCTACATTCTCCATAGGGATCACTGCTGACGGCAGAGATATTGAATAGCTAAACTCCGGTCTATCTAATGTCGCCTGTGGCCTTCTTTAAAAATGACATTTTCTGCAGGCCATAAAAATTAGCGTTTCAGACATTCTGCATGCAGGGGCCCAGCAACACCAGAGTCCAAGACTTTAGCCACAGACAACAGCACATCCTGGAGCCCAGTCAGGGATTATACAGCAGATGTGGCATCTGGGATTACAATTAGAGTAATATCACCCATCATGTGAAAGCTTGTTATGTTAACATAACAGGAGAGCCTCTGGTTTCCCCTATGTGTCACATGTGGGGCATTGTTGTTAATGGAAATGAAATAAGCTGTTTGCATTGTACAGGACTCTGATGTAATCAAGGTGATGGTGGTCTGAGGTCAGGGTGTGTGCACATGGGCTTTTTGCTGCTTGCTCTTACTTAACTTTAAAAATCTGCATTAAGCATACTTCCACTCTCCTGACACTTCACCTCCTTGTCCCTCTCTCTCATTGTCCATATTTGTCATTTTGTTCACCCGTGTAGTGTTTCACCTTTCATTCCTCTACCGTGTCCTTGTTTATCTCCAGCCGTGAAAACTCCTCTCTTTGCTTCCTGCTCTGCCTCCATTGTAGGCTGTAGACCGCTTTGTGCATTGTGTTCTCACTAATTTGATCGTCATCACTGAACAGGTCAAAGACGAGCACCTGATGGACCCACTGTCTGCTTTATTACAGCTGTGTCTCCTAAAACTTATGTTTCTATACAACTAATTTGCAACGGCAAATATGTTTTGGAGGAAACTTAATGCTGACAAGATTATATTTTTCCAAGTTACATCATGAGAAATGTTCAGTTCAGTTCAGTTCAGTTCAGTTCAGAAAACTTTATTTATCCCATACGGGCAATTCAGTTTACAGCTCCCAGCTCAATTAAGTTAGAAAAGAAAAAACACAACCCATACAACAATCATTCATTAGACATACAACTCTGACACTCAACTCTCAGTTTTCAGTAAATCAGTTCAACTCATGGTTCCCAACAGCGATGTCATGTACCTGTGCAAATATGCAAGTAAATAAATAAATAAATAAATAACGACAAGCACAACCCTACTCATTAAAATTGGCATTCATCAACCTGATAACTGAAGGGATTAAAGAATTTGAGTAGCGATTTGTCTTCCTCAGGGGGCAGAGTAGCGTCGCCCTGAGGGCATCAGAGTAAATTCACTAGACATGACATGGTCTCCCTGCTTTAGGATGCATTTTGCTTTCTGGACCACATGTTTTTTCCAGAGCACACTCAGATCTGTTAACTGGACAACAATAATTTTGGAGCAGACTCTAACGATCTGATTAAGACTGTTCTTGTCCTTCACTGACAGACCATTGAACCAACAAATAAAAGAGAACGTTAAAAGACTCTCAATAAAAGAATGATAAAAGGAACATAAAATGGTTTTAGATGTCGTTCTTAACTAATGAAATTGTTTTACCCAAGAATAGCTGATCTTACTTTATATATTATATCTGTGGCAACTTAAAGGGTACCTCCACCAATTTTACACAATGCAATGTGTGTACAGCTCTTGGGGAGTACTACTGCATATGTGGAAAAAGTAGTATAAAGCCTTTTGTTGCTCCAGAGGAAGCTGAATGTAATGTGATGAATTGCCTCCATTGATGTCACTCATGGGCTACGTTGCGTTCTGGGTAATATAGGCACCAGGTTCTGCTGTATGGATTTTTAACATTTGTTCTGAAACTAAATCCAACAGTGTTTGTTCAAAAAACAAAGTCACCACCTGGATTTAACTAAGCAAGTAGGTTAAGAGCCTCCCGTTGGATAATCACTGCAGTGATTAATATGTTTCAGCTGGCAGCAAGTTATTTAACCCTGAATGATGCAGTGGGAAGCTTCTCATTTGGTAAACAACCATGTCGGAAGACACATCCTGCGGTAGTGGGAAAGATGACACTCTGTTTCAATCGTGAAAAATCTATAGTAGAACTCAAGGTTATGTTTATTATTGAAAGTAAGATGATGATGAAGGTTCTCAGTCATCCAGTTCACATGGAAAGGCATATTAACTGGAGGGGGAGTTTGCAGGCATTCAAACTCTGTGCAGGAGTGTTCTTATAGAGTCTCTAAGGAGGCGTGTGACCTCTGAGCTCCAGAGTCGAAAGGTCCTCCTGTGAGTCGTCAACCAGCCTCCAAGTGGGTTGCACAAGCTAGATGATCCCAGGTGTGAATGGTTGTTAGGCGGCCTGAGGAGAAAACTCAGCACTGCATTGTAGGTGGGTGATAAGTAATGTCTGTTCAAGGACTGTCATTCCAGTCTGACATAAATTGATTCTTATGCTCCTCTTTCAAACCATCTGTCTTCTCTGGACAAGATGTTTACATTGTTGTCCTCAAAGTAATGATTTTTCTCTCACAGATGTAAGTGGACAGCAGAGTCTTGACCTGAGGAGTCGGCCCTCCTGTGTCGTGCCATTCGTTGTTTTGTCTCCCCATTGAAAAAATCTGTGCAGTCCTGGCTGCATTGAACAGCATAAACTACATTACTCTGTTTAAGCCTGTTTTGTCCTCATGGTGGACACGTTTTAGTCTTAGTGTGTTGCTGGGATATGATGTTTATTGAAGATCCGCCTGTCTTTCTCAGATATTCCTGTGACATAAGGGATGATGATGTTGTTAAGTTTGTCTGTCTCCTCCTCTCCGTCTGCTCCGGATCATGTTGCGGAAATAGCTGAGAAAGGTGGTTGAAATGATGTACAGTAAAGTAAAATGAGGTCAGCTGACTACCTGGATATACTGAATGACCAGGTCTTTTTTCATCAAAGGATTCTGTCTTCCCAGATGGCACAGGAACACTCCAAGATGACAATGCCCATATTCATCTGGCTCAAACTGTTAAAAAGTGGTTCAGGTAGCATGAGACATCATTTTCACACGTGGATTGACCACCACTGAGTCCAGACGTTAACCTCATTGAGAATCCGGTGTTGGGATGTGCTGGAAAAGACTTTAAGCAGTGGCCCAAATCTCCAATCATCAACACAAGCTTATATAGCTTTAAACAAGTTTTTCCACATATGCATATATCCCCAACAGCTGTAAACACACTTTAATGGGAGAAATTGGTGGAGTTACCCTTTAAGCATCATTAAACCTTTATTTGTTGTGTTTAGGCACTGACAGCACATAGCTGATGTCAGGAAGAGAAGACGGTTTGGTGTTATACAGTTAAATCCACAGTGAATCAGCATGTTGAATACTTAGCTCTACCACCTGTAGCAGTCAGACCTCCATTAGACCAAATATGAAAATATGGAGCATCATAGCCTCACAGTCTTTTCTAGAGACTGCTACTCAACAACAACTGTATGTTACAAGTGAGCAGAGTCTTTCAATAAGACATTCGCTCGCTGCAGGCTATTAACGCTGAGGATGACTAATTGATGTTTGTTGAGCACTAATAAGGCACATAGATACAGCACAGACCATAATGTTTTAATGACATAAATATAAGAGACTGCTTCAAAGATCGACATCAAAGATACAAATCAGGATAAAGGGATAGTGAGTCAGTTTTACAAAAAAAAAAATCCCTCCTGACAGTGATGTGCAGATTAAAGTCAGCCAATAACTATCCGCGCTTTCATATTCGATCTCACCGAATTTGGTCATACAGTGTGATAAGTGGGGTCAGTTTGCCGCAGAATCCATCCGTCTTATTCACTCTGAAAATGTTCATCAACGTACTCGCAGAAGGGCTTCACCGCAGATTAAATGAAAGTCCATTTTCACAGACAGCATCTAGTATGAGTCTGTCAGCGGGAGATTTCCCTGGATATGAATCTCAAATCAATTTCCTGCAATGAAACACATGACTGGAGAGACTGTCAGGTGACACCCTCACATGCGCTGAATAATGTTTTTTTAAATTACAGCGGGGTTACTGTGTGAAACCCTTGTTGCTTTGCCGAGAATACACAAAGATCTACTAATTTCTAACTATTGATCCTAACTAATGAAGCCATCAGAGCTATTCACATCATTGAATTTATCCACTCTAGCCACACATGCTACACGAGTTATCCATCCACATTTGTTTCTCAGTTATTTCAAACTGTATTTATGCATGCAAGGGCCAAGGTGTCAGGGTTTGGACTTTTGGTTTAGTTATTTCCTGTTTTATTTTGAAGTTCTCTCCTTTGTGTCTGTCTTACTGTCCACTTCCAGTCTTTGTGTTTTTCTGTTTGATCGCCCTGTTAGTTTCACCTGTCCGATTAGTCTTCCCTCAATTGTGTATTTAAGTCTGCATCTTTCCCTCTCTCTTTGCCAGTTCCGCTGCTCTGTTTCAGATAATGGTGAATTGGTGATTCCTCAGTAGTGTACCACTCCAATTATTACCACACTTATGTCAGTGCTCAAGAAAAAAAAATCCCCTGAAATGACCAATCCCCAACATTTAATTGATCCTTCTGACAGACTGTGTAACACTTCTGTGGGAGTGTGATCAATCGTATCACTCTGAGCCACAGACCTCCATAAATCATCTTTTTTTAAATTACATTAAAACAGTTAATACAGACCACAAGGACGCAAAAAGCAAACAAACATCTTTCACAAGTGACTTACAAAATAAAAAAAGCCTAACAAACAAAAACACTATTACCAAAAAAAAAAAAAAAAAAAGAATAAATAAAAAGATTCATCATCCTCAATCTTTTAACCAAGGCCTTAACGTATTCCATTTTCTTTCATAATCCTTGATCTTTTGCTGTCTATTTGCGATAATACTCTCTAACTTCTAACCTCTAACTAATCATGTTTCAAAAAGGGGAGAAAGTTAAACAATGTCAGAAATTATTTTCCTTTCAGTTCAAAAATAAATCTCTTACCCAGTAAAATAACTGTATTTAAAACATTTGGACATCTATTGCTTGATTGACCAAGGATTATTGTTTGAGGGCACATTGACAACACAAGGGAGTTTAAGGCTAACCATTTTTCCAATTCCATCCGAAACATAACCACATATGGACAAAACCAGAAAAGATGCAACATATCTTCAATTTCAGTTTCACAAAAACGACAGTTTTGATCCTCTTGTAACCCCCAAATGCAAAGCATTTTTCTTGTGGGTAAAATTTTATATAGAATTTTTATTTGGAAATATTGTGATTTAGTATAGAATTATAAGTTAAATTGTACACCTGTCGCCATGGCAAAGGGGTATCAAATATCCCCTCCCAATAAGATTGAAATTTATCTGGCTTCTTATGCAAATTATATGTCCTCAAGAAAAACTTGTGAATAAAGGGATTTATCTTTTTCCCTTTAAGCCACAGGTAGTTTTTTATAAGAGGTTTACATACCAACAATTTTCTTTTTGCGTTTTGAACTTTGTTCCGCCAAACTAAGGGAATTGCAGCTACTAACTGATAATATCTAAATTCCGAACACAATTTACCAAATAATTCACAGAATGTTTTATATGAATAAATATTACCATTCAAATCCATTACATCATTTACAAAGATAATGCCTTTTTCAACAAAATGCTCCCACAAAATAGGTAATCTGTTGATCAGTATCATGCCTGTATCATCTCTTTAAAAAAAGGTGATAGGTTTATAAAAATATTTTGCAGACACTGAGAATGGGTATTTGAAATCTGTGCAAACATAAATAAATTATACTTGAATATTGGGTGTATATTGCGCAAGAAGCAAGAGGAGCTCCAGTTGAGATTACAATATATTTTCTGTACCCAAGATGCTTTTAAGGACAGATTCAGTGCCTTCAGATTAATTAATTTGACACCTCCTTCACCCAAAGAATTATATAAGTATTTTCTAATTCATCATATTTCTTGTAAAAAAAAAAAAAAAAAAACTTGTTAGGGGATGGAAGAGACATTAACAAATAAATAAACTGAGAGGTACACAATGATAATGAATAAATAAATCATCTTAACACATCAGCTGTTTTCCTCTGATGTCAATTCTCAGGGTGGGAAGCTAAAAATGCTGCCACTTTGTGTTAAATTCCTCCCCAAAGACTCCAACAATAATTAAACTGTTCATTGGGTATTGTGACTGTCTGGAACATAGACATAGAAATGCTATGCACAGAAGATGGCTCACATCATTATCATCAGTTACTGATGTATAAAGTTAATCAGAGCTATTCTTGATCTCCAAGAGACTACAAGAAACTTAAACTGACTTGGTTGCATTCATTTCTTGTGAACAGAGGACCGACCTCGGGAGAGCGTGGTCTTTGATGGTTGAAGTGGACACCAAACGTGCAAAACATCCTTTTGTGGGTTTCCATAATGCACACAACCTGGACTTAGACACACATCTATAGTCCATACATCACAACACTTGACAGTAATTACCTTTTGTGGCTCCAAGCCAGAATGAGATAAAGGGGGATTGGTTGCATGAGAAACACATAAACAACTGTTTCAGGCATAACGCCTTACCCCTGTCCATATTCGCACCAGGGTTATGTCCAAAACAGCCTGCCAGTCCTGACAGCTGATGTAAGGAATGTCAGTCACTTAAAGGACGACCCATGCGAAGTATTTTTCCAGACTTCAAGCCCTGTATGTTTATTGTGTTCACAAAATGACCATACACAGGCTACACGTGGTACAGCTAGGGGTGAATAACATCTGGATGCAACTAGCATCAGATACAAATGATTATTCTACTTTTGATTTATCAAGCCATCACAAAACAAACAGACATACTGTTCTATTGAATACAGCAAAACAGCAAAAGATTAAAGTATACACCACTGCATCTGCTATCATTGTTTTAACAAAACCATTACTTTGAAATGATCAGTGCAAGATCAGTTACATCCAGTGTGTTTGACTTCCAGAGTTAATTTTACAGCACTCCTATCGTACCGTGTACACTTTCACACAGTAATGTTAGCTAGAGGCCATTGAAAGCTAGCGTTAGCTCTTGTCTGACAGTTGCTGCCAGGTTATAAAACGTGTTGTTTTATCTTGATCTCCCTCTGGAAATCAAACATCCGATCAGTCAAGAGGTGGGGAAATGATAAGGATTTGTAACAATGTCCATTCAACCTGCAACCTGGAACACAGCAGGCAAACATTATCATTTTGATAGCAGCATTCAATCTTCCCACCAGTTACCATGACATCAAGAGAAAAATGTCACCATGTTGTCCAAACCATTTAAAAACACCTAATTGAGCCACACGGTTGCCTGATCACATGTTCCTTCTACCCACGATGTCACCCTAAAGGGCACTTAAGAATATTATAGCTACTATAGGGGGGTCCAAAGGCAACAACTATCTAGATTTCTAGTAAAAACATACTAAACATACCTCCACAACATGTCAGTACACTCAGCCTGAGGCACTGTGTAATGGACTACTACCCGATTAATGTAAACAAGCTCTAATATACATTCTTCTCCTCCAGGGCAGAAAAAAGAATGTATGTGTTGCCATGTTTTTGTGTCTGAGAAAATGAATTATAACCAGTGAGTCTCATCATCTACGTACTTATTTATAAGTGCACGAAATCCATCAGTGGTGTCCTCATCATTACGCTTAATTAAGTGCCCTGTTTCTCTGTGAAACATGAAAACCGGTCAACAACCCAGCAGAACTGTATGGCCATGTTTTTTGTTTTACTCTGTTATTTACCTCATGTCACTTGTTGTGCAATTTTTCCTCTCTTTTTTTTTCTTTTGCGATCTGGAACAATCCACTGTCCAATTGTTCAGAGAGCTCTCTAATCCACCCTCAGATCTGAGTCGTGCAGCGCGGCCTAATAGGATCGTAGTATTAACCCTGATGACAATACCACCAGCTGTCGCAGAGCCCCCTGTTGGCCACCAGGAGGAGTGTGTTGGGGGGGGGCTGGCAGAGAGACAGAGAGGGAGGTGACTGACTGACAGAGAGAGACAGACACAGATGGACAGAGACAGGGAGTGAGTCTATGTGATGCTCTTAGTCTCATGTGGAATAACCCTGGCAGCAGCTCAGAGGAGGAACACTGAAACTTTGAAGTGCTTTACCTTTGGACGACTACCTCTTCAATTTTACTTTTCACCCCTCTGTTAACCAAACCCCACCTTTTTTTTTTTTATCTTTAAACTTCCTCGTATTCTCTCTCTCAGTCCAACTCTCTCCCTCATCAGTCGGCCTCGTTGTCTCTCGCCCCACCTGCTGCATACGCACTCCGCTGTTTCTTCCAGTGTGGTGACGGCTTTTGGGACTATATGGCTGAATAGGCTGTAAAAAAAAAAAAAAAAAAAAAGAGGGGGGCTTGCTCTGGTGGTTTTACCTCTGAGGGGGGTTGCAAAGTTGCAGTCAGGACCAGGACAAGCAGGAGGAGGAGGAGGTGGTGGAGGAGGATGGCGGTGGCTCTGGATGAAGTGTGGGGGCGGGTGAAGAATGTCTGCAAGCAGAACGGACTGCTCATCCTGTCCGTGCTGGCCGTGGTCATTGGCTGCCTGCTGGGCTTCTTTCTCAGAGGCAAGCAGCTCTCGGAGCAGGTCAGTTGTATGACATGCCTGGTGGTGATTGAGCCCCCTGGTCCCCCCTCACACTCCCCACCTGCCTACCTGCCTTATCTCAACCTCTCCAGTGTCCGTGTGTGACCCCCTGTCTCTTCCTTAAATGCCTAGATGGATTCAACTCCTATTACAAGAGGTTGCACCTTATTCCCTGTTCCCTGCATCCGCCTTACCAAAACTCTATGTGCTACATTTTCACAGTCACACACACACACACACACAAACATGTACTGCTGTCTTTCTGAGGGCAGTGTATTGACTCCCACTCAGTCCGTGGAGGCTTCACAAAAACTGCTACATGTCTAACTCCAACTTTTAACCTAGACATGACATGATAAGTTCAGACCCAAATTAAGTGTCTCTCCCATCTGATTCCACCAAGATATAGGTTGAGACAGTCGCACAAGGGAGGGAATTTCCTCATAAGTGACTGATACAAAGGTACTTATCTAGAATTGCAAAAGAGCGTCAAAAACGTTAAATACCGTTCGGTGGCAGCAATTTTCGATGTTATAATAAGGAGATATAATAAGAAGCAGAACATGGAAGCGGTTAGCTCACAACTAGAAATAGATTAAAGTTCAGACTCGTCCAAAAGCCAATCTGTCCGCTGCTCCGGGCACATTGCGAAGGTAGAAGACAACCTCAAGAGCAAGGGAATCGCGTGGGTTTTTTTTCTGCTTTATCAAAAAGTGAAACAGTATCTCATCAGTTGCTCAGATTGCCCGCAGCCTCTGAGCTGGACTCCATGGCATCCATGGAAAGGGATTGCCGGTGAGGAGATTAGTTGTCAATCACTCACAGAGACATCAAGTCCACAACATACCATTTCTGTTTCACTTATATAATTTACACAAAACAGAATGGGAATGGATTTAAATAGTGAGAATGTAGAGTATGCTAAGAGGCTGCCGAAGAACAGAGATATAATGTCTCTGCAGGAGACTAGGTAATTGTTTCTCTGAGCACTTTGTGTTCTGACTAAAATGTACTCAAGAAAAAAAATATACTACAAATTAAAAGCTTGAATCTCTGAGACAGCCTCTGTCAAACTCACTTTGACTGAAAAGCTGAAAAACTACGATGAAAAAAGTACTGGATGATGACGTTTTTTGTGTGTGTGTGTGTGTGTGTGTGTGTGTGTGTGTGTGTGTGTGTGTGTGTGTGTGTGTGTGTGTGTGTGTGTGTGTTAGAAAGAGTGAGAAAGCTTTTACAAGTGGACCATTTTTTTACCCTGAAAATTGTCGATGGACCTCACAGCAAAGCACGTCAGTGCAGTGGACAAAAGGTCAAATAATGTGATCCTCCTACGTTCGATTAAATTACTGTCGTTGATATGTGCAGATCCAAGTTATGTCACAGTCCAAGCAGAAATAATTGCTTGTGCAAGTGCATCTATTCATATATTTTGTATAACTGCCACCTGTTCAGGTTCATTGGGCTGACTTCATCACAATGTGCTTCACTGGGCTGACTTCATCACAATGTGCTTGAAAAGTACTTCATGTTAGTTAATATTTCCCTGTTCCTCCCACAATTTGGCATTGGCACAGACTGGCAGCAGAATACAAAATCAAAAATTCCTGAACACGTCGCTGCCAGCAAAGGTGTGTGTAGCACTTTTGGCTATTTCATTTAATGGAATCGTGCACCAGATGGGAGAGTTTGCTCACGATGGCTGTAATCATAAGAAGGAGATACACTGAGGGACACTCACAACCTCAATAAGCCTGGCTTTAAACAGATTCAGTTCTGAAATAAGATGAGGGGATTTTGATGTAAATCAAGGATATTAGCCTGAGACATGTCAGAAGTAGTCCGTGCGAAGATGACATTTTCATAATAATGATAAAAAGATGTATTTCCTTCAAATCCATATCTATGAACTAAAACTATGAAAATGTCCTAAAAGCAAACCATAAGTCTACGGCCATGCTAGCTGCCCTCTGAGGCTGTAGTTGGTGGCGACTGAAACTAAATGCTAGATGCTAACATCAGTATGCTTACTCACAATGACAATGTTAAAATCTTAAGCAGGCATGATTTATATTATGTTAACTAGCTACGGTAGTATTGGGAAAAAAAAAGAAATTAGGTTAGTAATTAGGTTAGAAATTATTGAATAAATATTTAAAAAATTGGGACCTCAGGAAAGTTGAGAGTTGGGAGGAAAACCACCAAAGTTTCATTTCTGTGACATTAACACGGTGGGATAACCCCTTACTCCCTCAGCAGGAAAAAAGAAAACAGCATTTTAGCGGCCTGAGGAGTTCCTCTCAACAGTGCTCAACATTTGGACCTTGAGGCGAACAGTCAATCTTCACTATAAACAGTGAAGAATGTCGACAACAAGCGGTCCTGAAAATAGTTAAATTACATGTCACACATGGATGGGAATTCAGTGTCTTGAGGAGAGTGGAATAAATCAAGAGTCCAAAGAACACCCTGCTGCTCCATCATTGTTTCTGTCAACATGGAAAAACAGCCCTCAGTTTTTAGTGTGGGGTCAAGAGGGGTGGTGGTGGGTGACAGTCGACTGTGTGGCAGGTGTTAGGAGTAAGGTGAAGGCAAGAGTGAGGAAAGTTGAGATCAGACTGCATTCACAAATTCAGGGTGAAAAGCAGAGGTGTGTGTGTGTGTGTGTGTGTGTGTGTGTGTGTGTGTGTGTGCGCGCGCACCTGTGTGCACCTGTGTGTGTCATGGTGTTATGCATGCTTGTATTTATAATCGTGAAATAGGCTGACCCCGACATGCTTTCTATGCTTTACATGGTTATATTGTATTATTTTTGCGAAGAATAGCCAGTATTTGTCCGTTCCTTCTTTATTATTTATTTCTATCATTATTATTCAGTCAAGGCTGAATGCATGCACCTAAAGATATGCTTCATGCATGTGTGATTCGCTGTGGGTGTACACATCACTTGTACATATTCCAGCACGTTGACCTTCCGTGCGTGAGTGTGTGTCTGTTTGTGTTTGGTGTGCCTTTGGTATGAGTATAACAAATGTCTCCCAGAAACAGCCAGTGTGCTTCAACTGTCAGCAGACGCCAGGACTCGGTGACAGTTTGTCCTTTCTGCACAGAATCAATACGCCCACACGCACGCACGCACGCACACACACACACACACACACACACACACACACATATGAATACAAATAAACTCTGAATACTATGTTCACAGAAATACAAAAACACGAAACATTCCAGTGAACCTCCAACCCCTTCTCCGCTCTTCACTCGCACACTAAAAGCTCTCTCACTCCAAAACCGAATCAAAAAGCTTTTACTACTCCATCATCTCACTGCACAGATGTGCTGTACTTAAGTTTCATTTATTCATGTTCATCTCTTCACATTTGTTTTGCTATTACACTGGCAGTTTACCCTCATATTGTACTGGAATCAGTTGTTTAATAACATGTTTAGCTGAACTCCCATTTCACAGTTGTGTCAAGTTGGGTGTTTACTGCATTTCAAAGTTAGGTTTCTCATGCAATTTAAACAAAAACCTTCATCATCAAAGGTGTGCTGTTGGCCCCGCGTCATGAGGTAGTCTGCTCAGTGCACCCATACATTTTGATCTTGTTTGTCAGCGCTCCATTCATTCATTCATCGGCCTTAACGTTTTGTAAAACCTACATGGTTGTTTTTGCAAATGTTTGCAAAAGTTGCCTGTTTACAATATGATTTATTCGTTTTTTCATGTTTCGTGCTTTTTGTTCTGTTGAGCTGCCTAGACGCTCCGCTGCATACACCAGCTGGTCACCAACTTTGTCTCTGTTGTTTGCACAGGCCAGGTTAGCTCACATTTACACATTAGAGCCTTTTTGCTGAAAACAGCTGCTGCTGCCTGCTGTGGCTGGAAACGGTGTGGATGGAGGAAATTAGATTGTTGAGGCTGATGAGAGATGAAGCGATGAGCAGAAATATGTAAAAGGACCTGCAGTGTTGGGTGATAATTATCTGTGCGCTCGTCACTAGAGCAGACAACACAGACATCTCATATATCAGAGAGCTGCGCACCATTTCAATGCCGAGTTGTGAGAATTCGATCCCAGGGTTTAAGTCATCTCTCCCTTGAAGCCGCCTATGTTCTCATGCCAATGGGTCTCCTGGTTCAGAGCTCTGTCATCTGAAGTATTGTCACTCGAGTCAGCGTCTGTCGGCACTGAAGCCTGCAAGGTTAAAAAAGTCTGTAAAATCTGAGAGTACAAAGTTTTGCTTGAGGCTAGCAGCTCAAGGATTCATTGCTGCTTCAAGCGACTTTCTGAAACCTCTGATATAAAACAAATGCATGTTGGCTGCTTAAAAATAAATAAATAAAGCTGCTGTAAGCGTTATCAATGTTTTAGCAAACTCCCCCTCCCTTCTTTCTACGAAACCACATGGACGTACAGGATCCTGCTCTCTGCTTGTTCACAAGCAGACAGGACCGCCACTTCATGGAGTTCTCTGTCGTGATTGGTCCTAATGTAGGCAGGGACGGCATAAAATGTATTCAACTGCATGAGCAGGGGGAGGAGTATGGAGAGACACGGGTTACTGACCAAACTATAACACAACACTATAACAGTGATTACTGTCGGTATATAGAGCTGTGTAACACTTATTTTATTAAAAAAATCATTACTTACAGCAGCTTTGGACCCATAAGAACACAAACATGGACACTATGAATAATTATGTAAATGTGGTGGTGTGATATTTTGGATGGGTCGTCAGGTTCCTCCTGGTCGGAGCCCTATCACCATATATTAGTAATGAAGTATGTATGAGTTCTAAGTAATGGCTCTGAGATTTGTATGTTAATTTAAAATCTTATTGAAAATATTCAATAGAGTGCTCCCGGAATAAGCCCTAATGAAAATGTAATGAGCCAGCCTTTTTGCACTTCCAGTTCACTTGTCTCTAAGTCATTTTTAAAAATATTATTTATTTTTTTAATGGGTTTTTGATTAGATGCACGCGGTAAGGTCTGTGGTGAACCGAAGCTCTTTTACCCCATTCATGAATTTTGAAGCTTTTACGTGTCTTAAAATAGGCAGTTGCTAGCAAGTGGCTGAAAGAGACCACGGAGGCTGTTCACATTCCAACTCTAACTTTATAACTTGTAGATTGAGCTTTAACGGAGTTGGAAGTTGAATGGTGGTGAAGTTAACGTCAGCCCACCATGGTGTGAGTATAACCTAAGGTTAGCTTTTTACTATTTCACTAGCTTTTTTTACCCCTGAACAAAATGTATTACAAACTTCTGTCTTGAGCTCATTTTCTGCAATAATCTAAAAATCTTGTGGAAAAATCCCACAGGGCTTTTGTCAAGGGCAATGCTAACTTCCTGGTTGGACAATAAATACACCACCCACCCAACACACTCTGTGAGGAACATCTTGATTGTTGTAAGACTGTAGGAGGTGTAGCTATACCAGTTTCTGTTCCATGTTTTTATACTTTCACATACAAGCAGGACATCAATACTAATAACTGACACCACAGGAATTGCACAACCTGAGGGATCGTGAATCAATAATGAAAGCGTGTGACAGAGCCACAACATGATTACATGTGATAAAGGACAACCTGACACATGCTGAATAAATGCAGGAGCCCCTGTGGTGTGACAGCTCAGGCATGAATACAGAGGACTACTCATGGATCATTAGGTACGATGAACAAGCCATCGTCAGGAGCTCTATTCACAGTTTCTGACCGAACACATTTAGCTGCTGCATCTGAAAGAAACGTTGCTTTTGTGAGGACTTATTTTTAACCACAGGTAATGATGTAATTGAATAAAAGCAGTTCAATAATGTTTGACAATGCGTCCACCTAAAGAGCATCACAGCAGATGGTGGCTTCATTTCTTAGTTAAGCACAGACGTTCTCAATGAAGGTCACTTTCTTTGTATATCTGTCAGTCTGTTATTGGCCTTTGCTAACTACTCACATACTGAACATTTTTGTAAACGAATGCAAAGACAGCTAGTGCAGCATAGCATAGCGTAGCACACACAGTAAAGATGAAAATGACAAAAATGGGAAAAACATAATTTTCATTCATGCTTCTCAGGTATGAAAACACATTTGTCAGAGTGTTTGTTTCCCTTTACTAACCTCGAGCACCATTTTATGACTCTATTTTCTAAGTATCACAAACAAAATCCTGACATTAGTTCCCCTGATACCACCAGCGTGATGTCTTAAGCACCCGAAATCAGTTGGCCTAAATATAGCAAACAATTTGCAATAGGATATTCAACTCCATGTTATACCATTCTCTTTGAGCCATACCAGCAATATGGTTGTCGCCTGGTCTTTGGTGTGAGAATCTTCATCAATTGTTGGATGAGGTACATTGAAATTTGGACATTTTTGTTCTGTTTTGAAAATATCTAAAATTAGCATGCTAACATAAGAAAACTGAGAAAGTGAAGATGGTGAACCCACCCGCTAAACATTAGCACGTTCGCTTTGATTGTGAGCGTGTTGGCATGACAGAGCAATGAGTGTAAACTAGACCTCTTTTAAAACTCTTTATTTTGGCATTGCTAAATGTGTATAGGGAAGCTATTTTACTTTACTTCATTTTACAGTTTTTTTTTCCATCTCCAGCCAGTACGTCAACATCATTTGTAACAAAAAAATGTCTTTCCTATTAAGAGACCTTCTCTCAGCCACTCACACGGACACACAAAAGGCACATGTTTGTTCAGTTACTGAAGGTAACAGGCATTATTGAAAGGAACAAGAAGGGTAAATGCATTTTGACATTTCGGCTTGAAAGCAGGAACCAGCGCCAGGGGACCCTAAGAGTTCTGAGTGGCTAAGAGCTTTTCAGTACGTCCAACCTGTTTTTTGTATCAAGGCCATTCGTGCTCTACACGGGAGAAATAATGATATGGAGAATATTGAAAAACAGCCCTCTCCCACTTTCTTTAGAGGTGATAGCAGGTGTAACCTTTTATTTGTCTTTGGACTGAATCAGGGTAGCTATTTTCCATTGTTTCCTGTGTTTGTCGTCTAATTCTTCGCAAGAGATCGATACATGTACCTCCCAATGCGTCAGCTCCTTTAAGAGACAAGAGGTAGACCTTAAACCTTTGCCTCCTTCTATTAGCATCAATACCGTCAACTCGTGTGTATGTTAGAGTACTGTATGTTCCCAGCGCAATCAATTTCTGACTTAATGGGATAAGAGTCATCCAGTACTGCATGATGAATATAATTAAGCTATATAAGGTTCAATAATAAAAGGACTGGTCTCTGTGGAGCACCACTATTTTCATCCACTAAAGAAATCCAATCATGCTAATAGGTATTGCAAACTGTTCAAACTCATTTTTTTCTAGTTGATCTAATAATATGGTTGATGACTTGTTAGTGCAGAAATAACACTCCTCAGCAATTAGCAGACTGCACCACAGATGACACTTACACGAACAGGAGTACTGCAGGTCACCACAGAGAGCCAATACTTGCGTACCACATTTTTTCACGTAATGCATAACTTGGTGTTTCAAACATGTTTTTATGGGTTTTTTTTCTCTGCCACTCGCAGGAGGTGAAGTACTTCCAGTTCCCCGGAGAGCTGCTAATGAGGATGTTGAAAATGTTAATCTTGCCACTCGTGGTATCCAGGTAAGAGCAGCACACCTCCACACACACAAACACTTGAATGCCATGGGGGCTCAATGTCAGTCACGACAAAAGAGTTGCATTATTATTTGGATGTTGAAAACTCAACTTAAAGCACAAAAATATTGCACCTGCCTTGACATTGACGGTCACATGCTGAATCACAACAACGACATACACTTTGTCTAGACCAGGGTAAACTTAATTGAACTGAACTGTAGAGAGACGATATCTGCAGTCACGCTCTTCTGAGGTGTTGTCAAATGCTGAGGAAGCCTTTTGCAGATAGCACACTGTTCCTTCTAGCTGTGGTCAATGTCACTTTAAATGTTCCATCTGAGAGGTCATGGCTGCTGACCCCACATTACTCACCTCTGTCTCTGAATTGGGAGAAATGTAAAATTTGATGAGCCTAGAAGATACTCGTATGTTCTTTTGAGAATATTGAGATCGGAACCAGGTGCTGAAAACTCACCGTCAACTTTTACCTCACAGATGTTATGTTATTGTAATTTCACAAGATACATTTCACAAAATACAAAAAACATTTTACAAAACACAATGACATTTCAAAAAAACTGGGTCAGAACACAGGACATTTTAAATGGGTAGTTTTTGAAGTTGGGTTATGTGCGGACCTTATTGGTAGTCCGTGTATTACCTGCAGTAGTTGGCAGTCAGCAATGTTGTGTTTCTGAAACGTTTGAGATGTTTTTTGACCCTCAGGGCCACCGTACATATGGATAGGTTCCATAATAAGACATTTCCTGGAATGAAAGGATAAAATCCCTCAGTTTATGTACCCTGGCAAAGTTCCTTTTTGTTTATTGCTTCAGAGACAACCAAGTGTTTTCCACTGATAATCTACACTGATTTAAAGCAACTTTAAAGCAACCTTTTTTTAAAAATAGCCACGTATCTCACACCTGTGGGAGATTTCATTGTTCCATTTTTCACTTTCACATTTTTTTTATTTTGTGTTTCAACTCCGGCCTAACCTCTGAGCCATCAGCTTTCTCAAGTGACCACCTGTTGATCCACTGTGAGTAACTCGCAACTAAAGAAAACAAGACACAAGACGTGCCTTGCTTCGGGTCAAGGGTGTAGCTTTGTACATAGAAATACTCCAATCTTAAAGGAGAACTTCGGTCGATTTAAACATGCAGCTTCATTGCTCAAGCTACCCTTGATTTGCCAGTACCGAAGACGCGAACACATTTGGTCCAACCATTACAGAGCTCCGTGAACGGAGACTTAGCATTGACAGCTAACAGCATGGGGTCAGAACTTTGCACTGTGTTTTAAGCGTCTTAACATGCTCCACATCTCACACCAAAAGTTATGCAACATCAGCAGACACCTTACAACACAGCACTGTAGCGTGTATGACTCAAAATGAATAAAAAAGTAGTTAAAATAGTGTGTTTGTGCAAGCAGCTACATTACCTGTGTGTTGACATCCGTGTGTTCCGGTAGCTAGACCAAACTAGCATATCCATCGAGTGTGCACTTAACAGGCTTAACAGGCTATTGTAAGGCTCATGGCTCATGACAGGCTGTAACATGGACATGTACATTATGAACATAAACACGAAAATGCTGGATTACGTTTCCGTCTCCGCCAGTGAGGGAGTAAGTGCACGCTCGACGGATTGACTAGTTTGGTCTAGCTACCGGAAGACGCGGATGTCAACAAACAGGTAAGTAGCTCCTTGCACAAACACACTGTTTTAACTACTTTTTTATTCAGTTTGAGTCATACACGCTACAGTGCTGTGTGCTAAGGTGTCTGCTGATGTTGCATAACTTTTGGTGTGAGATGTGGAGCATGTTAAGACGCTTAAAACACAGTGTAAAGTTCTGACCCCATGCTGTTAGCGTTCAATGCTAAGTCTCCGTTCGCGGAGCTCTGTAATGGCTGGACCAAATTTGTTCGCGTCTTCGGTACTGGCAAGTCAAGGGTAGCTTGAGCAATGAAGCTGCATGTTTAAATCGACCGAAGTTCTCCTTTAATGAACTGAAACCTCTGGAACTAACCAATTGGAAATGCGTCTTGGGAAATGTTTAATCAAAAGACGTGGCATGGCATGTTGATTTGTAAAGCGCCTTTCAACAGCAAGCTCATTCAAATTACAGTAATTAAGGTGATTACATAGGACATAAAAGGTGTTAAGGCATAATATGAAAGAATCAAAAGAAAATTACTTTACAATAAGAGTAACCGACAATAGAAGAAAGAAATAAACTAAACAACAGAATGGATTAAACGGAACAATAGGATTTATCATACAGCCTCACTGCAGTGAGAGATTTGAAAGAGTACAGCCAAATGTTATTTAATAAAAGACAGTGGCAAACAGAAGAGGTTTGAAGCAGACCTCACGAGTTTTTGGGAACACGAAACATTGGCGACAATAGAAATGCTTGAAAACAGTCAATCCCCCACGTCATCATGTTTTACCACATTCAGTTTCAGTGAGGATTTTATGCATAAAATCTAAATGATATTTTTATTGTACCCAATTGCCCTTTTCAGCATCAAGGATTAAAGGGTAATGTTTGTATGGCAGTCGACCTGTTGCCCTTTGCTAGCTCTGGATGCATTCTTAGAAGCGCTCGGCCTGCCAGCGCTCTCCAGTTTGACTATTTTCGGCCCAAAGCTCTTAGTTGCCTGCATGAGGTCAGTGATGTCCGACACACACACACAAAAAAAACTCCCAAAACAAATCATGCCAGCACCGGTTACATGCAGGGCGCTTTGTGCAATAAGCTACTTACAGTCTATGCAACAGCAAAGACTGGATGAGAAGTTAATCCTCCCTTCCTCACTCTGTCTCTTTCTGTCTGTCTGTCTGTCTGTCTCTTTCTGTCTATCTCTCTGTGCGTCTGTGTCTGTCTCTTCAATATTTCTCTTTCTGCCTTCATCAATGTTGTTTAAACGTGAGGCGAATGGCATCAAGAGCGTATATGTCTGTCCATTTATGTGCCCTCATGGTCTCCTCCCCCAGTTTGACAGATTCAGAGCAGGAGATCACTTTAGGGCAGGCTTCCTGAAACGTGAGGCACGTGAGAGACGTTAATTACAACTAATCTGAAACAGTGCCGGCAGGCAGGGGGCCAGACTCAGCCAAGTTTGCCACATCACTACAGCACACGGGAACCTAAATGCAATCAGGGCAGACATTCAACGTTTTGAGCACGGAGCTCAGGCTGCTGGAGCTCCTGTCGAGTCTCTCACTCACATAATGTTCCCGATGCCAGCCCACAACTGGTTGGAGGCAATAATGGATAATGAAGGCGGAAGGCATGGCTTGTTACCTCACAGCTGTTGTGCTTGGACTAATCACTATCCATCCATTCCCATCTACTCTGAGATGATTTGCCGCGTATATGCATGTCTTTGCCACCCTCTGCAGACTTGCACACCAAATCCAGCCACAGACACAAAGGCAATCTCTGCCTTTCTCTCTCTCCCTTTGTCTCTCTCCTCTGTGCCCTCTGATGATTTCTAGATTGAGATGCACAGACCGGCTGGTTGACACGGTGCATGGTACAGTAGGGCTTATCAAGGGGTGAATATCCGGCCTAGCCCTATAGCCTGCCTGTCCCCATTTTTTCCCTCCCAGCGCCATCTGCGCACCAGCCAAAGCGGAAACCAGATTATCCCATGAACCCGTCATGCAGAATCAATGGCCGCTACACTTACTGCCTCCTTATGTTACATTTGTCTATTAGTCCGAGTATTGTAGTTAAAATGAAGCGTGAAGCTAGATTTTGAATTGATACACATGTTTATTGAGGTGGGTTTTTTTGTGGCGCGTCGTTGAATACGGCATTAACACTTTGATAAAGCTCCTGAAAGCGCTTATTGACCTATGCTTTGCTGATCAGAAGGTCAAAGGTGAAGAGCAGTTTAATGATATACAGCACAAACATATGGCTGATCCACACCGTATTCAGAGTGCTGGTAGATGCATCTGCGGTCACGTGAAGTGTAAATAAGTAATTCTTGCTTATGATGGCTACCAATGCTGTGACGCTAGCGCCTGTTTTCCATAACTATATTCCACTCTGTAGTTGACCATTTGTTGTCAATCAGTCTTTTCCTCAAGCAGAGAAGAAGAAATAATTGGCATGAGCATTGCACAGCACATGTGAGTGGGCGTGTCCTTGCAGGTTTTTTTGGAACTAATGAATCACATAGTCTGGGAGCTAACGTGTTTTTAAAAAATGAATGGTCATTCTTCATCCATGGATATATTTCGTTTTGTTCAGCTTTCACACTCATAGACATCTATTTTTGATTTTTATATCATCCCCCCTGTTTTGGATTTCAGATTAAGATGAAAGAAGATGTGTTCATCATGTTTTTTTAGTGTGTGTGGCTGGATATTTGCCTTTCATAATATGATTTAAATTGACTGCAATAACTCCCAGTGAACATCTCTCTTGCTGTGAAGAAAACAGAGATGCAGCACATCTAGGTTTCTTGAGATAAAGGATTCTGATTACAGCTTTAATTTGATGTCCCTGTACAATTTTCACTGGATGTCAGGGTGACAGATCGGGAACAAACCATGTGCTCATCAAGTCACACTGTGATGGTTATTTGTCAGGCTCCCTGTGTGCTTCTCAGAATAATGCATCCTAATTTGTTTTGCTGGTTGCTCTGCAAGATGACCCAAGTTCAATTTAGATTATTTTAAGATATTTTATCAAGTACTCCGTCAATGGTGATACTCAGGAACAATGTCATATGGCAGTCAGAGCACATTTATGGACGGCAACAGTCAATATTGCAGTACAGTACACAAAATTTCATGGTGGTAAGATCTTGATTAGCAACTGAAAAGATGGATGGATAGTGAATATCTGGATGGAAACAGGCCGTACTTTTAGCTAAAATAAAGTATTTGATGATCCATTAGTTAGTGTTAGCATTCAAACCATTAACAGTACTGTTTGATTACATCCAGTGTGCTTCACCTTCAGGTGTATAGAAATGTGTCCAAGATGTGCGCTGGTATTTTAAAAAAATGTCTTTCTTTTTTTTTTTTTAAAGTTTCTGCCTTGTGTAACACAGACAGTAATTGTTGGCGAGGAAAAGGTCAAGTGCTAACGTTAGCTGTTGAAAGCTGACGGGGAGTTGACAACCTGTAACACAGCAGTGCCACATTTGAGCTTGCCACCTTGATTTATAACAGGAGATGAATATGTTTTTGTACCTGCTTGACTTGTACCACGCATTACACAGCTCGGAGAGATCTTCTGAGTCATGCATGCAACCAGAAGCTATTCTGATTCATCCTATGTTGACTGTGGATGTAAGCCTGCCACGGGTTGACTGTTTCAGTTGACAGTTTTCTCCACTTCTGCTATCTGTTGATGTATTCACAATGCTGAAGACACACTGAAAATGGTTACACATGACTAAACCCTAACCTGGTTGCTAAGCGTAAAGATACAGAGGGCTAATGGGTGATGCCATTACCTTTCCCTTAGCACTGTTGAGGCCAGACGTTGAGAGGCCCATCTAGAACAAATTGTTTTGAAAAGTGCACAGTATGATCCCTGACAAAATAAAATCAAAAGAAAAGAAAAAGTGCAAACAGGACCTGCGGCACTCATGGTTCATTGTATGGACCTATGTGTTGTGTCATGCTGTCGGATTTTTTTTTTTATCATTACTGGCTAAAGATATATGATATTATTGTTTTTCTGCCCTTTCTTTAAAGCAGAAACCTTTTATTTCTTTTTTCATTGTCCGCTGATGAAGAACATTGGCATGACAACATGACGAAAAAACCAGAACAACCAATAATGGACAAAAGTGCAGCCAGAGAACGAGGTAACATCAGTTGTCGGGGAAACAGAAAGCTAGCATCTGACGGGGATGTTCCATGTTGTTGGTAAGCTCGGTAGGTCAGGCAGCAGAGTTAGATCAACAAGAGGTTTATAGTGAATTGGTTTTCTTAATCTCGCCATACAGAGTGGCAGATAAATACACAGCGGTGTACAGCAGGGCAGAGAGGATTTCCCCGAACGGCCATTCAACAACATGAACCCCAACTAGGAACACGAAACTCATCAGAGAAAAATCATGAAATCAATCGTTTATAAATTCCTTAGATGATGATGTGTGTTTTTTGCTGTGTATTTTTAATATCAGTGAGGAAAGAGCTTCTCTAGGCTTCATCTTGACCATGCCCTGGCTCCCCACATCTCCACAAGATTGGATCAATATACAGCAAATAACACATCGAATCACACTGCCCAGCCCTGACCTTTATTTGAACTGGATGTAGTTTTTTTTTCACTAATATTGAGTATTGACTCTTGCAGTGACAGTTAATGTTCTTCTCAGCAGACCAGTGTGTCAGTGTGAGAACTGAATAAAATGATGATTATTAAGTGCCAGGTCTTTAAACATTTCTCCTGAACTGGAAAGGCATTGATTGGAAAAAAAAAAAAGCCTTGAAGGAATTCCTTATAGTAGACTGACGGATGCATCATCAATATGATGTATCGTGTCATGTATTATTCTTTCCATGTTGTAGCTCAAGGAAATCTAATGCATTCCTGGTATACAGTATGCTTTCAGTAGTCGCTACTAGCTGTCAGAGCTGTTGCGAGCTTGTTGTCTGAAATGTTCGTTTCCACATCGTCTCTTTGCGAGTGTAACTTCTAGAGACCATAAACAATCCTGGAACATCAAATAGCGAAACTGCCGTGAAGCCGAACATTGATGTGGGCTGTAATGAGCTGCTGAAACCAAAGGCCACGGTGTCACAACAACATGTCATGGAAATCATGGATGACCCCTCGCCAAGGAGCCTTGGCCTTATTTTTTTCATCTGGACGAAGGATTACTGTAAAGCTCTTGCTCAGCGTAGGTGCAGCAGGAAGGACTATAAGCCCCATATGGTCCAAAACTCTTCTGGCAGATCTGCTGTACGTGTGCTGGAAACCTCACGATCGAGGCTGCTTCACATGGCAGGTGACATATAATCCCACTTTGACTTAGATATCAGAGATAAGGGCAGAGATTAGAGTGCACACTCTAAACAAAAAATTACAGACAGTTAACCTAACCATCTTTTTTCTAAATAAGATGATATAACTGTAAAACATGGGAAAACAAAAATTTTGGAACAAGGAAAGTATACATGAGTAGCCGTCCTCCGTGTCTGTCATCTGAGACAGCGACGCAACAGGAAATTTCAAGTTGTTTGCAGAAGACAGCACAAGCACGGTAAACAAAATAGGTTGCTCAACCGGATCACAAGTTGGCAATGGACATATCTGCAATTCACAGATAAACTTTCCTTAGCTTCAGTTTACTATTTCATCTTGTCACATCGCTGTGCTTATGGTCTGGTTAGGTTAAGGTGCAAAAACCACTTCTACTTATGGTCAGGGTTAGGATTAGGTCATGTTTTGACTTAAATTAACAATAACTGTACTAGTTGTGACATGTGGCTGGAGACGTCCTTAAAAGCATCCAGTGGTTTGCCATTTACAAATGTTGAGTTTTGAAAATTGACCAACATGTAATATAAGCATAATTTGACGTGATATTGCAGAAATATCAATAAGGTTCACTGACACATGGAAATGTGAACGTATCAGTGGTTTAAAGAAATGTCAACTGCCAGTATTTCATTTTAATGAATGGGCTGGGTCGCAAGCTTATTAAAAGCAGACAATGACACAATAACTTCTGATGAGGGGTGGTAAATGGTCTTGCAATTCTGAAGCACTTTTCCAGAATGCTGACCGCTCAAAGACCTTTACAACACTTCACATTCACCTTTTCACACACACACATTCATACAATGATGACAGAGGCTGCAGGATCCTTCTCGAGGATGCCTCGACATGCAGCTAGGGGAGCCGGGGATTTGAAACAGCACAGTGACCTACCAAATAATTGGATGACCCGCTCTAACTCCTGAGCGACAGCCGTCTGAGGTCACAAGTAGACATGGCTTCATTTGCTGCTATAGGTGTCACACTTAAAAGAAAAAGTGTCCCAAACACACAACACACAGGTAGGCAGGTAGCAAAAAGTGTGCTTTAATAACATAAAGTTGAACAAACAAAATCCAAAAATCAACATCCAAGACACAAAAAGGCAGGCGGCAAAACTGAAAACGAAAGAACTATAAAAACACAACAAACTAAACAAAGTACAAACCTTACATATATCAGGTGACTCAAGATAAATGATGATGCTAATGTTACTCTGCATCATTTCAATTTCAAAGCTAATGATATGTTCTATAGTGTTGTGTTCATAGTTGGTTTTTTTGCTCCCCCAAAGCTGCCAAAAAAGAATTTATTGCAGGTTTAAGGAACCGCAAACCAACGTGTTTTAGTACCACTGGCTACATTTGTAGCACAACTTTACAAGGCACTTATGCTCAAACCTGTCCACATCTGACATGACATTGTATTTAGAAACATCCGGCAGGAAGTGTGATGGAATTGAAGTTTTTCTAGTTATGTAATACCTCTCTTGGTGTCTGTTCAGAAAGATGTGTATGAATATGTGTTTCATCAGTCAAGTTGGTTTGATTCAGAACAAAACACTCATTCTCTGCCTTCACCTTCATTTATCCCACGCAGGGGGATGAAATCCCAGCGACATTATTACATTAACAAGCATCCCTATCTACCAAAAGTAGAGGGGAACACAAAGTAAATATTAAAACTTCCCAGCAATCTTCTCTTGCAATCTGTCATTTTCTAATCATGTATTTTTCTTTTCTTTTCTTCTCATTCTCTTTGTTTTTTATCAGTTGCATAACAGCTGCCATAAGAAAGTGGCGGAACAAAAATTCGAGACAAGAAAGCACTTGAGGAAAAATTCCATCAGAGCTGTGACATTTGACTGTAATATTATTATCAGATTTAAATGCACAGAGAAGGGAGGAGGAGCAGGTCATGGGGTAAATCCATGGAATAGCAAATGTAATGTTTTTTGTTTGTTTTTTTCATTTTGATCTCCTGGCTGCAGTTTATGGTTTCCCAAAGAGCTGCAATAGAAAAAAAAAACACAAGCCAAAGTCAAATGTCAACTCTGCACCAAACATCTGGACATACAATGCCACATAATTCAGCAGGAACAGTCCACTTTTCATTTCCCAGAAGACTGTCGTTTTAGTTGTACCGTCAATCCACCTAATTGTTCTGATTTTCCAGATATCTAATCTCTGACCAGCGCAGGTCAGGTCTAATCACACACGCTGTGTCTCTTTGTGGGAGTGTAATTCTAGTCCCATCACAACACTCAGCTCAAGTCAACAAACAGACAACGGGGGAGCACCCTTGGGCGGTGAATTTCAACAGCTTTTCAGGTCAAAAGATTGGAAACACATGGTGGATGGAATAATTACAACCTCCGTGTCCGTCCTTTGCCCTGCAGTCTACGATGAGAATCAAAATTTGGTTTTCATTTTGTGATCGCACCCAGCTACGTTTGCATTAAATGCTTATTGACTCCATAATATTCCCATTTATGTACTTATTCATTCATTATAAGTTTTCTCTCAGCAATAGGCAGCAATTTGCAGCTGATTGAATTCAAAGCCCAGTCATACCCTGGCGTCATTCAGGAGCGGTCCTTAGAATGGTGACAGACCTATAGTGAGAAATTGATAAAAAATAAAAATTAAAAAAGGAAGCAACAATGAAAAAAAGTAACACTCAAGGTAAAAGATGTCATCGAAAGTTCACTAACTGAGAAGATCGACAAAAAGGCATCACTGAAGGTAACGTGAGAATGTGAAGCATTGAGAGCAATAATCCAGGAATAGAGAGACGCATTTATTGTACATGTGGTGCTCTAGCCCTGTTAGGCACGGGAAAGGAAATGATTTTTTTGAACCTCAACCTGAGAGGGGCTGGGACATAGCCGTGAGGTTATTCGCCTCCTCGGGAGCTTCAGTAGGTTAGATGAGTGTCTGTATGTTAAACAAGAAGGTGACTCGTGGAGAGAATTTGGCATGAAGACTGAAAGCAGGGGGGACACGTCTAACCTGGCGCTGTCAAAAATTCAGCTCCTAGCACCTCTGAGGCCCAGTTTGTTTAATTCATACAGTAGCAGAGGTATGAAAGAACTGCAAGATGTGGGATCTTACGCGTTCAGAATATTTTGTGGATAGGATGGTGACTTCCTGTGCTTCAAGAATGTCTAACTGACCTCAGACGGTGTTACTTGGTAAAGAATAAAATGATCACAACATGTCTGCCTCACATTGCTTGATGACGGACCCGAGACAGGTGACCATGCCACCTGTGCACCTGTGATTCATGTTTTTATGTGCCCTTATGATGCCTCTTGGTTCATGTTCATCAGCGTGATTTTGACGACATTATTATGGCTGCACTAATACAGCCATAATCACCTTTGCATCCACGGCACTATTCAGATGTTACTCATGCAACGAATGGCTTTTTACGCTGCTATTCATTCGTTGTGCATGAGTGTGGCGTCTTTATTGTTTGTTGGGTTTGTCTGTCTGATTTGATTTGGTGGCAGACGAGTTCCCCCACTGGGGATTAATGAAGCCTTTTAATCTAATTGCAGAGAGGCTGAGATTACATGACATTACCCGGTCAGTTCAGTGACTTTTGCAACTTTACTCTACTTATGACCTCACACTGCGTTTTAGCGCTGACCATTTTTCCTTAACCCGCCACTTGAGGTTGCCTTTCAGCAAAAGTAACAGTCCTGCAGTAAACTGAAGAGATTTATCAAGAGTATTTCAACAGAAGATCTCTTGCCCGATTCACAATTTGCTAAGGACGAGCCTGAAACATGAAGCTGTGACTGCAATATACATTTGAGCAATTTGCAAAGCTCCAGGATTGTACAGGTTCACTGGAATTATGTATGTATCTTTCAGTGCAAACTTGTAAACGAAGAGCAAACAGAGAAGCAGGGTGAAAGTAGAAAGCACACACACTTTTTTTGTTTTTTTACATGTTTTTTTTTTAAGTAAATCCTGGAGCCTCTACGGGCAGAACACCATGACTTTCGACCGATTTCATAGTCGTTGTCAAAGACTGGAAAAATCAAATGCTCTATGATGCTTCAGTTCTGGTTAAATGGATCATCTGCTTTCACATACACACACCTTTTCATCCTTGAGATCCCTGTTTTGTTTTTTTTTTTGTTTTTTTGCCTATTTCAAAGCAGCATACGTAGCAGCAGACAGGCTTTAAAATGAGATGACACACATTTTAAAGATGTAAACATTAAGCAGACTCGTTTCCGATGCCATTCACGAGCGAACGGAGATGAAGGTTCTCTGCCGTCGCTACTGTGCGTTTCAGAGATGATATCAGGTTGAGGTCGAGCACAGACAGTGACCGCACGGAAAGTCTCAGCAGCCCTGTTCGGACGCTTGCCACGTCAAACCAGATTATATATTGGACAAGGAGAAAACCTTGTCACCCCAGCTCAAGAGACCCAGATCTCTCCTGCTCTCCCGTTCTCTCTCTTTCTTCATACTTTCAGTCGCTCCACCCTCCTGCTGTGCTGCCACTTCAACATCTCACATTTCCTGCATGTGAGATCTGACGGCACTTTTTATACCTTCTCGACCAGCTGAGAAGAAAAAACAGGGAATTTTTTCTTTTTTCGAAATCTACAGCAAATGTCAGGACTATTCAAGGCTGTCCATTTAAATGCAAATCATTCCCCTCCGTCTAGGATGTTTATGATTACAGTTGTTCACCCCCCCTCCCCCGGCTTTCCGTGATAGAAAAGAGACGAGGGGGCACAGCACTGAATGGATAGATTCGCATTGCACAGTAAAGAGAAGAGGAGCAAGTGGCACAGAGACAAAAGCAGAAATGATTTTACACAGATGCTTCTTTTCGCTGTGATTTTCTCAGTATCACAGGTTGCCTTATCTGACACAGCAGAGATGTTTCTTATAAAGAAAACAGTCCTTATGAGAACGGCTCGCTGAGTTTGGTTTAGAGATGCGCTTTCATCCAAGTTGTACAATGAGACACTTGAGTGATGGATGGTTTTTGTACATTAAGTATGTCATTGGGATGAAGCCTGCCAGGACATTTTTTTTTTTTTTTTTAAGTATTTTTTGGCCTCTTTATGGCTTTATCTAAATGACCAGATCTTTGTTATTTATTTAGTTGAGTTGTGTTCTTACATTATCCCATATCCAGCAATGTTCAAACCCAGAGACATCCATAAGTTTACTAAAGGTAACTGTGAGTTTCATTTAGTTGCGTGTTGCTATAACCTCTGGGAAAACATCAGATGATACATTTTCATCTTTGACTGTAAAAACAGTAGACCAAAATCCCAGCAGTGACCACAATTAAGCTCAAAGTGGGTGCTACTGGCCATCACCTTATTGGCAAGCCCTCCTAGCTGGAAGCTACCAAGCTAGATCAGGCTAACAAGCTATCTGTTTTTTTTTCTTTCTCCCAGATCACCTCTGTACATTCATGGAGTTCAGCAGTCAAATTAAAATGTCTTGTTGTTGCAAACAATTCAAGAATCAAGAGTGAAAATGTAACTTTTTATCCCAAAAGTTTAAAATAACAAACTCTGTGTCCTTGTTGATTCAGGGTGTTTATTCCTCCACAAGCTCTGGGCTCTGTCCGTGGCTTCCTCCTCCAGAGCTCGCCAGCTGCAGCTGCTTTCTGTCAGTCAGGGTTAGAGTCAGAGTTGCTCGTTAATCACACATTTAACACGACAAACACGGCTTCGAGGTCAGGATCATTGACTGTTATTTATTAAGGTGAAGATGAGCGGACAGCTCACAGCTAGCTGTCACTTAAAGCTGCCACAACCTAAATTATGCATGACTTTTAGTTTCAATGAGTTATATAAAAATTTGCTTCCTGTACAGTTGTCTCATGCTAATTTTTCAGGTCTGGAGGTTGTCACTTGATTTTTTTTAACAATAGTGGTCGTTATACAAAAAAGACAACAGTAACCATGATCCCAGGCTACTTATTTGTTTTGTCTTGCTTTGATTGAAAGACTCCAACTGGCAGAAACGACCCATTTTGCATTTAAATGGTTTTGTTAATTTACAAGACAATTTATTTTCTAAATTGAAAGCGATATGAGTAATTTAGTTGCATCTAACCTGTGGAACCTGAAACCTTTATTTATAAACCTGCAGCTCTTACCTAGTGCCACTCAATGCTTTGTTCCATAAATGCTTTGAATTCAAATGAACACTAAATGGGCTAGCTGAACATCACCAACAGCATGCCAATGAGCTAACGTTTTTATCCACCCTGTAAGGAATCCACTTCTGAAAATTGAGGCAGAACAAAGGTAGTTCTTCGGTAGTGGTTTGTCAAAGTCTATCTCGATTTCTAACATTACCCTCTTTCTCCCTGTCCGTCTTTTTGTCTCAATGCTGTGTCTATCTCCAGTTTGATGTCAGGTCTAGCTGCCCTGGACGCCAAATGCTCCAGTCGCCTGGGGATCATGACCATCTCCTACTACCTCTGGACCACCTTTGTTGCCGTGGTAGTGGGCATCGTCATGGTATACATCATCCACCCGGGTGGAGCTGCTCAAAAGGAGGACTCTGAGGACAGCAAGAAGCCAATGACCAGCTCCGCTGACGCTCTTCTGGATCTCATTCGGTAAGGGATTGTCACGACACCACATGTACATGACTGGCATAAATATACATTCATGAGACTCCATTACACCTGCATGGAAGCAATGGGGCTCTTGTGCAGCAGTTTAGATATCAGTTCTCAATACTGGTGTCTTACCAATAGTCAAAGGAAAAGAAAAAGATTTATTCAACATTTTAAATTAACTGCATTTTTATAATTTTTTCCAAACAGAAGCAATAACACTAAAAACATCCTGTTCAATCACACTGTTAAATGTGCTGTTTACCAGGACTAAGACTAAATAACCATGATAGTATTTCACTCATTACAGATGTACAAAAAGCACCTAAATGAACCATGTTGTTTCCTTTCGAGATACAACAAGATAAATCAGAGGATGTAAAAAGAAAATAAAACAATGATTTTCAATGTGTGGTCATTTCTTTTCACTGCAAGAAAAAGGGGAAACCCATAAGACTATAGAATGAAATGTACATTTTTCTAATGGTCTCGCTTTGGATTTCATGAATTTGCAAATAAAGTAAAAGATATCTACTAAAGCACTGATGAAAGCGGACAAAAGGGAAAAAACAATTATGATTGTGGAGAGGATGTGTTGTTGCCTAAGCTCGGAGATGTGTGAGAGAGATCAACCTCGCACGGAACATCCCTTTAAGCAGTTTCAAAACACCTCTGATATGCAAATGTCTAGCTCTGCGTGCTGTCTCATTAGGACTGAAGTCAGGGAAAGGCTGGAGGTCAGAGCGTAAAGCCTAGAGCCTCGTGTGCCAGTGGGTTATTGGGCTAAGCTAATTAGGACTGCTGAAGGATGGAGTAGGTGTGTTTGAGGTGAACCTGGGTCAGCCCTTCAGTGAGGAAACCTGACGGCGAGAGCCACAGTGTCAGTGTTGTAGTCGGTCAGTGGGGTAAAGTCAACCGCTCGCATTGCAGAGTGATGCCCCACCACCACCAACCTGAGATTTTATCTGAGAAATCAGTCATGCTTAGTCATTTAAAAGGCAGTTATCTTTTCATCCTCTGTTGATTGTAGTATTTTTTTTTTTTACATATTTGAGAATGTTAAATTATAAATTGTGTTTGAGTTACTTACTTCGATTCAGAATGTAAAAAAGGGAGAAATAAACTGGCCAAGCCCATAAAATCCAACTGTGTACTGATCATGTGGTAGAGGTGGAGCACTGTAGTTCACAAGATCTCAGTGCGTGTGTGTGTGTGTGTGTTTCACAGAGCACAGCTGTGCTTTGGATTTATCTCGCAAAGCTTCTTTACAGCCTTCATCTATCATGCAGGCATACTATATCGGTACACTTGCAAATGGGCCCAACTGTCTGCAGCCACGTGTGTGCTTGTGTGTGATAAGTATGCATAATGACTACTGTATGTATGAATACGTGCATACTTGGATTTATTAGGGGGCACTGGGGTCAGAGTGGTTCATTAGCCTGCTTTGCTCTGTCTCGGACACAGAGCAGACTGCTGAATAGTTAAGTGGTCAAATCCGTGCAGAACACACACTACAGTCCACTGAGTTGCACCATATTGCTGTCCCTGTATGTCTTTGCCATATGTCTTTTAAATCACTCTGTTGAATGCATGAGATGTACAATACAATGTGCGCTTTAATCTTCCTATGTCTGAAAAGCGCTTTTTGAATTTTGATTATGATTTGAGCTCTGTGTTGATGAGGGATTTACAGCCCACGCTAACACAATGCTGATTCAGTCAGGATAGACAGACATAGCAGTCGCTACATTATGTGTCTTATTCAACGGCTGAAAGCCAGCGGTCTGCACCACAAACCAGAGGTGTTTCATGCTGCACTCATATTTTGGATTTGATTGCTCCTTTCAAAGTATGACAATGCAGCTGCTCATTCAATGTATGTTCGTGATTCAAGCAGTCTAAGTTCTTTGTTTATTATTGTAGACAGACATATTTTATCTTTAGAGCAGCCATTCCCAAACTTAAGAATGACTTTAAGCCTATTTTCCTTGCTGAACAGACAAATACAACTTATATCTTCTAAGTCCAAGTTTCGCTCGTCTACTGAACTAAGACAAGCCTTATTACCTTGTTAACTCTTTCATGGTCTTATTTGTCCTTCAACATTCACCTCTGATTTTTGATTAATAAGCCCTCAATTCAAGAGTAAGATGTTGAAAATATTCAGGTCAGCCAATTCTCCACTTGCACAATGTAGTGTAAGGTATATCCGCTTTACAAACTACATGTCCTTTTGCTTCTGGTACCAACTCTATAGCATATGTCTTTAGTTATCTCTGTTATTTAAATAAATACTTCGCTCCCACACTTTGTTTTGTTTATATTGTTAATAGTTTACCATTTTTTTTTTTTCAATGTTTGTAACTTTTTCGATCATTTCATAGGAGTTTTTAACTAGCGAGGTCAGCCTGTCAACTAGCCTAGCTGGCTTTCTGTCTCATTTGTGATTTAAATCTTTTATCCAGTAATGATGTCAGAGCATTACCCCTCGCTTTTCACTTTCGCAGCTGTAAAGACGAACCAATAGTGTCCTAACATTGGAATGTGGCTAGCTTATGTCGCTAACAGTTACCTGCCTATCTTTGGAATACATCTAAAGTTATCTTTCTGCCTTTTCATGAGTATCTTCGTTTAAATACTTCACGTTTCTCAGTTCCCATTAATATTTATTGTTGATAGTTTAGTGTTCATTTTTGTATCTAGTGTTTTTACATTTTTGACCCTTTAGATAGATAGATAGCAATTGGCGACGTTAGCTAGCCACACTCACACAAGGGCTTGTTTTTACACATGATGATGGAAAAAGCTGAACAAAATTTTTTTGAGTGAAAGTGAGCAGTAAAGCTCCGACCTCATTGGTGTTGAGGGATTTTAATCAAAAAATCGGAGAGAGGGGTGAATAGTTCTACTTTATGTGTATATACAGAGATTTTTATGATGCCAGCTAGGTTAGCTGACAGGCTAACCTGACAAGTTAAAAACACCACCATGATTATTTAACGGATTAAAAATGTTATATACATATAAACATGATATACAAATATGTACAGTAAACTATTAACAATATACAGGCTACAAATTAACTATCAAAAGTGAAGCAGAAGCTAAGTTATGGATAAAAAGGCACTGAGATAACTATAGACATGTACTGTAGAGTTTGCAGTGGAAGCAAAAGGACCTGTCGTTTGTATGGCAAATATAGAGTAGAGTCACTTTAGCAGCAGTAAGTGCTTATGCTGCCCCCTATAGTTTTGGGGCTACCTATGAATTCTGGCTCCCTAATGTGAATGTAGTGTCGAGTGGACCAGGTTTAACTTAGTGTTGGTCATCAGTCCATACCTTCCAACATTACACTGTGAAAGAGATGGAGATTTCCACCACGATATAACCCTACTCCACTGATGATTGTTGGGATAGATACAAGGGTGTAATTCAAATTTACGTCACCAAAAATAACTAAGTGCAAACTCTGTGAGAGAGCGTATGTGTGTTGAGAGGCCATCACTGCCATGTAGACCTTCATAATGAAGATCAAATGATGAGAAAGGGAGACAGGAGACAAATGTCAATAAAGAAGAAGGTCTCACAACAAGTTGTGTGAAATTTGGAAGCTTGTATCTTCTTGGGACCTGTTTCATCCTTTGGTGCATTCTGACATGTGGTCACTAAAAATAAATTACTTATTTCTGTTTAAATAGATTCCCCTCGAATTCTAAAACAGCTGTTACATACAGATTAATGGAATTAATGAAAATATATCCTAATTCTAAACCTTTGAATTATATTCTATTTAAATTAACCTTTTCAACCAATATGATGTGTGCTCTTAGTTTGCACTGTAAAAAACTCAAGCCTCATACATTCAGTCCATTATTATTAGAAAATGGATTGGATTTATGTATAACACTTTGAAGTTCAAGAGCTTTACAATAAGCCTCTCAGGCAAATAGGGTTCAGTGTTACGCACAAGAACACTTCAAGACGCCTGCGCTCTGCCCTTTTTATAGATGAAAACACTGTTGCTGGTTTTCTCTTCTACCATATGATAGCACTACAAGCTTGTAAATCCTCTGTTGCTATGACAGTCGTCCTGTTCATTCATATAAAAATGGGTAAAAGTTTATATGAAAATATTTTAACTATGTGAGAATTGAATTACAGTGATTACAAAACATGTATTGAAATATTCATCCAATATCCATACTTTGCAGTTTGCATCGAGTAAGAGAAGGAGTGTACAGGAAGATGGAGGACGGTCCACCACCACCGGGCTGATACATACTGTTACACACCTTTAAGTAAATTATTAATTAGGTTGAATGCTGTTATCACTGTTTATATACCCCAACCAGAGGTATATGTGCTTTTGGCCATTTTCCCCGATTCGCCCTGCCGATCTTCCATCACTCCTTCCAGCTCCTTTACTGTGTCAGTTGGAACTTCAGTCCTCTGTGCTGCAGTTCAGCTTGGCAGAGAAAGCATTTTTGTTCGGCTGAGATAAGAGCAGGGCTTTTCAGGAAGGCTGATTCACCTTCCTACTATCTGGACAGCTTTCAAGTGTGGAAATAACAGGTTGTAAAGATTTCCATTAGCACACCAAGAATGATACAGAACAACATATAATGGTTAAGGGTTACTCTTTTGGTTAGGGACTATAATGGGCTGAATCCTATTACAAGCCCATCCCATTACCATCCCTCATTGATTTGTATGTATTGAATTGATGCCAGTGGCAAAAGGTGGAGATTTATATGATGAGGAAAAAACACAATAAAAACAAAAATATAGGAGGGATTTGAATTTTTTAGGGAACAGAAGAAATTACAGAGACAGGAGCGAAAACTGAGTGTTTTAGACGGAGGGAGACTACAGTGGACAGCATGAGACAACTGGTGTAGATTAAAAAAAAATTCTGAACCTGAAAATGCGCAATATACGTCTCCTTTGAATCAGTGACTCTGAGTCAATCGTTTTCTAACTCATGACAAGTGTGCATTGTGTTTGTGTTGGTGACTATGAAAGACAGATACTTTGGGAAATATGTGTGCCTTTTCTTTTGTATCATATTAACATTTGCAATCCACTGAACGACATTAACACTTCTCAAAATTATCTTCCTCAGCAACATGTTTCCAGCCAACCTGGTTCAAGCCACTTTTCAACAGGTAAGCAAACACTTTGATGGCAAAACATGAACAGCACAATATTTCTGAGCACAGTTTGACATTTTGGCAAATGTGGCAAAACTCTAATGAGTTACATGAGAAGATTGATGCCACTCCATGTGTCTACGCCAAATATCAAGCTACAGCCAGCAGTCAGTTAGCTTAGCTCTGCTTAGCTTATCGCAAAGACTAGAAACAGAGGGAAACAGCTAGCATGGCCCTGTCCAAAGGTTAAAATGATGTTTTTAAAACCTCACTAATAAACATATTACATTACGTTGTTTGTCTAATCCATACAAAAACACTTTGAAAAATTCCCAAACTACTAGCTGTTTCTTCATGTTTCCACTCTCTGTGCTAACCTAGCAGGCAGACGTGGTATAAATAGTCAAACTAGTCAAAAGGCAAACTATTCCTTTAATATTCATTGTTGAGGCATAAACCTTATATTATTTTATATTTTGTCTTTCACTGTGCACTACTTTGTTTAAGATGAACATCAGACTTATATGTTAGCACTGAGGAATGTAGTACTCTGCGGCTTGTAAAGTGCTATCTTCTTTTTCGGAAAATATCTACTTCTGCATTTATTGTCGTCTCGTTAGTGTAATGTGAATCTTTATGCATAATTTCTACGGTAAAACCTCTGATATGAGCCACGTGTGTTGTTCTGCTGTGACACTCTCAGCATCTCTGTTGTTGTCGTGCTTACTGTGCTGATGTTTCGGGCCCGTGCTCTGCTTTGGTTTCAAGTATCGAACCCAGAGAGTCCCCGAGCTCATCCCAAAACCAACAGTGGCTCAGCTCCTGGATGAGACCACCACACGCAGGGTCTACATCTACGGCATCCAGGATGACAACGGCACAGATGTCCAGAACTTCTCCCTGGATCTCACGCCGCCACCTGATGTCATCATGAAAACATCACCGGGTACCAGCGAAGGCATGAATGTGCTGGGGATCGTTATTTTTTCTGCCACAATGGGTGAGTGGCTGGCATGGACGCCGCACACACACGCTCTCACACAGCACACACGCACAGTACAAATGCATAAATATATGTGATAGCATAATTGAAGTCTTGGAACACCCACATCTCTGCATAATTTAGTTTGAAACGTGTTGTACTCCCACGAGGACTGCATTGAAAAACTAAACGACAGAATCCTCAGTAATTTGTTGAAAGCATCGCTGTAGGTGTGTGATTGATGGATTTATCGAGTTGTTTTGTGTGTGTTTTTTCTTCAATCCAGGAATAATGTTGGGCAGAATGGGACCCAATGGAAGCGCTTTGGTCAACTTCTGCCAGAGTTTGAATGAGGCAGTTCTGAAGATTGTGGCCATTGTCATCTGGTAAGAGTTGTATCTTGAAATGAAACATTATCAACTGAAACAGCATCAGGGTGGCATTGTCGGTCTGTTGCTCAATCAGTTGGTCCAACACTTTTGTCCAGACGGAAATGACTCAACAACCATTAATCCTACTTATATTGCTGATCCTCTGACTTTTCCGAGCACTGTTTTGAGCACTACAATTGTAGTTTTCGATGAAATGTCTTCTAACTATGAGACAGATTGTAATTTCATTTGGTACAGATATTCATGATGCTCTGAGGATGAATGCTCGGGACTTTGGTGATCCCTTGACTTTTCGTGTAGCGTGCCACCAGCGGGTCATAGATTACGTTATGTTACGTTACTGATTGAGGTATTATTTTAGGTATTCTGTACCATCTGCCTTGATGGTAGAAGCTTGCACTCAGATTGAAGGGCAGAGGATGGGTCGGCTGTATTCTCTGAGCTCCTCTTAGCACAGATTGCTCATAAATATACTGAAGGGACCGGTTGTGTTTCTTCCCTATGACACCTATGGCGGCCTGAACAAGTTGGGGAAGCCTGGATTTTTTAGCTGTACTGAGAGAGTACAGTACCATGTTTGTATCCCACACCTGATAAGGCTCTGTAAGACTGCCTGATAGAAAAGATTCATATGCTTCTGGTCGATGCCGCACACTGGGCCTTCTCAAAACACTCAAAAAACATCATCTCTTCAACGTTTGACCCTAGAAAAAGGGATAGATGGTTCAAAAACAAATAATCAAAATCCCTACAGCAGAACCAGAGATATCAGCAGATTGCATTGTGCATACATTTAGTCATTAGATGTTTATAAACAGGAGGAATGCGCAGAATGAAAAAGGTGATATCAAAACAAAATGTTGTGAATTTCCAGTCATGCACTCTACCTTCCCTCCTTCCTTCTCAGGTATTTCCCCTTTGGCATCGTTTTTCTGGTCGCCGGTAAGATCTTGGAGATGGACGACCCTTCAGCCATGGGGAAGAAGCTGGGTTTTTACGCCATTACGGTGGTAATGGGCTTGGTGCTACACGGCCTATTCATCCTACCGGCCATGTACTTCTTCATCACTAAAAAGAGCCCCATTGTTTACATCAGAGGCATTCTACAGGCCCTTCTCATCTCTCTGGCCACTTCATCCAGGTAAAAGTGGAAGATCTGACATTTGCAATTTAATATTCATTTTCCAAATATGGGGACTCTTCAGGGCCAAACATGTGGCAGAGATGTGGCCGGAGATTAAACTTACATTTCATGTAGTAGTTTAATAGTTAGTATAAAAGGGGTCACAGAGAAAAATATAAATGAAAGTTGTTCAGAGAATGTAATTAGTTGTATTTGCTAAATGTTTTCATCATGATGTTTACCAGAACAAATTGAGTGCAATGAGCGCTATTATAAAATAATAATAAACCTCAACTCAGGGTTCAGCAGGGAAAAAAATGTTACTAAGAGGGCGTCAGGGTCAGAGTAGAAATGCTTTTATCTGACATTGCTAGTGTAAATGGATTGGATAATGGGAGTCACCTTGAATTGAATGGATGTTTGTTTGGGTTTGACCCTCTTAACCTCATATTTCACCTCAGGTCCGTCCTCTCTCTATTCGAGTCCTCCAACAGCACTACACTTTGTAGCTTTTAAAAGGCTTGAAATGCATTCCTAGAGAGTGTCAGAGTGTTTACTCCTGGTTTACGATCAGTGTGATGACACATCCTCCCGTTCGGCACATTAAAATGCTCTCCTGCAGCAAGCAGCAGTGTTGATTCGTGTGTCTGTAACTATTCGGTGTGTCAATGCGAGTTGCTACAGCTAATTGTGATGTAGAAACTAAAAAAAATGAAAATGATCAGGGCTGACCTAACCAACCGTGCTCAGAGAATGAAGTGCTGTATCCATGAAGGCTCTTGGGTTCTTGTGCAGTTTTGTGAAATGTATTTGAATACAGGAACAAACAGATATTACCATAAAACTTTTCCAGTTGATTACTTACATTAAGGCAATTCGTTTTTTTGAATGTTTCAGAAATGTTTTGTTTAAAAGTGCAATATGTTTACAATCTTTTCTTTAATAACTGAATTTATCAACAGAAAGTGAAAGATAACTTGGGATTGCAGTCAAGAGATATAAGTCACCATGCTAACCAGCTAACACATTAACAGAGATCCCAGTCCGTACCACTGGCTGCATAGATAACTGAGCTAACTAGCTAACAGAAGTTACAGTTAAGGCTACACTTTGTAGTTACTCTGGTAATTTGCTTCCCCCCTATTTGTTACAAGTATGAACTTTACATGTGTTCAGTTCTTACATATTGCATCTTTAAATATGCAAATGAGACATCATCTAATCAGAAATGCACTATTATTACATTTCCAGAACAGAATTGCGAACATTTGAGGACTCCAGGCTCAGGATTCTTGTTTCACTTTGTTGACATATTAAAGTCAAAGGGTTTTTACAGAGAGAATTTTAGATATCTCTTTTTATAACTGCATCAATCAGAGGATACTGTCTATCATCCATTAAAATTCATTGTCGCCATGATTTTAGGGATAAAATGTTATATATAGATAAGGCTGTGTATGACATAACATAGGACCTTCTGGCATATCAGAGAAAAAACTAAATTTGATAAAGACCTATTGTATTATTGGACAAGAAATGGTGTATTAACTAAAAGACTAAATCACTTTTAAAACTTACCCAGTTGATTTCTTACATTGAGACAATTATTTTTCGTATTACAGGTTTTCGGATATTTTTGGTTTTAACAGGAAATGAGACTGTCCAGAGCAAAGAACTGAACTCAAATAAGCCTGTTTCCTTACATTCTTGACTACACTTACACTCTTTTGGTTTTTGGCCCTTATGCCAACAACTAAATTAATCGAGGAACACTGTGGGTGTTTCATTATTTTTCATTGGGCAAAAGGAGCTGCCCTCTCTAGGGAGAAAATTGCTACCCGGAACACTGCAACAAAAGAGTCCCTCTTCTTTTGTGTCATTCACGACACAACTCTTTCCTGGAGGAGGCTCATCATCTGTAATTATTTCTCTTTCTCTTGCCGTAGCTCTGCCACTCTGCCTATCACCTTCAAGTGCCTCCTTGAGAACAACCACATTGACAGACGCATCATACGCTTCGTGCTGCCCGTCGGGGCCACCATCAATATGGACGGCACTGCACTCTACGAGGCCGTGGCAGCCATCTTTATCGCCCAAGTGAATAATTATGAGCTTGACTTCGGACAGATTATCACAATCAGGTAAGGCACGCTGTAATTAGACGAGAAATGGCAAAAAAAAAAAAAGGCAAATTTGTCCTGAACCATATTAAATGTCAGCGAGCGAGGTCACAAAAAGGAAGGAGATATAATGGCACCATTATCAAATATCTGTGTGGAAAGTAAACTGCTAAACCTTTTGTTAACAGCGTTTTTTGTAATTGTATTGATTGTATTGGTGTTAAGTGAATGCCTTGATTAAATCTAGTGAAGAAAGCATGGGGCTTGGGGGGCACTCCACCAATTTTGCACATAAATTCAGTTCATATGCCACAGGGAATATTTTTCAGCTTGTAAAATGTTCTTTGGATTTGGTGAGAGATTGTAATGATGTCATCAGGGTTACGTTATTCATTTTTTAGCGGAAAAGCGTGCGTCACGACGACTGGAGTTTGAAAGACTTATATCTAATGAACAATGCTATCTTTATCTCAGCAAACTATTGAAATGGTTAACATCGTCAACTCTGTGGACGGATTCTGATCTCCAAAAGATATTTTTCAGATGAGTAAAAGCCTCCCAAAGTCTGTCAACGGAACCAAATGTCATCCGAGTCAGAAATCGTAGCGGGAAATCTTGTGGTGTTTTGAGTTCAGCATGTGAATTAATCTAACGTCACACATTTAGTTTAATTCAGAATTAATAAAAAATATTATGGGATTTATGGGATATTTACTAGATACACATATATGTAAATGTCACACAGATTACGCCTCAGATGAGCTTCTTAGTCTGATCTGATTTCTGCTAAATCAGTCTGGAATCCCCGGGGACACAGACGGAGAGACAAAAACACCAACAGCCCTCTTCCTTACCAACATGAGCAGCCTATAACTTTCACCCACATTACCTGTGGCTCACCCCAGTTCGAGGTGAAAGGCCTGTCCCTCCTCTGATTTCATGACATGTTTAACTGTAATAACATTTACCAGACTGGGCTGCAGTCTGTGCCCATTCCCTCATAATCCCTTGGCGGTAAAACCCATATGACCCGTATTACTCATCTCCCTTGTCACGCCAGAATTATAATAATTTTCCCTCTCTCTGCTCCCTGTTCCCGTGCCGTTTGGCTGCTGACCGTGGAGCTCTTCCATCTGCATACTAACCCATCCCCAATCCCCCCACACACAGTCCTGCAGAGGAACAGTTTGTCAGTTTGTGCACAAAGGTCTCAAGGACAAGGACAGAACATCTGCTCAATCACATCTCCCATTCTCCCTACATCACAATGGAATATATTGAAATCCTCCTTGACCTTTAATTAAAAGTCATGGCCAGAAGGACATCATAAAACATATATAATTATGTGACTTTACAGGTTATTTTAACTAATAGTTACTAAAATTACCCCTTTGCAAAAAAAAAAAAAAAAACACTCCAGAACAGAAGTTTGCCAATCATAGCCGAGCATCTGTAACCAGGCATCCTGTCGAGCTTTGGATTTGTCCACATGCTAAAACAGAGGCCATGGGGCTGTGTCAGAGTGATACTGTTCATTTAAGGAGTTTGGAGGGTGATTTTTAAACCTCTCAGAAAACTGAAAAATACAAGCGCTCAATGGAGCAATGGATTAAATATTTGTTATTAGGTGCTCAAACATTTGTTTTTCTGATATCACCATGTTGGTAGCACATCAAAATGTGACTTTTAGCTCCACTAACATAGAGTTACAGTGGCTTAGTAAACAGCCTGAGCTAGGCATTACCTTCAACTATCTGCTGCAATTTTCCTGATCACTCCTTGCACGACCCCAACAAAAATATAATGCCTGCGGACTAAAGTGCATCGTCAGCATCGCGGTCGCCAGGTCATTCGTGTCCACCTTTCAACAGCTCATCAAGATCTGTGTGAAAACCCCTGTTGTGGGATGATGATGCTTTTTGTGTGTCAATTAATCTGAAAAGTAATCGCAGCTGTTTGAAGTAAAACGCGCAATATTGGATTAAATTATGAGTAACTGTAAAAAAGTACCTTCTTCCACTTTCTTCTTTTACTTTGACATTATTCATGTTGTAAAAGTATTTGCACTCTGCTCCTCCGTCTCTTCCCACAGCATCACTGCCACCGCAGCCAGCATCGGTGCAGCCGGTATCCCGCAAGCTGGACTCGTCACCATGGTGATCGTGCTGACCTCCGTGGGTCTTCCCACCGATGACATCACCCTCATCATTGCTGTTGATTGGGCCTTGTAAGTAAGGGTTAATCTCTCCATCATGACTAGCTGAGCACAATCAAAGCCAACCAATTAAGTGGCCACTACATTTACAGTAAGTGTAAATGTACCGGGAATAATCTAAAACCTGAACATGTCTGTAAACCAAATGACTCTATAAGGACTGCGTGTTCTTCAGATTGTGAGAAATAAGTCATTTTCCTAAGCCTCATTAACAATGTGAATGACTTCTGATTTTGTCATTTAGGGATCGATTCAGGACCATGGTCAATGTGATGGGTGACGCCCTCGCCACGGGAATTATGGCTCATATTTGCAGAAAAGACTTTGTCAAAGAAGGGGAGCAGGTGAGAGAATGCAAGAATCCATCAATGACTAGATTTGGTCCGGAGGTTACAAAACAATCTCTTTTGTATCATTTCCTCAAGGACATCATGACCTGTTTCCCAGTATATTTAGTTTGGTTTGAAAGGCAGATAGCAAAGTGGGTCATGGCAGAAGATTGCTTTGGGTTATACACTTCCATGCTGGGAGTTTGATGAGAAGAACAATCCCACTCTCTATCTTTGCAGTTGACTATAAGCCCCAGTTGAGTGGGAACAGCTGGTTTGGTTCCTCTGGAACAGCTGCAAAAAGGAAACCGCAATTTATTGGTTTTTTTATACTTATGTTTGTGTATGGATTAAACATGCGAAGGGTGATGTAGTGCAGACCTTGATTAACTGACATGCCATTATTCTGATCCCAGCAGTCCATCAAATGTCCCATTTTGTCCGACAGCCTGTTGACAGCCCCACTGTTTTGAAGGCCTGATGTTCATTAGGTGACCTTCAGTGTCATGGTACAAATAGAACTATGTCATCAATACTGATAATTCATGTGATTAATGTTGTGGAATGGTCTGTAAGGTTTAGGCACCAAAACTACACAATGAGGTTTAGGAAGAGTTAGTGATTTGGCCTTAAATAGGTCAGTTAAAGCTAGTTTTGACAATCCAACCAAGATGTGCTACTAAAAAAAGGAAGCCAACCTGAAAAAAATCCCACCTCCCCCCACTCCTTAAAACACATGAACGAGCGGGGAGCTGTACAAGCGGCTGGTTCGCTACATTCAACGCACTCTCTCAGCTTTGAAGACCAATATCTACATAAATGTACACCTCAGTTAATTGAAAAAATGTCACAATCATGTAAACACAAGTTAAATAGTCGCCACAAATGCACCTCGGTCCAAAAAGGCCACCCAGCTCAACAGTTACTCCGGATGTGTGTAACTGTTTTTTTTTGTTTGTTTTATTTTTTTTAAAAACACAGTCTCAAAGACTAGCTACTATCCTACAAATCTCCTTGTCTCATAGTATCAATTAGCTCACAAGCAAATGAGTGATTTCTGTTTTAAAATCCAATCTGACACTCTACACTTAATAACTAACCATTTCAGTCACGGCTGCTTGTTGTTGAACCCACCACATTCAGCAAGCTCACCGCTGTTCACCAGCCTGTGCGTCATAAACTTACTCCGGCTCGGAGTGACTATTTAAGAGCGCATTTTATGAATTTAGAAAAATTATGTAATTCATATCAAAATGATTAATAATCGTTTGAAAGCCTGTTGTGTCGAAGTTTGATTTCTTCTCCTGAGATGGTGACAGCATAACCCACCCTAATCAGCCAAGCATGTAGCAACAGTACATAGGCAGACAGAAAGGTTGCCCTGTGCAATCGTTTTATATTGGCCAAAAAAGATGATTGGCTGGGCTTATTAGAGGCCTGCGACAGCCACATTTTAAAAATGTATTGGTCAGAGCATTTTAATTAGTGATTGCCGTTGGACTGTTAAGAGATTTTATACAAATTTAACGAAACATGCTTCAAAAATAACATAAATAAGTAAATAATTATGATAAATACAATTTAAATCAGTTATGTTACGTCCTTAAGTCCATAATGATGTTTGTATTTACCAAATGGGCTTTCATTCTAATGGGACCTTGGTTTCAGGATAATGGGCTGACAGAACAGTAAGATGGCACCGACGACGGTCCTCAAACTACCATTGTACTGACCACACAGACATCACAGCTAGCAACGCTGACTGTGTGTGTGTGAGAGTGTGCTTCAAGATAAATGGGAATTTTCCACTCAAATTGAAAATACTTTTTGCGTTCAAGTCTGGAGTGCAATTCTAGACCAGTGGGATGCTTTTCAAAAACCCAGCGCCTACATTTCCCATGTCACATCTTAGCCAGTGAGTGACATCACTGGAGGTAATTTATCAGATTACATGCAGCTTCCTCTGGAGCCACAAAAAGGCTTCATAGGCTACTACTTTTGTTCACGTATACAGAAGCAATCCCCAGGACCTGTCAACACACTTTATTGCACAAGTTACCCTCTATTAACACTTTTCTGGGTCCCTCTTCCTCCCCCCCCTATGATTAATGTGCTCACCAGGTGCCTCTCATCTGTGAAACTAAGCCCATGATAAGCATCCAGCAGATGATGACCTACCAGAACCAGAAGAACGGGTGCTACCAGCCGCCTCCACCTGGCAGCAAGCAGGACCACCTCTCCCCAGACGTGGCTCGCCTGATGCAGCTGGAGGAGGGGATCCGGCCGTTAGAGAAGAAGAAACACGCCCACTCCTCTCACCACAAGAGAGAGCACAGGGACAAGGACCACTGTTCCGTTGATATGAACGGGCTGGAGACAAATGTGTAATAGCAGCTGCCCCTGCCGACAGCTACCGGCTCGTCCACTGCCGGCGGGCCAGCAGGAGAGGAAAACACATTAAAGATTGAGGTGACTAAGTTCACGAGCTTTTCCCCTCCAAGAAGGAGAGCGGCCCGAGTGGGTGAACGCAAATGACCCTGACAAAAGACATTTCTTTTTCTACATAACCTAAATAATGACCCACATTTGATTGTGCGTGTTTGTGTGTGTACATATTTATCGGAGATGTGTTCTTTTGTACCAGCGGTGACGGCGTGCTGCTCTAGCGGAGAGACGTCTTGTCTGAGGTTTCACAAACATCTGTGAGTCAGCCCATTTCAAAAGGAAACGGAGAACACAATAGCTAATATCAGATTTAATTTAAGGAACCCATCCCCCTATGGACTGCAGAGAAAAGAAAGAAAAAAAACAGAAAACATTTACTCCTCATATCTCTTTGTATTGATTATTGCTTTTTTTGTCATTCAGTAATGAAACTCAGGCAGAATACTGCCTGTTGGAACAGTTTTCGAACAGTCTGACTCACCAACTTAACGCGCACAACAGAGACAATGTGGGCAGAAATTTCATTTGAACACACATATACAGCGATTTGCTTCACATTCAGGAAAGAAACGTGTCAGACTAAAAACAACAACAAAAAACGAAGGTATCGCTATTGATTTTCCAAATTTTCTCAGCTTTCCGAACACTTCTCTGCCTTGTGGTCCCGAGTCTACGTCAGTACTCTGCCTCATGCCTGCAGTGCTGCATGGCCATTGCCAGAACGAAGGCAAAAAGAAGATGGTCACAATGAAAAAACAAAGACAAGCGGTTGCCCTTGTGTTGAAGTCATGTTACGTTGTCTTTGCATCCCATTGTATTCCCTCTTTGCCTTAAACGACCAAAGGAGAAGCATCCGGGACAAGTGCGACACTGACGAACGCAGCAAACCACAAACACAAGTCGACCGTCGCAGGTCATGGAATAATCTGAACTCTGTCCATATGTATGTTGTATATGCTGTACATGTTTGTATTTCACAAGTTAAACAAATGTAGATTTTACAACCATTTGCTGCCATTCTGTATTTGTTCAAGGAAACATTTCACTGTAATGCAAAATTTGTAACAATGTAAAACAGCAAGAAAAAAAAAAGAAAACATGAAGAAATGAAAAATATATCAACAATGAACAAATAGTACATTGTTAAGAGTTCTTTTTTTGATTGTTTCAGAATATGAGGTTTGGGTTACAAGAACTGCAGGAGCGATCAAGTTTCAAGGATATAATAATACAAGGACTGAATACTGCAAAAGCATTTCAAGTATTTCAAGCATTGTTCTGAAATCCTTGAAGATCTACCCTCTCTCGTAAAGGCATACAGGAAAAGCAGCTAAAAGCAACTGAGCTGTCGAATGAGAAAAGAAGAAGAGGCGATTTAAAGGAGTCCTGGTCCAATCCAGGGGCTTACCATGAAGGGGGCGTGCACCTGCAATGGTGTTTGGATGACCCCAGGTCTCCCAGCAGAGCATCACATTTCAATGAGATGATAAATGTTATCCACTTCACCCGTTGTTGCTGATGGATGTATATTCTACACATTGCACCAGTGCAGTAGCAAAACATTTGAAGGGTGTACTCCCATAGACAGCTCTCTGTCTCTATGCTGTAGGGTGTAATGGTCACTGGTCGCGCTGCCGTTATCACAGAGCAAGCCTTCAGCAGCCTTCAGAGTAGCCTTGAAGCCAGACTGCAATATAGCTGTCAGAGAAGCACCATTAACAAGACAACCCTGAAGAAAAAATTACAGGAATTGTGTGTAATTGCCAACCCAATGACAATACATCATGTGGCCATTTATGACATGAAACATCTGAAAGAAAAAACCATTAGCATAGCACAAAGCATCAGTGAGGTTGCTATGGTTACATAACACAACATTCTTTTATCAACGTCTCTAAAAATGACTGCGGTGACTCCTATCTCTCCTAATCTTAGATAATTACTTTTTTGTTGAGGCACTGAAGTAAAATGTGTGATGTTATAGATATTATATGTGCTTGAAAATCACAACCTTCCTTTGGCAAATTAAGGATGGAAGAATGAGTGGTGGCACTCCTGTTCAATTCAGTACACTTTTGCTACAGCCTGACTTGATGTGGTATGCCCACTAGCTTAGCTAATGGTTAGCTGTTAGCTAGATAGCTAATGCTATTTCCGGTCAATAGCATCGAACAGCAGCGAACTCAAGTTTATTTTCCCTATGGAGATAATAATCATTCAACTTGGTTTTGCTCTGCCTGGCTGCCTAAAGTCTGTCTCAGGAAATGGAGGACTATCCACTGTGCTATTACCCTGTAACTGCCACCTGTGGCGGAAGCAAACAGTCCTCGACACAATTGCCTTGTGTTTGAGTGTTTAAAAGATGCCACCTCTGGAGCATTATAGCTTCTTAAAACAGTTCAGAAAGGTCAAAGACCAGACCTGTGTATGACTGTTGAGTCTCATTGAATACATATGTGCACTATATATACTTTTTCTTTTACTTTCAAAGAAAGCCTTGAGCCGAGGTTATATATTCGACCACAGGCTGAGCTAATTAAGCTCACTTGAGGCGAACCGACCTGAAAATCTGCAGCTTACACTGCTCAGCTTCACCTCTCCCCACCCCTTCACTCTGTGCTTGTTACAGTTTATCTCCATTAGCCCCACTGCTCATGGTCAGGCCGGCCCGGCAGCTTGGGTAGCATCTGAAACTGACCATTTGGCCAGCTGGCCACCTGGCAACTGGACAGGATGGGGGTGGGCTGTAGGGAGTTGGCCAGAGAGGAGCAATCAGAAACGCAGGCTGGATCTGGCAGAAGGTGGACAGGGTGCCAACAGGCAGAGGTCTGGATCAACTAACAAATAAATAGGCAAATGGAACGGAAATGGAGAAAGAGGGAAGTAGGGCACAAAGGCTAAAAAAATTTTTAAAAAAAAACTGACATCCCTTTGTTTGTCTGAGCATTGAAACCTACATGACATGCTGTAGTAGTAACCTGATAGCATTTCAGTGTAAGTGCAATACCACTTTGTATAAAGCAATGATGCCGTTATGTCCACAAGTACTTTCTTTGAAATCTGATTTGTGTCTGGAATTAAAACAAATGTGTAATGGTTTTATTCCAGGCAAATAAACTCAGTCTTGTGGCATCTCTTAATTCGAAATCAGTTGGCCAACAACTTACTAAGCTCTTAAAAACCTCGTCTTAGCTGAACTCGTTTAGTTCCACACAAAATATTCTGCTAACAAAGACAAGCCAATATCTTTGCTTAGGATTATTTCGACAAGTTTTTGAAATGCCTAATTTTTTGGTTAAGCTATTGAGCAGATCCACATGTCATGTAAGATTTCAATGTCTGGTCAAGTATTATCTCTGTTTATTGAGCTTAAAAACATTTCACAGAGACTGCAGATGGCGTGCATCACCAACCTCAAGCGTCAGTATTTGACAACCTGGGAATGAGACACAACTATCAACTACCTTTCTCCAAAATGCATCTTGTGTTCACATCCAAAACAAAAGCTTACTTTCTCTTTAGACCACAAGATCATTTGTGGTCATTTGCCACAAAAAGCCAGAACAGCTTACTCTACATTAGCCCTAATATAAGTTAGTGTCTGTCTGAATTCAGTTCAGCCTCTGACTAAACTCAGCTTTCACCAGAGGCTTCTGTTAGTTCCATTCAGTCCCTTCCCCTCTCCTCTCTGTACAGTCATGAAGTGAAGTACATTTACCCTCTAGTCAGCTGTCAGCAAGAACGAGAGGGGCTAATTATGCGACACGTTGAGAAAAGGCAGTGAATATAAATCTACTTTTTAATCACAAACTTATAATGAAAACAAACAAAAACTCTGAGCCTTTCTTCCACCGGTAAACAATTTCGAACAATTTATGTAATCACATACATATTTTTACCGGATATTTTGATCAGAAAGATTTCAATTTGTTGGGCTTGACTTTTCCCAGTGAAAAGCAGCTATTACTACATAATGGAAATTGAGCAATCACAAGACAGATATAAGTGGGAATCAATGTGCAGGTCAAGAATGTAAAATGTGCAGGGACTTATTTGCAAAGAGAGAAAGTTTTGACCATATCCACCCCCTTTCCAGATAAAAATGATTAGTAACTGTAAGAAATATTCAGCCCTTATATTTGAGCAGGAAAGTGCAATTTCCGTTGCACTCAGCTTAGATTTGACAGTCTGTACATGTTGAGTATATACATCAGAGCTTCTATGTTCCCCTCAGGGTGCAGTTAATGTCAGTTCAGTTCCCACTCCCTGTAGTGCTGAGGTTATTTTTTCACTTGTGGGCAGAGCTACGTCAGAGCTTAGACTTCTACCAGGCCTAACTTTAAGGAAAAAACGTCACAGTTGTTATTGTCAGAAAATTATTTATTTTCTAAAAATTATAGAAGCGCTATCATTTACAGAAATATATATCATATAAAAGTATCCATCATAATGGTTAAGGCCGAAATTGGCTTTAAAAGAATAGCTTGATTTAATAGAAATTAGAGGCACATTGACCGTTTTGTGACATGACTAATCAAGCACAGAGAGGCTCCACATATTCTTTTTTTAACTTGCACTGATGTTAATATATACACAGCTCCTAATGACTCACTGGTTGTTTCAGAATAGAAATCAGACTTAAAGATGGTGTTTAAATAAGATCCAACAACATGAATATTAAAAACACTATGTGTCCTATGATATCAAAGTAGGAGCTGAAATTTGAAACTATGGATTGTACTTCAAAATCATACACATATTACCAAAGCATTCCATGAGTTTGTTGATTAGCAAATTCAGGAGGGATTACATTTTGCAACAAATGTTTTCCTCGAATAATACTTGGAGGACGAAAGCTTGCTCCAGGTCTCACAGCTTGGCCTTGCCTGGCGCAATTTGGAGGTTCTGTAGCTTCATAGCCATACCCATGTTCCCCGCAATCTTCAGTTTCCCTTTGAAGAATGCCTGAGAGGACAGAGGAGGAAAAACATTAAAGAGACATTTTAATAATTTGTCACTGAAAGATGCATTTCTGAAAAAGAAAACTACTGAAAACATGACAGCTTTTTCTCCGTATGAATCTTATTTCATACTGGAGATTAAAAGATTACAGTGAGAACTGACGACAATCAGAGCTCATGTCCCTCTGTCATGTCTTTAGGTAGAACTTAACTGAACACAGTTCATTTTATCTTATCAAATAAAATGGTGATGAGCACAATACTACCACCAACTGAGTTACTACTTTTTGGTTTGCTAGACATTTTCCCTGTTATTGCTGGATCTCTTAAAGTGGATTGTTATCTAACTCTCTACATCCACCTGCCAAGAGCACCAAAGGAAATAAACTGGTTTGGCTGTTTTTTTTCCTGACACAGCTGGTGCAACAGGATTAAAGAGAAAGAAATGTCAGCAAGAGGCTGTAAGCTCCAGACGTATGATCCTAAACTGAAGTATATTTATTAAAGACAAGATGTTCTCAGTTAACTATAGCTTGACATCCAGAAGCCCCTAGACAAAACATAACATTTCCCCGAGCAAACCCCCCTCTTGTCAATCAAACACATGTAGGCAACACTGCATCATAATACATAGGCAGTGCGTTAATGTCTCTGGCAGCGCCCTGGACTGGTTCTCCTCCCATCAATCACATAAAAGCTTGTAAGTTTCCCTTTGTCCATACATGTCTGATACTGCTGCTTTGTCCCACGGTGTGTCTCAGGGTTACGTCTTGGGTCCAGTGCTATTTGATTTATACATGCTACCCTTAAGTTATATCAGGTGCGATTTTAGAGGGTATCTCCTTCCATTGCTATGCTGACTACATCCAGCTGTATGTTTCTTTTAGACCTGATGACAATCAACCAATCCTCCTGAACAACCGTCTTTCTGCCATTAAGGACTGGGTGGTAAACGACCATCTCTCATCATTACGTCAGATACCATAGCTTCTAAGATGGCTCAGTGTATTGGTTCAATGTCCTCTACCGTACAGAGTTGAGTTAGAAATGATCAGCTATGCGTTTATGAAATCCAGATAAGACTGCTGTAATTCTCTTTTCACCTGCCTCAACAAGTCATCCCTAGACTGTCTACAATTGGTCCAGAAAGCTGTAGTCAGTTTGTCAATGTCAGAAATCTTTCTCAGAACTTATGGAGAGGCCAGCACATTTAACAGCAATGTACCAGGTAGTGAGCATTCACAGTTTTGAGTTTACTGTTGCTTTAAGAATTCCCCTGACTGACTAACTTGGGATATGTTCATACAGAAAACGTTCTGATTAAGTTAGTAGTAAGTTCATTAACACAGATGGTAACCTGTCAGAAAGACATGAATTTAGCCCTTTACAGGCAAATAGCGGCTCTCTGTGAGGACAATCACACTATGTCTTTAGTAAGACACCACAGATAGGTTGGGCTGCCCATAAAACCTGCACCTACCATTACTGCATCTGTACATCGCTGTGTTGTGCTTTTACATGTAACCTGCAGTGTCCAGATACAGTCTCGACTAATAATCCTTAATTGTTTGTTACTTCGTGAGCTCTTTGTGAACATCAAAGTAGAAAAATAAATTCCAAATTAACTGAACTGCAGATGCTGAAGCAACCTTTGCGAAATTTGCCGGACTGTTACATAAAGAAAAATACATAATAATAATAATTTTACTGTGAATATGACAAAACCCTCTTTACATTAATGTTTCATTTTCTATGTGTGTAAATTAGAAAAACAAAGATGTGATCAATACACAACTACACACCGTCTGTGGGTTCATCTGTCCTGTCATCAGATGCAGAAGATCCTCGTCACTCATGGAAAAGGTGCAGTCTGCCTTTTTATCTAAAAGGAAAAAAAGTAGAGTAAAAAAAGAAGAGCAACTTTTTCATTACAGCGAACTACAATAATACATGACAGTTTTATCAAAACTAAAAATTCACATACAGAACAAGAAAGCAATATTTGCTTTTTGCAACATGCACATTAAGGAAAAATAACCCCCCACTTGCTCACATTAGAAAACTTATGTATGTGTGTTATGAACTGCTTATTGCTGTGTCTCCAATGGTGCACGGGGGCGCAGCTCCAACAAGTGAAAGTGAGTCCAACCTTCTAGTAAACCTGCAGCAGCTATAATCATGACCACCATACCAGCCTTAAAGGTAGCAAGATAAACAGATCTGATATTTATTCATATCAGAGAATTAAACATGGCTCACAGCCTCACACCAGCAGCCTCTGAGTTCAACTGTTTAAGCTTAATGGAATGACTTTGAAAACCTGCATTAACGTCATATAATATCATTCCTTTACACAATGCAGAATTCTAAAATGTAATTTCCAGGAGGCTGTTCGTTTCAGCAGAGAGATCACAGGCAATTAACCTGGTATTAAATCTTCCTCACACTCGCATTATGCATCCTGTATTGCCCCTATTTACATTAAGTGTTACTTGAATTATGACCAATGCATTTTGACTGGAACTGAAGTGGTACATTGAAAGTGCAATGCCGAGGATTCCTGGGATAAAGTGCGTCTGTTCCCAGAACAGAAGACTCAGTCCAGGTAACAGAATTCTGGAGAAAAATATGAATCCCTGGTTCACCAGCTAGTTGCTAACTGTGTCTCTCTTGCATTTGGCAGTGAGAATGTAGTGTTTAATTCTCCTTGCACTTTTTGATTAAATTACCATCAGCTTCTCTCTTAGCATTCACCACACCGCTTCCCTCTCTGCTCTGTGAAGGCGCATGTGGTCCTTGAATCTGGGATCTACAGCTGTTACCCATATAGCCATTACACAGCGGTACTTCTATGTAGGAAGAGTTAACATGTAAGACCACCTATGTATTCAAACGTGCAGGCAGCACCACAGAGCAGGAAAATCATTCAGCACCCCCCTGCAGCTCAGAGACAATTCATTCAGAAATTCAGAAACTGTAGCACCCATTTAGGTGTGAATAGACCGAGGGGGCAATACACTTATTTGTTCTCTTGAGTAAAGAATCATGGTTTTACATACCTTTGTTTGTTTGGTTTTTTACTTCAACTATTTGTTGAAATCTGTAAAGTTTCTCTATTTTAAACAGGTACTTGTTTGACTGACTGATGCCTAAAAGAGAAACAGGTTTAATCCTAGGATAAAGAGCAATCTCATGTTTTCTACTGTATGTTTGGAACATGATTTACTTGACAATACTGACCAAGAGTGACACAAAGAAAGGAATGTGATGCACAGATATGCGTGTCCACAAGATCAAACCACATGAGATACTTCCAGTAATAAATGACAAAAAGGGCATGAAAGGGTATGTAATTGCTGCTGGTGAGAGCTGAAATGACAGCTCTATATGGTCTATAACTACTGATCAGGAAGAAAATCAACCATGAGGCAAAAAGTAGGAGAATAAAGCCCAGGATGAGAGATTGAATACCTTCCAGCAGAGTGAAAAGCCATTTAGTTTCTTACCTGGGTCATTGGAGACAGAGCCTTTGCCATTTTTCACATCCACGACCCAAGTCGCCTCCTTCCCCTCTGGACCATCCTTCACCTTAAAGGCAAACACTCCACCAATCTTCTTGATAAGCTGCTCTCCCTCCTGTGGGGGAGTTGAGGTGGCTTTTAGTTATTCTTGATGTGTTTATAGTTGTAGGAAGGCAGTAACTGCCCGCATGTTTCAAATTAAATCAGTGCTCTTGTCATCTATGCTGCCATTTTTTGAGGGACGGGTTACATTTTTTTCCTGAACACATTTATGCAAGTGGCTTAATCTGGTAGGAACGTCACCATCCAGAGTGACAGAGCCTCTGAAGCTCTAGGTACAATAGTTAACTTACAAAGCAGCAGTTCATTTGAATTTAAATGCCAACATTTTTTTAACCCTATGCAATAGTGAAAATGACATATAAATATAGAATCATTGCACACTTTGCAGGGTGTCTTTGGCCAGCATTGAGTCAAAGTCATTGTCCAAAGTAGCTGTAATAACAAAAATGATTACCATTGTAATTGAGGTATAAGGCTCATGTTTTGTTAACAACTTAATTAACTGTCTCAAACTGGTGGTGTATGGAAGCACCACCCTGCCCAACACCACCAACCAACGAACATGCACATCCATTTAACAAGACTCAAGCTAACTCAGCAATGGGAAATAAGAGACTCCTTTGTCTACATTTTTTTACAGGGGCCTGGCTCCATCACAGGATCCCGGATCAAGCTATTGGACTCTGATTGAACACAAGACTCCAAACAAAGGGAGGCGGACATTGTTTATATAGTGGTCAGCATTTCACGGCAGCATGCATGTAAAATCTGCATCAACAATTCTGTTCTGACGGCCTCTCAGAGCTTTCTCCTCATCTGGTATGTGTCAACAATAGCTGTTAGGTCAGTGAATACCTGACTATGCACACAAAACCCATTTCCAGAATAATCTGTGGACACAATCACCCACATTTAGCTCATATCAGTGGTAAAACTCTGAAAGAAACACCCAAACAACACGAGTTACCAAATCACATCTGCTCTTAAGAAAAATGAAACCAACCTGCAGTTGTTCAGAGCGACAGAGTGAACTAATCCACAGCTGAGCAGCACGGTAATTGTTAAGCATTACGTTGGCAAGTACAGAGAGAGTGGGAGCCTATTGTACATACAGGAGCCAGAGGTCAAATCGATAACAATATATACTCCACATACATACATTAAGCCGCCTTCCATGCATTTTATAAGCCTGAAGTACCAATGGCACACATGGTTAATGTAAAGTGGCTCTCATTTAAATCAGCTACCACCATCCCATTAAGCTTATAAATCATAGATCAATGACAAAACACAGACTGGATACATCAATGTAATTTGACATAAATAGGTGCTTTAGGATTCAACTGTGCCTGAAACAACCGGCAATCAGCCATGAACGATGATACTCTGTAAAAGCTGGAGGGTTTCTGGACTTTTGACTTCTTGAAATCGTACATTATATACATATACAACATATTCAGTTAGAGATATTCTGTATGCTATGAGGTCCTAAAGCTGTAGCACTGAGACTGTCAGCTGTATGTTGCTTTTGTCGATAAAAGCGCCATAGAACTGTAAATTAGACCCTGCTTCAAAAAAAGAAAGAAGATCACAACCACCTTTATGTATGAAATGCCTAGGAATACCTATCAGGGCCTTAGCTTTGGAACAATCTGTAGCAATTGTCTAGATCATTAGTGATAGGAAGAAAGGGAAACAAAGACAATCTAAGATGTCGATGCTTTTAACTGGATGCAAACAAACACATTAATCAGATCAAATACAGAATAACTGGATCAAGTTTTGACAGGGACTGTTTATGACAGTGTGCCGTTTTACCTTCTGTAGATGATTTTCGATCTCTTTGAAGACGGGGTAAGCTTTAAACCCCTCCAGACTGCTGCCTGAGCTGGTGAGAACGGCACCAATGTGGGAACTGTGGGAAGCCAAAAAAGACACTTGATGGCAAAGTACACACTATGAGGAAAAAGAACTGTAGCTTTTTGACATTTTAATCTAGATAGAACACCGTACTACATCTACAGCAGCGAGAACTGTGTCACATCCCAGATAGTACAAGGACAGCAAAGCAGCAACCACTGATGGTCAACATAGGACAGGTAGCAATGTGGGTTAGAGTGTTCGTGAAGAATAGAGATGCACCAAGCGATCACCCAGGGATCAGAATTGGCCAGTTGTCAGCATGTATGAGAACTGGCTGATCAGTGTCAGTCATATATCGCTGTCTACCGGCCACGTTTACACACATGCTGCCTGCACCCTCGACCTGAACTGAAAGATAGAAACTAAACTCTTTAGGTTATTTACCTAACTTTCTTTTTGCTGCTGCATCTCTATTAGAGAAGAGGACAGAAAATGCTTCTTTAATTGGGTCTAATTTACATGACTAGAATACTCATTTCACTTCAGCATAAAAGACAGACTGATACAGAAACAGATCTCTTGTGTCTTAAGTCTGCGATCAATCACCTGTATTTTTATTTAAAAAAATTAAACATAAGGCATCTACCTGAACAAATAACTAACTCCTCACCTGGCCTCCTGAGGAAATCCCATCCTGTAGAGAGTGACAACCACAGCTCCTCCCAAGCCAATGTTGTGTTGCAAGGCCACTTTGGCTCCTGAGACCTGCCTCCTGTCAGCCTTCCCTCTGAGCTGCCAGCACAGCTCTGCACACTGGGCCAGACCTGGGAGAGCCGGAAGAGAAGGACAAGAGAGTGAGGGTGACTCACTGTGGGGGGGCTTGGTGTCATGAGGTGTGACGACCTGGCAATATATATTAAAATTTTTAATCTAAAATTTTGTGTGTGATGAAAATTATTTATGTGTGTGTGTGTGTGTGTGTGTGTGTGTGTGTGTGTGTGTGTGTTTGACTCTGCGTGTGGGCGCTACTTGTTGGTCTTCTTCAGGTAGCCACAATAATGAGGGCCCTTTAACTTAACCGTGATGACCTAATGTGTCTCACTATCTGGGGAATTAATTTTCTTTTGAACACGAAACGTTTCTGGACATCATGGTGCGCTTTTTTTCATCCACCTTGTTACTAAGGAATGAAAAAGAAGCGCTGCACCAGAATAAGGGCTCCAGGGGGGAGGAAGTATGTAAAAGGATTCATTAATGTGAGCTCAGGTGGATGGAACATAACATACTTGATGAGAAAAAAGAGAAAAGCACTGCTGTAAATTAACGCTTCTACAGAGATGCTGAAATAATGCAAAGGGAAAACATCAAACTGAAATATACATATATCAAACAGAAATACATACATTTTTCTAGGGAAATCATCACTTGAAAAAAAAGCACCAACACTAAATTCCGTTGTGTCTCAGTCTCCAGGAGCAGACCCCAAAGCATTTAAAGGGTAAAGACAACCCACCCTGACGGAGAAGGGTGACAAATTGACCCCTAATCTGACAACTCGATTCCCTAATCTGACAACTCGCACCCTAATCTGATCCGAGACGCTCCTGAGCTAGAGTTATGGCTAAGTATTTCATCCCATCTGCTTAATGAGCTTTTGCATTTCTCCATTATCCCAATAAGCTTATGAGTAAAGTCCTCTTCATCGAGTGCCATTTACATTATGCAGCACTCTCCTAATCTTCTCTGTGGAGACTTGTTTGCGTGAGGCTAATTTTGTCTAAATGCCAACTGGAACATTCACTGTCGGGTCCACCAGGATATCTATACATGGAACCTCTGTCTGTCTGTCTGTGTGTGTATGTGTGTGTATGTGTGTGTTCCTCAAATATCTCTGCGGATCAGGATCAGACTGACCTGAGAGTTTCAACATGGCTGCTGCGTGGTTCAAGGGTGTGCTATTTCGCATTTGTTTGGACTGCAATGATACGGTTAATAAATTATTTCATAAATGCTTTACAAATTCCACGAGCATTGTCCACCGGAGCCACTACAGTCACGTGCGCACCAGAGCCAATCACTGCACACCGTGGCCACGCGCGCACCAGAGCCAATCACTGCAGAGCCCACCGCGACCCCCCACCTTAAGAAACAAGCAGATTTATACCTGCAGTGGCGCGAGCTGGACCGGGATTTTGCCGGCGGTTCGGTCCCGTTCTGTTCTGTTCTGTGCATCTAAACTGACTGTTGTGGATTAATGAGATTAAACGAGTCCGGACCGAGTCTGTTCGGGTCTGAGGAGATCCGGAGAGGCGCAGACAACAAAGTGAAATTGGAATCTGTGGATGTTCGTGTGTAGCTAGCCGCTAGCTAGCAGCTAGCAAGCAGCTAGCTGCTAGCCGCTAGCTACACGGCCCACCTCCCGAGGCGACGGACCAGAAGCATTGGCATGTCCAAAACCGGACCTAGGGTAAATAATGTCCGCCACGCTTTTTCGCGAACATTGCCGTCACGTTTGCTTTGTTTCTGGTGCAGGAAGAAACGGTAAAAACGGGCTTTTGTCACGAAAGTGTCCAAGCAGCAAGTTTGGTTGTTGAGGAACAGGAAGTTGTGGGAGGGACCTAGGCGGATGATTGACATGCAACGACGGTCGGTGTGTGAGAGTTTAGAGATTTGTGACATTTAGCGTGTTTGGAGTGTGTAGTTAGTGTGTTATGTAGTGTTTGGTGTAGTGTGTTTAGTGTGTAGTGGAGTTGTTTTTTTGTTTAATGAGGAGAAGCTTAATGTGGAGCAGGCAGTGCAGCTCTTCATTCAGCTGGAAGGAGCACAGGCAGACCTGAGCATTGCCTGCATTTAAATGTAAAAAGTTACATATAACTTTGTAAATGTTTTGTATGTATGCACACATTTAGATAAACAACAATTTATATTTGCATTATAAGTTTAAAAAAAAAAAAAAAGGATTGTTAAACATATTTGTGGTAAAAAAAAATCTAACTTTTTCTACTCGGATTTCATGTTTTTTTGTGATTTTAGGTCCATTGTGTTAATACAATATGTCAAAATAAAAACAATAACTGTACAGTCACACATGTGAGGTTGTGCTGAAAATAATGACACCAAGTAAATAGCTTTTAAGATGAAATATAATGGCAAAATCAAAAAAAGTCAAAAACAGCCAATTATACCCTGGAATATCAGATTTCACAACAAACCTAAATATCCCTGACGCCCCACCTTCAAACACAGCCTCATTTGGCCATCCATGAAAAAGCTGCTTAACCTCCCACTTTTTTATAGGAATACATTTTTCTTACGGGCACTGCACTAGTCGATCAAAATGAACTGCATCTGGGTATGACCTCAGGCATACAATATATACACAAAAGAATAATTTAGACATTTTTTATTCACCGATTAACACTAGCCTGAGCTAAGTGGTAAATCACTACATACGTCAGGCTCTGCATCGTCGAGGCTTTAAGGTCCCTGTCACATCAACACATAAAAACCAAGCTCGAGAAGAGGTGACTCGCACTACCTCTTGCACGGGGGAAGCTACACAGGTCAGTCAATTAGCCGTCAGTATCTCTGCTTGGACTGTTTCTGAGGCAAGGGGTCAGAGCTTTGCAACAACGATTAAGAGCAACACCACGGATCAGAAAGATCTTAGCTGACTGGGACACTCGCATAGTGAGAGAGTGACCCAGGAGATATAGTGACCCAGGAGATACAGGGAGTGTTGATAATGAATGACGGTAGGGATTGTGAGGTACGAAGAAAGGACGGCAGAAAGAAAGATGGTAAATCAAAGTATAAATAAAGATCTTCATCAAATGAAGTAAAAAGGTGAATACTGCTCTGTTTCACCTTGTTAATCCCTTTAAGTGAGTGTGTGTTATGTGAGCAAGCGAGCGAGTGCACAAGAGCCTTTTGAGTCCACAGTGACTGAAAATATTGGCCTTGCCGCGAAGAAGATGAAGGGCGGGTGAGTCAACTGCACTGTTTGCACAGTGTCGCCCCTCACCAGTTTAATATGCAGAGACATTATGGAGGCGGCTTGCTAGAGGCACAGACGGCTGCCCTCTCACATGCAGGCTTCAGCTCTCTCTTACTCCGCTGTGACTCAGGTAGTCATCACTGTGAGACACACACCACCTGGTGGTAATTGTGGGAATTGTTTGACAAAGTTTGAAGCGATCCACCAGCGTGTCCCTGTTTGTATGTTCTGGTCAGTTCATCTGTCGTTCAAAAAAAAATATTAGTTGGGAATGCTTTTTTTCACTGACGAGACTGGGTTATGTCCTGTGTACTGTTTTCGGAGCATTTCACTCCCCAGTCTTTTGTTGCCCCAGTCCCAACTTGTTTTCAACTGAGTATCTGTCAAAAAGGATGAGCAAGTTATCACGTTCAGTTTCATTAACAGTTTGTTTTACGCAGCGTCCCAACTTTTTTGGAATCGAGTTGGTATGCGACAACTGGGTTTCATTAAGAGACAGAGGCTCAGTGTACCTGTGGCTCCCAGAGGATGTCCTTTGGAGATGAGACCACCGCTGGGGTTGATCACAAACTTGCCTCCGTACGTGTTGTCCCCTCTGTCAATCAGCTCTCCTGCTTTACCTGCAGAGGTTGTGACACACACAAGAAGATCGCAAAACTGTTCAGAGTGAAATTTACACTAAAAAAAAACTGTCACCTGTTAATACAATGTCATCAGTGCATGCATGGTGTTAACTAAGCAGTCAACGGATATCAAACAACTATTCTATTCTAAATCCTGGTAGATGTCACTTTTAGTAGTAGTTTAGAATTGATCTTGGGAAAGGAAAAAAGAAAGTACACGCCTGCATTTGCAATAGGCCTGTCCTGCCTGTACGGTTCATTAAGATCCAGGCATATCTGGATCACATCCCTTAGTGTGACACAAGGCAGGCAGCAGGTTTTATTCAGCTAATATTATCCCTTATTACTGGATCTTGAGAGAGCGCTACGTTCTGTATTTAGCTTCACAGCCAAATGTCCTCATAACCCAAAAACAAAGAGACAGGAGGTTACAGGGAACGTTTGTGAAAGTGAACAAATCAAATTTAAAGTCTAGTTAATTTCACGGTACAGTTTGTGAGCCCACTGAAGCAATATGATCGTGGTTTTGGGCTCTATGAATAAAACTGATTTGATTAATTTCTTAATTTTCTGACAAGTGCAGCAGTGAGACAGACAGAACAATGTCCCACACCCTCCACTCAGCTCTGCATCTCTTGCCCTTTTCACACAGAGATTCCGCATTATTGCCACAATGAGGGCTGGCCTTTACCCTGCCTTTGTTTGTTCACACTGAACCAAGCAGTGCTGGCATAATTTACATAAATGCCACAACCTGCTACCACATTACTGTTGTTTGGTCTTGTAACATTGCTTTAGTGGATTGAAGTGTGGGACATTTCTCGTTTATTTAATGTTTAATTTTCATACTATAAACTCCATCAGACCGACGCCCCCCTGCCCTACGCTGCTGGCATTTTCATTCATAGACGCCATCTCACCTCTCTTATGGCTCTGTTACTACCTCCGCTAACAGATCAAAGATGGAACAAAACTGCTGATTTTCATGTTTGCGTACCCTCCTAAAATAAGAAACTGAGGTTCAGGTGAAAAGCGGGCTGAAGAAAGCTTTTTGATAAGTTAGAAAACAACTGGAGGATAAAAGATGGTTTTAACAGCTGCAGTCTTACCCTCTGGACACAGTCCCAGAGCCTCATATGTGATGAGCTCATTGGCTGAGAAGCAGTCGTGCAGCTCTACCACGTCAACGTCACCGGGCTTCAGACCCGCTGCTTCAAAACACTTTTTGGCAGCCAAACGCGACATGTCATATCCCACCTGAACAGAGAAAAAACAATGTGTTTAGTAAGTCATTTGAGAAAACAAATGTGTCATAATGACGTTAACTTCCAGGACCAATACAGTAAAAACACTTGAGGCTTTCATGTGAGTTAAAACTACAGCTAATAACTTTATTTCAAAAGCAGGGTCAAAATTCCGGTCTCATCTTTTAACAAATACATAGCCTCAAATTTCCCAAATTTTATTTTCTTCTTACACCACATAACTTGTTATATCAGTAATATTTTCCAATGGAACATTTTTTTATAAAAAAAAAAAAAAAATCTTCTTTGTCTTAATCATTTGTTGGAGCTGTCCTATTTAAGATGAATCATCCAAAAGTTGAATTTCACACGCATCTAATCATTTTTGCCAAATGTTGTTAAATTAGATGAATATACAGCCACTCTGTCCTCTCAATTACTGTCCAACTCATGACCTTGTGTACATACATTTTTAATTTGTTGATGCTGCATGAATTGGGTAAGAAAATGCTTGGTTCACACATATTTGCTTTAATTTCTGAGATCAAGCTCATTCAAGTGTATTTCTTGAAGAATTGCAGCATCAAATGCCAAGGACTTCATGATATCATTATGACAGTGTTGGATTGTGATTAAAAGCCCTTTCAGCACAACCAGAGAGGTTTTAATTAAGAAAAACAGGCCCAAAAGGTCATTACAACCAGACAGTCATAACCAGTTAAAGGTAAAATGACTTATTTTGTCCCTAAAATAAAAAAGGACAATGGTTGCAGAAGTTTAATGCAAAGCAGTCCTCCAATTCTCATTATCCAAATGCAGATGGAGCACACATCTTCAAATCTTTGGATGTTTTACAGATACATTTTGTACCATCCTTCCATCCTTCAATCAATGAGCCTTGGGTTGTAGAAAAGGTTGTAGCAGATAGCTGAGCCATGCTCCTTCTTTAAATCACGATCATTGTAAACTGCTTTCGGTCTATTTCAACAGCAATAATTGAGTCTCTATTCAACATCCTTCCTTCCTTCTCCCCTTCTTGTTTTTTTTAGATCATCAAACTTCCTGGGTTGTCTCCTTAATGTCTCTGACCTGACCCAGAAGGTCTTGGGCCACAGACGGTGTCTCAACTCTACATTCATTCACAGTTTGTCTAGTTCTTCTGCGGCTTTGTGTTCTTGCAATCAGACGTCTTTCATAAAACAATTTTATCACTGGAGGACGTTATTCACTTTAGAGACCTGGTCTGTGGAAGCCAATCAGCTTGACGCACCATTCAGTCCATTGTCACAGGACACACTTTGATAATGACAATTTCTTACCATCTTAATGCAGCTGTTTTCTTCAAATGTGGAGGACAAGTCGGTCACCATCTCTTGGGCCATAATCTCCACTGCCTGGTTCTCCAGGTGGTGCTTCGTGACGAAGGCCTCACTGGCTAAAACTGCTGCCCCAGCACCATCTGACGTAGGGCTGCAAGAGAAGAAGAGCAGGACAGACGGACAGACATTGTCGCATTAAGAACTGAGGCAGTTATCATCAATAAAATGAAGGAACTACAGCTTGCTTTCTATTGTGCAGCCCCTCGTTGTAGAATGATAAATAAAAAAAAAACAAAAAACATAAACTCTTACCAACACTGCAGTAAAGTGAGGTACTCAAAGACCTTCCTGGAGTTTATCACTTGTTCCAAACTGTACTCATCCTGGAACTGGGAATACCTGACGAATGGAGACATATTCACACACTGACTTCAATACCTCAATAAAGATCAAATATATTTCGAGGCAGTAATCTGTGTTTCGACTCAACTGTGTCTTACGGGTTGTTGATGGAATGCTTGTGGTTTTTCCAGGCAATTTTGGCAAAGTGTTCTGGTTTTGTGCCTAGAAGAGATTCAAAAGTTGCCAAGAACATTTACAGTATACAATATAAGTAAAAGTCATGAACTCGATGTAAAATACAACCATCACCTCACACTCAAGTTGCTTCTGTATATAACACATGTGAAACCTTTACCATATTTCTCCATGTGCTCCCTGCCGGCATTTCCAAACATCTGTGGTGCTGCTGGAGCCGCCGCGATCCCGTAGCGGTTGATCATCACCTCCATGTGCTTGTCCATGGGATTGGTCCTGTCCATATACTAAAAACAGGTAGTTTTACTCGGTTTTTCACCTTGTAAGTGGGACAACTTGAAATAGAGAATTATGGTGTATTCTGGTGAATTTATTCAAACACAAAAAATGATTGCCAAAATGATTAGTAGTTCGTAAGCAATTCTGGCATAAGCAAATAAGGCATAAACATTTGGAGTTAGCTACTTCAGCTGTACTGACATTGGTTAAAGTAATGCCTGTTTTCCTGATGACAAATACTGATGTTTCTATAATTTTATGATTTGTATGAAGGAAAAATTAGAGAAACTGCTTAGCCTATTTTATTTAAGAGCTTTTTATCATAGCCACCACGGCCCTTCCTGCTCCCTGGTAATATGATAAATATATAAACTGCAATAAGTAGAAAGCACGTTCATTATTTCTTCGTTTCTAAGGTGCAACGGTGTTTATCAGTGAGGTGTATCCCTGTGTTTATCAGGGGCAGAGTGCGTGAACCAGCTGATATTCAGTTTTCAGCAGGAGCAACCATGCTGCGCGCAAAAACTACAACTAGCAACACCTGTATAATGGATTGCAAGATATCGTTCATGTCATTTTGTGACAGTCTTCTCTCCATCCAGTACAACAACATACTGTATTGATTCATACCTTGGCGCTCAAAGAGCCCCTCTCCATCTTCTCAAACCCGAGAGCGAGCACACAGTCAGCAAGACCTGTGAAAGGTTAAAAAAAAAAGAAGATTTTACAGTTGTATTAAAACTACTACTTCCCTGTGAAGTCCATTCTCAGTGTCTGTGCACTGAATGCTTCAGGTTTTTACATTTAAGTTTAATAATGGTCCAGGAATGGCTTCAAAACTATTTGTGATGTCATAAATCATGCCCACAGGCCCAGAATATGAAAAGAGTCTTTTAGAGATTAACTCTGCGCATCATTCATTCAACTATAAGAACAAGAAGAAACACATATTTTTGATTTGAGGGAAACTATATATATAAAAGACAATAGATTATTCAACCTCCTGAATTACCTGACTGAACACTGTCTGTCTTTAAAATGCAAAGATAAAAAAAAAAAAGACGTTTACAGTGGTTTATCACTTTCAAGGCGTCTGGCTTCACTCACCTCCCCTAACCATCTGGCGTGCCATGAAGAGAGCCGTGGAGCCAGTGGAGCAATTGTTGTTGACATTGATGATGGGGATCCCGGTCAGGCCCAAGCTGTGGTAAATGGCCCGCTGCCCACATGTGGAGTCCCCTGAAGGAATAATGTATGGGAATGGTTATGGTTGTTTCCTATTCAATTTACTATTTGAATATGAGAGATGCACTGAGACCAGAAAATGAGTGGATACACTGTATGGACACAAGGATATCAACGTTGGTGTTAATCACTATTTCAGTGACTAAGTGTGTAACATTAGAAGGTCTCACCATAGACGTATCCTACACAGGCTTGTTCAATGGAAGAATATGGGATTCCTGCATCTGCAAGAGCCTTTTCACCTAGAACAGAATGTAGACAGAACCAGTAAACACTGTTACACAACAAGATCCATCTCATGATATCAAGATATGGTATCTTCTGAGAGACTGAACAATGTCCATAATGTGTGAAGATAACCACCTGCTTCCTTGGCCATATCAGGGTAATCATAGTCACCTCTGGCTCCAGGCTTGTCAAACTGTAGCAACACACAGAAAGAAATTTTTTAAAAAGTATGTTAGGAGTCACTCAACACGAGCATTCACATCTGGTTTTCCAGTTCTCAGCTACTGGATAACATCCTGCCCTATCCTTTGTACTTGACTTCCAAATAGAGTTAAACATTTACTAGATTGGCAGAAAAATATTAACGTTTTTCACAGGTCTCTAACCATCAATGATTTTTCAAGCAAAAGTATTGAAAAAATGCACAACATCTTGTTCTTCCTGCCTCTTACAATGAGAGGACTTGTTGTCAATCATCATTGTGAAAGTTGTGAATAACTTTTTTTGGACAGTAAGTCAGACAGAAGGAGGCATCTGAACATGGCACTTGGGATCTTTGGAGGTGTGATGCATGTTTTCAAAATGTTTTGACATTCATGTGTGCAAAAAAACAGCCCAGTCCCCAGGATAAAATGTTGGCAGTCAACATCATTTACGTAAACCATTTACGTTTGTGCACGTCCAAGGCTGCATGTCATGTCAACATTTCTACAGTATGTGTTACATTACGTTCACATTACATGAAATGCAATCGGGACAACTCCCAACATGTATATGCGAGCAAAACCGTTACAGTATAGTGAATGAAAAGATGATCTTTTCCTAACGCTCACCAAGTGGTTTCTGTGCCTAAACCTTACTAGATCGTCACAAACATAAAATCAAAATGAAACCTGAAGAAACATAGAGCTGCAACACAAAGAAACTTAATGCTTCAACACATCCGTAGTTCACGGAAATGTACATTGCCAAAACTTCTGGCAAATGGAAAGGCAGAAAATATTGCATCTTGAATTTACTTGATATTATAATAATTATTTGTAATTGTGCAAAACACACAAATCGTTAAATTAATTTTTAGTTTGTACAGAAATGCATTCACTTAATTTTTATTTTAGGGAAATTAGTAAATATGCGTTTAGCAAGTTTGCCAATTAAGTTGTAAATTCAGGAATATTGACAAGCGAATACACATATTAAAGGACCCATTAACAAAGAAAGGACCAGGACAAGCCACAACAGGCAGAATCAGTGGCATTTCTGGGGTTGGCAGCACACCTATATGATTGGAGGTGACAGCCGTAATAAAGATATAGAATGTATAAGAAGACAAGAAACATTTCTGTAAATTCAGTCTGACATCAATTGCAATTTCATAATGACATCATTATTTCACTTGAAGCACTTAAAAACAGTCACATTAATACAAAAAAAAAAATACAGTCGCATAGAGGGAATAAACTCTAGTGGTAATATTGGGATGGATTTGGTCAACATTCTAGGGGTCTTCAAGCTTTCCATCTTTGCTTGTGAAAATACACCACTAAGTACACACTAAGTAAACAGCTCTGGAAATACACTCCATAATGTTAGCAGTCTGCTCCAGTGACAACCCTTATCAAAGATTGCAGCACTGTTAACCATGAACTATGGACTCATAACGTGTGCAGGGGGAGGCATGAGATACAAATCTAAGTCCAACGAACATTTAACCCAGAGCCAAATTTGAAGGTGCACTGTGTAGTTTAGAAGAAGAAATTATAAATCAGACGAGAAAAGATCTTCATTACCTTTTTTTATTATTATTATTTTCCTCAACAAACTAAATAAAGAAACTGTCTTCGTTTTCATAACTGAATAAAACGAATAAACAAACTGTTTAACCTCATTATGTTGTACATATTAACTTTCAACTGAATTTCTCTTCCAAAACAACATGGTGTCCCTTTAACACCAAACACAAGGCTAACTTGGCTAGCTGGTGTTTACAGCACATTGCGTCAGCTGCTAACACAATATGAGCAGCATGGGCAGTTGTCAGCTCAATAAGCTGTCTGCGAACAGTGATATTAATCAATAAAAGCTGACATTCTTCAGGGAGACGTGTCCCATGCACTCAAATCTGTTGTTAAAGTTAGCCAACTATGCTAACTTAGCCTAAAGTCATGCATTAGGTCATTCTCGTCGTCTTGTGGACTATGACAACACAAATGCATGTTAACAATACCTTTGTCATGCCCACACCGATGACAAACACCCTGTTGTTCTTTCCAGGTGCCATGGTGCAGTAGCTTGTCTTCAGCAGTGGACAGAGGAGAGCAGACCGGTGTGAGGACAGCAGCGGCCGCGGCAGCATCAGCAGACAGCCTCCAGCTAACTCAACGTGACGCGAAGATCGTGTAAATCCGAGCTGATGCCTCACTCGGAGAAGAAAAACGGCAGCCCTTTCAGTGATTCTGTGAGCATGCTGGAGAGAATTCCCCTAAAGACAAACACTGTTCTCCTTGAAATCTTCATGGTTTCGTTGTCACCAGTTTTTTTATTTACACCTTGTGTTAATCAATGCCAAGTTAATGCCAGCCTACCAGGCTGAGGACACTTTTTTCTCAAAAATAGTCTCCATTGATGACCCGTGTTACTTTGTCTTTTTATTGGAACTTGAACACATATTTTTCACGTAAATGCACCTTTACTGGTTTGTTGTTTCCTGGGCTGCACTGTGCCTTGTGTTCCTTTTCCTTTTTAATGCGTCACATCACATAGGAGAGAGAGAGAGACATCTCAAACAATCGTTACTCCAGAACTGTACCTTGACAGCAATTTCTGAACAAGTTAAGCAGGTATGTTGAAATGTTGACAGAGTGAGAGCTCTTTCACTTATTCTCCTTGGTCATTCACCTGAAGTTGTATCCAATCAGCTAATGTTGCTCTTAATTATGTATTTGCTGAATGGTACATCTGTCCAGGTATATGTCCAGCATAACTGAGTTTTTTCATATGATCGCTCACAAATGTAATGTTGGAAGAGGACAGATAAATGTGCAAAGAAAAAGCTCAACTCAGAATGCTCACCTTTCAATTTTATTGAGGCAGTGAAAAAAAAAACCCTTGATCGTGTTGACCCACAACGTGTATGGAGAACCTGTCCTGTTTATCTGTTAATGTTCATCTTCCACCAGACCATGCCACCTTAGCATCTGGAGCGTCCTTTGATGCCAGGAAAGAGGCCTGTTTGGCGGCAGTGTTCATTTGCCCCTCTCTGAGACTAATCACACAATAACATCAGCACTTTTTGAACTGGTGTGTGACCTCGTATATTCCCACCGACTCCTTGAATTTCTCGTCGTAGTCTGTCCAGTCCTGAAATTAACAACACAATGGTTTGTCAAGTTGCATGGATGAAAGTCATTTTCAGAAAATAGAAGAAGCGTAAATCAATATAAGACACAAATGAATGAAATCCAACAGTGCAGTTTCAAAAATTGACTTTGTTTCAAGTCACATTTTTGCCAAAAAGTGTAGACACTACATAAGGGACAGGTTGTTCCCACTGTGTTTACTTTTTCTTGTAGGTTGATGTCATTAAACGATGTTCCAGACTCTGCTCCCTGTGCAGCGAAGCCAGCCTGCGTTCAGAAAAACAACAACAAGAAAAACAGAAAATTAAGAATATTATCACACAATATTACAACAATGATATCATCACATTATGCATGCCTCAAGAGTAATATACTTCATTATTAAGTATGTTGACCTAGTAGGAAGTAAGGTTGTGTCTAATAACTTTAACTGTTTTCATTCAATTTAGGTGTGCCAGTGAGCTGTTCCAGTGTGGTTGGGCACTCATGATTGATCCCAAATGCATTGACTTTTCAGATTGCTGTATTTAATGTCCTCACACTTCTGTTTTTAAACTTTACATAACATCGTGGCCTAGCAGATCCACACTGCTATTTGGAAGCTTTTGATTCAGATTCCTGGTGCCCACTGACGCACGGTCATGGACATTTGAATGGAATAGACTTTTAGACTTTAGACTTTTATTTTATCCCACATCGAGGAAATTTACTTGTCACAGTAGCAAGGTGGACAGACATACAGACATACAATAAGTACAATACTAAAGAAATACTAAAGCCATTGCTGACACAATTGCCTCCCCGGGTCAGTCATCCCTGCTGCCTCCCACCTCTTCTATCCCCCCTGTTTACTGCCCCACGCTCACCTCTACCTCCCTTTCCACTGCTTTCAGCTTGCAGACACCCCCCACAGTGCCCCCCCTGTCATTCATCCACCTTCCCCACCTGACACTCAGCCCCTCTACTCCAATCTGTCCCTCTCCACTATCCATGTGAGAAACAAGCTGAGGACGATGAAGGTGAAGAAGGCTACAGGTCCAGACGGGATCAGCTATAGGCTCCTCAAGTCCTGTACAGACCAGCTGTGCAGGATTGTGGAGTACCTCTTCAACATGACCCTAAAGCTGAGAAAAGTGCCAATGCTGTGGAAAACCTCCTGCATGGTACCAGTGCCAAAGACACCTCATTCAAAGGACTTCAACAGCTACAGAGCAGTTACTCTCACTTCACACCTGGTCCTGGTCAATCTCCATACTCTGGTGAGTCCTTTTATGGACCCATTCCAGTTTGCATAACAACCTGGCATCGGAGTGAAGAACACCATCATCTTTCTCCTGGCAGATCACTGTCACATTTGGAAAAGCCTGGAAGCACTGTGGGGATGATGTTCTTTGATTTCTCCAGTGCTTTCAAGACCATACAGCCTGCACTCCTGGGGGACAAGCTAGAGCTCGACTACCTCACCAACCAGCCACAGTATGTGAGGACTCAGGACTGCGTGTCAGACACAGTTGTCTGCAGTAGGGGCGCCCCACAGCGAACAGTCCTGGCCCCTTTCCTGTTCACCTTGTACACTGCAGGCTTCTCCCATCAATCATTCCACTGCCATCTACAAAAGTTCTCTGTTGAATCTGCTATTGTCTGCCTCGTCAGGGACGGGACAACAGAGCCTGCAGAGAACTTATCAAGGATTTTGTGGACTAGTGCAGCGGAACCACCTCCGGCTCATCGCTGTAAGACCAAACAGCTGGTGGTGAATTTCCGCAGGCACAGACAACCCTGCACACAGTTGAACATCCAGGGAACGGACATTGAGATGGTGACATCTTACAAGTACCTGGGAGTTCACCTGAACAAAAAACTGGACTGGACTGATCACACTGCAGCAACTAACAAGAAAGGTCAGAGCAGACTCCATCTGCTGAAGAAGCTCAGGTCCTTCGGAGTGCAGGTGGCACAGTGCCACCCCCTGCAGGTCACCCCAAGTGTGTTAGGAGAAGTATCACAGGTCCTTCCTTCCAGATGCAGCTCCCAGTAGACCTCACTGTGCAATACAAACTCTATACATAACTAATTTCTATAAATATCTATTATGAATTAACAACAATACACTGCTACACTGTATAATTACACTGTTTATATTGCACATACTATGTTTATAGGAGTTTATTTGTAATTCTTACCTTTTTCTTATATTGTTTATTTTTACTATTATTATTGTTTATCGTTAAATTGAACTGTCCTTTGGTCGCTGTGTCACAGAAATGTCCTTGTTTGTGGGACAAACAAAGGAATTCTGAATTCTGATTCTGTTAAAGTTATTAGGAACACCTGTGCCCTTCCCACAAATCAAAATGTCTGCTGTGAGAAGTCCGAGCCCATGCTACATGCACTGCAAAACTAATTTTTCTCACTTGTGGTTGGAAGTCAATGGGCTCCAGACCTCGACATTCAAACTGCACCATTGTCTTGAAGCGTTCGCTGTCCTCGACCTTCAGCCCCACAAACAAACACCCCGATCAGAGAGAGGGAAACACACTGTTAATAGATAGAAAATGCAGCCGCACTGTCAAAACCTTGTTCTATGTTAGAGTTTTGATCAACAAAATCCAATTTTGGTATTGGTTGCCGATACTAGTGTAATACATTAATTAGATATTGGATTGATGTCACAGATTCATGTGTTGATGTAGATTTAAAAATCTGGTGTTTATATGAACTATAAATATGTAATAATGCAATTTTATGCCCATTTCCAAAATGTTGAAGCACAAATTAATTGAATTATAAATGATTGTCTCCCAGAGTTCTATGTGTTAGTAGGACAGGCAGACATGAGGCATAAACCATCAGTAAATTAACATGAGACAGTCTGCAACAAAACCAGCTAGTAAAAGATCAATGATAACAGATCAGCGACATGCCTCTATCAAAGTGATGGTACAGGATGTTTGCTTACATTATAGGGTGTGATTGTGTCTCCCAGGATATCTGAAAGGTAAAACATTCATATGTTATACTTCCAACAAGTTTTTACCTTTAGAAAAATAAAGAAGAAGTGAGTCAAATGGCATGTCAGCTCTTACCGATTGAATTTTCCCTGGCACAAAGTTTACATTTCTGCACCATGCTGGCACTGCCTCTTCCTCCTTTTAGTGGCACACTCTCCTGTGGAATCATTGCAGATGAACATGGTGGATACGGTGTGTGTGACAATGTGTAGATTAAAGTTGCCAAACTGTATCAACAGAGATTATTTTTGTCCTTACCACTAGGGTTATATACTGCCATTTATCTGGGATCTCTCCACAGTTTCCGCACTTCAGCTATATTAAGGGGGAAAGATACAAAAGGACATGGTCTGAGTGAAAGCCAGTGTCAGAGCATCAGTCTGTAGAATAAACAACACATAAGTTACAGTAGTCAACATGTACCTGCGTTACCTCATTTAGCTAGCTGTCAATAGGGTGTAACATGAAAACACTTTCCTCTGACAACGAGCCTGTTTAGCTTTATTATGACCACGCTGAAACACGAAGAGGAAAATGAGATGAGGTAAAAAAGTGAGCTAGCTAGCTAGCATGCTAGGTTGACGTCCACCCTACCTTCAGAAACCAGCGGAAGTCGTCGCCCAACGGTCTCACATTGGTGACGTTCTCCAAAGTGGCTTTAAACTGCAGCCCAAATTTCTGTAATGCATACAACAAAAGGAAAGGTTAAGATGCACTAGAAACGAGCAGAACTGCTTCAGTGTTTACATCAGAAACGTGCTGAGGCGACACGTACCACCATCTTGGAGCTTGCCCACTGACAACTTCAGTGCTGCTTTCAGGTACTCCTCGTACATTTTGGTGTCTGAGTCATCCCCCCTTCTCTCTCTCTCTCTCTCTCTCTCTCTCTCTCTCTCTCTCTCTCTCTCTCTCTCTCTCTCTCTCTCTCTCTCTCTCTCTCTCTCTCTCTTTGTTTCCATGGAGTTAGCTAGATGACAAAGTAGTATAAAACTATATAAGCCATGTCTGCTGTTTTAGAAATGGAGCTGCATGGCTTCGTTTTGGTTATAGGGTCGCTGGAATTAATATGGGGAAATGTGCGTCCCGTTTGCATCATGCTGCACGCAGCATGAGTCGTCATACTTTCACAATCAAACGTAGCGTGGTGGCTATTTTTTATTTTTATTTTATTTTATTTTTTGTAATCAGGATGATTACGGTCATGACAAGTGTTCACACGTCCGTCAGCATTTTAATGGAGCATGTCTACAGTGGACAATCGCACCCTCTACTGGACACAATGAAAACAACATGAATGACCTACTTATTGTTGACAACGTGAACACTGATTTACTGTAAAAAAAAAAACGGTCCCATGACGTGTATGTAAATTTGGGCTTCAACTAACCACGTCTTTAAATTATCGATTCATCTCGTGAAAATCGATTAAAATTATTTGGGCAATGCTTGGCACAATATCTCGCTCAAAGTGATGTCTTCAAATGCTTCCTTTGTCCAAAACTCATCATAAATCATAAATGACAAATGGAGGCAGTGCAACTTATGATTATCAACATAGAAATAGCAATTATTTTACATTACTTAATTAATCCAATAATCATGCAGCTCTAATGTAAATCTCACTCATACGCATCATTAACTGACATTGTCTAAATAATCATACTCTTTCAGACAGGGACACTGAGCTTTATCATTTTATTGACCATTAGGCAATTGATGTCATTCAATTAGAAATCATCCAACACCCAAAACCAAGTCAACACCCATACTGTACAAATCTCATGGTACAAATCATTCATTCAATTGCACGACACACAACAAATACAGCACATGGAATACAAAATTGATTCAACAATTTTTTTTTTTTTATTATAACCTAGAGTTTGAATGGAAACTGGTTTCTAATGTGGATACTTACTGTACACGTTAACCTGAGGCAACTTTGCAGAGGCATTGTGGTGGGTCTTGATGGTTAATAGCCACACACCTGGGAAAGCGGGTATTGCTGTGGCATTGAACACGCTTTTTTACCACATTTCAAGTCAAAATTATCAACCTGAGTATAAACTTCATACGCTTATCTTGTTTAACATAACCATCATGTGAATGCAAGCAAAACCGCCTAAATTAGGGTAAATAGGTAGATTATATATCCAAATTTGATTATGGTTATAAGTTAATTCCCTCTTAACAGGAATACTTGTATTTTATTTGTTTGACAGAGGGTACAAGCATTCCATAAATGTAACATTACCCACACTAAACTGAGTTAATACAGCAATCAGTTGAACCATCCAGCCTTTGGCTTCATTGGTCTGGTCGTCACATTATTCTGTGTGCAACAATCAGTTTGTTTTTTTTTAAATTGTGTAGTGTGTTACTGCTGCGGCAGACATACAGAATCAATGTGGTGGACACTTTGTGTAGTAAACAGACCTCTAGTGTAACACTTTACACTACATAATACAACAGGGGAACTTAAAAACACTGGTGGAAAGGGAAACACCAAGATTGTCATTAGAAATACAGAGTGCAATCCTGGTTTCTTCAACTCGCCTTCTAATCCACAACCTTCTCGTTTGGAACCCACCCCAAACATTTATCACATCCCCTGGCCATTATGGGTTCAAGTTTTATCAGACATAAAAAAAATAAAAATTAAAAAAAAAAGTAAAAGGATTCCCCTCTTTTATTCATTAGCATCATGAATTTTCCATGGAGCAGCAGGGGACACATAAAAAACAAAATGCAATCTGGGAGGAAAATGCATGGGATCAATGTTAACCCATGGTCTCATCACAAGAATAACAAGAGTTTCTCTTTTACCCTCCTGACAAAAATCTAAATCTCAAGTTCAACAATTACAATGAAAGTAACTAATAACAAGAGTAGTCAGAATAATAATATAATAATAAAAGGCATTTCAATTCTTTTTGCATCTCTTTTTTTCCTCTTAAATACAGGGATGCCAACAGGCATTATTTACAGCGCGACCCCCCCACACCCCTCTCCGCCCTGTGAAGAGAGGTGTGATGAGGTCAATGAGGCCGGCTGCTGGACTCCGAGGTCCGCCGCTGACGTGGAGTGCTGTGGCCATTCGTGCAGCCGTTGTGACGCTTGCTTAGTCCGCCGTTCAGAATGTCTTGGATGTGCTGTACTATCAAGTTGATGGCCACTGGAAGAAAAGAGAAAAAAATATGAATAATACCGACATCGATTTAGCATTTTACCTTTATTAACAGACTCAAGACAATGACTTTTTAAAAATGGTATGAAAACAGAACCATAACGTCCATATTCCATGTGCTCTTTCTCTTCGTAAAAAAGAAAAGCAGTAAAACGCAGTGTTCAGACACAGGGTTAATAGAGGTGCTACAGCAATGGACTATGTGTTTTTAAACACTTAAGCATGTAAAGTTTTTCTGGTAGAAACCCAAAATAAAAATATTAACTTGAAAATTAGCATAATGTAGGACCTTTAGATTTTTTAAATGATTTTCCTTACCAAGGTTATCTGCTCCTCGTGGAATGATCACATCTGCATACTTCTTTGTCTAGAAGAAACAAATACTATGTCAATGCTCAAGCAACAATACTTTTATTATAAGATGTGTATTGATAACATATACAGATCACGAGTTAAATAAATAAGGGGGAAAAAAAAAAAAACTAAGATTTCTGTACTATTCAAAACAACTCAGCAGTGTTGCCCAGTGGACAAACAATGTAATGACAATAGTTCCCTGATGACATCAAGTGTGTCTGTGGTCTTTTTCGTGCTGCAGTTTCTTACTGGACATTGGCCGACATGCGCGTTAAAAACAAAATTCCTATTGTGAGCTAGAGCTGGCTGAGCAGTTGGGCTCTTAAGTTAAGAAAGTCACTTACTGGTAAACAGAATTCCTCGAAGGCCGGTTTCACAAAAGTGATGTACTGAGTCAGCACCTGCTCCAGCTCTCTACCGCGCTCGCTGATGTCTCTAAGAACTGAAAGCAAGCAAGACAGACTATATCAAATATGGGCCATTAAGAAAAAAGGACAAAAATGTATCTAAACACACACCGGTATTCTGCAATTCATTCACTGCTTCAACATTTTTTTTTTTAAATCAACAGCACTGAGACTAGTTTAGTTTAACAACTATTTACATACTCAAGTTAGGTGGTAAAAAATGCTCTACAATTGCTACACCCGTTATGGCTACTTGACGTTACAGACTGATGCTCAGATCCATCCAACACGTTCTACATACCTCGACGTGACAGCCGCGTGTCTGGATCTGTGTCAACAAACAGCTTCATCTGGAACAGGTCTCTGATTTCCTGTGAGTAGAACATGAGGATGCCCTCAAACAGGACCACGTCGGCCGGATACACCGTGACAAACTCCTCTTTCCTGGAACACAAACAAAACGAGTTTCCTCCTCTGAGCAAGTACATTTAGACACGGTGTGTGATTACACAATCACAAAAGTTATAAAAACAAATAAGAGGCTTTCATTGTAGAGCAAATGTCTATTCTGCGGGAAGACACACAGAAGGATGCGCACACCTGGAATGCGTGACAAAGTCATAAACTGGAATCTGGACCGTCTTTCCCTGCAGAATCTGTCGCAGTGTTTGCATGATGAGCTCATTGTCAAAGGCATCTGAAAACAAGAAAAGGCAAATGCTCAGTTGCAATCTTTAGGAGATGTCGTGTCATTTAACCCATGTTACACTAGCTTGGGGTTTGGCCATGGACACGTGGGACCCTACACTGCACGTTTGGTAACATTGAATCCCTTTCGTGGAACAGGTGTTGGGTTCAGTCTCTGAGCCTTAGAGCAGCTGCCTCTGAGAAAGGCCTGCTGACTGTGGGGATTTTAAATCAGCCAAGAAAGGAAGCAGGAGCAAGGGGGGAGGGAGGGTAAAATATGGCTCCAAAAATGGAGTCAATGCTTCAGCCAAAAACCACACTGGAAAAATTATCAACGTGGCAGCAAAGCACGCAGCTGAGCACATGCCTGCATTACGCATTTGATACCATCTTGGCGATTTGCTTGTTTGAGTTTGCTAGATGTCGTCACCTAAGCCTCAATATTCAATCTGTGTAGCGCTAAAGTAGCAGCAGCTCTGACCAATTCCAAGTGTCAGCTCAAATTGTGTGAAAAGGATTTTTAAGGCAAATGACATCAGTCATAAGGGTAACATGCATCAGCTATGGTGTAGCTCCCCACATAGTGCATGACCTGTACCACCAACTACTCAGTGTCGGCATACCTGGATGATCAAAGTTGAACTGGCCCTTCTGTGCCTTTGCCTTCTGCTCTGGAGTTAGCACTTTGTAGAAGCTGTCCTGGCTGAGGATCGCCACCTGCCGTTGGTGGTGGTCGATCTTGTTCTGGCCCAGCAGCTCCATGATTTTCCCACATACCGACGACTGGAGAAACAGATGAGAATGTGGGACTACGTCACAAGATGGGAAATGTGATGTTTGAGCTTACACCGTCTATATAAATAGAGATGGAAATGGTTTTGGTTGTGCAAGGTGCCACTGGTTCACTTGAACTTGATATGAGAGAAAGCACCAAAATAAAAGTTTCAATTCCTTCCACATGGAACAGAATTAACACCGTTAACATCCTGTTAAACCTAGTTGTATTTGTACCAGGAAATGAGGTGGGTGGGTAATTCCCCACACTGAATGAGTCAGCTAACCCTGCCATAGGTGAACTGCCTGGTGGCCCAACACATTTGTCCCCACTGACCTTCCCAACTAAATGAATCTCATACCCAATGCTGACTGGGCGTTCTCCAGCTACCCGAGGCTGTGTCGCCTTTGTGTGCGTATGACTGCACTGCAATGAATTTGGACGCCCCCCACTTAGGTGCTGGGAAGTTGCGCCAATGCACTTGAATGCAACAATTTCGGGCAAAGGGGCCTGCTTTTGAACCCATCTACTGCATCATCTTCAGTCTTTTGGACAGATAATCTATTGTTTTGATTATTCAGTTGCTTCACTGTTGAAGATAAAGCAAAACATTTGAGTTATCTGGTGTTTTTTCCACTTGCTGAGCATTTGACATTCATCTAGTTATTCAGCAAAATTTGTCAATTATTGAAAATGATCACTAATGAGTTCATGGATGATGAAGTTTATTAACTAAACCTCTTAATATCTTTATATTCAAAACTAAAAAAGGACGATATATATCGTAATTAAGCGTTATCAGTGGAGTCAATGTCAATACAATACAATCCACTACATTAATCGCTGCTGCGTTCAAATGAGGAGACTAAAACGACTCGATCCAATCCATGAGCAGCCTGCCCACTAATTAAAGCTCGTCTAGTGAAGCGTCATACTCTTCCTCCGGTCCCTTGTCAGGACTTCTCCGGAAGCAAAACACTTGCTCCGTGTCGGCGTGCGGCTATCTGGGACAATCTGTGACGAACAAAGTGAAGACGTAATGCAACCGCACCGCACGGGAAACAAATACAGTCACGACAATGTGTCGACGCTGAAAAACATAATGGCCTTGGTAGTGAGCTTTTCCGCTGAACGCGCGAATTCGGATTAAACGAGGCGCGGTTTCTGGCACCACTCGCAAAATACACTGATAACAAAGAACTCCGATGGCGTCTTTAAAAATAACACCGCGCCTGTCACATGGACGTGGGGGTCAGCGCTACCCACGCAGTCGGGGAAGCTGTGCATTTGCTAGCGGTGTGTTAAATCGCTCACGCTCGGTTTAAGTTTAAGATGATCTCGGTTTGTGTTACGTACACTAATCCGCCTGGTCAAAACATTTACTCCGTTTCATTAAACGGTTTCCGTGTAGAACAAAGGGACGTGGGCGCGATGGCTTCGGAGAAACCTTCCTCTCTGCCGTTTCCCACTGGCGCCTGTGTCTGTTATCACTCGTTATATTAGACCAACATCTAGGTTACCGTTATCCAACGTCGGCTGTTGCCCCAGATAACCAAAAAATATATATCTTAACGCTACACAAAAGTTAATTTGGCTCATGAAAACACCGTTTCAATGTCATAAAATATATTCTGTTTAGGACATAAATGTAGTTCACATTGTTTACAAACAGGGGAGTTAAGGGAAGCTGACACAAGCCAGCTATTGTCTAGCGCACCCGGCACTGTTAGCATGTGATGGAATTTAGCTAGGCGGCTAGGTAAGCTATCGCCACTGATCTCCACGTAGTCTGAAGTCAGTGGGTCCTGTTAGCGACCGCCATCCCGTACGAGATGGAAAGACGCAATGTGAGACAAAAAAACAGCCCAGGACAGGCAATAGACAAGCAAGCTTAGCTAAACCGGCGCTGGCAAAGAGCTGGGTGGCTAAACAGATGATAGAGCTGTCAATCAACGCCGCGTCGCCAAAGCCACGCGGTCAGTGAGGACCCAGCTGCCTACTGACCCCCTTTCGTGAATTAGGCCAGAATGACCATGACAAATTGCGAAAACTGCCAAATTACGTAGCGAGGGTATTAACCTTTCCGCTGGCGGTGCCTCCGGACACACCGATGAGAAAGGGCTGTCGAATAATGTTGGTATTCTCGTCACGGTCCCTTAGATGTGTTTCGCTATCCCCGGCCATACTTGCAGTGTGCCGCCTGCGCTGCTTTGCTGGAATATCATTGTGGCGAAGCTCCTCCCAGAACACCAACGTCACTCTTATGCACGCTTTTTTTATTTACGTTAATTTAATTTCATGTATTTCTCAACATAGTGTAATTGTCACATCTTGTTTATTATCAACTTGGTCATTTGTAAATAAATAAAAAAATCTTTTTTTATTGCGTGTTTGACAGTGAAAATAACCAATCGGCTGACAACTTCCGGTGACCTCAGCAACGGTCGAACATAGGATGCCCCGCCTCCTGGTTGAGACACAGCTACATAATGTAACGTTAACCAACATCACATTACGTTTTTTTTAGATTTATAACCTAAAAAAACAATAGGAAGTGTGAAGAATCCTTTACGTAAGTTTACAAAGACTTAAATACATTTGTACAACGCCACGAATGACACGACGAGGAAAAAGTAGGTGGTGTTTTGAACACTTAATGTAGCGAAGTACTCAGTTTAGTTTAGTTTAGTTTAATTTAGTGAAACACCTTGCAGGTTTTCTAATGTTGTCGGTTTTGTTGATATGAAGCACCACCATCAGAAAACCCTGGATTTGACCTGTAGTATGTATGTTTTGCAGTTATCAGCTAAACTCCGAGAAACAGACTAAATTTGAGTATGCTGCAGAGACTCGCTGCGTACCTGCGACGGCCCGCTGCTGCTCCTCTCGTGGCCGCAGTACGATGCGTGTCCTCGGGCTCAGTGGACATCACGGCGCCGCTGAACTTCTGGGCTGGGAAGAGACGGACCAGCCAAGAGAAACGCGACAAGGAAAACGTTTACGAGCCTGCAACGGGTAAGCCACACATTTATTTGATATTACAACAAGTTGTCTGTCCATTGACACTTATGTTTCCTAACTGAACTTTGGTCACTGGGTCTGTCTGGTGATTTCAGGCTTGGTAGAACATTATCATGCATTTTGGGGTTATGACGTCCTACTTTCTACATAACATGGCCTACATTTGACATTTACATACCCAGGAAAGTCAACTTTGCACACATGCTGTTTTTCAGACACACAGGCCTGTACATGCTGACCCATATATACTGTGTCAATGAAGTCACACTGGCCTCTTCCCTTGTGCAACCTCTCTCATGTCCCCTGAGCAGCTTCAGTAGAGCAGAACCAAGTCAAACAACCATGCCCTGACTATCACAGCATTCCTTGGCAGCCTGCACATTGTATGGCTTTCAGTCGTATTGAATTGAAGGCTTTTTGTGAAGCACGTGTTTAAACAGACATAATTCCATTTGAAGTAGCACACAGCCTGCATACAATCACCTCTTCAGGCTAAATGATGCTCCTTATCTTATGACTAATGATATTATAAAAGAAACCTTCAACACCAAAGTGTAAATGCCACCTTGAAATAAGAATGCTGCGACCAGAAGCATATTAAGCTTGAGCTAAGTAAACAAAAATTTAAGTGAGGCATCCTTGCCAAATAGAAATTGTTTCGCTGTTTGATTTCTATATTAAAGCTGTGTACTCATCTTTTGTAACCACCATATATTTCACTTTCCAGGGCGAGTCCTCTGTCAGTTGGAACCATGTGGGGCTGTGGAGGTCAATCAGGCTGTGGAGGCTGCGAAGTCGGCCTTTGGCCACTGGAGCAAGCTGTCTGGGATGGAGAGGGCGAGGATCATGATAGAAGCTGCCCATATCATTGAGGTGTTTTTTGTTTTGTCATGTTCCTTGATTTTTTTTTTGGTTGTCTGTTTCCATGCTCCACCTGAAAACATGTCAACTGGTACAAAGACCACATAATTGTAACATCTCTTTTTCTGAATCTTTTCCCTTGCGACTACCACACATTTTATAGGGGATGATGGCCTCGACCTTAACTAATTTTATTGACAGTTCGCCCCTATATCAAAAATATATATCTCTCCTCTTAAGGTTAGTTAATGGTCATGAGTGTGACATGGGTACCGATGTGGACAGAGCCCTTCTATGGAGCAGTACCAATGGATATTAATGGTGCTATTAATTCATCTAGATTGTTTTGCTGTAAGTTGCTGTGTTTTGGAGATATCTGAATTGTAATGGAACTAGATGGCATGCAGGTTGTGGTGCTCACAGCACTGAAAAAATACTGTTCAAAAACTCAGCAGCAATGTCTCTTTCCAGAGGTCATGACCTGGTTACTCAAGATAATCAGCAGACCTTGTTGTGTTCTTTCTACTGAATTACACTAGCCAACTGCACAGAAGGGAGCCTGCAACATGTTGTGTAACAATTATATGAACAAAATGTATTACTCTTATCCTGGCTTTCATCTACAGAGCAGGAGAGAGGAGATAGCTGAAATGGAAGTGGTCAACAATGGGAAGTCCATCACAGAGGCCCGTCTGGATGTGGACTCTGCCAGACTGTGTATAGAGTACTATGCAGGGATGGCCTGCACTCTGGCAGGTTGGTACGATGCAGCTCTCACTTGTTAGTTACAAGAGGTGCCGTGATGATATCCCATTTTTCTAATGTCAGGTACCAGTCACCTAGTGTTTACAGTTCTAAAGCCATCTATATAAATGTTGGAGGGTATAGACAAAAAAAAAAAAACTGGTACTGGACCGTAGAAATGTTCAGTGACCTGTTGCAGTGGCCATCAGACCACGATTTCCATCATATGTGTTGGTAAAAGAAAAGACTTTCAGCAAAGGTTATGACATACATTATTCAGATTTCTTTTTTACTTTTGCTTACCTTGTTTATACTTCTGCTTTTTCCTTCGTCAAGGCCAGCATGTCCAGCTGCCTGGGGGGTCCTTTGCCTACACCCGCAGGGAGCCTCTGGGAGTCTGTGTCGGAATCGGTGCTTGGAATTATCCTTTTCAAATTGCAGCCTGGAAATCAGCTCCAGCCTTGGCCTGTGGTATGGGGTATCTCTAAAGTTGTCAAGTCACAAGTTAGGTTATTCAAATGGCTTGTTTACTTGTCAGTTGGCCAAGGAAATACTTAGAGGTTTTAGGTTTGTCTAATCCTACAGTGCAACAATTTGTAAAGCACTACAAATTGCAATCAGTCTTTCCCAAATTTGGTTCATGTGATATTGGGTGAATCTGATTTTTTTTTCCTTCAAATGCCGAACCGTATTTGTGTGATTGGTTGTCAAGTTTTGTAGGTTTAGCTTATTTGACAAACTGCCATAACTCTGAAACATATTTTGCAATGAAGCTAAATTTACAGGTCGACAGTTATACAGTGTTAATGGCACTTCACCTATAGATGGCACTACAGCAGCATAATGAATGAAAATGGTTTGTCTCAGTAGTCATGAGTCTGCATCTTCACACAAATCCTCATAATTTTATGCAAGAAGTGCTAAAATTCATTATTTAGGTATTGATGATAAAGGATAGCCTATTTGCCTAAATATAGGCTCTGAGTGGTTTTGAATTAATTAAATGAGTCAAGTTTTACTTGTGTCTTGTGTCTAAAATAGGTAACTCTATGGTGTTCAAGCCGTCACCAGTGACGCCTGTGACAGCAGTCCTGCTGGCAGAGCTGTACACCCAAGCTGGGGCTCCAGAGGGGCTGTTCAACGTGGTGCAGGGCAGCCAGGAGACCGGCAGCTTACTCTGCCATCACCCAGACGTCGCTAAGGTCTCCTTCACTGGGAGTGTGCCCACAGGCAAGAAGGTGGGAACTATAAATTCTTAACACTGGCTCAACCTTTCTTGGTTTTATGAGTATGAGACATTAAACAGAATAACACATCTAAATCATTAAACACTGTGGTACATACCTCTCGATTTAGGATTTGAAGAGTTCGTGTTATTGATGTTGAGGTGTGACTTTTCCATTGATAGATACTCTTCCATGACTTTAACACAGATTATGGAGATGGCGTCCAAGGGGGTGAAGCCTGTAACTTTGGAACTCGGGGGAAAATCTCCTCTGCTCATCTTCAAGGACTGCGATGTGGAGAACGCTGTGAAGGGTGCTCTCATGGCAAACTTCCTCTCTCAAGGCCAGGTAGATGGAGTGTTTGGCTTTTACAATTTTAGCTTGTGTTAGACTCATTTGATTGGATGGATTAAATGTGTCACAGGTCTGTAGCAATGCTACCAGGGTGTTTGTCCAGAGGGATATTCTGCCTGAGTTTATGGAGGAGGTGGTGAGGAGGACCCAGGCGATTGAGATAGGAGACCCACTATTGGAGAGCACCCGAATGGGGGCATTGGTCAGCCAGCCACACCTGGAAAGAGTCCTCTCCTTTGTTGATCAGGCAAAGAAAGAGGTAAAACCTACTATACTATAGTACTACTAGAATACTACTACAGTGTGTAAACAGGCTGTCTGTCATGTACATTGTGTTTTTTACTAGGGAGCTACAGTGTTGTGTGGAGGTGAACCTTTTATCCCATCAGATCCTAAACTCAGAGGTGGATACTACATGACTCCATGTGTTCTGGGTAAGACATACACACATTCCTCCATGAACACAGTGCATTCAGAAGACGTATAACTTTCTTTTTACTCTTTGTAGTGTTGCTGACTATTTTACTTTTTTTCAGTCAACACGTGACTCTTAAGGTTACTCCAGTGTTTCCAAATTCTTGTCTTTTCTTTTTCCCTCATTTAGGCAACTGCACAGATGAGATGACCTGTGTGAAGGAGGAGATCTTTGGTCCTGTCATGTCTGTGTTGTCTTTTGAATCAGAAGAGGAGGTATTACGGAGAGCCAATGACACCTCCCTGGGTCTGGCTGCAGGAGTTTTCACTAGGTAGGTTTGTGAAACTTGAAAATGAACACATGAGTGAAGGAAGGCTATTTTTTTTACCTTGTGTTTCATGTCTGTAGTGATGTGAGGCGAGCCCATCGTGTAGTTGAGCATCTCAAGGCTGGTTCCTGTTTCATCAATAACTATAACATCACTCCTGTGGAGGTTCCCTTTGGAGGCTTCAAAATGTCAGGTATAGTCTGGTTAACACACAGACCAAGAGCCAAATCACTTGCTGTGTGAAAGTAATGACCTATGTGTGATTGCACTAAGTATGTCAAAAAGAAAACGTTTTAAAAATTTACCCTCCTGCAGAGTCTATTACAAGGCTATCGCTAGACGACCATATGATAACATCGGAGAGTGCTTTCTTATTTAAAATATTGCTTCAGCACTGTCCAGTCAAAGAAGTAGAAGTGGAAGTAAATGTTTGATCTTTATATTCATCAGGTATAGGACGAGAGAATGGCCAGGTGACGATCGAATACTACTCCCAGCTGAAGACTGTGTTCGTGGAGATGGGAGATGTGGACAGCTTATTCTAAGACCCATACATCAGGAGTATGATGGAGCTGTGACATTGCCCCAGAGACTGAAACGGATGTTCTAGTTAAGAATACTTCCATCACTAAGGGACAGAACATGAGATACTGGTGCTTAAAGTGAAGGAAACTCAAGTCTGCCCTAAAAACGAGCCATGATTTTTCAATATATTCTGAATGTGATGTAAATGTAACACAGAGGCAATCTGAAACAAATGGCTGACAGGTCAAATCAAAGTCCGTTATGATTTACTGAATCTTGATTGATTTCAGCCACCATAGCATAGATACAATATGATTTGCACTGTGTTTTCTTGCTCAATATATAAGTCATCCATGCACAGAATAACATGTTTACAGCGTTGTTTACAAGTCAAGCTTTATTTCTTAAACATATCAGTATATTTTTATATACCTAATAATGAAGCACTTAATCTAGATTGTACAGTTCATGTAGATTTTTTGTGCAACGTTGTCAAAATTAGAACTGTGGCGGTATCATCCTGCCTTGTTGGGAGAGATTATCATGTAGGGAACCTGTCAAACACATTTGCTTCTAATGTCAGTTGTAACATAGCATTAAACGGTGCTGAACATTGTAATAAAAATGAAGAAGTAATTCATATTTGTGTTAACATTGCTGACAGCCTTTGTTTTGTGTGTTGTGTTGTGGCTAAGTTCTTCTTTTTTTCCTTGACAGATTTTTGGCAGCTGCATTTCTCTAAAAGAGACACACAAAAGATAATAACTTGTCAAGTTTTCATCATGGAAATTATAAGAATAATAAAATATGTATTTTATTTTTCTATAATCTGCACACTCAGATATAATCATGCCTCTAGTACAACTGTACCTTTGCCATGGGTCTTGTAGGTTTCTTGAACTGTGCAGACTCTGTTTAAAGGAAAGTCAACAGTGTAAACCCTTTGATACGTTTTAGTACATTTTTATTAAAAGAAGCAACACAGACTTACCATCTTCAGAAGGTAGATCCTCTTCGTCAGAGATTTTCTTGCAAGGATCCTGTAACAACGTGTATATAGACAGTTGACACACTGGTAGCAAATTGCTGCACCTTAAAAGAACAGATACAATTCCTCTTTCTGGACCTACCTTGATCATTTCCCTCTCTGGAGAACATTTCTGAGAAACCTGCTTGGTCTCCCTCAGGTGGTTCCCCTCTTGAAGCTTCTCCAGCCGGCTTTGTTCCGCTGACACACGCACTCTCAATGTGTGGAAGGCCGTCTGCACCTCACCCACCTTGAAGTGCACAGCGACGCCTTCAAACCACAGGCTGTCAGATTCACCCTCCCTGAAGCCTGGTGGTTGGTAGTCAGCAGGGGTGACTTTGAAAGGAGAGCAGGTGGAGATGATAATTCTATGCAACCCAAGAAAAGCACAGGACTCTTGCTGAATCTCATTTAGTTTAGCTGAGGCATGAATGTCTTACTGTCATCGTAGTAGTAGAGCTTCATGGTGAGGTAGACATTGTTGGGGAGGGTGTCCAGGTTCTGCATGAGCAGGAAGAGCTTTCTGATGAGCAGCACAGAGGCTCTCTTGGTGTCCTCCATAGTCACCTGCACCTCCACATCATTGTTCCTGTGTTTTCACAGAGGTTATTATAATCACATGTGAAGACCCAATCCAAAACTTTGATGCAAGAATCAAGTCTACCCAAACCTGAGTATGTCCATCTCTGGTCCCTTCTCTGTGTATTTGAATTTGAACTGGTATGACTCAATAATGCACTGCAAAATGAGGAAAAGACAAATTCATGTTTTTTTTATTGTTGATCAGATTTCACATTGCTATTATGACTGGGCAAAAGCATGTTTCTGTTCATAATCTAAACAAATTATATTTCAGTATTTCAAGAGAGAACTTACATTAGGTTGATCTGGATTGGTGTACACCTAGATTGCAATGAAGTGTTTTACAGTTACTGTTGGCAGCTTCTCTTATGTTAGCAATAAGTTGGCTTTAAATGTTCATGTGCTGACTTAATTTACTCACCCCAATAAAAACAATCTGGAGCTGTTGAGAGGACAACATTGAATATTATTGAAACTAGTGGCAGTATCTATTGATCAAAATGGCAGAGCAGATGAAACTTTACAAATTCAAAGTATCCATGGATGCATGAACTTACATACTGCTTCTCTAATGCATCGAAGCAGCCCATCATCCTGGAACACAGATTGAACCGGGTGAAAACATCAATTAGGATAGGAAATGATAACTTCAAGTCACCTAGTGGTGATTATCACGGAAGATTTTGTGTTTTAAAAATGGGTCTGACTTCTGGTGTTAGGTGGTATTGTACTGTCTGGCAGCATTAAGGCAGGAATACCATTATTACCATTTCACAACTTTACTGGCTCCAGAGCTGTTGCAGTCTTCACGTAAAACTTTGATGCACAAATCTGATGAAACACATGACACATCAAGAAAGAACAGCATTTTACTTCGATGATAGAATAATGAGTTCCACGATGCAGGATTAGTGACTAATCATTTCTGTTAGAAAAGTCAGAAATAGGACCATTTTTAAATGCAATTTGTGTAAACTTGCCAACTCATTTGGGGAAAAAGTAATAGAATTAATACATTTATTGCCAAGTCTATGCCTATTGGGAACCAAAAAGTATTGCCCGTATTTATCAAAATATGAGTCTGGGGTTATTACACTAGGAGTTGTCACAACTGCCCAAATGATCCTCAAATTGTGTAATAAACATCCTCTCCAGATCTTAAAAAAATGAACCTGTTACAACACATGTTAGCTAGAGTCAATGATGAAGATAAGGATTTAAGATGGTCGCACTTTTTTGCCTCAAACTGAAAAGATATGGTTACATTGCTTTAATTGTTAAATGTTAATTTTGGTTGGTCTGTATGATCATGTACCATGGGGCTTTGGATATAACCTAAAGGTAAAGGTATGTTTGTGTACAATATGATTAACTCAATAAAACCTTTAGCAAAAATAAATGATAACCACCATAAGCCCCCAAATTGTGTGTCTTTGGATTGTGTCTACTGGAACTACTTACTGGGTTTGCAAAGTCTTAAATGTGCATTTTTTTCCCCCGTTAAGCTGTAATTTCTATGTAGAGATTCTTTCAAAAACACTGGCTATTGTAATGACAACAAGCTTTTATACAGCAATAAGTATTTTCCCTTTGGGAGGCCTATGCAGGAACTTCTTTGGTATTGCTGAACATTTGTGCTCATCTGTATTCACCTTCCAGATATCTGGATCTGTAGGCATTCTCCGGAAAAATCCCTCGGAGGTAGGTGATGGAGGAGATTGCCACGGCCATCATCCTCTTGACGAACACAAGGGACTCCTGCTCGGTTTTCAACTTGTCCAGGAATAATCTTGCCCACTTTGACACACATAAACAAAGACGTCGTATACTGGGGGAAACATCCAGTTAAGCTAATTCTGTCTTGGTGGCCACACGATGTCGCAGTTGCTCAAGTGTCTCTCAGGGCTAACTTCAAAATATCAAGTTCAACATTTAGCTACTCGCGAACACGCAGAGTGAGTGTTCTAAATGGTAAACACATTATCGTTGACTGGTGTGTGTTGTGGTCAAACCTCAGCAGTTTCCTCCTTGCTCTTCCTGATGCACATCTTCCCAGCTGCCATGTTCTGCTTGCTCTGATGCTGAGGGTTGTAGTTAGCAAGGAAACGATTATACTAACGATTAATTAACCTAGTTAACAAGATAAATACACATGAATCTCGGATAATAAAGCACACGCTGATTTAATCAACTTAAGTCACCTTTCCTCCCAGAATCACTCTAATATGTTACTCAATGGAGCCCTTCTCTATCCCTCACAGGTCAGGCTGAGGTCAAACACTAAAAATGAGTCAAAGATTAGCTAGGAGTTCATAATTTGTTTCCCGCCGAAAGTAACGACGTCCCCACGTCGTACTTTGTCATTTAAGTTGACTGAAATGAGTTAGGGCATAAGTTTAATGTCATTTTCTGAATTAACCTTCAATGAAATAAGCAATGGGATATAATTGATAATACACTAATATTACTTGCTGATAAATTCAAGTCCAGTGCATTAAAACAGTGTTGACTCAGCAAGAGGTACTTCCGGTTTCCACCTCTACATTAATTATCGCATATGAATTATCGGGTTATTGTTAGGGTTAAGTCAAAACACAGCTGTAATTCATGCAAGCAAAAATAAAAGGTCCACACAGGTGTTTTTCATTATCTTTCCTTAATAAAAGTTGAGCAATGCTTATGTCACTAAACAACATGTCTAAAAACAGTAGAGACACCTGTATAGTAGTGAGGAGAGAACTGATCAGCTAAATTAAATATGAACATCTGTGTGATGCAGTGAGCGGGAGCGAACAATTAACTTTAATACAGCTTACACCTCCAACTTTATATCTTTTGGATTCTATTTTTCCACTCTTTATTTCTTTTAATATGTGCTGTAATTGTTCACTGAGGTAATAAATGTAAGGGAATCAAAGTACCTCACACACAGGATACAACATGCAACATCTGACTTGATGCTGAACCACCAAAACCAGAATAAGGTGTATGTCATGACCCCAACACCCAAACCTGTAAATATATTCCTTTAGAATGCGGTTCAGAAGATCTTTATTCTTTATTTTGGTGAAAAAACAAACATTTGTCTCTGTAAAAAGAAAAGTGTAATCGGGAGAGGTGTCTTTGGCCTCTTTGTGTGGTCCTTTGTACCTAACAATAGTAAGGAATGATATGAAAGAACAGACAGACATTTACCTCAGTCCGACAGTGAAAACTGCATAAATTACCACCACATAATTACACAATTATATATTCTGTCCATAAGTGCGCTATTCACTCTACAGACAACAGAACACACACAGAACGTTGGCTACAAAAACTGTCTCCTGACCACTCCTCCACAGGCACAGTGGTTGACTCAAATATTATTCAGTGGAAATGTAATATCTAAATGAAATCTCCTAAAGCACGCTGCAGACTCGGGCTTTGGGCTTATTATTGCTTGGAGAAGAAGTCTTTGCTCTTCTGGACGTCGGGCTTGATGGTGTCACTTCCTGGTTTCCAGCCAGCGGGGCACACTGAAAAGATAAGCCTGTAATGAGTTCTGGCCCAGTACATGAAACAGTTAAGACTTGTGCTAGTATGACACACCTGCTGTACACAACCTCTAGCAGGGAAATGTATGGAAGGCTAAGCTCATAATGCAAAATGTATTTGAACAAGACCAAGGTCAATTTTCTGCCCTAATTACATCTATAGTCATTTCAACCAGTTGTAAAGTTCATGTGAACCTGAGCACTGATAAGATCACCCTTTGAATTTGAGTAAGCCTCCACGTTCTTTGCCCTGACTTTCGAAACAGCCTATAGCAACTTTAGATCCAGTTAATAAGTTGTGGTTCAAAGTACATCACATTGGTCATGGAGAGCTATGTGAGCATAATGATATCGCGCAGTGTTGCTCATTTAAAACAGTCTTGAAATCTTTCAGTAACAGCAGTTTAATAAACCCAAGTTATATATGACCCGACAGAGTAGGATACATTAAGGTGTCAAACATCTTCATGATGTTACTACAGTAACTGACCTTCTCCGTGCTTGTCAGTGAACTGAAAGGCTTGGACCAGACGCAGGGTCTCCTCAACAGAGCGTCCGACTGGGAGGTCATTGATAGTGATCTGTCTCAGAATGCCCTTGTCATCGATGATGAACAGACCCCTGAAACAGAGAGAAGCAGTAATTCATGAGTCTCCAAAGACCTAGAAAGAGCAGTAAGAGAAGGGAGGTATGTCCATGTTCTAAAACATCTTCAAGGTGGTGCATTCAAAGGTGTAATTTGTGGCTAAAAATATGTATATATCACCACAAAAACCAACAGCCTCTATGCTAGCTATTCTTGGCTGCAGCAAGCTACTGTTAATTAGCCAATGGCTCACTTAGCTGTGGAACCAGTGGCCCTAGAGTTTGCTTGGACTGAGACATTGGATCCAATGGGAGTCACCACGAGCAACTGGGCTCAGCTCAACCAGATTTAGCAGCTGATAGTCAACACGGCTAGACAACAGACTAGACAACAGACTGGGACTCAACAAAGCCTCCACGGCCGATGGAGTTTAGTTTGCCAACAGGGGATGTGGTACAGAGGTGATTTACAGCTGTTCCAATCAAGACTATGACTCCGGGAATGAGAAGATGCAGCGGGAGGGGACACGAGTGGTGTGCAGTCTCTTGAAAGGAGAGAGTTAGTGTCAGAATATTTACATGTCTTACTCTGCGAATTGATTATTTATTTCAAACAAACCAGAGGTAATTGTTGAAATAAAAACCCAGACCATTTTAGTGAGTTTTATTTCCTTTATACCGAGTTCAAAAGAAGTGTGTTTTCCAATGAAGTGATGAGTCAATTTAGCTGTCTTAGTTTGGTAAAAGAGAGAAACTTGTATTCAGAAGATTTATGGTTGTACCTTACTGTTTCATAAGGAAAACCGGGCTAAGAGTATTTCGTTTCTTGATATTTTGTAGTTTATTTTGTTACACTTACAGCTAAGTGAGCTTTTTAAATGTAGCAAATTCGCTGCTGGCATATGTTGCCATCTCCCCGCTAAAAATTATGCAGGCTATCAGACTATCGACTCTTGTGGCACAAAGGGGTATTTTGAGTCAGGACAGACCAGGGCTAGCCAGTTAGCATGCTTACTTCAGCAGACATCTCCGCGACACAATACATAATCGCTCTGACATAATAACAACACATTCTGTTGGCGATGTTATTAAATCGTTTTACTTTTTAAACAAATAATCTTAACATATCTCGCTAAGACAAGAGTTTCTCTGGAAGCATACGCAACAGCAAATAAAACTGGATTTTCTTTGCTGGAATGTTAATCAAGGCAAACTGACACAAGCATGGCTCAACTTTGATAAACCCACCTGTAGGCGATGCCGTCATCCTCCTTTAGGACACCATAATCTGTGGAGATGGTACGTCGTGTGTCAGACACCAGGGGAATCTTCATGGTACCCAAACCGCCCTGCTTACGTGGTGTGTTGATCCTTTTAGAATGCAAGGCAAAAAAATTAGTTCGCAAGAGTGAATCCGTACATTCACTGGTGCCTAAAATACAAAGTCATGTAACTACCATGCAAAATGGGAGAAGTGCGAGTCAACAGAGGCGGCGATGACCTCACAGCCGATCTTCTTGAAATCGTCGGCGGCATCACTGAAAGCGATGATCTCAGTCGGACACACAAAGGTGAAGTCCAGGGGATAGAAGAAAAAAACAACATATTTCCCTGCACCACAGGAAGAGAAAACAAATAAGGCTGTTTATCATGTGATAGTACACCTAGGGGTAACAACAAGCTAATGAATTCTGGTCTTCAGTAGTGTAAATTAATGTCTATTCAGTGTATTGTGGCATCACAAAGCAGTGAATCACAGTCCAGAAGAGAGCGTCATCAAAGCATCCTCCACTCAACAGAGGATGGGACATGGGTACCTCTGTAGTCTGACATCTTCAGGTCCTTAAACTGTCCGTCTGGCATCACTGCTTTGGCTGTGAAGTCTGGAGCCAGCTTTCCAATCTGTGCGTTGCCTGCAGCCATCTTCAGTCTGACCAGATTACAGAAGAAGGAAACTGTTTATGTATTACACAATCAAAATCCCAGCCATGCATTCTTTCTTTTGTGAGTGAAGTTGTGGATACACAATAACCCTTCCTCATTTACAGAACAAGGAAATCATGTCTTTCATTTAGAATGTCATCCCTATTGTACATTTTTTTTAGTCTCTCATGAAAGCACTGTGCATTTTAGAGCTGCAATTTATGGTTATCTCTTTATCGAATGATCTGCTGATTATCATCCAGATTAATTAAGTAAATGGCTTTATCTATATGACATCTGAAAACAATGACGAATCTCATTTCCAGAGCATGCTGACATGTTAAAGTTCTTTATTTAAACTTAATCATAGCATCAACATTTGAGAATCTGGTGCAAGCGAATGTTTACCATTTTTGCAAAAGAAAACGTATTGATCAATCATGAAAAGTAGTTTATTCCCTGTTCATCGTGCTACGACACAGCTTGAAACAAAGTGAGCATTGATTTTGATAAAGAATTGATCTTTAGGGTAACTGTTAATGAAACTGCTCCAAACATTACCGTGTCCCAGCCTCTCAGATGTGAGGATTTGCTGCTTTTCTTTGTCTTATGTGTAAACTTTGAAAATCTGTCATCACTGGACTTTAGTTTAATTGATTAACTCTGTTTGGTAATTAACTGTTGCAGCCAGAAAAGGGCAGCAAATAAAGACACACAGTAATTTATTAGCTGTTATATAACCAGGAAATATACTTTTGGTTAAACTCAAAATTGAATACAACAGATTAATATTTGATCTAGGTTTTGATAAAGAAATTATCTAAACCATAGTTCAGGCTGGTTGATAAAACTGGCACAACCGAAACCTACAAACCATTTCTACTTCTCTTTTCAAATTTCACAGGTGTTTCCGCATGTGGATATTTCATACGTTTATTTCCTTGATATAAATTCCTGGAGTGTTGTCCTGAGAGTTATTACGCCCCAGCGCGTTTTGGTATTTCGCTGAGCTAACGTTCACATCAACCGAAGCGCCGAAATGTCGACTTTTTCCTCTTGAGACTTGAGCTGAGCGTAAAGTTGTAGTCCTGTCTGTGTTAGTGGAAACTTTCCAGTCAACAAAAAACGTACAGTAGCAACGAATTAACCATGTCATTAATTCTCAAATATAAAAACTTTTTCGGTTTCATTGCCAATTTCATCATCTGGTGAAAATACACTTGTTGAAAAGCTACGTGACAAAAAACAACAACAACAAACGGAACAATTCAACACTTAAACAATAATAATAATAAAAAAAAAACTACACTGTTTAACAAAATGCGAGAAACATAGTTGAATGTATTTTGCAAGACATACCTCAGCTTTGATCACACCACGCCGACAGAGAGGGAGGGAGGAGTGCAGAGGCTGTCAGGCTCGATCAGGGAGTTTATACCGCGGCTCACTTCTCGCGATGAGATCGCTCAGAACGTGACTACAGCCCACTTATGTCCAGTCCTCCTCCAATCTCAAACACCCACTGCACAGCATGACTTTGCAGTTTTCCTTATCACTCTTCAGGAAATGTTCTGCTCGTGTGAAACATATTAAATGAAAAAATAAAGTTTGGGGAGTAACGGAAAAGGGAGGCTTCCGGGAAATATTCCTCAAAAAAGTCTCTTAATTTTCAAATTATCCTTGTGGGACATATTTGACATATCTAATCAATTTAATCTAATATGATGTGTTGGGCAGTCTTCACTCTCTCGATAAAGTTAATGGGCAGTTATGTTGCGCACAAGAGATATGGTTTTTTAATGGTTTGTAGTTTGCTAATCTAAGCAGGCATCCATGCATGCAGTGGTCACACAGAATCATGAGTTTTCATCATATGACTCTTAAAGCATGTGGAGGGAATCCACACTGTCATCATGAGCGGACACCTCCACGTTACTCGTAGCACATTTTCTTGGTCCTTCACAATATGCCTGCCGTAATGATCAGCTCTCAAAACAGGCTGTTCCAATTAACGCAGGGTGCCTCAGACATATCCCCGACCACATGAGCTCATATTCTACATTCAAGTGCTTTTTTTTTCTTTTTTTTTACGTTGCAATAGTAAAGATTTCTGAAGAGGAAACTGAAGGAATTCATTCATTTCCTGTCAGAGGAGATTCTAGAACAAAGTCAGTATACTTCATTTTATACATATCAATATGGGTCGAGACTCTTATTTCTTACCGGTGAGAAATATGACTCCTTATTGACGATGGACTGAGACCATTGCATGTTTGAAACAACCTTGGTGCAGTAAAGCTCTGTAAGGTATTGTATATGCTGGCCAATTTCCTCCATGTTTCCCGGATTGTCACTTACTTCTTTGAATTTACGGTGGCACCTACTGGATTAGGCGGTGCACTGTTGCAACATCTTGTGCTTGTTCTGTGGGCCGCAGAGGGAATTTTTCACTCTCATTTCCTCCTCCCTACTTCTATGTTTACTTAATGACTTGGCCGGGGAACAGCAAGCCTTTGTCCATGCATTTTTATACGGGCAGCCGTAGTCTTAGTGTCTGTCTTCTGTTAATCTTGTGCTGTTCTGGCAAATATCACATAATTTCTGTTGTTATACAGTAAATGCTGGTTTCATGACCCTGGGAGGTAGTATCCTGTCGACCAGTTACGTCACACAAGCTCCTCCACTGTTGTGATTGGCTGTTTGATCCTGATGTCACACTGAGAGACGTTAGAATATCTGTTGACTCCACAGTGCAGTTGTTAAGACTCAGGAGAGTGAAACCTTTCTTTCATTTTACTGTTCTGCACTGATTCCCAAGTGACATGGATATAGTTTTATAGTAAAAACATATTTCTATCAATTGACCCCAATTTATTGACTCATCAGAATGAACTCCCTACTTCAGACTGGACAAAACTGTACATGTACTGTGTGTGTGGCAAACAGGCAGCCCTATGTTGGACAGTTACTACAGTGGAAGAAATAAAACAGTGAGGGGGAAGTGAAGCTAGTGTCTTTGATCACAGTGTAAACTGTATTGTTTTTCCACTGGTAAGAGTTTAAGGTCAAACTTGCTGATGGAGGATGAGTCAGCTAAAGGGGATTATCTTTTTTGCAACCTTCAGGGGACCTAATGCCAAATTCCTAACTACAAAAGTGCAGTTTTATAACCATCCTAATTTGACCTTTTAACATAGGTTATCAAATATTAGAATAAAGATGCCGACAGATTTATTTCAGTGAATTAATATTCATATACTGTATGTTTTAAAGCAATTCTAGATAAGTAAAACCTGTGTTGTTTTCCAGTTTATATGAGTTCACTTTAGTCTATGCAACCTGGACCGACCAAGGTCTGTCATTTGCTCAAGCAGCCCCTCAGATGTGCCTCTTTTCTCCGTTGTCACTGAGCGACATCTTTGCATGCCGTTGCCATGGGCACCTCATCAAGGGCCAGATAAGAGGGGGGCACACAATAACCTCCTGTTAGAAGCACAGCGGTGGGCTGGTGATCAAACGTTGCCCTGTGTTCATCTCCCGTCCCACAATATGCATATAATTAATGCATCTGCTCAACAGCTGATTACAAAAAGCTACTGGATGTTTGAAGGGCACTTGTGTGTCCACCATCCTGGTCACATTCAGCAGTGCAAATATCAAAAAGATTTGTAAATGGATACATTTGTGGGTTGAAAAAATGACGCAAAGAACCGGTACCCTTAATCTAATATTGGTAAATTAATGCAGTCCTGTGTTCTCTTTGTGTAATTCCCCAAGAGTATTCACATGAGGGCTTACAATACACTTAATGGCTATATAGTGAGTCACCTCTGCTTAGGGTTTTTATCATGCCTAACACTCCCACCAAATGAAAGCAACAGATCTCAAAGGATATTGTGAGAGCTTAGAAGGAAACATAAATCTGGACAGGGATAGAATAAATCATACCAGTTCAGAATGTTGATTCTATTCTTCAGTAACACACAACTCCACCAAGGCCCAACAGTTTCCTTTTTTACTCACTTATAGATATCATCAAAAACCATGGCAAAGTATGACAAATAGTTTGTAAAACCCTTAATTTTCTGCAATATTGACTTTCACCTGCGATTGAATTCCCCTGAGAATAAATCCCCACTCCACCCGACTGCCTCTGATTGAAAAGAATGTGATTTAAACAAGCTGCGGTGTGTTCCTTCGGCAGAGGTTACCGGGAAATTATAGCTGTTGTGTTGAAGCGATATCACTAATGATGACAGTATGATGAGGGTTGAGTGTCATTTGTCTCAGTGTGAGGCTGATTGGATGCCAGGTCCAGACTTGTCTTGACAACAAAGCGACACAGTGGAGTCAGCAGGGGGGGCCCAGAGGGGAGCTGGACAACCCCTGTCCCTCACAGCAGGACATGACAGCAGCCCTCTCTGTTGTGTGCAGGCTACATACAGGGTAAAACACACACAAACATACACAGTACCACCACTCCCACCTCATTTTTGGTTGTTCCTTTTTATCAGTTTATAGATAATTATCAATTATCTGCATAAATACAAACAAAATAAAATAATCATATTTGTTTTAATTACAAAGCATTAATATTGTATGCTGTTTAATTCTACTTCTGTTCACAGTAACAGAGATTACTGCAGCCCTGCACATTCAGCCTCTAGAAATAGTCATCTTAATTGCTCTCTTTTTCCTGACTGATGGACCAAGAAAAAAGGAAGATTTAAAAGGGGAATCTCCTTTTCTATCTTTATTTCTATTTATCTGTTGCTTTTCCTTTTCTTTTAAGATATTTGATTTGCTTAGTCATTTTGCTTTTCCTATAAGCCACCCCATATAGCCTTTGACCTTTGGTTCTTGAGCTGGTGGAACAATGCAAATTAGCCAATGCAACAAGCTCTCTGATTAGTTACTCTCATCAACTGTTATTCAAGCGAATGACCCCGAGTTATGATAGTGAAATGAGTCATTTTGTGGGGGTTGTGTTCTACAGACTCTTCTTTCACAATATAAGATTATGGAAAAAAAAGTATTTTTGGGCTGCAGTGCAATACCTGATGATGTAATCACACAGATCAGGCCATTATTTATTTATGAATTCTTTAATGAATGAATACTTTATTTATTCAGGGAAGGTCAATTAAGAGCAAGCTCTCCTTTCCAATGATGCCTTGAGTACAAAATACATGAAAACACATACACAATATCATCATAAATTACAATTACAATCAGACTGCAGAACATTGAACAATAGGCACTTGAAACTATCAAAAGAAATAAGATGATTTAGTTAAAGAGCAAGCTGCAAGTCATTCTACTTCTGAGGGGCACAGACCTGAAAAGCAGTCTTCCCTAATTCGGTCCTTACATTGGGAATGTTTAAAATCAAGGACTCTTGTGATCGAGTGAGCAAATTACAAGTTCTAAATGAGATAAAATTGGGGAGATAGTCAGGTAAAACATGCCGCAGGGCCTTGTAGACAAAAAACATGCAGTGCTTTTCCCTCCTAACAGATAAAGATGGCCATCCAACTTTGTCGTAAAGAACACAGTGATAAGTTGACTATGACTAAACCCATCACCTGTAATAAAACGAAGTACAGAATGGTACACTGCCTCAAGGGGCTTCAAAGTTGAGAGAGCAGCATGCAAGTAGATGACATCAGCATAATCTAGAACAGGTAAAGTGGTGGCCTGAACAAGTTGTTTTCTACATTTTAAAGTAAGACAAGCTCTGTTACAATAAAAATATGATAATTTACTCTTTAGTTTTTTAGTTAGTTCATAAATATGAATTTTAAAAGACAGCTTATGATCTATTCAGATGCCCAGATATTTGCAATTGGAAACCCTTTCAATAGGAGTCCCATTCAATGTAGAGAAACTACTGTTTATAAGAGAAGAAGGTGACAATCTTGTGATTAACATGCCTTTTGTCTTTTTGAGATTAAGTAGTAATATATTTTTAGATGATGTACTTATTGACTGTTAAATGTTGTTTCTGTAAGTCCCATTTTAATTTGAACTATTTATTGATGGATTCATATTTCATTTGTAAATTCTATTTATAATTCCTCTTTTTATTGCCCATTCTAATACCATTTATTGATAGGTTTATAGATACAAACTAATTTATTAATGGCTTTTTATTGTACACCTTTATTACTATTTCCTTGACCTGGCCTGCCACATTTGTTCTGTGCCTTTAAGATTTTTCCCGCGCTGGCCTATGAATCCGGAAATCGACCGGAAAGGGCAGAAATATTTCGCGCCAAATTGAAACAAGGGCTCAGTCAGTCAGAGCGGCGTCAGAGGAGATTCGAGACTGAAACCTTCAGGCTCAAGTTTTTACGTTTCACTCGTCGTTTTCTTTGTCAACGTATGTAATTAATCTGTTCATATTAATAAGACGCTTTGTTTTGTAACGTACAAACAGGAATTTATCGTTTGAATAGACTCACGGGGGCGAACCGGTGTTTGAGTTTTTGTTTTCGAAAGTAAATAAGTTGCTCTTTCTCTGTCCAGTGTAATTTAGCTAACATGGAGGAGGCCAACAAGCTAATCGGCACGGGCAAGAAGCACCTGGTGATGGGGAAGGTGGTGGAGGCGGTGAACGTCCTGCAGGAGGCCTGCGGCATGCTGTGAGTTAACGATCACACAAAGGAAACCTGAAAATAAGATTACGTTTGTCTTTAGAACTGATTATGCAACTGAAATGGATCACCGTGGGGAAATTATACTCTTTAATAACGCCAGAGAGTCATAGAGGAGGTGGAATCTTGTACTAAAAGTACTGCGAGGCACACAGATGTTTGCACTTAGTTGTGCAGATTTATGTAAAAGTAAAAATATATCTTTAGACAGGGACAACATTATTAGTATGTAAACAGGTATGTTGTAAGTTTTTACAGTAGCAGTGTTGGGGAAAATATGAAGATATGAGTCTCTCAAATTAACCACATAATATGAATAAAACCCTTTGAATGAATTTTACAACGTTTTAACTTTAGTGGTAATTTTGACTGAAAAACACGATTGTTAGTTGGTAACATCAAAACGTTTCTGAGCTAAAAACGGCAAACGAAGTGAAATACTATTTGTTTTTCAAGGTTTTGACAGAAAGTGTGTGGGACATTAAGCAAATGACGGGACCTGCATGTCTTCCATATGAGCAAACCCAGTGAGCACCAGTCGGGATTCCATAGTCTGAAGTCTGAAACATATTATTGCCCTCGTTTTTTCAACCGACTACAGTGCGGTTATAACACAAAACACAATGTTGTCATTTTCATAATTTGCTCATTTGTAGGTTGAAAGCTGCCAACAAGAAGATTTCCAGACATCATAACGCGAGCTGTTAGATTATTGTAAAATGCGACATTGCAGTTCCTGCTGCAAAGTGTACAGCGTCCTTTTACACAAGAAATAAATGTGTGGCAACTTCCAAAGTTATCCTATCATCATTTTGGATCCTGACTGAGAAACCAGATCCACATTTCTCAGTTTGAAGCCAGGACTGCAAATCTGGGTTAAATGTGAACGTTTAATCAACGATCCCAATAAGTGGGAGATACAAAAAGAATTTCACTCTTAAACCAGGCTTGGATGTCTTTTTCACCGCTGACCACAGTTGTTTTTAAACATCCTTTTTTTTAAATTGAAAAATGGCGAAAAAAGTTACACAGATGGTGGTTGCCACGTGAGCCGACGTGATCTGACACGAGCACTCCACTATAATCTACTTTCAGAGCTAAGAAGTATGGGGACACGGCCGACGAATGTGGGGAGGCTTTCTACTGGTGCGGTAAAGCTCTGCTGGATTTGGCACGGTAAGATCAGTCTTGAGTCACTGTTTAATAAATCGAGCAATAAGAGTTCAGCCCGGTCTTGTTTAATTTTTGTGCGAGGTGGTGCTGCTCATTTTGTGTTGAGGAATATTGTCGTGTGACCTAACCAATGCAATTGTTGTAGGATGGAGAACTCGGTGCTGGGTAATGCTCTGGAAGGAGTGCCGGAGGAGGATGAAGAAAAACCCAAGGACTCCAACGTCGAGAGCACAGAAAACATTGATGGTGAGGAAAATATACATTCCCGTCTGTCTGCTGGGGCTTGATTTTGTGCTGTTTGTCCAGCCTTTATTTTTTTGTGTTGGGACAACGGTTTAAACAACGTCTAACTGTCCTCTCTACCTTCAACAGAGAAGACCAGAGATGAGCTGAGGGTTCAGGTGTATGACGCCATGGCGGAGAAGAAAAGCGAAGACCCGGAGAAGACGAAAAATGAAAAGGGTGACGAGGGTGAAGATAAAGAGAAGAGCGGCGATGAAGAGAAGGACGAGGCTGGTGATGTAGAGAAGGACCAGGCTGGTGATGAGCCGCAGAGCACGACAAAGAGTGAGACGGACGAGGAAAAAAAGAGTGAGGTTAACGGAAGCAAGACTGAAAGTAAAGACAAAGAGGCCAAGAAAGACTCTGGAGACAAGGAAGAGGAGGCAGAGGGTGACTTTACTTTAGTCCTTTAAGCGCAGACGTTCATTGTGAATTTCTTTCTGACCGTAATGACACGTTGCACGGTTTATCTAAACATGTTATTGTTACAGACGAGGAGGAGGAGGAGGAGGAGGATGATGATGAAGAGATGGAAGGGGACGCAGAGGAGCAAGGTGAAGGAGAGGACGCTGCTGAGAAGGTACTTGACCAATCAGCTCAAGCACACATCAGAATGACCTGCGAACGTGTTATTTAACATCCGCGTTGGTGTGTTCTTCAGGACAGTGAGGATGAGGAGGTGGGGAACCTGCAGCTGGCCTGGGAGATGTTGGAAGTAGCTAAAGTCATCTACAAAAGGTAACAAACACTGATATGTGATTGTGAGGATCTCCGTTTGATAGTCATGGTGCTTAAGCTTCCGTGTCGACTGATTATTATTTTTTATTTATTTATTTTTTAATAAGGAAAGAGTCTAAGGAGGAGCAACTCATGGCAGCCCAGACTCACCTGAAACTGGGCGAAGTTTCTGCTGAATCGGGTACGAGGAAGTTGCTTGCATTTTTAAATTCTCCCCTTCCAATTCTTCTTTGGATTACACAGGAACTCATCAATACAGACCGTGCCTCAAAAGCCAAACACGCTTTACACCTGAAATCGTCCTTTTTAAGTCACCTTGTTGAGACGCACCGTCTTTGATTGCTGCCCCTCTCTTCAGGAAATTACACTCAGGCGTTGGAGGATTTCCAGGAGTGTCTGAAGCTGCAGGTGAAGCACCTGGACCCGGACAGCCGCCTGCTGGCTGAGACTCACTACCAGCTGGGTCTGACCTACAGCTTGAATCTCCAGTACAGCCAGGCCATCGAGGAGCTGAAGAGATCCATCTCTGTGATAAAGAGCAGGCTTGGTAAGCCGCTGGTAGCACATCTGCTTTCCTGAATCGATTTAAATTCAATATGGCTTTGGGCTTGAAATATTTCACCTACAATACCAATTTTACTTGGATATAAAAACCAATTCTCTCAGTAGTACAAGGAAATCATTAACCTGGTGCATTAGTTGAAATATTAATGTTTACAGTCACAATTGGATTAAAAGGTTTTGGAGATTTGTGGTTAAAATCTGCCTAGAGAGAACTGGATGAGAGTTTATGATTTTTAAAAAAAAATTTTTTTTTAGCAAAGATGCTGTAGTCAAAGAACAAAGTAAGGACAGATGTTGGCCTAAATATTCAAATAAAAGAATGTAAGCAGCTGAAACGTTCCTGTTCAGACAACCTTTGTGACTGTTTGAATACAGATTTCTGAGTTTACAAGGTGCACTTGAATGCACCATGAAGTCCCATTTGCTGAAGCATTTTGCCATACAAAGTGATGTAGATTTCAGTATCTGAGGTGTACCTGAATGTACCATGAAGTCCCTGTGCTGCATGTGACATAAAAACTGTGACACAGATGTCAGACGAACATCTGTATCTGTTTTTTGTTTGTGTGTAAAAACATTCTTTTAAAGATTACTGACCAAACTGAAATTCTACCATCTTCTTGTGCTAGGAAGGATCATGAAATTGTATTTGATATTGGAGCATTCTAATGAAGATTGATTTTGAATCTTAGCATATTTAAAGGGAAAATGCAAAAACACTCTGAAGAGGTGCATGAGACGGAGTAGCAACAGATGATATCAGTGTCTCAATCTTTAAAGTTAGACTAACATTTCCGATTTGTGGGTCAGACAACCTGCAGAAGCTGCTGGACAAGGCGGAGGGTCCCGAGTCTCTACCTGAGGAGAGGAAGGAGATGGAGGAGCTGAAGGCTCTGCTGCCGGAGATCAATGAGAAGGTGGAGGACGCCACAGAGGGTCTGAAAACTGCCAGCACCGATGCTATGAAGGGTTCACAGGTGAGTCGGGGGTGTAAATGTGTTCGTCGTGTCCCGTCTACATTTCCTGGGTTTAATTGAATGACCTCAGTCTTCTAAATGGAAGCTTGATTTTTAACTTGATGTCATGTCTGTCAGGACGGAGGCTCCACGTCTTCTGCATTCCCCGGGTCCACTGAACAGGATGACGTGCTTTCATCCACTTCAAAGGTGAGCTGCAGTATGTGTACATGGTGAAGAAGTGATTAGTAAAAACATACTGATGGGGATATGTGTACAAAACATCCTCTGCTCTCTACCCAGATTAACGGAACATCAACCAATGGAGTCAGTTCTACCAACGGACACGCCTCCAAAGCTGCAGTCTCTGACATCTCCCACCTGGTCAGGAAGAAGGTGAGGGAGACAGAATTTATTTTGTTTTTCCTTAACTGAATGGGGAAAATGATTTGCACAGACCTGGCTATGTTACACAACACTCATTTGAATGAATCTGTGTATTTCAGAGGAAACCAGAGGAGAGTCCAGTAAAGGAGGGCGTGGTCAAGAAGGTGAAGCAGGGTGCCGGTCAGACTAATGGAGTGCAGGAGCCTCAGACTAACGGAGACACTAACGGACACGCTTAAGTGCAGAAGTCGAGAGGTGAGAGTTGATTTAAGAACCAGACTACTTAAACAAATCATGATTTTAATTACCTTGTACAAGTTTGGTTCATGTCTGACTCAAACGCTTCTCTTTCAGTCAGCGAGGCTGCCGGACTCCCCCCATGTTTCGTCTCCACCTGAGAAGAGTGGCCAACATGCCAAGCTCTCACTGTTGCCACACTTGTTTGCTGTTGTAAATATGTGTATCTTTTTCTTTGTTAGTGTTTGTTCACTTGTAAACTATGAAGTTCAATAAAAAAAATCATTTGATAAACTGTGGTCACAAAACCAAGTGAAAAGAGGAGTGGACAAACGACTGTGGTCACAAATGATATACCATAAGCGGAGGATGTAAGTGCATTAAAAACGTTCTCCTCCCATCTTGATTGTGTTCAAAATGTTGCCTCTCATACAGTGGAGCTTTAACATATCCCCCTCAGTAATAATGCGAGTGCTGCCGTTTAACAAAGAGCTAAAAATAAAACTCCTTTTAGTTGTCTGTCACAATTTGAACTGCTTGACATGTCGGCAAACTGAAGCTGTTAAGTTCTGTGCTTTGACATAATGTTGGAGATTTGTCAGATCACATTGTGCCGACTGTCACATTGGTGTATTCTTTCACCTGAATAGGCCTCAATTATTTTGGATTAGGGTTGTGGATTTTCACAGGAGGATAAGTATCTCAGAAAATATCAGTTTAAGGGTATATGGTTTTTATACAATCACCAGTGAGACACTTAAAGGATTGAAAGTGGAGGTGGGTTTTTTTTTTTTTTTTCGGGGGGGGGGGGAGAAAAAAATTTATCCTTTCAGTAGACCTAAATCCACAAAGCAGACATGTGGTCACAGAATGAGAAGCACAGGCATCAATATTTACATACATTTTACAGGGTCCTGCATTGTGTGTGCTGGATTACCACTGTTTTTTTTACACAGCGTCCTGGATTCAATTAAAGAATGAATTAACCCAAAAATGACAAACTCAGTCATTATCTACCCTCCCTTATGCTGATGGAAAGTTGAATGGCGTTATATAGTCCACAAAACATTTCTGGAGATTCACAGCAAGACTGTGTCGCATCGTTCTCCCAGATAAGCAGTAGAAGTAGATGGGGACTTAGTTTAAGAAGTAAATAAACCATCCCAAACAACAAAAAAAAGTACAACAGCTCGTCCTGTGTAATGCAAGTAACGCCCTGACATCCTAAGGTGATTTGAAAAGATGTTAGTTACAACCCCGACGCAGGGGAGAGCTCCTGCACCCACTACTGGCAGGTCTGTGCTAACGCCTTTAGCTTAACGGCTGCAGTTAAGATTTCAGTTGTAAAAAGGGTGCAAAAAACATTAAATTAATGTCAGACAAGTTGTATGGAGGCATTTTTGTTTGATTTTCATTTGGTTGTTATTTTATGTATCAAAACTAGAACTACTGCCCAGTGGTTATGTACGATTGCCAAACAGAGAAAGTAGCTCACATGCTTAATGAAACATAATTAAGCAGTTTTTGGTAAAAGACAGATGTATAGCCACTTCAAAAGACAATGCTTTAAAGGAGGTACAGCTCCTAAGAAGCTACAATATGTAAGGTTGCTGTGACCTTTGGCCACCAAAATCTAATCAGTTCATCCTTGAGTCCAAGTGTGGCTTCGCGCCAAATTTGATGAAATCCCTTAAGGCATTCTTGAGATAACAGCTCGTGAGGCAGGGGGTTGCTGTGACCTTTGAACGCCAAACTAGAATCAGTTGATCCTTGATTCAGAGTGGACATTCATGCAAAGTTTGAAGAAAATTCCCCAAAGTGTTCTTCAGACATCGCGTTCACAAGAATGGCCTGGAAGCACGTACAGACAATAGGCAAACATAACAAGTCCTAATCTACTTTAGTTGTTTCAGAGAATGCTGCAATGTTGTTTAGCCATGAAACCCTAGAAATGTTTTGTGGACTACCAAACATCACCTGACTTTCCATCTGCATAGAGGTGAGTAGATGATGACTGGATTTTCATGTTTGAGTGAACTTACCCTTTAAGCCACCTTTATTGTTATTAGTGAAAGCTGTGCTTTTTCCTGCTGTAAATCAAGATCTCTGCTGTGAAAGAGGCATGAATGTTGAAGACACCATAGTATTTCAAAGCCTTTCCTTTCACACTGGAATGAAATCCAAGCAACAGCTGAACATCAGCATGATTACTTTGTCTTCTTTCAAACATTAAATTGGAGGTTTTTTGTTTTAAGAAACCCGATTCATTCAATTTTTGTGAGTATCTTCATAGAAGAGGTGTTGTTAATCTCAAGTTTGGCCATCTGTTGCTAAGCTACAAAGCAAAAGGTACCATTTTTCTACTTTTTATTCATAAACTAAATGGACAAATGACCCTTTTAAAATCCTGTCCTCAGAGCAATTCAAACACAACACCAGTTAAATTCAGCAGCAATTAAAACAAGCATTTTGCATGTTGTATGCTGCATCTGTTGTTCTTGGCCGAGGAGGACATAGCTGCTATAACTTTGCAAACTCATTATCTTGCCAGTCAGGCTGATCAAGAATTTGCCTCCAAGGCAGCGTGGGATCAATGTGATCTACAGAAAGTAAAATGCATGTGGACTCAAACACCACAGTAGCCAGATTCATATTGAAACATATCAGCTTGTCAGGAACCAATTTTTATTAATATCATTAATAATGTGTCATCGGCATCATCAATGAAATGAGTTAGTCTGTTTAAAGCAGAATCAAGTGTGCATTCATTGCCCTTCTTTTCTTGATGAACACTTCAGTTCCACAAAGCGAGGAAGAAAAAGGAAGTAGGAGAAGGGGGGGTGGGGGGTCAAAGAGGGCAGGGACTGCAGTGAAGGAGGAAACGCAGGGAAAACGACGTCTGGCGGAGCAGGAATCTCCCCCTTCACTGGGATATGATTGGTTTTTCCCTTGTGCAAGAATGACAACAAAAAAAAAAATCAAAACAAAAGGAAATTCAAAATGGTGCTCTAAAAACAAAGATGAGAGAGGAAGAGGGGGGTTTGCTTGCTGGGATGTTGTGTTGGCTGTTGTGTTGTTGTTGTTTTTTATTTTGTTCCGTAAAGCCACGTTAGGATTTGATGCAGTCGTCATCGTCAGAGGTCTGGCTGCTGCTACTGGTTTCGGACTCTGAGCCCTCCTCGACGTTCGCCTCCGCCACACTCCTCCAGGGGGTGAAGTGGAGGGTCACACCCCGCGCCCTCGGGAGAGCCCCGTTCCTTTGCATGCCGTTCCTCTTCAGCTGGCAAAAGGAAACAGTCAGTTAATGTGTGAATAAAGAGCCATTTTCTTCTTTTATGATTCTAATTTCTTCCTGATGTTTCTCACCTGTTCAGTTTTAGTCTGAAACTCTCTCAGCTCATCCTCTGTCAGAGGCAGGAAGTTGTCATCGTTCTCTGGGTACTCCTGCCAGCCCATGGCCTTCAGCAACCTAGAAAAACAAGATCATTTTCTGCTTAGTTGACTGTGTGTGTGAAAGTGATGGCATCTGTGTATAAGGCTGTTTGCAGCGTCCTACCGGTGCTCTGCCTCCAGGGAACTGGACAGGTGTTCGGTGTCTGAGTCACTGAGGGAGTAGGACAGACCATTCTCGTGGCAGACTTCCTCGCTGTAGGCTTTCGGCTCTGGGGTGCTGCTTTCACCCTGAGAGCATTCACATACCAAGAAAGAACACATTAAAGCCAAACTCTCGCCAAAATGCAACCTAAGCTTTTTTTTGTGAATGTACCCGAGGCAAACCGTCGTGTAAAAGCATAATTACAACGAAAGAGGCAATTTTAAGATTTACCGTATTTTTGTTTTCGGGTCAAACTCATTTTCAATGAGAGTGCTACTGGCACTTTTACGATAGCATCAAAATTGCTATTTTTAAAACACTAGGAAGGCTCGACACAACATGAAACTTTGCTCGTAGTATCACCAGGGTCTCTACACATGAACATAAACTGGCAATTGAAAACATTTTTACTTTAAATGATCAATCTGAAATAACTGCTGACTTTGCAGTGTAATGGCTGTAGAAAAACAACACTGAGCGTGTAGATTGCTTCTCTATAAACATCACTTCCACTGTGCTATTCAGTTAGCCACCAGGTGACCAGAGGAATGAACGCCACATTACAGAACAAAGGAAGAGCATCGGCCATTGCGCAAACAGATGCATTGTTTTTCCTGGTCACCATCCCCAGGTAATGGCGGATCAACTGGATAACTGTGGAAACTACACCGCAGAAGAAAAAGCGCAGCGCTGATGGATGAGGCAAAGATGGGGAAGAGAGAGAGTGACAGAAAGCGAGATAGCTGTTTCTAGGTTAGATTGCATTTTGTATTGTTGCTTTCTTGCTTTGCACAGTAGCTAGACTTCTAAAAGTAGCCATGTTGCTAACGACACCAACAATAACATCACAGTGAAACACTAGGAAGAGGGAAAGTTGAAAGTTTTCTACTTTAATAAAAGTGTAGTTTTTTTCCCCTGCACCAGTTGTAAAGAGTCTGCAACAAATCTAACAACAAAACACACAAACAGTATGGCTCTCCTGGGACTATGGACAGGACAAGTACCATTTTGACAGTACGTGGTCATGCAACACCCTAAATGGAGCGTTTTCTGAAACTGCTGTGTTGTCCTGTGTGACAATTTAAGAAACCAGACCGCCGCCTACCTCTCCAGATGTTCCCGGGCTGCTGCTTGTCGTCAGCTCTCCGGTGCCCTCGTCCTTCAGAGCTCGCAGGAACTCGCTCTTACGGTCCGGACCGCGGCGCATCAGCTTCAGCCTCGATGGGGCGATGTCTATGGGAGGAGTCGTGCTCGATGGGTGCTGTGTGTATGACATGGGAAGGCAGAGAGTGAAGGGCCGGGAGGAGCCATGAAGAGAAGAAAAGTGAGTTGACAAACTTTTTTTATTTTTTAAATGAGAAGCCATCCATTAGCTCTCAAATCCTTTTGGCTGGTGAGATTTTCAAAATAGCACAGGAATGATCAGCCATTTTAACTGCCTGAAGATTGAGGGAATAAAACAGTCACATTTAACACATGGCAGACAACCCATTCAGTTACTGCGCGATGTGCACATGTGAGTAAGCATCTCAGCCACCGACCACACTGACACATAATTACTATGTTTAAATAAAACCTGTGATTTACTCACACGAGGGGAGGCGGCTACATGTGTCGCATGCAGCCAAAAGAACTAAGTTCAACACAGACAACTGAATTGCTATTTTAACAGTCTGCTTGCTGTGGCGTTACACAATTTACTATATAGTTGGAGCAAACACTATCATTTAAAAAAAATGTTCATGTTGGGGTTAGAAAAATCCCATAACATCTGCTGTAATTAAGTACAAGATATTGTATTTCTCACTTTTAAAGGTCTGGTCCTAAATACATTATCGACTAGGTATGTTCCCTCTCAACCAGTGAAATCTGCAGATGGAGCCCTGCTGTTTGCTCCCAGGTCAGTTTGTGACAAAGGATGATCAGGCTTTTGCTACTGGAGCCCCCACACTAGTGAACTCAGATGTAATAACACACATCTAGCTTCTTTTAAAACTCTTCTTCAAATCTTTGTCTTTGCTCAAGCTTTTGAAATGTCTGATAAAAGCTTTTATTTCTATTAAAATGAGCTCACTTTATCCATCTTGTCTGGTTTTCTTTTGTTTTTTCAGCCCTTTGTAACACCGCTACATAAAAAAAAAGGTCTTCATTATTAATATTGTCCTCACCTCTTTCTGGGTGTTGTGCTGTGGTGCACTGACTGGGGTGCTGGGTTTGGCTGCAGAGACGGGGCTGGTGAAGACTGAATCTCGGCCTGGCATGTGAAGGCCAGACTTAGTGATCTCTCTGCCACCGGATTTCCACTGGGTGCTCTAGACGAGAGGACATATAATGAGTCTCAGTCACAAATACGGACACAGCTACTTATCAGTTTAATATAAATGTGATTCATTGGTTTATGTTGGGAAAAAAGCAAGCTGTTGAAATACAGTGACACATCTCAGGAAGTCTTACTTTGGTGGGGGCCACAGCAGGCTTTGGGACCAGGTTCTTGTAGACGCTGGAGCCTGCAATGGGAGCTTTGCTGCCGTTGGTGGGCAAGGCGCCAGCAGTGGCAAACCCTGCGGAGAAGGCTGTGCTGGGGTCCTCCTTGGAAACCTTCTTGATGACCAACATTTTGGACACCATCTGTTTGCCACTAGGGGGGTTTTCTGGAACATAATCAGATAGCGATGAAATGTCAGAAAGGTCATGAGTAACTGATCTAAAAACCTTTAACCAAATCTTGTTTCTTGAAGAATTTAGATCTTACCCCACACTCCAGCATGGGGGGCCACTGCTCGCATCGTAGTCCCAGGCTTTCCAGTTGTTTCAGGGTTGAGGGAAGGCTAAAAAACAAAATATAAGTGTCTGCATTGAATATCTTGGTGTTCAAATTTGTATTTTTAAAATACGTTAACATCCAAGAACCTCAGCATATTGTTGCCAACAGGTTTACGCTGCATTAGTAAGTTTAAGGGAAGCTCCTGTGATGCATAATCCTAATGAGTTTTACATTTTATTCCCAGGGTAAATATGAGCAAAAAGAGAATGTTTCTGACAATAGTTTTCATAATCCAAAATCAGGTGCAGTGTGAACAGTAATCACAGTTTTCCTAAAAGTGCAGTTTTGTCTTGCAAGAAATATTTCATGGTTATTGAACAGCAAAGGTGATCTACTCACAAAGTCCTCTTCCACGAACTTTAGCTTGTCGTCCTTGCCGTCTTTGCGTTCCTCGTTGGGGAACTTGTCCTGGTACGAGGTGCCCTTGCGGGGATGAAAGTTGCCATTGCGCTGCCGGTGCCCCACCTGCCTGTCCCTGTCGCCTCCTACCCGTTTGGGGTGGCGTCCCTGGTGGTGGTGGCCATCCTGGGCGCCCCGTGGAGCTCCATGCCAGCTGGGTGTTTCCTTCCAACATGAGCCCCCCGCCAGCCCACCATGCCCTCCCTTGGCCACCCCCGAGTCCACCGAGTCATGCCTCAGAAGCAGAGAGGGCTGCTGCCATCCGTCACCTTAAGAGAGAACAAACATACAGTGTTGTTAACAATGTCATTGCACTTTTGTGTTGAATGGATGAAAATGAAATGGCAGATGACAGATAGGTAAGTGAGGATTCCCTTATAACCTTCAAAAATAACATGTAAACACCTTGAATCTTAGTGGTGAACACTGTTCACCATATAGGGCTGCCAGCTAATGAAATCCAAGTGAATCAATAGTTCTGTCTGCAGATGATTTACTGAGTGGATGTTTTTGTTACACCAGCACGCCAAAGTGGTAGCAGATAATCATGTGTTTCCCCGCTTGCTGGTTGGGGAACTGGCATAATGTTAGCTGAAACTTGACACCATTTCCAATGTGGAAAACACAAAGAAGGTGTCAGAACGAATCAACTCAGAGCAACGTCAGAATCGTTTATCACCCTTTCGGAAATCCTTTTTATGTTTGTGGCAATTGTATAACAAAAACAACAACAACTATAGTCAAAGACAGACATTTAAAAAACTAAATGCGTCACATCATCACCAACAATAAAGAACATAAATAGACCACAATGCACGTGACACACCACATATCACAAGGATTTGTTTATACCAGAAGTTATAAAGGATCTCTGGGCACAGGAAGTCCGCAAAGATGATACCCTGTACTTCCGTCCTGATGGTAACAACTCATATTCACCATAGAGAGAGTGTGAGACAGGTACAGGTAAATAGTTTTTCTTAATTTTGACTCTAAATCCACTCACAGGAGGACTTACTGTGTACATTCATTGCATCAAGTTTACTGGAATGCATCTTTGGTGAACTAAAACTACCAGGAAAAAAACAGTTGCAACTAGCTAAATAAAAGCAGCAGAAGATAATAAAGTTTGATCCAGTATTTCTCGCTGGCATTAGAGAGCCCTGATGCCTCAAAGCTAATTAAAGCTTTTGGCACAACAAATTCAAGAATTGATGAATTCCTTCAGATGAAGGGAAAAATGTCTAAAATTGTATTTACTCTGCTTCTTTATACAGACACACTGTTGTAACTTTGCCAAAATGAGCATTAAGCTACTGCAGTATGACAGAACAAGGAAGAAGCTTGAAGACTAAAGCAATCATAACAAGGCAAACCAGCCACATCCCTGGCAAGTTGCACCCACAGGAGGTTCCTCTGTGAAGGAGCAAAAGTACCAACAAGTTTCAGAACATTTACATTTCAGAAGAAGAAGTTGAAGATTTTGTTTAACATTTCTGGATGGCAGGGCACGCCAAAAGCATGCAGAGACACATTAAGCTGCGTTTCGGCTTAATTGTGAGGCAAAGTTAGGGACAATGGCAAGACATCCCTGGGACTATAGACTGAACTCTGGTTGAGTTCAGTCTATAGTCAAGTATTTGGGTTGAGTTTAGCCAATGCACCCAAATACTTGTCCCTGTTGGTACAACTGATCACAACAAAATAATTCATCTGGAAGAACACCACTGCAGAAACTGGGATGAATCAGCACAGACATTGCAGGAAAACACAGCAAGTTGGTGGGTCTTTAGCATTAAATTCACAAAATTGGAAATGAGCAATAGTTAATTGGAACTGGCACCAAAGCAACCATTCATTCTCTGGCTGGGCAGCGCTGTTTAAGTGGAGTGTATATACATTGATCTGAACACTGGTGACCCAAAAAATGTACATGTTTTAAATTACAGGACAGATGGTTTGAATGAGGTGTAAAGAAGGCCTTACAGGACTCCAACGCCACCTGTCTGTTGCTTGAAACCCTACTACAACACAGCTGCCTCCATCACTGTCTCCTGAACAGGTGGCCTCAATTATTTCCTCATCCACTACAGGGACCTGAATCATATACTCCTTCAGGAGAGGTTTGCTGCTTTCCATCATCTTTAACTTAACACAATGAAAGCCCAGCAGAATCATTTTACAACGACTTTGCATAACTGATTTAATGTCTGAAACACACCCGGTGCTTTTACCATCCAGAAGGCTTGAAAAAAGATAAAAGGAGCATTTAACTAGTAACCAAACTCCACCTGTTCAGTCTTCACGCAACCACTTTTGTCAATGTGTCAGCTAATATTAAAAAACAGCTTTGACAGAACACTGGCCACCTCTGGACGCGGCTTCAGATGCACAGGTAGAAATGCTGTAAATGCATCTATTTCTCCAAGCACAAATATAACCTTTACTCCTCCCACAGAGTAACTACATCAGTAGCAGTCTGTGGAAATAAACTTGCTGTCTGATTTTTGAAATACATCTATGGTCTGTCTCCTTTGTCGCCGTGCTAATGGCAGCTAACACTAAATTTACACGCAAGCTAGCTGAGAGAAGGCTCCAGTTGTTCTACATGACATTGAATACAGAGCACTGAGCTGCTGTTGCGTATAATGATCTCTGTGGTCAAGTGTGAAGAAAAAAATCCCTCTAGTTCAGAAATACTATTCATTCATATGTTTGTGGTAACTGATACATATGGGTTAGCTAATGCAGCTCAACTATCATTGTTGTAAATAACCAACCTAAGTACCATCGTTATTCATCTTTTGGTGACAGTTACTAAACATCAGGAAGGATGACAGGAGACTGACCCTAATTTGCATGAACCAGAGAAAACAAAGATGGATAGCAGTGGCATTTGTGATCTGACCAACAGAGACACATTTACGCTGAGTGGCCTCTTTATTAGGACATCCATACAATGTAATGCAATTCATTACAACAACTCTGCAATTAAGTCTACTTTTATAAAGAATATAACAGTCAGTTTTTGTTGACAGAGTAGAAAGTGTGTACATTAAATATTCAATTCAATAATAGTTAATATAGTTAATAGTTAACAGTTTTCCATCCATTCCATCCCATCTCTGGTCAAGCAGCACAAAAACTCCAACTGACTGGGCTCCGAGCGTTATCGGCTGATATACAAAAGTTCCATCGGTGGTCTCTTTAGAACACGATCAAAAGAGCCGATCGACAAACACAGGAGACGGTTTCTCTATGCGCGCTAAAATATCACAGCCACGCACGACTGTGCTGCTCAATGGCTGCTGAAAGCTAACCAACTCTCCCCCTGCCCATATCAATACGGACTTTCAGTGCCCTCTTGGTTTACCCAGCTTATCATACTCTGCAAGGTCCTGCCAGCAAGCCGTTTGTGACTGAGGGATAGATGGACCAGTACTGTGTAATAATTCTCATAACGTTAGGTCTTGTGTTGAGTGACCAGCCAGTGATTATAACTAGCGCTGACAAAGTGCTGTGGAGAGACATAACTACAGTAACAACAGAAAAAGTGCTCAGTTGGAGTCAGAGGTAGTCCAGTACATTTGATCAATCTTCTGTCAGAAATTATTGTAACCAGATACAAATAGTGAACAGGTGGTGGAATACTGGCTTCAGGGCACAAATACATAACTACAAAGACTTGGCCAACTGACTTTTTTATATATAAATATATAAATGCCACTAATAAGTAGAACTTTAGATGACAAAGTCAAGAAACATCCTTTTGCCAGATACTTGCACTGCACTGGGCTGTGCTTCATCAGCACTATAGTGTTCAGTTACTAAAGCCATCATGGCTCCTTTCTTTTTGCACATATTCAGTTGGGCTCTGCAATAAATAATGATGAGATTACTTCTCTGCACTGTTACCTGATGGGGCACGCAAGGAGCCGTTGTTAAAGAAGCCATCAGAGGAGTTGTGGCGACGGCGGCTCACAGAAGTTCTGCTGTCCCTGTGGAGGTGGGGCTCACCTTGTTTCTCAAGGTTGGCAGCAGGGGACTGGAGGAAGACAGAAAGAAGGACATGGCAAGTCAAAGTGGGACTCTACACTTAAATGGCAGATAATGAATCTCATGACTCTCTTCCAGGGTCAACTGACAACACATAGGAACAGAAAATTACAAAACAGATATTTACCACAGACTACTTTTTGGGACAGCTTAGATTAGCACAAATCCTCTCCATACACAGAGTTCCTTTCTTACTCCCTCAGAGAACTAAAATAACTGTTCAAAACTTGTCAATATTGGGATCTATTCTCAGGGGAATAAAGCAAACAAAAACCAACATCATAGGACCTCAAAACAACCTTGGAATGCTTTATCACAAGAAATACTATGGACTACTATGGAAGCCAGTAAGTAGAGAAAAACACAGTGTACATAATTCTTAGTGGTGAATCCTGAAGTCACTGCATTGGCACAGCTGTGTGTTTAACACTGTCGACTGCAAATGCTTAATTCCATCTGAATCATATCCTTGTCATCGGGAGGTTCAAAGATCAAATAAGACTGTGTTCTTCAGCCTATCCCTGCAAGCGGCGTCTCGAGAAACTTCTATAACTTTCACAGGCCATATAAAGCGATTCAATGCAGAAAAAACCTGGGGGAATGAGTTGGGAGCTCCAACTCTAAGAGCGTCTGCGGGCTAATCCCTAACGACAAATGACATTGAGGTGAAGTCATGTGTCAGCAGGACAGTGACTGTGCACTTATTTCTCGGTCTTGACTCTTGATTTCATGGACAGGCCGCTTAGCTGGGCAACTTCCTGACTCAAAGATTACACCGAAACTGGACAGGAGAAACACATTTACAACCTCAGATGGACAGTCAGACAGATCCAAGCGCCTTTTTTAAAACGAAGGACAAAAATCAATCCCATCATTCACCAAACATCTATCCTTCTTCAACTGCCAATCCCCCAAGTGTTACTTCAAGAGCAATATTTGAATGACATTTTGCATTCTCATATGATATTTAAACTAAAATGTGGCAGAAACAGCCTTGTTCCAGACTTCTTAATCATAGTCACATCACAAATTCTGCACAGCAATTATAATGTTGCCTCTGTGAATTGCTGTCTCTCCTGATGGAGTCAATTCAAGCTTTTGTTTGTGAGAATAAAGTTGGTGACATTACTGAGCTGTGACAGACAGTCTGGGACAACTTAAACACAGGCCAACGGGTCAGCACAGTCCACAGTTTAATCAGTGCTCTTGATATTTTAAGTGCTTGTCGCTACAGATTAAAAACAAATACAGACGAATGCTGCTGAAGACAGCCTGGCCATGCACTGGCACTCGCTAACTACATGAGCTAAAAACGTAACTTTTTACCATATTTTCTTTTATCTTAAGACCCATCTTTGCAGAAATGTCCTTGTGAGAAATCACTAAAAACATGACAAATATTCAGCTATGCCAGCAAACGTTATTCAGACAGCCTGGCTTGTCTGTTGCTCAACATCTGCTGAACAGAGAGCACACAAGCTAGGTTGAGTAGTCACATTCTTCAATTATTCCTCTAAAAGAGGCTCAAATATTTCTTGAGCTAATTAAACACAACCCCCCCATTTGTTTCATTGATTAGTGTCCATGCAATAACTATGATAATGCTTCCTGATACAGGAAAACAATGGAATCAATAAAGGTTAGTTTCCTATATTGTACTACCTCATCATGCATTGTAATGCAAGATGTAACAACAACTGACGTTTTCTCCTGAATTCGTCATAACAACCAGGACTGGTTCAGTGTTAAAGCGGCTCGGTGGAACTTCTGTGTTGTGCTGGAAGCCAGCCGTTAGCCGACTCCATTTCTAAACTAACATTAGCTGCGGCTGATCCACGTTAGCAGAACGGGGAGAGGCACTGTGGAACGTGTATAAAGTCACATCCTTTGGACTGTCGCAGAAAATCTGACCTGAGTCCTTCAAAAAGCAACCCACAATCCAGCAGCATTAAACAACTTAAACAGCTCACAGGCTTGTTTAAACAACCAAGAGAGACGGGGGGATGTCTCATTTTCCATGTCACAATCTGCTCACGTACGGCCAATAGAAAAGTGATTAATACAGGTAAATTGCTACAAATTATAACAAAGAGCCCCTTTAACCTAAAAAAAATCTTTCATGTCAGAGTGACCAGGTGTGCTAGTCACTCAATATTTGTGAGGGTACAAATAAATCATCACCCAACAAGAAAAAAGTCTGACTAATATAATGTTAAGAAAATGTTAGAAAGATACTATAGAGATGACAGCAGAGCAGGTTGACAGCTGTTGTCCATTTCACTCAGCTATTGAGAGTGAGGAGTTGTCGTCATGGTACAAAGCCCCTCCCTCGATCTCGCGGGATCTTCCCCCTCTCCGCCATGATGGCAGGATGCCGGCGGCAAAACACGATTGTTTACGTGTCCTTAACTCTGTAGTAGTGGAGGTTTTTACAATTCCGCACTGTTTTACCATGCCTGGAAGTCACTGCTGCGTTAAAAACTGATTCAGTACCTCACACGATTCATATGGAAAACATAGGAACAATGGGATACAGTTTAGGTTGCCGAAATGGACACAGCATAAGGAAAGCAAGTCTCTGACCTGACGAGTAGACGCCGGATTGCTTGGTTGGCTGCAATAAGAAGAAAGGACCTTACTTTCGATCGCACCCCCCAGTCGATGAGAGTGTGTTCTCTGCATTTTCACTCGGGTACATTCTCTAAAAATGTCTTTTTGCCGGTACAACGCTGTTTTCACCACCCCCGGGCTTGTAGATGGCCAAGTCCTGCACCCAGCCGCAGCAGAAAGTCTCGTAACTTTCCAAAGACTTGTGGCTTTTAAACTCCTGCATTGTGTAGTAACTTACACCAAAAACAAGGTAACTGACGATGTGCATGTATGTGCATGGAGGTAAATGATCCAGGTCTCTGTGCCATTCCGCTGCAGGGAGCTCGTATGGGTCGATATTTTGGATGTCCGAGAGCTTCTCCAAATACCGCTGTTATGCGCTTGGTGTGAGCTTGTTCCTGTAAGGTCCCTTTTCTTTCGCCTTATCTTTTTGCATTGCTTTACTTTCTTCCTTTTCTTTCTCATATTCGTAGATCCGTCTCTGTCCCGCCGAAATAATAAATGCGCAGAAATTAAAGAGCTCTGGACTGTTTAGTCGCGCCTCTGTGAAGTTCTGCAGGCGTTGCCCCTGACAACCGATAGCGTCTCCTACCATCATGGCCGACCGGCTCAGACCCCGCCCAGATCAACCCAAATCAGCACGTGACTCCTCAATCTCAATAGTTTCTCTCCATTCCACTGTGCAGCATGTAAGGATGGGTATGATAGGATTTGATTGATAATACTACCCTTATTGATACCATTTATTTGTTTGGTTCTTTACCAATAATCTTATCCATTTTTGTTCATCACTAAATTGCTTTTTAAAATACATCATCTTAACGTCAGAACAGGAATAAAATTGAATGTTTTAAATCAGTCGACATTCTTTCTAGAGTAGCAAAAGTAATTTTTACAAAAGCAAAATCACTTTAAACCCAACAATATCTCACTGGGGGAAAAAAATAAACTAAATCGAGAATAAAATACATAAATATCCTGACATCAAAAAAACAGAATGAAGCTTACAAAAAATTTACAAAGCAAAATCATATATCTCTTCCGCAAGAGCCTTCAACTTTTTCCATCCTCTAGCCTGAATACTCCATGAAATCCAACCTTCTTCTATCATCTGTCTTTTTCATGAAGGCAGACAATGTCTAGGTGAGCCTCTGCTGAACCATGTACTGACTGCACTGTCGGTCCCTGAGGGTGACTCGTCGCTGACTGCACACACACCAACACACATACACTCAGGTGTGCAGTTACAATTTCAAGCTCTGTCTATCTCAATCGCTGGTTTATCCTGCAATCATATGAAAACAAACTCAAATACATACAGTGCACTGCACATACACTTGGGCACGCACCTTGGCAGGCTGGGGCGTGGAGAAGTTAAGCCAGGCAGGGACAAAGTCATGCTGCGCCATTTAGGTCCAGTGTTTCCGGTCAGTGGATCGAGGCATCAAACCTCATGGCCAGGATCTATCAAAAGAAAAGAGACATGGTTTTAAATTCCTATTGTTTTTTGTCATGTTTCAAGAAACACAAATCTCTGACACAATCTAAATCCCTTTGATGCCCATCTAGCTTTGATTTCATGTCATTTCTTCCAAGTGTTGTTTTCTACCATCAGTTATGCTGAAATTCACTGCATAAAGGTCTCCCTCAAGACAAGCCAAAAAAGAGTCCTATTCTTAGCAGAAAACAACAAAGCTCGACTCGCTGCAGCTGTGCCTGTGAAGCTGATAACTGGTTGACAGTCTGGATGGAAAACATTTTGTGTAGCAGGATACAAGATTTACTTTGCTATGTGTGTATGTGATACATTTATATAGCTCATCGTGCCTGATTTTGCTCAACTTTTTAAATTGGCTTTAAAACTATTATGTGTACATGGTGGAAAATTAACACCTGCTACCCATACAATGTTGACAGATGACTTGTAAAGGACCAAGCTACTACAGCAATCCATTTAATGGCTATGGCATGCATATTTGCCCTGGCCAAGTCAGTTGGGTGTAACTTTATCATTACCCCAGAGTCTTTGGCTCTGAAGTCCTCTGCCTCCTCTCTCAGTCCGGCTGGGCTCGTTCTTCAGGCCTGATGGCACTGATCACAGAGTGCGTGCACTGACAGTGAGGGAGCAGCAGCACACCGACGACCCCCTCTCCAGCTCCGCCAGGACAGCACAGCCCCTTTCCCCAGAGGCAGATCCCTTCGTCCAGGATGAAACACTGGGAGATGGGTCAAAAGGTCGCAGGAATGATCTGGAATGTCGATCCAGAGAACTGGCCAAGCAGGAAGTAAATTTGAAAGCAGGAGTGGACCAATTCTTCCTTCTTGAACCAGATTCCCAAGCAGTTTGTTCGCCCGTCACGTCTCTGATGAATTCTGAGAGCTACTGTATTTTTTGTCACCAGCAGACTGAATCTTTCACCAATTCATTTGAACCATTTGCAAAAGATGACTGTCAGGAGTAAGACTCTAAATCTGATTGGACTTTATGCTGATTGGCAAACTGAAGTGATTTGACAGGTGATTTGTCCCGATGATGAGGAAGAGCCAGGTTGTCTTATTCTCAATACAAAGAGCAGTCCTCTGCAGTGGAATATGGACAGCAGCTTGTGTAGCAGTCCCACTTTGACACCAGATGGGTGGAAAGAGACAGGTGTTGTCCAGCCACACTGCGTGCCAGTATGATTTCACGTCGACTCACTTTTACCGAATCATTTTAAGGTTTACTGAAACGCATGCAGAAAAGAAAATAAGTTCAGAGACAGTCTTTCACTGGCAATGGAGGTCACCGAGAACCACTGCTCACCTCATTAAACTGATGAAAAAGACTGTCTGACCTTGAAGAAAACAATGCTGAAAGGTTCAAAGTCACATGACAGTGAAGGAAGTAAAACCCTATGTTACATTGCAGTCATTTTCAGCTTTGGTTAGTGAAATAGAGATGCTGCTGGATGATGCATTATAATGCCGTTTTTATCTTTAAATGTTTTAATATCACATCTGGAAGATGCCCATTTAATCAGTTTGGGGTTTCTGATTAGAGTAGATATAGGGTATAACTCTGATTTCATAGATATGCAAGCTCAAAAGCTAAACCCAAATCCTCTGTGCTTCAAAAGGTCTTCGTGTCCTTCAATAAAACTTAAACATGTCAAAAAAAATCCTCAGGACAGCTCAATCTACTCCTATCTCTCAGGGTGAAAAAGAGAAAGTTGAAAAATAGAATGCGTCCCAAAATGTGTCAGGTGGTTCTCTCCAATTCCTCTTGAATCAGTTTTTCCTCAAAAATAAGGTTTCCGTGCAGGTTTTTTCTGTTTTCTTGCTGAGGCTTCTCTGGTATCTGCACAGGAACGGACAGGACCTGCAGTAAACAAAAACAGCGTTATTGGGGAGTTTGGGAAAAAAAATCATCTCAAAGCTCCAGGCTCAAAGCACACAAGCCAAAATCAGCTACTGGTTTATTAAGTAGGCATATCTTAGCTACAACTGATAATGTAACAGTCCAGCATAAACCCTTCAAAAAAAAGTTTGCTTGGTCATCATTTAAACCGTATTAAAAGAGGTGCTGGTGCGTGTTTGTGGTGCTAGTGAACTGTTAACAATATTTTGTCACCCAAACGTAATATCAATGGAGGGGACGAAATATCGCTCAAAGTTTCTGGGCATTCATCTCAGTGCAATACAGTCAAATGTAACTGCACCACAAAGTACAGCTTCCAAAACGACCATTAGGTTGAATCAAAACCTTCTTTTCTGTAAATGCTGGATCAGACTCATGTGTACCTAGCAAAGTGGCTACTGCGAAAACAGATAAATTGGGCTTAAAGCAATATTTCCTCCATAAAAATATATCTTAGATATTTGCACGGTTAGTGCAAATATGTAAGACATATTTATGAGACATTATGAAAGATGCTCCTCCTTCACCTAATGCCAACATAGCTTACAATTCAAGAGACAACCTTAAAAAGAAACTGCGTTTGATACTTCAGATACATTTTGAGAGATACCAGAGAAAAACCATGACTCAGTGATCCAAGAATCATTTCATGCTGAAAGCTGGCTCTTTTATGAAATTGTGTCGTCTTTGGTAAATGAAATATTTATACCAGTGTAAAAATAACTCGAACACTTTCTCCCCAGACTGCTGCGAATCTAAACGGGCCTGGCAGTGAGTGCAATGCTGGAAGGAACTGAGGTGTACAGTCACAACAGGGATTCCTTCACCCCATCAAGCGAGCCATTTAAATACATCTTCAAAGCCTGTATGGACACACTCAGAGCTACCATGGGCTCGTTATCGTATCCCTACTGAACTATTATGTAACAACTCAACATCAATGAGCTTGCCACGGACACGGGCTCTAATGAGTCTAATATTTTATCTCAATGTGAAACAACACAAATGAATGACGGCTAGGATGATACGGCTCATTTTGGAAAGTAAAACACATGACCGTTATACAGTATGGGAAACGCACATGTCCACAAACACTGCAGCAAACCAATCCAACACAGTAACGCTGGATGCACGTTTCACCATGCTAACAAGCTGAGTAATGTAATGGATTAAAGTGCACTGAAATTAATTAAGACGCATAGCGGCTATGTTGTTAGCTTACAAGTCAACCTCAATCCCAAACTAATAACGTTATCAGATGTGTCCCAACTCTGCTGCTAGCTAACTGTTTATTAGTTAACTAAGGTTAACGTTAGCGTAGCAACTGTTAGCTAGAGGCTCGCGTTACCCGAGCTGTTAACTACCCCGCTAACACTGCAAGATGGTTTGAATAAATTAGGACGGTTATAGGGCATAGCAAAGTAAAAACGCATTTAATATGCTCAGAGTGGTCAAAACTGTCTATTTAAGCAGCTGTCACGAACATACAAAAGAGGTAAACAGACCTGGCTTCGTTGGAACAACACAGTTTCAAAATGGCTACCTTAGCAGCGGCAGCACACATTCATCAGCTTGCTAAGTGCTAGCGAGCTAACTTGCAGTGTTTAATGACGGTGCCGTGTAGCTGTTACCTTCTCCTGAGCAAGAGAGCCTCCGATGGAGAATTAGTCAGATATATTTAATCTGCAAACAAAAGCGAGATAACAATTTTCTGCCACAATAAACTTCTTTAATAATGCAGCTATTGGTGTTTGTTTGGGTTTACGGAGCGCTTACCACTGGCGCTGGCACTGAGGGATTCGAACAGCCTAAACGATGTTACGTTCAAGACCCGTCGTGATTATGCAACTTGACGAGGTTACACTGTGTTTTTAATGTCGAGTCGGCTTAGCAGTGATGCTTTGGTACGTACATTTCATTTTTAATTGAAACGAAAAGTCCTCACTTTGAATTCCTACACGACGATTTTCAAAATATTCACAGAACACAGTGTTGGAACCACGTATATTGGGCTTTTGCCATATTGAATATAACTTAATACCTCCCCCGTCACGGACAGCCAAACCAGTCGATATCAGAACCAGTCCCATTCAAGCTTGGGAAGATCAGGAGACAGGCATTTAATCGAGTGACGATAGAATGGGAAACACGAACGACCTTAAATTTAGCGAGTTAACGTCAACTTTGTAACCAAGCGTTATATGTAACCGTGCCTACAGTGGCGTTGCAACCCATTAAATGACAGACAATTAAAGGGTAAGGTTTAGTTAACCACAACAGATGTAGTTTATAGGTTGTTACAGGAGGATAGATCTATATTGCGTCAGGTTAACCAAGTGGTTGTACGCTAGTAGCACGTTAGCCATATGTGATTATATCGGAGTGAATATGCTGTGGGGGGTGTTATAATCCAAATTCATTACGTATCTTTTTCAGATTTAAAATGATTCCATTTGCATCTGGAAGACGCATAATTTCTGGGGTAAGACCAAAAAACTATTTGACAGTTCACTACTTGGTAACAAATAAAAACGGAAGCATTGTGCCAACATTATATGAATATAAAACGATATTAAATGCACTGTTGTGTTCTCAGGTTCCGGTATGGAGATGTCTTCAGCAGATAACTAGAGCCCAACCACCAACAAAAGCTCAGCTGCTGTTTCACACTCAAGCCTCCTCAGTGGTAATGCCACCCAGACTAACATGCACCAACAGGTTGTTGAGCATCAGGCCTATGAGCTGGCCTGCATCTCGTCTCTGCCATGAGGATTCCCGAAGCCCCTCAGAGAGAGCTGACAGCAAAGGGGGTTTCAGTTTGAGGGCCCTTGGCCACGCTCCAAAACCAGCTCTGTACCTTGGTTTCTCTGGGCTCATCCCCTTCATCTCTGCCCCTCTCCTGATGGCTGCCACACAGTCCTTCTACCCTGAAGTGGCATATGCTCAAATGGTTTACGGAGCCACTATAGTCTCCTTCCTTGGAGGTGCCCGCTGGGGGTTTGCCATCCCTGAGGGTAGTCCTGCTCAGCCTGACTGGATGAACTTGGGCAACAGTGTGGTGCCATCACTTCTGGCCTGGCTGGCACTGCTCTGCAGGGACAATTTCGCAGAGGGTGCCCTGGTAGTTATTATGGGACTGGGTCTCTCACTGCACTATGACCTGACCCTACTGCCTGGTTACCCCTCCTGGTTTAAGGCCATGCGGACTGTCCTCACTCTGGTCGCCACCTTCTCACTGGCGGCTACCCTTGCAATTAAAAAATTCTGCTCTGAAAAGAAGATCAAAGAGATTCAAAATTGATTTAGAAGGACAGTTTGTACTGTCAGCCATATTGACTCAATAAAAATGATACACCATGTGCAGATCTGCAGACTGTCTGGTTTGTTCCTGCTGTACACCTGCTCACAGAAGCTATATTGTTACTTAAATAATTCAATCAGAAACTCCTCTTGTCATAGGTTTAACCATTGATTGCAAGAAATGGAATACAGTTATGCTTGGCGCTGATGGATCTGCTCTTAAGGTGTTCCCTGAATTGACCAAGCAGCATGCTAAACCAAAACAGGGAGTGCAATGAAGAAAACCCCCCAGTATAGAAAAGACTAATCCATGAGGAAGACAACACTTATACTGTTATAATACTATTTTTTAACCCAGAAAGGACTAATAAGCCATATCTAGATGGACCACCCTGTGGTGAGAATAGCTTTGATTGGTGTGAGACTGATTGGTAGCGATGATTGGATGGGCAGACTATCAGTTCTACCTGCCCAGGGACTACGGGTGGAAAATAGCAACTTGCTAAAACCTGGTGCAATGCATCTCTCCTTGTTATATACAGGGTTAATGTTTTATTGTGCACTGTCCCTGTTTAAATGAGATAAATAATGATAATAGTTGATTACAGCTGGGGTGTATGACTTCCATGTCCTGCATGAACTAAGGCTAAGTTTCATTAGTATGAATATCAACAATTTGCAAGTTTCAAAACGGGCATGGAAATGTCTAACTTGTAAGGGTTTAGAGTAAAATACCCAAATGTAGGCAGACCTTGAAATTAATTAACCATTTATCAGAAAACATTTGCACAATCACATTTTGTGCTGTGAGAAGTACCCTGAATTTAATGTCTGAGCATACTGATGTTACATGTGCAAATCTGCAATTTTGCATTATTATTTGCATACCTCTCCTTTTCATTGTTGCCTATCTCCAGACTGATTAAGTCTAAAACCACAGCTAAATGACGCAATATTGTGTTTGAGTTTGTCTGCTACCTTCATTGGTTGTTAAAGATTAATTGTGCAGTATAGCTCTGTTACTTTAGGAACCATTCCCAAACACCTGTGAAGCTAAAGCATATGTTGAAGAGACTCAAATATTTGATCAACAATGTAAAGATAAAGACTGACATGCAATGTAAATGTTAAGTGTAAGTCCTAGTTTCACTGGTGGAGATCTTGCCCTGAATATATGCTGCATCAATAGCGAATAACGTTGCAGTTCTACAGTAGCAGACCTCTGCCACACAGATGATTGCGGAACCTAATAACTGTAACTGGCCGATAACTGTACTTAGAAGTATCCACTGAGATGTCAAATGTAATCAGAGCAAGTGTTGTCAATGTAGCTTTCTTGTTTGTGCAGTGCAGGAAATCCTCTCTTACTAAAGTGTGTCAAGTCAACTGACTTTGCTATGTACAAACTCAGTGCGATGTTTACAATGGGACCACCTTAAACTTTAATTTCTAAAAAATAAAGCAACTTTACAGAGTTTTTGGGCAAATTCTAAAAACGCTAGAGTCCAATTTGTCATAACAGACCCATCACACATTCATACCATCACTTAGTACATCCGGGAGACATTGGGAACTGTCTTGTTGATCTTAAACAAAGACCAAGGGGAATACAGGTTCATTTCAAACCCAGCAGACACGACTCTTATCAAATTTATTGAGAAGAAAAAGCAACCAGGAAAAGATGTGTTATTACTTTTGTGTGACAATTAATTAACAATCAATTAACAGTACATGATAGGGAATATTCTCACTGTGCAACAGCTCCACTCAGTTTGCAAATATAATGAGCTCCAACATCTAGGGAGAGAAACAGGATAACTTACCATAAAGAAGGTAAATAAATCTCTTACATTGTGAACTGTCTGGTAGTTAGTGTTGTGTATTTCAACATCGGAAAGATGAAATGGAAATTGCCATACTTTCAGGTGCCACTGATGAGTGAAATGATAGAACACTCTTCACTTGCTTGGATTTCAGTGTAAATAGTGGCCAAGAGGCACTATCATTTATAGTATCATATATACAAAAAGGATCCAGTGAAAATTACTGAGCGATAACTGTGGTGTACTGTTCAAGTAACTAATTATTTACAGAAATCACTTACCGTGGAACGTTGGTCCCATTACTGAATAGGCTCAAGTGGTTTGATAAGTCCTCCAAGTAGCAACGCACTCACTTCAAACATTTCTCTTAAGAACAATAAACTATAAAAACAGTGTTTTCAAATCCTATCCAAGTTCATTTGAGTTGAAAAACTCTGGTCCATTCGAAGCAAGACCTCTCCACTGTGAAAAACATCCTTATCACAAGGATCGATTTGTCTTTCAAATACACAAAAGAAAAAAACAAGTCAGTTGGCATGCTGATAGTCTTGTGAAATGAAGCGAGTTGAAAATAAAGATGCAAGTGAGTTATACAACAGTGTGATCGGAAGCGGTTTTGGCAGTTATTCCAGTTTTGAATAGGCGTAATCTTATGTTTAACAAATGTCAAATGTTCTTGACAAGTAAAATAAAGGAAACATGTCTAATCCATGTATAAATAACATATGATAATGTGAAAGCCTACTAGAGACAGAAACGTCCTAAGGTGCAGCTTTTCTTCAGTCGATGCAGTTTTGGGTGATTCAGGTGGTGATATGGATGCTCACAAGCTTGATATTCCAATTGTCACAGCACAGCCAGCCCGCCGTCACAGCGGCTGGTGATCATGTTGCCGACTTCGGTCCAGGTGTCCAGGTGTGGGTCATAGATTTCCACAGAGTCAACGGTCACCGGGGCAGAGAAGTCTCTGCTGGCAGCTCTACCACCGACAGCATACAGCAGCCCATTGACAGCTGACACTGACACGCCTGCACGAGCTGTAGACATCGGGGCCACCTCGACCCATTTCTCCTGTAGACAGAGGTGAGGAGAATGTTAGGACACTGGTATTACTGGTAAACCGACTGGAGATTAAATCGTCACAGACAGCAACACCTCCCCCAACTCTACCTCTTCTGGACAGTACTTCTCAACTGTCTCCAGTGCGCCCAGTGCCTCATTCCAGCCGCCCACTGCGTAAATGCAATTACTAAGGCAGGCGACTCCTACATAGGCCCGACGTGTGACCATGACGGGCAGGGCGCTCCATCGATGGGACATTGGGTCATATACCTCGGCGGAGCGCAGCTCCATTCCTTCGTCACTGATTCCTCCAATCACATAAATAAACCCTGAGAGGAGATGACAGCATTAACTTCACTGCACCTTCACTGAGTGGTCAAGTCTTAATGTCAAGAAATAAACTGTAATAAACCCACGAGAGAAGGGGAGTTCAGTAGTGTGTGTAATTGTGTATGAAAAAGGACTTCACTGTATGTAGATGTTACACTAGATTATACACATTTACTTTTCGAGAAAAATGGAGGACCAAACAGGGTAACCACATCTTCTAAAAACATCAAATTTAAGGACTTTTCAATGACTTTGCAGGTCCAGTTTCTTCAAAATCAAGGACAGAACACAGCATCGTTTGAGATGCAGGACAAGGTTATTTACAACAATGAATCAGTTTCAACAATTAGAATTTTCATAATGAGAACTAGCAGTCTTTACAGTAGCCCACTAACCACAATTAAAAAGAGGGAGAGGCTTCAATGCGTGCTGCTGTGTTACAGTGATAGCAGAGAAAACTGCTGGTGACACACATGCAGAAAAAGAAAACCTAGCCTATATACCAACAGAAAGTCAAAATATAAGAAAATGACATATATATACATTCCAACACTTCCAATGAGCCATGTAGATTGTGTATGTGTATATTTAATTAAAATATTTTCAAGGATTTCAAGGATCAGTGGGAACCCAGAACACACCTTGTAGCTCACAGCAGCCAAAGTAATAACGAGGAACGGCCATGCTGCCGATGACCTCCCACTTGTTCTCCTCTGGGTCGTATCGCTCCATGGTCTTCCCAATCTCAGAGCCAATCCAACCACCTGAAGAAGCACAATGTAATTATCAGCTGGTGGTGACATTGACTAACATTTCCCAAAATGCTGATTCTAGTGGGTCAACAGTGGATCCTACATTTGCCACAATGTAAATTAATATTTTCCCTAAAACTGGTATATGCCCACATCTTTCATGTTTACAGTTTGTGCTGTATGTATTTTAGTGAAACATGGGGACATTTACCAAGTGCGTAGAGAGCTCCGTGGCAGGGGCAGACGCCAACTCCACAGCGGGGATAGTTCAGAGATGCCACAGCAGCCCACTGCTTAGTCACAGGGTCGTACCTCTCTGTGCAGTCAAAAATCATTGAGTCTTTCTCACCTAGTGAAAAAACAAAAAAAAAAACACAACTGGAGATTGTTGAGGTTTCTTTTATTCTTGGGCTCGATCACAAACACAAGATGGGCTCAGCTGTCTCACCTCCAACCACGTAGATCATGCCCTCCAGCACTGCGACCCCCAACCCGCTGCGGGCCTGGTGCAGAGACGACACGGTGGTCCAGTACTGGTTAAAAGTGTCAAAGCGCTCCACACAGCTCAACGCCCGGCTGTCACTCCAGCGGCCGCCCTGCAGCCGAGTGTAACCTCCTGCGAAGAGGAAACAAGTAGAGGTGTGATATTTAAAGGCATCTTTGGAATTTATCAGGTAACTTTTCTATGCAAGAGAGAGGGATTTGAAACTGAACCTATGGCATAGAGGTATTTCCGGGCTTTTCTTCTGGGTCTCATCTTGGCTGGTTGGAGCTGACTGTACAACTTATTTTCTTTGGGTGACTTTGTTACTTCAGTGTATTCCTTCAGCAAAGTCTGCAGTGCCACCCGCAGGCTGAAGTCGGTGATACCTTTATTGTAAAGTTCAAGATGCTGTTTACAGTGTGTCATCTCATCATCTTCACAGCAATATTAAGAAAATAAACCATCAGATATGTAAAATATTTTGTGTTTTCCTTACACTCTATGTACTTGAACAGTCTCTGTGGGGAAAGCAGAGGGAAGCGAACTGGTTCCAGCACCTCCACTATATGTTTTTTCCTCTTTGCCACATCTTGGAGAACCCAGTCCATGGCTGCAGTGAATACCTGGTACTCATCCTCAATTCTTAGCTCTTCGCTTCTTAGCAGCCTCACCAGCTGATCCTTCGACAGGCCCTTAAACTCATCTGTGACACACACCTAAAGGGAGATGGAGACTATCTGTAGTTATCAAGCGGATGAGCTTGTTTTGAGATTAGATTGCAGGCACATCCAGCTTTTTTAACTTACCAGGTAAACACAGAACAGCTGAGATATCAAATGACACACAGTGTCTCTGACTGTTTCCTACCTCCAGAAAGTGGACATGAATGTAGTTCTCGGTGAACTCTAGCATATCCATGCAGGCAATCTGCTCAAGGAACTGAAAGATGCCCACACAGTTGATCGGATCCATGTGGCCCTTGAGGAACTCTCCACAGATAGACACCACCTCGTTCAGCTGCAGCATGTCTGCTGCCACCATCAGCTCCTGGACGTTCTCCACTGTCACACTGATCACTCCTGATAAGACAGGGAGCACATGTCCATTCAGAAAGAAACGTACATATCATGTAGATTTGATTGCACATGGTGGTGGGAATGTCAGGATCTATGCAGACCTGTGTATATGAAGTCCAGCAGCACCTCAAATACTTCAGTCTCCACTCCGAGGATCTGCACCTCCTCTTTATCCGCCTCCCGCATCCCCCCGGAGAACAGAGCAGCGAAATACGGGCTGCTGGCAGCGAGCACCAGCCGGTGGACCCTAAAGACCCGGCCGCCTACATTCAGCCCCACGTCACAGAAGTCGGTGCGGAGCCGCATCTTGTTCATCTGGGCCAGGATGAGTCTGGCGTAGCGGTCTGAGGCCAGCAGAGCCTGCTCGCACGCCTGGGTAGCCATGGCAGCATCACCACCACCACCACAACAAGTGGATGTTGACACAGAGATGGAGGACATGGCAGCGGGGGCAGGTCTGTGTTAACATGGGGGCCAGTATTCCCAAACCCTCCTCTCTACTGAGTCTCGGCATAAAACAGGCCTGAAAGACACGAGCTGATTGCATAAACACCAAAAAACACTCAATTCATTGTTGTGTAACAACACAGAGCTGAGGCAATGGCGGCAATAACAAGATATAAACGTATTAACACGGACTCCCATGATAGTCTCATGCTACAACACACTGGTGCTGTCAAGGGTGACTTGCTGTCCATCACTCGTTTACTGCACGGCCAATAAAAATAACATCTGCCGTCGCCGTTAGCCAGGCATGCTAGCCAACACAAAGCTCACCAGGATGGACTCAACCATCATTCTCAATAGTATTATGCTCAACTGTAACAAACAACCTTACCGCTCGACCAAGCCTCAGAGAGTGTCAGCTCACAGAGAAATACGCAGTTTAAAGGGATAAAATGTCCAAATTTAGCTTGTTTTGAGCAGCGACTTACCCATAACTTTACTGATGCAGGATGCAGGCAACTTCCGTCGCCCTGCAGACTGTCAATCCTTTTTCCAGGATCGACTGCACTCGTCTGGCCGATGAACCTTCAGTCATAATGAATCAATGCCCGATAACGTTGCCTTTGCTGTGAGTTTGTGTCGTCAGCGACCATCATCGTCTCTTTTAAGAAACAGAACCCCAAATGACACGAAGGTACTGCTTATTTCACGCCTTTGAGTAATTTTCACATGATTTTTTCCCCCTTATTTTTCCGCTGTTTACCGAAGAATTCGCGCCAGGTTGGTCAAAACACACAACGCCAGGTGGCAGTGTTGCCTTTGAGCAAGCGGCTAAAACAAATGGAAGGCCTTGACAACAAGCCACAGAAACCTACCATGTGAATTATCATAGTATTCTTAGCATGTCAGCCCCCAGCAAAATGGTAATTTTAGACGTAGCTATCCTCCACTGTGTTGGCTGCAACCTCTTCCACTGGAGACTTGACCAAGCCTTCAACCTTAACCTACTCTTAGACAGTGGCAATGGGTAGTCCAGTTTGTTTTAATCAGTAGCTTCACTTCAAATTAGTTTAAATATTATGTTGGAAACCTGTTATTACATACAGAAATCCACTGCTCGGTCCCATTAGTCCTGTCTGCTCCACTGAGCTGAGGTGAAAATCGTCTGTGACGGTTACAGGAAAAAGTCCTGTAACTGTCACTTGACTTGTATTTCCTGCTATTTCAATGTGTCACCCAGATTTTAACAGCCAGCAGAGCTTGCGTTGGCACCAGTGTTGGCCAATTAAAACATAGATATGTGCCAACCTGGCTACCCTTTGTCCTATGCTGCTGGTTGGGTTTCCCTCTCGTTACCCCATATTCTTAAATTTCCAGTGTGTTCTGTTTCCCTAAAGGGCAGCCACCACAGCCATCATCTCAGATGGACAATTAGCTTAACGGATACAGCCTAAATGTACTCTTACTAAGCCAATATAAGGTGGAGCTCACCTTTTGAACTGAGTGAGCTTTAAAAAAAAGTAAATAGAAAATTGGGATGGACAATGTGTTCTTCATCCTCTAATAAGATTCATTATTTCTCTGTAGTGGCATGATCACTGTCACTTTCCACGCAGCCGGAGTTATGTGTTAATCACATTGTGTATTTTTAGCAGTCGTGCGTTATCCAAGCTGTTTAGTGATTCAAGAGCCTCATTGATGTTTCATTGTAGAGTGACAACAGCTTTCTTTCATATAATGGATGGTACATGCTGGTGAGGGATAATGTACACGATCTCTCGTCCGACATGATAATGTGAAGTTGGTTTATATAACTGATAAAGACATTTGTTGTTGGCTGTTCATAGCTATCGACTAGAACAGGCCTCTGCTAAATTCTTTAAATGAATCTTGATGACAGAATTGTCATTCATCATCAGTAGTGTTAAGGCTTTTAATGTTTCATTTGTAATGTAAAAGTTTGCCTTTTTCTTTGTCTGTTGTTCTTTATGCGGCTGCCTGGGCAGGTGTCTCTTGTAAAACAGGTTTTGATAAGTAGGTGAGGTGCTAAAAGACAGACTTCTTTCAGTGAACTTGGCTCTGTTACAGTGTGTTTTCCTTAATAAGGCTTGGCTGTAGTCTAGACTTATTTCTCCTATAGGCAATGTTTTTGCTTGTCATGAACATGACAATTATGTTCACTGACCATCATGTCTCTCCATTGTGGTGATACGAAGCAGGGGGCTTGCCTTGCTCCAAGAATCTCCCATGAAGTTGGAGAAAAAGTAAATAGTGTGAGGGTCTTCCTATGGAAAGTGGTCACCATAATTGCCGTTCTGTTTTAAGTGCAGGGTATGTCTGACTTTTTCGTCAGGGCTCTCTGTCTTCTGGCAAGACGTTGCTTTCACCAGGAAAGAAAAACATCATGAGTTTAAACTGACAGCTTAAGGGTTCTTATAGGAGTAACTAGAGTTCAGAGTTTTCTGAGGCCTTATGATTGGCTTTTAATCGTACTAGATAATACAAAACAAGCAAGAGCCCTATGGTAACAGTTTTATTATTATTTCCATAGTTTTGTCCATTACCAATACAGTAAAAATCCCTGTTGCACGATGAATCCATTGAATTTCCTTCACATAACAAAGACATTGTAGTTGCAAACCCTGTTTCATCGACATGTTTGTTCTTATATTGCCAGACAAGGCTCCTGTCCTCGCCTGACAGGGCATGTGAGCTGCATAACCCTACCTTATCTTAGTTCAGTTCACTGCCTACAGTGTAAAGACAGTATTATGCTTTTAAACCAAGCAGGATTCTGATTTGAACTCTGAAGCTTCTCTGCAATCTGCACCGGAGCCGGTGTCTATCAGGTCCGTGCCACATTGGTTTGCTGGCCGCGTGCCCGCTTGTTCTTTTTTAATCTATTTGAGAGCTGAACTCCTCCAATGAGATTGTCCTGAGAGCTTGACGGTTGCTGAGGTCCTGTACTCATTACAGCCAAAATCTTTAGTGAGGATTTTTTTTTTGTCTCCTTGAGAAAACAAAGTACAATGTAATATGTGCGTCACAGGTCAAATTGGGAGGAAATCATGCAAATAGTTATGTAGTCATCCAAAGGGATTTTACATTATATATACTAATATTTTAGAGTTTTACTTATTTCAAGGAGGTGGGCTCATTTCATCATCATATGCATAGGCTAAAGTGGCAATCTTATTTAGTTGTGTATCTAGATTGGCAGTTTAAATCACTTATAATAGTGATTATTTTATGTTTGGATGCATCTTATGAACTATATGAACTGATGCCACCCTGTTGTTATTCTCCATCTTATCATTTACTTTGTTTGGTAAAAGTGTTATATTCAATTTGTCTTTTATTTTAGTGAACCTACAGTACAGTTACTACAGTTTTCAGTAAAGCATGAGACCTCGGGCAAGACTGAATTGGGCCACCAGATATGTGTCCTCAAAATCCCAGCAGGCTTAAGTATTACCCTAAATATGTTGTTAGTATGTTTAATATTCACTGTAGAGTTAAAGGCCTTGTCTTGCCACTACTGTTTATTTAGCCTTGGTAACAGAAGGCAATCAGACATTTGTTATTTTTAAGGATAGTTAGGAAAGTTCAGAAAAAAGTGTCTTAAACAAGACAAAAAAAAATAAAATAAAAAATACATTGTATAGCCTACAAACTTTCGCATGATTTAATTGTGAAACTTTATAAAATGCATCATTCACTACAGTAACTTCCCAGGGCTGGAAACATTATTCCATCTCCATTTTCGAGCTTTTCTATGACCTGAACAAACCCTGTGACCGTACATTTTTAAAAATTCATGCTCACACGAGAAACATACACAATCCACAGAAAGAATGTTTGGCTTTTGTTTGTGGTGTTCATGGAGAGCCTTCAAAGAGGCTGTAGAGCTGGTAATGGTTCAGTCTGTAGCCTGCACGGTGTTTGGCAGGCAACAGTGTCTGTTGCCTTCAGCCTATAGCCATCTATAATGTGAGCTAGTGAAAAAAAAAAAAAAAACATCAGGAGAAAAAAAATTCCCTCTTATCGATTCTGCCTCCAACATAGCAACTGCTCGCTGATTGGCCGACGCGCGGCACGTTCTCGGCCTCCCATTGGCCGGTCGGGTAGCGTGGAGACGGTGGAGTCGGACGGAGACAGAGGGGAGGAGAGACGCTATTGGCTGCCGCTGCACCGAGAGCGAGAAAACCTCTTTCTCTGAAAGCCTGCGAGACAGTTGATGGTGTGTGTGTGTTTTAGGCGTGACTCCAGAGGTAATTTATCCTGCCAGCCCCCCTCCACCCTTCAGCCAGGACATATTTAAATTGAGAACTATAAAGCTAAATGACTATGAATTTAAACGAGCGAGTTGAAGTGTGCCGACAAGGAAGGAGAAAGGGAGGAAAGTAGAGACGGGGTGTGTATATGAGCAAGAAAAACACGTGAGGGCTGCTGTTTTGTGTGTGTTTTTTTGTGTGTGTTTAGCTCCACATAGATTAAAGTAAGATTCAGGGAGTTTGGGAAAATACGACTGAACAGCCAGTGTAAACTAAACTGCTGTCTGAGCAAATAGCTGTAGGGTAAAGCCAGGTGGGAGTGTACTTCAGGTCAGAGGAGATGCAGCGAAGGCCCAAGTTGACCTTTCCAGCCTTCATTTTTATGCCATCCTGTACAGCAGAAACATTTTGAGCACTACTTCCTGTCCCTCCTCTTTTCCTGTCAGTCCATCCCCCCCACACTTTCCCTACCCACTCACTCTGTCTTTAGGACGCTCATGCAGCAGCCTGAGTGTGACTCAGCACTGGTACAGTCTGTCCTCTCTATCTATCTCCCTTGCATCTGGTCCATCCCGAGCAGAGAACGCATGCTGCCTGTCCACCAGCTCTCTATGCTGACACAGGTAAGAGGGAGTAATCCGTGGCCTGGAACTGAGGCTCTGCTCCAGTACATCCCCGCCCTCTGCTCCTCATTAATCCCTACCTAACGCAGACCTTATGTGATGGTTGAAACAGGCCACCTGTTGCTCTGATCACTGAGGGCCAATGGGTGAGCATCATCACCACTGGCGGCCACAGTATGCTGTGTTTCTGTGTCAACGGTGCAATAGTGGAAAATCTGGAACACGCTGATATTGTGTACTTATGGGATAACAATGGTGTTGAGTGTGATAAAGTTCTGGAAACTCAAACTGGCTGGTACCAAGTATTTACAGCTGAGCTACATTCCTCTCACAAGAGCTTCCAAAAAGGTTGTTTGAAATGACAGCGCGTTCATAGTGAGGTATGTCCGATAGATTGTTTTCTAGTGATTCCACAGCGGCCAGACTGTGAAGGGAAAGGGCCTGCACATATCCTGCTATTGTCTTTATCGCTTCCTTTCTCTTCCATCTGTCCACAGTGTGTCCTCCAGTACCCCCGCTGCCTCCTATCTCTGCTGACCCGAGGATAAGCTCATCAGACCACAATGGCTCCACTCGAGACAGACGGTATATTTTAGATAACTAGCACTTTCTATACTTTGTATTTGGTCATTGTTCTACCTATGGCATATAGATGTTTACCTTACTTGGAAAGAAATAGCTAAAATCCTTTTACATCACTATAAACACTGTAGACTGTGAAAACAATCAACTGTTCAAAGAAAAAGCAAAGTATTATGCAAGTTGACAAAACCCTCATCAGTTTATTGTCTTTCAGCAAGGAAAAAGGTCAGGATCTCACATTGCTTAGCTTCGTCCGAGGAGTTTCCTCAATCCCCCAGTGGAGTTATATTTTTATAAGAGGCTTAATCACCCTCCTTCCATAAACAGACCTCAGAAATACATTTTACAGGTTCTCTGTACAGAGTATCTATTGTCCTCAAACTTGAAAAATGTGCCAAGTTCAACATGGATTCCTTTCCTCTTAAGCTATGTAGGTGGCATGTCATGAAAAACATTCATAGCTCGAGCAATGCCACACTTCAAGTAATGGAGGCAGGATACTTCCGGACCTCTGGCAGTTCACACAAACATCGGAGGCCACATCATACCGACACCACCAAAGAGAGTGCATTCTTGTGGCAAATGTCAACCTCTCATAACAACATTACCTTCACCACCATCATCATCATCATCGTCGTCGTCATACATTGCAACAATAAGAAATACTGTTGGATTGCACTTTCTTCAAGCTTTCATCTTGTGGCATGTTTATAGAAAAAATATATATAGAATACAAAAAGCTTATACTTCTTTGAGTAACAGAATATAACATACAGTACTTCAGATTATGTTTTGATTAGCACATCAGCAGGTGTACATAATTTCCCCTACCTTTGCCCAAATGCAATTACCGGACTTAACAGGGATGTAGTTTTGCTCACTATTAAGTGCTTTGGTCAATGGATTTAACATTACAATGGTATTCTACAGGATGTTAATGCTACATAATTATCCACTGTATATGAATGTCTGTTAACAAAGGGGCAAATTGTCCAGATGCACCACGACTCTTCACATATTCACACGTGGCATTTACCCAAAAATGGTTTGGTCCACCAAACCCATGACGGAAACAGCCTGTTTACAGAACCATTTTCACTTTCACAAACACACTACGCAGTAGTGAACTATGGAGTTATATTTCAGCACCAATCCTGAGCACGTAATGGGGAAATGAGCACAGAATAATGTTCTGTTTGCACATAAATTATATTAGTATTTATAATTCAATTCATTTATTTCATTTGAAACATAACTTTTATTTTGTGCTCAACATATTTATCATAGCGTTACCTATTATCCACATAAGTGCACAAAGATTGTGCTTTAGTGCCAGCCACAATACTAGAGTTGATCATTTCTGATTTTGGCTCCAACCTGATTGCAAATAATAATATCAGTTACTATGCGTGTAAGGAAGCACTAGAACAATCGTCAACACCCCCACGTCAGTTGTTGTATTAAATTCTGTTTGTGAGTTAGTCTACAATTAATATCTTACACTATACTATATTGCTATCTTGCAGTAAGCTAACCAAGTGAGTTGGCTTTCTTCATGATTTACAGTGACACAGCTAAGATATTGTAGTGATTAATAGTTCCTTGAAAAATAAAGGAACTTAAACTCTGCCTCTAAATTCTTTAATTAGGTAGCACAAGTGGCTGTTACAAGTAGAGCTCTGAGGCTATGGTCTTACAGCTGTGTGTCATCTCCATGTCATCTCCCTGTCTTGCCCCCCCTGCCTTTCCTGTCACTTTCTAGCTGTTCGCTATCAGAATAAAGCATAAATGTGGAAAATATCTTTTAAAAAAAAAAGAAGAAAGGAAAAGCCATTACGTGCTCAGGTATGAGAAACTCCATAGTACCATATTTCTAACCTATAGGTTGAATTCTCTGAACTGAATTAATTTAAACTAGGGAAATGGACATCTCTATCAACATCAACTCCGGTTGTAAAAGTCAAACAAAGGTGCAGCACCTGATGTCACAGAGCAATTTCCTCGTTGTCAACATCCCTACCGAAAACGGTGTCCATTAAACCAACGGCAATAAATGAAGTACAAAAAAAAAAAATCTTAAAAGCTTAAACAGTCTCTTTGAAAAAAAAAAAACAATGTTCAAGCTGACATTCAAGTTCGGGGTCCCACTTCAATCTGTGAAATCCCATTCACAAAACCGATGGAATCACTGTAGTGCAAAAATTTACACATTGCACCTCGATGCAGTCATTCTCGCAGGAAACAGTAAACATGTCCTGTTGTCTCTTTCTGTTGGATTACATCTCTGGAGCTGCGGGCGGGAGTCCCGCTGTGTGTTTTGGAGTCTGTAAGAGTTTGTGTTCCTCTGCATGTTGAGAAGGCGTGCCTGCAGCGTTGGCGTGTACTGGATGTGACAGCCGAACATCCAGGGCGTCATTGTGTTGCGCCAAGGAGTGCAGGCGATAGTGCAGGACAAGGTCTTTCAGTGAGCAGTGGACGTCGTAGGGCTCAGCAAAGCCATATCCGTGTGGTGTGCTGTAGATCATACAATGCTTCACTTCTTCATTCACACTGTAATATATGAAGAAAGAGGGGGGAAAGATCAAATCGAGCGCTGCACGGTAACAGCATGTGCAATAGCAATATTGGAATTGATCCAATCTCCAGATATTAACTTCTAAAATGTAATACTCACACAACAGAGCAGGCGTAGCATCCCTGTTTGCTGCTCTCACGGATCAGGAATGTTCCAGACGCTTTACCTTGGAGCATCTCCTCGGCCTGCGTCCGGCTCAGTTCACCAACGAACCAGTTCGTCTCATCCTGATGAGGCAAATTCTTCTCGTCTCCCTTCAACACATATGTGCTGAAAAAAAAAAACAAGAGTCGTATTTTAACACCAACTATGTGTTTTATTTACAAGCTATCAGCAGCATTCTTAAATATTGTTTCAAAAAAGAATGCGATGAAACTTACTCATCAAGGCTGTCGCTCTGCGTCCCCAGCCAGTCATTTATGCGTTTCTGCCGTACGCCTTTGTGATTAAGCCAGCTGGAAGGAGAGATATCAAGAGAGGTTTAACACTAAAATAAAAATAATTATACTGAATTATGTTCTTTCACCACAGATACCACAAACAATATTGTGACTCTGCTTACTTAAGGTACTGGTCTCTGATGTTGCGTAGCTGGATGAGGTTAGGTCGCAAGCTGTTCATCTTCCTATCCGTCTCTCTGTAGTCTTCCACCTGCGTCCTCAAGTCTTCCTCCAGATGGATTTTGCTGTCGTAGATCTCCCCGAGACGACACTTCAGCTTCTCGTAATTTATCAGAAAGCTAACGAGAGAAAGCAAAGGTCACAGGTCTGAATAGAGTTCAACAGATGTGGGCTACATTTGTCCAAATCACACTTTTGTTTTTGACAGTGATGAAATTAAGTACCTCTCCAGATCTTTGTCGGCCCCCTCAGACTGATTGTTCCGCTCAAACTCCTCTCCATAACGTTCCTGTTCACGACACTGCTCCTCGAAGATCAGCATTGTCTCATTAAAGGCCTCAATTGCTGTCCGCTTCATCTGGATCTCCTACATCACAGATAACATATCCAATAAGGAAAAACTCAGGACCCCCATGTTCTACCATGTAGAAAGGAATTGATACTTTGCTCTTAGAGCTCATTTCAGAAGTTTGTTTTTACCTGTGAGGTCTTTGTAAAAGCTTCATAAAGACGATCAAACTCTTTCGTCTTCTCTGTGTACTGCGTGTGAACCTCCTTGAGCTTTCTTCCAGCAACATCAACGCTGTCTTCTTTCACCTGAAGTAAAAAAACAACACCTCGTTATGTGCAATCCATATTCCTTTTAAAAGCGTCAGACTTCTGATCTTAATTTTTATCCTAGAACAAAAAGTAATGATGCTCACTAACCTGCTGGAAGCGGGACAAAGGGTGGGTGAGCATCAGGTCCAGTGTGGCATTGTACTCCACCAGTGGATGGTGCTGATAATGCCAAATGAGCTCGACCACTGAAGTGAACGTGAGGGGGTCCGAGAAGCCGTACTTGCCGTCCCGGTGGTAGATCTTGATCAGCTTGTTGTGCCCGTCTTTCCTGAAAAAGTGAAACACAAAGCACAAAATTAGACTATTAGTATAAAATAAACTGAAACCCCCTTTTGTTTGTAGTTGCGCTCTCATGGAAAGGATCATATTCTCTTTTTCTGCTCACCTTAACGTCAACGTAAAGTCTCCTTGCAGCTTTGTGGATGCGTCACGCACCATGAAGGAGCCATCAGGTGTGTCTCGGAGCTTCTCATTCACCTCATCCCTGAGGGAAAATCAGTTAACGGTTAACAGATCAGACATACCGATATGTCAAACAATCAAAACACACATACTCAGAGCACACCTTAGCGTGTGCAAGACTGACTGCACATCTGAAACGGGACTGTTAAAGTTAAGATACACTACCTGCTTATGTCTCCCCAGTACCATTCAGCGTCCTGTAGCGAATACATGGGTGGCGCAAGGCAGTTGTTGTTCATGGTGGAGGACGCTGGCTTTGTGGACCTGGGAGGGAGAGCTAGACAGCAAACGAGAAAGAGAGATAAGATAAGGAAATGCAAACGACCAGGACGAAAGTTTCTTAGAAAGAGATCTGTCTGGGATTGCGATGTATTGATCTGTTTTGACATCAAGAGAAGTACTGTAGACACGGCTCTTTCAATATTATGACTATTGCAATCAAGGATGTGTGTTGTAAAAATACAGTGTTCTCAATGTATACCAACCCCCTAAACCCCCCCACTAACCCACACAGTTTGTCACACCCTTGTTTGACTGAGGCTGTCAAGATCTGAGGACAAGCCCAGGCATGTTTCCAAGAGATATCACTCCCCTAATCATTACCAAGATCTTTAGCGTGGTCAACACAAAAAAGGGAAATGTGGCAGTGAATCCTAGTTTTAGAGAACTGTCAATCAACAACTATAAAAAAAACAAGCTTTTTAAAAAAAACTAAAAACTTTGAGGCGTTCAATTGCCTCTCTCAGTCCAGCTTCTAAAGTTTGCAGCCGCCTCGGGCACTATCCTGCACTGCATAAAAAAGGCCTTCAATAAACCAGAAGTTATATTTTGAGCCTTTTGGACCACTCCTTCCATTTAATAATGATTGCACGCATACAGATCCTCTTAAGTTTTCCGTCAACCTTAAAGGAATAAAAAATCTGCGAGTCTGGCCGAAAGATTAAGCGCTTTCCTAAAAATGAAAAAAGGAGGGCAAACCGCATCAAGAGGAGGTGAAGGGCGATATATTTCACTGCAGGACAAAAGTGCCTTTCATGAGGCAGTTAGGGAGAATACAAGAGCACCCTCAGAGAGGAGAAAATGTGGCTTTCTCCCACCATCCGCTCTCCTCTTTTTCTGACCTTAAAATAAACAAAAGGCAGGTGCAGCAGCACAGTGGCAGGCAAAAGAAAAAAAAAAAAAGAAAAAAGAAAACACACAAAAAAACGAAAAAGCTGCGGCTCCTGAACTCAGCAAAATTAAATGTGCACACCTTCCCCCTCCTCCTCCTCCTCCGTCTGTCTCCTGCCAAGAAACTCTCTCCTGGCTTCCAAAACCCACATGCACATACCAGTACAGACAAGAGCCACGTAATTTAAGTGTGGAATAATAAAAAATATCAATTCAGTCACGGTGCAGCCCGGTTTGGCAGAGAAAAGCACATAAGGGGCTGCCACTGAAACATACACAATGCAGACCTTATGGGAACAATACAGCTTATCTGTATTGGTCTTTTGGTGTGTCAGTAGGCTGATATTCACGTTAAGCTCGCACTCTGTAGTCACCAGTAATTATATTGAAGTAATAAATGCACAAGACGGTGCAATTTCAATTAGCTAAAGTCAAACTAATTCAGCTAGCTAGGTGGATGTTTAAAAGGCTAAAAAACCACGACATAAAAAGTGTGACACATTGCTAGGACCGTGTAATAGCTCCGAGGTCAGATGACAAATGTAAATAAAAAATGAAGTGTTGTTAGTTTAGTCATGAGACGAGCTGTCTAGTCTGCTTGCCTCTAGCCTACTTCTAGAGCTAGCACACAAATTAACCACGGCTGGCTGCAGAGGAGAACAAAGCGATCGTTTCATGCGGCGCTCATTAACACACACTCATCTTATCCCCCTCTTTTTAAAAATGCACCCCTCACACTGTCACACACCTCCACCACATCTGTCGGGGACTGTGCGAGGGCTGCAACAAAAAGAAAATTAAAAAACCGCCGTGCAATTCTTGCCCAGGTTGGTCATACGTGCTGGGACAAAAGAAAAAGAGGCAAGCCACTGCGCCTGGTCCACAGAAAGGTATTACGTAATTGGCAAGTGAATTGCGCTATGCATGCCTGGGCAATGCCACTGGGGGAGCGCAGCACTCAGGACCTGGCCATTAGAAACGTCTGAACGACACCTGCACAGCTTTCCCCCCCTCGCATGACAACTTCATTACAGACATGATATTACACGAGATGAAGAGTAAAAGCAAAAAAGCGAATAAAAGGTTTCCCGAACCCCCCGCAGATCAGACAATGGCTGATTTTAACCCTAACTTACCTGGTGGTGATTGATCCATTTCGATGTAGAATAAACCTTCGGGAGGATAAACCATTCCTGTTCTAAAAGAGTAGTCCAGGTTGCTGCTGTTGTCGTTTTTGCCCGTTATTGGAAAAAAAACACAACGAAAATGCACGTCTCCTTTAGCGCAAATGAACCTAATTTAGGTTACTTCAATGCAGTCGCAGACGCCACGTCCTACATAGATGTGGACAAAAGGGAAATTCCTTCGATTCCGACTCCATAAAATAGCCAAAAGTCCAAGTGTGTTTTCTCAACATAGCCTGTCTAATTAGGGTTTTTTTTTTGTGAGGGGGGATAGATTGTCAGTTCGTGCCTTCCCTCTGTGCGGCGGAGCTCTACTTTACTTCACCTCGGAAGTGGAGCGACTTTAAAGGGCTGTTCGTAACATCATCTTGGCGCGGTCCAACCCGCGGCTACGGGAGGGGTTTTCCTTTTCATGCAGGATTCGTTGTCACGTAAAAGACGCACAGTCACGTCGCTATCACATTGATGAACGAAAGGACGAATTCTAAAGTCCAATCTGCATAATAAAATTTTATTCGGTGCATTAGACACGGAGATGCCTTGTATATGCCACATCAGGACCCTCTAAAATATAATGGTACATTCCAGACCGTTTCATTCAGTTCTCCTGAAGCAGCACTGTAACAGCTGAAAAAATCTTTTCAGGGCATGAATGGAAAAGAAAAAGCCTCTCTATTAGCTTAAATGATTAAATTAGATCATGAGCTAACTCATATGTTATGTGCTATAAATTAATACGTCAAACAAATGCAAGATTTTTCTGCCACTTTAGGTTTGTGCCCTAATGTACGGGGGAGGGAATAGGTTGCAATGAAATGACATCATACTAAGCATATAGGTTTTGCGATAATTAAACTGCCCTCAGCTGTTTGGCATCCATGGAGCGCCAGGCGTAAAACCCCTTTTGTCTGAGAGGTGACAGAGTAGCCTGCCTAGTTGGCAAGTGTGTTTGTATAATATTCTTGTTAAGCTTGTCAAACACGTTCGACAGCAAAAATTGCATCTTGACTGCTGCTGCTCACAATTATTGCTGCTCTGAGATCATCGTTTTGCACACGCGATGGATAATAGCAGGTGTGTTAACACCTTTACACATTAGTGACTTGAAATTGAAATGGGGCAGAAAGTATTGATCGTTTAATGATGAGGCGTTCTTCTGTTTCTATCAGGATTACTTTCTCCTTATGCATTCATGTTGGATGAATACATGCATTGTAGTTCATTCATGACACAGGATGACATTGTGCTATAAATTTAAACAACCAGGGCCTCCTACACCAGCTGACGTTAGTGGCTGCAAGGAGAGTGAAACAAGGCCTGTATGGTCAGAGGTCTGTCTCTGTTGGTGTCCAGGCGTTTATGGCCGTTCCCCCTTTGACCCAAGGACAGAGAGCCAGGGAGGTAAATGCCTCCAGCATTCCCTTTTCTCATCAGTAAGACGATTCTTTCCTGTGTCCAGTCAGTGCCCCATAAAAAATCCTAAACTAACTGCCATGATGCATGCATGCTGCGCCCAAAAGCACACAATATGTGGGGTATTTCAGACAAAAACATCAAAAAACTATTTGAGAAAACAATTTGTATCATTAAAATGTTATACCCAAATGCAGTTAAACCTTCCACATGTTAGTACTGAGATGTTGGCAGGTTTCTTTTAGACATTACATCCACCATCTGACAGGTATGTAATTGTGTGGGTGTGTTCGCACATGGGGGGAATGTGTTCCCGTGTGTTTCCGTGGGTGCAATGTATAAGTGTTTGCTCATGTGCTTTCCATGCAGTCCTTCTTCGAGAAGCCTTGAAATCTGTCACGGCATGTCACTTGGCTGTTGCCCAACCCTCCTTGCCTCCCCCCTGATCTCTTCTCGTCCCCCCCCTTGTCAGAAAAGCACAAAATTTGCACCTTTAACTTCTGGGTCTGACCCCCACGACACATCTCACTACTACCATCATCCCCTTGAGACGCAACAGCATCGGGGCTTGAGACATGACAGTGGGGGACGCTGATGCATAGGCCTGATGAGCTCTGCTCCTTGGGCTTTGTGTTTGGGATATGTTGCCTTTATGATCAGCATTCATAAAAAGCCCAAATATTTGGGGTGCGCAATGGGTTTGTATATGGGCCCCATTTGTGTTGTGAGCGTGAAGCAGCCAGGGAGGCTTGCAGGATAAACCTTTAGGCTTTGCACCCCAGATCCAGGCAGTCCTGATGGGATCAGTGAAGGCTAATCGTAAGATTACAGGATAGGCTGATACGGCAAGCCTACCAGCTGCCTGCTAGCTGATGTGACTCATCTTGATATCCACTACCGCAATATGCCACTGGACTGTGGGAGTGCTGGGAAACGCTGCATGAGTTCGAAATTAATAGACAGATGTTTCTCTGTGCTAAATGAAGATAACAGTTAAACTCTAATTCTGTTAGACTTAAATGTCTGACACTGATCTGACAAACAACGACTACAGAGGGACTAATAAACGGAACAAATGTTACAGAGATAGGTGTTAGAGACATTATAGATTGCTCATTTCTGTGGTCAGTGTCAGGAAGATAAATACACATATGTAAGCGCTCAGGAGACAGCCAAACAAGATAGGTTTTTGTGTCCTAGGGGTTATTAGGTCACTGTGGTTAAGTGTGTTTTACATGAACTCTGCAGTGAAATTATGGAAAAAGCTTTAATCCCCATATTTAAGAGTGTTAAACGTGACCATGATAGGCGTCCTGCTGTTATTCACTTAGCCATACTAAGTCTCCACAACCAGTATTTGTAGAATAAGTGGAATAATCGCCTCGGTTTTTAGAGTAATGCTTGTTTAGACGCAATTCACTAACTGTGTCAAGGAATATTATTCACCAACTGTTTTCATATTTCCTGTGCACTGCGCTGTTGGACACATTTTTTATCAGGATTTGTTTTGTTTGTTGTCGATCAGAAAAAGACTCAAAGACACAACACGGAGAAACCATGTCAGGGATTAGTTCAGTTCACCACTGTCTGTATCTGTGTCATGGTCTCGCATTGTAGCCCTGGGTGAATTGCACATCTCTCAAATCTTCTGTACTGTAGTGTGCTGCTATTCACGACCATTGAAGGGATGCATAATGGTCTTGGCAGGACGTTCGACATTCACCATGGAGAGACTGTGGGGTTTCCCTGATCGTCGGCCAGAACCAGCACACAAAGCACGCAGCAGTCCTGCCAGAGGCAACTCAACTGTGGGCAGAGTGTAGGGCGGCTATGGTCTGGCCCCCAGGACCCTGCCATTGTGGAAATGTAAGTGGGGACAGTGTCTGAACGGTTTGAGTTGGAACAGAAAACTTTGGATGACCAAAACTATGAGCTTCAAATAGCTGGGCCCTGGGAAACATAGCTTGTTCTTTTAAGGAGGTCAAAGAGAAGCCAAAAAGAGGAAAAAAAAACAGAAAACCAATGTTTGGTGGAGGGAATGTCAAATTGGAGGCTACTGTTACTATAGACATCAGCAAAACTGACATACCGTTTTTCCAACTGCTCCAGTGTCTGTCTGCCTCTCTGTCTGTTAAGGCCGTCCCTCTCCCTCTCTGTCCTCTGCATTAGCACCCAGTGGTCATACTCACCACTCATCATCTGTCACTCCATTCTGCCAGAGCCTAATCTTACTAACAGAGGTGACAACTGAGGTACTCGTGGCATGCCACTGCATAACATTTGCCAGCCGAGTGTCTGAGTTATGCCGAGGATGATGATCCTGTGGTATCAGCGGCCTCTGTGTCTCCGGAGGCCTACCCCACCTCTCTGCTTGAGTGGTGTGCCAAATGAAGGCCTGACCATGACGACCATGTGGAAGCGGAATATATCCATGAGACGCTGTCAGTTTTTCGGGCCTTGTATTAGTTGGTACAGACCACAGGATGTTACAGGGCTGCAGCCAAGGATTATGGCATCTTTGCATTGTTTGTTTTGTCTGACATCAGTCCAAAACCAAATGATATTTAAATCGTAATGATATAAAGCATAACAAAATAGCAGATTTACTTGATAAATGACCTTAAGGTTTGTTAAGTAACAAAAAACATTTCAACATTTGTTGTAAGCTTTGTTGAGGTATGTACTTGTATTATCCCAAATATTCCCATTTTTCTTCCCTGTAATAATACGCTTCCTTTGGCCACCTGCCAACAGCGTATCCCCTTAAGAAGCTTGATGATATGTCGGAGTGTAAGGAAGGAAGTTTGGAACTAGCTAGCTACTATATTGTTAAGGTCACTTTAGCTGAAGTCACTTGCAATTATTTTGTCGGGATTAAGAATGAATTAGCCTAACGTGAATGAATGTTAATGAAACATGAATAAGTTATTTTCACAACATCTCCCATGATCTCACACTTCTTCACGATGTCATCAAACTTTAATGTTCATTGAGAGACCGCACAGTGGCAGGAGGTAAACGTACTGTGCGTTTAAAGCATTAATGGCTTATTAAAATCTAACTTGTATTTTCAGGTCACTAGTAAATGCTGAAATTCCCAAACATTCTAAAAACAAAGATCTAATTTCTGAAATGGATAGCCCATCTGCACAATGAAATCAACAGGATGTCTGAGATGCATCTTCGGCTATGAGTCAACTATGAGTCTTCACAGAGAGGAGTCGTGTGTGTCGGTGAGCCAAGGATTCGTGGCTAGAGGCTCAGTGAAGTTAAGCTAGTAACCTTGCTCAGTCTCACACACACACAAATGGACACACACAATCCAAGGCTTTCATGCAAAGCAAAATTGAAGCTCCTGGGCAGTTGCCCCCGTCATATAAAAGGACACTACTCTCCTCGGCTACGTAGCCATCACATCAGCACTATAACTCTATTAGGCACAGCTCCAGGACACATTAGGCAACCCATAGCCCACAATGGCATCATTGTCAGTGGGGATTGCAGCCATTGTCGTCCATGCTACAGGATTTATTCCCCTCCTCCCATATTGTGACCTTCACCTCTGACCCCTGGCTGCCATCTCACATGCTCTGGGAATGAGAGCTTGTGAGGCTTTATGCTTTCTACGTCTTAAATGCTCCTCTACAATGACCCAAGCCTGCTAAGTGGCTTCTCTCCACAGCTCCAGTGTTGAGATGATTCAGGTTAGTGTCAGTGAGGAGAGAGAGGGGAGGGAGGGGTCGCGGTACGGAGTTGTGGTTGGACTGATTGACCCTTGGAAAAGGTCAGTTGGGAGGCATGAGAGGAGAGGAGCTGCCTAAATGGCTCTTTTCTCTCCTTTTCTCCCCCTGGCCAGGGCAGAGGCTCTGTATGGTTATTTATGAGCGTGTGGGAGAGCGAGAGGGGCTGCAGTGAAACCCACCAGCCCCTCTTTGTTGCGAGGGCTGGGCTGGCTGAGGTGCCTGTCATTGGTTCGGTTCTGTCATATATACATGCACGCACACGCAAGCGCTCACACACTATTAAGAACCCCTCCCAGAGCTACAAGGACAGAGGAGAGGACTCTGTTGCGAGGCAGATTTGGAAAATGAGGTGTGCTTCACACAATAGCTGTCAGCAGTTTGATAGATGCCTCTCGGGCATCTAAACCCCATGAAACATCCAGAAACTGGAGGCGGTTGACATTATACTCAACTTAAGATGCCAATTACGTCAGGTTAATGTCCATAATGTCCATACTGTGACATAAGTCAAGATACCATCAGGCATTATGGTGTTTTTTTGCTGAGTAACAGTTAAGTTATGTAATTATACCCATAAGTTGTCAACTATTAAATGAATCGCCAACTATTTTGATCATTCATTTGAATAATTCTTTGAAGGAGGAAAAGACTACATTTGGTTAAGCTATAGAACTATCATTAATAAATAATAAATAATGGTGTTGGGGAAGAAAGTTCAATCAGAAGAGAAAGTTCTTCATTGACTGATTTTTTTATGCCCGAACAAACTAAATAAACAAACTTTCTCTGTTTTCATGACAAAAGAAACTGAATAAACACACTCTCTTTCTTTTCACGACTGAATAAACAAACTGACCTTAAAGGGCAACACAATTTCATACTGTTGATATCATATCATATGTTTATATTTGGCGGAACCTGACACCAATAGTTTCAAACTGTGTTCTGGGACCTTATTTTCCTCTGACGACAGCTTGTTTAGTTAGTTATGGAAAAAAAACTATAACTCGAAATTTTTATTTTTACCTCACTGATTTTTGAAATAGTAAAATTCTGAGTTTGAATTGCTTCTCTAAAACTACGTAGTGGCTCTTTAATCAAACGTTAGTTAATAGTTTTTTAACTGTTAACATACACAAACATGCTTTATAAACCATTTATTAATTAACTGTTCAAAGGTTATCAATAAACATTGTTTGGATGGCCATTTTAAAGTCGCAGCTGATGATTATAAACCTTTACATTGTGTTAATGAATGGTTTATCGAGCAGTTCATTGTTAAGAGCGTAATAACTATTAACTGAAGTTCAATTAACTACACATTTACTTATTTTACTTTAACTTTCATAAATTAGATTTTTTTTATGATGGCAATTATAGTTTTTACCAAAATTCTCTGATTCCAACTTCCTGAATATGAATATATTCTGGTTCTTTACTTCTGAAACTAAATATTTGTGGGTTACAAACAAAAAAAGATGCCATCTTGAGCTGTAGGAAAATGATTGACACTTTTAACAATTTTGTGCCATCTTATAGCCCATCGATCTGATTAATATAAAAAAAATGAATAATCAACAGATAATGGGAAATAATCAATAGCTCCAGCCCTACATCAAATAGAGCCAAACTATTGTTTTTTTATATTTGCTGGTATAGAAAATATCTCGTGCTCTGTTCTGATCATGCGCAAGCCCAGTTGCACCCCCTTCTTACGGTAAAATCATAATGTGTGTGAGATTGTTATGAGTCATATATTTCCCGTGAGTTTGATCTTCTAGAGAATGAATTAGCTGTGCCTTCCCAGAACTGCATGAAGTTACTGTTCACACCAGAGCGGCGCTCCACCAGTGTAACACACACCACTTTTTTTTTTTTCCTGACAAAGTTAAATTAAGCTTGAATTTCACGCTGAAGTCAAATGGTCATGATGTCATGGTTTGAGGACAGAATGACTCGGTTTGTCTGTTGACTGAGAAGGCCTATTCTTGCATGTTTGGGTGGGAGCGTAGCATATAATTGCAGAGCGGGATAGCGTGAGGGGATGGGGGAGGGAGAGAGTTAGCACGCAACATGAGTTTTGGCCCACAGTCGCTGGTGCGGATGCCAAACTTGTCCAGAGGGCTGCTGTGTGTATATCTGTGCGCGAGGCTCGTTTCTGCTCTGCCTCGAGGCTCGCACTGTTCCAAGACACATCTTTCATTTGCACACGCTGAATAGCTTAGGGGAGCCCAGGGCAGTTTGGACTGGGGATGGATCTGGCTTTTTGGACTTTTTAGGGGATGTTGGGTGGTTGCCTGGCTGTGTGTGTGTGTGTGTGTGTGTGGAGAGTCCGGATCTTTTCTGGACGTGTAAAATTCTTCTGAGTGTCCCTTTTCATCGCATTGTTTAGTTGTCAAGTTAGTTGTTAGGGAGCAACCAAACCGCTGTACACGTGTTGCAGCCATTTGAGGATTACACTGATCCAAAAATCTGACAGTAAAAGAAGAGAATGGAAAGCTTTGTCGGTCTTTTCATATCCTCTCAGTGGGAGGTAGAAAGGCAAGACCTCCAGACCTGGGCTTGCAGTGGTGGGTGTTAATGGGGGGGGGGGGGGGGGTATGAGCGCTCAACTGCCAACCAGATGGACAACCAAGCCCTGTGTATTTAGGGAGATCATATGGGATAACCTTGCAAAGACAGATTGACATTTTGCTGACAAAACAAACCAACCCTGTCCCGCACGCAAGTAGCCCCCTTCCCTTTCTTTCCTCACACACACACATGTGCGCGCACTCTCATGTACGCCGCACAAATACTTAGAGTGGTATTTGCTTACATAGGTCTTAAGGAAGTTATTTCAGCATGTGTTAAGCGCTCGGTGAGGAGCCATAACAATAAGGGGACAAAAGAATCTAGGATTACCGGTACACAACCCCTGCACAGACAATAGCGCCATCGATGACCTGTGCAAATGAGACAACCTTGATCCATGAGGGGAGCGAGTAAACTCATTTTCTGCGTCATGCATCGGGATTTACCTTGGTGCTTTAGGGCCTTAGATTGGGATGTATGTCTCCAAAGGTTAAGAATGTCATCATCTGTTTGACTTTACTTTGTGTCCTGGTTTTCTGTGGTAGTAGTATTACACCACTTCTGAAAAGGTCAAGGGTTGTATGTCAGCTACAAGCTAACATAAGTCTGTTATTCACTTCTTTTATGTCTATATTACCGTATGGATGAGACAGACATTATCAGATTCCAGTGTGGGCCATATTTTCCCTCTGGTCCAGTCAAAATAATTCACCCAGTTTAGGAAAAAGTGCAGAAAGAACAAAACATTCTCTGACATTAAAGAACAGATTAAACGCGATTGAAGCTAACTCTGCCCTCTTTCCTGAAATCTCTAATCCTAACTGCAACAATACACTCTGGATGATTTACAGCACATTAACTCTATCCCTCACACACACACACACACACACACACACACACACACACATCCACAAACACACACCACTAATTTACATTATTAATACAGCTTGTACCAAGGCTGTGTGTTCCAAAATACTGATTACTTATGTGGCCTTTTCATCACACAGTTAATCTCAGTACAACAGCTTCTGAGCAAGAGGCAACTGTACTACAAAACTGCTGACTGCAACAGGCTGAAATAGTCATGTTGACCCCCCTAAAAAAAAAAAAAACATATGCTAGAGTCTGCTTTGTCTTTTTTTCCCGCAACAATAAAAGTCAATTTTGAATGAGCTTTCTTGGCCTAGCCACAGTTAAATATAGAATTGCCAAAGCAGGTCGTTTCAGGTCTATGATATCATCAGGGTTGGGTTCAGATTACTTTGAACTGTCATGGTTAGGGTTTGGAAATGTCAGTTACAGAATACAAATTACATGGCAAATTTTGTAATTAGTAACTTAATCCATTGGGTTACAAAAAATGTAATGTAATGCAAATACCTATGGACTTCAAAATTCAACATTCAACATTTCCAATTCAAATATGGTGCAAATATGAGTTTAGTTTGTTGCTGTTTCTAAATCCAAAGCGGGATGGAGGACTTTGCCTTTGACTCAAAATGTTCTATCCATTTTCAGTGGAAATAGAAACACATGAAAACTCCATTATACTCATTAAAAAACAAACCAAATATTGGTTTAGTCACCATTAAAATACCTGAGAGTGACTTTGGTATAAGTAGAACATATTCAGCAGTATTACTTAACGAAAAATAAGTTTTAGAATTGCCATATTTTCAAGACGTTATCAGAAATATATAGTATATAGACAAAGATAGGTAAATAGAATAAGATCACATGAGTCTGAATGTAAGAGAAAAGAAGTTGCTAATACATTACTATATTAAAGGTATATAGATTGTACAACACTATTTACAACAACAGTGCATAATATAGTATAATAAAACTAACAATTCAACATGAGTCTTAAAAAGTAGATAATATATAAGACGAGCTATATCTGTAATTGTGATACTGAGAACCATGGAAGAAAACAGTCAAAATAAAGTGTGAAAACAGAGTAATCTCTGTTCTGTAGTCTGGCACAGTTTAATGAAGAAAGTAATTAGAGGAAGCTGGCTAAGAAAGTTCAATTTTCTCACCCTTCCTAAGAGCCTACTTTGTGTTTTTATGTCCCACCACAATGGTCTGTGGTCCATATGTGGGACACCAGAATGTTCTGGTGACATCTGTGTGTGTCTGTGTAGACACAGTAATGTGAGCACAGCATGTTTCTCCTATAGAGTGGAGCAGTCGTTAAAGTGATACTCCAGCGATGTAGCAGTACAGTTGGGGGAGAGACAAGAGACCGACTGAACTAGAATAAGAGTTAGGCACTGCGGCATTGCTTTTTAGGCAAATGCTAACATTAGCTAACACACTCGCAACCACAAAGCTAACATGCTGATCTAAAGTAGGTGTAATGTCTCTTATGCTTAGTTTAGCATGTTAGCATGTAAAGCTGAGGCTAATGGGAAATGTTTCATTAGTTGTGCAGGGATTTGGTCAGAAATATTTTAAAAGTTTGACAGTAATGGGGATAAAAGAAAAATCATTTTGATTCATCCTCAGGGGGACATGAATGTCTGCATCAAATTTCATAATAATCCATCTGATAGTTATCAACACTTCACCTGAAATGTTAACCTAATGCTGGCACTTGAGGAGAAGTAAGGGAGTCCCCAGTGTCTGTGGGATTCATCCTCTTGGGACAATGACCGTCTGTACAATATTTCAGGTCAAATAGAGTAATTATTGAAATACTTAAAAATCTGTTGAGTGATGATCTGGGATGAAATTTGCTGCAGAGATACATGTTCCCCTCTGAATGAATTGTAAAACCTTTGGTAATATCCTAACTTTTTCATTCAGCGTCATTTAGGTCAGAAAGCATATAATGAGTCTCAGTTGTGCTTTTTTTGTTTTCAGTGATGATAAGCTAATGTTAACATGCTAGCTCACTAAACTAAGATGTTGAACATAGTATACATTATATCTGCTCGACATCAGCATGACATCATTTAGGCTTTAGTGTATCAAGGTATTATGTTATACCGGGGTATTTAAGTAAACATCTTTTAGAATACTCCTCTTTCTATTAAACTGATATGGAGATGCTGTATTGACGTTATGTATTCTGCTGTCCAAAGGCTAACCGCAGTACTTAGGTTGAAATTGAGTTATAACTAAAAATGAATCTTGTGAGAAAGTTTCGGAGTTCGATTTTGGAAACATATTAGCAGTTTGTTGATGTGTAAACCTTCTAATGAATGTGTGTATTACTGTCAACACAATCTGGTTTCATTAAATATAATAACATTTCCAGAGCCATTAGAATGCGCCTCGTTCTTATTGCCCCAGTCTTCCTGTAAAGCCTCTTGGAGTCAAGACTAAGATGAGCTTAGTGAATGGATTCAATCCTGTTTGGTGATCTAATGAGGATAGAGCACGCCGCTTAAAGGTCAAAGGCCTCTTAAGCTTGTATGACCACCTTTCTTTGGCAATTATGCCTGTCAGTGAGGGTTAGCTTTTATTAACACAGGAAATGTCAAAAGGTAAACAGGTCACTAACTGCAGAGATGTAGTAGTGTAATAGGATGTTTTGGCTGACAGAGGGCCAGCCAGATAAACAAACAGGCTGGCAGGCTGAGAAGCAAACACACAGTTGTGACAAAGGAATCCTCAACATCACATGGACATGAAGATAGTTTATGTCGCATGTCAAAACCCTTCTCAGTTTGATTACACTCATCATGCTCAAATTTATGTTACCCACAGAGATTCTTGCTTGTGCTATTTTGGTAGAGGCCATTGCTTGGGCTTGTCTCTGACGATCCAGCTCTGTCTTGCACTCGCTCCATCTCTCCCTCTCACACGCGCACCCACGCACGCATGTGCGCGCGTGCACACACACACACACACACACCTCTTCTCTGTCGTTCCCTCCCCACCGCTCTAGCCACATTGCCACACTCAGTTTTCCATGGCCTCTCATTCCCGAGTGCTCTGCGAACTAAGTAAATGAACGACACAATCCGGAAATAGTGTTCCAGCCGGAGATGGTGGGAAGGAAAATCCCTTGACTGGTGCTGGCAGGCGGAAGATGGAGAGAGGGAAACAGCATTGCAGCCATTCACACTTCAGACAAGGCTTGTTCTTCTCTCCTGAACTCCAAGTCTTGACTCCTTATATAATTTCACTGCTCAGCAAGCAAAAGAACATTTCTACTCTGGCTTCTTCAGGCAGATACTTCCCATGTGAACTACGACAACAGTGCTTTGAGACGTGGTATTGGAGATTAGTTTATCTTTAGCGCAAGAGGTCAAAGATCAGTATTAAAAAAAAGGCCAGATGTTGCTGAGGAGGCTGGTGTGAAGGAGTGGGTAAATGTTGTCAGGATCGGCCTGGAGTTTGGCAGAGGGGGTTGTGGTGGGAGCGGGGCGAAGACAGGAGGGGTGCCAGCAGGTTAAAAGCAGGGTCAACTCTATAATCAGAGTGTAATCTGAATACCTCTTCACAGCCGCCAATCGCAATCATACCGCGGCAGCACCAGTGATGGGGGTTGGATGGTAGTTAAGTCGCTGCAGTCATACATGCTCAGGAAATGTTCCAGCTCTCTTGTGCAATGGCCTCTTGGTCATGGTGGTAAAATGGTCCTCCTGCATTTGTCGGAGGATGTGGTAAAAAGCCCAGGCCGCATTTGTGAAGCAACAGTGTAACACTGTTCATCATTTCAGATCAGAATCATTTAGCTCTGGTATGTTTTGTAGGAAGTAAAAAGGCTTTTGTAGAATAAGCAAATAGTGTCTGGTCATGGATCCTTAATTGTGTTTAACTTGGTGCCTGTTGAACAAATCCCTCGCTTACATCTTATGAGGGGAGGATAGCCTGCGTGAGTACATCTCACTATAACAGTCAGTAACATGAGATGGGGAACCACACAACCGCTAAATCAGTAAAATGGGAACCCAGAGTCACTGTAATTTGGGAGAGAGCTGGTTAACCACTCCTCATAATGGATGGTGTTTCTGTTTAGCCTAAGGCGTTGGAGCTGAGGTCATATGCAAACCAGGCAGATCCCTGGCCTCGGCTTTAATACGGTGCAAAAGGTTTGGCTCCAAGTATCTGGTCAGGTTCATGAGACTCGAAATTTGCCCATTTGTCTCACTACTAATAGACAAGGATCTTAATATATGATCTGAATTGGCAACAGAAGGCTCTATTAATTATTCTATTCACGCTTTAAGTCATTAAATATGATTTTGCTCGAGTTTAAATATTCATGCAAATTCACCCCATAATTCCCAAAGCTTTTGTTTATTTAACAAATGTGGTGAAAGTGATTCCTTGAACTACCCGCACTTGAAGGAAAAAACTTTTGTCCATTAACTTAACATTACATTTTTTAGTAGTTCCCCTCTGCTTGCTTTGTCTGTTGACTGGTAAGTGATTCACTACTTAGCATTGATGTGTCCAATTTTATTTAGCTACAAAAGCCATAAGACACTGAACTTAAACTTCAAACTGAGAACTTTAATATTTACAATATTATTGAGGCAATAATACAAACTCTGAAATATTTATTATTTCCATAACTGAATAAAGAAAATTTTGTCAGAGGAAAATAAGGTATTCACGACCCTGTTTGAAGCTGGAAAGGTGGCAGGGTCCGCCACATATAAACAAATAAAAACAGCATGAAATTGTGTTGTCCTTTAAGGTCAGGTTGTTTATTCAGTTTGTTCAGTCAGCAAAACAAAGAGAGTTTGTTTTGGGGGGGGTTAAAAAAAATCAGTCAATGAAGATCTTTCTCTTCTGAATACATTTTTCTTTCCAAAAATGACATAGTGCACGTTCAAGACAGATGCCACTTATGACCGTTTTCTTTTGTATATTAAAATTTGTTTTAAAAAATTCACCTGTTGCCCTTTAAAGGTCCAGTGTTTAGGATTCAGCCGTATTTATTGGCAGAAATAGAATATTATATCTATAATTATGTATTCATTAGTGTATAATCACCTGTAACAAAGAAGTGTTGTGTTTTCGTACCTTAGAATGAGCCTTTTATATCCAAAGAGGCAGCCAGTCCTCTTCCAAAGGAGTTCTTCATGTCGCACCGCCATGTTTCTACAGTAGCCCAGAACAGACAAAACCAAACAGGGTCTCTAGCGAGGACCTTTCACAATTTTAGCGGCCACTATAAGGGAGGGAGAGGTGGGGTGTGCCAAGTTGGTTGCAAGGTGCAAACACTGCTTAGTGCCACTAAATCCCACACAGTGGACCTTTAAGTCAAAATGCCACACATGGCGATCTGTCTCTTTTCAAATAAAGATTTCTATTAAACGTTCACCCGATGCCTTTAATTGGCTTCAATCCCCATCATATTCCTGCTGCTCTATTTTTCCATAAAAACACACAAGCATGAGACACACATTATTATAGAGCTGAACCTTTACTCTCTACACTGAAAAAGACCCTTCACAAATCTGAGCATTTCCTGCTTTACTGCGTTTCGTATGATTGCACATTAAATCTGAACTGCAGGTTGGAAACAAACAAGTAGAATGAGGATGACCTGTTATTTGTTTTTCTGAGAATTGAATTCACAATGAAAACATCGTTCATTCATTGGTGCATGCCGTGGTCGCCTCAGAGCTACAGCCTTGTATCTATTGTTACCGTTTTATATTTTTTGTGAATGTCCCTTTAAAGGATTACATCATCCTCTGTGCTCCTTTTTCTTCCCTCACCACATTTCTCAGTGTTAAGCCTTTTCTGCCCAGAGACAATTGGTTAATTCACCGGTGTATAACACTGCCACCTCCTGATCCACAATACCATTGCCGTCTGCGAAGCCAACACACCTTTCAGTGGCGTGTGCAGTCTGTCATGATACTTGATGACATCCGTCACGTCTCTCTGATCAGATCATGGCGCTGCCACAAACTGCATCACTGTAATGACTGTAGTTTTCAGTATCACATGTCCTTCAGCCCAAATTTTCATTAGTGGTAAAAAAACAGATGCAAGTGCTTAGCATGAATCCACTCTGAGCTGACTGGATGCTCTGAGTGTGTGCAGCTGTGTGTTGATTGTGCTGTTGTGCCACCTACTGGCAGAAAAGCAAGAAATGGGATCATAGTGGCGCCTGCGGTCATATTTGTGACTCCATTATCCGTGAAAACTGCAACATTCTCAGCCGAAATGTTCACTTCTCTGCCTCAGCGCAGCATAAAACGATAGAGAAGTGTTTTTATGAAAATCACAGGAGCATTGTGGTGTTTGTGTGGGTCTTTGTTCCTCCGACTGGCTCAGCTGACATCCACGAGTCTGTGGCTTTAAGAGACGCTCATGACACCACAGTACAGCTTCCATGGGCACTTAATGTCTCTTTGTTATCTAGTCCATAAAAAAAACAGGTGCTGGAGGGGAAGATTTTTCAGCACAGAGAGTTTTTGTTTGGCAAAACACATCTCTTGCATAAGGAAAACTGAATTTATCTGTGATCTTTTTCCTCACCTCATTTCTGTGCATTAGTGAAGAGGTTGTTATGTATTACGGAAACATACTCTTAAATGTTGCATCAGTCCTTGATCACTGCTTGAGATTCTCTAAATCGAGTTCAAGAAATTAGACGGCAGTGAATGGCGGACTTATGTGTTTATATAGACTTTTCTTGTGTAAAGGGGGGAATGAAACAAAAGAGAGACACATGGGAGAAGGTAGACTTGGACTTTCTGCACAACATTAATTGTTTGAGATTAGTTTTGGTTATGAAGAATAGCTGTAATGAATCTATGATGTCTTGTTTTTCATAGCTATCTTCATAAACACTTGGTAAAAACAGAGCAGGCTAAGAGGCAGTTTTCCACTTGTCCACCTAGGACGCCTACAAAGTAAAAACACTCCAGCATGTTGTGAACCAGCATTGACGTTCCCTCAGTGAAGCTTACCAGTAGGAAAAAAATGTAAAAGTGAATTTATAAATATAGTCACGGTTGAGACATTTAGTCCTTTTATATTCATTTGTGATAACACTTAACATTTAGGTCCTTGTAAGAAGTTAATTAAGTTTAAGTTAGTTAATTAAGCCTTTATGTCTTTCCAAGATGACTTTTATCATCCAATAAGACTATTTGTGTGTGAATAGTAGTATCATGAACCTGGATGACTGAATCACTAACAAAGACAAAAAGAAATGGTGTCAGACTGGATCCCCAGTCAGCCTTCACTTTCCCGGGAGAATTCGTTCCCAGTGGCAGATAAAGTTGCAAAGGTGAAAGCGAGGATTAAAGGGACAAATATTACACTGTGCAATTAGCTTTTACTTGAAAAAAAGTTGCCTTTTGCCTGTTTGAGGACATTATGAAATCCTTTTCCATTTTTTATAATCTTTTATAAAAGCATTACGAACACATTTATTGAGTTTTACTAACGTACCTATTATACCATTGTTGTACATGTATTACCTTATTTGTATTGCCCACTTACTGTCACTTCATGTTCTCTTTTCACTGTGCACCAGTTCAGAGAATCTTCTGTTACCTGACGAATATTTCTATTATATGTTGAAGGATATAACCGAAACACTGCTCAAACAAATGTTGTGAAAACGGACAAGATTTTTTGTTTAGAATTGATTAGATTTTTGCTTGTATCTCTCTGTTTAACATGGCCAAGTTACCTCCCCAGTTTATTCACAAAGCAGCTGCTAATATCACTGGTTCCTCTCTGAAGCTCCCTCTCAACAACATATCAGACTTCCCTCAGCCGATCCTCCTGCTGGGAGGCGCAGGGAGAGTTCAGGAAGGCTCAGGCTGTCTCAACAGTAGCAGAGAAATACTTTGCTGACAATTCTGTGGCTGTAAATCTGGCTCACGCCTGCAATGGGAGCAAAGCAGACAAAAATCTTATTTACTGCCCCGAAACTGTCACGATATTCCCAACGGTTCTCTGTAACAATGTAAAAAAAAAATCAAAAAAAAATCAACAGTTTAATAGTTCACTGTGATGATTTTATTTTGTCTCACGTCAAGATAATGTAGCAAAGTCACAGTTATGTGCTAAAAAAAAAAAAAGTTCTAATATTTCAGTGTAGTTTTCCTAAACTTGATTCTGTCGAGAGCTTTCTCAGGGGTTTTGTGCTCGGGTTCCTTCCAGAATGTTAGAACATTAGTTTACAGTCATTCTTCTTTCCCTTACCCTCCTCCTTCTACTGACTGACAACCTGAAACCATATAGAAAGTAACTTTCCGTCCTGAACCCAAACTCTTTCCTTTTCTATCAAATTGTAAAACGCATGGCCTGCAGGACTTTTGAATTGAATTGAATCATACTTAAAGGGTATTTTGAAACCTGGTCCAGTAGATTGCCTCAGCCGGCAGCTGCAAAACGAGCTGCAGTGGGTGGCAAAGTAATCCCTGGAGCCAACTTCGACAAAGTGTGTCCACTAAAAGTGCTTGTTTTGTGACAGACAGACTCAGATTGTTATTTTAAGTGTCTGACAACATTGCTAAGGATCCCTGAAGAGTTAGACCTTTGGTTTGGAGTAAAATCGTTTTTGTTTAATCAGAAACATCTGTTTTATTGCCTGTTCTCAAAACCACTGGACTCTGTTGACAAAAAGAGTCATTTTACCTCACAGGACTCGGAGTTGCTGGTCTGCTGCTCCCTCAATGAGTTATTTTGTTCGTGCAACGAGTTTGGATTAGTTTAGTTTGGATTTGAACTAACCCTCTAAAGTTAGAGTTTGGGATTTGTGGGCAATCTACTGGACCAATTCTCAAACTTTTTGTCCCCATTAGTCATTCAGACACAGAAACATGTTTAAACCAGGTTGAAAAATATTGGAATTTCCCTTCATTATGTGCTTAAGGTTAAAAATGTAATGCCCCACACAGTCAGACTTGTCATACTAAACAACAAGAAATGTCACTAGAGCAATATTTACTTTGTTAACTTGCCTGAGCAACCTGATGAGTTCTAACTTGTCACACAACATATTAAGGAGCAGCCTCTTAATTTATTTGTCAGACTATGATCTACTATCTGTTTCTTTAAATTTAGTTTGATATTGGTAAATACAAATAAACACATCAATATATGATACCATAATAAAACAATCTTTGCAAACAAGACAAAAGACAGTGGGACACAAAAAAGTAAGGAATATCCCCATTCCCCATTGAAATACAGAACATTATAATTCATGACCACTGTAGTACATTTGTTTGTACACAGTCTGATTTTTCGCTAGAACAAATCTTTTATGTTTTATATATGACATATGTTGTGCTACTGTTGTGCTGTCTAGGTTGGTGGCAAGTTTATTTTCCAGAGGAAATGGGTTTGCAATATATATCTTTTTTTTTTTCTTTTAAAAACTTAAACTCAGATAGGTCCTTGATTGAGATTTAAAAACAAATATTTTACCTAATGAAATGATTGTATTTAATATCAGAATTTTCATCCCAAATTCCCCAAATGATCTAGTATACTGCTGGAACTTAAAGTGGCCAGATGAGTATTAGATCACACACTAAAGTAATGGAGTACATGAAAATATCCTACTGGATAAACCAAGGGGAGCTTGTAATAGTAGGAAGCTACTAATAGGAATAGTAGCTTCTTGTCTTTGTGAGGTACAAGTAGAGAGAGTTAGTGAGTAATTAATGGTCGTCGGTCGAGGCTGACCAGTCCCCTGGTGGAACAACCTCGAGCACGAGACTGACAGAGCAGATCCAAGGTTACATCAGCTCACCATGACCGAGAGCACCGACATGACCCACAGTGACGCTGTCACTCTGTCAGCCCCTGACGAGTCATGTTGTTTTACACCCACAGGATGTACAACAAGGACACAAACTGTCTCTGGTGCAAAGATACCACAGAAGCAGACATTATTCGTTAATGTGAACTGTGGCAATGCTGAAGGGAGACACCGTACGTTGTGTGTGCATTTGTGGTTAACTTCTACACTTATTACAAAGTGCAAACAGGCATAAAGAAATTTTTTTGTCTGAATTAGACGCCATCCTGTAATGTGGGCGACTGTGTTCATTGTCTATAGGTCACAAACTATTCTCACAAGTTATAATTAGTGACTGCGCTGAGCCCAATCTCATATATAGTAATTATAATAGGTAAAATGTAAATTAAAATAGAAAGCAGTGATTTTGAAATCCTTTTTTTTTTTTTTTTAGCACAAATTCAATTAAATTCAATACAACAGACGATATATTTAATGTTCAGATTGATGAGATGTGTTGTTTTTGTTGAATGGTTAAGTTGATGACAACTTTTGAATCATTAATTTCAAGGATTTATTATTACCAAGGGAAGTCTAGTGTAATCATTTTAATGTGCCAAAAGAAAGAATGTTTGATGAAAAACTGTAATAACAAAAAATCCTTAGCGTCTCAATGTTTTGGGAATCAGGGTTGTAGAATTCTATTTATACCACAAGCCATATTTTACAAAATGTGTCCGAAAAATGGTAAAATCAGCAACAACAAAAAGAGACAAACACACTGAATAAAGGTCTTCCTATTATTGATAGAGTTTTCTTCACATTTTAAAAGTAAATTCATCAATAAATTCACTATACCAGTTGGCAGCCAGCTCTACACTTTATCCTTATGATCTCTGATCAGTGTGACATTTGTTTCTGCGTGAAGCACTCGCAAGAAAATGCAATTTCTGTCTAATTTAATGATAACGATATTATAATGACAAATAGAACACACATTGCTGCATTCACTAGGGGGCGGCATTGAGCCATATAGAGTTTGAGGTTTCACAATTTACATGATTCCCAAAGTGAAAGCCATCATATTATCCATATTTTTTATTGTTGAAGTGAATTCACTGAATAACCTACATGAATACAGCACAGTTTGATTTATATGTGGAGGAGAAGAATTCAGCCTGATCGACCCGAGAGCCTGATTTGTTACTCTGAGTGATCTTCACTGTTTTCATTTACCTCGGTGTATCTGACGTACAGCACCAAACAGTCACAGTACGTAGTTGCTATCCCTCAGCCCACAGCTCTCCGTCCATGTGTTTTGCTCTGCCCATCTTTCCCTTTGCTAATCCCTGTCGCCGTGACCTTTGACCCCTGCCTGGATATCATCTTATGTAAGGAGCTGGTTAAGGAAAGCACACGGGAGCAGCCCGTGTGATGTGTTGTGCCAGGTTAGGTAAGCTCATTAAGTTACTCCAGGATGCCTGGGCTAACAACAGCTAGAAATAAACCTCAGTAGTGCCCAGAGTAAACCGAAGGAGTGAACTTGGTAAAGGTGTCGGCTTTTGTTTACGGGTTTGAAGCTTATTTAGCTTGGCTGCCTCAAGGGCACCGAAACGTACACTTACTGTATATTAAACAGGACGAAGTAACCGACAGGGTTCGTATGTCTGAGTCAGATTACACCTCACTGACATATAATAGTCTCTCAACATGGGAGGAAAGAAACAGCAGAGGGAGATTGAACATGTTTAAAGTCCAGTTTGCCTCAGTTTTTTTTAAAAACTATGTTTGCTGTTTAAAATTACATGACCTCCACAGCAGAAAAACCTCACAACCCCCAACACACACACACACACACACACACACACACACACACACACACACACACACACACACACACACTCCACAACTCCACCTCTAACTGCCTTCCCCCATCTGTCCCTCCTCAACCAGGGAGCGTGAGTCACTCTGCTCCGAAAGTCCAGCCATTAAAGCAGCTGAATAATCTCACCATTGCTTCATTAAAGCATCTCACTTTTTCTACCAAAGTGTAGCTCTCGCATTATCGTATTTGGAATATTTTTGTCCTCTCTGCCACTCTCTCCTTTCTTCCAGGCTGAAATGTGAGGCCCCTCCTCCTCCTCCCAGTAAGCGAGTGTTATGATTATAGCTGACAGTGTGTACTCTGCGGTGGTAGACGCACTGCTGTCCTCCAGTGTGACACATCCTCAACAAAAGAAACAATCGTGCAGCTTGCAGTTGTGCACAGTCGATATATTCGTCTTTTGTTTCAAGAGTGCGAGAGCAAATAGTTTTGTCCAACTGCTTCGTGAAAAAACAAAAAACATCCTACGTGTCCTCAGTTTTTCAGAACAAAATGCCCTCCTAAAATTGGACAAATTATCTTCTCTTGGCATCCTCTTGCTCTTAGGTCTAACTGTATCTTGTGACAGTGCAAACCGCATTATTCTGATCCGTCAGCTGAAGCACAAGTGTCTCTCTGGCTCTGCTTTGGACTGCTTTTCCTCACATTTATCCAATACAAGCCTTCAAAGTTCCACTGGGAATTCTTGCTCATCTTCCCCGCCCTGCAGGCTACCCTAAGGCTCGACTGCTGGTCCAATTCTCTTTGTCATGTTTTCCACCCATTTGGCCTGAAACAAAGTGCCTGTTTGCATAACTATGCTGTCGAAATTGCATTTCATTTCTCTTTAAAGCCTCTAAAAACAGGTACGTTGGGACGTTGTGCATGTAGTCTGATTATATTTGATGGACATTGGGCTGACATCATAAGCCACAAAACCATGATGGTTCATTCAGATGTAACGAAAGCAAATAATTAAATCCCCTTTTCCAATTTTGACCCCAAACCCTCGATCTCAAGTGCCCCCTTGCCCCTAAGAACAGACTTAGAAGGGGCAGCAGTCTAAAATCTCCCTCTGTGAAATGGGACAACCCTTCAAGACCCTCTTTCACCATCAGTACTCATCAATAGCATCCAAATGAACAGACACAATAGGTCGCGTCCAATATTGTGTCTTCAGCTGCGGTGATTTTGGCTGAGAGTGTTACGTTCATGAAGTAAACATTCAGTTATGGGAAAAAGCTGATTGAGAAAATTATTTTTTTTAGGTATCTTTGAAGTCCAATTTTGCAAATAGCTGATCAGAATATAGTAAATGCAGTGAGAACGTCATATATTGGATGGATCAGGACTTTTTCTTTCAGAGCTCAAACTTACTAAAACGTAATCATTTAAAATCCAGCATTGTTTTCATCTACGTTTACCTTATTGGCGCATTACAGCCACCTGTTGACAAGCAAGTAGAAAACCTGTGCATCTTGTAGCTTACATACACTTCCATTTTGTCATCTCGTTATTTTGAAAGTGTAAACATCTCATTCATCTAGAGCGCATGTTTGATGCTGTAATATTTCCTTAGTAAAAACCCGTTTTAACCAGAACCTAACACACCTAATTTACCTGATGGGCCACAGACTAGAGAAAAAGAAAGTTTTGCACCCAAACCTAGCAGTTAGCAGTCCAATGGGCGGTGAGATGTTGATGTTGGGTGGATATCAAAGACATTAGCAAAGCAACACGGTACTATATGTAAACCTGTGGAGACAAAAACCTTCACAGGGCACCTTTAAATCCTACACCATGTACAAATAAATTAAAATGTCATATGTATTAAACCTGACTTCATAACTCCACGTAGCCTTTCGACCTGGAGTAAGTTATCTACACCCAAACAAGTCAGTGACTTTATATTTTGGCATCAGACTGGCTTCTCAGTTCAGCCCCCACAACGGCCCTGAACACCACATTACTGCGACCCCATTATTTCTTCCCTTCACTGGTCCCTGTTTAGTTGTAGAGTGTTTATATAAAAAGCAGTGCATGATCTCATTCTAGCGTACACTGTACGGGATATGTGACTGAACTCCTTTCCCCGAGACACCTGAGGCCCTTTTATCAGGGCTTTTTATCTGTCGCTCGTTCAAGTACCAAATCATTTAATCCTCTTTCCTCTGCTGTATTATTTTTATGGTCTATTCAAGATTTCAACAAAGCGTTTTTTTTTTCTTTTTCGAATTGGCTTTTAACTGTGCCTGACCTCTTATTTTTATCCTTTGAATGACATCTTTGTCCCTCTCTTTGGATTCATGTATTTTATGTTTTCCCCTCGCTGTCCTGTTCAGCTCAAGTGTCTTTAAAGTATTAATAGAAATTGAATCACATTCAGAATCATACAAAAATGTCCCCTTTCAGACAAAAATACATGGGATTCTACAGTTTTGCAACGCCTAAATGATTTAAATTTTTTGTGAAATATCTTGTTATATTATGTGAGACCTTGTATAATATGTATGCAGTTGGCTGTAGTGTCTCTGCTCAAGGCGAGCCGAGAGGTGCTAAGGCATCAGGGGACAGAAGCCATGTGACCATGATTGCAGGGATTGGTTTAGTGCAGATGTGACATCAGCGAGCCTCCCACTCCCTCCCTCCTCCCCTCTCTCTCCCAGCCTTTCTCTGCCTCTCTCCGCCTCTCTCTCTCTCTATCTCTGTACCGCTCTGCTTCTTTTTTTTTTTTCCTCCTCTCCTCTGCCTTTCCTCAGCATCCCCCCCTCTCAGAGATGGCGTGTGTCGGTGCTGCTCAGGCATCCGGGGCCTAACGTGCACACGGAGAGGACCCCCATCCCCCGATTTGCTGCGTATTCTTCGGGTGTCTCCTCTCGCTGTGTCCTCCACCACCACTGCTGCTGTTGCCTCTCAGCTCTCCCCCCACCCCACCTCCCTGTGCGGGTGTCTGGGAGTTGGGCCCTTGGGGGTGGAGGGAATCAACATCGTGCTTCATTGGGGAGCTGTGCAGAATTAGCTATGCCCTGCCCAGGCATCCTTTGACCGGCTGGATTTCTCCATTTCTGTCCACCTGCGCACCAGAGGACGACATAGGATGAAAATCTGCAATCATGATGCAAGGTGAATTATCTGTACACTCACTCTCCTCCTTTTATTTTATGCTTTCCCCCCCCCCCTGCGTCCTCCTCCTGCCCTCTTGTGTCCTGCTGGGCCATTATAGCTAGTGAATCCGGTGATGTGATCTGTTGAAGCGTGAGGACCCTTTGAGCTGAACTGAGCTTTATGCATGACCAGTGTGACAGCGTAGCCGCGCGCGCGCGCGTGTGTGTGTGTGTGTGTGTGTGTGTGTGTGCGTGCGTGACGTTATTTGTCACAGATTGAGATGTATGCGAAAAAGAAGGTGTGCGAGGTGTGGATTTGTAAAGGGAAAACCGGAGTACACAGGAGTGTAGTGCTGCCCATGTGTGTACGCATGTGCCATTTGTTCCACACATGTGCAGATTACTGGTCTGTCTTTAGTTGTTACGCTCAGTCCGTGTCATATCAAGGTGTATTTGAGGCGAGATCTGAGCCGCTACACTCATTCATACCTCTGCTGCTGTCACGGCCAGTGCGTAATGCGTTATCATGACAATAGGACAAGTGACGCTAAAGTGAATTAAAGTTAACAGTGGTGGAATGAGGTACAGTAAGGAAACTCTGATGGAGGAGCTACAACATAGGTCCAACCCTGCATGACAGATGCTGGGCCTTTACCATCCATTAATGACAACGTGGTAATGGAAGGTGGCTATTATTAGCAAAAGGCCTGCAGTCAGCCTGTACTCAGTTCATGAGCTACACAACAACACAGATGTCACATGCTTATCATAGCCTTTGTTAGCTACACGTGCATTGCTAATTGTACAGTATAGGCTGTCAGGTGCAGTAAGGGGGCATTCAGTGCGTCTTATTTGGCCTCAAACATGGCTGCAGCATTGCTCTTACAACCTTCTCGTCGGTGCAGAACAGAATACTTAACTCCGGAATAGGGATTATAATCTTAAACTGCTCCGACGGTCTCTCAGTCAGAAAAGAGGATCTTGGTCTTGATAAAGGTCCAAATGACCTCTTTTCGAACTGTATATTTAGACTTGTGTGTTACTGCGGCTTGACATTGACTCTAAGGTCCGTACTGGCGCTTAAACTACAGTTTACGGTGCACGATTTCCGAAACAGCTATTTATCGTCTCGGTGAAAGTAGTGCCAATAGAGATGATGCTATGAAGTTATAATGCTTTCATCGACGTAAAATGCACACATTCTACACACACTGATGAGTAGTTGTTGGTGATCACCTGTAAAAGTTGGTGCACAATCAATAAACCAATAAACACAGTAGAAGGAGAAGAAAAAGAGCGGCACACAGTGCATGATGTGCAAGGGTTCTGAGAGGAGGGAAACAGTCGTGAGTTGCGCCACAACAGATCATTCATCTTCTGTCACTGCATCTTAGCCTTCAGTGTACTGAAGTGTGCACCAACTTGAGGTCAGGAATCTTTTATCTTGTCAGTATTGGCTGTGAGAAGCAGGTAATTATTGGTTATCAGTATCTGCAAAAAAAAAAAAATATATCGTGCATCCAGTATGATAATTATTATTCTGTATGAAGTATGAACAAACTTCTGTTAGGCAAGTCTTGCCACTTAGCAGCCATCTTGGCAACACCCCCGGTCAGTTATTTCAGGCTAACAAGACCAGGCCGCTATCTAAGTGAACGGGGGAGAGTGCCAGAACTTTACTTTAAATGGTCAGCTGGACATAAAAACTGCATGAGTAGAATCCCCAATCAAATCTGATCCAAAATGAAATTTAAAACGTTCAAAAAGTTTGGCGACATTGCCCCAAAATAAGGTTTGAAACGCCCTTTTCCTCCAGGTTTTACTTCTACTGCGCATGCCCACAGTTTCACAACACCAACTTCTCTTACAGCTCAAAACAGAGGGGTGATGTCTAATCTGTGAATAAGATCACCCTTCTTGGTAATTGCCTTTGGAGGACTGGGTGTCATACAACCGTCATCTCTGGTGTCACAGACCTCCCTATTCAAAATGCCTTCAGTGATCATTCTCTTTCTTACAATGCCTCTGGTATATATCTGAAGGAGGTGGTCATGTCTCATTTGTTAGTTTGCAAACTACCAAAGAAGAGGTTTAGTGGACAGGTGCTTACAGAGAGCTCACGCAATGTTAAAGTTTATATTTTAATAGAATGAAGGTCCGAACAACAATCAGGACAAAGAACCGACAGTTAGCACACAGCTACTCACATCTTGGCGTACTATTAAACAAGCAGTTGAAGCGAGAGACTGGAGTGTATCAGCACAGATGAAAGCTGTCCTGGACATGAATCAAAAACAGTTGGTTCAGACTTTGGTTGTGTGCTTTATATCCTCTCTGTTTCAAACCACCTCTGCATCTCTGGTAACTAAGGCTACAGTGTTGTCAAGCAGCCAATGTTACTGTGGCTGAGGCAGGTGTGTAAAGAAAGGCACAAGTAGATTTTACACTCACGCTTATTCACACTGAGGAACAACTGACAACCAGGTAACACTTTAACTGTATGTCTTCTCATCTGGATACTCATTGGGAGCTCCATCATCAGAGATCTGAGAGTCAGCAGCTGGAAAGAGCAGCCTGGGTGAGCTGTGTTTCCTTTTTTTCCTTTTTTTGTTTTGTTTCAGAAAACCTCACTAAGAGGACTAACAGTCAAAACATTGAACTTCAAGGTTCATTCTTGACCTTAGACAGTCAAGCTGTCAAGTGTCCCTCAGTGGCGAAGTCCATCCACTGCATCAGCCACTAATGAAGGCCACAAGATGCAGCTGAAAGAGATCTAGTACGTGACATTGATTACACTTCTGGGGCAAAACTATTACAGGTATGTGCAATGCTATAGAGAAACCACAAGTGGTTTGGAGTCAGTGTGCAAGTGCAAGTTGGATTTTAACACCTAGGAGGTTATGTTCTCTGTTTTCTGTCTCTTCTCTGTTTACATTTGTTTGTTGGTTGGCTGGTTTGTCAGCAGCGTTACACAAAAACGTTTGGTACTGATCCTGATAAAAGGGCAGATACAACATTCTTTAACATTGCGACTGCCTTTTTTCAACATTTTTGTTAATTTGTGGATTTGGGATTAATGCCGAGATCTTGAAATAAATCTGACGTATTTTTCAGTTGCTGTTATCTATGAGTGATGCTGATCCGGTGATCTTGAATTAACGGTTAAGCTTATTGGTGTTTTTAAAAAGTTAGTGATGGTTTTAGTTATGGGCTATTGAGTTTGGTATTGGATTAGGCTTGAGGCGCCTTGGCGGAGGTATGCACTCTATTAAAGGCCATTCTAGTTTCAAACTTATATGGATTTTAAAAGTTGCTGATCTCGTGTGTCAGACTTTTGAGAGGAAGATTGTAAAAAAGAAGAAAAAAAGAACAACTGGTATGCCAACATTTTTTGTGTTCAATATAAGCATGAGAACATGCTTTTGACACCATATTTTAAAAGTGTGATGATGGTGCTTTAATAAAGGACAAAGGTGGATGAAGTTACACGTTCTTACTTCAAGTAGAAGTACAGATACATTTGTTAACAAAGCCTCTGGTAAAAGTAGACGTACTGATCAAACTTTTTTACTCAAGTAAAAGTAATAAAGTAGGGGCTCTGAAATGCACTCAGGTATAAAAGTGAAAGGTATCCTTCTGAAGGACATTTCTGCGTAACTGAACCTCACATCACACTGATATGATTCAAAGGCTATTAAACTTAAAGGTAGAATGGGTAGGCTTTGTCTGAGCTGTTCGTTAACGCACCAGAAAGATAGCTGATTGTGGAGTGTCATTCCCAGGACTTCAGATACCGACATTTTGGGTTGGTAAAGTGTCCCGAGCACAGCCACAAGCTGAGAAACTAAGAAAAGAGGTACCAAACACTAAAACACCTTTTTTCCCCATACCAGTCTCCCGTTTCCTGTCTTGTTACATCTTCTTATGTTTTTTACATCGATCGTCTCGCTAGGTCTGCCGTGCCTGATATGCACTGATAGGTCGAAATCAGTCTTGTGATGTTGGGAAGGAGGTGTGCAATGATGCAAAAAAAAAAAAGATACCTCTTGTTTCTGTGAACTAGCACTCAGAAGAAGGGCCAAACCTAAATATATTTACAGCTGATATCATTAATTACAATGATCCCTCTGTTTAATGAGCGAGACAGGTGCTCACCTCAGGCAAACTCTGTAAATGGGTTACAAAAGCAAAAGCAAATGTAATACTGTAATATTACTTCTAATATCATACCGTTCAGCAGGTTTTTTACATATTAACATCAGGATTTATTCTCTATTTTTGACTCCTTATCACACAAGACACTCACAGGTTAGGACTGGTCAGATGGCCCCGCTGTTCAGAGCCGTCTCCGCTGATGAAGAGCCATGATGCAGGAATAATCTGTGCCTATTGAGGAGCCCAGCTAGCTAGTAATACATCACATGCCCTGACATGTCCCACGGTACCCAGAGAGTTTCCACCAGCACCAGAGTGCGGTGCCCTCACATTTATAGTATTTAGTATTTAGTCTGATTATCAGGATTTCAACATGAGTGGGACGATGTTTTGATTTCAAAGTCGGCTTGATTTTCCAAAACAATTTAAAAATAAAAATGCCGCTGAAAAAAAAAAAAGATCCGGCCGCCAGTAAAACAAGCCATCAGCGACGCAACGTGTCATTTTGGGGCACGCGGCAGTGCCATGTTGCTGTGTAGAAACGCAGCCTTCAGATTACAGAAAGGGACGACGAACAAAGAACACAAACTGAGCTGCCTCTGAAAAGCACGAAATGTTCATCCACCCAACTGTCCATCACATGTGTCCCTGTCGCTCTTGTGCGGATGTGAGAATCAGCTGTGCTCTCTTGTCTTCTGAAACACTGTTATGTAAACCTGTCAGTCGTCTATTTTCAGGGGGGGAAAAAAACATGTTTCACAACACAGCCAATGGAAAAAAAAAGAGAAAAACATGAAAAATGCTTTTTTTCCCATCGGTGGACTGAGCTGTTGGTAACTTTCTTAAATGTCTTGTGATTTGTGAGTTTGTCTGACTGACTTTCTTTTATCCGAGGTATCCTGCCATGTTGTGCAAAGCAAGAGGATCGCTGTTGTTACCACATTAATTTAAATTCATTAGGTTCGATAATAAGTCCATATATTGGGCGATGGCTTTTCCTTGTCTGTTGTACAGGACAAACCAACACTGAGATTTTTTTTGGAATAGTCAGAAATTTGTCAAACAAAACACTTCATCTAGAAAAATATGCTTACAGTCATGTTAACTGGTGAATATGGGCTTGCTGACATGCTAAAGCAGTAGTTTTGTGACCTCACATACCTGATTAGTCCTTCACAATGATCAAGGAAACAACTAGTAAAAAAGAATCGGACTGACATTTAGTGAAATACTGTTGTTTATTTTTCCTACATAATATTTGTCAGTATGTTGGCATGTTAAGTTTTCATGCTAACGCGCTAAGCTTTGCCAGTCTCCGTCCCACAAACTTCCGTCAGCCAATACATTCTCTCATCGACCATTTCATTCACCAGTCTCTGAAAACGGACAGGTGTTTGAGGTTTGCTCACCATATTCTGGGACTCATAGGCATCCATGATTGCAGTTTTTTATTTTTAAACACACGTACTTTGTAAACACATGAAAACTACTTCATTCACAAATGCAGGTACTTACATCATTGTAACTTAGCTTCGCCTATTTACATAAAACACACCAAGGTTTCCTTCTAAAGTTAATTTGCAGTTGTCATATCTGCTCTCTGTCCTGTTTTGCTGTTTTACAAACACAAACTAGCCGCAGCCTTCGACTCACTCACCCATGGACTACATGGTTAGATGCTTCCACCATCAGTATCCCAACATAGGAAGTGAGCCTCACGACTTGTTGAGAAGTCTGCTCAACTTACAATCGTTCAGTCCGATCCATCACAGTTTATGGGAGCCCAAAATGACACCTCCATGCTCCATATTCTGTGTGATAATCAGTTTGCAAGGCCAGAAATGTAACCATTAGATTAAACAGAAATCAAGTTAATTCTGGGAAGCTGTTTTTTTCAAGCGTTGGTATTTTTGCTTAAAAGGTACAATATGTAAGAATTTTGGGTTAAAATATTAAATTATTCATAGTCAACATAACCGACATGACCCCACAGCCCAAAGACCTGAAAACCTCCATCTCCTTCAGTCCAAAGCTCCCGTGCTAGTGGCGTGAACACCAACGACAACCTAAGGCCTGCTGGCTGGATAGCTAACTGAGCTAATCAGCTAATGGCAGCTACAGTTAGCACCTGTTGAGGTCAATCTGTTGACATGCTGCCCCCTCTAACCCTAACCAATTCTTACATTTTGTCCCTTTTAAAATGTCTTAAACAAAGACCAACAGTTTCTGCAGGTTTAATGGCCGACGTTTTAAGCTTTGCCTTTATTCGCCGTACCTTGTGTATTCATCGTAAAATGATGTTGTAGATCCGTCTTACCTGCTGCCAGTCAGTGACACCACAATCAATAAAAATGAAAACACAGTTGGAACTAGAGTCCTCTCACATAATTAGACTTAATATGCAGAAACCTTTAGGCGTCACACACATTGAAGTGTTTGGGGGTTTTTTTGTTGGTTTTCCTAGTCGTCCTGATTCGAGGGCTGCCAATCGACATTGCTGCAGGGGGTCTTTGCATCCCGTTTGGCTGACGGGCTGCTGTAGTAGATCTCTCCCTCGAATCTCGCTAATGAAGTGGCCACATTGATCAACCATTGCTCGTGTTTTCTCTCTATTTTATATAGTCAGGGAGCGGACACTTAAGGGGGATTGCGCTGCTTCATTTTATGCGGAGGCTCTCTCCAGATGGCAGGATGTTTTTGCCCTGAATCGATACATTCATTTATATTTACTTATTGGTGCGACTGTATTTCCTGTGTATCCACAAGCACAGGTGCATCCTCGTCAGCCTGTTACTACTCTGTCTTATTTGCCTTTAAGTGCATTTTAATGACAAGACAGTTAACATTATATTAGGCTCTAAAACGTGAAATTAATTCTTCATGATGTTGTTCTCCCTCTCCCTCTCCCTCTCTCTCTCCGGACTAGGACTGAAAAATCGAACAAGGAAAGCCCTGGGCTTACGAAAGAAAGACAAGGATACAGAAACGTGAGTAAGCTCAGGTTTAGTCGTTACACAGTTAACAGGTTGAAAGTACAACCCTCCACCTCTGAATACAGCCTGACAATTCTCCACGGGGCTGCGTATTAAACCTAATTACTGTTATGGTACTGAACAAATTGTGTACGAGAAACTGTGAAGTACTTAAAGTTAACATTGAATGTTTGATCTGATATATTATCTTTTTTTCTCATTCATTCTCTGATGAGATCTTTCCTGATTTCAATCCTAATTGGTGGCACTTTATAATAACCATCAAATCATAATCTTGCCAATTTAAGACTATTTCACAGAAATATGACTTCTTTTGTTAAAAAAAAAAGGTTTTGTAGACATTTAATTTTGACAAAGCAAGATTGGAAAAAATATTATTTCTTTACCAAGACTTGGATCTTAAACGTCGCGAGTATTGAATCATTTTGAACAATAATCAGCCCTACTTTCTATTTTGTCATGTAACATGATTTTTTCCTCTTCCTTGTTATTTCAAACAGGAGCTCACCTGACAAAGAAGGAAGTGGAAGCGGAAAGAAAGGAAGTGTATGTACATTTTACATCTCTCGAAAAACATGTTACTCCCTTTTTTGAACCTATTTTTTGTAGTTTCCCCATCATTTCCATCTCATGATAAGAACTCTGTACACACTGCAGCAGCTGCTGCGATATGGAAGCATGACGCTGTCACAAGAAGCACAAGATATTAGACAGGTTGTTAACAAGCCAACAGTTCATCTAAACCAGGATGTCAGGAGGTTAAAACAAAACTGAATAACGCTGTAATGTCGACTGTAATACCAATTGGCGCAAGACTATGTTAAACATGAAGGTCAGACTGGAAATTGTATTTTTACAAATGACAGGTTGCCTGCTAATTTCACTGGTTGCCTTTGGTTTTTTTTCCAAATAAGTTAGGGTAACATGGGCTTTTTAACAATGCTGTTGGGTCCTCTGATCACTCATAATTCTTGTCCCGTCCAAACTGCAAATAACTAGACCCTCATTTAGAATATATATTTTTTTTTATTTAATAGATTTGTCAATCATTTATTTACACAAATCGATCATTTTAGCTGACAATTTGAAATCGCCTACACTTGGAATATGCTATAAGAAGTCATTCTTATTTATTCTGTCCTTCTCCATTTTCCTGCCAGAAAAAGTCCAATGGAGCGCCGAATGGTTTCTACGGGGAGATTGACTGGGACAGATATGTAAATATGCTTTTTTTTTTTTTTTTTTTTAACTTCACTGTACTCCTCCCATGATGATTCTGACCAAACAGCAACCTTTCCACTTCGGTGTGAAATACTTTGCTGTGGCAATCAGTGTCATGTAATGCTAGGTTTAAAATTACTCAGTGAACGCTCTGAATCGGGCTGCATATTCTATGAGTCAGCAGCAGCTTCAGCCAGGAAGCTGACCGTCTCAGGCAAGCCATCTGTGAAATCTGATCCACATTTATATGCAGAGCTGCTTACGGGGAAGATGAAGTTTAGCGATGCCTCTGTTATAGCGTGTGATGGACTGGAAAATGACTGTCACCTCTCTCTTCTCTCTTTTCCAGGCGTCTCCTGACGTGGATGAGGAGGGCTTTAGTCTCCGGCCCGGGGACGAGGGCGATGATATCCTTTCAATTGAAGAGCGGAGGTAGTAGTAGCGGCAGCAGTATTGGGACTCTTCTCCTGTAAAACTATTGACCTGTTTGGCTGAGTGACTCATTGGATGAGTGCTCTTCAGCATTAAATAGGCCAGATCAATAGTCCCTCCCTCACTTGCCACATGACATGTGTACGTCCCTGCAGCGGAAAAAATAGATGAATAAAATAACAGAAAATAGCAGCAAAGGGCAGCAAGACAGAGCCACATTACACTCAGACTGGATTTACAGTTGACATTGAACCACAGTGCTCATTAACAACTGACCCTGAGTTCACTGGTATTTTAAGTTTTTCCCTCTCGCTGGTGTCAGCAGCTGTATGTGCGGGATGGATTTATAGAGAGCTGGTACTATGGAGACATCCCTCGAGCGGGATGATTTAGCTGACACAGAGCAGGAGTGTCAGTTACAGCAGGTGTAATATTTTTAACTGGGACACAGAGCGGACAGCTCCCTCCTCTGCTGCAGTCAAGGGTGGAAGAAGTACACAGATGTTAAAGATCTACAAAGACTTGTCATTAACATGTCTGAAAACCACTACAACTTTTTAATAGATTTTAGTTTACTTAAGGACGTGTTTCGTTTGGTCGCCCGTTGCTGCTTCTGGTACAGGATGAGACTAAACTTTACATGAGTAAAACTAATGACCTCTTCTGTCATCATGTTGTCAACCATCAGAAAGATTTTTATCAGTAGTGGTCTTTGCTCAGCGGTGTGTTTACCACCAGTGAGTTTGCATGATCATTTGTGTTTAATCGAGTTAGTCGGGGGAGTGTATTTTCGCCCCAGACAGTCAGACTACTTTACTGCACGTTAGCTGTAAACTACCGAGTGTGTCCGGCAGTTTAAATTCAGTCAGCTCTCAGTGAATTCAGCACTCACCAGAAACCCTGGTTCTCACTCTTAAACGTACGATCAGAGCTAGTATGAACAGCTGGTAAACAAATAAACAAAGTGACAATATGGTACATTAATTGCTCTGGGTATTAAGTCATTTTATAAAGTTTATTTTTTGCTGTTGTGATCGTAACAATTGAGACGTGGTGATAAAGACTTCAGGCGTCTGGTCATTTTTGAGTTTAAGTTAACTTGAAGGTGCTTGAATTTACACTTAAAGCTGCACGACCCCTAAAGTACAAAAAATAATTTTAATAAATAAATGTAAAAGAAATACTCAGACTGATCAAGCCTCAATTTTTCACATCATCTGCTGTACTTTGTCCTTGACGCACGTCCACCAGCTTCCAAAGGAAAGCAGTTTTTCTCCTCCAGCGACTCCGAGGATGATGAGGACAACAAGAAAAAGTTCAAAATCAAGATCAAGCCGCTGGTGTCGGACAGCGCCAAGTGTGTCCCTCCATCTATGGACGAGCTAAAGGCCTCAGTGGGAGGCTTGGCACTCTCACCATCTCTGGTGAGCGCTGCTGATCCGCAGCCTTGTTCTACTTCACTGTACTGAAGGGCACAAATCACTTGTAAGCTAACTGCTGAATTCCCTCTGTCTCTGTCTTACACCCTCTCTGTTTGTCTTTCCCTCTCACTTATGTGCCGTCATCTCGTAGAAGAGAAGTCCGGTAAGCCTGGAGTTCATTTTTCACATCTGCCTCATCACAGTTGCATGGCATGAAAACCACTTGGAAATCACTTCCTGTGCTAGTTCACTTAATAAATGGCCTTTAGGGCTTCACCTTTTTTTTCTTTCTGCATGAGTTTCTGTCTCACCCTTAGTGTCGCTGTCCCTTCTAGACCTTAAAAGACCTCACTTCTTTTTGTTGACTTTTTCTTTTGTTAAGCTACAGCTTTACTTGAACCTGTCTGGCAAAGCGCCTGTGTTACATAATGCGCGGTGAACATAGCACACTCACAAAGCTGCACACCTATTGGTTTGGCCTCAGTGGAGTTTACACACTGACCTGCTACATCCAGTGTGCAGCTCTGTGCGTGGTGGTGGGAGGTGATGCTGGCATTGTCCTCATAAGCTCAAGGGTGTTGTGGCTCATGTTGCATTATTATGGCTTTGCGGTGCAAGTAAAGAGGTGCGGTGTGTGCAGTTTTTAGTTGGTGTCCATTTGACTGATTTGTCACTCACTCTCTGACCCAGGTCTGTTCTCTCTTCCTTTTTGCTGGTCTCAGAGACGCAGCCCGGTGAGTTTCTTACACCATCTGCTGGCTGTTTTCAAAGCCGGCAGCCTGATACACAGCTCTCTAATCTCTGCTGCCCGACACATTTTTTTCAAACGGCGGTGCAGAAAGTTAAAGGGATGCACAGCAAATAAGAATAATCGTTCTGTGTTGACTGTGATTCATGATTATGCCTCAAAATATAGATTTTCTAAAAATAGGTAAATCCTTTCGAAGAAATGATTTGACTTAGGAAATCATGCAAGGGGCTCTGTGTAACGTCTGTGTTGCTCTGGAAGTCGTTGGTTTGTTTATGTTAGCGAGCTCCATTTCTAAACTAACGTTAGCTACTGTTGCTCTCTGTTAGCGGAGCAGAAAGAGGCACTGAGACAAGGCACTTGAGAACGTGCATGAAGTCACATTCTTTGAACCGTCGCAGAAAATCCGATCTGAGTCCTTCACAAAGAAATCCACAATCCAGCAGCATTAAACTTCTTAAACAAATCGTCCACAGGCTCATGACGGCAACAGAGATAGACGGGGGAAGTGTCATTTTTCACGACACGTTACAATCCACTCACACTGAAACCTGTCGACCGCTAAAAACTTGTTACATAGAGCCCCTTTGAAGAAGTTAAGATTTTCATGAATTTCCACTTCATCTGACTGCTGTGTAACTTTCACAAAATATTGTCCGTATACTCATTTTGTTTTTTGTTTTGTCTGGATTCTGTCTTTTACAGGGGCAGATAAAAAGGAATTTGTCCTGTAAGTACACATACTTTTGAAACAGACGTTTTACGCGTGACCTCTATTCCTGCACACATGCTCTCAGTGACAATGCTACCACGCTGATGGTTAGCAAGTGAAATGTTTACCATGCTCACCCTCTTAGTTCAGTGTGTTAGCATTTTTTAATTAGTGCTAAAGCACAGTTGAGGCTGTTGGGAATGTCGCTAATTCCATAGATATTTCATAAAACAAAGTCTTGGATAAGCTTAAATTCTGACTTGATGTTAGCCCTTGATGAAGAATAAAGCGATCACCAAAGTGATCACCAGTAGTTGGTTAGATATTTAAGTCTGGAACAAGGTTTTGGAACCAAATGTTGAGGGGTTTTTTTGTTTGTTTGTTTCTCACAGGTGAAGAAATTGCTAGACCCAGACGCTCCACCCCTACGCCGACCCCTGCCCCTGACACGCCAAGGTCTGTCATTCCTTCAGCAATAATACCTTCCACCTTCGCTCTTGCACCTTTTTGGTAGCTTCTGGATGAAAATTGTTGCGGCAGGGAAGATTTGATTGTAGTGTTTCTCCTCTTGCAGTGACAGGCTCATGCAGAACGTTCCTGCCTTTTTTGGGCTGCCTTCAGAGACCAAATATGCCAGATACGACGGTCTGTCCCCCATTGACATGGCATCACATTAATTGATACAAAGTGTCCAACGCAACAGCTGCAGGAGACTGTGTTGACTTTTGTTGTTTCTTTGTCAATCACAGTTGTCCCAGCAGAAGTATGGGACTCGAGACCACGGTCAGATTCACCACTGAGCAGAAGTTTCCCAACAGGAGGTGAGTTCTCCTCACTCTATCATTGTTTTATGTCATGTCTCATCTGTTTTAATTGTCAGAATCGTTGTTCTTGTCTTTGTTGTTGTATTGTGATTTCATTCGCCTCGGTCCTGAATCCTCCCACAGTCATGTAAAGCTCTTTGTAACTTTGTTTTGAAAAAGTGCTGTACAAATGAAGTTTGTCATGATTACTACTATTATCAGCGTATATTTGAAATATTGCTATCTGTAATGGATAACTGGTCTGAACTCTCTTCCTTGCTACAGCTCCTCCTCCGCTTCCTCCAAAAAACATTCCATCGAGAAGTCATTACGGCTATCCTTCGGACTTTGCTGGTAAATTTAGCTTAAAAACAGCAACTTCATATCAAACACACTGTCAAATGAAATCACCGTTTTGATCCAAATATATCCTCAAATTCTCTTACAGGTGATCTACCCAATGGAAGGGCAGCTCGCAGCTCGGCCCCCATCTACCTGAACGTCCTGTCCCCCGCCTCGTACAGGGGCTCCCCCGGCCCCGACCTGGACGACGTGTTCGGCCCCATGGACAGCCCTCGCACCAGTGACGAGATGGTGTCTCCCAGATGGGTTACTTTTATTGAGGACAGACCCCCACCGCCTGATGAACCCGCTCCCCCTCCTCCACCAGACTCTCCTGCCCCAGACACACCCTCTTCCACCCCCTCCACCCCCTGCCTGTCTCCAGGACCGCCGCCGGACGAGCCCCCTCCTTCGCCCCCGCCATTTTCTCCCGGCTCCCCTCCTCCCTTCACGCCACCAGACTCGCCCCCTTCCATTCTGCTTGGACCCCCTCCTCCGGATGAACCGGCCCCTCCCCTGCCTCCCAACTTCTCCCCCTCTAACTCACCTCCTCTATGCCTCGACGACGATGCAATTGATGAGGAGGTGCTGCAGTTTGCAGAGTACTCTTCGTCCCCGGCCCCCATCAGCCCCGTGCCCCCTCTGCCAGCAGAGCGGAGGTCCCCTCGGGTAGGGGTCACATCTCCACTGGTCCTGGGGGGCGTGGGGGGAAAGAGGACTCCAGAGGGAACATACCTGAGAGATGATATCCAGGACATTGTGGGTTCACCCCGAGAGCTGACGCCGAGCTTCAGGGGCACGCCGCCCCCTCTCCCTCCAACCACCTACAGGTCTATCATGTCTTCCCCAGGACCCTACTCAGGCAGCAGTGAGTACTCAGTCTCTTTGTAAATGGTCCATGATACTGCCTTCACTTAAAGTATGATCAGAGCAGTGTACCTAAACTAAAGCTTGGTTCGTTTGAACAGCGATGCTTAAACTCAGGTCCTCTCGTCTCTTTGTGATCTATTTATGTTTTGTGAGGTGCTGAATGTAAACGGAACCAGGCAGAACTGTTAGAGTTAGCTTTCAGTGTTATTCATAGATGTTATTCATATTTTCATGATTTCTGGATAAACACAACAAAGGCAATATTTTAACTGACTGACTCATTTAGTATGTAGGAAGCTTCCCTCTCTGCAGCTGATACAGTGGCAGAATGAATTATATGGCCAACAACATTATATTAATACAGCTACCACAAATACTGATTCCATTAGTGAGGTAACACTTAAGTGGTAGTGTTACAAGAATGCTAACCACTATTATTACAACCTGTAAGAATGGGAAATGTTATCATTTGAATTCCATCATTGGCGTCGGCACAAATTCAGATTTTCACTGGACGGTTATCGTGGCCAAACGATAACGATGTTTTTGCGATATATATATATATAGAAATTTTGAAAGAAAAAAAAGATACTGTCAGTCAAATTACTCTTTATTTAAACTTGGTTTTTTTTGCGTTTTGTCCAATGGAAACCATTCACTTTACGGTGTTGGGAGGTGGAGAGAGAGAGAGAGAGAGAGAGAGAGAGAGAGATGTCTGATGTTCAACATGATGTTGCACAGCAGTAGTAAATCAATGAGTAGGAGCCACACATTAGTTAACAGTTAACTGTTACTGCAGCTTTGTCTTCTTCTGTTTTTTTGCATTTGAATGTGGGTGGCAACCAGTGCTGAGGCGCATTACTGCCACCTACTATGACAAAGCGAGAGCAGAAAGAAGCAATTAAAGATGCGCCAGATTATTTACACGATACAATCATATGTATATTACTAACACGATATCATTATTTCTTATTTTTGATATTAGTTAATACCAATTATCGTCACCCCATTAATGTCAACTGTAAAAAAACGTCATTTTGAAGTAAGGTTACATGACATGATGTAAAATCAAATTGAGATTATTTTGATAGATCTGATTTAGAATTAGTGCAGCTTCTTGTGATTTTATTTTCCTGGTGCTCATAATAAAGGAATGTTGTCTTGTTCACTTCTTCAAGGAGTTCAGCTACAGTGATACCAATGCTAACAAAATGTGTACACTTAGATCAAATACATTTTATCAATAACAGTTTAAGACAGTTCCAATACAGAGTAGGAAACTGAGAGTTTATAGCTACTGCTTATTTGCAACTCCTGCTCTAGTTGGGCTTTTATATGTGCAGCATGGTAAAAATATACATGTTTAGCTGTCAGTATCATAAAACACAATACACTATGGAAATGCAATAGTATAAACACACCATACTACATCAGTGCACATACACCCAAAGTATGTACTTGAGTATAAGTAGCTAAAAATGAGCACAGATGTGTTTGCTTTTAGCCAACCCTTGTTGTAAAAAGGTTTCCATAGATTTTAGATCTGCAGTTGCCGTTCAGCATGCTCCTCCTTACTCTGTTTCTGGCTAATCTTTGGATGTATCCAGAAAGACGCTCAGGGGCTGGACTGTGAACTAATTTTAGTTACCTGGCTGTGGCCTTGTGCGTCCCAAATGTATGGACACGAGCACAAACTATGTAAAACAACTGTGTTCCTTATAGAACGGGCTGCGAAACATGCCACTATGTAAGGTCACCATGTCTGACCCACTAAGACACTAAAGTCTGAAAGACCAAAACTGAACCAAATTTATAGAAAAAGCTGGAAAGATGCCATATTTAAAATAAGCAAACACGTCACTATACCTCATTCAGTCATTTGCTTATTTCACAGTAAATGGGTTTCTTGCTGACATCTGGTGGTATCTTACACACACTGCAGTTCTCAAATTCTTTTTTTGCGATAAAGTTAGAAAAATAGAGGTCACCTACCATACTTTACTTGTACAAGTGGTGATTGACTCGTACAAATGTTATACTGTAAAATATCACATACATACCCCAGCTCTGCAGACTGACACTCAGAGCTCTGCAGAACTTCTAGAAGCGAAAACAAATGTAGCTTTTGGTCACAAGTTTCAGTCTAAAGCCTGTCGGCACGCGGCGTGAGTGGAAATGTTGGAGCTTGATGTTGAATGAAGATCTCTGTCGCTGTGAGCTGAAGGCAGTGCTAACCACAGACACTGGTATGTGCTGCAGGCCCCTCGTCTCCAGCTCGTCCTGCCACGCCTCAGTCTCGAGGCAGCCCGGTTCCTCCACCTCCTCCTCCTCGGCCGTCCTCGAGACCCAAGCTTCCCCCAGGGAAACCCGTCACAGACCTGGTACATGTGAAGTCCTCTAAGTTTTCATCTTTGATGCTTTATTCAGATGTCAAATGAAAGTGATAGCTACGTTTGTACGTCCTTTGATAATAGAGAGCATTTGTCTATAATCAACTGTTGTATACTCTCTCCAGTCTCGGCCCTTCAGCCCGCCAGTTTCGGGCAGCCCCCCACCTCTCGCCCCCCTGGCCCGGGCCGAAAGCTCTTCCTCCATCTCCTCCATCACCCTGCAGAGTGCAGCTTCCACCCCAACGTTAGGAAGGGACCTCAACATGTCCACCACAGGTACTCTGCCACCCTCCACTTCTCACTCCTCCTCAGCGTCACATCTCAGTCTGTGTCCGTGTTGTCTGTCCCTCATCAGCGTGTCCTTGCCTCTCACAGTCTTGTCCCTGTCCATGATTCTCTCCTCCTCATGTCTCTGCTCACTCAGAGGCCTCACAGCCTCTGGTATGGTTTGACCACGGCAGGTTTTATTTAGCTTTTGAAGGTGAGTTGAGCCAGAATGCCGCTGTCATCCCACTAGTGCATGGACTGAAAACAGCTGCCCTTCTTCCACCTGCAGTCCTGCTCCGCGCTCATCCCACGTCCCGCTCACTCACCTAGCATTTCCCGATGCATTGTTGGGTTTTAATTTTGTCCGTTTGCTTTTGTTTGTTTACACCCTGCTGTCTTCTTCACATTTAAGCATATAGGGAACAAACCTAAGACAAAAGATTTAGTCTAAGTCTGGATTGTAAAGGTTTTTCTACATGTGTGTTTTCAACAGGATGCTCCAGAGGACCCAGTCCGCTCACCATGGGACCCCAGGACACTTTGCCGGTTGCAGCTGCCTTCACAGAAACCATAAACGCCTACTTCAAGGGTGCAGACCCCAGCAAGTAAGTCCACGGTTCCCTGTTTTGTACAGTGCAAAGATCAGTCAACATGATGGATTGATGCATTGAAAAAATCCAGAAATAGACACAGAGAATATTTTTGATTTTGTTTTGAGTTGCAAGATGGAGATCCTTTAATAGGCTAATAGAATTATTCTTTCCTGGCAGCTATTAATCGACTTTCAGTTTTGGCGCTAAGGGGAGTCTGTGAGTTCATGTTTTTGTTCAGCGTGATCTCTCCTCTCCCTCTGTGACAGATGTGTTGTGAAGATCACAGGGGAGATGGTGCTGTCCTTCCCTGCGGGCATAACCAGGCATTTTTCCAGCCACCCGACTCAACCCGTCCTCACCTTTAGCATCAGCAACTACAGCCGACTGGAGCAGGTCCTTCCCAATCCACAGCTGCTGTGCTGGTAAGATTACATTACAGGCACAATAACAGACGCAATAATATAGACGCACTTTTTTATTAGAGTACGTACATGAAGTAAGTATGTAAGTTTGTTGGGTAATTCATTTTGAGATTGTCTGAATTAAGGCAGATTTTGGAGATTTCGCTTCCGTGACATTTGTCCTTCAGACTAGAGGGAAAAAAAATCCCCAAAATACATTAAGATGTCTTTTTTTGTTTAGATTCTTCTTCTGGAAATGTGTGCAAATTAGGACATAATTAATAATTGCGAATTTGCATATAAGGAAATATAAGATTGCTGAAAAATTTTAATACAATAATAAATGTCTCAATGTAGGTAATCAAGTGGGAACGTGTAAAGGTGATATCATTTTTTGTTTATCTAATGACCTGTAATTTCTTATTGTTTGTCTAAAAATGCACAGAACTTTACTTTTCATATCTTTAAAGGCCATTTCCTCAGAAGTCTTTTCCTCAACTCTGATCTAAAAACACTAGACACTCTAGACTTTCTAGCTTTATTCCTATCTATATTTTCAGGGGTTTGTTCAGCTATGATTCAAAGCCTGAATTTTAGAACATTTTATTCCAAGAAACATTATGAAAATATATTTATCATGGCTGTTTAAATATCCAAATATCCATAATTCCCATTGTAAAAACCTTTTACTCTAATATATCATCAAAAGGCGACAATTTTCAACTGTTTGGTCTTATTTCAAATTAGTGCAGATTTAATTAGGTATGCCTCATTTGCATATTTAAACATCACATTTCAGAAAACTTGTGATACAAAAGTAACCCCCTTTGTGTAATTATTACATTTGGTAAGTTTCATGTTGATGTGCTGAACTCCACCAATGTTCCACATTAAAGGGTAGTTTATGGGTGAAAAAAGTAGTATAAAGCCTTTTGTGGATCCAGAGGAAGCTGCATGTAATCAGAAAAACATCCTCCAGTGATGTTACGCAGTTGCATTGTGGGTAATGTAAGCATTAGGTTTTGAAAAGGAAGACGACGACATATCTGGCTCTGCTGTATCAAATTGGGTTATTTGTTTTTAAACTGTCCATAATGAGTCTAACAGCGTGCGTGACTGCTAGACTGGCAGGGCTGCCTTTCAAAACCCGGTTCCTACATTACCCACAATGCAACTGAGCCACTTGGTGACATGACTTGAGGCAGTTTATCAGGTTATACGCAGCTGGAGCCACAAAAGACTTTATAATACTTTTTCATATATGCAGTAGTATTCCCCAAGCCCATGTCCCCATGTTATAATTAGATTTGATGGAGATACCCTTTAAGTTTATTGTTTTTACCCTATTCACCTGTAGTTTCTTACTTTTAAACCTGCGCTTCTGATCCCTCAGTGAACCCACAACAGACAGTGTCGACACCAAGGAGTTCTGGGTGAACATGCCAAACCTGATGAGCCATCTGAAAAAAGTGGCTGAACAGAAGCCTCAGGCGACATACTACAACGTGGACATGATCAAATATCAGGTATAGAATATCTCTTTGTCTGTGTATCTAATCTATCCATCATCCACATTTCTCATCTCGCTGCCGCGTGTCTCTGTGTCTCAGGTATCAGCTGAAGGGATCCAGTCCACTCCTCTGAATCTGGCGGTGAGTTGGCGAGGTGATGCCACCAACACTGACCTCAGAATAGACTACAAATACAACACAGAGGCTATGGCCGCCCCCGCGCCCCTACATGACATCCTCTTTCTGGTTCCTGTGGATGGAGGCGAGGCCAAACTCCAGGCCATGATCCCCCCTGCCATCTGGTAAGGACACCTCCTCTAGAGGCTCAAGTAGAAGGGCTAGGGCCAACACAAGCACCCCTTCCACCAATATGATGGGATGTTTTGATGCTATGTTATGAATTGGAAAGTAAATCAAGAATTGTATCATCTCATGTCGAAGCAGTGTTTATCATCTATGTACTTTCAGGTATATCTAGTTGCTGGCTCAGTGCTATTGCATCACCAATGCCAGGCGTTCATATTGTTTTTGAGCTCTGTTTTGCACTTAGAACATGTGATGATCAGGTTTCCATCTATTAGCATGGACAGGGACTTATTTATTTCCTATGACTTCCTTTCAAAGAGCACCGTGTCCTCTGTAACGTAGAATTATTTTCTCATAAAGGAATCAAGAGCAGCAGACGATACAATGGAAAATCCCCAGCCTCTCTCACAGATCTGAAAATGGAGGTGGGTGTTTGTCCATACTCTTCTCGTTAAACAGTCTCATTACGTTCTTCTTTTTTGTCAGCAGACTTTAAAGGAACAGTTCACTCAAAAATAAGAACTCAGTCATTAACCACTTCAGTAATGTCTTCAGTCTAAAACTATTCCATGATTACATGGTGACGAAATGGCAAAAAGAACTGCAGTCGTAGTTTTTCATGCTTCTATATGTAAAATAAACTACAGCAGACACCAACCACATGACCTCATTTGAGCAGCTATGAACGTCTATATCCGCCGCAGAGCCCACAATGGCCAAGGAAACTTGAAAATTATGCAAGTTCATGTAGTTTTATACATTTGTTCTTTGAAAAGGCTGTTTTTCTACCTAAGCACTTGTCTTTGGCTTTTTTATATGCACAAAGTTTTTTTGAATAAGAAAATAAGAAACTTTGATGAGTTTTTGGCCCTTGTTGCTCTCAATCAAGGGTATTCTGAGGTCATAAAATGGCTTTTTTATCTAGGCGCCCAAATATTTCCTTAAAAAAACATTTGAACTTGTGCCATGGAAGACTATATGATGTGGATGCATTGTGTCAAGCTAATAGGGGCAGTTACAGGTCATTTGCAGGCTTATTTTACCATTAACAAATTCAGGTCAGTGACAGAAGCGCTTACAGAGCTGGAATAAAATCACGCTGTAACCTTTCAGAAGAGCCTAAAACCATGCCTGTACTCCAAACGGTTCAACAACAGCTTTGAATTTACTTTAGGCTAGACTGGGATAAACATCTCATATCACTACACAAAGTCACATACTGTAACATGAACACACGCGCACAAAAAAGCCTAAAAGCATCTGTGTCCCACAGGAGTAGGGGCTCTTCTAGGCCGGTTCCAGATGACAGAAGGCCTCTGTAGACCCACCCAGCTGACGGTCCAGTTCACCAGTGAGGGGAGCACTCTGTCAGGGTGTGACATCCAGCTGGTTGGGACTGGCTACCGGCTATCGCTGATCAAGAAGAGATTTGCTGCAGGTGAGTTTGAGGATCAGAAGTGTGTGTGACACTCATTGAAAATGACTCGTTGGTTTAAGTCATCAGAATGCTTGCACACACTCGGGGCTCTCTGACGTGTTTCATTTTGCTTCACAGGGAAATACTTGGCGGATAATTAGTGGACCTGTTTGTGAACGGAACCAAAAGAATCAATGGCTTTCTGACTGTGAAGACTATGGATCCATCCCATGTTTAGTGCATTTGAAACTGTATCTTTAGCAACCATTAGAAATAATGGTTGGGATTTAACGGAATAACAGAACAAAACACACACACACACACACACACACACACAGACGCACACACACAGATGATATTTGACTTCATAACATCATAATCAGTAGACTGACTGCTGCTGAGTTTATGCAAGTACAAATCATTAGTTTTGTGCACTTGAAACACTTATGGGCTTACATGGAGTAAAATATAGGAAACCCCTGATTCTTTGTTCTTGTTAACATAATTGTGGATTCATACAGTGATCCAGCCTTATTCATTGCCATTTCTTTCGTCTAACTGGTTGTCATTGCAAATGCACTGTAAAAGATAATGTGAATAGATGATATAATATTAAAACAATCTTAAACAAGGTGGAAAAGAATAGAAAATGTAAAAAAAGAAAACTATATAAAAAAAAAAAACAAGTGTAGTATAGGGTTGCTTTGCAGTTATATTACAATAAGTTATAGGTTACATGGTAATATGTGATTTACACTGCCACCTCAAATCAGACTTTTTTCCCACCATGTGTGACTGGTCTCTATCGTGGTCTAAGCAGAATTGATGTTTCTGTGCAGCCTTTCCGAAATGTCACAGCCCTTTCTGTCAGTGATGAAAGGTGACTGGTCAGCTCGCAGCTCAAAATGACCCGCAGCGCTGGACTAACATCAGCACTTAACATGAAGGTGCTTTTTATATGGAATTAGCCTCAGTCCAGATTGCATGACGGGCAGTTTGTTGAGCACAGCAAAAGTTTGTTTGCAAGCACATACTTTTGATTTTGACTTTTGATTTAAGTGGATATAATTAAGATTTTTATATTAAGAATGAATCGCATCATTACTTTGACATAAGCGAGGTTGCTCATAGTGAGAAAGCTACAGAGAATTATCCAAAGTAATAATGTTGTTTCGCTCATTGTTAGATATTAGATAGTAGATCAAGGTTAGCAATTAGCTGGTGACCATTGTGGAACATTTAGCTGCTGATGTATCCGTCAGGAGCTGGAGTGTGAATACTGGATTTAAATCCGTCGGGTGGCCAGACACACAGCTCCAGATGAATTGCAATGTAACCGCACATCTGCTGGATGTGCTTATCCGTGTCAATTTGCAACTTTTTGCTAACAAGTTCACCAAATCAACTTAAAAGATGGAAAAAAATGTCAGTGTTGTGCTCAAAGCTGGTGTCCACTGCCCCCAAGTGGCCAGAGGAAATCACTGTTAAAGGAGCTACATTACTGATGAAAATGCCTTGGCTGTGTCGCTGGCAATAATCAAGTTAGTCTAAAAGCATAGTTAGCTACTGTGTATTTGGCAGACATTAGCTACCTACCTACCAAGACAGCTAGTTTGCAAGCTAATTAAGCGCAGACTAGCCCGCATACCATTTTACTACTACCTATGGGTTCATTTTGGTGCGTTAATTTGGATGATAGCAATCGCGAACACATTCATTAAGCGCAGAATAATGGTTTGTTTCTTCGGAGTGCTAGCAGTTTCTTTACAAAATACATCATTTACAATATGTGCTTGCAGATATCTTTTGTGCTCCAAATGCCCCACACTGTGATCAGAGCTGAAGTACACACAGTATGTGTAATACTATATTTTTACATGTTGCAGCCTTTAACATAACTTTGGTGGCATTTTGCCGTAAACGGGTCTTGTGAACAGAGAGCTGAAACTGTCACTAAATCAGTCACAGCAGTTTGACGCGCTGCAGAACAAAATCATTACCACTTTGGGCACGTGCAATGCTGAGATGCATCAAATTTCCCACAACACAGGACTCCTGAGGTTTTCGCGGTGGTGTGTGAATGGTCAACTTTTGTAACAATGGGGCGATATTTGTGAGACTAACAGAAGCTGCTGCTTTCGTGTGGTTTAATTTATTCTGTTTATTATTACGGAAATTATGTTTGAAAGGGCCTTAAGATGTAAGATGCGTACAGAGCCAGATGTGAGTGCCATATGGTGGTGAAGTGGAGCTTTAAGTTTCAGGGGAAATGTTAGAGGGGACCTGAGCTGACGATTGTAGGAGTTGCCTTTGATGCTGCTGAAAACCGTGGCCAATTCCTTTGACCATGATGTTTGATAAGAGTATTATGAGGGACGTCGCAGAGTAACGGAGGAGACAGCACTATTCCCCGTGTCCTGTTTTATTTTTCTTCCTTTTCCACCGTGTTGAATAAATGTTTTATCATTTTCTAATAGCAATATTTAAAAACTTAAGTGTAAAAAGTGTACATAAAAAAAAAGCTATGTTTCAAATATTTCTCTGGGCATATGGACGTGTCTGTGATTGTCTCTTGGTTTATTGATGTCAGCACTCATAATGCATTAGGTTCTATATGTAACGACACCACCACTCGTCATCTATCGTTTTACATGTGGGTTTCTTGTGCAAAAAAAAAAAAGTGTTACTGTTGATGAATAACTCCAAACGGTGCCGCATGAAATCTGCATTTGTCCATCACAGGTCTTTTCAACGCAATACCGGTTATCCATTTCGATAAGGTCTTGATTTGTGTGTTACTGCATTGTTGTGCTATGAGAGGAGACTTTCTGCCTTCACCTAAACCTCCAATCTCTGTTTTGCTGTTGTTGCACCTTCGGAAAAAAAACCCATTGTCATTAAATTTGGCATGTATTCATCGATATTCCCATTCCATGCATCTGATATAGGTGTTTGACATTCTCCTGTGTTTGACTTGCACACAAAAACACACCTTAAACTTCATTCATGAAACGATTCATGGCTCCATGTCACCTGTACACATGCAGATACGTGTTTGAACGTCACATTTTATAGAATGTTTTAATGTGTTGACTCACAGTTTGGGCCTGGGTGTAACATTTCATTTAGCTCTTGGAAAAAGAAAAAAACAACAACATGTGTTTAGTTTTTTCAGTTAATTAAAATTAACAGCTCACAGTGTTTCTGTTAATATTGCTTATGATTTTCTTTGCCTTATTTCTGAGCAAGCGCTAAGTCCTCCGGTATCGGAGGGTTTCTGTAAGTTTATTTTTTCTACAACTCTTGGGCTGTATTCCTTTCACTGCATTAGACACAGAATATGCAAACATTTCATGTAAATTTCCCATCCAAAGATTTTAAAGTAAATATATGAAAAAATCAATATAATGTAATACCTGTTTTACTTGGTAATAAAGAAGAGGAAATATGAGACATTTATCCCCTTTTCATTTGTTCAAATAAAGGTGTAAAGGTGTACTTTTGGGCATTGACCATGCTGTAGAAACACTTCCCTGTTATCTTAAAAAGCTGTTTAATGTTCGTTGTTTACCTTGAAAATAGTTAAGACAATATGACTAAAAGTCCTAAAGAAATAAGGAGAAAAAAGGAAATGTAAGCAACTACAATTCCATGACAAGTGGGCATGCTGATGAAGATCACGTAGTGTAATCAAAGTCATTGAAAGCTTCAGAGCAGCTATTAAATCTACCTTATGGGGGAGTCTACCAGCTGCTGTTGACGTTCTGAACTAAGGTCCACCATGTCGCTTTTCCAGGAGCTTTCAACCACGTCACACAGCCTTCATCAGCAGATAGAGTCATGAATGATGTACCATTGGAACTAAATGTAATGAGTGATAAGCTAAATTGTCGGTGGACCTTGGGTTAAAATGGATGAACCAGCACAATATTAGGTTATAATATTGTTAATGGGCAGCTGATGAATACTTTCCTCATAATAGGCCCAGAGCTAACTCAGTGTTGTAGCCAGACATAGGCCTTTAACCAGTGATGGACTATACCATACGTACATACACTGAAGTACTGTTTTTAAGAACAATTCAAGGTTTTTTTTTTAACCTTACTTCACTTACTTCTATTCCACTCTTTCTCAGAGGCAAATATTGTAGTTTTTACTCCACTATGCTTTGTCTGACAGCTTTAATTAACTGTTTTTCACACACTTCCTGTCTGGCTGAGACCATCCATTTCCAAATGTGTTGATTTTGAATGTCAGCGATGAACTGAAAGATGAAGGGTTCCCTCGGGGGTTGAGATCATTCTCCTATCGCTTAAATTAAATGAACTGGGCTGTTTCAAAACCCTACTTGGAGTAGCTGGAAAGTGCATCATCACAAACAGCCCATCTGAAAATGGTCTGTTTTTGAGCTTGGGAGAAGTTGATTTCTTTTGAATCATCATTGCTACAACCATATTCTGATCTTATAGAATGTGATGAGAACATGATCGCTTTAGACTAAACTGCTTATACAAACATATATCATAGTAAGAGCGGACAAGAAACATTTGCAGCAGAATTAGTCCAACATAAACTTTTCATACTTAAATACATTTTGATTATGACACTTGCATACCTTTAGGGTTTTGACTGCAGGACTTTTTTTCATGGAGTATTTTCACAGTGAGACATTAGAACATTCTGAATACTTCTTCCACCACTACCTTCAGTCTATATTATGCCATCACGTAAAGCAGTGTAACATTACATAACAGCCGGAAGCGTTCGTGCATGTAAGCCCCGCCCACTGAGTGATGGTTCACGGTTGCCATGACGACACCAAGCTCCTCGGCTCTACCTCGTCGTGCTCGGTCCTGAAATCGGTAAAAACATGTTAAACTTACCTCAGTAATATTTCTGTATGACCCATTTGGCACGATGTGATATGTTAAACTATAATTCTACCAAAAGTTCACAAAAAAAATAATCACGGGTATACAAACGAGCCAACTACAAAATAGCCAACTAAGCTCATATTCGGAAAAGCTAGCGTGGCAGTATTCTAGTAGCAATATCCTGAAGTACTGGAGTTAGCAACTGTATACTAACTGTACGTGTTTAACTAGATACTAACGTAATTAAGCTAATGTCTAATGTATATTTAGGTTGTCATTGTGTAAAGAGAAGCTTAAAGAGCGGGAGGCTGTCATGTCTGATCACCTCAGAGACAAACCCCAGAAAAGAGAGAAGAGGACAGGCAAGGCGCCCTCAGAGGCAAGCCATGGAGTCAGAGCCAAAGACCCAACTGGCAGGACCAAGGAGTCAGTAAACTATACAAACCTTTTATTATCTTTGGTAATCATATCTAACTGGTATGAAGTTATGATCGATATCCAGAAAGAATTTCCAGTACAGTATGCTTGTTTTCAGTCAGCCGCAATGTGCCCATAACATGGCTCACTTCAATCTTATCGTGTCTTTCAGCTCCATAAGTACTGTGTCGTGCCTAGATGACCCGGGACATAATGATGACAACGCACGGATGCCCATAACAAAGGAGAACACCTACCAGCTGGGTGAGATAACATTCACCTGTATGATAAACACGCTGCACAGCAACAGCATCACCATCCACGGATGTGATATGATGGTATAATACAACAGTGATTTAGATTCTCTGTAAGATTTTGTTCATCAATATATTTTGGAAGTGACTCAAATGTGTATATTTCGATTTGTGTTACATCCATACTCACTTATAGTCTTACAACCTTCCACAGAAGCACTGATTTAGTTTTTTAGGTGAAAGTTTAGCCTAGATATTGTTTTTCCGTGCTTTTTTCCCTCCACCATCTTGAATTTATGATGCCATACCTCAAAATGACATAATAAGATTATAAACCACTGGAATTATGAACAGGGTTTTGGGGCTCTGACAGTTGGTAGTTGGGACATGTTAATTGATTAATATTGGCGTCCAGATATCTGTCTATTGTGTTGGACCGAATGCATGAAACACCAATCGATTGAGAAAAGAGGTAAAAGAGGTGTTTTCCACGTTTGTTTTGGGGGTTTTTTGGACCAAAGGACCCAGCAAACGCTTCCCTGTTCCTGCGGTCACCGACATACTGAAGGATGTTCTTACCAGTTACCTCCAAGATGAGAAATACGAAGCAGAGTGGTCTCAAAAAATGACGAAAACAATATGTGAGGTAAATAAATCTGAAAAGGCTCATTCATACAAAACTTTTTGAATACCTTCAGATTTTTTGTCACATTGCTTTTATTCTCTTGATAGGTGATACGAGCCCGTGTGAAAGACCTCATGATTCACCGATATAAGTTCGTCGTCCTGGTCAGCATTGGCCAGCTCACCGGGCAGAGCATGCAGATCAGCAGCCGCTGTCTGTGGGATGCATCTAACGACACCCTCGCCTCCTACTCCTTCAAGAACAGCTCTCTGTTTGGTGTGGGATCTGTCTATGCTGTTTACTATGAGTGAATCACGTAGGCATTGAATCGGCTCTGATAAGAACACAAGACTATATTTAGTCATGCATTTGTCATTGTTAGGAAAAGATAGTGTTCTTTATCAATTTTGTGATGATAAAACAAGGATTTGTAATCAAAATTCGTGGTGTATTTTTTAATTTTTTTTTTACATGGAAAATGCAATCACACGCTCTTCACAATGTTCTGAAGATTATATTTTAAACAAATGAATGACAGATGATGGTGCCCTTTGGATGTTCCCCTCTAGCAGAGCATGGAGAGGTCACTCCTTCGACAGCCTTGTTCACAGCACGCTGATATTAGTGCCTCGTCCTGATCTCGCCAGTGACGGTCCATCGCTGGCACACCCGTCATCTTCAGTTTTGGCTCTCTGCTACCTGCCAAGAGATATCAGCCTTTGTTTACCAAAGGTCAAGGCTGCTTTTCTTTGATTTTTGACGTTGTGAAAGTAACCCAAAAGGTGATTTCAAGTGGCTGTGTACTCACCGCCTTGCATAATCTCCTCTTCTCCCATCAGCCTTCTCCACCTGGACCCTCCGCAGGTGAACACCACTGCTCGCATTAATGCCCGGCCACAGAGCCTAATTTTATTTGTGTTTTCCTGTGTCTGAACATGTGCCACACACAACATGCACAGCACCAGCGCGAGCAGCAGTAGGGACCTCATGTTGTTCATTCGTAGTGAACATCCGCCTTGATCGACCCCTTTTATGCAGAGCCTCCAGTGATGCAGTCACACACTTTCCAAAGTCTTCCTCAGTTGATCCCTGTGTAAATGGTGTTTATCATCTTTGGTAATCATCATGTGCTTTTAACAACGGATGTCAATCCGGCCATTCGGGATATGTGTGGGAATCTAGGCCATTGTTATGATCACTGATTGACTACATTTTCGTAAATGTTAAAGAGAAAGAATTGCTTTTTTATGTCTAAACTGCAGGGTTTTTATTGCCATGGATTTAGCAAAGTGTCACTTAATGGATTGCTTGAGATATCCGTCCTGCAACAAACTGAGGTGATGGCTCTCTACATAGCAACATAGTAGAGTGCGTGCCCACTATCACAAACATAAATCAGTGATTCCAAGAAGAGTCGGTTGCATTAACCAGTACACAACTGTCATGGAATAGAGGTAAGCTGGAAATAGTCGTTACCAGCCGGGTGTGAGAGAGCAAAATCAATAAATCATCAAAAACAGTTTTGTATTGGTTTATCTTTTGCCAAGAAGAGAGCACGCTGCTGTACAAAACTCAAGCTAACGACCGCTTTAATGGAAATGCTATTTTGAACTGGTGACAGGTATTTTTGCCGTCTTTACAGCTGTAACACAGTTAAATGAGCTTGTTCTTTGTTGGATCCAGTGGATGAAAATATGTTACTTATGTCACATGGTAGTGAATTACGTACATACTTGTCTTACATGTTTGATAATCATCCCAATACTCGAGGATCAGTAATACATCCTGGAATGAACCTGTTCAGCGCAGCTAAAGCACTATTGTGTCATTGTGCGTCTTTTGGTGTCCATAGATGTCAATCTTTTTCACTGATTTTTCTTCGACTGAATTTTTATAGAATAGAATAGAATATCCCTTTATTGTCACTGTAGACATGTACACTGAAATCGTCAATGGCTTTCTCTTCGGTTCAGTAGAAACAAATAGTGCAAAGTAAGAAGAGGAAGGTATACCAAATAAAATATATAGTAGAAATATATGCATATATATACATTAAAAAAGGAAACAATAAAAATATAAGAGGTAGCAGCTTATGTATGCAGTCCAATTGGAAAGTTTAATTATATGCTAGATGGTTCAATTGTTGGTCAATGTTGGCTCCTCTAACTGTATGTGTTCCCTTAATCTGGAAATAAAGCAGCGTTCAGTTATGCTGCATTACAGCCTGGAAGTTATAGTATGTACAACAGAACTTTGAAATTGAATGGTAAATATTAAGTACGACATAGTGTTGGGATCCCATATTGTTATGAACTCGATATCTAAGTTTTTGAATTAGATCTATTTAGAATTTGTCTCGCAGCTTCTCCAGTTACTGGTTGATGGATCAATATCATGTATGCTGATGATGAGAAAATAAAACCAAAAGCCTGAAACATCAAATATGCCTCTTTATCTTTTTAGACTATATTTTTATATTGTATATTCTAAATTGTCATTAGTACGATTTCCATTCATGCTGCATTCAGACAACTAAAACCAAAGAGTCAAAAACAATTCATAGATACCAATCTCATACTAAGTCTTATTTTAGAGCTGACAAATACATTGAATTTAATTGGTTTAGATGTACTTAAAATTCTGAAAAACAGTGCATTACAGCTTTTTAACAGTGCTTATATTGTTTTAATCTATATGTAATGTGATGTATAAGTTCGATCGGTGTATGATATTACATAACACTCAGCGACGTCCAAGCTGTGGAGGCATTATGAGCTTGGTACTGCAGGTGGGCGGGGCTCTACATCCGGGGACTTGCGCTGACCCCTGACGTGACCCTGTAGGATTGCAAACATGGCGGAGGTAAGAAAGTGAAATAAATATTAGGAAAAAACAATTTCATACCGCAAGATACTTAGTTTAGTCGAATGTGCGCATCGTTCGTGTGTTAACGCTTTGATACACGAAATTAACAATCCGCTGTTTGCGGTGCTGGATAATAGCCATTTCTTAACACAAACATGTTTAGTAAACTTCGGATTTAGCTAACGCTAGCTGCGCTAGCACTGACGGAAGGTAGCTTCGGCGTTAGCGATGTTACTTGGCGGTTTTGTTTAAGAATACTTAACTATCCATATTCACGTTTTTAAACAGACACGGAGCGGCGGTGTCGTGGTCAGGGATATTCAGCGTGTTGTTTGAGCTTTATTTGCAGGTGGTTGATAACAAGCTTAACTTGGACGCATTAGCTAAATATATAAAGGAGAATTAGCTTGTAATGTGTGATGCAAGTTAGCCAGTTGAGTGAGTTAAACCAGTGAGCACTCGCTTGTTGTAGCTAACTGTGGTTGAACGCGGTCGGTAAACACCACTGTGCCTATGCTATTCACAGTCTTGGGATGCAGCCTACATTTTCCACACAGGAAGTGGTGACAATCTTCTTTGTTTCTTTTCATATTAAACTGCAGTCAGTTTGTCGGGCACAGGGTCGGGCGCGCTTTTTCTTAACTCCTTTTAATGTTCTGCTGCCAGAGCCACTGTAAAATGTCAAGTTGTATTCAGCGGCGGATCGTTTCGAAATGTGTATTCAATGAGATATTTACCTCCTAAGCTGTTGTTTAACTTTATTTATGTCCCTCTTTTCCGTTTTCCAGCCCTCCCTCGGGAATTCGAGCCCAGGTACACAAAGTTGGTGCATTTTATTTGTTGTTTGGGTGTGTGTGGCATAAACCTACATTTATGATTTAAAGTGGGTCTTCAATTTGTTTACTTGTGTAAAGAGAAGGAAGCGGCACCAACGAAAGCTAAAACATAGGCTTAAGGAGCACTACTTAGTTTTAGGGAAGACATTTCTAATCGAAAGAGAAAGATCCTCATTGTCAGTTTTTTTTATTTGTATGTCTAAACAAACCAAATAAACAAACTCTTTATTTTCCTGACTGAGTGAACAAGTTGAGCTATATTTGGCTGACCCTTCAAGCGTCAAACAGTGTTCTGGGACCTTATTTTCCTCTGAGAACAGCTTGTTTATTCACTTATGGAAAACAAAGATATTTCTGAGTAATATGACCTCATTAATTTTGTAAATATTACAGTTCTGGGTTGGCATTTCTTCTCCAAAACAACATTAATATCTAATGTTAAAAGACCAGTATGAAATCAGATTATTTTGTAGTCAGCATTGACAACTTAACAACTGTAGACAATAGACATCAATAACAATATAAACATTAAATTGAAATAATGTTTATTTGTGTCAGCTATGTTTGTAAACAGCAGTTAACATGTTTGTCATTATGATTATGTTAAAAACAATGTTTTATAATACTTTTGGAGACAATATTAAGTTGTTTATCATCAACGATTAAGATACGTTATTTTATTCTCTAGTATCATTTAGATGCCTCTCTCTGAAAGGTCATTGTTGTGCATGATTACTTTAAGTTAATATTTTTGCACCGATGTGATGAAGTACTTGATTCGATTTTTCCAGTAGACAAAATAGACTTAAAACATCTGGGTATCTTGTCTGTAAGAGGCTCATTTGAATTTTGATGGAATGTACAATATAGATTAATATAGCAAATACAATGTACAAAAGAATTGCATATTGTTATTAATATAAAAGAACACTTAATCCATATTGACCAGCCCTATACTTGAATATATATGTGTGTGTATATATATATATATATATATATATATATATATATATATATATATATATATATATATATATATATATATATATATATATATATATATATATATATATAACTACATATACAGTATATTGAGCAAAAAGTACTATTTGGACCTTTTTATATATAGGATTTATATAGGATTTGTTCACAATCGTATCATATTTGTTACATTTTCAGGATAAATTGGAAGTATCACTTTCAATTTTGTTTGCTTTTCTAGGAGGTTCAGCTGGTTCCGATGACCATGACTTCGACCCATCAGCAGACATGCTTGTCCATGACTTTGATGATGAACGCACCCTGGAGGAAGAGGAAATGTTGGAGGCATCAGATGAAACCAACGCCAATGAGATTGAAGACCTGGCACGGGTGAGTTTCAGGCTTTGAGCTCTTATTTGCTTTCGTCAGCTCCGTCTGGTAATAAACCTGTGCTCAGTGTTTAATGTACCTTATCAATCAATGTTGGATTATGATGAGGTTCTAGTGATGAGTTTTGAATTCTTGTCTTTGCATTATTAAAGATTTTATTTGAATTGTTCTGTCAGGCATTGAATTTTAAGTTTATTTTACAGTTTGGAAAACGGTGTTTTTCTTTCAACAGGAGGGAGAGATGCCAATTCATGAGCTGCTGAATCTGTATGGTTATGGCGGCGGTTCACCAGCAGATGAGGATGAAGAGGAGGAGGAAGAACCAGAGGAAGAGGAGGATGATGATGAAGAGGATGAGGAAGAGGACCTGGACAATGATGAAAGCAGCAGAAGCACTGGCGAGTCGAAAAGAAACGAGGTGTGTTGGTGTTTTTTGTTTCTCTTGAAGCCATATGGTTTCTATAAACTCAATGAATTCTGTCATCTTGACTGTATTGTGTAATTTCAGCATATGTATGTATGTATGTGTGTTTTTAGGGTGAGGGTGTTAAAATCTCATCAGGACAGGGCGATGAGGCCCAGGCCGCCTCTGAAGGTCGCACACGCTCAGTCCGGTCCCTTGGCACAGCAGAACTTATTCGTCCCCAGAAACTCAAGTACTTTGAAAGTATGTGCCACCTTAACTAATTTTTCTTTGTCTTCTTTGCTCTTATTGAACTAAAGTTTATATGTTGTCCATATTGGAAAACGCTGCAGATTTTCTTGTGAGATTTAGTGTGCATTAATTTTGTCGAAGGTAATAATGATGCGGAGGAGGAGTCAGATGAAGATGAGGACTATGTTCCATCTGAAGACTGGAAAAAGGTATGTGAGACCTTCATTTGTCAGTTTCAGACACTGTGCTGTCAGATTACAGCAGGATTTGTACTTCAAAAACATTTACAACAAACAAAAAGATCAGATGAGTTACATACAGATTATCTCATATTTCTGTCACAATTTGTAGCATGTGCAGCATCAGTTTATGGTGTGACGTCTTGTTAAGGAAGCTATCAGAAATCTTTCCAATGCAAGAATATATTCACAAAAACCCAAGTATGTGCTTAACATTGTGTTAATCACAGTTGACATTGGACTCATGTCAGTTTGTATGGTGAAAGGAGGTTCTGTATTTGTAACAAATCTATAAAGTAATTATCAGCCAGTCTAAACTGTTTGTTCATTTCCAACAGGAAATCATGGTGGGTTCCATGTATCAGGCAGAGACCCCTGTTGGCTTGTGTAAATATAAAGACAATGAAAAAGGTAAGCTGGCTGTTTGTTGACTTACTGCATCTTTAAACTTTAAGGGCCCAGACACACCAAACGGACATCAAAGAACTATCAGACGAATCTCGACTGGTGCATCACTTCATGTCGCCTGTGTCTCAGCCCAAAAGCTGCACTTGAACACAAGCTTGTACATTCTGCCCCTCGAATGAGATGAAATACCTGCCCATTCTTCTCAATCAATCAATCAACTTTATTTATAAAGCACTTTTCATACATGAGTATGTAGCACAAAGTGCTTTACACAGGAAACATAAAACAATAATAAAGAAAGCCCCTCCCTCCCACCCTACGTACTATATACATGCACACATACGTACACACACATACACACACACACACACACACACACTCTTACTACAGGAAATAAGGAGACATGGCAAGGCACTGAGGATTGAGGAAACGCCACCTTTGGGGCCGTCCACACTGAGAGGAGTCACAGGCTGTGCCACGGGGGGCACCAGTGCCCAGGCCCCCCGACCCTGACAGACAACGACTGGCTGGGCCAAAGGGACCCAGGGACAGCACCCCCCAGCAGCATCCCAGACACAGCTCCCAGTGTGGAGGACCCCCCTTCTGGGTTGCATTAGTCTGTATTCATCATACAAGAAGGCAAACCAGAAGACTCCAGCCCCCCAACCCCTATTGCTGCTCACATGCATGTAGCTGCCTACCTCAAAGGCAAATCAGAGTGATTTCTTGCAACTGTCTCTGCCATCAATTCAATTCTACACACCCAAATAGTGCCAATGGTGCAGGACTAACTTCAAAAACTACACATATCCTCAATGTCGACCGACCATTAGCATGGTGTGTCATGGCCCTGACACTGTGAGAGCTTTGAGTGTACAGAATAACTGAAGCTGATACAGTGTACAGTTGGTTGATGTTGTCTTCTATGAATTTGTCCTGCAGTTTATGAAAATGATGACCAGTTATTGTGGAACCCAGAGTGTCTTCCTGAAGGCAAAGTGGTGGAGTTCTTGACGGAGGCATCAAGGCGGACGGGAGAGGAGAAAGGAGTTGATGCAATCCCAGAGGGATCCCATATAAAAGACAATGAACAGGTGACAGCAATATGTCCACAGCTTTTACTGAAGGATAAGACTGGCCGAAGTTTACAATTATCTTATTGAAGACAAAACCCATGAAAAGACCAAAACCAGTCACAGATGAATCCATTGTCTGACATGTCCTGTTTCTTTACATTATATTGTTGTCCAAAACTGTTAACAGTTAGCCACACTGTTGCACAAATGTAATTTGTTTTTCTCCAATTACGTATCAATCCATGGCTGAATGCACTGTTTATTTTCAGAATGGGCGATGTCTGCCACATTCATGACGGTATGTTGCCGTCAGGCTGGAGTGGCTCATGAGCACACCACTCCACTGCTGTTTCCAACTCTGGCTCTGATGGCAAACTCCAATGGTCTCACCAGCAGAGAAAACTTGCTCCCCTTAGTAGCGAGAGGAGTCGGATAAACATTAGTACCATGAGCAGCAACAAACTTCTTCTCATTTTCTTAACAAGTCACAAAAGTGATTAACTCCTTCCATACAGTATTTTTTTGCATTCTCTGGTGGGAAGCATTTTCAATCACACAGCTATAACGTTACACGGCTCAGAAGTCAGAGTGTGTCAGCCATCAGTGATGGATGTTTGCATCATCTACTGGCCCAACCCTAGTTTGTTTAATGTTAGTTAAAGACTACACTACCTAACTGGTCAAGTACTGAGCCCTTTTTAGATTATTTTTTTTTTTTGCCATTTGGAAGGTTTACATCTAGAGTAGAAAGAATTGGACTTTGGACTGAATGCCACAAGCCAGCTAAGGAAGTCATACAGTGTTGAGCCCAATACATTGGTCTTTCCATGGGCTTGTTGACAGTAAGAGAGATGTTGAATAACGCCAGCATTGCTTTAAATGTGTTGCGTTGCGATCATGCTGTAGTAACATGTTTATAGCTTTTCACATGGGGGATATAAACGTATTTGTTCACTCTTTTCCTTGTAGGCGTTGTATGAGCTCGTGAAATGTGACTTTGACACAGAGGAAGCTTTAAGAAGACTTAGGTTTAATGTAAAAGCAGCCAGAGGTAAGCAGTCAAATCAAGTCATTCATATATTTACCTTCAGTTTTCTCTGATGTAAATGTTTGGTGTTATATGGACTTCTGCACTTGAATCATCTGAGCTTTTTTCTTTAGATTGTCTTGCTGATGCCAGATTAACACTTGTTCTCTCTGTGACAGAGGAGCTATCTGTCTGGACTGAAGAGGAATGTAGAAATTTTGAACAAGGACTAAAAGCATATGGGAAAGACTTTCATTTAATACAGGCCAACAAGGTAAGAGAAGTGTTTTGAAGCCACATTAATTCATATTTGATGCATTTTGAGACAAATCAAATTTCTGAGTTCATACACAGCTAAATTGTCTGTAGATCACATGACCTTTGTCAGGGTCCAAAGAAACAATTTGATTTGTCTCTTTTTTTTGAAATTGTGCTGAATCAATCTCTTCAGACGATGGTAATAATGGTTATTTCATGTCTGCTGAATTAAATCTTTCAGGTGAGAACTAGGTCTGTAGGAGAATGTGTGGCCTTTTATTACATGTGGAAGAAGTCTGAGCGTTATGATTTCTTTGCACAGCAAACCAGACTTGGGAAAAGGAAATACAACCTTCACCCTGGTGTCACGTAAGTTTAAAAAAAAAAATCAGAGCTAAATACAGTTTTGAAATCGTTTCTAATGTAGACATTGTTGTTATAAATGGAGGAAATTGTATTCCTGTGTCAGGTTTATGTGTTTGGTTATGTTTGTTATTTCTAATGTTCCAAAAGGCTTTTCATGATTCATAATCACAATGCAGACAATTCTGATATAAACAGATTCTCAATTAGTTTTTTGTGAAAATGAATTGACCACAGGTGGGTCCTTTTTGCAGACACACATTATACATTAAGCTTTGCTAAAAACACAGTTTTCCTCAGAGTAGAAACTAACAACTACACAGGGCAGAATGTGAGTTAATTCATACATTAAGTCTATGATGGAGATGTGAAAGCAGATAAAATGGTGTCAGGCTGCCTTCATCTTTTCAGGTCTTGCTTGGTCACAGACAAAACAGCATAGTGAAAACAAGGTTAATAGGCAACCAATTAAGACACTGATGGTGTGATTTTTCCACAACCATTACATTGTGTGAACAACATCCACTTCAGATTAACACGTTAAGGCAAAATAATTGTCCATTGCTTGTTGGAATTAGTGAAATCTGGGGTGAGTTTGGTTTTTTAGACAACAAAAGGAGATAATAGATCTTCATGGCATGTCATTGGATTTTACAATTAGATTTACATTCAGAAAACATGAGTTTAGTCAATAAGGGATTACTTTGGAGTGCAAGCCATAAACTGTATTGTAGAATGGGTTTTATCTTCCTTGTACTTGAGTTTACTGCTGAAGTCTGCCCTACAAAGAATCTAAAATAATGTGCTCCTGTGAAGGTATTCCATGTGGATTTAGGCCTTACTCAACAGATGTCAGATTGTGATAAATTAGTCAAAATGTAATTAATTTAGTGTCTGACTATAGTTTACGTGTACAGTACATCAGTAATGTACTGCCAGGCTTGAACAGTAAAGAAAGTACCTTGTGTTGATCAATAGGATGTAACAGCAGGAAGCCAGAATACAATCTAAGATGAAGGTATTAAGACTGAGTCTAACCTGGTCTGTGAGGATAAATTTGTGGTTTTATTAGCTCTAGAGCGGCAATGTTGGTAAGAAAATCAGTTGCAAACTTTTTTCAAGCAAAAATGTCATGTATTTTCTGGTTGCAGCTTCTTAAATGTAAGTTTGCTGCTTTTCTTTGTCATTGATGATAGTAAACAAAGGGTTGTTCCTTTGTTGGCTTGACAACAGAAGAAATTTGAGGACACCTCTAGGCTTTTAAAAATTGTTACCAGCATTTTTCACAATTTCTTGACATTTACAGACTAAACATGGATCGATTGATGGTGGAAATAATCATCAGTGTAGTCGATAAAGAAAGCCCTAATTAGTTCAAGCCTACTTAAACTGGTTCAAGGGAAACCATTAAAAAAAATATGAGAATTCAGTTTTAACATAGCTGGTGATACCAACTCAGCAACCAAAGCACCTCATGTTTCCATAGCAAACATTTGTGACCCACCTGCAGTCACTGTTAGGGAACAAAGACAGACAAGATTACATACACACACTAGTATATTGTGAGTATTTTATACTCGATCAGGAGTCAAGGCTGTGTCTAACGTGTGTGTGTGTGCTGCTGTTTGTCATCAGAGACTACATGGACAGATTACTAGATGAGACGGAGAGCGCGACGTCCAGCCGGGCGGCGTCGCCTCCTCCCACCACCTCCAGCAGCAGCGCCAGCCACTCTGAGAGAGAAGACGGCAGCAGTCAGAACGGTAAGCTGATTAATATTAATGATGATTTTCATTTTAAAACCAAACCCAGATCAAAAGTTAAATATATACAAGTTAAAATATTGACAGATAGATGTGCTGTTTTAATTTGGCATCCTCATCATCATGTTACCTGAGTCATTTAAAATGTGTAATGACAGGAAATGAAAATCTCCCAGAGCACCAGATGAGCAAAATGTTCATTTTTAGATACCACTAATTGTATCTAGCTCTCAGTTTGATATTGAGTTTCTGCTTTCACGTTACTACAGTGGGCGTTTAATTTCTGTCTATAAACGTCTTACAGTGGATATGCTGCACTGTCAACAGTTTGAATGCTGGTTAATGCTTAGATAGAAAGTACTTCCCCTGAGCACTGTGGGCGCCACAAATCTAATCACATTCACCTCCACTGTATTTTGATGAAGGCAGAAACCTGATAGAGTAATATCTCAGAACCTGGTCAACTAAATCCAGACAAAACTTCTGCATTTCTACTGTGATTTAATGTTTAAATGGTCTCAAGCCACTCACTTCTCACTGTTCTTTGACAGGTATTGCAGGTCATAATTCAAGCCACCCAGTGGACAGTGCTCAGTTGCCCCCAGCTAATCAAGTCAAACCTGAGTCAGTTCAGTCCAACGGTCCCTCCCATCCCGCAGCCGAAGCTCCTCCTCCAGTTCCAGACAACAACTCCAACGGCTGCAGCCAGCCCAGTGCACCCAGCCACAACAGAAATGGTTCTCTGGAGCCTCTGCTGGACCACAGAGACACAGCAACAGCACATGAAAGGCCGGCCAAGAGATGCAGGACGGAGGCAGAGCCGTTGGGCCAAAGTGAGGTGGAGCCATCCAGAACGCAGGAGAACTGAAGTGATGTTGAATAATAGACGCTGAATTGGGGTGGAAAAAATAGCCCCTACTTGTCCTCTTATCGGCAGAGGTGATGAGGAAGATGAGCCCCTCTTAGCCTGTGAGCACATTGTCTCCCGAGAGCAAAGACTCCCTCTTTGATAAGGTCACTGAAAATCACACCTTGAAGAACACAGCCAACCAAACAGCAGCTGGTCTCCCCGTCCCTCCAACCATCCATGTACTGACTGCCTGCAAAGCTCATCCCAAAGTACCACAGCTCCATCAAGTCCTATGAAACATCTTCTACCCATCGTCTTTATTCCTTTTCTGGAGACCGACTGACAAAATTTTGCCAAGAATTTTCCTTTTTCTATTTGTACTCAAAGAAAAGAAATCACCCATGATATTTTTTTACGCAAGAGATATTTATATTTTTTAACAAAAGAAAACTATGATGGGTAACTGCTGTTCAAGCTATTTGAATGTTTGATGAAACAGGGGACATGTTTTTAAAAATTCTGTGCTTAGGTTGTCAAAAAGAGGCAAAGCAGGCGAACACAAGATGAGCGAGGCTGGTGCTGGCCCTCTTTAGTTGCACTTTGATTGTATGTTTCTCATCTTTATTGATAAGGAGTGGTGTCGAAAACCCAGCAGAAATTACATTGTCACTCCTCCTTCACTTCTGAACCCGCTCCTGCCTCCATCATGGCTCTTTGTTTGATTCTAATAAATAAACCAATGGGTTAGTCCCCCCGCAGGTTTGTTTGTGTAAAGCAGCTGACATCAGTGATGTCCTGTATAATAACTCATCATGTAGAAGATCGCTGTATTTTTGGATTCTCATGGTCAGTGCTTTGCTCAACGCTTTGTTTTTACTAGACAGAATGTCCATGATTTTTAATGTAAAGTTTGTATAGATTTCTTACCTTGAGCAGTTGGTACATTTTTATAACTGTCTGTTCATCTCTGTATTTTCTGGTCTTCCTCGTAGGCTGTGCTTTTCGTTGACAGATCTTTCGCCTGTGTTGCTCTGAGATGGGTGTAATAAAACGTAGCCATTCCTCTTTCCCTCTCTGTTTGGCAGCACTTCCCATTCCTGCGTGACCCCGCTCAATCTGAAGTGTTTGTTGCGGAGGGCCTCACATTTTGTGTGTTTAATAAAAATAAAATAAAAAACAAGCCCCACATTGTGTTTGAGTGCTGGCTGCCTTTGGTTTAAAACCTCAAAGTGCTTGGTTCCAACTGTTTTTCCTCAGCAAGTGGCTTCAGAGCAGTGGATTTCCAGCAGTTTAACAGACCAGGTTGACACGGGGTGTGTGACCTGGAAGACCTTCATTTGTGTTGGTACAGTAGGCGTTCAGCTTAATGCTTAAGTGTTTTACTTTGTACTCCAGCTTTGAACTTACATTCAAAAATTTAAGATAAGTTTGTCTCAAATAACGTTGATCCATGTAGTCTTTTCTTTCCCTTTGTTGACAATATTGTCCTGTTATGTTTTGTTTTTTTCTCTGTAAATGACGACATGAATAAAAATGAAGTGTATTCCAAGTCTGGCTATGGATGGAATAACATCGGTTATATTTAATAAATGTATTAATGAGTACGAGTTGTTGTGAGTTTTCAAACTGCACACATGAATACAGCTAGGAACACAACAGACTGATTGGAAGACGGGGTTGATTTTATTTTTGTTGTCAGTTTTAATACAATACTTACACGCCATATATTCGTTTAAAGACTTTAACATTATTGGTCTCCAACCTGACCTCGAAGCAGCCTGTCTGGGGAGATGGCAGCTAAGCGTCCGCTAAATTTCAGAACGTAATCAATGTTTTTTTTTTTTCTTTAAATAAAGAATAAATTAAAAGCTGGATTGGAAAAAAGGGAATGATTACAGTGAACATGACCTCAGTATGACATGTGGCGTTTGTATTCAAATAAAACAAAAAACAATCCACACCCTTGAATTTTATTTCTTCTTCAAGTATAAAAATACACAATTTTGCATTTAATTAGTGAAACATAATTACAAACTTAAGGCACTTTTAATTACAGGTATAAAAGATGATAAGTGTCTCATAAAAGAACTGCACATGATCACAGCATTAATGCCAACTGAGGAAATACAGAGTTCCCATTGGCCATTAAACCCTTGAAAGTTTGTTAATTTGAGGAAATATTCAAGGCCTTGAAGGTATTAGAAAAAAGACACATATTGGCATGGGTCATTAAAAATGTCTTGATTTATATATTTTATCCAGGAATAGAAGTTTGAGTTATGGGGGATATTTTTTTTTTTTTTTACCTAACATTACTGAATAGGCGACGCTGCACTGACTGCATGTATGTGCACCACAGCCTTCTGCCTCCATACAGTCGAACCGCTCTCTTTTTGGAATTGTCTATGAGCTTCTGTAAAGCCTGCTGATTCTCAAAATACATATTCTCATCGTTGTCACAGTAATTAACATTGATCCTTGTCTCAAAGTATGCCATGGTGACTCCATGAACTGGGCCTGGAAAGTCCCTTCATTTCCAGAGCTTTACAGTAAAACAAGTAGAGCTTGTGCACCCTCATCAGATGGGTTGCATGCTAACGCTTCTAGCTCAGCAGCTACAGTGAAGATTAGAACGAAGATAAAGTGAAGACGGAAGAATGTAAAGAACGTCTTTTCAAATCAATATGAGATCTCTGGAGCTCCTGGAGTTTCTGCTTTTTTATGTTTGTATTAAAACAAGTCCCCATCTACTTCAGTTATTTAGGAGAATGCCGCAATGCTTTTATTTTGAATTTGTCCTTTAAGAAGGTGTGGGAACCCTGACTACATAAAAACATGACTGTAGAACATCTGCACAGCGTGGTCTCCTCATACAGTACACAGGCAACATGGAATGTGTTGTGGACGTCTGTAGCCCGTCAGTGTCGCGTCAGGACTCCGGCTTTTACTCCTTTTCTGTTAAATTTGATAAAACATTTCAGTTACCTTAAGCACATCCGACCTGTGCGTACACTGCAGTCTCTAGTCTGAGTGAGGTTTTGATCCACATGATTTGGCGGTGCTTACTTGCTCGCTCCTGTGTGAAGGTGATGTAGGAGTACACCAGGCTCCCGGCGATGCTGCGGCAAACATACATGTCAAAGTCTGGACGCGCCCGCTACTCAAACAGTGCACAGTTTAAACAAAGCGCGCGTCTCACCTGATGTTCAGACCGATGAAGTTAGTCCAGGTGAATATGTAGTCTCCACCAAACACCATTCCAATGTAGGTCACGAGGATATTCTGCGGGAAACCCACACACACAGACACACAGAGTCACTGCACACATTTAATCTTACGGGCGGACAGAGTGGAGGGCAGGGCCAGCGCGAGGCGACTCACCTTAATGCAGCCCACGATGGAGGTGGTGAGCGCCGAGTTGTGCAGCGTGCACAGCATGATGGAGTACATCAAAACGAAGCTGTGCGACACAACGGAGAGGAGTCAGACGGGAGCAGCGGTGCGGGACATTATGCGTTAACGAATGACAAATCTAGAGATTTACCCCATGACGCAGGAGAGCACAAATTGCACAACAAACAGCTGATCAGACCATCCATTATACGCCAACGCCTGCACTCAAACACACACACACACACACACACACACACACACACACACACACACACACACACACACACACACACAGAGGAGAGTCTCAGCACCCACTCTCCATGTCTGGAAGTGAATTATAAATAGCACTTTGTGTTTAAAAAGCTTACCGTTTGTAAATCTCCTGAGTAGTAAGCGTATGCCAAAGTGGGGAAAATCATGATTAAAGCGTTGTAGTAAAGGAGCCCGTATTTACCCAGCTCCTGTGGGAACAGCAGTGTCAGTGTTATGCTTTGGTCGAAGATGAAGCGAAGACGCATCACACACAGCGAGGCAGTACCATTCGCAGCTCCGCTCACCTTGGAATCAAGTTTCTGCTTCACATAAGCGCCGCTGGCCGCTGTCAGGACATTGTTCAGCATAATGAATACGTATCCTTCAAGGTCAAACGCTAAATCGGTGCTACGGAACACAGAACGGGTCAGAGGGGTGAGATGCACGCTCACACACGCTGCATGTGAACTGGACACTGTAAGTGTAAATGTGGCCATCTCACCTGGCAGCAACAAAGGCACCAAAGATCATGGTGAAAACTGTCATCTTAACCGACGCAGAGAACGTTTTTCTGCAAGGAGGAGAAACGATTTAGAGTTATCAAGATCGTTCATCTGCAGGCGCAGGAGCATGCTGAAGGAAAGCTTCACTTACTTCAGCAAGATTCCCTCAAACACCATGGTGAGGAAAATACTGAACCTCCTCAAGACTGTAAACATGGGCAAACTAGGAGAGAGGAGAACATTCATTCTGAGGAAATGACGTGTCACATCCCACGATAATACTGCAATTAATAGAGAACCAGCTCTTACTTGAGTCGCTGTGTCCCGAACAGCCCTGAAATTTGATTCCCGACGTACAGCAGAGGCAGTGGAAACATCTGGAAAGACACACACACACACACACACTCAAAGGGTTCTGATCTGCAATAAGAAGTTCTTCTTCTTATCATCGTGTATTTTAGAGCTACTTCACAGTCTCACCTTGCGCGGTGTACTCAGATCCAAATCTGGAAACGAGATCACACCCAGCAGCTTCCCAGTCCTCAGGACTACGATCGTAGCCAACATCTGCAGAGACACAGAGGCAAGAGCAGGCTCAGTGTACCAGGCTCTGCTCAGGCGAACAGCAGGCATCTGTGACTCAGCTCAGGACAGAACTTACTTGACCGATTCCGACACATGTTGACGATGGAAATCTGTAAAACACGCAGACAATGGCATTTGAATACTCGCATCTTTAGAAATGATCCCTCGAATGTGGTCATCAGGTTTTCAGATTGGCCCTTTATAGGTCGATACTGACAGATCTGTGACAGGCCACTATCTGTAATATCTGTTGGGCTTAATTATGTAATACTGCATGGATCAGCCTGCTGGATAATCAAGATCTTGACTTGGTGAAACTGTGCAGCCCTCGCTCACGGACAGCTGCTCTGGCCAACAGAGAGAACTCTAGTTATCACACCAGAACAACCCTGAACCCCTGAGACTACTCAGTGGAGACAGAGAGAGCCTTTATTTTTTTATCATGAAATGAACTTTTAATTTGTAAGAGGAAGAATTTGTTACTACACCCTCCTCAAGTAAGGCTACATAAATATGCTCATCTAACAAATTCTGGTAAAACTTCTTCCATAAACTGAATATTCTGTGCAGCTGTTTACTTTTTATGAATGTATATATAATAATTAATCTATAAATAATTCTTCCATCACTCAGTCCATGTAAAGTACTTTTTCTTTTTTAGGATTTTTCTTTAGGACAGAGGTGTGTTGGGGGAAACATGACTGAGGTGTCTCTAAGGTCCTGCTCTCTGCTGTCACTGTGGCGGGAGTGAACACATTGAGGAAGACACATTTCCTACTCCGAGTCCGAGCAGAATCTTAAACTTGCAGATCTGTAAAGAGACTTCTCGCTCCCGCCATTAATACTACCTGCTGTCATCGTCGCTGACACACAGGTGGTCAAGCGTCCGAGACGAAGCTTCCTGTAACTCTGGCTCGTACTTTGGACCTACCTGTAGTTGGTGAGGACGCTTTTGTTGACGACAACGATGAAAAACGAGCTGACTCCGTAAAATCCCGCGGCCAGCAGCTTCTGGAGGAGCGTGGAGCCGTCAGCTGCTGCGGCTCTTTCGGATGTGGCAGACGGTCGTCCGGGCGACGAGTTTCTGTCTCCGAGCTTCTGCCGACGTTTCTGAAGCGCTGCCATCGTTTATGTAATGAGCACGACGTAGTTCAGACGGAAGCCTGCGAGTCCCTCCGCACATGCGTACGACGAGCCCTGCCACAGTGGTGGAATTTCGTCTGCGAGAGCGGAAATGGAAAGAAGGGAACCATCACTAGCTTTACATAGCCTACTCTCTGAATGTTAATGTAGCGCTGTGTTTTAAAAACTGCACTTTGTCTACTTCAGAAACCTTGAAAGCTAAATATAAAGTAGCCTAAGTGTAATCACCTAGACTGAGATTAAAAAAAAAAAAAAAGTCTCTGAATACCCCCTGATGTGTACTAAACACTGTTTTTTCTGTCAAAACTCTGTCGTTTTCTCGTCCAAAATGAGTTTGCTTAAAAGTGTAACTGTATGATAAAAGGACGATACAGAGTCAAAGACAGTAGCATAAATCCTATCTTCATTAAGTTAATTATGTTTTGGTGAAAACTGGTTAAAGAGGCGCCAACTTTACAATATGAAATGCATGAGTTGTTGCAAGGTTGCTGTATTATACTGTTAAAGGGTTAGTCCACTTTTTACATTAAAGTGTGGTTACAGGTCTTGGGGAGTACTACAAACAAAAAGGACGTAGTATAAAGCCCTCGTGCAGCTCCAGAGGAAGATGCATATAACCTGACACACTTCTTCCAATGGTCACTAAATTGCATTGTGGTCCAAGTCCAACAGGTTTTTGGGACTTCTACGCTGGAGGAGTGGACTGCTTTTCATATCCTGCTGCCTACATTACCCACAGTGCAACTTAACCACTGGGCTGCGTAACGAGTAAACTGGCAACTAATTGTAAATCAAAGCCTCCTGGAATATTTCCGTCCGTCATAAATTAACATCAGATTAACGTGTGTAGTGCTGACATCACCGCAGCTGCATCACGCTCAAAGCAATTAAGAGTCTTCGGCACGTTTGTTTACACCTTTAAAATCACAGTACTGAATTTAAACAACCCAACAGCCACTGTCAGAATACATGTAACACCTCTAAAGCAATTTATTAGAACAGGGATGTTTGCAGAGAAAGTTTCACCGTCATGTGGCTCAAACAGTCCTACAAGAAAACAGCTCCAGCCATCTGTATCAATGCATCACCAGCAAGTCTTTGCAGAGCACAGCATGTAAAGCTTTATTATTTACTCCATGTTCATAACCCCCCCTCCTTCAACCCACCCCACCCCAATGTGAAATATACCCGCTTCATTAAAATAAAACGCTCACTGGAAACGCTGACACAGGTGGCTGAAAGCACCATTAGCTTACATTACATTCTGTAGCTCGTGATTGTTCCACGATGACAGCCGACATTTCTTTCAGACAAATTATGCATTGGTGCCGCTGCACTGACGAAATAAAAAAAAAATTAGAAACAGCAAATATGGTTTACAGGAGGAGAAAAACAATCTTCAGAGGACTGGTGCCGATAAAACCAAGTGCTTTGAGATCTGAAAGACATTACAGATACTGTAAGAGCGCGATATGTCCACGGTCTATTCATCATTCTCACCTAGATTTCAACAATCACTTCTCCGAAGACTCAAGAACTTGCCGTCTGCGGTTTGAGAGCGGCAAGTTCATAGTAGAGGAATACTTAAATGCTAAGTAACTAGCTGTCAAATTCATACATTCAATTCACACATTGTAACGCAGGCTCACACCCGCACGCACGCGCACACACGCACACACACACACCTGCACGCACACACACACGAAGTGCACACATACTCTTAACAAAAAAATACAATATTTGCTTAGTGGTCCTGAAGTTACAAGTAGTACAGTCTGTATGACCTACGAGGACCAGCCTAAAAGATATACATTGGGCCCTGGGACACCCTGAAACACAGGTAGCACATCTGGATCAGGGGATACAGGGGAAGCATTACTAACCACTGGTCCACCAAAAAAAGGCAAGCTATCAAAAGAAACAAAAAAAAGAAAAAAAGAAAAAAAAAAGGAATAGAGGCATTTACGTTCACTGCACAACAAGCAGAAAAATACCAAGCTTTAGTAGGAAGTCACTTTGCCTGGTTACCCATCCGGAATTTGTGCCTCGCAAAGAGATGGGTAGTCAGGATCAGAGTAATTACACTTTAAATGTATGTTAAGCCATACTTCAGATATCTAGTACGAGTTTTCTATGTAGTGTAGTGCTACCACATCAGTGTGTATTACTGGGAACAAAAATTCCAGTAGAAAGTCTTTTCTAAGATGACCCCTTAATACTGAGCTGAAGTCATGAGGGAAAAAAGCACAAAAGCTTCAGGGGGAGATGTACACACACTTCAAACTTATCGCAGAAATGCATAAATTCAAGCAGCACAAAAAATATCAATGAAGTATGCATAATCTCTGAAAAAAAAGGAAAAAAAAGTATGAAAACATCCCTGCTTTCATGTTCCTAAATACAAAACTTCAGTGTAACAAGAGGTCCTTTTTCCGCTTTTTTTTTGTCTTTTGTTCTCCTTTAAAACAGGTAAAATTTTAGTCCTCTGGTGGTGTGAGTGGTATGGGATGACAGTCTTTTTGTCATTTAAAATCTTTTTTTCCCTCTGTTTTCTTATATACTTGAAGATGTGGTAAGCATGCAAGCCTCGTAGAGGAGGGGCCCGGAAGGGCTGATGGGTGGGCTGGTGGTGGAAAAGGAGCCTTTTAGGCCAGGGCTGGGAAGGCCTCAGGATCATCCACGTTGGGGACTGACACTCCACTCGCCTGGAGGAACAAAAACACACAGACAGCAGGACAAGGTTAAGGGAGCTTACATTAAAGCTGCTGTAATCAGTATTTTCACTTCTTGTAGATGAAAGGTGTCACCCATAGCTCGGTGGAGCATTTCAGCAACTTTCAGCATAATGTTTCGATTTTCAACCAGAAAAATGATTGTTTTAATGCTCTCTTAGCAGTTTCAGCAAAAAATGTCTAAAAACTCCACCGTCTCTCAGAAAGACAAAGGTTAACAACATTTATCACACTTGTTCTGATAAGGTATTATCTCAAAACATAAAAAAAGATGTTGCAGTATAACTTTGCATAAAAAAAAATTTGCAACCAGTAAATATCTGATTTATGTAGAGCTGAAAGTTAAAGTTGATCAACTTTGGGAGGGGCAGAATACTGCGTGCGCTTTGTTTGTCTATGCACTCCGTCCGTCATTGCCTGTTTTCATGTTTTTGAGTATTGGCATGAGACTAGCTGTTATTATGTCTGTTCAGGAGGAATTGATCTGTTCGTTTGGCAATGCATCGCTGCATGTTTAGTATGCAGCTTTTTTTGTCTGAAATAGTTAAGTGTCGTTTTGATCGAAAGTAAAGAGTTGCGTACATAAACCTTTAGTCCAGCGTCTTCATCACTAGCGCCACCGACTTATTGCATTTCGCACAAGCGCAGAACGTACACGCTACTGTGGAGTTGGCAGCAAGTCGAAGCGGTGTGTTCAATGCAACTTTTCTGCCGAACGGGTCAGAGGAGAGGCAACAGAGTGGTCTGATAAAGGCTGTTTGCTGTTGGTTTGAGTCTGGGCGGTGTGTGGGGGCCAACACAACAAGTCCAACAAAAAAAGTCTGATTACGCCACCTTTGGTTTAGATAATGGCAAGAGGGGGGATAATCATTACTCTCTGTCATTTTATCAGATCACACAAAATATACATCATATTGATAACAAAAATATTTAGTTGCAAACCTAAATTAAAAAAAATAATGAAAAAAAAAAGAGTAAAAATTTGATGCCATCTTGTGATATCTGAAAGTTACAGTTAATAATTATGACAAACTCTCAATTGACAAAACTCAACATTTGCAAGTCAAATCCACCGTATCACTGCCATGAGTTTAGTGTGTGAGTGTGGCATCATGGAGCGTGTGCTAACTGCTCTGTTATTTCAGGGCCTCGGTGTTCCACAGCAGGTTTTCCAAGTCAGTGGTTTCTATCGCCTGTTCAGAGTCACTGAGCTCAGTCTTTTGTGAGCGACACTAAACCTTTGTCATTGGCTGCGACAACAGCTTTTGTTGTTACCTTTTCGGACCGTCCTCCCCCGCGTGCCGTCCTGGTGCCTCCCCCGCCGCCACTGCCGCGGCCTCCCCTGCCTCCGCGAGCTCCCCCACGCCCGCGGCCAGGGCGGCCCAGGTCTCCGAAATTGATCTCCAGCTGGGATGTGATGTCGTTGGCTGGTTTGCGGAAGTGGTGGTCGGCGGACTCATCAGGGTTAGCCTGCTGATAAGAACAGATGGTGGATACATGTTTAGACACTGACTGTTCTCTGTACTGAGAGGTTTGTTTTTAAACCAGTAATGAAGTCAGTGAACATGTGTGTTCTTTGGGTTTCTCAGTGTAGCACCAATGCTGTTTTTAGAGACTTAGCATCCTCCTGGGGCCCCCCAAAATAATATTAATAAACCATTTTCAACATTTGAAGGCCTATTAAACCACTTACCATGTTTTGAAATAGGTGGGTTTCTACAGATTTTTAACACTGAATGTTTTCATGGACTGTGTGGGTAAATAGAAGTGTGAGAGCTGCAGACACCTTGTTGAACAGAGTGGTTGTGTCTGCTTCCGTCTCTGGGGCGTCAATCAAAGCACCAACAGGCCTCTGAAATGTGAAGACAGTAGAAGGTTTTTCATTAATACAAATCACCTGGTGACACGCACCACACAGAAGTCCCCATACTAGATTTAAAATCTTCTTTTAAATAAATCAATCATTAAAAAAAAAAACTCAGGCCGTTAGCTTTGGAAGCAAGTTTCAAAATTAATCTGCAACTGCTTTCATAACTGATTGATCATTTCAGTCAAACCTGCTCTGGCTCCTGCTTTATAAATAGATGTTTTGGAAGACAAACAAGACATCTGAACACATCACCATGAGCTCTGACAAATTGTGATGTACATCTTTTTCTCACATTTTCCAGACAAAACAATGAACAGATTAATGAGAAGACTAATCGTTATTAAAACAATTGGTTGATGCAGCCTTCAAACCTTTTATAAAGGTTACGTGTCATATACATATTTGCATAGTATTCATTTCCTGGAGTCTCCTTTAATTATAAAAAAAAAAAAAAAAAAAAAAAGATTCAATATTTACCAGTTAAATAATAATACTCGACAGCAACAGTAGATCATTTTTGACTGGTTAAAATGTTAAAAGGTCCAGTGTGTAGGATACAGTGACATCTGGCAGTGACGTTGCAGATTGCAATCAACTGAACACCCCTCGTCCTAACTTCCCCTACAGTGGCTGCTAAAAACATGACAGGCCCTCTCTCTAGAGACAGGGTTTGTTTTGTCTGTTCTGGACTACAGTTGGTTGATGTGGCAGACTCTGTGGAAGAGTACCCAGTGCCTTTGTAGATTTAAGTGGCTCATTCTAAGGTAATGAACTGTAGTTTGTTGTGCTTATACACTAATGACAGTATTTTAATAAATATGAAGTTTTTGCTAATAGATCCTCCTGAATCCTACCAACTGCTCTTTTAAAGATCCAAATCACAGGATGCAGTTTATACAATCAAAAATGACTTGAAGGCTAAAAGGATGCCTCAGGTCACAGTGATGTGTGATGGAGCTGAAACATGAGCGTGCACAGAGCAGGTCATGGACAGCTGCGGTTAGTGTAGTCAAAGGAAAGAGTTTCCATTCTTCATGATATCATCAATCACCATACTCACATCTTCGCTCTTGGACTTGTGCAGCACGTATCCTTTCTTCCACTGGCTGTCGGCTCCTTCGTTGGGCTTGCGGATGTTGAACTCCACCTTGGTGCGCTCCTTGTCCTGCATGGCCTTCCACTCGTCCAGGGTCATCTCTTTGGGGCCTTCGTTTTTAACCTCTTCCACCTCGTTCTCCCTAGAAAGCCGGCACACAAACAATGTGGGACCTTAAACCGCAAAACAGCCAATCCTCTTAGCTCTATACATGCTCTCTAATCCCGAGGCCAAAAGGTTGGTGACAATGTTTATCCCATTTGCTCTGAAGCTTTGCGACCAAAACGCACATGCACAGATACTATTTGCGACACGGAACAGTGTGATGACGTAGGACTGCACTGCTTCAAACTACTTTTTATGGAGCCGTTAGACAGATCTCTTTACCCAACGCTTGTAAATGCAAATGGATACTCACTTGTTCTCGGAGCCGGCTGGTGCAGTCTCCTCTCCCTCTGGGGCCGTCTCAGGAGCAGCAGTCTGTTCAGCCTCACTGTGAACAAAGACACAAAGCCACCTCTTCAATACTGATATGTATCACCTCTAAGTGGTAGCTTTCCAAGCTAGCCCACAAATACAATCTGTACTGTGTGCCACATCCTTTTTTCTAATGTTATTATACTAATGAAAAGACAGAACTAACTTGAGTCTTTTTCTTTTTCTTCTCTTGATGTCTGCACCGTAACACCACAATTACAGCATGTACCAGACGCTGCTCCATTAAAACTGTTGCAGAATAGAGCCACTCTATGTAGACCACATTTCAGATGTGCATCAGTATCCTGTGGACAGAAGTGCTGAGAGGAACAGGCTGTGTGTCTGTTCTCCAGAACTCACCTCACTTCATCCTTCACATTGCCCCAGTTGTTTGAGCCACTGCCGGCGCGCTTTTCCTCAGTTTTCTGATTGCTGGACCGAACGGACAGGAAAACAAACACAGACACAAGTTGATGTTTGTGATCTAAAAATACAGCACACAATGAACAGTACAGGTCTAAAAGCAAGAACCACCTTTGACCTCAAATGTGTTGTCAAAAGGAGCTTAACTTGGAGGGGGGAGGGTGCCACCGATATTTATCTGGGACGACATTAAAAACACTTTCTTAAAAAAGGGGCACAATGCAGTTTTGGAGAGGAAATTCACACTCTGAATTTTTATATTTACAATAATAATGAGGTTATAATATAAACACAGAAATATTTGCTTTTTCTATAACTGAATAAACAAGCTGCTCTCAGAGGAAAATAATAACGTCCCCGTAACAATGTTTGAAGCCAAAAAGATGGCAGAGTCCGCCAAATATAAACAATTTAAAAAAGTAGGATATTGTGTTGTCCTTCAAGGTCAGTTTGTGTATTCAGCCATGGGGGTTTGTTTAGGCATAAGAGTTCTACAAGTTCTTTCTTCCTGATTTAAATTTCCTCCCCCAAACTAAACAGTGCACCTTTAAGACTGCTGAATGAAAAGTATAACTTCCAATAGACACCTTTATAGACAAAAACACTAAAATGGCCGTTAACATTGCCACCTGATCCTGGCAACCTTGGCCAGGGCTCAAGGAGTTATAATAAATAAAAATTAAAATAACAGGGTGCTTTTGTATGTCGTCATTTCTATTTCTGTATTCGACGGTCTGCGAACGTCCGAGTCCAGGACTGACTCACGATTTGTCACTGCCGCTGTGTCTGTCAAAGTCTCGTTTCCCACGGGAGTCAAAGCCGTCTCCTCGGCCCATACCCCGTCCTCTTCCACCACGTCCACCCCGGCCACCACCACGCCCTCTCGGGGGCCTGTCTCCTGAAGGCCTGATGGGACACAAACAGACAATTTCTGCATTAAAAAAAAAAACTGTCCTTACAAGCTCATGTGACAAAGAATGACAGCCCAGCTTCCAAGATTGTATTAAACAGTCGCTCCCTGCTTCCCCCCTACAATGATCCTGTGATCGCAGACAGACAGCCTTGAGCTAAACAGCATGATTAAATATGCTCCTCGTCCCTCATCACAGCTACTCACTTGTCTGTGGAGAACTCTCCACCTCCCTCAGGCTTGTCCTCAGCAGGCTTCTCGAAGCGGCGCTCGCGGGGAGGTCTCCGGTCCGGCCTCTTGTCTCCAGGTCGTCCTTCGCCCTGACCGCCAGGATGCTGGGAACCAGGCTGGCCCTGCTGGTCCGGTCTTCGGCCCACCCGCCTGATACCTGACAGACAGTTGCAGGAGCATAAACAAAGAGTCAAAACCTACAGAAGAGGGTTATTTTTCTATTAGAGCAATTAATCTTGATGCAGTCGTCTGTCCTGGACAGTAAACGCTTGCTGTTTTGAGCTGTATGTGTGCAGGAGCATGCTGAATGTCATGCAAACCATCCAGCTGCTGATAGACTGTCCCTGAAACTGTTATCACTGCTGGCTATCTGTGGGCCTCTCTTGCCTTTAACTCGGTGCTCTTGTTTATTAACTCAATTTTAGTCGACTAATTTCCAAACAACACATCTAAATTTCCACTCGGGGCTGAAAACATCAATCCAAACAAAGAGCCGTCAGCAGTTTCCCCTGCAGGCAGGTGAACATCCTGCGCATTCGCCCTGCAAAGCCTGCAGCTGCTAACTGAGCTGCGTAGACGGCGCACGAAGCATCCTCCTCCAGACGGCAGGACGAGCCGACACTACACCTTCCTGCCGGAGGCAGGTAGAACCATCTCCGCCTCGCACGCTCCCCGGTGAGCACAGGACCCTGCAGGTGGATGCACCTGCGCTTTGTAATGACCCTGACCAGACATCTCTTGTTGTCTAGCTGAGCTCAGTGTTGACCTCACGCTGTGTTTCGCTGCGACCAGCAGCGGCTAAAGCAGCTAACGGGAGCTGCACATGACAGTTGATGCGAAAACGACGAAAATAAACACAAAGTGCCCACGAGCGAGAGAGCGGGAGGACATGTTACCTTCTTTCTTCAGGGGCACTGGAGCCTGCGACTCCTCCTTCTTGTCCAGCAGCGGGTTCTTTCTGTCCTTCTGTGACTCCTTCTTCGGCTGCTTGGCGGCTTGAGCCGCGGTCTTGGTGGACCCAGCGGCGGCCCCCTCCTTCTTCTTGTTTTCAGCAGCTTTCAGGATCTCGAACGGGTCGGACTCGTCGTCCAATAACTGGTCGAACCGGTTGGTCACGACGCAGCCGAAGCCTTCTTGCAGGTGTCCGGGCATGATGGCGCCCCTTCAGCGGGATTCACCTCCGATTCTACGAGGCTTGATGCGAACAATTCGCTGGATGCTGCCACAAGATGGCTGGGAGAGCTGCCCCTTCTCTTCCGGTGCGAGCACCATCCGGGACACCGTGCCGCGCGCACCAATCTGAGCACACGGCGGCTGCAATGTTTTTATTTACATTATGTAACGACGTGCTCTCATGTCCTCCAACTATAATCCGGGTTTTAATGTCTGAGAGGATGTCACATGCGAGGGGAGCTTTCGATAAGCAGGAGAGTTATGTTGCTGCTGAAAACCAGACTCTGTCATTTTAAAAATTAAAGGAACAAGCGAGAATGGGCAGAATGTGCACGCATGTTATTGAATACACATCCCGACGATTGTCTGCATATGTTCACACTGACACAGATCCAGAATCACACCCCATGTCTACAGTTGTTGGCAAAGACTCAGCTGGCTCCAGATACTGCTGTCAAAAAACTCCGCAGCACCTTGTTGTGACCCTGTGCTGATGCTACAGCGTATCACGAGATTAAGTTGGATTTGGGGGTTTATAAAAAGCAGCACAAGTGTGTTGAGGGCCAGTAAGGGCATGCTGTGTAACAGCTGGTGGTAACATATCTGCCAGACTGCTCTCCAGCCCACACAGAGCTGTCACGCTGCTGGAAGAGGCATCCGGGGAGCTTCTTCGTGTAACTTGAGACGTCATGGATGTCAAGAATGAAAGCCAAAGGTCTTTTCCCTTATAATGGCTTATAATGGCAGTAAGGATAAATGAGACATTATGCCATTATGTTTGCACTGTGAGAGCGGACATTTGTTTCTCAAACCTAAACATGGCATTAATAGAGATGAACTACAGTTTTACAATCAAAATTGTATTTATCTATTTAAATAAATGAGCACAAGGAACAATCAGCAGGCCTGGCCCGGCATGGATGGACACAAATCACCAACCCACGCTTGCAATAATCAGAAAATGAGCCCATAAAGATTTATTCATCTGTTAACATTTGGATGACTTCGGCATTATGTCGAGTAGTGTGGATGTACTCAGGACAGAGAGCCAAACCGAGGCAGGTTGAATTTAACCTGAAGAAAAACTTAATTTGAATGATTCATCCAGCTGACACACTTCAACAGAGACTATATTCTAGGAGGTGTTTTTAAAAGGTCTACACTGATTACTCAAAAAATAAATTAATTGCCTGTCCTAATGAGCAGATTGATGGGAGCTGTGAGAGAGGAGTGACATTTCACACAGACCTTAATGAAACGTGCACATATGCAAACCAAATAAAAAGTGACAGTAAAGAATACGAATAAAATAATGGCTACAAGGCTGCACCCTTACTTCACCTTAAAAATATATGAGATCTCTTATACATACAACATATATAACACAATTGTAACAGTACCGAATATTACTGCGACTCGAGGCACAGCTCTTATTGCTCTCATATTTGGGAATTTTGTACATACAGCTAGGCGCATCTTGGAAACAGATGTAAAGGACCTTCCTAAGCTCTCCGTGTAACGTTCAAAGTCCCCACACAAAGTCATCTTGTAGGATGTTGGTTAAAATGCGAACAACAGTGCAGCTGATATCAGATCAATGTCCTGAATCCATGACAGAATTCCACTAATATTTCTCCAGTTAATCCCACCCCTGCAATAATCGGGTGTTCAGGGTTTTTCAGATGTGTTGTATCCATGATGAGCAACTTCCTCGCCAAGCAAATGCGCAATATCAATACTTCCCTGTTGAGTGCTCCTGAAAATGATGGCCCACCTTGCTTTATATTTGACAAAGATTTCCTCGAGGAAATCAAGACACACTAATGAACACTGAAATATGAATAATCCTTCCCTCATTACGCTCCTTTGTTCCCTCTCAGTATCCCCGATGACTCCGGCCTGGGCATGATAATTCTTACACACTACAGGACCTGTCAGCTCTTCTTATGCAACTCATGAGTCAGACCAGTTGCCGGGATACATGGTTGGCATTTCACGGGCATACATCCGAACTCGTACATGTTACACATATCATATCAACACTTGAAAGAAGAAATATTAACTGACAAATGAGAATGAGCGCTGCAGGTGAATCTGGCTGCTGCGATATCATGACGAAACTTTAACCGAGGGCCTAATCTGAACAGTAACCTGCAATGAGGCTGAGAAACAGCCTTCGACCTCTGCTGGAAAACAGTTATTGCTGATTGGATCATAGATGTGATCATCATGCTGTGTACTACAACCACCACATGCATAACATTACTTATCCATTAGGGGTGGTTAATCGGCCCAATTTCCCGATTCGATTCGATTCCGATTATTGAAGTCTCAATTCGATTACAAATCGATTTTCGATTATTAACGATTATCGATTCGATTTTCAATTATTAACGATTATTGATCTTCCATTTAACATCAGTCAGCTGCTGAATTATTTTGCTTATCTTTTGAGTAACACCTCACAGCACCTTCAATATTGAATAGTGTAACTGTAATATCAAAATTATTATTTTTTAATTTGTGTTAAATGTAGTCTTTCACTGTTAAAAGAAATCTGCCAAGCTCAGCAGCCGGACTCATGTTAGAAGCATTGTTGGTGACGAGAACCAGGGCATGTTTCTCTATTCCCCACTCGTCTGCCATTGCTTTGAGAAACTCACACATATTTGCGCTTGTGTGGCTATCATCCATAGCTTTCGCCTGAAGTACATAGGACATTAGCTTCCATTAACTGCTGACATAATGAGCTGTAATGGCAGTGGCGGTTCTAGACCAGTTTTAATAGGGGAGCCAGGTTGGGGCCGCCTTTTTTGTTAGGGGGCACATACAACCTGGAAAAAAAGATAAATCCCTCATTCAGACAAAACAGTGTTTACAATTTCAGCAATTTTGATTGGGTAGTAAACTGCTGAGACACTGTATTTCTGCCTTTCCCTTCAAAACAAAATCTTTACAAGAAATCTGTCATTGTATTATTGATGCAGATTCCCTGTTGGGGGGGCCACAAGGGGGTCCAGACTCAGAGTTACGGGGGCACTGGCCCCTGTTGCCCCCCCCTAGAACCGCCCCTGTGTAATGGTCACTTTTGAGACTGTAGTTTTGGATGTCCAGGCATCGCAGGTTATTGCTACCCTGTGAGCAGAGTTGAGGGACACTTGCATGGAAAGCTTTGTGTCCTTGTAAAGATTTGGAATCAATTTAAGTGTGAAAAAACTCCGGGATGGAATAATATATCTTGGCTCCAGACTGTGGACCATGTAGCGGAAGCCAGTAAAATTTTTTTTTTTTTTTTTAAATCGATTTTTGGAAATTTAATAATCGAATCATAATCGTCAATATTATAATCGCGATTAATCAATAATCGATTTTTTTCACCACCCCTATTATCCATACTGTAAATTATCCGCTCTGCCAACATACGACCTCCCCATCATGTTGCCTTGAATGTCACATGCTGAAGAATGTTTTTTTTTTCGTCTGAGTTTTTTCAACACAAAGCGACGCCCTTGGCTGTGGGCAGCCTCAAGGTGGGATGCTCGTCTGTTGCCTCCCATTCTCAGCTAATCCGGTCAATCTGCACTGTAAGCGGAAAGCACAAAGATCGAGGTTGGTGTCGGTGATTCATTGGGAAGTGAATAGATCCGCCTGCTGATATATTCTGTGAACGCGTCCATTTTACTTTTTGTATTTGACGCTGGGAGCCACATTTGCTGCAGCCTCCTCTCTGGTTTATTATGAATGTGTTCTATGTCTTTATGACGCTGACAGACTGAAAGACAGAAGGTTTTTATAGGTAAAAGCAAGCTTATTTGTATAGCACAATTCACACGCGAGGCATCAAGTAGGAAGACATCAAGAAACAAAACATCAAAACAAGAAGTAGGAAAGCAGGCTAAAATGGAATAGGTTTAAGAGACACGACTAGAAAATTAAAGTAACAGTGCAGTTCAAAGCTTCAAAATTGCTTCAGTGAAAAGCAGAGGCAAACAGAAAGTCTTCAGTCTTGATTTAAAAGAGGTGAGAGTTGGAGCGGACCTGCAGTTTTCAGGGAGTTTGTTCCAGATGTGTGGCGTATAATAACAGAACGCTGCTTCTCCCTGTTTAGTTCTGACTCTAAGGACCGAAAGCAGACCTGTACCCTGACGGCCTCAGAGGTCTGGGTGGTTCATAGTGTAGCAGCAGATCCGAAATGTATTTTGGAAACCATCCAGAGCTTTGTGAACCAACAGGGTAGCTACTAAACTAACAAAGACACTTCTAACAAAAGCTCATATCCTTCATATTTAGCTACAGAGGAGACTGAACTGTGTTTAGAATTTTGGAATCAGCTGCCACAAAACCTTGATTTGGTTCATTCAGATGGCTGAGAAGACGGCTTTGTATTTTTGAGTGGCCTTTCATGCTTTTGGGCTGTCGAAAGTCCTCTTAACAAATGGATGTTATTTTGTATGAAGGCTTTGGAAGTAAGTAATCTTGTGTTCAATAAAAACCTGTGCAATGGTTCAACCAGAGTGATGACTGAAAGGGAACAAAGAGTACTTCCCACAGCGGCTGTCCAGGCTGCATGGTGGGATATCTAGTGATAATAATACATTTTACCAGCAGATCCCACTTGACCTAGAGTCAGTCCATGATGTCAAAGACCGGTCAAACAATATGACTTCAGAATTAAGGTGGACTGTACCTGAAGCTCAGCCTGCACCCATCAGTGTGTGCTACAATACATAATTGATTACTGATTTGAATATTACTTTGCACACATATTTTCCTCCTCTAACATTGAGCGGAGGAATAAGGCAGCTTACAGATCAGTGCGGCAAGAGTGCATGCTGATGTTGCCTTGAAAGAGTTCAAACTGTAATTTCAGGAGATCAGCAAAACAAAAGGCTGTGCAGAAGAGACTGTGAGAGGAGGAAGCTGTTCGACACAATGCACCAATAGAAAGTCCCCTTACCAAATGGATGTTATTTTGTAATATTTATATTATATATTTTGTAATCTTATGATCAATGGTTCAACCAGAGCAATGACTGAAAAGGAACAAAGAGGACTTCCCTTTCTGATAGTTAGTGAGGCAACGGATGGTATTGCGGTGGTCAGTCGATGGCCTCAGGAAAGTTTGTAAGGCAAGAAGCAACATGATACAGCGATCAGAGGAAGACACACAGGCAGGCAGTGGTTTACGTTACAACAAGAAGGCAGCGACACATGAGACTCCTGCTGGTTATTGATCTCAAATGACTTTGTGGACCCAGCATTACGGTTTCAAAAAGGATTTGAACAAATAACAGGTGGTTATTCAATATTGAAATGTGAAAAAGACACCGAGTCGTGAAGGTTTGAACTGATTCTGAAACGGTCTCAATTTACTACTGATGTCTCTATATGACCGACATCAGCAAGAAACTGGATCAACGGATTGGATTACGACTTGTCAGGATCTAGTTAGTCATAAAATTTAAACTATGGTGGAGTGCTGACTTTCACAGCCTGAGGAAAGAAGCTGCTCTGTGGGATGGTGGTGCGTCACTAAAAACAAGGTTTACTTTGATTCACCATCATTATGTTACAGTTATTAATACTACAAAGCCACAGATACTAAAAATGTGTTGTATCTTTGTAACAATTGCAATTTCAAAACAAATGGACATGCTGGTCAGATCGAGAACTCGACCACAGGAGGCGGCGGTGTGTGTACCATTTTTGTCCACGGGGGCTGCCACAATCAACAAAACATTTAAGTTCCTTGTAGTTGCTTTAAGTAGAAAAGACAACAAACAGAAAAGGCACATAACTCACTGATGCAACTTGCAGGAATGAAAATAGCAACACAGTTATTGCGTTCATTACAAATTGCACATGATTTATTTAAAAAGGACTTCTATTCTATCTCACTGTCCATTATCTTCCTCGTCAGCAGTTCTCTCACTCGGTTTCCTTCTGACTACTTTCTCAAGTTCAACGAGTTTTGTGTAGAGGACTTCAGACATTTCTTCATCGATGTCCATCTGAAATGTAAGCAACAAACAGAAAATCTGAATTAACTCAATTACTTTCAGTATCAATCATTGTCAGAAACAGATGGATGATCCCAGTCTATCTGATCATTATTTTAATTTCTGATATTTAGAAATAGTGGTCTGGTTGCTCACCTGTCGAGGCTGAGTGTAGTTTCTTCCAAGTCCTGATGTTAAACTGTGATACTTTGCTCTCGGATCCAGAGACTCTGGGTCTTGAAGAAACAGCCAGTGCTGTGAAAAGCCAGAGCAGGACTTCATGATTAGACTGCATTCAATGTAGAGACGCTAATCCTTGAAGTGTTTTCATAAGGACTGTGTCGAAAACATACCAGTGCCTCTGCTCCGTTGTACGGTGTAAGTGTGAACGTGTTGGTGAAGATCCTGATCTGAAAATATATCACAATAACATGATAACAGTTCATACAAAGCTCTAGTAATATTTAATACAGAGGCGTAAAAACAATGTTTACTCACCAGCCACATGAAGGGCATGATGAGAGTCCAGAAGAAGGAGGGGAGGATACCGTAGGTCAGATTAGTCATCACCAGTCCTGGACATATAACAGAGGAGAACAGCCCCTGTCCCAAAGAGAGGAAAACACTTATTTAACACAACAGATGATTGTCTACTTAAAGGATGTGTGTGGTTTTTTTAACCCAGCCTTCATAAAATGTGGTTTTCTATCAATCAAGATTATGAGCAAGATTATACATTTTTTGTTTTTCAACATACTGACAAATTCTATGTTGAACAAAATTCCAATTCCATGTACGCTTTAAAACGGAGAGAAGAAGAGATGACGAGGACGACAACGACACTGAAGAACAATATATGTATGTCATAACTACTTACATTTCACTTGTTTTTCTCGTTGTGGGTTGTTACTGTTGGTCTTCATTATCGTCGTCATCTTCTTCTTCTCTCCGTTTTAAAGCCGGGGTCATTTAGCGCGCTAGCTATCTACACATAGGTACTGAGCTGTGTCAGTCAACAACTAATTAGCCAATGGGGACACTCTGCTGAAAAGTCCCGCCCACCCGAGAGGTTTGTGCCAAAACTGCAAACAAAAAGTCAGGGAGCGCAAACGAGAAAGAGCTGCAGAGAGACCGCAAAGCTGAGAGTCAGCACAAAAGTCTGAGCGGAGAGAGACCAGCAGAGGGAACCGTAAACAAAATAATGCATTATTAGAAGAGTAAAAGACCAATATTTTACACTATTTGACAAATTATTTGATTGCAAGTTCTAAGTTTTATTTTTGAAATGAGTTTTATGTTCTCTCAAATTCCTGGTTTTTTTTTTTACATTTAAGAACTTTTGTTTGTTTCTTTTGGCACAAATCTAATTCCATAACCATCAAACTTCACCTGACTTTCCATCTGCGTGCGTGTGAGTAATAATCACAGTGCTGTCCTTGTGATCTGCAGGCTGTGTGACGGACAAACCTGGCTGTTCTTGTGTCTGTTGAGAGCCAGGCTGAGCATGTCTGATGCATATTTGGAGGAACTGTAGGGCTCCGTCCCATTTTTGTGCTGCATGTCTTCCATGCTGAACGCAGAGCGGCTGGCGTTACTCGAGGAGGTCCACACTACCCTCGACGTGCGACCTGCCTCACACAGCAGAGGCTCCAGCTCCCTGATCTGGACCGCAGAGATAAAGAGACGACTGTTTCAGTAGAAAACATGTACAACAAACGGAGATGACATCTTTTAACACAAAAGACATATGTATGACAGATTTACGGTAACAAGAAGGCTCGCATAGTAATGAGTATTTTGTAGAGATTGTTTCACAGAGTTTCTTCTAACACTGGCAGATAAAGAGATGCCGAGTATGTAACAGATCCAATGTTGCAACAACATAGTAATATATATACACTTTATACACTGTGTCAAATGAAGGGGTTTGTCATCATCTTTTAGATTTCCCTGTATGTGTGCTGTACCAGGAGAAAATGGCCGAAGAGGTTGGTTGCAAAAACTTCCTGTAGACCGTCCGAGTTGACGAGGTCCTGCTGAGTTAAGAGGCCCTCTGCTGTCGCGAACATGTTGATGACATTGCTGCAGTGAGAGGGTACGCTATTACACAACAGCATGGACAACAGACAAGCTGCTCTGGTTCACAGTCATCAAGCTTTGAGCCAATGTTAAAATGCAAATCAAAAGACACAGAGAATAAAAAGTCAAGAGGTGAAGTTGGAGATTTACCTGGAGAACAGACCCTTAAAAAAGGCTTTGACATTTACTTGTGGATTTGGCATAATTCCTGCATTGAGATACAGAAAGTCAATTCTGTTGTACCTGTGGCAAAACAAGCATGCATAAAAGATTAATCAACCTCAATTCCATATTTTCAGTTACTATTAAACTGCTGTAACGCAGCGTGTCCACAGTGTCAGGACATCACTGTATGGCAGTGTCAGTACCTGGCCTTGACCTCCTGCGCAGCAGTGAGCACCGACTCCACAGAGCCTACATCCAGATGCAGCAAGTCGACACGAGCGTCGGTGTGAGAGGCCAGGAGAGCGGAGCGGGCGGCCTCGGCCCGCTGCATGTTTCTGCAGGCCAGACAGAGCCGGAGCTGGCAGTCCTCCGCCAGCAGTCTTTCACACAGGGCCAGGCCAATGCCGCTGTATGAAGTGACAGATGGCAGAGAAACACAAGCATGTAAACAAACTTCCCTCAGGAACTGTGCGTTGATCTCACAGAGAAAATCAGACATCAGTAAACACAGAGAGGAAATGATGATGGCAGATTGGTAACATAATACCTATACTAGCATACTATTCAGTGTGCCAGAAAAATGTATCTCCCACTTGGCGAAGTTGCAGTTTGGTATTAATTAAAATGGCAAGCAAAAGACACGTTTGTGATAGTATGTGGTTGAGGTAAATATCATATTCATGTATACCTTACAAAAGGTGGGCCTGGCATAAATAATAGAAGCATGGAGAAACAGTGAGCCCTGCTAACGGACATCTCTAAAATTCACCAATTTACATGTTTGTTTAAAGCAACATTATGTAGAAACAAAACTCAATATGTTTTCACGTTATGTGTTGAAAACTTGTATGGAAGTAAACATGTGTGAAACGCTGTGATCCTACCCTCTCACTGAAGTTACAGAAACACCATTCACTGATAGACACCACTCACACTATTACAAGACACTTTACCATCACAGTGATTCTGAAACGGTTATTTCAAGGTGCAAAAGTCACATGGTGTGACTTCAATCTGCACAGACACTGAACCAATTTGTAGTTTTAGGAGGATTTCTGTGCTGCTCAGTTCTGTCTGGTGCACAAACATGCAATGACATCTACATGGCACTAAACAAAGTAACTAAAATATTACCAACACATATTTCTGTAATTTCTGTACTTTTACTTAGGCTACAAAGCTATATCTTGAAACACACTGTTGTCCTAGCCAGAAGCTAATATCACTCGACTTTACCATTCAAATATTGTTATTTTTTCAGTAAAATATTCAGAAAAATGTTTAAATGGTATTTTGTGATTGTGAAGTGTCTGACACACACAAGAACATAATGTATGTAAAGTAGGTTAACATTATTGCGCTCGGAGACATTACAGTCAGTTTATGACATAAGCAGTTCATCTCTTTACAGTAGCTACAGGAGTAAACACAGACTCACACACATGTTCAGTGTTTTAGCAGCTAAGTTAGCAAGAAGTGTCGCTTTGTAACACCGTGATAAACAGAGTACTCAGTTTCTTTCTTTACAGTTTGGACCAACCTGTTGGCGCCGGTTACTATCACAACTCTGTCCATATCTGAGTGGAGCTAGCAGCGACCGTGTGTCAAAACAGAGCCGGGAGAAAAGTTTGACACCAGAGCTGGGTTTATATTGACCGGGGATGTTCATCCCATGGTCCGATTCAGGTTGGAAGACTGCAGCCTATATGCACGAGCGGAGACGTGGTGTGATTGGATGTCAACAAACAGCGGGCCAATCAGCTCAGCCCACTACGGAGAGCGAAGAGGAACTAAATGGTAGAAGAGCGCAACGATGGAAACGACGCCTGTGCAAGACTGCAGCGCGTAAACAGTTCATAGATTTGTTGTATTTATATATTTATCCTGAAAAATACTTTATCTCAAGTTATTTTTGCTCCCATTAGTATACACGTTTTTTATTTCACACTCATTTTGTTATTTTCTTTTTCACTTGTTTCGGAAATGTCAATTTTTGTTTTTTTATTTGATTTTGTTGTTGCTTCTCAGTTCTTTTGGCGATGTAAACATTGCGACATTAAAGCGTCGAAATTTTGACTTTGTGTGTATGATGTTTCGGTTTGCGAAGAAAATAAGAAAGAAAGAAAGAAAGTATGACAATAAGTAGGGAATATCAACCTTTCTTTATTTACAGGGATCTTTGGTTTTACAGCTATTGAAAAGGCAACTATTCAACAATATACAGTTAATTTATTTCCGCAAAAGGACATTAACATGATTGTAAAACATGTCAGTGAACTGCTGCAGGGTCATGAAAACAATCTAATCCAACCAACAATCATCATAATGTTGGCAAGCAACATATAAACATTCATAAAACACAACTGTGTTGACATTCTCTCATTAATGTGCACTACAATTCAATGTTTGCATAGAAAAGAAATAAAAGAAATATTCTCAATTGTGTTTCAAAAGCTGGGATAACCATGGAGCACTCTATAAATAAACACAGAATAGGAAATGAAAAGACATTAATAAATACACAGAGGTGTCAGTTGTGCTAATTTGCATGATATCTACAATATAAGGCTCTGTTCAAGTGTATACCTTCTCCTCATCTCTTTTTATTTACAGCACCATTGTGGCATGCAAGCAAAAAAAACAACAAAAGAAGATGAAAAAAAAAAAAAAAATCCAGATGGAAGGGAGCAACTGTGACAGTGCATGGCAGAGAGAAACGATTGGTTCCATCTGCTACGCCAGGCTCTCCATCAGCTGGGTGTGTATGTCGTGAAAGCTCGGCCTCTGCTTGGCGTTCCTCCTCCAGCAGCTCAGCATGAGATCGTTGTAGACTCCATCGGGACAACAGGGAGGCTTCGGCAGATACACCTGGGAGCACGAGTATCAGATTTTCAGATGAAAACGTGAAAGGCACTGTGTGATAAAGATGCAGAGAGCCCAAACCTGTGTGACGCCTACCTGCTTGCCCTGGTCCCTGAAGAACTCGCCTGTGTTTTCAATGACCTGCTCGTCGGAGAGCTGGGAGTAGGGCTGCTCCTTGCACAGAGTCAGAATCTCCCACAGAGTCACGCCAAAGGCCCACACGTCACTGGCCATGGTGAACTTCCCCTGAGAGAACAGACAACTTAAATCAAATGCAAGCTAGCGTGGACTTAATGTGGATGATGGCTCCAACGCTTGTGTTTGTATCATAGCTCCAATATTATTAGCAATAGCATCACGTGGACTAACACATAGCCTTCTGGACCTTTTGTTCTTTTCATGTTTCTGAATCCTTTGAGTGAAATGTGATGAAGGAAATTAAGATCTACTTTCATTTCTCCCTCAGTAGGAATGCACTGTAAGGTTTTTTTTTTAGCCGATACCGATAACCGTTCAATCACAGCCTCTACTGGCATTTTTTGTGATAAAAACTCTCAGAGCTCTTGAAAAACATGTATTGCAAACTAAAATCACTTTGCCTGAAACTGTTAAACTGTCCACACCAGCACCGACGCGTTTGGCTCTCTAGTCTACACGCATTAGCTCCACCCAGGTACAGCAGTTTGACGTCATAGTGCAACAAAAATGCACTCTTCTACTCCTTCTTTTTTCTTTGTTTTAAAATATAGCTCTTTATCCCGACAGTTGTCACTGTTATAGAGTTTGGTCGGTAACCCGTGTATCTCCTCATGCAATAAAAGAGTAAAAAGGTATCCCTGCTCTCTTTTTTTTTTTTTTTTAAGATTTTTTTGGCTTTATTAAGCAGTAGACAGATAGGAAATATGGGAGAGAGAGGGGGATGTGACATGCAGCAATGGACCTCCGGCCGGAATCGAACCGGGGTCGGCTGCGTCTATGGTATGCGCTCTAACCACTCCACCGCCTGCGCGCCGTATCCCTGCTCTCTTCATCCAATCAGGACAGAGAACTCCATATCCCTGTATTATAAATGAAAATCCAGCAAAAAAGTCGGATATATGTGCCCTATGATTAATTGAAATATAAGTAATTATATTGTAATTATAATTATAATTGTATGATGTGGACTAGTAGTTGGAGAATGCTAGTTTACACTCTGGGCATTGCTGAGCTGCCCTTGAGCAAGGCACTGACCCCTAACACTGCTCGTTGGGTGCTGCAGCATGTGTGGCAGCCCCTTCACTCATCTCCTCTACACTGCGTGTGTGTGTGCGCCTGTGTGTAATGTGAGTGGAAATCCCATTGCGGGATTATAAATAGTATATATATATATATATATATATATATATAAAATAAAGCACCTTTCACAGAGCTATGTCAGAAAGAGCCTCATAAGAGTAAATTCAGTTGAAAATAAGAACATAAAAACAGACTTAAACGTATTTAATTACAAAAACTAGACAGCATAAGGCCAGTTTGAATAAATCTGTAGATTAATTGCAGCTCCTCGAAGTAAAGTGGGGTGAAACCGTTTTTAAGCTGTAAAACCACAGCTGGGCTGACAGGGTAAATCCCATATGTCCGCAGCTCTGCACAGCACTCACCAGCAGGATGCTCTCCCAGGACATCCAGCGGATGGGCAGGACGGCCCGGCCCTGGATCCTGTAGTAGTCTCCTCTGTACAGGTTCCGACTCATGCCGAAATCAGCGATCTTTATGGTGTGGTTCTTACCCACCAGGCAGTTGCGGGTTGCCAGATCCCGATGGACAAAGTTGAGAGAGGAGAGGTACTTCATACCAGATGCAATCTGCACTGCCATGCCAATGAGTTTACTGTAGCTGCAGAGCGGAGTGGACCACGAAGACAGAGAATAAGTTCATCATAGTGCACTGGACAACAACTGTGTCTAGCTGGCTCTTTTTGTAATTTCTTAGGTGAAGATATGAGCCTACCTGGCCATGCTGTTCCCCTCTTTTTCCTCCTCCTCTGCCTTGTCTTCGTCAGCAGCCTCCTTCAGTCTGAGACTGCAGAGGAACTGGTTCAGGTCTCCATTTTCCATGTACTCAGTGATCATGCACAGCGGGTCTGTGTCCACACACACCGCCAGCAGACGGACAATGTTGGGGTCCCTCAGACGAGACATGATCCGGATCTCCTTCAGGAAGTCGTTCCTGCAGCACAGCGGGGACAAACGGTCGCAATTTACCGCCTGACTGAGGACTGAATGAATAACAACAGGCAGCTGGAGGAAGATGTACCGACTGCTTTTACCTGGCATTCTTGTTGGCGTCTTCCCGCAGTGTTTTCACAGCAACGAGCAGAGGCGACTCATTGTTTCCCTCTATGGACTCGTCCAAAAAGTCCTGCATGCCCTCGGCCTCACACAAGTGCACCTGGTTGTAAAAAGAGGTAATCTTTCAGTCCACTTGGCAGCACTTGGAACCATCTGTTTAGCTGTTTATTGCTACTAAGTGTTGGCTATTTGTCAGCATGTGCGGTATAGTTGCCGCATTTCACGCTCGTGCTTTCACCACACATTGATATCTACCATTCAATTTTCAAAATGGGCACTATAAAGATGCATCAACATCACTCAGCGAGAGAGAGAACAGCCCAGTTAATCTAATATGTTTTGAGAGATCAATGCCAAAAAACATTAGAGCTACCAAACTGAGCGTACCTCTCCAAACTGGCCCTCTCCCAGTTTCTCCTTGAAGGTGAGCTTGTGTCTGGGGAACTCTCTCATGGAGGAGTCGGTGCCAGCGAACAGATTCATGCTGACAGCAGTGATGGAGTAGGTGCTGCTGTCCATGGACTCCTGGAGGCTGATGATGTCTGCCTCCGCATAGTGGGGGGCCCCGTCTGAACCACTGGTCGCAAGGGCTCGACAGGAGGTGCTGGGTCCTGATGTGGAAACACACATGTACACACACTTACAGCAGCTGCCTCTGTCACCAACCTCCACAGCATCCATGACAGGGTGGTCTATCTTACCGAGGTGTTCGGTGGACTGGGCAAACTCTGGTAGCTTCCTGATCAGGCGTGAAGGCTCCTGGTAGTCGGCACAGAGGGGGAAGATTCTCTCATAGGTGGAGTTGGAGGTGGAGCCGCCCTCCTCGCTGGACAGAGAGGAGTGGTGGGAGGAGAAGGCCCGGGTCTGGACCGCGAGGCGGGCTGTGAGTTCATCGTCCAGAATCCGACGGGACGCCTAGGGGAAGTGAGCATGTGAGTTGAGTCTGTTATTGTGGTTGTCATCAAATAATCAGAAGGAGAATTTTCTTTTTCTTTCGTTGTCACTGGACAAAAGTGTTGGATGTCAGATTTGTCGACAAGAAAGATAGCATTCTTAGCAACTATGGAAAAGGATTAGGGCCAGGGTTGACTTCTTTCTCTAACTTCTCAGAAAAAAAAAAAAGAATTTGAGAACAAAAATAGTTTTTAATCCTCTTCTGTAGACTCTAGCAGGGATTGTGATTGAGTGAAAGGAGACGTCCTTGTTTGAAATTTGCAACCTCCAGAAAATGTTTTATTCACGCAGCTTTTCATTTCAAGGCAACTCCCCGCTGAGCGTAGAGAAGGCTATAAATAGGCTACAGATGAGACAATGAAAGCTGCACCTACAATTAAGGAAGTCACAAGATACAAAATAACACAGATTATCCCCAAACAATCCACATCGGAAACGCATAATGTTCTACAGACAAATGTGTGATGCAAAAATCAGAAATAAATGTTCCGTGTTTGTCTTTCCAGATCACCACCGCTAAGAGACGTTTTATTTTTTTTTAGCAGTACTTCCTTTATGCTTCACACTTCAAATCCAAATCACGCTGGTGTCTGACTTGAAGGATGAATGGAAGAGTCTCACTGCCTGAGACAAGAAGCTGCTTCACAGTCTGATGGTACGGCAGCGGATACTTCTGTATCATTTGTCAGATGGCAGCAGGGCGAACAGACTGTGGCTGTTGCTGGGTGTTATCTTTTAGTATCCTGTGTGCTCTGTGGAGACATCTCACTTCGACGATGTCACTGACGCTCTGTAGGTGGGGACTTGTAATTATCTGGGTGGTTTAAATCACCCGCTGTAGAGCCTTCCTGTCTTGGGCCGTGCCAGTTTGTAACGTTAACATATTTTGGCTCATGAAGCCCATCTTTTCAACGAACCCATAGTCTTTTCCTTTGAAGATGTGTCTCCCCTGGTGCCGTAACACCACGCAGACCACTTTTTGATTTGTCTCATCTCATGGACAGTCTCCACACTACCAAGCGTATTGCCAAATAATAACTAAAGCTTGCATCACATGTGACTTGCATGGGCTGCAGTCCTTTCTTTAGTTACTTCCTCAAAGGAGGTCAAGTTTGTTTGTTTTTTTTTCTTTTTATGTTTGTTGGTAGGTTGGTTTATCAGCAGGATTGCACAAAAACTACTTATCGGATTTCCACAGATGGAGGATGAGTCTCAGCCCAGAATAGACCTCACTTTGTGTGCTGATAAAGGGATCCAGGAATGTTTTTCTCACTTTCTTTAGCTGCATGAGACAGGACACAACATTTTTGTGAATATCTCAGGGAATGATGCATGGATCTTGATGAAAAAAAAAAATAAGTGTATTTAGTTGGCTGGTATCTATGAGTGAGTACAATTTGATGCAGATTCCAGATCTGGTGAGCTTAAAATAAAGTTATGCAGTTATGGGTGGTTTCAAATTTAGAGGGATACAGCGCTAGATGTAAGGCTTGATTGAGTTAACGGGACTGTAAGGCCCAGACGCAGTGCCTGGTTTATTTCTTCATCTTTTACATTTTTTGTGGTGCTTGTAAAAATCAGTATGCACACAACCTCTCCTCCTCCTCTGTATGTAGCATTTTGTCCTGCACCTTTACTTAACTTGGTCTGGATTTGCACACTACACCCTCTATGAGAGTAACTGAGACGGAACCACTGATGACCAGAATAGCAAGAATGGTGTTTTGAATTATTCTAAACAATTTTTAAGAAAAAGTACATAAGATCAATACAGACACATTGCAGAAAACACTCTTCTCACCTTCTCCAGCATCTTCTGCCAGACCTGCCTCCACAGGATGATCACTATGATCGCCAGTAGGATGGCGATGATAGCCACCAAGCAGCCAATCAGGATCCTGGTATTGCTGTCATCCACTTTGTGAGTGGGATCGTCCCCTACCCAACAGGAGGAAAGTTGTGAGTCAAGGCGGATTCGTTTTGATCCATCACAGCTCAATTTCTTAACACAGCATGCCTTAAAGACAACCCCCTCTGTGATGTGTTAAAACTACACTGGGAGCCTGACATTTATTTTACTGGTCAGTCATTTCTGCTGCTGTCAGCAGGGGGCAATGTTGAACCAGAAAAACATTTCAGTTAAACCAGCCTCTTAAACAAGCAATTACCTTTAGTTTTAGAGTGAGATAAATCTTCATACATTACAGAACGCTGCACGACAACAATTAAAGCTGGAAAGCAATAGTAAATGAAGGAACCTCTGAATATATGATGATGATATATGATATATGTTTTTTGATTGGTTGACTGAGGATTATACTAAGCCCGCGTGTTGTTTATCACCATAACACTTCCCAGCAGCCATATATCAAACCAGCCTCCACTCCCTCCTGCCAGCATGTTTCTCCTCTGCCAGGATGTTTTACTAAAATTACATACACTGCAAAAAATCATAAATAAGAGGTCTAACTACTGACCTGGCAGTGTGTTTGTGGGGTGTCCAGATTTGCGAGGAGTCAGAGACGTATTGTACACTGCTGAGCCTGTGAGGGACAGACAAGGAAAGACAAAGCTGAAGGAAATCAGACACCGTTTACACTGTGTGGGAGACAAAGGATCAACTTAAAGTCTCTAATCTGATCCCATCTCTACCTGACTGGAAGGCCACCTCACTGAACAGCATCCAAAGGTCGCTGAAGTGGAAACGGCACTTGATGGCGCTGGCTGTGCGGTCCCCCAGGGGCACGGTGATGAAGCGGGCACCTTGGTTCTGGCGGTCGACGGTGGGCCTGAAGATCACAGGGTCGGCCTCCCAGTCTGATCCTGACCGGAAGTAACAGCTGGCCTGTCTGAACATCCTTGCCCCTCGGCTGAACATGTTGTTACAGTGAACCTGTGGAGGTGGAGGCGGCAGACATGTGAGTCATGTCGTTTGGTCGGAGTCTTTAACAAGATTCGAGACATTTTGTCACGAGTGGAGTCTTTAGTTAAAGGATGAGTTCACAAAAATGAAAATTCAGTCATGATCGTCTCAACCCCATGCCGGTGGAAAGTCAGATGAAGTTTCATAATCCATAAAACATTTCTGGAGCTTCGCAACAAAACGGCGTTGCGGCATCCTCCTAAGCAAAAAGAAAACATAAAACGGCTCTACAACACTTGTCTTGCACGATCCAAATCTCCGAAAGACCCTGACATCCTAAATTGACTTGAAAAGACGTTACTAACACGGTTTTAAAGCTGAAATCTTCACTGTCGCTGCAAAGCTAAAAGCATTAGCGTGCACCCTTTCTGAAGTGGCTGCACAAGCTCAACCAGGCACTGAGGGTGCAAGTAATGTCTTTTCAAATCCGTAGACATGGAATACACTTGATGAGCTGCATGGAGCCACTTTATGTTTTGTTCGGTGCTTGTTTTGTTACATGTGTTGTGAACTTCGATGATGAATTTCATTTTTGGGTGAACTTGTCCTCTAAGGCAAGTCAAGTCCTCCCGACAGGATACTGCAGTCTTACCTGCAGGATCTGGTCTTCAGCAATAGAAACGATGAGGTATCAGTACTATACGGTGTTATAATTATTGATCAGTCAGTGAAATGACTGTTATCAAACATAAATTAATACCTTTATAGATACTTATTTATTTCTTAATTTGGTCTCCATCACTTTAAACTGTGAAATACACCTCCGAGAAGTGGGATGCATTACCAAAGGCTAGTAAGATCTTACGAATAGTCAATTATCCTGCTAATGTCTACACGGACTATACATTCCTGTGACCAAAGTGCTCCAATCAATCAGAATCAAAGGGGCAGGTGAAACAGATGTAGTTATGACTAATCTGTCCTGCTATGTTGTGGCTGAAAAACATCCACTTCCTATCTCAGATCCCCGGCCACAGCACTTACTCATGACAAATCGGCTAATTATACAGGAAATATCATTTTCACACTGTAAGGCAATTTTGCATCATTACATGAAATTTATGTCCCAATAAAATTTGCAGCAGCTATTGAAAATGGGAGCCTGCCCGGCATGGCGCAGCACAGCTCACTTACACAACACAGAGTAAGTGTTGGCTCAGCACTTCTTTAAATATTCCACTTTTTCATTATTAAGCTGTTCGGTGAACTTCCCTCCAAAGGCTGCTCACCTTCATGGAGGTGAAGTTTCGAACGTGGTCAAACTCAAAGATCGTCTCCACGTAACCTTTGGGGAAGCTCTTGTTGCTCCAGCCCACGTAGTCGTAGCCCGGCCACATGCTGTATATGTGGCTGTGGAGGAAATCATCCAGACCCCAGGTGCCGTCCGTCAGCTGGCCGAGGCCCTTTGTCAGTCTGGTGGAGGGATGAATGATGACAGGAAGCACAAACTTTAATTCATTGAGGAGTGCAGAGAAAATGACTGCCCTCATGGGAGGCAAACAAAATAAAATAACTATGATTAAAATAAGCCCTAATTGTGGCCTCCATCTTTCTGATCTAGAAGTAGCAGTCAAATCCAGACCTTTCAGCTGATGCTCCATCATACACAGAGTCATTAAAGTAGACATCCAGGCCTCTGTAGATCATTTGGTGCCCATCTGGAATGCTGTAAGACACCAGGCCATCTGCAGGGGGCAAATCAAAGGTCAAAATATGGGACTGCATTAACTCACTGCATGCTTACAGGATATTAAAACCTTTTCAGCATGCCAGAAAAAAAGTAATAATAAAAGTGGACCCAGAAAAAGCCAAATGCAAAAAAACAAATGAATAAATATACCGGATGACGACAGTGCAATCACGTAATCACAGCACACTGTGTCTACTGGAAAGTAATTACTAACCCAGCCATTCACAGCCGTAGAGCTCCACTCTCATACACACGATCATGGAGTGGTCGGTCACAGGCATGAAGCGGACAAAACGAGCAATGATGGGAGGCTCCAGATCCTTCAGCACCACATCATACGCATTCCTGTTCCCCTCGATGACCTGGAGGAGGACACGCAGATGACACAAATGAGAGGAAGTGCAGTGAAACGTGTCAGGAAAACTCACACAACATAAACACACTGCAGTGTGTACTGCTGCTAGCTCTGATGTTTCTTATTTGACCACACTGCTAATGAACTCTGCTGCCATCTGCAACATAAAGATGTTACCTTTTGGTAAAAGTGTTCGAATCAGATCCTATTTTTTGTTTTTTTTGTAAAAGTAGCAATACTGTAATCTAACTAAAGGTAACTAAAAAAGTAAAAGAGCATAAGTCGCCTATTGATAGTAAAATAGATTTAAAGTCTTACAAGTGAAAGTACTCATATGTCAGAACATCACTCTGTGAGTGGGCGAGCTCGGGCTAGTTATAGCTATTTTATGTCCTATTGGGTAGTTTAATCTGCAACTCTGCATCAAATTTCATGAGCACATCATCTTTCCTATATATAATTTTCTCTCTGAAAAGCTATTCAGTAAATTTGGTGGAGTAAACACAAACGTAGTGGAGTAGAAGAATAAAGCTGAAGATAAACAGAATAAATGTACTTTGTTGTATTGGACCACTGCTCTTCACTTAGAGTTACAATTATTGTGACACACTCTATGAATAAATGTCAAAAAGTTACGTATATACAGTATGTATGTATACTTTAGGGTTTTGTTGAGACTATATAGTAGACTAATCGTGGGCGGTGCTACCATCACCCATTGGCTCATGGACTGCCTTTTGAGGCCTCGAGTTTGGCCTTATGGCCGTCACCATCTTGATTTTTACTGGAGCTAGAAGTGACCATAGTTTGACGGGAGGGTAAAGCTGAGGAGGGTATCCTGATTGGATCTGGCTGAGAACCTGAGGACACTCTGTGGTATTGACTTGTCTATTATAAGGTAGCCACGCCCTTAAGCATACCCTGATTTATCTATTTTACAGTAAAAAATACCATAAATCACTGCATTGAAGAAGACCTTTTTTTTTTGAGCGACTGAGACCATTAGTGTGTTTATTGAAGTGATGAATCAAGTGAAAGGTAGAAACATTTTTTCATAAGCTTACATGCAATCTGACTTCTTTTTGAAACCAGTGGAAAGAATGCAGGTTTAAGGCACTTCTGCAGTGGCTTCAGTTTTCAAACCTGGAAGCTCCGTCCATGTTTTATCAGTTGTCCTGACAGAAGTATTCAATAATGTCTCAACAAAGTGAAAATTTTTTCACCCTGTAACGTGAATTCATACATGCCAGTGTCTGGAATGAGACGCAGTGACACGCGGCATCATCTCGACGTGCTCACCTGCCTTCCCTTCCTGTCGTGCCAGCCCACCCAGTTGCTGCCATCTCGGCTGTACTTGATCCTGTATCGCTGGGCAAACTCATTACCCATGCCGTCTGCGTGGCGACCTTGGGTGCCCACCAGTGTGATGAAGTGCAGCGAGCGCAGGTCCACCTGGAGGTACTCTTTGAGGCCGTCCGGCTCTGACATGATGTCAGGACACCAGGCCCCGTCACCGTCTCCGTTGTCTAAGTCAAGTCTGAAGGGGAGGATGAAATAAGAGAGGAGACAGGAGGCGAAGAGTTCAGAGGAGGCGAGGGGCATGAAAATGACGAGGAAAAAGGGAAAGAAATATGAGATATGAATAAAGAAAATTGAAAGGTGGTTAATGTATCTACTATGGGGTATCTGTTCTGTGCTATTTAATTCATTTGTGCCAGAGACTGTCTTTGACTACTCTATATTAATGTTGGACATAATGTATAATAGCACTGTGATCATTTATGCAACCAGTTCATGAAACTTTCACAAAGGCTGAGCTTCAAACCTCATCAACAGAGGGAGCCGGCTCAGTTATCATGAAACGGGAACAGCTACAGCTTCATGATAACTTAGCAGAAAATCAGTAACAGCTACTAAATGATAGAATTAAAACAATTTCAAATATTCAGAAGTGATACGTATTGACAACATTAAAGCAGCGGTTAGTTTGGAATATTAAGAAGAATTTGGCGATTGGATAGGAATGACCACCAGGGTCGGAAAACAAGAGAAGTACTTAAAAAAACAGAAATGTATGGATTATCAATAAAGGAGCTAACTAGAGCTGGGCAATATATCTGTATTATATCATTATTGTGACATGAGACTCCATACTGTCTTAGATTTTGGATAAAGTTGCATCATGGCACAAGTGTTGACTTTTCTTTTTCCAGGTTTTGAAAGGTCGCATTACAATTAAAGGTGCAACATGCCAGATTTGGCCAGCTGTTGAAGCCATACTCAAAACAAATAGGGGTTAGCATATCACCATAGTAACAGCCAACTGCTGCTGCCTGCATGATCAAAAAATATGCTAAATTATTTTAAGGCCATATTGCCCAGCCCTAAAGGAGACAATAACCTACTGGAACGTAAGTTTAGTATAGACTCTACTTGCTGTCGAATAATTTACTGTTCTGATGACATGTTTTAAGTTAAGAAAGCAAGAGAAATGAGGCTGAGATATAAGAAAAGAATCCAACGTGCCTGCCAAATCTTGCAGCGGTCGACTCAGACCACTGACTGGAGGCAGAGATGTCCTCGTCCTCAATCTGCCCACCGGTCATACCGAGAGGATATCGACACATTTCTACAAACACACGAAGCATCACTGATACACATGCCGTCCTCAAGATGAATTTGTTTTTACGTGCGTGGATATGAGTGCAAGACCCTTATGCCTTCACGTGCCATGTGAGATTTTGTCCTTTCTTTGTGTTTGCAGGACCCCCCCACCCTCCCGAGTTCCCTTCCTGCAGCCCTGCAAGGCCTCTAAAGCCAAACAGAGGCATCACTGTGTAGGTGCCAGTCTAAGCAAAATGAGACAGGAGTGGCCTCGGAGGTGCCTGCTCGTCATTTTTTCATCCTTTTTTTAATAAGTTGCACACGTGAGAGACATTTTCTGAGCTTTAAAACATCTGCTGGGGATTAAATGTCATGTTGTGCGGCCAAAAATACAAGTGAGACAACAGCAGATGCTACATTATACCGTTCCAATGATTCACTATCCATACTGTACATCTTTTCACAGCATCTAGCAGAGCGCCTTTGTTTATTCTGAAGGTCTCTACCTGGCAATTAAGCGGCATCATTGTTTTATTCGCCTTCCCACACCGAACGCGGCGACACGTGCTTTTTCAGGGAGCAGCAGAACAAATAAGCCTTTTACTGTGAAAATATTCAAAGTGGGAAAAGTCAAACGGGTGCATGTGTGTGTGTGTGTGTGTGTGTGTGACAGAGAAAGTGTGTGTTGCCTACAACTGTGCCTACAAATGTTCTCACTTTTCTTTTTTTTTTTTTTCCACGAATGCCCCCTGCTTGTGAAAGGTCTACCTGTTCTGAGGATGTTTGCTGTCTGACCATCGGGTAAACCACATACACACACTGACACACACAAACACACACACGCCCTCTCACACACATTACATTCTTGCGTTTGTAAGCCCACCCACCTAAAACTGCTTTCCTTCTCCATCGTGTCAACATGCCTGTCCCTCATGAGTATGATGGAGTTATTTTAGGCGTACATACAATATATCTGCATGTACTGGCTCACACTTCACACGCCGTAAACTAACATACGTACAGTTCAACTCATTCTGTCACTGATTCTCTGACCGGCACGTGCATTGAGCCAACGGCCGATGTGTCAAGTGTCCTCGACTGAGATATTCAACCCCCATCCGCTCTGGGAATGAAGGACGTGGGTGTGAAGGATAAATATCTGCAGTATTATACCTGGGTTGACTTGAGATCTCACAGTGGCAGCGAGCAGGATAAAGAAGACATGGTGTGAGATCTGTCGGGCCTCCATCCCTTCTTTGCACACCTAAAAGTTCAGGAAGGTTGTAGATCAGCGGATGAGATCACAAGAACAATCATGTAAGGTGTCGAAAAATGTAAATGTAGATTATTAGAAGGTTTACACAAACGGTCTGTGTGTTGAAAAAGTGTGTGTGTGTGGGGGGGGGGGGGGGAGAGAGATAAATGCTACTTAAATAAATCAGGAGTAAAATGGTTTTAGAAAAAAAGAAATGAAAAGTAAAGAGAAATCAAAGATGGCTGTGTTATATATGTAATAAACAAACAAACAAACAAACGAAGCCTAAACAAACTGAATAAACAAACTGACCTTAAAGGGCAACACAGTTTCAAACTGTTTTGCTTTGTTTATATGTGGTGGACCCTGCCACCCTTCTACCTTCAAACAGTGTTCTGGGACCTTATTTTCCTCTGAGAACAGCTTGTTTATTCAGTTATTGGGAAAAAAATGTTAATTTGTTTGTATTATTTCAGCATTAATATTGTAAATATTAAAAGTCTGAGGTTGAACTACTCCAAAACCACACAGTGCCCCTTAAATCAGTGTTAAATACAATACAAAGGTTTATAAACATCAAACTACACAGTCTCTATTCACCATTTACAAAGTTTTATAAACATCAGTTGCAACTTCACAATGAACATTTGCTTCATACTTGGTTTATAAAGTATCTCGTTCTTTGTTAACAGTTAAATAACCATCAACTAAAGTTTACCTAACTATATATTAATGTGTAGTTGATGGTTACTGTTACCTACAGTACTATAGTGCCTAAACGTCCATTGGGCCCTGGTGAGATCCACTGTGGCAAACGCACACACAGTCCTCCTTGTAACCATCCACAGTCCCCGCATTTTATCTGCCTCGTAAAAGCCCTGTGAAGCCCTCAGTGACATATAGCTCCGGCACACTCTGGTATCCAAGAACTCAGACCACTGCTCAGAAACTTGACGTGGTGGGTTCACCAGAGATGTGAGGGGACAATGTTGTCCTGTGTCAGTGCGACATGCATGAAACGTAGTCTCACAGCAGTGCGGTGCATTTCAACGTTTTATGCTTTTCATATATGGACTAAAATGAAAGAAAATCAACGCCGCACACTGAATTTATAGAACTTGTGCCTGTAATGCATCTCTTAGTGTCTCTGGAGAGCTGACATGATGATCACTGACGACCTTTGAAGTGGAACAACTTTTTTTATTTACGAGTTACTGATTAAAATAATGCAAATAATATGCAAATAAAGCTTTAACCCCTTACCATTCTTCACCTCAATGAAAAACAGATTGATCTAAGATCATTTCCTGTCTGAGGTCAAACAGAGCCGACACACACTCCCTCCAAGTCAACGTGGACACTGGGGTTAACAGCCACATGTAAGAAGAATATGGATTTGACTTACTTTTACAAGTTCCTCTCTCCTTATTATGAACCCATCTGTTTCAGGGAATAATCCACATCTACTGTGAGTTGATGCATTCAGCGCTGCGAGTCGCTGACCTCCTCCTTGCAAGGACTTTTTTGGGAATGGAAAAGAGAGAGAGAGAGAGAGGGAGAGAGTGAGAGAGAGAGGAAACGAAGGCTGATGTAACAGTCTCTCCGGCTGGAGGAAAGAAACAGAGAAAATAACACGCTTTGGGATTTTTTTGAGGGGAGGCCAAAATCCCAGAATTCCACCTGATCCACAAATGGTTTCAATTATGGCCCACAGAGGCAGCTGTGAGCAGCAGTAGCTCGCAGCTTCCGCCAAGCGAGAGCTACTGACAAAAACAGACCGGAGAACCTGCTAATTACTGATGGAGACACAAAGTTTTAGAAAGAGAAAAAAAACTATGGCCCCATACAAACAAGATGAGTCACAGTGCCTTGTTTTACTTTTATGTACCCACCCAAAACTGTCTGAACAACTGACAAAACATCTCTGTAGATATGTGCGTATGTGGTTTCTTAGAAGAGTTAGAGAGTTAGAAGAGAATGTCAATATATTGTCTGTACGCAAAGATGGAGCTAGCATTAGTTAGTTAGCGGCAAGCTAAGTGAAGCAAAAAGACTGAAAACAGACTCGTTTAGTCTTGGTGCAAAGCTGAGATCATTTTTTGCTGTAGGCCTACGTAGCTAATTAAGCTAATTAATTGCTTTCTACAAAAACTGTGTTTATTATCCCCCCCCCCAAAAAAAGTGGCATCAATCTTCTAATCTAACTTTCTGGCATCATGACATAAAAACTGTCACTGCTCAAGTTGGCCATGATGGAGTTTCAGTGTTATTCAGGAAGTGAGTGAGAGAGTGACTAAAAGATTCATGAGGTCTCATCAATACTGCTGTCTGCCTCAAGTTCTCAGACATACAGGACACATAGGGACAGAAACTGGTGGTTTCCAGACTTACTCACATCTGAAGGGGAGCATGAATATCCAGATCCAGATGGGCTGTGCGATCAAGTTTGATGACTACCATACAGTGTAATGATGCCTTGAGACAGAAGGTTGATACTGGTATATTTTATAACAATTATAGCATACTAATAGCTCTGTGGTGCAGGAGCCTAGCTACTAAGGACCGTAAGGAAAAATCATAGGATTAACAAAGTTAACATGAATTTTTGTCATAAACGGACTCTCAACACAACTGGTCCAATCAGATGGTCCCCCACCACTGAGTCCAGGTCTGCTTCGGGATTTCTACCTGTTAGACCTGCTGGGTCTAAATTATACTAAGAGTATGGTCTACCTGACCTGCTCCAGTTCAAAGGTTTAATGAGATCATTTCTGTTGTGAATTGACGTAATATCAATTAAATTGAAAGGTCATTCTGGCTCATCTGGGAACCATGAATACCTACACAAGAACTTGTACCATTTAATTCCTTAATTTTTGATATTTTTCTTTTACAAAAATGACTGAAAATACTGATCAGCTGGTGATGCTATGAGACAAGCAAGGGATTACCAAAGTCATTAGAATTTATCACCATGAAACTTCATTCCTCATTCCAATATTTGTTGAGATATTTCAGTCGGGACTGAAGAGGCAGGCCGACTGACACTGCCATCCCGAGAGCCACAGTGCTGGTCTGGGTCCAAAACCAAGGGATAAACTTTACACTGAATGTGCAGCAAAACACAAGTATTAGTGTATACCTGCAGAATACAAGGGGGGAGTGAGCAGTATGACACATCTTTCGTTATGATAAAACAAATAAAAGCAGAGGCCACGTCCTGGAGGCCACCCACTATCTGTGTCAGCAGCAGCTGCACCAGCAGAGCTGCAGGGTGTCGTGGCTGGACGTGGGTGGGTAATGGCGGATATTCTTTATATTCTCCAGCTTATCTGCAGCGTTACATCAAGCTGCCGCTGTCTGCGCACACAGCCAGCTTAATGGAAGATGACCCTGTTTAATCACCACAGCTGCTGTCTCTCCGACAAAAAGGGAGAGCCATCTCCCTCACAAAAGATCTTCTGCATGCCCACATCCCATTTTCTCAACCAATTATTAATTACTAACGAGCAAAACATTTTAAAAAGGTCAGCCCAGGAGCTGGTGCTGCTTATCATTATGTCAGAGACATATTCCAGTTTTAATCACCCATGGATTCAATGAGGCAATTAGTAACTCACACTGAACATATCATGATGTCAGACGGCATTTGAGAAAGGATATGTCATCCCACAAGGAGTAAAACTGGTTTAAGTGCACTTTAATTTTTAGTACACTTCATGTGAACAGACGTTACCTTGGGGAGGAATGGCAGAGAACGACAGAGAAATACGGCTACATGTGTACAGCAGACAGATTCTGAGTGCAAGAGAGTGGTGAAGCCGAGCTTCGGGGAAAAGAAGGGAGGAAGGTGAGTGAGGAAGAGGAAGGATGAGAAAGGAAAGCCAGGAGAGAGATTCATTGATTTTGGAAAGAGCTCAAAGACACATCCCCCAATTCATTGATTCAAAGAGCTGGCTCACAGTCAGCGAGGTGGAGCCGGTGCGACAGCTGGCCACAAGAATATGAAGTGAGTCCAGGAGTCTCCTCCATCTTTCTCTGGATTGGTACTTCAGGACCTTCCAAACAATTCATCTGAAGGTTGGAGCAACAGTGACGCAGCAGTTTACGGCTGCCGCAGTGTGGCACGAACAAATAATACTTGGAGGACATGGTGGCGGCCACACTTTTTTAAAACAGACGAGATTGTAGCAGCACCTGCGCACAGTGAGATGTTTCCCCCCGAAACACATCATCCACCACCTTATCAGAAAAGTGGTGACAGGATGATTAAAACCATGCTATGTATTTATAGCAACGCATATCAGTGAATTAAACTATATACAATGTGTTGAAAAGAGAAAATCACTGTGGGACACACATGCTCATTTTCAAACCCATGTGTAATTACAGATGAAGTGTCATAACAAGCACAGTAAGGGGTTCAATTTTCACACTCCCAAAAATGTGTTAGCATATCCAGACAGACTTGTAAAGGGGTCTTTTGTTCACAGATCTTCATTAGAAACAAAAAGCAAAGAATGACCAAGACCATGCCGGATGTGTCACAAATCCATAAACACAGACAGAGCCACAGTGTAACAAGCCCAGCGAGTGACAACGGCACCAAAGTCAGGGAACCAAACATGTGTAAGGTATAACAATCATCAAAGTGACACGCAAACAGTATGTAACACACAGACAGAGCCTGAAACACCACAGTGTTGATGCTATCTGACAGTCCAATGTTTGAACAGAGCTGCCCTGTCACCACTTCAGATGTAGAAGAAGTAGAAGTTGTAGAAAGTGTTTTGGGTTTTTTTTGGCTTTGGAGCTGAGAAACGAAGAAATACCAAAGGTTTACTTCAGTTTTCTGAACGGCAGTAAATAATATGGAGTGTAGGTCTATCAAGGTGTCATTGCCTTGGTGTGTTAATGATGATGATTATGTTAATTTTGTCAGATGCTTAATTTTACGACCAAAAACCTGCAAAACTAACAACATTCGCCTCAGCCTCTGTAGAACTGTACGTGTTTAGTGCTAATTAGCAAATGTTAGCATGTTAACACACTACACTACTATAACATGGTGACATGGTAAACATCATGGTCATGATAGCATGCTGACGTTAGCGTTGAGCGCAGTCTCACAGAGCTGCTAGCATGGCTGATTTAGTAAAAACACATTGTAAGTTAACAATATCTTATTATTTAGTGATTATTTATCATTGAACATTCATACAATCATAGGCATGTGATGAATGATATTGATTGATTGATTTTTTTATCCAGTCAAGTTTGTTTCAATGAAACCAGTCTCTATTAACACATGTCTGCACATGAATGCAAAAACTGTATGCAAGGGATGGGATTTTGGTAACGTGAGTGGTCTGGTTTCTGTTTGTAGTCCATTTGTAGTACGAAGAGTATTGATCAATCATGTCTGAACAAGCTTTGGCTGCATGCAGGTAAACAGTCTGTGTGCAAAGCAAAAGAGGTGGAACACAATGGCCGAAGTGCTAACTTGTTTATGATATCTTTAAGATATCTTTTTAAAGAGATTATGCAAAATGTTGTTTGGCGTCCATTCTTGCGTTTAAAGCTGCTGGTTGGACTGTAAGCAATGACCGGCGCACGGCAGAGCAAGTCCTGGCATACGGCTGCATGGTAGCCAGCCAAACTTTGGCTGTTGCCTACAGAAGCTAAATCATCTCCGATGGTAGCTAAAGACTGTGAAATTATTAATGTCATGAGAAATTTAACCTAAACGTCAGGACAAACAGTTAATTCAGTGATGCCTTATGAATGTCTGTTACATACAATACAAGTGGGACACTGATTCCGTGTACAGCAGGGTTATTCCCCATGAGTTTGAATTTCTTTGTTGTTGTTTAATTTTTGTTTTCAATTTTGTTTAGATTCTGTGATTTTTCAGAGTGGGTTTGTTTGTTTCAGTTTATATTTGTTTAAAAACTGTTTAGTGTCAGTTTAGTTTCCGCTGCTAACTGTAGCTACCGTGAGCAAGTTAGCTCAGTTAGCCCTGCTGCTAGCTGTTATGGTAAAACGCTGTCCCATATTTGTTTCTAAAGGTGGGCCAATTCTTACATATAACGCCTTTAACTATAATAACTTTAGTGCACATGGAGTAGCAAATCAAAACTTAAAGGGAACGTTTAAGCACAGTTGCTCAGAACTGTGGTGAATGAGCACTCTGTCCAGTACCAGGACACATACAATTACAGTTTACTGATGCCACAATACAGGATTTCTGTGTAATAAAGTCCTTCAGATTCTAAACTTTATTCATAAGTGCAATGTTGCCTTGTACAGCTTTAAGAGCCCCACTACACAGCCATCTCGTCCCCTAAGCAGTCCGGCAGATTCTCCGCATTCAGCACGTTGAAGAGCCGAGCGGCACTGTCGGCCCCAGCTCCCTCCCCCTGACCCCAGCTGTCCCGGTCATCGCTCTCATCGGTGTTTGATTCGTACTCCGATCCTATCCCCGACTCCCTAAACCGGAGCAGCTCCAGGGCTCCCAGGACCGAGCTTTCATCCGGGGCTCCATCGCTGGGAGTCTCCCCTGTGTCCAGGCTGTCTGGCCCCCGGGAGGAGAAGCGGAAGCACTCGAGGCGAACTCCACTGCCGCCGAGACCGAGAGTGCCGGCGTCGGTGCCCATGGTGCCTGGAGAGCAGGGCGAGGGCAGGGTAGAGACCCAGGCGCGGTCACTGATCTGCTGCAGGGACTGAGCTGCCAAAGTGCCCGTAGATGAGGAGGAGGTGAGGGTGTCACCGGGCGTGCTGGGGGGCTTGGCCCGGAAAGTGATCTCTAGAAGACTGTCCTGGGAGCCCACTGAGAACACACAGAACATCAAGAGTCGGTGTGACATAAAACAAATGTGTAACTATCGCATGTAAACAGAGACACAGGACATGAAAAGAGAGGTTTGAGCAGAGCAGATGAGATTATATGGAGTTGGGTGATATCTGCGCTGACAGGATTTGATAATTCATGACTATAAGGCAGCATAATGCCACCGGCTAAAAGCAGGGAGGGGAGAGCAGAGAGCAGAGCTGAATCCTTTGAGAGGGCTGCCACGGGATAATTAATTGAGCGCCAAAATTGGATGAGAAAGAGAAGGCATCACGACAGGAAGGAGGCAGGGGGAAGAAAGAGATGAAAGGGGAAAGAGATGAGAGAGAAAAGGGTCTTGTAACAGAAATTAGGCGAGGAGAAAACAGAGGAAGATTTGAGGCAGCCAAACCAAATAAAACACATACTGTAAATTATAAAGAAAGAAAGATAATTACTCACTAGATGTTAACTGGCCAGCAGCTTTGAGCTCGAGCTCCTGGATCTGTTTGACCAGCAGAGAAATGTGTTGCAGCAGGTCGGTGTTCTGCTGCAGCAGCCTCTGCACTCTGGCCTGGGCATCGGCCCGCGCACACACCTCCACCGACAGCTGCTCCTGGAGCACATGGACCTGAACACACCAACACACATACATCATGAAGAACACACAGACCAGTTTCATACATGAGACAAAATCTGAGAGAAAAAAAAAAGCCTTCCCTTGGGTGGGAATCCTTATTAAAATGCTCCTTTACTCATTCTCATTAGGCAGTCATTTATTAAAACCCACTCTGCCATCAAGAGGAAATCTGTTAATTAAATTCAGCATGACTCTTAGGGTTGGAGTTGGTTCTTGGTCCGAATTTTCAGTCTTTAGCCAGTAATGACACATCATTATGAATCAACATCTGTCAACGAGATCGGCCAAAATAAACTAGAAGCGCTAAAACTCAAAGAAAGTTCACTTCAGATCTTCAAAGGCCTTGTAACCCCGGCCCAGGCATATTTAATTTAATGTGAAACTTCTCAAAAAACTTCTACAGAAGTTGAGAGGAATGAAAGAGGTGGAAATTTATTAACCTCAACCATCTCACCACATCCTATTTTACACACCACTGACTGAAAATGGAAACAGCGCATCATTCTAATCATCATCCTCCAGAAAAAGTGATTCATGGAGCTTCCACTCATTCGCATGAATTTTGATTCATTATGTGTTTTGTGCCAAACTACATTAACTTTTCCAATAATGTTATTGTGCATTTTAATACAACTTGAAGCTGTATAATCGTTCCTTTGGCTCCCAAACAAACGTGATTAAAATTCAGTTAACGTTTTATTTGGTCTTCTTTAGGAGTATTATGTTTACATGACAATGTTGGATGGTCTATCCTTTGTTGTTCCACCACTTAGGTACAGACTGAAATACCTCAGCGACTAAAGGATGGATAACGATGAAATTTGAGATGAGATTCATTGTTCCCAGTGGATAAATCGCATTACTATGGAGAATACCTGACTAGTTCTCTTGTCCAGCAGGTTAACATTTGTGGTATTTAGTGTGTCAGCAATCACATTATTAGATGGACTGCCATTCAATTTGGTACAAAATCATGTCAGCCTCAGCTCATCTTTAAAGTCTGTGCTAATAAGCAATTATTAGCACATTTACATGGAAAATTATTGGTGCAATTTATAAGAATTGGCATCCTGTCTTGAATTCACACTCAAAACAAACTGTGGGCAGCATATAACCAGAATAACCACTAATTGTAGCTACCATTAGCTAGTTAGCTTGGCTAGCAGTGCATGTAGCGGTCCAGACTGGGAGGTTGGATTACCAGGGGTGTGTTGGTGTTTTTACCGCTAGCCCAGGATGCTTTGACCGATGTGGACTGTGGCTAGCTGGTTAGCATACTAGATATCTCTGCAACACAATACACAGGCATCATAATGTCAACATTAGTAATTTCTTCACATTCTGTTAATAATTTTACTTCATTTTTTAACGTTTTTCATTAGATCTCGTACATATTGCACCTGTAAGATGGTTCAGCATTAAACCTGCTTTACACAAGCCTGTTAAAATTGTTATTGTGGTGCCATTTAGATCACAGCACCACTGTCTAAATACCGTGGGTGTCTTAAACACAGCTGCACAGAGCCACCAACAAGCCCTAAGGTGCTTTCAGACAGCCTCCATTGTTTTCAAGCTTAATGCAGTGACAGCTCTCGTGAATGCGCACGACTGTTCGCCGCTGCTGTCAGAGTTTATGATGGTTAAACTTTTTCAACTTGCCACGGCGGCTCGCTGTGTGACTATGGCAACCACAAAAACTAGAGCGAGGGGAAACAATAGGAGCTGATTTTACTGGAATCTGAATAACATTTTCTCTTCATCAGCAGAGGACGAACAGATCAATGAAGAGAGACGGTCTGCGAGCAACATCTACTTCGTCTGGGACGTTAAACTTGTCATGTTAATTGTGTCATACTGTTAAGCATTTTGTATTTTTTAAGCCGTGATGAGATTGTACGAGGTGGACAGCATCAGCCTGTGACATACAGGTAGGAAGCACCTTTAGTGATGTTGGTATATATATGTTCCATATTTGTGGTCTATTTAGAATGTGTTTTTTGTGTTATAGTCTTTCATAAAAGACTTCACATTTGAATTCAGCAGACTGAGTAGACCAATGCTGCCATTAGATCTTGAACCAACACGGCAGGGAGGAAGGAAGGAAGGAACAGAGAAAGAAAAAAAAGGAAGAAAGAAAGGAAGAAAGAAGTCATAGAAGTGGTCCCAAATGAGAAGCAGTTGCCAGCAGTACCTGTGCTGACGCTGCGAGGGCCTGTTGTTCCTGCTGCTGCAGTTGTTTCTGGAGGAGCTGGACCTGGTGCTCGTCAGAGCAGGGAGCCTCTGCTGCCGACCCGCCCGACACGGAAGCTCCAAGGATCGGGGAGCTCAACAGGAGAGACGGGTCATCGGACACCTACGGCAGAGATGACAGTAAACTGGGCTCCTCTTTGCTTGGAATAGGTATTGATCGTAGCCACCATGAACACATAGAAAACACAAGCATCACCCACAGAAACTCAAGTTTAATCACTAAAAACAGAGCTGTATGTAATGCAGGTGGACAGTGTGCGCTGTAGTAAGTGTTAGGTAGAGAGAGGGAGACAGATCAAGGCTACGTCTCCCATGTCAAGCTGTATAAAAAAAAAAACTAAAGAGAAAGAGTGAGTTGTATTTCCCACCAAAGGAAGATCAATAAAGAAGCTGTGGGTGATCTACTGAGGCTGAGGTTGACGTGTTGCTTCCTGCCTATGTGATAGATTTCTACTTGAATCACAGGTGAGCAGTGAGATGACTGTAGAAAGAAGAGCACGGTCTTTGATTTTTAGCTGCTGACACCAAAGCATGACATTTACTGGCGGAGACCATTAAATCACCTACAAACTGCTGCTGTATGACGAGACATGGCTTTGTGGGCAGTGGCACAATTAAAGTTGATATGGCTAAAGTGTTTGCAAAGCGTCGCCTTATTTAGCAACATTTGTTTGTTTCTTTGTTTATTTAGAAGCATGATTCACATGGTATGGTACTTGTAAGTCCAATAATAACTTTCTGTTTTAGCTCGTGTTTGTCTCTCTGATAAAAATTATCTCTCTAGCTGACCTTAACCTCCTACTAGCTGATGTTTGGCGCGAGGCGGGCAGCTGCTATGGCAACAGGGAGAGAACCGAAAAAGTAAAAGCATGGGCTGTAAAACCAAAACGATGAGCTGAACGATGCTAAAACGCTAACAGGAACGGCAAAGCATCTGTCATTATGAGCGACATACATGTAGTCAGTTGGTTCCCTTTTAATTAAAGATATTGTTTGTAGCAGGTTTAAAGGTCTAATGTGTAGAATTTAGCGGCATTTGGCAGTGAGGTTGCAGATTAACCAACTGAACACACCTCGTCTCAACCTTTCCGATGGTTGCAGCGAACGCTAAAGTCCGTCTAGTGTTTGGTCTGTCACTTCTGGGCTAATGTAGAAACATGATGGTGCAACATAGATTAACTAATTAATTCATAAATTAAATATAAGTTTTGAACTTTAGAAGTTGGACACTTGTAATCGGGATCCACTGTACAAGCACGATAAGTAAATCTGGTCTAATATGATTTACATTGAATCTAATTCTGTAGATGGTGCTTTAATGGGAAAGCAGTCAGTGGAATCTGTACTGTGATCTACAGATTGACTGGTCGGGCTGCTGTTAGATGGTCCAACTGGAATTATGACTCACACAATTATGTTAGAGTGCTGCTGAGGGATGAGCAGCCATGAAGGACACGACTTATCTGTCATATCTGAGATGGCGGATCAATATGGTGGACTCTCTCGACATTAATACTGGACTGTGAAGGACAGTTGACCTTCAAATTACCCAGAGAGGAGGGAGGAACTGCAGGTGTGATCTGGACATATGGAATACAGCTGTTGTATAGTGGCAGAATTACATTAAATGTAGTTTTGTAGTAGAAGTTCAAACTCAGAATTATTAAAATTTCCTCCCCCCAGAACTGCATAGCGCACCTTTAAATATTGCCTTTTTTCTTGTTTTCAAGTAACCGTGTCATCAGTGTCATAAACATTCTGTTCAAATTAATTAGCTGCTCACTGGTACAACACAAGTTTTCCCTCTTGGGTCCTACAGCCGACATCTCTCCAGAGACGTGGCTGGAGGATGACAAATATCAGAGAGCAAATAGCTGCTCGTTCGACATCTCAAGATAAACAGAGCAGTGCTAGAAATCCTCGCCGCGCTTTCATTAATAAACCATACGACCACATCAATATTGAAGAGCTTCATGGAGCATGTCTTCACAAACAGGCCTTGAAGATGTGCCTGCTCGCCATACAACCCTCAGTGGCATTTTCGGATTTTCATGCGGCCTCACATGAGCCAAAACTTTCATCACGACTCCATGAGCCTCTCAGAATTATTTATCAAGTGGGGATTTATGACTTCTCAGATCAGTTTTCCCTAACATATTGGAAAATAAACATGCGCTACCAAAACACATCGTGTTTTTTTTCTTGTTTTATCATTGATCTAGTAACTACTAAGTTTAGGGGTGAAAGAGTGAACTTAAATCAGGCATTTCATTTGCAAGACTCGTGGGTGTTAAAAGTATTTTTGAGGTGCTGAATTTAGTAGAGCTGAACTCTTTGGGTGATTAATCAATTAGTCAATAGACAGAAACTTGATTGAGAGATTGTTTAAAGGGGCGACTCCAGTGTTATAGTATTGCACTTTCAATAACCACTCTGATGATAGGTAAACTGAACCTGATATGTAAAATAGGTGTAGTGTCTCTTTAACTCATTTTTGAGCCAAAAGATTGTTCCTGCTTGGATGTGATTATTTCCCTTGTTTTTAGTCTTCTAAGGACGAACCCGGATTAGACAATCCGTACTGTTCCCAAGAACATTTGACCCCCCCCAAGTCCATTTTGTTTGACTCGTGACTTCCATAAATTACCCTTTACAGACTTGGCTTAATCCCTGCAGCGTTTATACTGGAGGTTGGTTTTGTATGAGCTGCGCTTATCTGTCCAAGGATGATTTCCATACTCTACCTTTCCATTGTTATCGTGAGCCTCTTCCTTCTTGCTCTTCTCCGGGTCTGATGAAGAGACACACTCAATGCTCTCCTCTGTTGTGGCCTCAAGGTCGGTCTCCTCTGACAATGCAAACCTCTTCTTTGCTGCAGAAAGACCGAGCAAATATAAGAGGGAATTTTCAGAGCGTATTCACTTTAGAGTTTGCAGCGTACAGTGATAGAGGCAGTGACGGCGACAGCAGCAGCAGTAGCCGGCAAAGAGCTGGAGTCCTCACAAGGTCTTTTGATCAATGGCTCGCACGACTCACCAAAACATGTCTGCAGCTGCAGCACGGGAAGCTGCTGAATAACCATCCGTGGTGGATAATAACATCTTTTCTCAGAGAGGTGTGCTCAGTTGCCACTGTTCTGTTTCTGCAGGCGCTCCGGGTTTTTTGTTTGTGTGATAGAGAATGCAAGAGGGAGAGAGAGGAAGAGAAGGCCTAGGGTTTGTGTGTGTGTGTGTGTGTGTGTGTGGCAGAAGGAGAAAGGGAAGGAGAGAGACAGACAGGGAGAGAGAGAAAGGACTGGATTTGTGGATGTAATTTCGTGTGTGTGTCTGTGTGTGTAGTTGTGAGTCACCTGGCACTGCCTCCGATTCCTCCCCCTTCCCCTCCTCATCCTCCTGGTCGTCGCCTTTCTGCTGCAGGGTCAGCTGGTGACACACATCGAACGCCTGACCCACCGTCCGCACGATCCTCATGGCCTGAGACTGTGACGGAGGACACAGAGGGAAAGTGTGTGTGTGTGTGTGTGTGTGTGTGCGCGTGTGTGTGTGTGGGGCGGTGGGAGGCAGCAGCAGGAGCACAGTTAGGGAGGATGCAAAAATGAAGAGACACAGCAGGGGAGCAAATGAGGTGCCGAAAGGAGGTGCCAAGGAAGAAAGAAGGGGATAGATGAATGAGTGTGTGCACAGGTAAAGAAGAAGAAGATGAAAAATAGACACAATAGTTGCGGGAAGAAAATGGTGAATGTTCGGGCAAAACGGGAGGTGAGAAATGAAGACAGAGGGGAAACAGGAGAGGACCAAATTAAAGTCAGAAGATATCACAAGTGTAGAGCTCCAGCTGCTCGCCCTTGTCTGTCTGCTCTGCATACATACTGCTGTCACAGTGATGGATGGGTCTATTACAGAGGCAAGTAACTCTGATGGCTGGGGGAGTGGAGATAAAGGTTGTTTGTTATTGCAGGAGGCTCAGTAGGTGTGTCAGCACCATCAGGTCATCAATCAGGGGCAGTTCAAATATGCAACGACTCAAAAATGTGTAAAATCGGGATGTTTTTTCAGGATATCTCATATGTGTTTTTCTGCAAAGTTTTAATTTCATCTTCTTTGGACATCACGATTATGACAACATGCAGATGCAGCGGCCAGCAGCTCCTTCAAACGTTGCTTTTTAAATGTTATTTTTTCTACGCGAAACACCTAAAGCGCAGGTTTTGGATTTGAAGCAGTGGACTTTGAGGCTTTCAGGCGTCTTTCCATCATCCAACGTGAACAGCCAGACTGCCCTGGGAGGAAGAGTCAGAAAAAAAGCCACACCTTCTGAGATACCTGTCTCCACCACAACATCCCAGACCAAGAGTGTGCCGACTGAGTGCCAACTGAGTGCCGACTACAGTGGAGCTAGGAGAGGTGGACTCAGTGTTTACGTCAATGATGCTCAACTGTTTGTTTTTTTCAGCTTTATTGCCTAATTGACGTTTCAGCGATCACTGCCCACAACATCTTTCAATCGTCCAACATGACCAGCCAGACTGCTGAGAGAGGAAGAGTCGGCAAGAAAGAGCAATGCTTGTCCAGCTTGGATTTAAGGCTGCTCCTGGCTAATGTTGCACTGGGAAATTAGAGAATGTTGTGACCAAATCCTTACAGGAACCTGTCCTCACCACAGCATCCCAAAACAAGCCGTTGCACTCGACGGGTGGACTGTGTTCTGAGTCGACAGAGTGCACGATTACAGCGGAAAGAGGAGAGGTGGACTCTGCGTTTCCCTCATTGATGCTTGGTGCTTAAAACGCAGTGAGAGCTGATGGACACTGTTTACCTGATGTTGAACGTTTAATGTGAAGATGCGGACCACATTATCGTCGCCATCTTGTCCCTGATGTTGACGTTCAACCTGCCGCAAATTTGAAATTAAAAAATGCACCATGCGTTTATCTATAGATGTGTTTCAATAACTGTTTCATTGTTCTCTGTTTGTAGTCATGTACAAAACGAAACACAGCCGAGCAAAACAAAAACTTTAGTCATATCAAAGGAATGGTTCAATGTTCATCCTTTTCTTCATCAAAGTGAGGACTGAGACAAAGTTGCATTTGTCCAAGTTGCGATTTTGTGATGTGCATAAGTCGTGTTTTTCTTTTTATTTCAAACTTCGATCTGTTATGCACCCAATCTTTAAGTCAAGTTTATGCTAAGCTGAGCGTCTCCTTGCTGTAGCTTCATATTTAATGCCAAGATATGAGAGTGGTATTGATTTCCTCCTCTACGTCTCCACAAAAAATGGGAACACTAAGTCAAAGTGTTCCTTTAAATTACTTAAAAGCAAAAGAAAATAAGGCAGAGCCTAAATTAAATCCCAAGCATTAACTAATCATTCTTGGTTTTGAGTATTCGCAGCAGATTAATCCGTAATAAAAGTAACTGGAGCAGGTCTAATGTGTTTTAACCTTCTAATTGTCTAGAGACTTTTCAGCATGCAGCAGCTTCAGTGTTGAGCAGGTTAAATACTACTCTCTGTTCTGGCTCAAATGTGGTCTCAGTATTTCTGAAGCTGAACAGGCCGGCATGAAAATTCAGTGTGGCCTTTAAGACAGCAGCACGTCTCTGATCGATTTCAGGGCTGCTTTTCTTCATGAAGCCCTAATGCACAGTCCTTTGGCAGCATCTTAAATCCACTGGAATTAAGCTTTATCCACCATGTCCTTCCTAAATCTCACCAAAGGGGAGTTTTTTGTGTTCTCCATATTGAATAGTGGCAGCAGCATCTGACTCTGGGGGATCATTCTGCCTCAAGGCATTCAGTTGGAAATGTCAAGGTGCAACTTCTGCTTGGAAGTAGTTCAAGTCAAGTGAAATAGCAAAAGAAAATAATGTAGGAATGAAGACATGACATTTACTATTTTTTCTCCATCAACAAAAAAACCTTAATTTTGTTTTAGAAATTAAACCAGCCATCCCAAGGCCAAACACAAAATGGCTCTGCTGATGCACCGTGCTGACATCTAAGCTCTGCTGGGGCGCAACATGCCATGATGAAAGGAAATCAAATCTCCTCTTATCGGCTGGTCCATCTCCTCCTACTCAGCACACATGCTTGGTCTGCAGTGCTCCGATAAGGCTCGGCAGCCCTAGGGAGGTTAGCGAGGCACCACTGGCCCCGTCCCTGACAGTGTGGTGGGTGTTCGTTCAGCAGTGGCTAAAATGTCTTTAGGTGCTGAGTGAAAAAGCCCCTCTTCTTTTCTCTTTCCACCAAGATGATTAGTATTCAGCTTCATTAAGTCGCTGTCGGTCTGGTATCCATGGTGAAGGGATGGGAGTCAACCTCACTGATGCTCTGTCTTTGTCACGGAGGGAAAAGAAATGTCTCTGTTTGATATGCAGATATGTGACGGCTGGAGAAGGAGATGCCTTTAATTTTCATAGGCAGTTTGCCTCAACGCGCACAAAGCCACGGACTCTCAGATTAATTGGCCGTGTGTGAAGTTGCAATGGGAGTTTGCAACACTGAGGCTGTGGAAACATGGTCATGATTTCTTACCAAGCGTTAGGTGAGAAAATTGATATCAAAATTAAAAGCTTTCACCAGAAGATGGTTAGCCTCCCTTAGCACAAAGAATGGAAACAGAGCAAAACAGCTAGCCTGTCTGAAAGGTGACAAAAAGCTTCTGTAAGAACATGTGAAGCTCACTAATTAATGCGTCATATAACTGTTTTTTTTTTTTTGTTTTTTTTTATATCTTGTTTAATCCATGGAGAAGAAGTTCTTTGAAACATGGTAGCCACTGTCCTCTGACATCATGCTCGGGGTGGGAAGCTTGAATTCCGGATGATGCTACGCTGCTGTGTTGCAGGTGACAGGTCGTGTAAACATAGAGAATCTTAATAATTGTAATCATTCCATCGCTTACCAGCTGATTAGCGACTGTGAGGTTTTTGGACAATGAAAATCTGGGTGGACGTCAGGCCATATTTCAAAGTAAAACAATATTTTGATAAGCCATTAGCTAACATTGGCATTCAACCACTTTCAAGCTAGCGTAAAAATGTGATTACATCCAGTGTATTTCACCTCTAGACTCAAATTAAATGTTCCAAGAAGTGTGTTGATATTTTAGAATTAATCTATGCCTTTTCTATTGTACAGTTTAACAAAGTAATGTTAGCTAGGAGGTGACTGACTGCTAACATTAGCTGATGTCGAACAGAGGCTAACGGGTCATTAAATGTGCCGTTATACCTTGAAAAATGTCCCTCCAGATTTTCACTAGTCATCTCACTAGTCTATCTTTTCAGTTGCCGATCAATTGGGAAGCAGTGAAGGGAGAGTGTTATGATGATCAGCTCGCTTAAGGTTGCTGGGAGGCAGATTTAGCTATCTTCAGACGCAGTCAGGCTAGCTGTTTCCCCCTACTTCCTGAGTTAATTTCATTCAATAATCCAGAATCATATTAAGAAATCTTATACATTTTTTGTCGAGGGAACTAGCCCAATGCTAACCTCTGGATTAGCATAAAATTTTTTATCCCTGCAGCTTTGATGGTGTCCTAATCACCTACTCAAGCTACTAGCATCAATTCAAGGTTGTTTTGGACCTTTTCTTTAATCGAATTTGTCATCAGTAAAGAATACATAACACCACTGGACTAATCTTTTTAAAGATTCTCAGTTTATCAGGTATCAAACCTACTTTCCTCTTTGACTTGAAGACGTTGCAGCGGAAAATGTTGCTCTGTCCATCACGCGCTATGTAGCTGAAGATCTTCAAGTCCTGGGCATCATGTGAGACGTAGAAGATCCTGTTAAAAGGAAGACAATACACTACATGTTGGTTAGAAGCTCTCCATTAATTTGGCTTGTTAATTAAGACCATCAAGAGGGCCTACCTGTAGATTGGATCCTGTGTCACCAAGATGGTGTTCTCATCCCATGACCACCCTTTTCTCTGTAAGAACACACAACACACCGTTCAGTTGTGACAAAGGAGCGATGTGATTCAAATGAGGTCAAACTTTACAGGACTGACCTTCCTCTTCTTGCGCAAGATCACTTTGATGGCATCGGTGGACACGACAATGTTGACCTTCTTTTTCTTGATATTCTTCAGCTTGAATTCATACTGTGAAGAAGTGAGAAGCGATATTTAAATTAACGTTCATGGTTGGCCAGAAAAGTTAATTCAAACCAAACAGATTATTACGTTACTCTGTGTGACTCGCATTAAAAATCACACGGCCCCGCTGAGCCGGAGCTCCTTACACAGGATAAATGATAAATTGGAAGAAGAGAGAAGGGATCATGCTTGCAGGAAGATATTTTTGTCTACCTTCTTAGAGGGAATAGTTGAGTAAACATCGAGAAACTGTCAGTTTCTGTTCCCCGGAGCTGTATAAGCTTTCAAAGGCCGACTTCCCAGAGGGAGGCAGACTTGTGTGGGACACTTTCATCCCTCTCCATGATTAATGCCGGAGCCTGTAGCCTCTGCTTTCCACTGCAGGCTCACACTCCAAATATCAGGCATCTAAGAACAACCAGGATTCATGTGAAGTAACAGGCCACGCTCTGACAACACCCAGTCCGACATCAGATGATTAATTGATCAGATGAGGCTCTGTGAAATCACCAGTTTTCTTCAGCGAACGACGCGTTGCCTGCTTTTTGCGTGACAGACTTGTATATTCTCTGTCATCTTTCCTTCTTTGTGTAAAAATAACAACCCTGCCCTCTCTTTTATTTGCAGCAGAACTGGAGCTGTCATCTCAATCTAACATTGACTTTTCTGAACAAAGCAAATCTCACTGGAAAGAGGAAATGGGATAATTGCTCCCAGCATGTCATTTCTGCTGGTTTGGGCCCATAATGAATCCGCAGCAGTTTCTCTATGAGCCTCACTAGAAGACTCCCAGGAACCTCACTCCTTGTCGTCCGCTCTCATCTATTTCATCCCTCTTACTGCTGTGTGGGAGTTCTCCTCCGCGGGCAGTACAAGCTCAGTGAAGGACACAACTCCCATAATGTAGCCCCACGTGAACCGAGACAAGAGGACCATCCATCTCCACACGCGCTGCTGTCACAGAGCGACAAAGTGCGTCACAGGAGGCGCTCGTGCCACATTATTTTCATGCACATTAGCATGCGACCAACGCCGGTCCCAAGCACCGGTAAAGCTCTACAGGTTGGGTCAGCTCACCTCCGGTCTTATCTCTAAGCCACTCTGAGTGCTCGGAGGACTGAATATTCAGAGCGAGTCTCCCCAGAAGCACCCAATGCTCACCGCTGTGCACAAAGACCCGCTTTTATGCTATCCGTCGTAATCTCGGCCACGTTTGACATCATGTTTATTGTATTTTTTTCTTTAAATGCTGCGCCGTCTCTTCTCCTCCTGCATTTTTATCATCACCTCCACTTTATTGGCTTTGCTTTGAAGCCTCGCAGAAGAAAATGCCTTTCGCAGACTTTGCTTTCAGATAAGAGCCCCACAACGGAGGAATATAATTAAAATGTGGTTGTTTTAGCACAAATCAAAAACACTCGGCCGGCAAGGTTTTCCAGCACCCTCTGGATTACACTGTGCACAGTGTGGGCATATTACCTCCGTTCTCAACCTGCGGGCAAGCCCTTTAATAATGCATTGTCAGAAAAAAAGTGGAAAAAATATGAAAGAGATCATTGAGAGCCGCTAAATCTTTACAGGCACAATCAAATGACCATTATACTCCACTGCACACGAGGGATCAGGATTAAGCCCTTTCCTGGGTGTCACTGGGGATGTGTCTGACCTCCGGGTGACACAATAACTTGGTTGTTAGATTAGATCTAACAGCTGACAAGCAGCTAAATCCTCTCCTCCCCGTGCCTCTCTGGCACACTGCAGTGATGTGTAATGACAGGGCGTCGCAGGGTTTCCAGTCGCCTCGTCTGGTCTGAGGGGAAGGTTGGAGAGCTTGTTAGTTCTTCTAATGGTATCACATATAAACCTGCATGTTGTATCTCTCCTCAGCCATAAAATCTGCCGCCCCGAATCCCTCCTTGATTTAAACCCCTCCTGACAGCACACTGAATCTGCCTGAGTGTGTAGTTTTACGCAGACTAGTGATGAAGAGGATGTCGAGAGGGGGGTAAGGATCCGGCGAGCACAAGGTGAGACATAAAACACCGGAGAGGGAGGGAGGATTAATGTGCGCGCACCACCGTCAGCTGCTGGGTTGCTGTTAATGTGTTTGGACTGCCTTGCCTCGAGGGTGAAGTTCAGTGGTCTGGGTGTGGGCTCATGGAAGTCGCATATCTAAGTGTCTTACTCTGATTCTCCTCATTGCAGCGACGATCTCCATTCGGCTGCCGGGGCGACCCACCTCCAGACTGCCGATGTACTGCAGAATGACAAGGAAAGGTTTAAAGGTGCACCGTGCACACAGTTTCATCAGGAGAGAAAGACCTTCATCGACAGCTTTAATAAGACCTAAACAAACTAAATAAAGTAACGCTTTGTTTTCATGACTGAATAAACTGCATAAACAAACTGACCTTAGAGGACAACACAATTCCATTCTGTTTGTGTTTATGTGGCGGACCCTGCCACACTGTAGTGTTCAGTGTTCTGGGACCTTGAGAACATTTTCCTCTTAGAACAGCTTGTTTATTGTTGCACGTTACATTTCTGAGTTTGTATTATTACCTCATTAATATTGCACATGTTCAAATTCTGAGTTTGAACTTCTTGTCCAAAAACAACATAGTGCCCCTTTAATGATCGGCAGTTTGAGATGATAAATTCCTCCGAATTCCACTGTAGCTTTCACATCTTTATCCATGGAAATATTTACATCTATGAGCAAATCATTACATTCTAGCGCTGCAGCTGATAGTTGATTAACTCATTTAGTCTATTTTCTGTCAATAACAGCAAATATTTGATGTCTAACATTTGATAATTTGATGCTTTCTAGTCTTTCATTACAGTTAATTTCATATCTAGGGATTTTTGACAGTTCATCAGGAACACATCAATTGTGATGGGCATTTTTTCTTCTTCTTCTTTTTTGTTTTTAGATCCCAAACAGATGTTCAGGCAGAAGCATCAAGGAGGACAATAATCACAGTCTGCAGTCCTGTTACTCTGATTTTGCTGGCAGTCAGATAGCAAAGACAAAAATGTAAAAAAAAAAAAAAGAAAAGAAAAAAGAAAAAGAAAAAGCTGATCGCGGTGCACTTATCACACATTCATCAAGACACATTATGTAACGGAATATAAATGATGTCAGCATTCATCAAGTTATCAGTTAAAGCAACACTTTTCTCCGTGCGAGGTTCAATCACAAAAGCTGTCAAAGTCACGCAAAGTAAAGTAACACGAGAACTATCCCCATCATCACATGAGGGTGGGTACATGGAGCGGCTGTGGTGACAGACAGTGATGGACACGTAATGTCCCGCTGCTCCTCGAGCCTCTACATTATTCCTGCCCTGCCCAGAAAGTATCTGTTGCGGAGGCTCCTTACCTTTGCCTCGAAGCAGACCCCATGTTTGAACACCTCGTCGTTGTGCATGGGGATCCTCAGATCGTGCGCGTCATCTACTAAATTGTACTTGGTTACCCCTGGCATCGCTCTAATGATCGCCCGCCCGCTCGCTCGCTCCGCTCTCTCGTTTTTTCTTTTTCTTTTTTTTTTTACGACAGCGCTAGAGGAGGCTACCTGCAGATATGCGCATCTCCTCCGGCGCTGCTCCCTCCGCTGGTGCACTCTCACCGGAGAGACGCGTCACTCCGGAGGTCATCCGGGTTGAGGCGCTCGGGTCTGGTAGGTGGATTCAATTAGCGCGCTGATCGCTGATCGGTGTGTGCACTTGCTGACCCCCTCATCCGGTCTGAGAAACGACGGAGGAGCAGTGCACACCGCCGCCAACACCACCACCGCCGCCGGGGTCCCGATGACGCACGGACCTCAGCACATGATTGTCTTTTCCTCGAAGCCCCGCGGCACCAGTGTGGGCACTAACTGATCAGAGCGAGCGATCAATATTCAGAGGCGGTGGACGCTTACTGTCCATCCAGCTGGGTGTTAAATCAAACAGATGAACACGGACTCTGCTTGAATAGACTATCAGCAGCTACAGCTGGTGTTTGGTTGTGTGACATCTAGTGGCCTCACAGGGGATAAACAAATCCCCAAGACACTGCCTCCCAGGGGGTTCCAGGAGCCCCCAGGGGTCCTTGCGGGGCCCAGGGTTCCCTCCTGCACTATGAGTATTAATATAAAACGTTTATTTTCAGAGGCACTGACACACATGCAGAAGAGGCAGATATGAAAATGGATGTTTCACTGACAAAACAGTGACCGAGAGAGGCCCCAGTGGACCTACATCTAGGTGTAATGTTTGCTACAGACCAGGTTAAAAGGCATAATCTGAGGGTGTTAGTGGATTCCTCTGTAAGTGCTGACACACTGACGGGTTTGACCTTTATTCTCCTGGTTGCTGCACACTCCCGTGTGCCCCTGTAGACTCATTATAAAGGTTGTCGGAACAATATGGCAAGTTCTTTCAGGTCAAATGACATAAAAAAGGCACGGGGTTATTTTTAAACAGATGCTTGCGCTGCAGATTTAGAAGAAGATACAGGCTTTAGTGAAGCATAATGTGGCTTTCTTTGCCCCAAGATAAGGCGGCACTTCCTCTTCCGCATCTCTTTGTCTGCGTGTCTTTGAACACATTTTGATTGCAAATGAGACCGACATCAGATCAGATTAACGTTTGCCCTCCAGGATTTAATTTTAACTTTTTGGATCATGGGGCAGAGGAAACAAGCTCTGAACACATCACTGTTGTAAAGTCACATTAAAGGTGCACTGTGTAGTTCTCGGGGAGACATTTGAATCAGAAGAGAAAGATCTTCATTGACTGATTTTATCAAGGTCTGAATAAACTAAATAAATTTCATACTGTGTTACTTTGTTTACATGTGGCGGACCCTGCCACCTTTTTAGCTTTAAACAGTGTTCTGTTGGAGCTTATCTTCCTCTGAGATCAGCTTGTGTATTCAGTTATGGAAAAAAAATCTATATTTCTGAGTTTGAATTTCTTCTCCAAAACTATGTAGTGCAACTTTAAAGTGGCTATTATGTATAATTTAAAACAACATAATCTAACTTGTATACTAAAAATAACCACTTCCAAATGATTGTGATGGTTTTCAACACATGACATTGTTATGTTGGTTATGAGACCCCTGGGATTTGTGTTTATGACAGCTGGGTTGCGCGCTGGCCAAATCTCACAAAATGCCAGTTTCTCTATGTAATGTTCATTTCATAAAAAAAGTATATCAATGTCAATTCACAGTGTGAAAGAGGTTGCTCAGAGTTAAAATCACATTGAACTATCCCCTGAATCTGCAGCTCCCTTCAGCGTCAAAGAGCCTTTTTTGCAGGCGGCTATTTTCAGAGGAAAAAGCTCTGACGGATCCACTGCATAATACCTGCTCAACACCAAACAGCAGACAGACGCAGTTGGTGAGGTGGATATTTCCCTCAAGAGTTGGTAGAGACCAAAAACAGAGCTAAAAGACGATGAATATTTTAAATTGACAGGTGAAGGGAAGCAGATTTCTAACTTATTATCTTAACAGGTGATTAAATGTCAGTGTTTCGATGTTTCTGCTGCCCCCAAGAGGCCATAAAACAGTCAAGCTCCATTTTTCAGTCTGAACCTTATCGAGTCTCAGAGAGGACTAACCAAGTCCGACCTCAACTAAACAGCTGTTCTGATGTTTGTTCGAACACGCAGTTAATGTACACCGAGCACCAGAGTTTGTGTTACCCCTGTTCTTACCGTGGTTACACCTTTCTTATTGACACTTAATACAGACATGCACAGTGTAGATTGCTATGAAAAGGCACTGTTTTATGCACATATTCAAAATAAAAATCATTGAAATACATATTTTATATCTGCGATGTGACAGAACCTGACCTGAACCTGGACATCATTTCTAACTTTTTTGATCCTGAAAGGTTCTAACAGGGTGTCCACGCTCTAATTTACACATTCAGCAATAACTGAACAACATTGGCATTTATTTGAAGTCTTGTTTGCTTCCACATGATCAATAAGCTCTGTTTGTCTCTCTGCTGAATCATGACAGCACTTCTCGAGGCCTTGTTGTTAATTTTCTTATCAAACAAGCTCAGCTAACGTTAGGCGCTCAGTTACATCATGTTTCTTGCCTGCGGGCCGCTTTCTTTAAACTTTGCTGGTGAATTTGCGTTTTCTTAGCTCAGTTAACTTTGTTTCAAGCTTCTGAGGCTGGACTCCTGTTTTGTTAGGAACATGTGGTGCAGAGATGAAGGCTCCTTTAAACCTGGAACGAGGACGGCGGTGATGAGACGGTTGCTGTCTTCACTGGTGATGGGAGCCAGAGTGTTCTCAGTTGGCTGGGACAGCCTTCAGAATCATATAGTATACTCAGCCCCCAAAACGTCACCATCCAACGGTATGTTTTGTTCTGTGGACATTGTCTGTGGGTTTGTTGCCATAAGCAACACCTTTCACATTACACACATTACCTTGATCCATTTTTGATATACAGCAACGTTGGCACACAGGATTTCACCCCCGCAACGTGAAGAATGTTTTGTTTTCCCCAAATCTTAAGTCTCTGAAGTCTCACCGGCCAGAACAACACATTTGTTCTGTTTGCGCATCAGCCTTCAGTCGCGCTGTCTCCCCAGCAGGTGGCAACAGAGCTCTTTGCATTTCACAGACAAGGAGAAGAGACAACTTTATATATTCTCTGTGCTGTTTTTTTTTTATTCCCCATGTACACCTTCATCTTTGTGCAAAGCTTGTCTTTTGTCAACCTGCGTGAGGAACCACTCAGAGTGACTGCTGTTCTCTCTGCCTCACTGAAAAGTATAGAGAGACTTTGTCAAGGTCCATAGGAACAGAGTGTCCTGTCAATTTATCAAATCACTTAAATTTTTTGGGATATGAGTATCCAGACACTGTTACCTGGGGACAAAGTGTACTCTGAGATCCCATTTGAACGGAACAGAAATACTGTACCAAGATCTCTTCTTGTGGAAATCATCTCCTTTCAAGTAGTTGACATCTTACTCAGGGCCTCCAGTTCCAGCAGCGTGAATTACTGCCTTTCACACTTGCCATCCTCTCCAGTCCGCCACCACAGCTGGTTACATGGCCGTCACGTGTTGACACTTTTATGGGTTCAGCTGTGACGCCGCTGTTCTGCATTCAAGCGTCTTGCCCAGTATTATTTCCTTAGATGAGTAGGAAGGGGTGCGTGCGTGTCAGACGCTGCGCTTATTTTAACACTCAGCATCAGGTAAATCACTCAGGACGTAAGTAGGGCTGAATGTATCTTCAGTGGGTCGAGGTTCCATGAGGAGAAGAGCTGCGTGGAACTTCGATGCTTTATTTTTGTAGTTACACTAGACGCACACATTTTTCCTTCCTGTGCCCCATGTTTTCAACTCCCAATCCTGGCCGACAGAGAGTTTGTTTGCACAATAAAAACACACAATTCTTTAAATGAATAAAACAACATCGGTTTGATTGATATTCCCTTGAGAATCACAATGAAAAAACATGACTCCAGAATATAATAATAATAATAATAATAATGATTATAAAAGATATAATTCATCATAACAATCCAGACTGATATTCCCTGGAGTGCAAAAAAGACAAGAAGATTCAGGATTTAACTCATCTAAACAGAGGTATTTGCCCTTCAGAATCAGCTCAGGTTAAATGATTGATTTTTAAATTTTATTTCAGAAAGACTCTGGTAGGTCTGGATGTTTAAAGACTTCAGGAGTAATTATGGCAATGGATATTTTGTATCACACTAAATTCCACAACCAAGAATCTGTGTTAGTATATGTGATTTGGCACCACCATCACGGCCGTAGCACAGAAATCCTGCACCCTGCTCAGTCTCTCAGGGACCCCTATGATTTCATGGGCCCTCTCACATTGGGGCATTGTATAATTCCCATTGTCCTGTGATTTGGTCTGTGTTGGTCTGAGCACGTCTTCGGCACGCCGGTGCTTTGAGCGAAATGCTACCATCAGAATGCTAACATGCGGAAAAAAAACAATGCTAACATGCATAACCTGTTCAGTTTTTTATGTTAGCATGCTAACACTTCCTAATTATGACTACACAAAGAGCAGCTGAGGCTTAAAGCTGCAGTCTGGAGGTTCGAGAAAAAGTGGTCCCTCCTTCTTCCTCTCTGCTGCTCTGCAGCCCTGCCTTCAGAACCCCACAGAGGAGCCTGCGGTAACGGAGGACACCAGATAACCAAGATGTGGCATCCAAAATAACAACAACATAAGCCCTGAGTGTTCTATTTCTGATCAATACAACTAAATTACAATGACGAATGCCTCATGCAGATCACTGTAGATATCCCAAGTAACAAACAACATTCCTCACATTCTGTAGTATGAGTGACCTTATTTCTCTAAAACAATTCAACTACTTAAGAGCATACTGAACACAAACTAATGTTACAACTGCCCGTTCACTTGAAAGACACTTTTGCTAACCAGTAGCCATAAAGACAAAGATAAACACAGGAGTTAGCATATAAGCTAACAAGCTAGATTTACCAACAAGCTACGTAGCTTGACTGCAGCATCGACGATATGCGCTATTGTGAGTATTACTGTAACCACCGCCACCATAGCCTCGTGGTTAAAACATAGATTATACAAGTAGTTCCGACCAAGCAATCTGATTGGTCAACAAGAAATTTAGACCGAGCTCAAATCAGCATGACAGCAAGCCTGACTCATTACTCAAAATATTACTCCGCCAAGTCTGTGGCAACATTGTAACTGTCAGAGCTGGAGTAGGAAACGGCGGAAAAATTGGCTACAAAATGGATCGGTTTGTTGTTAATTTTGAGTTATTTGCTTCAGCGTCTGTCAGAGAAGGACAGCAACAGGGCCAGGCTGGGAGCGGGCGAGGAGCCTGAGATAAACATGCGGGAATGAGATATCAGCAAACGGGCACGCAACGAGAGAGTGTCCCACAAAATGATCAGGGTGATGGGGAAACAAATGTACGAGTGACAGCAGAGATGAGGAGTTTGCTGCTAGTGCTGGTCGGCTGAATCATTTCCTCCACCGCAACAACTTCACTTGCAGAAGACAACTATTGCCCAGAAGGATGCCGGAGAATTCACAGAGAAGCTGGCGAAGTTTGTGACATTTTCATCCCAGATTTTTGAGAGGAAGGAATTAAACGCCTGTCCCAAATTGCCGCCTGGTCCCAAATAAACGCCTTGTCTGTTAAGTGATTAAAACAAATAAACGTCCGGCTATTACTTATTTTCCCTTCGGTGTGAGAGACACTATTGTGACCGCGGTGAAAACGTTTCATAAAAAATATAAAAGAAAAAAAATCAACATCTTTGTTATAACTTTTACATTTTCTGTTTATCTGTGCAGTATAGATTTAGTTCGGGAAATTTTCAAGAAAGCGATTAAATATTAACGTCAGCTCAGAGTTCACTCATCTGGGACTAGAAAATCCTTTCTGTTGCTAGGTCGTTACTAAGAGTTGGATTATTTGCTGCAGTGGTAAACTACGTTCCATTACACATATGAGTCTACTGACGTGACTGATTATATTTCAGTTATTAGTCAGACCCCATGTGTTTCCATGGAAACGCGACGCACACTCGCAAAAACCTTTAAAATTTAAGAGCAAATTGTCCATCAACATGGATATATTTTGATTATACATTTTATTATTGTTGGTATTAGTTGTATAATCGCAATATTACCCTCGAGGGTGTGCTTTACCGTCATTTGAGCACTTGGTGCTGACCGCATCACTGTTGTGCTCAGATGACATTAAAGCACACCCTCTCTTGTAATATTGCTTAAATGAAACATATATCAAGCAGGGGTCCTGACTTGTCCAGCAGAAAAGCAGCTGACTCTGCATCGCTCTTGAGTCCTTACAAATCCTGCAGCTCCCTCCACCTCTGAAATGATGCTCCATTATTTATCCTTGTTTTCTGTCTGGCTCGGTCCAATTCTTTCTTTTAACACCGCTTTTTTTCATCAGTCTTCTTATTTCTTCTCTTCGACGTGGATAAGGGTGGGGCATTTTTTGGCTCTGTTGTTGTTGTCTGTTCTCCGCCATTGTTTACAGTTTGAGCTTGAACGTATCTGACCAGGTCAGAGCAGGCACTGCGCCTGCGCGGGGGAGGAGCACTGCCCAGTATGCACTGTGCGAGGGAGGGGGGCTGCCAGCAGCGTATGCACAAAAATGATTGACACTTCTTAGACACTACCTGGTTGTTTTGACTCGGGAGCGGTGGATTCTTGCAAATCAAATTACGGCTACTGGGTGGAGCCACAGACAGTGGATTTTTACACAGCTGACCTGTATGTTGTTCTACTGTCAGATTATAATGACAATTTTAGCAAATATAACCAAGACCAAAGTTACAGACTACAGCTACAGTCAGACTATAGTCATATTGATTACATTTTTAGTGATAACCAAGTGGCATTGCCCGTTATGGAAGCGAACATGTGCAGCTAAAATAAACAACAGAGTGAAAAGAATGAAAGAATAAATGGGAGGCAATGCTTTAGACAGGCTGAATCAGTGTCACTTTGAGGATTGTTATTGCCGTGCTTTTCCCCCTTTACACTCTATTATAATACCAAGCATGAGTATTGTTTGCACAATCTGTCAGATTAGCAAATAGGAATCTGGTGTTGTGTTTATGTCCACACACTGGCACGTGACTGACATGAGACCAGCTGCTTTTGGACATTCATTGCTCTTCATAGGTCAATAAACACACAGCCCGTGGTGTTTGTCAGAGTGGCTGAGTACAAAGCTGACCTTCCTACAAATCCAATTACCTTGTCACTATGGAAGACACACAGTTATTGCCACACACTTTCTCACTTCTAATCGAGTGGTGTTGGCAGACCTGCGTACGTCACTATTTCCTGTGGCTTTTTTGAGCTCCACAGCGAAAAAAACGGACTTGAAGGATTGTTAATGTGCATCACTTATACTCATAGCTGCCAGCTGAGTTTATGGAGAAAATGTGTTATGGGAATAAACACACTGCTGGTGGCGGCAGGGTTCACACAAAGTGCCTTTTCAACTTTACAAATGTCTTCTTTGGCTCTTCGCTGCTCTTCCCAGAATCCTTCATGCTGAACTCTGACCTCCAGAACTCCCTGAATATCATGACGTTACGGCCGGACTCCAGACAGCGTTGAGTCATACGTGTGGTAACGGAAGGTCTTTTAATGAAGGTGGAGGCTGCAAATACAAAGGCAAGTTTTGGGAAGGCCTTGCCTGAAGCACATATTTTCATTTTATACCATTATGCTCCTTTTCTTCCTATTCTCTACTCTTTAGGAAGCTTCATATTTGTTTTCACAGTCATCCTGTGCTGTTAAATTTCTGTTCTTGTACAAAGCAACCATAGCATGACTCTATTTCCCCTCAGAGATCAATAAGGCGGCCTTTCATGAGAGCAGACTTTTTTTTCTGATTCTGATGACATAGTGAGCTTGTGAAAGGAAAAAAAAAAAATGGAATAAATAAAAACTGACGTCCACTCTTCTTTGTCCCTTTTTGTTGTGTCTTTGTTTTTTCCATAGCGGCTGAAAATGCACAACACAGGCAACCGATGAAAGTCAAAATGATGCATTTACAGTTATCTTAATGGCATGTTTGTTCCAAAATAGGATGTAACCTATGATTTATTCATGTGTGCGGGAAATGCAGGAATCGAATGTTGTTTGAGGTAAGACAAGACTTGCTGAATAGGGACGGTATTGGAAATGTGCAAAGACTGTGACACAGAAAAACACTTTACACTGCAGACGTGTAATAGAGAAGTGAGTCTGTGGAGCCATGTTGCAGGTAGATACAGTACACTTATGCATAATATGAAGCTACAGGTTACAGTTAGCTTAGCTAAGCGCAAATAGGCTACCTGAAACTTGAGGGAACAGCTAGCTGAGACTGCATCTGCACATATAAATCTCACATTTCCTACTTTCGACCTCCAAAAGTTCCAGGCGCGCAAGATTGTTGGTGTTGACACACATGAAACTGGACTCAGCAGCCTTTACGGACTTCATGGCAAACAGACCGAATGACCAAACTAGACGCAGGAAAGATGAAACCTTGGAGTGGGTTTTAGTTGTTGGAAAATGTTGTGAAATAGAAGTCTGCAAGGCTGTCGAACTGGCCTTCTCCCTGTTGGACTAGTATGTAATATAAGCTGTCTTTCTATGACTTGGTCACAAGGTTGTCAACGCCTTAGTTTCTGATCAGAAGTAAGTGAATTACAGTTATTCTTGCATAATGTTACATTTATTGCCTAGTGAGCCTTGGATGTGCTGAGAGGTGGATTGTGTTACCGTTAGACAGAGCCAGGCTGGCTATTTCCCTTTGTTTCTTATCTTTATGCTAAGCTAAGCTAACTGTCTCCAGGCTGTAACATCAGAGCAATGGTATAAACCCTCGTTAACCCTCAGCAACGAAGCAAGGCATATTGCCAAAAATTTCTATGTTCCCTTCAGTGAGCACGCTGGCCTCAGTTGGACTGTACACACTGGCTTTGTGGCTGTTCTCAACTCATAAGAACACAAAGTTCCCACTTAAATAATCTGCTGAGGAAAACTTGGTGAACCTTGGACCTTATAGCTCAATTAGCGTTTGATGTCTGGACTTGAACTGAAGCTTTTAAGAGGTTCATAGTTTTCACTATTTTGTCTCAAGTCAAATCCCAACAGATGGATGCTTCCTACTAATGCAGAATAAATAAAAATACGGTCAACAAAACAGACAAACACATGGGGGGTGGGGGGGACATTACACTGTCAACAATTACTCACCCTGCTTATTGTGTGTCAGAATAATGTGGGAAAGGGTCTGGTTCTTTGAAATGTAGTTTTAGTACAGAGGCAGATAATTGGCTCATTTGTCAAGAAAGAGTTTCCTCGAATCTCAAGCGGAAGAATATTCTCATATAACTCAGAGTGAGTGGACATGTGACAAACAACACAGAGGGTCTCTTATGGGACACATTCTCAGAAAGACACACTTAATCCCACACTTTGTACACTATCTATGTGTTTATGATTATCATTATTATCATTGTTGTTAATATTAATAAAGCCGGGCTACATAGAAATTTTAGTTGAAAACATTAAAAAAATTACAAAAGTGTCAACAGAATGTGAATCACAGTTTTGATGTTATGATGTCTTTTGTCTTGCAGATGTATGCACTGAAGTTAGCATGCTAACCAGCTGACCTGAACTGTCCAGGTCCAAAGCTCCAAAGTGGAGTAAAAACCAACATTCCCCAATTCCCTGAGGTCACAGTCTGGGCTTCTAGCTGCGTGGCTAACTGAGCTAACTAGCTAACAGCGGCTACAGTTAGCAGTTACTCTGGTGATATGCTGCCCCCTGTTCATTTTAAGGAGGTAAGTGAAACTTGGTTTATATAGCGCTTTTCTAAACACAAGTTACAAAGTGCTTTACATCAACGTTACTTTAAATTGAAAACACATTACAAAGGAAATGCTAAAGGTGGCCACTTCATACATATTTCACATTTGAACTGCTTTTACTTAGCAGTATTTCTGTCTACCTATTCGAGCCTTGCGTAGGCGGACGAGAAGGAAACACCCTGGAAGAATACAGCCACATCATACAGTACCGCCTACATTCATACCTTTGGGCAATTCAGAGTCTCCAGTCCATCTGATTTGCATGTCTTTAAAGTGCAGGAGGAGAGCAGGAGGCCTAGGGGAGAAAAGACAAACTACGTCTCCTCAGGCTTCACGTCACTCCTGCTGGAAAAGCAAACTAATAGCAAACATATGTGGCTTTACCTCACTGAGGTGAGTCATCATTATTTGCCAGGCCATACGGCTCAACTCCCTGCGGTCTTCATACGCCATCGTATAATGAAATAATGCAGACCACATGTTGACATTAGAGGACCAGTTCCTGCATCTCCCACCAACATGTTGATATCACCCATTATCACATCGTTAAGTGTTTACGATGCCTGACCAGAGGCTATTCTCAACAAGTGGACACGTGGGAGTTTATTTGTGGCAGCAGCCTTCGAAAAAAGAAAACGTTTTATTGTTTTTATCTTGCAGGCCAAATGAAACGAAGATTAGCTTAGGCTCCTGTAGAATAACTGAGTGTTTTCGAGTGGACATTAGGATGGGACCACTGAGCTGTGCAGGGTTTAATCCCTCGGTAACCATGACTGCAGCTCTTTGTCTTTGCAACCCTCTAGCAAGTTGAAGCACTTATTAATCGCCACTCGCGCAGCAAATATGTTTTTTAAATGAGCGCACTGACTCACTTCTGCCAGTGGAGTGGGCGCCCGGATGAGCCAGATCCACCGATTAACAGCGCTCCACCTCTGTTGTGCCCCATTGTGTCTCCACCTCTCTGACATTTAAAGCAGCCCGCATTAAAGTGATCCGAGCTTTACAAAACACTCTGGGCCGGGCTGAGCCTCTCCCATGTCGACTAATCCAGGTGCGGGACGCCGTCTGTGTTTACAGCGTGGATTGTAAAACTTTATGATCCTGAATTGAGATAAACCGTAATCTTCTTGTTTTTCCTTTTTGTGTAAACACATTATGGTTTTTCCAAGCTATTTAGCAGAGAGTGACCATTATAAAACTGCCTTCAAACAAATAGAAAAACACAGTAAATAAACAATCAGTCTGTCGGAGAAAGTGTTTGGGCAATGGCTGCTGCAATTACTGTATTCATTCAGATATGTGTTTTGCACGATGTGTTGGATGGAGGCTTTATATATAGTGAGAATCCACACGACAGCGTCTTATCTCTTTGTATTTTTAACAAGGCACTTTTGACTGTGGCTCTGACAGTGGACAGTGAAAAGATGACAGAACACGCAAGGAGAGAGAAGAGAAGATAAATAATATAAAGGCAATGAAAGTCCCTTGTTGACTCGATTTCAGCGATTCATGATTATGGAAGAGGAAGGGAAGATTCAGGCTTTTCACTTAGGAAAAATTGAGCTTTAATGCAGCATCGTGGAGTTTGTAAAACAACATTTACAAAAACATGTATGTTCCTTATGTCACTGATACATTTGAATCATTACCAGTTATCATCACATCACTAGGTTTCTGTAGGGAGGCTGTGTCCTAGAGGAATTTCTCTGTGTTACTTTAAGCGCTTGTCAAAAGCCTTTGGCAGCTTATCGGTCTAATAGTTTTCCTTGGCAGCCGCTTTCTTCTTCTTCTGGCCGGAGGAAAATCCCGCACTTAAAAATAGGCTCATAAAGTTGAGCTCCAGTCATGTAGATTTCCAGGATGTTAATTTACCTTAAAATGATGTTATTCTTTGCTGTAAGTCGAAAGTGGAAAACACTGGAGACAACAAGAGTCATCCAAGTCTGTCTGGTTAATGGAGAACAGATGTGGACACATTCAGTTATACAACACACTACCTGACATTGGTTCATATTCATGTTATCAGTGGTGCATGACACATATCGTACATATATTTGCCAAATATGTTTTTTTTTAAACTTCTGTCTGTGTCTGTATATGTATCCCTCATGTCTGCAAGTGTTTGGCCACATCCAAAGCCATTAATATAACATCATCTGAACTGCATGATATTAAATGTAAAGTTATTTGCCATTATAAAAACATAAAGCCACCTCCAAAATGTCATAATATCTGTTTATTCTTTACTTGATGCCGTGATATTAAGACAGTAACAGCTTTATTAGTCATTCTTCACGTGCAGACATCAAGTATATAAAGAGGAAAAAAAAATCCTCTTAAGACTGGCTGATTTCTTCAGGATGTGCCCGGCACACTGTGCTGCCCTAATGTTAGCCAGCATTGACATCGCTAACGATATTAGTGTTAGCAACATAAACACAAGCAAAGTTTGCTACAACAAACTATGGTAATAATAATAACTTGTAGAATGTTAACACCTTTAAATTCAATTTTGAGGTAGTAGTGATTCCATTTTGAAGGCAAATATCTGCAAATATCTGTGTGATTCTTACCCGTTCACTATTTATAATCCAGTAATACAACACATACTACAGGCCATTCAGCATAGTAAGTACTTTCACTGTAAGTATAATTTGATGACAATCATTTTTCTTAAACTAGCGACAGGCAAGTTTTCTGCTTCTGTGAATCATTATGAAGTAATGTTAATTGCACAGTGTAATGGCTATAGGATGATAGAATCATCAGTGTTTACATTGTTTCCCTATAAACCTCGCTATTACTGTACAAAATTTATATTTATATACAATGTTTTTGCTTTCTATTGTTCCTAACTGGCGATCCATTTCTATCATAGACTAAATGATGAAAGATACTCATGTTTTGTCCTGTGTTGTTGTCATCTGTGACTTGTGTTGTCATTTATGGAAATGTTTGACATTTTAATCAGAAGAGAAAGATCTTCAATGACCATTTTTTATGCCTAAACAAACAAACAAATAAAAACTCTGAATAAACAAACTGACCTTGAAGGACAAAACAATATCATACTGTTTTAAGATGTTTAAATTCGGCAGGCCCTGCCACATTTCTAGATTAAAACAGTGTCCTGGGACCTTTACCTCCGAGAACAGCTTGTTTACTCAGTTATGTTTGTATTATTACCTCATTATTATGGCAAATATCAAAGATGTTCAGAGTTTTCAATTTCTTCTCCAAAATGACATAGTGCCCCTTTAAGATTGTGAATGCAGGATTATTACCTGTAACAGAGTATATCTACACTGTTGTATTACAACTTTTACTGAAGTTAAAGATCAGAGTACTTCCTCCACCACTGACTCAGACCTGCCATAAATTCAATTAGGATAAAAAAATGCCCAACCTAACCTAAATCCTGTTCTGTAATCATTTATCTTAAGTCAGCACCTAGCCTAACCTTCTAGATTTCTAGACGTTTCACCACTTTTCTAACAGAGGGATCAGTTATCCGGCCAGCCTGGCTTGTTTGAGGCACTGAATTGAATTGAACGTGCGGAGCATTTGGCTGGGAGGAGCAGGTGGGCGAGGGTGTTAAAATGCAGCACTCAGATTGGCCAAAAGCTTTTCACTTCACTTACACGCAGATTGTTGTGGCTCAGCGGCAGAATCAACTTCATAGATTGCACGTGCATAGAAACTGAAACCGCTGAACTGCGAGATGCAACAAAATGCGTACCTAGAGAGCAGCAATGCGTACATGTTGGCAGGTCTGCTGATTGTGTATAGTGGAATTTCTTCAACTCTGAAAATGTGTAATTTTTTTAGACTTAAAGATGTCGGACATCAAATATTTAGATGGTGCCTGTTTTTAAATATTAATAAGCAGCTAAAAAAAGAAGGGAGATATCTTGTAGTGTGTGATTATTGCTCAAACTGGATGGAAAAAGAGCAGGAAATGAGCTCAACGTCCAGGTAGTCACACGCTCTGGCTGGCAGTATGATTCAGCTGCAATTTAGTTATTTCAAAAATCTCTCGTCTGGCCAGCTGTATACACACATCACACAAAAATGCACAGCTGGGAATCACAATAGACTCATTCTCCGCTCTGTATTTGATTAGAGCAGGATCTACTTTAATCCAGGTTGTTGTTACCCCAAAAAAACCTTTTGTCCCCCAGGCGTCAAGGTAAAACAGTTATCACTCTCCCGGTAGCTTATCTCTCTCTTTGTTTCTCTTGTGTATTCACCAATCTGTAAAGTTCAACATTTCCAGACTGCTCACACCCTCCAGATAACACAATCATCATAAGTTACATCAAGGCAAAAAAGGTGCGACTAGTTCTGTCCACCCACACGCAGCCGCGCCTGATCAGGTCTCTACATGCTTCTGGCTTTTTCCCCCGACATCTGATAGCTTGAATTAGACGTGAATCATGAACATCTGCCCAAACAGAAAACTGTAGGTGGACAAAATTAAAATAATACCTGCATAAATATGGTAACATCAGCTGCTACAGCAAAGGGTGAGTGTCAATTAAAAGTTGAGTCCGTCTGTTAGAGTTTCAGTTTGCTGAGCCGACAAACAAATCACTGTTTCTCCACTTAATCTCAATGACTGTGTCCGCGTTCAGAAGAGGCCTCATTACCCATCACTTCTAGGAGAAGCTGAGGGATGGAGCCAAGAGATATAGCCTCTTTCATTTTCCATGAGTGTGTGAGAGCGCTGTTAATGACTCGGCCCTCGCCTCTTTAGCTGCCGAGTGTTTGAACAGGAGTAGGCCGTTGCTGCAGGTGGGCGTGGGAGGGGGAGGGCGGCGAGGAGGTGGCAATGGTGGACGGCGGGAGAATGGAGGAAAGGAGTTGATTTACAAAGAGGAGGAGAGGCTGCTGTGACTCACAGGCTGTGAGCGGCTGCTGTACGCTAACAAACAAACCTGCCTATGGAGATTTCTGAGTAGGCGGCCGCTGTTGCCGTGGTGACCACCCATCACGCTCAGATGCTTCCCGGCAAAATGATCTTGTTTTTTTGACACACACACAAACACACACACACACACACACACATAAGCTCATTGACCTCCTTACTGTGAGTTATATTAGAGGATCAATACCAATCTCATGTCTGTATGCTAAATGTAGCTTCAATCAGCATGTGGTTTGCTTAGCTTAGCAAAAAGATTGGAAACGGGGTAACATCCTGGCTCTGTCCAAACATAAAAAAAATCCTGCACCTCCAAATTGAATTACTGCTAGTCAGAGCTAGGCTAGCTGCTTTCCCTATTACAGTCTAAAATAATCCAGGTTTAAGTAAACTAAGCTAACCAGCTAACCAGCAAGCTGTTGCTTCGTTTTTAACATATACAAGTGAGGTATCATTGTGAAGAAGTGAAGAAGTGTGTTTCCCAAACTACTTAAGTATTTCTTAATGTGCTCAGTAGGCTGCCTGGCAAAAATGATGTTTTTTTACTCACACAATGTTTCTCACTTCCTTACTGTGAGTTATAGTAGAAAATCAATACGACTTTAATGTCTGTGTGCTAAACATTTAAAATGCCACAGTATTTCATGAGGGTGTGAAATGCCGTTTGTGTGTGTGTGCACACGTGTGTGACAGAAATGCCAATCTTTTCTTTGTTTTTAAAGATGTATGTCATTTTTTCATTTAGTTGCTAGGCAGGATCCTGTGCTATGCCTAGTTTGTGCAATAGTTGTGCAGCGATGCACATCTTCTATATTTTTGTGACCTAGCTGACCTGTCCGCTTTTTGTCTCTGGTTATGGGCAACCAAAGGAGTTTACCCTGTGGCGATTATTAAAAGTCTAAATCTGAATCGGAGGCTTTCGCTCATCCTGTTAAAATGATCACCGGTGAGAGTGACCTCACCATTTATTCTCTCTCTGTGGCTCAAAGGCAGATTCTTGTGTTTAAAAAAAGCACAAGAACTGAGACACAGTCACATTCCCCGTAACGCCAGAGAAAAGGAGTCATCCTGTCACCTACTTGTGAAGTGGAACCACTGAGGCCGTGGGGTTGTTAGCAACTACAGTATAAACAATGCACATGAGCAAGTCTTCCTCCTTCCTCCTACATTTTTCCTCACTGCAAAACCACATCCACATTCTCAACGTGTGATGTTTCCATGGAACAAAACAGTAACCGTTTCTCTCTGGCAGTTGGTAATCTTTCATTTATTTTTTACATACAGTACTTCAGATTAAAAAGACACATTCGATACAAATCAGGTTCACCAACCGGTTGCACAGCATAATAAACACATAGGAAAAGATTCAAATAAAATAACTTTTAATAAATAATGAATAAATAAACACTAGTGCTACAGAGGTTTTCCCAGTGGTAGTTTTGTTGTGTGAAAGCAACTCATTCATATCTCTGTTTTACAATTAATGCCACTGTGGCTGCCGTTAGTGCAGCCCTGTATGTACAGTACAGGTGTCTCTTCAGAGGCAGACTTCGCCGGCAGCTCCGTCTGTCTCAGTCACAGCTTCATGTGTCCTTCAGCATCCATCCCGGACCCCAAGCTGTATGCAACCTCCGGTCTCAGAATAACCCTTCAGCCTGACACCAAACTTCTTGGTCTGAGGTATTTTTTCCGTGCGAACCTCTCCAGTGTCAGTCTGTGTGTCAGTAAAGCTTATGTCCCTTTTTTAGGAGTGATCACATCGTCTCTGCTGCGAGCAGGACAGTTGTTAATGAAGCTTTTTAGCTGGTCTTGGCCTTCCTGCTGGCCTCCAGGTATACGGAGGACTTGAGGAAGCGAGGGTAGCAGTCTTTCTCCATCAGGGTGTAGATTTTCTCTTGGGCCAGCTCAAAACAGGACTGCTTTGGATGATCCATGTTCTCCTTGGTGATGGCTTTGGTCAGGTGGTCAAGATTCACCTTTAGGTGAGCAGGAGAGGTGATTATTAACACTTCACAGGTACAGTAGGTAAGAGAAGCCAGCAAGGCATCTTGAAATGTCTATGTAGGTTTTTTTTAAAAATATTTACCTCTCGTGGTGCATCACAGCCGATGAACTCGTCATAAATTTTCTTGGCTTTGGTGGCCAGTTTTGAAGGTTTCGTTGTCTTGTAGTCATCACAGGCCAAGTAGAAAGCGATGTTCTCCTCACTGAACTCTGAGACCAGGAAAGCTCTGAACAGGCACAGTCCGTCTGGAAGAAAGAAAAGAGAGTCAGGAGAGAGTTAACATCTGGCAGTTTTCTCAGACATGTGGAATGATCAGAACATTTGCATCAGGTGTGATCTGGAGGACTCACTTTGACTGCACAACAGCTTCTCAAAGGACTCCCTCCATTTCGAAGGCTCGTCTTCATTTAACCTGCTGAGAAACAGAAAAGGCAACTTGAATAAAAGTTGTAGTCCACTGTAGTCCACTTTAATTCTATGGATGTGCGTCAATAGAGAATTCTGTACGCGTGTCTTACCTCTGTTTCTCATTTTTCTTCGACTGGCTGGTGATGCTGTGATCCGACTTTTGTAATAAGCTTCCAAACAAAGCTTTCAGCTCCTTTGCCCTGCGAAGATATAAAAGACAGACAAAATGTTACAACTTGGAATTTAAAGTCCAGCTGTCTTCTAGAAACACAAGGACATTGACTGTTATTTGTCAGAAAAATCTCATGGTTCTCACTTCTCCAGGCAGGTGATAGGCAGTGAGTCGAGTGCTCTGCACATGATGAGATGTTTCCCCGCTCGCTGGTGGATATTTCCAAAGGTTTTGACAGTTGCTTGTGAAGTCTGTCGCGTCTCTGAGCTGTCTTCCTCTCTGTGAGTGAGTCTTGGCTTGTCTGCTCGTCTGTGTGGGAGTGTGGCTTTTTATAGGGTAGCCCACTCTGTGACATCACACCTCTCAGCCAATGAAACAAGACATGTGCGTGGATGAGGAGACTCCTCGACACTAATTTTCCTCCTGGCAACTTCCTCCCTGCTGAACAACGTGTGTGTTGGTTGCAGTGACTGAATTACTTCACAGCTATTACATGTCTTTGTGCTCAGCCAGGGTGTGTGAATATTTGTGTGTGTGTGTGTGGTCTTGAGGGGAGTTTGTGTGTGTTTGTCAGTACTTGTCAAGAGAACCAGACGTTTTCACAAGGACATAAAATCCCCTTAAGCGAGGACTTTTCGACAGTCCTGTTCCTTTAATAGAAGCTAAGTTTGGTCTCAGGACTGGGGGTCATCGAGCCCCTCATATCTCAGTGACTGAAAAGGTTTTTTGGTGAATTCCAAAATGAGCAAGTAGATGCTTCACATGAGTCAAAAATAACAATAACACTTAGTAGAAATACTCTGTTGTACTGTTAGACACTATTCTCACTGCTTAGTGAAAACCATGTAATATCAGCCTTTCATGAATCCTGATTAACAGCTGTGTTTAAAGTTTTCTAACAACACATCAGGAGAATTTTCTTGACAGGTAATGTTCAAGAAAACTTTTTTTTCCCTGAAAAATGCAAAAAGTGCTCATAAAGTTGTTTAAATTTGATAAGTAAAAGTACATAAATATCAAAAGTAAAGTATTCTTACAGTATAGATATACAGAGTCTTATATGGATGTATTATTGAATATGTATTGATGAGTTTTTAATGTTGTAACTGATACAGTGGAGCTGTTTCCAGTTGCTTTCTGTTCTTCTGGTAGGTTGTTTATTTCATATCATTTCATCATAGTTTTTTTAAGCTGATCACATGTAAATAGTGTTCTACAAAGTACCTAACAAGTCATACTTGAGAAAAAGTAAAGATATTGTGTAAACACATCACTTTGGTGAAAGTGAAAGTCACCCTTATAAAAATAAGAAGTAAGGCCTTAAAATAACTGCCATAAAATGTACCTGAGTATCGAGTATTGTAGGCCTACAAGTTACATGAATGTAAATACTGTATACTGTGGGTCACCAATTATTGGATCTGACATTCAGCATTTCTTTGATTATCTAATCCAAATACAATTGCAGATATTATAAATTCATTCAAATGGTAACTTCCCCAATTGTTCCCATTAAAGTGTGTTTACAGCTCTTGGGGAGCACTGCGACTTATGTGAATGTGAGTAAAAAGACTTTTGTGGCTCCAGAGAAAGCTGCACGTAATCTGATAAATTGCCACCAGTGATGTCACTTGGCCCAAATGGCATTGTGGGTAATGTAGCTGCCAGGTTTTGAAAAGGAAGAGAAATGCATTGAATAAAAAAGGGGCTATCTCTGGTTCTGCTGTATCAATCTTAATCAATTGTTTTAAAGTGCCCATAGTGAGACAGTGTAATAGTGACAGTTTTTCAAAACCTGGTGCATTAGAATGGCGTACCCCGGCACTCACCTGATGTGAGCTTGGATGTGAGCTATCTGCAAGGGATTTGTGGTTTCAGATGATGGATGAAAAAGAGACTCAACAATCAACTATCTTTCTGTGGAAAGTTACATAGTATTGATTTAACTAACCCATAGGAATGCTATAATGTAGGTGGAACCAAGCTGGTGTGACAGCAAGAATGACAGGTCAGAGGGATGTTAATCAAGCTCAGCCTGTTCATGAGAAAGTTTGATTCATGCAAGATTAGCAAAGATGTGTGTGGGTGTGTCATGAGAGAGAATATTCACCAAGCTGCCAAATTAACCTTCCAGCACTGCAACACAATCAGCATAAGGTTGTTAAAAGATGGAGACAGACAGAAATCAGAAGCAGGTTTACTGTTACTATAAGTTTATTATTATAATAATTGTACGTTTTCACACACGAAGACTTTGCCTTTGTGTTGTGATGCAAAATGGTCAAAATATAGAAATATAAAAAAACATATATAAAATGGAGACAATTTATAATTACAAAAATATATAGGAATAGGAATGGGAATTTTAAAGTGAAACGAGATAGAATGTTCACAACTTAACTAAATAATGTTCAAAACTTCAGTGTATAAACGCAACGTCCAAATAATAAAAATGCAAAACAACAAGTTAGATTTGGATAGTTTATTAAACAACAAGCTATAATAAAAACTTAATGTAAATGTAAGCTGTGCTGTCTATGTGAAGGGATGAGAGTCAGTATCAGTGATCGTCCGGGACCTTGTTGATGAGGCCAGCTGCAGTCAGGCAAAAACTGCTTTATGTGGCATGATGAGGCTTCGGTGTGGACGGACCACAGCCTCTTTGCTGGGGGGCAGTGTTTGTGTCCTGGGTGGAAGGGGCTGACCATAATCTTTCCAGCTATAGCCTCAGGAGTCCGGAGGCTGCGAAGGGTCACTCATAATCTTTCCCGCTCGCTGCAGGATCCTGGAGGCATCCTGGAAGGATGGCAGGTTGCAGAGCGGACGATAAGCTTCAGTCTGCCCTTGTCCTTGGCAGTGTCAGGAGCGAACCGCTTGATTCTCAGTTGCTAAATTGTCTCACTTAGTTTTATTTACAGCTTTCAAACCTTACCTTTCTTTTAAGGCCCTAAAAAAATTATTTCTCAATAATCCTTGGAGTGTTAAAATCTTAATGAATAACAGGGTGTTTTTTTCTGAACTTTAACTTACTTAACTTTAATTGTTGCTTATTCAGTCATGATTATTTACTGTTAAAAATAAATAGTTAGGATTTAAAAGGTTTGCAGTGTCTTTGCCTGAGTTTACAATGCGCATTAAAAGTAAATAAAAAGAGACACAAAAGCAGAAAATCAGAACACTAATATATAATAATAAAAATAAAATTAGCATAAAAAGAACAGAAGCACTGCATTAAAAATGAAGATAAAGCATAACAGGAAACGATTATAGTAATACAAAATACAAAAAAACACATTTACGCTTAACACAATACAATTATAACTTTTATTGCAAAACATTCCTTCTGTGTCCAAGAGGGTCTGTATTTACTTCTGTATTGGTCTTATTATCTTTATCTTCCTCAGTGGGGAGAATGGAGGAAATCCTTTATGGTCAATTTAATGAAGGTTAGAACTGGTACAGTAACAGAAAAAAAGTGTTCGTATTGAATGTGTCATGAAAGAGTTTGCCGCAAACCTCGTCTGGACATTCCTTCCTGTCTGTCTTTTTCGGTCCAGGCATGACCAAGCAAAGATCATCTTGCCGCCTATATATAGCCTCGGGGTCGGAAAAACCATTGTTCTTTAAAATAAAAAGACCTATATTTAGAACCAGACGGAGAGCTGCCCTAACAGTAATCTCTGCCGATGGGTTAATTCTCAGTGAGCCTGCAGGAAAACGCTCAGGAAAGGGAAAATTAGGCAGCCGGATGAAAATGCAGAGGGCTCATTGAAAGTGTCTGAGTTAGCTTCCTCTGCCAGCAGCCCTGAACAATACTTTCCCTCTAACTGGCTTTGTCCGACACGCAGCTCTGAGTGTCAACGCCAGGTCACCTCAGCCTGAAATAATGAGCCGCTCCCCTGCTTCTTCTTTTGAAACAGTCTTAAAAGCCTTTTAGGGAGACAAGAACTTCCTACAAGCAAATTGCCTGGAAATGGGGCATGCAGCAGTGTAGTCTAAGCAGATTCTGTGAGGAAAAGGAGCCAGTTATCCATAGTTTCTGGTATTGTAGGCATTAAATTGGCTTCAAGTGTAGAGGTGAAAAGGGGTTCAAAATTTCAGACTTCTCCTTACATTATAGAGTGTGTTGATTCAAGACAATAAAAGGGAGATACAATACAATAAAATAATCTATACTTTTATCAAATGATGTGACGCAATATGTTACACAGTTAGTTTAAAGGGGCTCTGTGTGACAATTTGTTACCATTTACGTGTTTTAATCACCTTTTGCGGACGTTCTCAGTGCTAATCTCCGCTCTGCTCAAGGAGAGCTAATAGCAGCAATCGATAGTTTAGACATGGTTAGTCCGCTAACTTAAACTAACGCTGCTCCAGGGAGGCTTCAAAATAGCATCCAAATACTGAGTTTGTTCCTGAGATAATTACAGCAAATCCCACAATGCTACATTAAATAAAGAAAAAATATGTGTATATATTTTTTCTAGCACAATAGCTGAATCTCTGCTCAGCTTTAGTATGTTATGCAGCTCTTTGGTGAACGCCAAACTTCTGTAAGGTTACAAGCCCAAAGTCCACACAAAATTATTACAGAAAACTTAGCTCCCTAACTGTTAAAAATGCCTCCTCAGTAGTTCAGCCTTTTCTTCCATTACTTAACTATGTCACTATGTGCTATGACACAGCACCACCTCCAGCTATGGACTGTCCCTGGTGACAGATATGTCCACCCTGCTGTCTGTCATCCTTAGTCACTGTTGTGAAAGTAAAAAATGGACCGAGATCGGCTGTCTGTGACCTGACTTCAACCTAATGCTAGCATTTTGCTTAGCTAATATGGCAGTCAGAGCACTGAAAATGAGAGACAGTCATAAACTGTGAGAGAAGAGAGTGTCAAGTGTTATTTGAAGACAACTAAGGCCTCTTTTACACTAAGGTTTGGAAGGCCTGGAAGATCAAAGCCCCAGCAGTTGTAGTTTCCAAAATCTAAGGTCTCAGACCTGCGTGAGCTAACCAATGAGAGCAGACTGGCCTTTTTGGGAGGGGGACTTAAAAAGAACTGGACTAAATCGGAGCATTTCAGAGGGTAAATTAAGTTTTTTATTATTATTATTATCATTATTATTATTAAGATTTGATCTTGTGCTGGAGCGAAAAGCAGCAAACTCAAAGTGAAAGACAACCAACAGCCACTGTCAGATGCTGAATATCATTCAGTGCCATGAGTAGGGTGAAGTTCAGTCCTGAAGAGATGACGGTCTATTTTCTCTTCTGGGTCAGTGTTTTTCAGGACACTGCGGCCAACATTTGTTCCAGTCCTGATCCCAGTGAAGCGTTCCTTCTTGAAGGTCCTTGATATGATGTAAACATGTTTTCATTAGCGGCTGCTCGTCACTAGTTTTATACAGGACAAAAAACATGTTATTCTCATTCATATCACCATCGTGCTTTTCCCATTTCCAGGTGCGGTGTTTGATCATTGCACATTTTCCTCCTTATTAATACACATGTGCTTTTCGTAATGTAATGTTCACAATACTGCTGGATCTAAAGTGAACGTCTTGTCGACAATTATTCATAATTGCTGCTTGGGTTTTGACATCTCATTCAACTATGCAAATGTTTGCTGTTGACACACTTTCCTTTAAAAGCTTACCTACTAACCCCAAAGATAACGACACTATTCATAGCTAATGAATAACTGTCATTTTTTCTGTCTTAATGTATTTGATTCTCTCTCGCTCACACAAGTAAAGACATAACGTATGTTCTGTTACCCAACAACAGAATAGGGTCTTCATGCATCATAATTATAATAATGATCCTTATTATATCCTGCATGATTCTCGCCCAGTGACTCAAGTACCGATGTGAGGATGTTATATCACCTGAACTTCTGTATTATCTAACGACACAATTGTGTCACTTATTGTGGCCATCGACACGCCCACCGGCTCATCAACAGCTTCTCACTGTGTGGGTTTCATATGTGTCATTATAGTCATTACTGTGACAGTTTTAATCTGGGTTAGTCAACAAAGTCAAACACACACACCCCACACACACACACACACACACACATACACACACACACACACACATTGCAATGAAAACTTTCTTTGGCTTATAGAAAATAATGAGCCACAATATGCATTTAGGTCATACACTGTTGTCCATAAACTGGGTCAGTGGAACAAGATGAAGCTGACTTTTCATTTTCTGCCTCTATTTATCTCTTACAGTCAGCAGAACTGGCCCAGAAATACAGTGCCTCAAATTAGTATCTTTGTTTAGCAGCAGACTAAAATAGCAGGCTGCATTGGGGTGTTCGATGTTTCCATATTGTATTCTAAATTGTCATCGGAATCCATTTTTTTTTTACGAAGCTAAGTAGCATGTAACTCTGGAGCCCTTGGATGTGGTGGCAGAGAAGAGGATGCTACATGAACAGTTGCAGCAGCTGAAATCATTATTTTGTATTCTAACTTGAAAATAGAAGGAGTTTTTTATTTTCTGTTTCATGATAATAAGAAAAGGTTTCAGAATAATAACTGTTCTTATCAGGGATTAAGGATACAAGGGAACTTCCGATAGCTTTATGATATGATATGCTATACGATCAGATTATGGCTTCTTGTGATATTACAAGAAAGGATGGACTGGGGCTCGACGTTAGCATGCTAACTTCTTTGACAAAACATCAAAATGGTCATGTCTTCACATTCTATTGAGAATTCCAGGTTTAGATTAAATTCTAAGGTACATATTGCATCACTGACAATAGATTACATCAAGTACTACTTGCTATTTTTTGAGAAAACAATCTTAAAAGACATCCTTCTGCAACTTGCCCAGCAACAAACTGCAAAGTTAGCATTGTGTTTACCCAGTGGTCAAACATATTTATTACATCTACCAAGGAGGTTATGTTTTTACCTGTGTCCAGTTCTTGGTCGGTTGCTTTGTCTGCAGGATTACACAAAAACTACGGAACAGATTTGAGCGGAGCTTGAACGGCTGATGGCTCTCAGCCCGGAATAGATCTGTCACACCGCGGTGAGGGATGTCCTGTCTTTGGGTTTTGTCCTGTGAATTTCCAGTTATATTTTGAAAAGTAACTCTCCTCTCGTTTCAGGTCACTTGCCCTTCCTCCTGTGTCACCAGTCTGGCGTCTCCCCTGATCCCTGATTGTTTCCACCTGTGTCATCCCACCTCATGTGTATATAGTCTTTGTCTTCCCTGTCCTCGTCGCCAGAGTATTTCGTTCGTCACTGTTCGTGTACCTCCAGCCTTCGCTCCAAGTCTTGCCAGTGCCACGCCAAGTTTCAAGTTTGTGCCTGATTTTCTGTTCGCCTCTGAGAAAGAGTGATTTTTTGTTTGTAATTTTTTGGTCAGCCTTTTGAGCTAGAATTGTGTTGTTGCCTTGCTTGCCTCCGTTGGAGTGCCTTTTCTTTACATCCTTTTCAACCTTAGTGCAGTGCAGTTAATTTTGATAGCCTTTTGTTTCTCCTCATGGTGAGTGAATTTTTGTTGTTAATGTTTCATACAAAGTTTTGCTATTTAGATCAGTGTAGACAGTAGTCCTAGTTTTCCTCGTGAGAGTGATTTTTTGTTATTTTCTTTTGTTCTTGTTTTCCTCCCATAGATTCAGGAAGTGTTTAAAAGCCTGTTTGATTTGTCGCTCATTTTGACGAGGGGACAGTTAGTCCCGAAATAAAGCTTGTCTGAACCGTTCGCCCCTCTGCTTCTGAGTCCTCCTTCTAGTCTCTGCCTGACAGAATACTCTGGCCAGACATGGACCCAGCAGAGGTGGAACGCGTGTCAGATGTCCTGCGCACCCAAGAAGCCCGTCTCAACCGCCAGGAAGAATTCCAGACGGCGATGGCTTCGCAAATGGGGCATATCTCGACTCAACTGCAGGTTCTCCTTGGCCAGCTCGCCCGACAGACCGCCCCTGCACCGCTCCCGGCACCAGAAGCGACACCGACACCCACCATGCCGCCTTTCGGGGCGGGCAGTAAGTTGGCTCCCCCAGCTCAATACACCGGAGAGCCAGGGCAGTGCAAGACTTTCCTAATCGACTGTTCTATACATTTTGAACTGAACCCTCTTGCTTTTCCCACAGACCGGTCAAAGATAGCGTTTATGATAACGCACCTGGCTGGCAGAGCTAAGGCTTGGGCGTCAGCAGAATGGGGGAGAGGTTCATCCACATGTCTCTCTCTCACTGATTTTCAAGCAGCGCTCACCAGAACCTTTGATCCAGTAACCACGAGCCGGGAGAAGGCGCAAGAGCTGAGTAGCTTAAAGCAAGGTAGCAGCTCTGTGTGTGATTACGCCATCCGCTTTCGCACGTTAGCGGTGGAAAGTGGGTGGAATGCTACCGCTCTTTATGACATTTTTTTGAAGGGACTATCAACCCACATACAAGATCTGCTCGTTCCCTTGGACTTGCCAACGGACGTGGATTCCCTCATCGCCCTCGCGATCCGGACGGACAACAGGCTCACTCAGCTTCAGCGACAACGAGGCAGGGGACCAGCGACGGCAGAGAGTCACCTGCGTACTCAAGCTCCGGCGGGCTCAGCTCGTCACCACTCACCGCAGGAGCAGCGTCATCCACCTTCTGCGGAGAGGGAGGAGGAACCCATGCAGCTGGGGAGAGCTCGACTGACTCCGGAGGAGCGGAGAAAACGCCAACTGGAGGGGCGGTGCTTTTATTGTGGAGAGACCGGTCACCTCGTCGCCGCCTGCCCTACTAAGAAGTCCCTGGTGGTGAGTCTCGTCTCGGCATCGACCTCCCCACCACGCACGCTCACCAAGGTCCAGGTAAAGCATCACACCGACACTGAACTCGAAGCCCTCATTGACTCAGGGGCAGATGAGAGTCTGATGGACTGGGGATTAGCCAGAAAATTGGGGCTCGATGTCGAACTGCTAGAAAGACCCATCAGAGCCAGATCCCTTAATGGTTTGGAACTCTTTTCTATTACTCACGTCAGTGAACCAGTTCCTCTACAAATCAATAATCATAAGGAGGTGATACGCTTTTACCTGTTCAAATCCTCCTCCCATTCTCTGATACTGGGGCAGTCATGGTTGCTGACTCATAACCCTCACATTGACTGGAGAACGGGAGAGATCAGAGGATGGGGGGACAGCTGCACCAAAACATGCCTTGAACCCCCCTACCAGAAAGATGAAGTCACAGAAATTAACCTGTTTTCTACTCACCCCGCCACAGACGCCGAATTCCCGGACCTGAACTCTGTGCCAACCTGCTATCACCACCTCAGGCAGGTCTTTAGTAAAACTAAAGCCCTGTCACTGCCCCCACACCGCCCTTACGACTGCGCCATTGACCTGATTCCGGGATCCACCATCCCCAAGGGCCGCCTGTACTCCGTCTCTGGACCGGAGAAGGAAGCGATGAAGGAGTACATCACAGCGTCACTAAAGGCAGGCCTGATCCGTCCCTCTTCATCTCCAGCAGGCGCTGGTTTTTTCTTTGTGGGAAAAAAGGATGGCTCACTAAGACCCTGCATCGACTACAGCCCATTGAATGACATCACAATAAAGAATCGTTACCCCCTTCCCCTCATGTCCTCTGTCTTCGATCAGCTCCAACAGGCTAAAGTCTTCACCAAATTAGACCTTCGTAATGCCTATCATTTGATCCGTATCAGAGAGGGGGACGAGTGGAAGACTGGGTTCAACACCCCCAGTGGCCACTACGAGTATCGAGTCATGCCTTTCGGACTCACTAACGCACCCGCCGTGTTTCAGGCCATGATTAACGATGTGTTAAGAGATTTTCTTGATCATTTTGTCTATGTTTACCTCGATGATATTCTCATTTACTCCCCTGACCTAGATACTCACCGCGATCATGTGAACCAGGTGCTTAAGAGACTACTGGCTAATCACCTGTACGTTAAAGCTGAGAAAAGTGTGTTTCATGCCGACACTGTCTCCTTCCTGGGCTTCATCGTAGCCCCTGGAAGTGTGCAGATGGACCCGGCTAAAGTTAGCGCTGTGGCCGAGTGGCCCACACCTGATAGCCGCAAAAAGGTTCAGCAGTTCTTAGGATTTGCTAACTTTTACAGGCGGTTTGTCAGAGGCTTCAGCGCAATAGCAGCTCCTCTTCATGCTCTCACGTCTACACAGGTGCAGTTCCATTGGTCCCCAGAAGCAGAGAAGGCGTTCAAAACACTCAAGCATCGATTCACCTCTGCTCCCATCCTCACCTTGCCAGACCCTACGCGCCAATTTGTGGTGGAAGTGGACGCATCCAACGAGGGAATCGGAGCCGTGCTGTCGCAACGCTCAGAACGGGACGGCAAGATGCACCCCTGCGCCTTCCTGTCAAGGCGACTGTCCAGAGCGGAGCGTAACTACGATGTTGGTAACCGGGAGATGCTAGCTGTTAAGCTCGCCTTGGAAGAGTGGAGGCACTGGCTAGAGGGGGCCGACCATCCATTCATAGTCTGGACAGACCACAAAAACCTTGAGTACATTAGAAAAGCTAAGCGCCTCAACTCTCGCCAGGCCAGGTGGGCGCTCTTTTTTAACCGCTTTTCCTTCTCCCTTTCCTATAGGCCGGGGTCCCGGAATGTCAAGCCAGACGTTCTCTCCCGACTGTTCGACCCCGAGCCTGAGGCCAAAGAACCAGAGACTATCCTCCCACTAACCCATGTGGTTGGAGCGGTCACTTGGCCCATAGAAACAGAGGTAAAGCGAGCTATTGGTGGTGCTCCGTCACCTAGTGGGTGTCCTGCTAACCGTTTGTTTGTTCCTACCGAGCTACGCCCACAGGTGATCCATTGGGCTCACACCACGCAGCTTTCATGTCATCCGGGAGTCAAACGGACGATGTTCGTCATCTCCCGGCGGTTCTGGTGGCCATCAATGGAGACGGAGGTCCGGGAGTACGTAGAGGCATGTTCAGTCTGCGCCAGGAATAAGACGTCTTCCGGGGCTCGTATGGGCCTCTTGCAACCGCTCCCCATCCCCTCCAGACCGTGGTCTGACATCTCTCTCGACTTCGTCACGGGGCTCCCGGTCTCTCAAGGCAACACCACCGTCCTCACGGTGGTTGACCGGTTCTCTAAAATGGTCCGGTTCATTGCTCTGCCAAAGCTGCCGTCTGCCAAGGAGACGGCAGAAGTCATGATGACCAACGTTTTCAAGGTTCATGGCTTCCCCAAGGACATTGTCTCTGACCGGGGGCCCCAATTTGTGTCCCGGTTCTGGAGGGAGTTCTGCCGACTCATCGGAGCCAAGGCCAGCCTGACCTCAGGTTACCACCCGGAAGCCAACGGCCAGACTGAACGCCTGAATCAACAACTGGAAACCGGCCTCCGGTGCGTGGTGTACCAGAACCCCTCCACATGGAGCAAGCACCTGGTCTGGGTTGAGTATGCGCATAACTCCTTACCTACATCTGCCACAGGTTTATCGCCCTTTAAATGTGTTTACGGTTATCAACCACCAGTCTTTCCAGATAACGAGCCAGAAGTGTCGGTCCCCTCTGCCCATGCCCTGATCCGACGTTGCAGACGCATCTGGATGGCCGCCCGCCAGGTTCTGATCCGACAAGGGGACCGGGTTAAAAAGGCGGCCGACCGTAGGAGACGACCGGCTCCCGACTATCAGCCAGGACAGAGAGTGTGGTTGTCAGCTAAAGACTTGCATCTTAAGGTCCCATCCAAAAAGCTGGCGCCACGATTTGTGGGCCCGTTCCCCGTCACCAGGATGGTCGGACCCGCAGCTGTCCGTCTTCGTCTGCCTCGGTCCCTTCGTGTACACCCAACGTTCCATGTAAGCCAGATTAAACCGGTCAAGGAGAGTCTGATGGTTCCAGCCACCACGTCCCCACCACCGCCCGAGGTGGTCGAAGGAGGTCCGGTCTACAAAGTAAAGAGGTTGTTGGCTGTACGCAACAGGGGCCGGGGCAGACAGTTCCTCGTGGACTGGGAAGGTTACGGGCCGGAGGAGAGACAGTGGGTTCCATCTCGACACATTGTTGATCCCACCCTTATTGATGACTTTTACAGGGACCATCCTGAACTGCCTGGGCCGTCAGGTGTCGGCCCTAGAGGGAGGGGTACTGTCACACCGCGGTGAGGGATGTCCTGTCTTTGGGTTTTGTCCTGTGAATTTCCAGTTTTATTTTGAAAAGTAACTCTCCTCTCGTTTCAGGTCACTTGCCCTTCCTCCTGTGTCACCAGTCTGGCGTCTCCCCTGATCCCTGATTGTTTCCACCTGTGTCATCCCACCTCATGTGTATATAGTCTTTGTCTTCCCTGTCCTCGTCGCCAGAGTATTTCGTTCGTCACTGTTCGTGTACCTCCAGCCTTCGCTCCAAGTCTTGCCAGTGCCACGCCAAGTTTCAAGTTTGTGCCTGATTTTCTGTTCGCCTCTGAGAAAGAGTGATTTTTTGTTTGTAATTTTTTGGTCAGCCTTTTGAGCTAGAATTGTGTTGTTGCCTTGCTTGCCTCCGTTGGAGTGCCTTTTCTTTACATCCTTTTCAACCTTAGTGCAGTGCAGTTAATTTTGATAGCCTTTTGTTTCTCCTCATGGTGAGTGAATTTTTGTTGTTAATGTTTCATACAAAGTTTTGCTATTTAGATCAGTGTAGACAGTAGTCCTAGTTTTCCTCGTGAGAGTGATTTTTTGTTATTTTCTTTTGTTCTTGTTTTCCTCCCATAGATTCAGGAAGTGTTTAAAAGCCTGTTTGATTTGTCGCTCATTTTGACGAGGGGACAGTTAGTCCCGAAATAAAGCTTGTCTGAACCGTTCGCCCCTCTGCTTCTGAGTCCTCCTTCTAGTCTCTGCCTGACAAGATCCTGTTCACTTTTGGTGTGGATCCAGGTAAAGGTATCCAAGAATTCGTTCTCACTTTGTTTAACATTGTGAGAGTTATTTTGACATTTCTGGTCATTTCTCTGAGGAATAATGAATTGATCTTGATGGGGGAAAAAAACAGGTGTATTTAGGTGGCTGGTATGTGTGAGTGAGCACAATGTGATGCAAATCCAAATATAAATACCAGATCTAGGGATTATAAATATATTGGGCTTCATTGATTTAAGGAATATTACTAGTGCAGGGCACAAGGAAGAAAGATCTCCACGCTGTTGGGCTCCAAATAAATAGTGTAATTCTTGACAAGTGCACACCCAGTCTGTTGATACAAACCAATCCTAAAAACCAAAAGGTACAATCCATATGTGAATACCAAAAGGAGGCCCACCATGAAAAGTGAAAACATAAGATTAGAGCCTGCTTTCACTCCGCGAGCCTGGTGCTGTTGCTAATACAGCAAGAAAAACCGATCAACAATATCGTAAACTGGCATTATATTTAGAAGTTATAACTGCAGAAATGTTTTACATTACAATCATCTCAAAATGTGGACTAATGAAAATACAAAACAAGTATTTTTGTAATTTCTCCTGAACCATGACACACTTTCAGCCCTGCGCACTTACAGGCTGCCCAGAAACAAAATGAAAGCAAGCTGTTGGTGCAGTTGGAGGCTTCAGCGCAGCGAGGTCTCTGTTTACTGAACCTTCGCGGAAAAACATTAGCTGAGAGCTTTCAGAGAGGGCAAATTAAGAAGTCTCTCCTAGCATAGAATCTCTCCTAGAAGCATCTCCTCGATCCTCCGTCACTTAAAGAATTCAAAATCCTTATATGAAGGATGTGTTGATTATCCGACTGTAAACTCCTCTCACTGGTGGCGGATTAATGCCCCGTGATTCTTGGTTGTGTGTAATAATTGTGACATTTACGCACTGTGGTCTGACATCGCTTCCTGCCCCACTCTGCCTGTGATGACTTCCATCCGGTTAGAGTCTGGTTTCTGGAAGGGTCTTCCATATGCGGGAAGTACACAGCTGCATGGAATTCCCAGATAGCCTCTCCATTTCCCAGCCACAGTGACCCCAGCCTTTATCTGGAAGTCTTCCAAAAACAACTGTTTCCTCCTCCTTACCCACTTGTCGTCCTCCAACTAAAGCACACATGGGTATTTGAATATTTGAGCTTGCGAGCAGCAGAATTTCAAGTCATGTGGAACAGCATAAACAAAGGCCATTTACTGGATCACCTCCAGCGTCTTTTTAGCAATGTGCTGTGTTCAGGCTCCGGCGACAGTTCGAGTGGCACCATCTGGCAGTGTACAGAGAAGCCATGATCTGCATATTCACTCAGCTAGCTATCTGACGGAGCAGGTGGAGGCTTATCTATTGCCTCCCAACTAAGAAGCCCTGCCAGTGACCACCAGTGGTGCGCGTGATCCTATCTGTGTATTATCAAATGTCAGCTGGCCATCAAACATCTGGAGATGCGGCAACAAGGATGCTAAATCAATGTTAACAAGCCCTCTGCTTCGATGGAATATCAATGACTCCAGTGCATACAGAGCTGCTGGATACACCCGTCTGTCTCAGAAGCTTTCTGTACCTGTCAGCCACTAAAACTTAATGTATGTTTAATTATGACACACAGGCTTTTATAAATACATGCATGAGTTGTTTTTTTCAACCATCTGGTATCAAGCTGCACGAGTTTTCTCTCGTTATGTGAAGACAAAAATCACGTGGACCGATCCAAACTTCATCAACTCCTGCAGCTTAGCTTACTTACGAACGCATCTTCCTTCAAGATTACACAGTTTTCTTTCTTTCTTTTTTTTCTTATCACACTGTGACGCGTTTGGTAAGACATTTAGAGCTTCTTAGAATAATTATAGAGGGCAGTCGGGAAAAGTGGTTTTATTTTTCCAAAGAAAACCCTGCAGGGGGCTAATAAGTTTGCCCTCGCTAGCACCGAAACAAACATGCCCACAGCAAGACTAGCGCTGCACCAGCAGGACGTTGGGAGGCACACGGCTAATTGGGTACATTGCCAGAAATCCTGCAGCAGGAGAGTCTGTTTTACGGGAAATAATCAGGGACAATATGCTCCACTAATGTGTCTTCTCTTATTCTGTAATAAGGCTGCCTTGTGAGACAATAGGCTGTGTGGGAAGGTTAATGAGGTGCCAATACACAAGACAGAAATGTTACATCAGTGTGATGAGGGTGCCGGTGTCTCCTCCATATATCATTTATTAAATTCAGTTGCACAAGTTTGACATCATGTCACCACGATCCTTTCAAAGTGATAAAGGAAAGTGACAAATTAGAACGAAAGGTCAAACCTGAAAGAAAAAGACAATCAAATTTAGCAAATCAAAGAGTAAAAATGGAGTATTAATGTTAATAATTAAGTAGTTACTCACAGGGAATGCAATTGGAAAAAAAACAAACAAGTTTCAGTGTGTTTACCAAGCAACAATTCCTTAATAATGCAGCAAGATGCCTCACTTCAAAAGGAAGCGAGCACGCATGGCTGTGATTGAAGTAGATGACTGCAATCACACACATCGCTAACGTCATTATGTCAGTTTCAACCAGCAACATGTGCCTTATTTTTTCTCTCTTTTTCCATTACAACAGTCTAAGTAAATGTTTGTCTACTTTTAAGCACCGAGGCCTTTCAGAGGACGCGTGAAGAATATTCTGGGACGAGCCTGTTGGAAGTAACCATGCAAACACATCTGTTGAGAGACCTGACTGCTGGGCAACACTTGAGGGGGGAGATCTTGGCCGAACTCTTCTCAGAAACAACCTGTGAATGTGGATCATTGGAACGAGACGATGATAAATGATACTGATGCACAGACAGATTAACAAATGTTTTTTTTTTTTTTAAATCCTTTTAATGTAAATGACATGGGGCAGCAAGTGATCGCAATTACATCTGCAGTCTGTTGTCATGAATTAGCAATCATGCTAACATGCTCAAAATTACAAAGCTAATAGCTAATTTTCAGCATGTGTTATGATCTAAAGAGAAGTCATGGGATTAGCAAAAGTCCTGCTAGGGACATAAATGTCAGTACCAAATTTCATGGTCAACCATCTAATTGAAATTTCACGGAAATCTTACAAAAAAACAAATAACCTCACGGTGGTGCAAGTGGGAAAATCTGGGGATCAACGAGTCGTAAGGATTCATCATGTGGGGACCATTGACCATTCTCACACAGCGGTCACTTCCCCTGAAATCACACTAATATTGAATACTCAACCGTGGTACTGCTGTGTTCCAGATTGTGAGTGACATAAACGAAGGGAATCTAACCAGTCGTTATCATTTCACTGCTTCCAGATTGATCAGCAACTGAAAAGTTGACATCAAGAGACATCACTAATGTTTGCATTCAGCCACTTTCTTGCTTATGTCACTGTTTGATAGTGTTATATGATACAATATGAAAAGCCAACATTGGGAAAACATTTCAACCCATAACTTGGGACAAATTTTTTTAAGCTTTCAAGTAAAACACACTGGATGTAATCAAATGGTAACGTTAGCTAAGAATTGGCTGAACGCTAAAGTTAAGTTTTGGGCTATCAAATGTATAGATTTACCCCAGAACATGACCCAGTTTCCCTCCAGATTGTCATTGTCCAATACATTTTCAGTTGCAACTCAGCTTTCATCCTTCTTTTGTCCATAACTGCGGCTGAACGTGACATTTTCTGGTAAATCTGATTTCATAGTCTCTTTAGACCGAAAGTAACACTATGTAGAGAGATAAGTTTAACTGACTGAAGGATTCAATATTGAAAAATAATGAATAATAAACGTCACATTTATGTTAGGCACTGATTTATTTTTAATTCTGTGTAATGCTTGCCCATAATCCTGGTGGGATCCATAATTTTGATGGACTATTCCCCTACCACAAGTGAGCCCTATATGCATCGCACAGGGAATAGCTCACCTCTCATGGAAAATGAACAAAAGTGGGATTGGCTCTTCAGCATGCTTATCCCTGTCTGAGCTCCTCAGTCAGGCATCCACAACAGCTTGCTTTCAGGCCTGCTGGGAGTCCAGGAGAAGTTCAGAGAGAATTATTGTGCACTATGATTGTTCCTTCAGCCCCTTCACAGAACTGAGCCGTGAGCGCTGCTGATAGCTAAGACAGGAGCTCAAAGAGTGTGTTGGATCCTTTTCATTGCTATGCAGCACAGAGTTGGACAACAACAAGATGGTATCTGATTAGCATTAGAGCTAACCTGAAGCAACAAAAGGGGCTGCAATGTTGTGAAATATGTAAATAGACTAAGGAAAGACAGGGAGGGTGGCTTCCAGCTCTTCTTCCATATAGGTAGCATGAATTAAAAGTTATTTTTGAATTGATAAAGCTTATGTTGTGTTATACTTGACTACCTCCATATGGTGCTTTGTCAAAATCAAGTAAAGTAAATAAAGGGATAAGACACCTTTGACTGTATATGATTAAAGCTTATCAGTATTTGACAGCAGAACGTCCAAAGAATTCAAGATAATAAAATCAAACTTCATGCACTGGCTGCAGATTAAAGTTGAAATCATAACATTTTAATGCCGGTCTGACTGACATGGACTGTAATCATGCATATTACGCCGCCTTGCATAATCAAGAAATCCAAGAATATGAGAGGGCCGTCTATGACCAAAGTGACACGTAACATGTTCTCCATTGTGCTGCAACAGCGCTACAACATGATGACGTATGTATGAGTGAGAGATAACTCTGCTCAGTCGGGAGGAGAGACTATCGCGCTTCATTGTCGTATGGAACAACTGGGCCAGGTGTGACTGTGCCCTCATAGGCATGAGCAAACGATAAAGGAGGCATACCAAGTCCAGGGTATCCCAACATAGAGGTATGTGGTCTTTTATATCATTAAATACAATACTGTGTTGTATATATCATTTGTACTAGCTAGCTTAAACTATAATAAAACAAAACTAGCTAATAATGCTAGATGATGAAGCTATGTTAGCTGCTGAGGGTGTTTATGAATCCAAATCCCAATATCGCCTGGGGCAGCAAAATGGCTGCAGTCCATATGGAGAGGCAAGTTGTGGTTCCATTCTGCAGCAGAATGTTAAATCTGTGAAAAACTTTGGCGATACAGATCTTAACTGATGTCCGTAAACTTTAAGGCCGGATGTGACTAAATCCTGGAACCCACAAAGAATTTCGGCAATCTGATTGTTTTCATTGTAAAGAAAATTAAAGTGCTTTCGTGTTGAAATATACATTTCAACATGAAATGCAAGAAACCCATTATTGTCATCAGGGACATCAGAGCCTAATCAGCCTTCAAGTCCTCAGCATCATATGTATAGATGCTTTGTTCTCAGCCTCTGTAGCGTCTCCTTCAGAGCCGAAGTGAAGGGGATTCCATTATATGTTATATAACACAAATCGAGGTTATGCACAGTCGGGAGACGGTAAACATTTGAATTTAGGTTAAGGATGGACAACCAGCCACAGTAACATGGAGAGCAGTTATTAAACTCCATTGAGAGATTTAACCTGTTTATTTCACTAGAGCAACAAGAAAGAAGCTATTCATCTTTTTCCAAGCCTTGTCCTAGTTTCTTAACCAGAACCGTTGTACCATGGTAACATGACACTTATTCTTGTACCAGGGATTGGTACCCACTGGTACCCTTACCTAGATAACGTACTTGGGATTCCTTAATGGGATTTTTTATTTTTGGCGCAAAATAAGCTCTGTGACAAACAACAGTTTATGATACAGCAAGACAATCTTCACAGATGAACACCACGAGAGTGAATTAAATTATGAATTAAATCGCTGCTAGTGAATAACAAGAGGGTATAGACAGACTACATTGCAGTTGCATGACTTACTTCGCAACTACTGTACACATTTTCTTTAAACTGATCAATGTACAAGTTGTTAAGTTAAAGTCAGAATAGTTTGCATCTGAAGTCAGCAAAGACAAACTATTGAGTAGATGAGTCTTCTTGTTTAGCGTGAAGTCCCCATATGTCATTTAATTACATATATTGTGTCACAGAAAAAAATGTGTAAATATCTTAAACCTGTGGTAACCACAGACCTTGCTTCAGGCATTTAACAGAAAACCATAAAACTCACTGACTCTGAGACGAGGGAACCGAAAGTGCAAAAATGCTAACTGACTCCAGTTTGGAGGACTCATTATTACAGCACTCTAGAGCTGGACCCTCTTAGCCAACACTTCTAAAGCCTTGATAGTACTGCTGTTGTACCATTTCAGTCAGGAACCCTCTTGTCATAGGTTTAACCATTTATCGCAACAAATGGAATACACTTATGCTCGGCGCTGATGGATCCTCTCTTAAGGTGTTCCTTTAATTGACCAAGCAGCATGCTAAACCAAAACAGGGAGCGCAATGAAGAAAACCCCCCAATGTAGAAAAGACTGATCCATGAGGAAGACAATACTTATACTGTTATAATACTGTCTTTTAACTCTGAGCCCTAATAGCACTCCCTCCTCACTCATAACTCACACATAACTCTCCCTTATGAGTGAAGAGGGAGCCATATTTAGGGGGACCGCCTGTGGTGAGAATAGCTTTGATTGGTGTGAGACTGATTGGTAATGATGACTCGATTGACAGGCTGTCAGTTGATTACAGCTGGGGCGTATGACTTCCATGTCCTGCATGAACTCATGCTAAGCTCCATTTAGTATCATACTATGTCACTCAAACTAGATCCGCCCAGCACTGGAGGTATCGCCCATAATCGTCTCCCCAGGAAACTTGCGGCTAGTTTAAACAATACAGTAATGTGACAAGATGAGTAAGTATGCAGTAACGCTGTAATAAAACACGGTAATGCCAATGTATACATGCATTTAGCCAGGCTAGCAGCTGGGAATGGCATTGTTGGAATCAGGTCAAAGGTAATTAATAAATAATAAGATACTTCGATACCACTTTACACATTATGGGCTCTATCTTAACGATCTGAAACGCAAGTATCAAACACAAAACGCAAGTAGCTTTGTGGGCGGATCTCAGGCGCTGTTGCTATTATGCCGGCGGGATAAATGACTCTTGCGCCCGACGCAAATCTAAAATGGGTTGGTCTGAAGTAGCTACATTAGTCATAGGTGTGGTTTGGGCGTAACATGCAATAAACCAATCAGAGCGTCATCTCACATTCCCTTTAAAAGCAGGCACGCTTGTTCCAAGGCGGATTGCTATTATAACGGCGAATTTGCCAGGCGCACGCCAGGAGCGGTTCACAGCCGAGGAGCAGGGGCGGTTCTAGGGGGGGGGGGCCAGTAGGGGCCAGTGCCCCCGTAACTGAGTCTTGACCCCCCTGTGCCCCCCTGACAGGGAGTCTGCATTAATAATACAATGACAGATTTCTTGCAATGATTTTGTTCTGAAGGGAAAGGCAGAAATAAAGTGTCTCAGCAGTTTACTACCCAATCAAAATTGTTGAAATTGTAAACACTGCTTTGTCTGAATGAGGGATTTATCCTTTTTTCCGGGTTGTATGTGCCCCCTAACAAAAAAGCCGGCCCCAACCTGGCCCCCCTATTAAAACTGGTCTAGAACCGCCACTGTTTTGGGGTCAGTCAAGAATAACTTGAAATAAAAAATAACCTCTGCTTCACATCTGTTCCTTAATATGGTGGTTTATTTGAAATCAGAGAAATGTTACGACAGAATATGATGAATATGCAGCTTCAAGTAATGGAAGTTTTTCATCATCTCAAAAAAAGGGCATAATACAGTAGCTCACAGTATGTGCATCTGTAGTTGTTAAAACTAGTTTGTTTGATACCAGCATGACTCAGTGATGATTTTCCCAGCATCTGACGTCAAAACTCATTGTCTGTACAGGACATGGAGAGCTCAGCAACCTGAATTTCAAGATGGTGATATAACAGTTTAACTTTTCCACTGTCCACTTGACCTTTCTGTTACGTCTCTACTCATCTTAGTGTGCGGCACAGGAGTAGGGGGGCCGTGCCACTAGGATGAGACAATTCCTATAAAGGTCATGGGTGATTTAATGGTTCTTTAATTATCGCTGATTCTCACTTTGCATTGACTTATGAATGCAATTAAAATGACAAATCCACCTGATTATCTTCCTTTTTTGGGCCGTCTCTGAAATCCTCCCACTTGTGTTGGCAGCTATAACCTGAAGTAATCCCTTCAAGACAAAATGTTTCACACGGAGAGTGGAGGTGGTGGAGAAAGGTAGCTTGCTGCGTGTGCATAATGACAGTTTCACAGCAGGCCATCTTTGATTGGAGGTATTCGAAGGCCAAGGCACGTTCTGCTCGACAATCAGATGAAATGCTTTAAAGTACCTCGAGGCTGCCGAACGCCAGAGTGAAACATCCACCCACATAGCAACCGGCGAACTGCTCGGTTTAGGAGACTCAGTCAGACACACTGGCCGTCTATAACTACAGTGAGTCACAGGTAAACTTGTTCTTTTGTCTCTTCAGGCTCCAGATGACAAGAAATGACTAAACACAGATGATCGATATCAAGCAAGCAAGTTAATGGGTGAAGAAGATCAGTCGCCTAAAAGACTGTCAAGCTGCTTCATCTAAACACAGACGACTCTGATGTGGTTCTGCAACCAACCATAATTGCAGGTAATATTATATGTCATTTCTACATGACCCTTAGTTTTTGATTTGATCATTTTTTGTTACATGTAAAACATAAAGAGGCTCATTCATAAACTGCGTGGAAATGGTGATTGTTTTTGTTCTTCAGAAATCAAAGGAAGTTTTAAAAAGAGACCTTAAAAGAGTTAATGTAGATCTGAAAATGACCCTAAATTTCTCAAAACACTCACCATGGGATATTTATTCTTTTTTATTCAATGTGGCTTTTAGGGTTGTTATAAATTTCACATTATGCGTATTAAAGCTTTTAGAGGCCGACAGTACTACTGTTTGGACGGCTTTCGTCATTTAACTAAGAGCGAATGTGACAGCGATGATCAACAAACTTCCCATGTTGCCACATTCCAGGCTCCGTGTCCCGCTGCAAGCATGGAGTCATGTGGGAACGTTTCGTCCCCACAGAGCGATACCATGCATCATTTGATGAGAAAGCATTTGTCACATGGGTGCTAATATTTTCAATCTATCTAAAAGATAATACATTACGGAAATCACATCCGGCTTTTATCAACAGTGAACCCCGGGCTGTGGCTTCCCCTCTGAGGCAAGAGCATTCTTGGCAAGCCAGCCGAAACCGCTGTGAGTTCACTTTCTACGACCAAAATAAATTTCATATGAAGCTTTGAGCAAGTAAGATGCTGGAAATGAACTAGAACTGAAAGATGCACCTGACATACAACAAAAGACACCTGTCCTTTTACTTACAGAGATAAGGCAGGTTTGCCCAATTCCCCAGAATGCCATCCTGGCACAAACAAACCTTTGACACATCAAAACATAGAAGCAAATCAAAAAACTGCATGTCCTTTTGCTATCTTTTGCTCTAAAGCATCAAAGACCGGTTCGGCACAACACCGCGTTGTCCGACAACATCTTAGATGATTTTTTGGTTTTGAAGTCAGCCAGACACGTGCCTCTCCTGGGCTCACCTCACTTATTTTGTTATATCAGTCCAATTTTATACCCAAGAGAAAAATCTACTGCAGTCTGTCCTTTAGTAAAAGGGGAGCATCAGCTGCCACACACTGTGATGCAATTTTCACGCTAGTCATGGTCCCTGACTGATAGAGAGACTCTTGCAGCGCAGTGAACGGCCAAATGATGGAAATCACTCTGTGGTCCCGCTGCCCACTCTTGTGTCCACCCTGGAGACCGCTGACAAACCAACATGTGACCTAAAGTGCTCACATACGAGGGATGTTGCTTCATTTTGGAGTTTTGACTACATCTATCTAGGCATCCATCTTCTAAGAATTACACAAATAAATCCTCTTAACTGGAAACTTGAATTAGCAATAAACAACTTTTTGTCATTCTGGAGTAAATACTGATTCCACAGAGCTGCAAAAAAATATGACACCATCTGCATTTAGATTGGTTCCCCATAAACCGTGCTGTCGCTATGGTATTCTGTCTGATTTTTGCAGGTTTTTAAAATGCACTTGGGAAGAAGCACTGTTTTCCCCAGTCACTATCCCCAGGTATTGGTGGGTCAACCTGACCAACCCTGGAAACTCTACACTGCAAAAGTGAAAGGGCAGCACTAAGAAAAAGAAGAGTAAAGAGGGAGAGTGAGTGAGAGTGATCCATTGAGTGAATGGTGGGCATTCACTCAATGGACAGTGTCGGTGTAGCATCAGAGTGTGTTTATAACTTGTACTTTCTCTACTACATCAGTAAATAACAAAACTTGCCTACTTATTTGTACAACTAAGTGTTTATTGTGACTTTTTCATAGAGCTGTTGCTTCTAGGTGAAATAGGGAATCTTGGGATCGCTGTTTTTGCTTTGGACAGCAGCCGGGCCTGTTAGTGGTTGCCTCGTTGCTAACATTGTCTTTGTGACAGCAGTAGATACAGTAATTCCACAGTGAAACTCTAGGAGAGGGGAGACCTGAAAAGTTGTTTTTAAGTTAAAATGCCAATTCACAAAAACTGAAAACAAAGACACATTCATCCATTTTACTCATACTCTGAAGTGTAAAACACCATTTACTGAATGAATAATCACATGAATGACCCCACCAGATGGAGCCAAGCTGAGAGAGAAGAATTCGCCCTACAAGTACGCAGCTGTTCTTTTGCTTATCTGCAACAGTATGTTTTGGCATATATATGGGTTTTAGTTAAAAAAAAAACAACAAAAAACATCCATATCATCTCATAATTACATAAAAAGAGTTCAATACCGGTAAATTGTATTCAAAGGAAACAAAAAGAAAAACCAAACTGGAGAACTACATCAGTGAAATCTTTGTTCTTGTTGTTTGAATCCCGGACAGATAATAGTCGATGGTAACATTAAATATTCCCCTTTGTCTGGGTCCCCCAGTGGCAAGGCCCATGGAGGCCTGTTTCTAGTTGCAGCCAAGGCTCCAGGGAACATCATGATTCCTTGTACAATCCTCCCCGATCATATCTAAGAAAATGTGTGCTCGTCCCTGTTTCCATTCTGCAGTCATCTAGGAATGTGGTGCCAATCCTGAGGCCAGAAACCCTCAGTAGTAGGTCACCTTCCTGAGGGATCACGTGGTGATCCTGGAGAATCATAAACATGTTTATTGTATTGAAAATTATGCTTTATTCAGAATTTTCTCTCCAATTGTATTGTGAAATCTGAGTTACCTTTAGTTTTTGCAAAGACTTTAAGATGAAACTGCGCAATTTGAGAAAGAAAAATCACTAAATGACATCATAGTCTAAATGTCTAAATGACAAGCGTTAAACACAGCGTGTTTTGTTTTATGGGGACAGAAGCCATAATGGCTGGGAATCACTGATCGAGGATCTGTTCTTCAGACAGCCTGCTCTAAAGCTGCTGTAGAGCTGCTTTTAATTTGTAATAATTAGGCGTAAGTGACCAAAAGTCTCTTTTGGCCGCTCGATAAAAATGGGCCCCTGTGTTTCGGTGCTTGTCCAGCAGATGGCAGCAGAGTCACGTCTCAGGCACCAGTAATCTCCGTCACATCCTCACAGTCCTGCAGCAGCTCCCATTAGAGCACCACTCCTCACCTCCATTTACATAACAACAATCTGTCCGCACCGTTCAGTCTTTCAAGGCCGAGAGAGGAATGAAATCGGACTGCTGGAGAAAAGAAACAAGGCTCTAATTTTCTGTGGAGCCTGCCGTTTGTCATTGATATATGAAGACTTAAAAGGAAAATTGCACTCGCTCCTAACAGAGGATTGCTTTGAACTACACATAGCAGAGATACATTCAACAAAAGCGAGCTATTAAATTCAGGCCTCAGACGCACGCTTTGTGTCATACATAATAGGATCTTGCGAGTGTGTGTGCCAGCAAGCTACTGAATATGTCTTAAACACTTGCAAATGGAAGTTGTACATTATTTCAGTACACAAACAATTTTGTGCAGATATGGGTGATGAATAGAAACAGTCGAGAGAATGCTGTTTTTGTTCTCCTGATCAATTTTCTTACCCCGCAGAAACCCCTGGATACTTTGGATTGTGTTTTGTCTTGCGCTCCCCCCCAAGGTCCACATTATCTTGCATATTTCCATAGCAGACAACAGAAAGAAGAAACATGTAAAGTGCTTTCATGTCTTATCCACTGGGTGCAGATGAGCATGTGAAAGCATATTTGATCATGTATGCCAGTGTTTAGCCTTAGATAAAGCCGTTCATTTCAAATGTGCTTCTGCTGTTTTCTCACCTCTCTCTCGGTGCACTTGAACAAAAAGCCAAGGTGGAGACCAGAGTACACAAACGTGAGCAATTTTTCATGGTGAATAAATGCATTTGAGTGAAGAACTTTTAATATGTCTGTAGCATAAGGTAGCCTTCCTCCAGACCTATTTTGTCTAGCGGGATCAGTGGGTGTGATTGAAGCCTAATGGGAATGGATGATGGCTATAAGAGCACCTGTCTGAAGATGATAGCTTAAATCAGTATTCTCTCTTGCAATGAGAAGTGGAAATAGGGGCTGCAGTTAAGGCAAATAGTGATGTCTATCCCCTGGTCTGTGAAATGGCTCAATCTCCGCGGCCGCTCCACTGTTTGATTGTTATAAATCTTTTGGAATCACATTATCTTGGCCCTCTCATTACTGGTGATTGTGATTCTGAGGCAGTGAGAGCGATCTGTATTCTCGAAACGTCTCAGGAGATACTTTACATTTACAGTTTACAGTGTAAGAAAAAAAAAAAGGTCACTTTTTGTTCGTCCTTTATAAAATATTATATATTTCCCCTGGTGTTTCATGCACACAGTTGTGAGTGAGGGTAACATTTGCAGGATTAAAAGTGCAATTGGTAGAATATGGCCAGGTAACTCTAAAAACATAGGAGGTCACTGAGTCTCTGACAACTGCCGCCCTTTGCTAGCTATCCTTGGCTTGTAGCTGGCAGCCATTAGCTAATCAGCTCATGGCTCAGTTAGCTCTGGAGCCAGCGGCCCTAGAGTTTGTCTGGACCCGGACCTCAGATCACAGGAGGAGTCACCACGTGTGACAACTCAACTGGATATCGACACCAAATTGGGACAGAATGTAGCCTCCAAGACGGACTGAGGTCAATTTGACAACCGGGGAGACAGTACAGAGGTGATTTACCGCAGCTCTAACTGAGACTGTGACTGTGAGCAGCAGGGAAGTGACATAGACTAAATCAGAGGAGATTGGGGAACTGTTGTGGAAACTGTCTTGGTAAGTTACATTTAGTTTATGTCAAGTTTGAATGAAGTGTGTTTCATGACAAGTTAGTGAGGCAGCTTAGCTCATTCTAGCTCGACAAAAGAGTATGTTTCTCTGCTATTTGTTTAATTTATTATCTTGATATTTTGTGAGTTTGTTTTGTTTATATATTATGCTTACAGCTGGCATATATCTGCCAGCTGAAATCACGAGGGCCATCGCACTGTCGCCTCTTGCCAGTACAAAGTGGTATTAGGAGACAGAGAGGACTGTGGCTTTGCATGCTAACTTCAGTTGACATCTCTGCAACACAACACATATAGATATGACCCTGGCACCTTGCTAGCTTAAAACGTTTTTTTTATTTGTTTAAAACTACATAGTGCCGCTTTCATATTAGTTCATTTTTGAAAGTTTTAACTATAATTCTGGCCTTATGTTACAAATTGCTCCTTTAAGAGACTACAGCCATGCTAGCAGCTCTGTGAGGCTGACCAGCAGTGCTCTGAGGGAAATGCTATCATCAGAATGCTAGCATTCACCCAATGCTCACATACTGATGTAAAGCAGCTATAATTTTTGAAATTGTGGGCTGCAGTACAACTTGGAAAAAAAATCTTTGGATTACAGCCCACATTGTACGTACGCAACATAATTACCCTGAAGTTGTACCAGCACACATGGTCTTATATCACTGTGTTGGTGTTATCCCTGGAATATCATAATTATCGATGGTCCAGGATAATAACCCTGACCAGTCATGATTTTGCGATGTCATAGCTTTGCAACTCAGGGGAAAAAGATCTACAAGCACACACATAGGAGAAGTTATCCTTTCAAATATGTGTTAAGCATTGTGAAAAGGTCTATTTCAATAATGTTTTTGCTGCCTGAACCCAACCAAACAGTGGCAGAACCCATACCAAGCTAACCTCCTAGAGGATACACACCCCCCTCTCCTGGTTGAGTCCTGTAGTCAACCCATTCATCCACAAGGGCTTGCTCAGAATCCACACTTTGTCGCTTTCTCATAAGTAGTTAGTAGATTTAACACAAAGTGAACTAATGGTACTTTAAGATGGCAGCCAGTTTACCCTAAAGTTACCCTGTAACTGAAAAACATAAGCGGAGATTTACGACTGCCCATATGTCTAACTGACTGCAGAGAACATGAAAAGTGCTTGTTTCGATTTCACCAGCCTCAAAACATGAAAGAGCAAACTAAATGAACGGCACAGTTTGCAGTCAGATCCATTTATGTGTTATGATTCATACTGTGTGTTTTGTAATGCTGCATTTTTTGTTTATTTCCTGTGGATGAGAGAGAGGGCCAGGCATCCATAGTGCTGAGAAAAAGAGAGCCTGCACCATGGATACTGAGGAGCTGTGATGCTGCTCGACCTCTAACATTTTAGTGTCTTCAAAATTGTCAATATGTGGTTACACCGAAACCCAAGTGAGTTGCATCCAGGGTGGGTGAGTTCTGTCTGCTGATGGCAGGCGGTGTGATAAAGTTTACTGTTGTTGTGAAGCGAAACTTGAGATGGCCTTGGGAGGCTGGCAGTATCCATGACAATACACTGTGCTCTGGACCTTGGTACCACATAGGTATTTTAAGTACTTGGAAATTACAAAGGAACAATGTAGTGTGCCTGTTTGTTGGTAATAAGGACATTTTGAAATAGAGGCATATTAGATTTATTAATGGTGGAACCAACAATCTCAAAGTTGGACTCATCAGACCAAAGCATAGATTTCCACTGATCTAATGTCCTTGTGTTTCTTGGCCCAAATAAGTCTCTTCTGCTTGTTGCTTTTCCTTAGTAGTGGTTTTTTAGCAGCTATTTGACCATGAAGGCCTGATTGGCACAGTCTCCTCTGAACAGTTGATGTAGAGATGTGTCTGCTACTAGAACTCTGTGTGGCATTCATCTAGGCTCTAATCCGAGGTGCTGTTAACCTGCGATTTCTGAGGCTGGTGACTCGGATGAACTTATCCTCAGCAGCAGAGGTGACTCTTGGTCTTCCTTTCCTGGTGGCGGTCCTCATGTGAGCCAGGTTCGTCGTAGCGCTTGATGGTTTTTGCGACTGCACTTGGGGACACATTCAAAGTTGTGATGGACTGTGGTTTCTCTTTACTTAGCTGACTGGTTCTTGCCATAATATGAATTCTAACAGTTGTCAAATAGGGCTGTCAGCTGCGTACCAACCTGACTTCTGCACAACACAACTGATGGTCCCAACCCCATTAAGAAGGCAAGAAATTCCACAATTAGCGCTGTCAACAAAGCAAAGGGTGGCTACTTTGAGGAATGTAAAATATGAAACATGTTTTGAGTTATTTCACACTTTCTTGTTTACTACATAATTCCATATGTGTTCACTCATCGTTTTGATGCCTTCAGTGAGAATCTACAATGTAAATAGTCATGAAAATAAAGAAATTAAATGAGAAGGTGTGTCCAAACTTTTGACTGGCAGTGTATTGAATTAAGAATCATTTGCTAGTTTTCAGCGAATTTCAATTCTTTCTTTACTGGAGCATGTCGGATCTCAGGTCAGGTTGTTCAGTCTGTCATTAAAACAAAACGTTTGTTTATTTTCGGTTGTTGAAGAAATTTGAAAAAAATGAAAATAAAAATGTCATTGAAGATTTTTCTCTTCTGACTGAATTTTCTTCCCCAAAACTACACAGTGCACCTTTAATTTAGCAAGTTAGCATGTCAAGCAAACTAGCACTTAACCAAAGTACAGTGGCTGAATGGAGGGTCATGCAAGTATTTAGTTGTGAACCAAAGTATTGGACAGTATTGGCTGACAGAAAAAATATGTAAAATATAAATATATCAATTCAAATATGATTTTTGAGGATGTCCAATTCTGTCATAATGATTTTGACTGATGTGAAGAAAAAAAAACGTTTCCCTAAGCTTTTATAACAATTTATTGCCCATATAGCTAATGTCAGCCATTTGAAACTACCAAGGCAGAAATCCAAGTATCTTGTTTAGAAATATTAAAGTGTAATTACAGTTACATCAGGGGTAAAGTACAGAAAGAAAAGGGGAAAAATATGTGCTTAGTGCATTCACATTTTAGCAAATTCATCAGTGCACTTAAGCTAAAAGGGTAATTTCATAAATGGAGATGAAGGCTACTGAAGTGATTTGTCTATCTTTCAAAGAGACTCTGATAGTCTTTTCAGTAAGAGGGAGCTATTTGGAGCACTGCGCTCTTGGAGGACCATTAGCTATAACAAAGAAGTCTTTTTCAGCAAGCCACACTAAGAATATCACTAATCTTATCATATTTATGTCGCAAGAATGACGCAAGCGTTTGTGCCTAAAGTGCAGCACTTAACATAACAAATGATTATAGAAGACAATGTTGTCTCGAAAGATCTGTCGGTTTGTTGTGAAGCCGAACATGATGAGAAAGGACTCAATGTGTCATCGCTCACGTAAAAGTACTGCGAGGCAGAGACAGCAGTTCTGGAAGCAGGTGTAATATTCACAGCCATGCCACTGTTTTGGGAGCTTTGTATGTTCCCAGCATACATAATGAACCATTTTAATTAGAAACATGGAATATTTTAAGGAACATGCAAACTGCTTTCAATATTAAAAGATTCCTACTGTCTCCGGCTGTCACTCATGCCAGCTAATCGGAATTTTGGGCCACAGTAAAACAGGAGGGCCCCCGTAGACTGCATGATTTTGTCTTTATGATGCTTTTATAATGTTTCTGAGCTCTATACAGACAGAGGGCTGTTAAATTATTCGTCTCCCTCCACCCATTTTGCAGCACCCCTGCCTGGAGTTCTTAGAGTTTGATCATTATAAAATATTTTATCATTGTTGAGGGTCATTAAGCATCTGCCATAGCAGTAATAAAACTTACATATAGTTCATCCCCTTAAGAAATTCACCAAGCCTTCACTTGCCAAATTAGCATATGGTAACGGTCCTCATGGAGGCCCAGCCCGATGTGAGCCGGTTTAATTGCAACACAGCTTAAAACGTCAGTTTCTGAGGCGGGAGTGAGATGAAAACTCCGGAGAGTTTTTAACAGCCACATCGGTGATATAAAAGTGTGTTCCTTCGAATCGCTGGGGCGTCTCAGCCTGCTACGGACAGACGGCTGAGGACGAACAAGGGCAGCGGGGACGAGGCAGAGCTTAAAGCTAATCGTAATCCCCCCGCACTGCATGTTAGCTCTCACTTTACCCAGGAGAGCTCTTATGGCTTATCAAGACAGAAATGGAGACTTAGCCTGTGATAATCATGTTTAATTAAGAATCACCAGTGAACGCTTTTCTATGGGTGTAACGTCACGCTACTAGAGGATAACATGTCGCAAGAGACTGGAGTCACATTGGAAAAAACCCCAGTGACCACGATGCAGAGATAAGAGCCATTCCCTGATCTGGTGTGTGGATGTGAAATGCGGGTCAGCCACGTAAGCCAGGCGTTCATCGCCTTCAATTAAAATAATGTGCATTAGTGAACATTCAGTCTCTTTCAGTAAGAGGGAGTTCAGGTAGTTCCCGTGTGAAAGATGTGCAACTCCATAAGGACTTAACTGGAGCAGCAAGAATATGTGGTCATTTTGGGACATTTTCTACGTATAGAATTACATCAGACGGAAACGCAATGAAGAAACGGCATTGAAGCAACGCAAAGTTTCAGCGGATCAGTGAGCTGCAGGACCGTGAATGCCAACATTTGTTCCGGTGTTTGGGTCGTACGTGAGGTTACTGAGGGATATTTTCAGCTCCCACTGGACATAGGATCTAAAATAAACGGAATGCAGTACGATCAGTTAAAGGAGACTCACGAAATATGAATCAAATTACAACGAATTTAAGGGGATTCGAAGTATATATATATGTATGTACCTCACATTGTTAAGATCTCAGTCAGGGTTTCGGAGGGAGTAGCTCAGGCCCACAGGGAGGACTTTATATCACCTCCTGGGAATGTCTCAGCGCTCCACTGGAGGTCTTCGGTGTGAAAGGAATCCAGCATGGTGGAGATTGAGCAAGTCTGCTCCGACAACAACTGAGAAATTCTTTCCTTTGTTGATGGCTTCGAGAAAACGAAATGATCACACGCTGATAGACTGTGTTTCTTTTTTTATTCAGTTTTTTACATTTAATACCATTTTGTGTCTCAACAAAGAAGCAATCCTCAGCTTGAGCTGTTTTGTGAGACTGATATGCTGCCCACATTTCTTTTTTCCAAAACAAAATGAAAAGGTAATCAGTTTGATAAGCAGACTGTCCCGCAGCCGTCGGTAAGGCTGTGGTTGTTGTGGAACAGATTTCATAATACAGTATTACAATGCTTAAATGTGAATCATTGTGTTTCCTAAAATCAGTTAGCACCCCTTTGAACACCGGGGAAAAGCTGAAAACATATCAACCGACGAGAGGGGTGATTATTTCAGAGACACTTTGAAGCCTTTCCATACGGTTCTGCAGACGTCCGGGCTGTCACGCAGCATCTTCTGTAGGATTCATCCTCGATATCCACGCAATCCATCACCCCTCAAATCATTATTTCCTTGACTTTCATCCATCTCATTCAGTGCCTCAAGTGGGACACACATTCCACAGAATTCAGGCTGCCGTCCCTAAACCACTCAATCGTCTTCTGGAGGATTTATGAGGACGGCGTCTCTGGTCAGACCTGCCGTTGTCACCCTGTACGCCTTTGATGCTTTATGATCCGTGAAATAGACCCTGCATATGTCGGCATTTTGAGGACTGGCACTCTCTCCTCTCCTCTCCTCTCCTCTCTTTTCCTCCTCCCTTTGCTTTTTGTCTCTTCCTGCTGACAAACGGGTGGGCTTACATGAGGAGGATGGCCGGTGACAGATAGAGGAGTGACGAGGTTATCAACTCTGTCAGACAGTCAGTCTGGGTGACTAACAGTGTAACAACGTCAGGTTAGACCATCAGGTAGAATCTCAGTCCTGAGCCTTGTTCCCTGTAATTTGTTTTTTCGCTATCTGACACGCCGTCACGGCGACAACAACACGCGCTCCAGACAGAGGATGAATACTTCATACTCCCACTCGTTTTTATTTCCACAGGCTGTACCAACCATTGTGCTCTTTCACCATGCTTTCACCATCAATACACTCTGGCATGAAGTCTGCTCCCTGCACAAGACAACCGTGACGCGCCAGTGAATTTGAATATTGTATATAGAACACAATTACAGTGCATGGGCTGCGAATCAGGCATTCAACTCATTTTGACGGCTGTTAGAAGTCAGCTTTATTCTGCATGGCTCCTCATCACAAAAGCCTGTCTGAGAGAAATCTTCAGAGACGAGCCAACCTAGATCTGAGGAAGAGTCAGTCAGAAAATATCATGATGGAATTCAGCAAAAAAAACAAAAAAACAACAAAAACAAACACAACGCAAAGAAACAAATCAAAGTACAAAGAAATATACATCACGACGTGCAGCCTGACCCGCCTAACCCTGCCCAATTTACCCAGCATGACCGTCTCTAGGGCATCAGCGAAGGGGTTGAAGGAAGACACGCACGCAAAGGAAATATTTAAAAAAGAACATCTCAAAAGGTGTGAAATAATCCACGGTGCAAGCATTCAAATGGGTTTGACCTTCAGTACATTCAAGTGTGCGAGCGTGAAAATGAGTTTCGCAAAGCATCCATTTGTCTGTTAAGTCCCTGAATGCTGAGAATGAGATTTGCTGCGAGGGAATCAGTTAGTGCGGGTCGGCGCCGTACAACAACCGCTGCAAAATTTAACCGATTTGTCTCAATTTCCCCATCAAAGTCCTTTGAGCATCATTGTGATCCTATTAGTGGACGTCTCTGGGAGAAGATGACTCCATTGAGCCATGGAGGCCGGGATCTGACAGCTGAGCGGGGGTGGGGGGGGGGTGGGGGGGGGTGGGGGTGGGGGGTGGGGGGGGGGGGGGGATGGGGGGGTTGAATATCGATGTGTGAGGACAGCAAGGTGGAAGGGAGGTATATAACAGAGGAGAGGAGTGTGTAAAAGACACCTGAATTGAGAGTAATGAATCCAGAGAGGAACACAGACATCTCTTTCATCTTCAAGTAGACTTGAAGCGCTCTTTCATCATCATCATCTGAAAAATGTGCATGCTCATAGCGCAGACACGTTTACCTGCAGGGAGGAAGGACACATTTCACTTTCAAAGAAGACACTCTCCCCGCTTTCCCCTCTTGTTATTGCTTTTTAGGTCCTGCAGTGTTCCGAGTGAGAGTGCGGAGTCATTAAAGACACAATGCACACCCACTGCGAGGAACACGGGGCAGGTGACAATTATTTACCCTGAAATTAGTCTTGTTATTGTGCCTGATGAATGCATGTGGAAATTAAGAGTGAAAGCTGGGAGGCAGGCTCACAATGCAGCATAACAAGGGCAGAGGGAGCGTTTGGCGAGGAGGCTCATCAGGGTGACAGGGAGCGCTGCGAGGAGCCGCGGCTTCTTGCACGTTTCCAGAACCTGAAAAAAATGCGAGCGGAAGGGAGTTTCATCCCGATGATTCTGTTCAGTCCGACTGTTGGTGGGGTTCAAGTTACATCAGGGTCAGTCGAACTTCCATGCCTCAGTATCTATCTTGATGGATTGTCATGAAATCTAACTGACTCTGGTTTCCTCGCGAACCCATCTGTGGTTTTCATACCATCTCATCAAGATTCACCTATATGATTTGGAAATTGTATGTTTAACATAAGAGATTCGAGTACATCGATGTGGGGCCCTGGATCTATACAAGTGTACTATGAATCGGTCGATGTCTCGGTTTTAAAGTTATTAATCGGTTGAATGGAGGTCAGCTTGGCTGGTAATTTTGCACAGTGTCTCCAAATCTCGTTTAAGGTTAAAATTCAGTGCGAGACTCTTACGAGATTTATGCTAGCGCAACGGCTCCACTGCTAATAGATCCATGTTTGCGAGGGACAAAAAACATGCACCATTAGGTCTAAAGGTTGGAAGGTAATATGTGGATTTTCAAAGAAAGATGGAAAATGGTATGATGAATGAGGAGTAACATGTGGAAGCTAGTACGGCAGACAAAGACACAGCTATCAGACAGCTGCCTCTGCCAGAGCTCTGCGAGGTCTAAAGTCATATCATTTCATATTCTTCCTCCTAACTGCCAGAGTGAGGCACCTCGGCCCGGCTGTGTGAGACACTTTATAATCATAATGTCGAAATGTTTGTTCATGCAGCAAGTCTTTGTTTGTCTGTGTCTACTGCAAATGTCATAAGCACAATCATGATTAGCAACAACCAGTGAGCAGAAGACAATCTAATGTGGACATTATTGACAGTGCAACCAATCATTCCTCTCACTGCTGCTGCACTCAGTCTGCTTTCAAAGTGACTTTTGTCTTCCATGCCATTTAGTAACAAAAATACTCCCCCTGGTCTTTTATGAAGTATATCAGATATATAGATTAGATATACTTCATACTGCCTCTTTTATAGAATTTGCTTATTCTAATTTATAAGTGGAGATGAATTACTATGTGAAACAAATGTGAAGAATTTAGGCTATTAGATTGCATCATATTGCATAATATGGCTTTGAGTCGTCATTCATTTTTTGAGTCTGTTCTGTACTTTGTTATACTTTGCTGCACTTGGACTTTCAGGCCGATTGGCAAATGTTAGCATGCTAACAGGCTAAACTGAAAGTGCAATCGGACAGAAAGCATGGCACATTTTCACTTTATTCATGTGAATTTGCCTGCTGGACCATCTGTATATATGGACCCAACGCACCAATACATTAGCTGTATGCTTGCTAGCAGGGTATGCAACGACCGTACGTGCATCATGGTGTATCTTTCCAACACTTCCTCATATGTGAACAACTAAACAAGTCAATTGACATAGTTAAGTTGTGTTTCGTAAATTACAAACGACACAAACGTCAACCTTCTGAGTGAAAGTCTTGTGCTTTTTTGCTCCTTGAGCAGACTTTGCCACTCTTATCCCCTGATGTCCTCCTTTGCATTCCTCATAATTACTATGGCCACTAGAGGTCGCCATTCACATAACGTTCACATGGGTCGTGCTAAGGCGATTGCAAAGAATGAGAGAGTTCTGATGAGGACTGTCAGCCCTTCAGTGTGCGTGTTTGAGTGAATCTCCAAATTTACCAGAACCTTCAGTTCTCTCTGTTGATTCCCTTCGCTCTCTCCCTCCTCTCATCTCGGCTCTTCACATTTATGAAGAGGATTCATGAAGTCCCGAGACAAATGCAATTTTTCACTCAAGTTAAAACATGTTCGGCTGGCGTAAATAAGCCCTTGCCTTGGTTTGCGGAGCCTTGGGCAAATTTACGTCACTACATGCCAACTCACGTCTTTCGGACTGATTTTCTTTGAATTCGCAGCACCTCCAATTCAAATCGCGCCTTTTAAGCGAGCGGACGCAGTAAATAAACACAACTGATGTTAGCTTTTAGCTCAAAGCAAGTGTGCGAAGCCCAGCGGACCCACTAGCATAGCTGTAGACGGCCGTGGACTTGTTTTTGTGTCTTTTAATTGATCGAAAAAAAGGCGGGATGCAGAAAAAGAATATAAAGCCTGCCCTCTCTTCTCATCTCTTATCTGCCCTTCATCAGGTGATTTGAACCTGTTTTGTCACTGTGTGTGTGTGTCTGTGTGTGTGTGCTTGCATGTGTGAGTCAGTGTGTGCCGCTGAACTAAAGCTCAGTGGCCTTACTCGGTCCACAAGCAGAAGACGTGATGTGCCCGGGCCATCTGACTGGATTTACTGTGACCCAGTTAAGCTGAATCCTCGGCTGCTGCACAGAGACAACCTGGCTTTGCTTTACTAAATTCCTTCTTAATTGAAGAGACAGCTTAGCGAAGGAAGACACAACAACTTTCAAATGGCATTTAGGTAGGTAGTTTATTTTCACTTGAGGTGAGCTTAGTCACTGGCTTAGTCATCAGTAACGTGACTTCAGCCCCCCCCCCCCCCCCCGCCCTGCTCTACGAACACCGAGCCTCACAGCAGTCATTACTACAATGCCAGACATATAAATCTAATCTAAGCAATTGACAGCCTGCGTCTTGATCTGCTTATTTATTCCGCCGGTGAATGGTGTTCCGAGAGATAAATGGCTTGTAATTTTGAGACATAATTACCACATCCAGCGGGTTTTCGCTGCTGTCCACGGAAATGCCAGTTTCCTCTCAATAATTGGCCGCAGGATTCCCGGCTGTGAGATTGCCGTTTGTCCAGTTATGGCAGCTTCTGCTTTCCCGGCGGGTCCCCACAGGCCGAAAGTGCTGATTCAACATGCTTTTATAAGAGAACTTACTCTCTCTTAATCGCAAAAACGGTCTCCGGATGCCTTTTTTTTTTTTTTGTTTGAGTCAGCCCTGGCTTGATTAATGTGATCGGGGAGTGCAGAAAGTGCTGCCAGGCTCAGAGGTGTCACCCAACACTGCTGAATAAATGAACAGAACTAATTGTTTGTTTATGATTTGAAATATTAATAACACTAAATATATGAGGCCGTCAGTTGAAATCACCATTTGGGACAAATATGCGCCGTGGCTGGTGTAGCTTCGCATAACCGTTAAGGGCTGCAGCGGAGCCGGCTGCCCAGGCGTTAGGGCACAACTCATTTCATAAGGGTTGAGGCTATATTAGCTGGGCTTTGGTATAATTATATTATTCCCTCAAGAAAGAGAAACTGCGTCTATTTATAATTAAAGTAGCTTATATAATGTTTTTGGGAAGTTTTTGGGGGGTAAACATTTGAGGGGGAAACCGCGAGAGATGGCAGGGAAGATAGTGGCTTCTGTTAATGAGCTGATGAAACACTCTCCAATAGCTTGCTGCACATTACACATCTGCCTCACTTCACCGTACATCAGCTCAGAGAAAAGCAAAGCAAAAAAAAATAAAAAATCCTATCATTGTTACAGTTAGGCTGCCACAGGGGCCGCGGATACATGTCAAAGTGGCCTTGACAATCATCAGTAAGTGTGATTGCACATCAAGGGTCCTCAAGTTCTGAGCCGATGAGTATTCCCCAGCCGCTGATTAATGGACCATTATTCGGTATGGTTTGCTCTAGAGCCACTTACAGAAAGCAGCACCAGGTTTTCCACAGGCGGCGGGATAATGAGTACTGTACCATACAGGGCCCGTGTACAAGTCCTGGAAATCCAGAGCGAGAGGTTTTGCCCAGATGTTGCTGTTTGGCGCTCTGGTGGGCTTCATCAGGAGTTCTGCTCTCTGCTAGTCTAACGCTGCGAGTTTGAAGAGGATGACGCCGAAATCTGGAGACTTAATCCCATCTCCCTGGTGGTGTTAACCCCAGGCAAAGTTTTGTTTACGCTGTGCTTTATCAGTGATCTGGGAAGCATTGTAAATCCTTTGCATCTCCTCTTTCATCTCCGTGCAGCACCTTGATCCTCGCTGCGTCATTAGCGCTGCGGCAATAATGAGAGAGCGGGGTGAAGAATTGCAACCTTCTGGTTGCATTGCTTTTGTGTTGTGTGTGTGTGTGTGAGAGTGTCTGAGTGCGGATGGGGAGGGTGCACCAGCGCTACTCATTACAGAAAGACTTTATGTAAATCCAAAAGCCTCTGTTGTTGTTAATCTTGGTGAGGAAGCGATCCTCAACGTTTTTATTGTGCAGCGCGCAGCTCTCCAGATGAAATACGATGATGATGTTGATTATAGCTGATAGTGGGGAGCAAATAGCTAGGTCGGAATTATTCTGAAGCAATCAGTAACTTCCTGTTGTTTTATCGCATAGTGGACGTTCTTCTAGAGCATATTGGTTTGCAGATTTATACGGTGAACGGGCCCCATTTTCAGATACTTCATAGCAGTCATTGTTGGCTCCTTTCACTTGAGAGTTTCCTCTGAAGCCTCGTTCTCTAAAACCGAAAGTGGTAATGACAGTTGTGTTTTCCGTGACTTATTCTTTAAAGAAGCATTATGTTGTTTTGTGGAAGGAACTGGCTATTCTTAGTGTCACAAGATGGCCCACGGTTCGTGCTGATTGAGAGGATTTTCCGCCCTGTCAGAAGTAAAATCCTGGGAGAAACACTTGATATTCGATCCCTTTGACGTGAAAATTCCCACATTTTATTGATGCTTTACTGACAATGCGCCTTCACTGTAGGAATGTCTGGATTACATTGAAACACCTGCAAACTCCAGAGAAAAGCTAATCTTGGGCGATCTGTGTTGAATATCTTCACGAGCCTCGACGCCACGTTCAAACGGCGGCGTGTCAGATCTCATTTGGTTTGCAAGTGTCACATTACATTGTTGGATTGGCGTTCAAATTATTTGATGTCTTATCATCATTCTGGTGTACATTATACCCCTTATTACCGCTGGCAGAACATAGCCCCGCTCTTAATTTTCCAAATTAACATGCCCTTATGCTAATTGAATGGGATTTTAATAGCTCTCGGTAGACAGCATTTAGAGAGAAAGAGAAAAGAGCTATATGAAAGCGCTCATTGCCCACCCACAACTCCTGTAGACAAAAGGATGTCTTATTAAATAGTGATGGCACCTGCGGACATCTAATTGGTACACATAGTCAACAAACAGTCGCCGAGCAGCCAAAATATTTGCTAACGTTAAGCCAGAAAAAGTGTTTTGTTTCAGTGATATAGAACGCAAATGTCAAACGTCTAATCACAAATTGAAACGCAGTGATAAATGAGCCGTTCCCTGCTCCTTTTTGTTCTTTCTTTATCGTAAAAAGGCCTAAAAAGAAGCGTCGCTACGCAGTTATTTTACACGGAAGGTCTCCCTCATGGCTTTTAAAGCAAGCTGTCTGGGCCGTTCTGACATATCGTCAGCTATTATTCCTGATGCCTCCCATGGGGTCGTCCTCTCCATAAACTCTTCCCCTTCACTGAGCCCCTGCCTCCCTTCACCAGCATGCTTGTTAAACAGACACACACGTTAGTCTAACTCATGTTTCCTCCGAGGCCCACAAGCCTGCCAACCCAGAGCTCCTGCTTATCACTCAGCCGCTGCCCCATGTGTGTGTATGTACTGTATATATATATATGTGTGTGTGTGTGTGTGCCTAGCTGATTGCACACTTTTTTCACTCCTGCTCTGCCATAAGATACAAAAACCTCTTGACCCTTTCTTTATTCCAGCAGCCTCTTATTGACTTAGTGGATTTGGATTGTTTGCTTTGAACTGCTGAAGATTTGACCAATAATCTGTTAGCAGAGGAGCACATATGCAAATTGTCTACTTGAGTAAAAATATCCTGATGAAGAGAGATCTTGTTAAAGAATAATAATAATAATCTGATATGCTGTTTATCGTATTATGGAAAAACATATATATTAAGACTTATCAGGGCCAAGAGGAATTTGGTGCATGAGTCTCTGGAGGTCAAGCGGAGTTTGGAGTCAATAGCATCGATGTATCAGCATGCATATAAGTTCCTCAAAAGCGCTGAGGTCAAGCACATCAAAACTATTCTAAAGTATCAAATAGAGAAACTCACCCCCAGGGTAAGCTTAGCAACCCTGAGCAGAACCAAATCATAACATCAGTGCGATGAACTGAATAGGCAGGGCTAACAGACAGGATGCATTAACGGGATCCGGGCCTGTGCGAGTCAGTGCGGTGGAGCTTCCTGCTTCCTAGGACTGTAAAAAACATCAAGATAGCGCTTGCATGAGCCTAAACAGCATGCTCCCGGTAAACACCAGAAGAAGGCCGTGACACATACGATTATTAAGACAATGAACAGAGTAAACCCTGTGTTGTTTAAATCAAATTCAGACTCAACCTAAAGATTTTATTGTAATCGTCAGTTGTAACAGCAAAGCCACGTTATCTATCGTTCTGTAGAAATAAACCCTAGTATTGCACTGGGTCTGTCTTCTTATTTGTATTTTCCTGGCATAAAAAAAGTGAATTTTCAAATTTGCATGCAGTGAGGAGAACACTTGTCACATTAGCTTTCAAGGAAGTGTTGACACATGATAAGGATTACACCAGATGAACTGTAATTTTTTTGAGCCCCCCTTAAATGCACATTTTAATATTAGGTAAAGTAACATAATGACTTAACTGCCACTTTACTGTAACTCCTCTACTTATATTTTGGTAACCATACGCAATTGGTTAGTTACATGTTTATAGAGGAAAGATATAGTGCTATGCTGTTCATTTAATTTATGCATTTTGCATTTCATTTAATGTGTATTTACATTGTTCAACAGGAAAAGTACGATTTATAGATGATTTGAAGGTTTTTAAAAATATGTTCAAAGTATCTTAAAAGGTATGTTAAGCATATAATGTTTAAGAAGTCATTCAGGTTGCCTTTTAATGAGGGAGAAGGAGCCACTTTAAGGATTTAAAAAGTAGTAATTATACTATTCTCCCTTCTGAAACCCATGCCAGAAACACATTAGAGACTTTTCTTGTGGCTTAATACATGTGTTCAGGGGAACTTCAAATGAGGCTATTTCCATTTTTAGCTAATCATCCAACATATGATGTAGGCTACATCAATTTTAGCACTATGAATGTGACATTGTGACAAAAAAAGACCAATATCAGCTTTTGTATGAGAGTATTAGATAAGGAGATGAATACCACTGAATTTAAAGCTACTGCTGTAGCTAGTTAGCTTAGTTTAGCATAAAGCCTCGTAACTGCTGGGGGAAAAAAACAAACCTTCCTGACTGAAGATGGGGGGCGCTGCGAAAGCAAACCAGTCCTTAACTTACCTAAAAACAAGAAAACCAATAACAGGTCAATACCAGTGATGTTTTCAATACGGACAGAGACACCAGAGTATTTGTAAGTCATCCCTCCCAACCATAGACTGATAAACTATCAAAATCAAAATGGCTATATGTTACGAGGTAGCCCACCCGCTGGCAGAGTTTCCGCTCGACTTTTGTAACGGTCCAATACTTCAGAACCATGGCTGGTGTAGACTCAAACTAAGTTTCTTAAAATCAACTCTCCAATAACAGGCAGTGGGCCGAACGCATTTTGTATGTATGCATGATATGAAATAAGTATCAAATCTAAGAAAAAATGTTGACAGCCCTGGTTTGATCAAATAATTTTTGTAAATTCACATTTTAATCAGTCAGTCCAGCTGGCCTCAGATCAGTGTGATGGCCAAAGGAGAGGCAGAGTGTACTTATTATCTCAGCTTTGAAGAAGACCAGTGTCTATACAGCATCAGTTAAAACAGGTATGGTAATACATTTGCAAAAACAAATGCACACTAAAATGCGTTGTTCTGGAAACGTTGGTGCTTTTTCATCCTTGATTGCATCGCCTGTGTAAACTCCGCCCAGTAGCCAGCCTTGGTATCTTCATGACTTCATTCTAGCAGACTGTGGTAGCATGTAAAAATAATGTCAGTTGACAATATGTTTACTTTATTCACTGACAGATGAAAATGAAAAGACTTCGTCCAGCAAAGCTGAACTATTGTACTGGAAAGGAGACTGGGAGAAAGAGAAAGAGAGGTATAATTGTAAAGTTCCATTGTCGGCCTTTATATTTCACCACTATATGGTTCAGTCTTGTGTGTATAGACTACTTTGCTATTGAACATGATAACCTTTGTAGGTTTTCTTTAGGCCCAATAGACTGTATTGTAATATGCTACAAGGTATGAAATATATTTACCTCAATTTATCAATTAGTTTTCACAAAATTCACCAGTAGTCTTCATTTAAGGGGTCATTTTTCATTTTTTTTTAAAGTTTCTAGTTCCCTCTACTACAGAGCAAATTTGAATGTTGGATCTCTGTATTTCGAATTCCTGCACAAAGCACTGGTGTTTACCTGCTTAGCTAGCTCAGTTAGCTTGTTCTTATTTGCTACACCAAGCTATCCGTCTCCTGTGGCTTCATATGAAGTGTAGAGATATGAGAGCTCCTCTCAAGAAAATGAGCAAATGCATTTTCCAGACTGTGGAACTGTTGTTTTAATGGTGATAAAGTTTATTCTGTATCCTCAGTAGTGACACTCTTTCTTTGTACATATAATCCTTGTGGTTTGGTGAAGCTCTCAAAAGATTTTTTCAGATGCTTTTTGGCCCGTGTTTCCTTTGAGCACGCGGAGTCTTTTGCTATGTAATTGCTTTCTGCTGGAATATGCAAATGTCTCATCCATTTTTATTCAAATCAATGAAAAATAAAGACTTTTTCAGTCCATCAACCTCCGAGAGAAAGTCAGTCACGGACGGTGCTTTCTTTATCGAATGAACCAAAAACGTTCTCGAACCGATCTGAGGAGAAGGTGTGTGTCCTCACACCAAAAACCTGCTTTCCACATCAACACTATACACAACAACAAACTCTCCCTGTCTTTTCTCTGTCAGACTCACCCGGGAGGTAAGCTGGATGGCTGCCAATAACACTACGCCACATTTTCACACCCAGATGCAGAATATTCGCTTGTTAATATGATTTTTAAAAACACACCAGATGCTCACTTTTCAACCACAGGCATTAACCCTTTAGTGGGACTTGATCCAATTCAGTATCTCTCTCACACAACCTTTTTCCCCCTGCAGTCAATGAAACACATGGTGCAGGTTGGGAGACTTTAAATATTACTGCTGCAACAACTTCCAGTGCATAAACTGCTAAAAAGTAACATGGCTTTTTTTGAAACGAGAGCATAAGGGAAAGGGAGATGGCAGGGTTGTAAAAAGGGAATTTTAACGGCTGATTTTAACCTGATGCGATAGAACGAGCCAACAGAGTCTTGTGATGTCTGATTGCTCAGTAAAAAGCCTTGTGTTCCAGCCTCGAGACGCAGTCGGGTCTTAAAACCGGTCAATAGCATTGTAAAATCAATGTTTAACGTAAAGGCAGCCTATGGAAGGTGCTAAACGCCGTGACAAAGTCGATGCTTCCAGCACAGTTTTTAAGCTTTGCCAATCTTTGTTGTGCCACATAAACTGATTAAACTGATTTTTTACTCCCTTCACATTCATTGTGAACGATAGCATCGGAGCAGGTTGCGTCTGGGAGAAAACGGGAGAAACGTGTCCGGTGAAATATCGATGAAGCTACGTTGTTCCCGCAAGCTCTTTAGATGCTAGTCTAATAAAAGCTGCACCATGCTGCTAGCCTGCGGCTCCGCTGTCGACAGCCCATGGCGGATTAGAGCTGATTTCCCTTTTGGTCAGAGTCAGAGTCACTCTTGCGCGGGTCCAACTCAATCCACTGGGCGAGAGTACTATCCTCATTCCTGATACCTAGCTTACTGTTGTTTGATGCTGGGCATGTCTCCACGGCCCCCCAGCTCATCTATCACAGTAACTGTGAATGGCGGACGGGGACGGCGGAGGAACAGAGGAGGGCTGCTCTGACCCTCCCTTCTCTCACTATATACTTAGTAATCTGTGCCAAGGCTGTTCCCTCAACGGAGAATGGAGACCTTGTGTTCTGTGGCTCCAGATGGGCTAAAACAACACAGCACACACCACGATGACTCTCCAGTGAGATAACTGGGAAGGCTGTGAGGACATTTCGATGCAGGCTAGCGTTTTGTGCAAAAATGATTAAAATGTAACGTGGCTGAAATGTTAAAAGACCCTGGCAAATTCTTAGCCGGCTCCTTAGGAGTGATGGGCTTAAAAGTGAATATTTTCCTGCCAAGGTTGAAAGAGTTTGGGGGATTTCGGTATTTGTGTGTTTGTCGATGCTTTGCTCACTGGCTTGATGTTTGCCAAGGGTGAAAAAAGGTGATGTCAAGTATTTTAAGCTGAAGCAGATTATCAAATGTCGAACTATGTGTGTGTCCGGTTTCCAAACTTTCCTATTTCCTATTAGAGTGAAATACTTGAAATCAAGTTTTCAGGGGCTTCAATCCATAAAACTTCACGTAAATGATAAAAACATCAATTTAATTGCACATAGTGTATGTACAACAAAGCCTTGGACAACATATCACACACTCGACACAAATGGATCCAGCTGACAAAGGAAACAGGTCTGTCTGTGGCAAGTAAATAGTACAAAACATCAAACGGTGGCCATTAGCTGCACAGTTTATTTGCCTCGTACTCAACGTAGTTTGGCTGTCTGGCACTGAAAGCTTGCAGGGCAGTGAGTATCCTGGTCACGTCCGCGCTGGACAGTTTGAGTCTGTGGCGGAGCAGACAGGCGAACAGATCCACGTGCGGGGCCCCTGGAGGCGAGAGACGGTTAACCCTTAGGCGCAGCTCCACCAGCTGCAGCAGGGCAGAGTCCTGTGATCCCTGAGTGTACGGGTAGTCTATCTGCAGGATCAGGTCCTGGATCGCCTCGGGGTCAAAGTGCACGCTGTATCCGAACAGCTGCATGCTGTTCACTTTCATGTAGCCGATGTTGTTGGTCGGCTCTGTAGCCTCCGGAGGCTCGTAGTACATGGTGATGTTCTTGTTTCCATTGGTTACTGCCGAGTCCCTGATACGACTCCTCAGGTAGAAATGAACCGTCTCGAAAAAGCTCTTCCATCTGTTTCCGAGAGCCAACGTCCAGTTATAGCAGTCCAAGGGGATATCAAGCTTGGTCCGCTCCCAGTCAGGGTATCCGTGCTGACCTATGGGCATGGTCCAGCTCTCTGAGTGGCTGCCGCCGAAGGGATTCACAAACAGGGACAAGGCCGGCTCCAGAGTGCTGTTTCTGGTGAGGCAAAACTGGAGGGAGATTCCAAGGAGCATATGGACGCGGTTGGACTTCACCCGGTTGCTCTTGAGGGTGAGGAGCATCCTTTTCCTCCAGGACGGGTCAAACCAAGTGTTGACACGCACGTCATTGCTCACGAACACGCCATGCAGGGCGATGCGTGGGTCGCGCCGCTGCAGCAGGAAGCGCAGCTCCAGATCCTGCAGGTCCCGGTCACTCTCCAAGCCCAGGTAGGGGTCTGTGGGGTCGGGCACAGCGGGACGGCAGGCTCCCTGGGTTAGGGTGAAGCCAGGGTTGCAGCTGGAGCATCGCGTCCGGTTCTCTGTGGAGCACGAAGCACAGCGGGGGCCGTCGCCCACGGAGCAGGGAATGAGGCCCTGGCAGGGCGGGTGGTTGTAGGGGCAGGAGCAGCTGCGGCTCTCGTCGCTGTAGACGCCAACCTGGTTGTTCTCGCTGCAGTACAAAATGGAGAGGGCGTAGCTCAACCAGAAGCCCAGAGGCCTGAGGAACAAATGAGGGTTGGGTTCAGGTTTAGAGACAGTACACGCGGAAAATCTAATTCACATTTGTCATGCTGAGTCTTTTTCATGTTTTTTTGTGATTATGCAATAAAGGAAATGTTTTGCTCGTGGAAGATTAATCCTGCCCTTCACAAGAAATATGCGTTGTTTTGATGTGCGGCGAAAAACAATTTCGGCCAAACTCAGACTCAGCTGGAGCAACAGAAGCAAAATCAGATCAAAATGAATATTTAAATCTACTGAATTCCCTCTCCGCGCTGCAGATTGGTGGCGATGATGCACGCATGCAGACAGATGCACACAGATACGCCAACTGTCTCGCAGCTCTATCAAAGTTATCCGAATCCTGACAGCAGATACAGTTTTTAAGATACAATTATGACGTGAAAAGCAAATAAATGAATAAAAAATGACACAAATATTTTCAGTTTCACAGATAGATAGTGGGAAAAAATCAGACCATAAACCACTATTAAATCCTTTTTTTCTTACAAGCAGGAAGAGTGTGATAAAGAAGTGTAATTGGATTGTGGACTGAGGAGGCAGTGCCTGCGTTTGACTAGTGAGCTGATGGATTGTGTCATTTAGTTAATTTCCCTGCCAGAAATAGCTATCAACATAGAGTGTTCATGAGAGAGGCATAAATCTGAGTGAAGTTATGGCCGTGTCTCTGATAGGCTGCTGAGATAAAGTATCCAGGTGGGAGTGCTGCTGAAACAGCAGCTGTAACAGTAAAACCAAAAAAAAAAAAAAAAAAGATACAGGAACAGATAGAAGCAAAGTCGTCATGTCTTACTGCCCACAGCAGCTTATCCTCCTGTGTGCGAGTCAGTTAAAATAAATGGATTATTATATGAGGGTTTTTTTTTTTTTCCAAGATGCTGTATTGATTGTGATGCAGTTTAAACCTGCAGACAAGCGTGAAGTGTGTCCGTCGGGCCGGGTGTGATCCAGTTTGTCCCCCCCCCCACCCCCGCTGTAACCGAGAAGCAGCTTTGCTCCTGTCAGCACTTCTCGCCTCACTCCACCACTACCTTTCCTCAAGTGCCTTCTAATAAGTACCGTCTCGCTCCGCCGCTTTCTCCCAGCGCCTGCCGCATAAATCATTTTCATAATTACACGTTTTGGGGAGCACCTTGGGTTAAAAGGCGGCGGCATAAATATTCCTCCCTCTTGTACCCGTCTTGCCTCTTACCTCGGCCTCTGCAGGACTATTTGCGGCTGTTTTCGGCACCTCTTGCTGAGGCTGAAGAGCTTGTTAGCGGTGCGGCGGGCTTTGGCGAAAAGCTGGTTGCTGTTGGCCTCCAGCTGCCTGTAGCGCGGGGGCAGGCTGCCATCGGTCCTCCACAAGTGTTCCACGGCAGATGTGTTTACAGCATAATGGGTTGGCAGTTTCCCCACAAAGCTCTGGAACTCCTCTGGTTAGGGGGGGAAAAAAAACAAACAAACAAAAAGGAACATGAATAAGTAAACTCTGCCTGCGGTTATGAGCCGCGGGGTAACAATATCCAGAAAAGCTCTCCATTGTTTGTCCCAGAAAAGCAAACAGCTAAAGAGGAGAAACATCAGCCGCGACAAGCCAAGAAAGCATGTTTTGACTTTCCTCGGTGACTCCTGATGTCAGAGAACAATTTGGTATCTCGCTTCTGTAAAGGGACCTGTGTTAATCAGCACCTGTTGCCAGCATAAAGTACAGTACAACTCCAAAGCAACTAGTCTCTAATTAGACATGACTGACACTGGAAGCACAATCTTCCTCCATCCGCCTCTAACAATGTGAGTGTCGGCCAGGGGGTTGCCAGGGTAACTGTAATCATTCACGTCAGCGATGACAGGAGAGGACGTGTTTTCAAAAAGTTCCTTGACATTTTTTTTGGGGGGTTTTTGAGGCAGCAGGGAACTTTTTCGACACATTCTTCTGAGATGCGACACATTTGCATGTCGCACCTCAGAAGTACATTATATCAGCACAAAGGTGCGCACATGAAAGCGGCGCACTCTCACTCTGCTCTAGTCTTAATGAATTCAGAAAGAATCTAAATAAATAAATAAATAAATAAAAAGAAAGAAAAAAAAAACAACACGACCCAGTCACCGGCGCTATCACCACATGGGGTCCGTGTCAAAGGTGTGCCGCTGCATTCACGCCTTCAGCGATCGGCACATCCGACAGTGCCGCTGTGACAATATAGCGGAGTAAAGTTGGCTTTGTTTCCACCTTGCAGCGGGATTCTTCCTCGTGATTTATGCCAAAAAACACTCCCATCAGATCTGCTGCGAATATCTGCGCAAATTGCTGTGTAAATGCCAGTCCGGTCCACTAATCTTCTCCACAATGGTATAGTGTTTTTTATGGTAATTATAGCGCTTTCTCAAAAATGTATGCAATAATGCATTCCCTGGTTCTCGGACGCAGGCCAGGCTTTGTGTGATTGCTGGCTCATTTATTTGTATAGATGCCTTTTTTTTCTTTCTTACTTTTTAACCAAGTGCATAGAGCTGAGGGGAAATCTGAGCCTTAAATGTAGCAGTGTGCTCTCATACACCAGGCCTGTCCGTCACTGTCGAGCCAACAATGTTAGAGCTCCTTAATGGCACGCTTGCATTCACCAGCCAGTCATTATGAGTTCAGTGGCGCACTAATTGCAGTCAGTATGCTACAAGCAATAGTTCTACATTGTGTCCTTTGGTTTTCATGTCCTTAAGTTTTATTCCTGTTGGTTTATAACTTTATTTGGATTTAGTCAATGCAGATGAAGCCTTTTCCATTATATATCGTGGTTTCAGGTTCAGTCACTTCCTGTTTTAGTTGGTCAATGTTTGAATGTTAAGATTCTTACACATTGCACCTTAAACCACAACATTATGAGAGATTTAAACTGTTGGCTTTAATTTAGGGATGGGGCCGATCCGATCCAGTATCGGTATCGGGTCCCCGTTCAGGAAGTCCATTCCACAGTTTGCAGCCAACTAGCAGGCTAGCATTGAGCAGCACTGTGGCTAGCCAACATGTCTGCTGTGTGGAAATATTTGACACTGGAAACAGCGCAAAGCTAGACAGCTAAATGTAATGGCCGTGTCCGAAATCACTCACTACTCCCTACATAGTGACTACGCCATTTTGTAGTGCTGTCTGAACGTCTAGTGGGAATTATTATACCCTATGTAGTGCACTCAAAGTATCCCACAATGCATCGAGAAAAGTAGTGTACAACCGATGGTCAGTAACCAAGCAACATTTACCATCATGCATTGCGCTGCGGACAAACGCATGGAGGTTTCAATTCACGTTGCAACTGTGCAACAGTAGTGACGCAATTAACGGCACTCGAGTAGTGTCTGAAAGTGCGTTTTTCTTCTTCTGATGAGCTCCCTATGTAGTCCACCATGTTGGACTCCCTATGGAGTGACTAGGGAGTAGGGAATGAGTGGGTGATTGCGAACACAGCCAATGTTTGCAAAGCCGTTATTCAGAGAGGCGGAAGCTCCCTTGTGACGTACAACACCACTAACCCAATTAAACATTTAAAAAAGCATCATGTGAAAGAGCACAAGGAATTTTTAGCCAGAGGGCAGCAAGATGAAACGAGCCGTCAGGAATCACTTCTGGAGCAAGAGCCAGTGTTACTTGATTTGTGCTGTTCAGATGCACACTGTTTTATTGATAGTGTGTGAGTAAGATAATTACATTATATCAGCACAAAGGTGCGCACATGAAAGCGGCGCACTCTCACTCTGCTCTAGTCTTAATGAATTCAGAAAGAATCAAAATAAATAAATAAATAAATAAAAAGAAAGAAAAAAAACCAACACGACCCAGTCACCGGCGCTATCACCGCATGGGGTCCGTGTCAAAGGTGTGCCGCTGCATTCACGCCTTCAGCGATCGGCACATCCGACAGTGCCGCTGTGACAATATAGCGGAGTAAACTTGGCTTTGTTTCGCCCTTGCAGCGGGATTCTTCCTTGTGATTTATGCCAAAAAACACTCCCATCAGATCTGCTGCGAATATCTGCGCAAATTGCTGTGTAAATGCCAGTGCGGTCCACTAATCTTCTCCACAATGGTATAGTGTTTTTACGGTAATTATAGCGCAATCTCAAAAATTGATGCAATAATGCATTCCCCAGTACTCGGACGCAGGCCAGGCTTTGTGTGATTGCTGGCTCATTTATTTGTATAGATGCCTTTTTTTTCTTTCTTACTTTTTAACCAAGTGCATAGAGCTGAGGGGAAATCTGAGCCTTAAATGTAGCAGTGTGCTCTCATACACCAGGCCTGTCTGTCACTGTCGAGCCAACAATGTTAGAGCTCCTTAATGGCACGCTTGCATTCACCAGCCAGTCATTATGAGTTCAGTGGCGCACTAATTGCAGTCAGTATGCTACAAGCAATAGTTCTACATTGTGTCCTTTGGTTTTCATGTCCTTAAGTTTTATTCCTGTTGGTTTATAACTTTATTTGGATTTAGTCAATGCAGATGAAGCCTTTTCCATTATATATTGTGGTTTCAGGTTCAGTCACTTCCTGTTTTAGTTAGTCAATGTTTGAATGTTAAGATTCTTACACATTGCACCTTAAACCACGACGTTATGAGAGATTTAAACTGTTGGCTTTAATTTAGGGATGGGGCCGATCCGATCCAGTATCGGTATCGGGTCCCCGTTCAGGAAGTCCATTCCACAGTTTGCAGCCAACTAGCAGTCTAGCATTGAGCAGCACTGTGGCTAGCCAACATGTCTGCTGTGTGGAAATATTTGACACTGGAAACAGCGCAAAGCTAGACAGCTAAATGTAATGGCTGTGTCCGAAATCACTCACTACTCCCTACATAGTGCACTGCATAGTGACTACGCCATTTTGTAGTGCTGTCTGAACGTCTAGTGGGAATTATTATACCCTATGTAGTGCACTCAAAGTATCCCACAATGCATCGAGAAAAGTAGTGTACAACCGATGGTCAGTAACCAAGCAACATTTACCATCATGCATTGCGCTGCGGACGAACGCATGGAGGTTTCAATTCACGTTTCAACTGTGCAACAGTAGTGACGCAATTAACGGCACTCGAGTAGTGTCTGAAAGTGCGTTTTTTTTTCTTCTGATGAGCTCCCTATATAGTCCAACATGTTGGACTCCCTATGGAGTGACTAGGGAGTAGGGAATGAGTGGGTGATTGCGAACTCAGCCAATGTTTGCAAAGCCGTTATTCAGAGAGGCGGAAGCTCCCTTGTGACGTACAACACCACTAACCCAATTAAACATTTAAAAAAGCATCATGTGAAAGAGCACGAGGAATTTTTAGCCAGAGGGCGGCGAGATGAAACGAGCCGTCAGGAATCACTTCTGGAGCAAGAGCCAGTGTACTTGATTTGTGCTGTTCAGATGCACACTGTTTTATTGATAGTGCGTGTGTAAGATAATAACACTTATTGCACTTTTCTTTTATTTCAAATATTTGACATGTGCAAACCTTGATTTGTTGATGCTACAACAGCCAGTGTACGTCATTTATGCTGATCAGGTGAAGCAGCCCTCTGTATTTTAGTAGTGTCTACTTGATTCGTATCAAGTATTTGTATTAATATGACCGGTATATTTTGTTTTTTGGAATTTAGTAAATATTGACAATCAATTTGAAACCCTTATAGTTGCATAATTGTTTTCAGGATGGGATTTTTTTTGTTAACAAGATTTCCTGTTTTTCTGACTTCCTTTTCTGACCTTATACTTACCTGAAGGTGCCTTTTGGCACATACGTACATATCATACTTGCCCGTAGAGAGGAGTTTATTTCAGCCCCATATAAAATCAACAATAATGATAATAATAATAATATTAAAGCAAACAGAGCTCTGGTATCGGAAAAGTATTGGTATCGACAGATATCCAAATTCAGGTATTAGGATCGGATCGGAAGTGAAAAAATGTGGAACGGTGCATCCCTAATTCAATTACTGACACCAGTGGTCTGACACCTTGGGAAAATATTTGTTTTTCTTTCTGAGAGTTAGATGAGACCACAGCTAGCAGCAGGTTAGCTTAGCTTAGCATAAAGACCGGTAACAGGTGCAGACAGCTAGCCCAGTTTGGTCCAGATGTAAAAAAAATTCCACTATTAAAGCACATCGAAAAATAATTTATGAAAAAAATCTATTTTTCTGTATTTAAACAAAATGTTGTGGGCTTATGTAGAACAAACAAAGATTGTGAGTGATATCAATTTTCTCATCTAACTCTTGGCAAAAATACACGTGTTATCTAAAATGTCAAACTATGCCTTTAATTACATTGTATGTGACTCCTCGCAGCAGATGGGTGTATTTTCACACACTGCAGCTCGAGCACCCTGAGAGCATCAGAGGCATCATTTGATTTGACACAATGACAGACAGCTTTCTTGATTCAGTGTCTGCAAGCTGGCGGTGTTTAACGGTGTGGGTTTTTTTTCATGTTGTGTGTCCGAGTGTATTCTTTTATTTTTTTCATTGGAAAAAAACAAAACAAAAACACAATCTCTTGCCTGAACTCCAGAACTCGGGGAGAGATTTTAAAAAGCCAATGTTCCACCTGTGGACATTTGAAAGCACCTTTCATGCTGACATTTTCAAAGCCCTTCACAGTGAATTAAAATCCCTGACTCACCGGACTCCTCAAACTCCTGGTTGGTGAGCCTCCAGGCGTCTCGGATGCGCAGCAGGTTGTTTTCCAGAGTGTCCAGGTCAGAGTGAGGACAGTTACACTGGGGGAAGTCGGGGCTGCACTCGCACCAGCAGTCGCTGTTCTGGCACACAAACCGGCCTTCAGATTTACAGCCGATGTAGTCGAGAGCTGCCTGGATGAACAGGCTCTGCAGGTAGCCTGGTAGGATGACCTGCAGCCCTGTGGAGAAAAAGAGACTGCTAAAGACAGGCTGGGTTCACGTGAAAATAACTGATATGAAGTTATTACACCTGTGTTATATAACATATTAAAGGACACTTACTATGTTAATTTTCAGGTTCATAATTTTATTTTGGTTGCTGCTAGAGAAGGTTTACATGCTTAAATGCTCAAAAAACACATCAGTTTTCTCATACTGTCCGGTACTGCTGCTCTCTCTTCCCCCTCTGTCTGAATCACTCTGTTTTACCTCCTGTCTCTTTAAGGCCCCCCTCCAGGGACCCAGTCTGCTCTGATTGGTCAGCTCACACATGCATGACCCAGCAGCGCTGACAACAACAGAGCAGCTGTGCTAATTGTAACATGCCAAACTCGCTGCTATGCAAATGTGTGACATGGTGACTTAGTGTGATGTCACAAAGTCACAGAATTAAAGGTGGGACCCCCTACGAGGTGTTTCAGGGTCAGTGTTTTCTGTGGGAGAGAGGAGCTGCTGTTGGTGAAGACTTGGTGACCTTTATAAGTTTCGAGATCTTTGACATGCAACAGAATGTATATAAACACCAGAGGAAAGGATAAAGGCAAATGGAAAATAGGTCTCCTTTAAAGGATAATGATGGTGATATTCTATATTGTTCTTATTACCACCAAATACCAAGAAAAGACCAAAGGCGACAATAAATTCAAGATTCAATTTATTTATCCTCAACAAGGGATTGTACAGGGAAATGAGAATGATTATGCTACTCACAATAACAAAATAATATGAATGGAGAATTGAACAAGCCATATTAATAAAAATATTGATTGATCTCACTAACAAGCACTGTCAGCTTAGCGCAAGCCTGCTATACCTTCTCTCTGTGCCATAGAGCTACACTGGCATCTGACAATGATTTAAAATGAATAAATGTGCGCTGTCGTTGCGCTGGGTTGCATGCCAGTAACCTGACCACACACTGACATCTATCCTGACTCAATCCCTCATACTCCATCCCGCTGCTCTTAATATTCACAAACACACCAAATGCGTATTAAAAAAATATGGCTGAAAATAGTCCCAGAGAAATGCTCCATTTGCTCCTGTTCAATTAATGTTTGCCAAAGATTTCTATTAGTAAAGAATGGGCTTTGGAGTGCCTCTGGCCATGCCCAAAGGTAAGAAAATCTGCATACCACCAGCTCTAATGCCAGTGAATTAACACGGTATATTTCTCATAACAAGTTGCAGTTTGACTTCCTCCTGTTTTCACTCTTTATGCTGATGGATGCCGGGGCTGCTGGCTGTCACCTGGAAATTACAATCATGGGAGAGGCATCAATCGTGTCATTTAACTGTACGCGAGAAACTTAAACAGTTTATTCTCCAAAATATCAAACTGTTCCCACAAGTCTGTTATGATAAATGCTGCGGAAATTACAGCCATAATAATAACGCCGATGTCACTGTTTTGTTTCAGAACAGGCGTTTTCAGGCCTCCCTTCAGGCAAAGCTTGGTTTACTTGCTTAATTTCCAAATTCCTTCCAGATGCCTCCGGGATCGTGATTATATTATTTGATCCCATTCATGTAGACACACTCAACAATTTAGCCAAGATGGCCTTAAGCTGCTTTCTGAAACAACTCCAGACTAAAACAAATACACGACAGAAGGTCTGTCTTGAGGCACTTATAAGCTCCGGACTCAGGTTAAATGAGAGAAACCGTAACATTTATCAAACTAATGTACTATGCTGTCCTGCTCTGTACTGAGCTATCTCTTTAACCTATCCTATGTGATATCCTTTTAATAACTAATGCAATAACTACTATAATATTTTGTTCACTTCGACGAGCCTCCCCTGAAACGATTCGGCCGGCCTTCCACTTTATCTTCTCTGATTTTATTTAGTAGGTTTCACCCTCATGTGTCACGCTTCGTTTTCTGTCCTTGTCTTTTTGTCTTTGTGTCGCCTTGCCCTGATTATCCCTGTTGTATTGAGTCAGTGTGCTTCCCTCTGTGTCCCTGACCGTCATCCCACTGCTTCATCGGCTTGTGCTTGGTTTAGTATTTGTATTTTTGTACTTCTTTAGCTCTCGGATTTGCCCCTGCCTTGTTTCTTCTGTTTTTCCAGCTTGCCAGTTTTAATCTCCAGATTTTAGGTTTGGTTTATTAAGGCTTCCCTTTGGTTTTATCAACCTGCCCTGGCATCTTCTTTTTTCTTTTCTTTTTTTTGCCACACCTTACATTTACCTTGTAGCTGCACCTTGTTTTCCGGACTGTGAACCAGCACCGAGCTGACTGTGTCCAGGTTGTCGTAGTTGCTGCATCCGAGCGGCCCAGTTCTGGTTTCCGTCACCTGCACGGAAATCACATCACATCACATCATCTTTCATGTCATGATTGTTTCTTTGGTTTTCACCATTCATGTTCAACGGAGAGCGAGCTCAGTTGAGATGATGGGGCTTGAGTTTGGACGCCGCACCAAGCCTTCTGTATACAATCTTCAAAGTTCGATCAGGCAGTCATCAGTCATATCACTTTGACATGACCCATTCGTATTGACTCACTCGCCTTGTGTATTTGCACAAAAATAAGGTTGAAAGAACATTAAAAAAGCCTCCTCAGAGCTTTTTCGCCTCAAATGAATTTTGGATGCAATGAGTCACCGTGAGGCAATATCGAAAAGGTCTTCAATTCTCCTCAGACGGAATAATTTTCTCTGATCTGGGAGCAGGAACCATCTTCTCTCTGATGGAAAAACTTGAAAACGACTCACTTCTTGTTTACACGATTCCTGACGGTAATTCATCGTGATGTTTGAGTTAGAAATTCGGACTCGCTGAAACACAAAAAACCCACAACTCAATGTGTGTTAGGGTAAGTTGATGCTCGGAATCCTTCCTATTGCTCACTGAATCCTCAGTACCATATGTGATTTGAATAAATGGCCATGTATCGCAGGTGCTGCTTTACATCCCTCACAGAATGTAGTATTCATCTTGCTCCCTCCCTCTCTCTGGCGCTCGCTCTCTCTCTCTCTGTTTCTTGCTCGCTCGCTCTGATCTTCAATCTGCTTGAACTCCGCACACACTGCAAAGTGGCAAATAAATGGAAGTCGGCCTGGCTGGAAATTAATGGAATGATATATCTAATCTATCAAGCTGATGCATAACCATAGAAACACGTTCTCAGTTTGGGGGGGCACTTGTCTTCATCAGTGGCTACTCACTTTAGCATCTACGTTTGCCCCTCGGGCTGATTAATGCGTACACTCTAATAGCCACTTCAGATGATAAAATGGATGATTGGTGTTTTATAGTACAGGATGCATGACTGCTGCTCTGTTCTGCTCCTTCACGCTCGTCCTTAAAGCTCCCCAGCGGGGAAGGTGATGACTAAGAAAGCCTGCATTGTGATATTGTCTTCAACAGTTGGTAAATTGCTCTGTATCGAATGGTTATGAAAAACCAGTTTGACCATCTTATTATAAAAGTCTGACCCGGATCGAATCCTCCTACTATCTTCTGCACATACAAGTTTTCTTTGGCAACAAACTTTCCCACTGAAGAAGGGAAAACAGGAGAGAGCGAGGTATTTGACAGTCTCCACGCAGCCCTCCAGCTACAACAGGTACATTTGCGAGTGTCAGGCCAATTCTGTAAATAGGCATTTGTTCCTAATTCCACCTGATTAAGTAAGTTATGGAAATCAAATTCCCTGAGCTGGATTTAAAGGATTTGTGAGCGCATGTTATCTTCAAGTTGAGCTACCAAAGTGGAGTGAATTTAAACTTGCATGTTGTGACGGAATCTTTATATATATGTCCTGGTGTGAGACTATATTTCGTCTTAGATTTTGGATATTGTTTTATCACCATCTTTTCCTGGTTTTAAAGGCAGCATTACCATAAAGTGATGCAACACTCTGTTCTACTTGGTCCATTTCTTCTCTTTACCCACTTCATTAGTCATTATATCCACATTACTGATTATTTATCAGAAATCTCATTGTGTTAATGTCCCTAAAGTCACCCCTGTCATGGTTTTGGGGGATTTAGTTCTGTTTTATTTTGTAGGTTTCTTCTTCATGTCGTGTTCTGTTTTGTTCAGTTTGTGTCTTTTAGTCATCATGTGTATTCACGTCGGTTCCCTGTGCACGCGTCTTTCCTCTGTGCGCTCCATCATGTGTCTTTGTGGTTCCTGGATCTGCTGCCCGTCCTTTACGGTTTGTTTCTGAGTGTGGTTTTCATATTTCTCTTTAGTCTTCTGGATTTGCTCCAGTCTGCTTTATTGTTGCTTTCCTTTGATTCTTGGACTTCAGCTTTACGTCTTCAAAGGTGCACTGTGAAGTTTTGGCCAATAAAGTGTAATCCAAAGAGAAAGATCTTCACTGACTGATTCTTTTTTTCTTTTATTTCTTTATTCCTAAATTAACTAAATAAACAAACTCTAACAAACTGCCCTCAATAGACAGCACAATTTCATACTGTTTTACTTTGTCTATATGTGGCGGACCCTGACACCTTTCTGGCTTCAATCGTCGTTCTGGGATCTTATTTTCAGTTTTCTCAAAGAACAGCTTGTTTATTCAGTGATGGCAAAACATAAATATCTCTGAGTTTTGTCTTATTACCTCATTAATCTTGTAAATATTAAGAGTCTAAGTTGAATTTCTTTTCTTCTCCTGTTTGGTTTTGAACCGGTTTGTCTTGATGTCCTTAACAATATTGTTGCAATATCGATATCAAGGAATTTGGCAAAAATGATCCTAATAATTAATTGTGTCGCCCAGTCTTGGCACTAATGAACTGCGTTGGAGGAGACTTAAAATTATCGAGATTGAAATTGTGTATCGCCTTATAGCCCAAAAATATTGACCCATTATATTTTAATCTATATGAGTTTTCCTTCTCTAAGGTAAAATGGTATCCATGTTCTCCCATCAGGGTTCGTACACTTTTTTCAAGGTCAAATTCAAGCACTTTTCAAGCACTTTTAAGGGTCATTTTAAAGATTTTCCAGCACCTTATTGCTGGGGTGAAATACGTATCTAAGGGAATATATATACTTGTGATTTTTTTCTTCACTTTTTATCACAGCTATGTACATTGTATCATGCTGTAAACATCTAAAATTATATTTTATAATAGCAAAAACTTTAGAAATTAATTATCCAGTCTGATCCCAATTTTGTGAAAGACACAGAGTTATAATGTCAAGCACTTTCAAGCACTTAAACTAAAATCCAAGCACTTTTCAGACCTTGAAAACACAACATTGAAATTCAAGCACTTTCAAGGATTTCAAGCACCCGTACGAACCCTGTCCCATGGATGCAGCCTTTGTCTCCAGGGCAACCAAGGCCAGTAGATATAATGTGCTTGTCCTCAGACTCTTACAGACAAAGAGGCTGTCTCCTATCAGATTGAACTACATGGAACCTGATGAGCACACATGGTGACTCAGGATAATGCAGGTAAACATGGTGTCATGTTTAGATTTTTATACCCAAATGAAACTTACATAATGTATAGCTGAGCGAAGAGTAACCTTATTTGGACACCTAATAAGTCTTACGGGCCTAGTAGGGGTTAAATACATGCCGTTCAGAAAGTGGCCTTCAGAATTGCTCCGGCACTACACAGTGTTCTCACTTGTAATTTTTATGACTATTGTCCTCGATCGAGCTTCAATAAATGTTTCAGTGTGATTCTTCTCACTCTCCCTCACTGTCTTCAACCATGAGTGGAAAAGTTCTCAAGACTTCCCTCCCGCTGCCCTACTCTACACTTCTCCATCCCTCCAGCAAACATGTTGCTTGTGATGACTTTTACCTTTGAGAGTCAGGAAATCGATGCCTCAGAATTGTCAAGTCAAGCAGGCGATCACATTTAGGCCGTTGAAACATTTTTCGCTTGTGGAACTTAATTTTCTCAGTCTACTTTACTTGTTAGTTTTCAGGTAATTGGTTCCCTCGATTTGAAGTAACAATTTACTCAGTGCAGTGTAGATTTATGTTGTACGAGCTAAAACGTTTTTAACAACTTAAAATGATCAGTGTACTTTTTACAAATTACTCATAATTTTGATGTGATCTGTGGTTTCTTCTGTTGTTTCGTTAAGGAGGATCACGCCTTTATATGTAAGCCTGTTGGCTGATCTGATCCAGTAACCAAACAGATGCATTAACTTATTTAGTGACTAAAACTGAAATCACATCACTCCCCCTGGAAGTTTCTGAACAATTCATTCATACATATTTAGTGACTTGGACTGTACCCAACACCAAGCCGTGGGCACCACATCTGTATGCAGTGTTTATATTCCGACGCTCTGCTGCTGTATTTACTGTATTCCAGACTTCCACATACCCGTATGGCGGTGGATGCGATCTGGAGGTGGTGTAGCCTGCGAAGGGTGCTCTCCCTGTCGGTGAAGTAGGAAGCAGCCAGTTGATGGAGGGCCTCCAGGGTCACCGTCCCCGTGGTGTTCGAGTTCCTGCTGCTGCTGCTACGGCCGCCCTCGGCCCCCGAGGGCGAAGACTCCTGGCTGAGCTTCCTCTTGTCCACAAATATCGTCAAAGACTCCTCCCCTGGTGACAGTCAGGAAGAAGGAACGAGAGCTTCATTAGCTGTGACTGAGCAGCACTAATCACCTTTCATTAGTATCCTCTCAGATTGGATAGAAAAGGGCAGCAGTGATTAAGAGCTGGGGGTGAAGTGATGGTTTGGATGATTGGAGGAAAAGGCACAGACAAGGTCTCTGCATCTATTAAAATCCCCGGAGACAGAAGGCGTATTCAAGATCATCAGTTAAGTTTCCCTAATTATTCTAATTATCTTAATTGTATTAGCGAGAAATTACATTTCAAACAAAACAGATCTCAGGTGCTGCTTCTCAATTATATCTCGCAACAATTACAATTCGCGCACGACTATTAAAGCACGCAGCCATTTTTCTCAGACTACATCGTCTCTGGTGCTTTTCTCTTGCAATATGAGACTTTTGCCACATTTCTCAGTGTAACTTTAAATGTGTGCCCCAGAGAAATTGTGTGGAATTGCTATATTCAGCTGCAGGATATTACATTTGCAGCAAAAAAAGCAATAGCATAGTGTCCACACTGTGACCTACATAACTACCAGGTCATTCATAAGCATAAACGATTTTGAATGAAAGGCTGAGTTACCAGAGGAATACAGCCGGAGTCTCAGATCCTGGCGGACAGAGGGGGAGGGAATGTGTTCACAGTAGGTGCTCTTTAGCAAACATTAACAGCATTAAATCCTCCCTCAAGTTTAGCAGCATGTCAAGGCTGTTTTGTCAATACATGTCTCATCGGCCCGTTTCCCAAAACTGATCCCTGTGCTGTTCTGAGAAGGATATACAGTTTATACACAGGTAACACTTAATAATAACAATCACGAGTGAACGTTAAAGTAATCGAATAGTTATTTCACTGTTAACATTAAAGGGTAATGATAAATCATGTCATCTAAAGATATATCAAATATAATTTTAATACAGATTTGAATCAGAGTTTCAAACCCTGCTAATGGGAAAAACCTTGATGAGCTAATCAGCTAAAGATTTCTGTTTCGAAATTTTCTATTTGCAAACTAGCACTAGCCAGATGGCGTGTCGTTATGACAGGCACACTAGTCCTCCATACTAAATGATCAAATTGCCTTCCAAAAAGACACATGGGTGCTCTCTGATCTATCGCCTCTATTGGCAGGACGACATCGCTTGTCAGTGCCTTTACAAACCATTAAATGTGACAGAACAGAATTAATTCGTGTGAATGTTTCCTGGCCTGCAGCAGCTACGGCTGATGATTTGCCTGGGTTAAGGCAAAAAACCTGCGAGGCAAAGGTTAGGGGAAAATCGTGTTTATCAGGTTGAGTCAAAGCGTGGTTGTATCCCGGGGGGCAGATCAGTAAGCCGTGGCATGACATGTCATTCTGAACTAATGCCAGGTTTGACACTGATTTACAGAGTCATAGGAGTGGCATGAAAAAAAAGATCAAATCTGTAATAGAATAAGAAAATTCAGTCAATAAATGTAAATAAATCCATTTGGAAACATAAAGAGGAGTACATGACAGAATAGGTCAATTTAAAAAATACAAATACAAACATTTAAACATTTATTTCTGTAAAAATGTATTTATAGATTAAGAAAATAAATATTAATCTATTTGTTGCATATAAATTATTAATTATTTTTTGGTACGTACATTGTTTCGATGCGAACAAAAAAGATTCATAGATATATGATTCTTTAAAGACAGCAACTTCAACTGGCTCCCATGCCCAACTTAAAGGGGCACTGCGTAGTTTCGAAGAAAGAAGTAAAAGTATTTTCTCAAGAAATTCAAACTCAGAATTTTTATATCTACAATATCAATGAGGTAATAAAACCAACTTGGCAATATTTATTTTTTCCATAACTGAATAAACAAGCAGTTCTCGTAGGAAAACAAGGTCGCCAGAACACTGTTTGAAGCTGGAAAGGTGGCAGGGTCCACCACATATAAACAAAGTCGGACAATACGAAACTGTGTTGTCCTTTAAGGTCAGTTTGTTTATTCAGTTTGTTCCGTCAGAGAGTTTGTTAATGTGGTATGTTTCTACATTTCTACACTACATTGTGCACCTTTAAAAGTTTTGTTGTGCAACCTCTCATTGTCTTTATTCCTCCTGCTGCTCGAGGTCCTTGGGCACTGGGCAGTTTTAACATTCACTTGCTTCAGTTTGCCTTTTGTTAGATCAAGTTTTAACATCGACAGCATGAGCTAATCCGTCAAACTCTGAACATCTCTTAATAGTAATAGACTCAGTTGTCTCAGGTGTTGTCTCTCTAATTAAAAATGCCTGTGTCCTGCTGGTTCCGCTGACAGGAGACAATGGTATCTTTGTTTCGATGGATTTCTGCTTGAGACATTTTTGAACACTGGTATGAAAAAGCGAGACCATAAAGGAGTGCTCTGTCTTCAAATCTGTGATAATTACAGCCAAACCGTATGTTTACTAGCAGTTTTGGGCTGTATTTGTGGGGATAAGATAAAGAAGCGCACCCAAACATCAAATTAATCCTGGATCGCAAGCTACATCGGCAGTGGCTGTTATCAACAACATTTGCATTTGTGAAGTTCCTTCCTGCTTGTGTTTTCAAACCCACACCTTCACTCATAAAGTATACTTTGTGATAATGATTTATTAAAGATAGGAAAGATAAAGTAAGCCATTTGCATGAAGGTGATAGTGTTAGGGAGCCAGGCTTTATTAAATCTTTCCCTGCTGTCCCCCCCCCCACATACACGATCTGAGGCGATTTGATTCCATTTGTGAGCCAAATAAACACTGATCCAGAACACTTCTCATTATTTCTTATTAATAATTATATGCTTTGTTGTTTAAAAGGCAACAGACGGTAAAATCATTGTCCCATGTGCTGAAATAAAAAAATAAAGAATTCACATTAGAAGCTGTGTGAATCAGGCTCGCTTTGAAGCTCAGCGTACTCCACTGTACCTCCCAGAGTGGCGGAGATGAGGAGGTGGGTGCCATATTTCTTGATTAGACTGTCTGTAATCGTCTGGAGGGTTGGCCGCCTCCCCAGCTGGCGGATGGTGTGCATGAAGTCGGGGTCGAGGGGCAGAGCCAGGCCTCCGCTGCCACCAAGACCGTCCCGCTTCTCCACCGCCAGGCTGTTGACCTTCCATCGACCAAACTCCCTGGAAACACGGCAACACGCACACACACACACACACACACACACACACACGCACACACAGACATTTGCTCACTTGAGTTAGAGTATAACGCCCCAGGCGGCTGTTTGACAAGCTGCATTGAAAGCAAAGGCTTGGGTGAATGTGTTTCACATACAATGAGCCACTGACCACGTGCACACACACACCGTTATCACATGATGAAACTGCGCTGTGGACCCAGAGGAGCGCCAACATCGTGCTTCGGATGTGTAAGAAAAACACCTTTAACCACCTGGTTGTAAGTGTCAGTAGACTTGATGACAAATTGGACTGTATTTAACAATTGTCATGACAGGATGTGAAAATGTTGGGACAATAATTAGTTCATCCTACAGTTGTCGTTGTGAAGGCTGGATGTCTTTTTCTTCGGTGAGTTTGTTTACATTTTTAGCTTCGGCGCTTGAAGCAGAAGTTCAACGTTATAATAAGCGCTGATCCTGATCCATGTCTAAATCTTTGTTTCCTTGGTAACTAGTTTTGATGCTCTCTTAACTGTAGCCAGGACCGTAGATACTGTTAAGTTTGTGTCCCTGTTAGTCTCTGTCTGTTAATTTATCTTTTCTCCAGCAACATATTTGTTTTTATTTTGATTTCTGGCCCTGAAATTGCTTATAGACCTTAAGGTCGCAAAATAAAATATATAAACTATATACAATATATATATATATATATATATATATATATATATATATATATATATATATATATATATATATATATATATATATATATATATATATATATATATATATATATATATATATACATACACGGAGCTTAGGAACAAAGTTCTGTTAATATTTACAGGTCCACGCTGCAGGATTTAGTTGCTCTTGGTGTTGAGGTTGCAGACTGCAACAAACTAAGGATGGGAGGATATAAGATTTTAATGCAAATTGTGATTAAAAGACACTTAGGATAAGTTGATTGCAGTAAGTCGTATCTTTCTAGTCATTCCAAAATCCTGAGCCTGTCAACATGCCTGAAGACTCGACCTGCCTGTCGTATCCCCCGTGAAAAATTAAATAAAATCGGAGGCGTTAAAACACGATGAGGTGCAAACAAATGAAGGTTAATTAAATAAACAAACTGACCTTAAAGGACAACGCAGTTTCATACTGTTTTACTTTGTTTATAGATGGCGGACCCTGCCACCTATCCAGCTTCTAACAGTGTTCTGGGGACCTTATTTATCTCTGAGAACAATGTGTCGCTTAAAAAAATTATAAATATTTGTTTGTATTATTACCTCATTAATATTGTAAATTTTAAGATTCTGTTTAAATCTGATATAATGTATTCTCCAAAAACTACACCGTGCTCCTTTAAGTGCATTTTAAGAATTTGAAGCATCATATAATGGTCATCAGGATACTGAGTTATAGTGAATTGTAATATTTTGGCCTGAATAACGGTTACAAGAAATGTTCTTCTTGTCTCTTGCCCACAACCAACTGAACTCCCCTCGTCTTCCCCTCCCCCACAGCGGCAGCTGAAAGGTGAAAATTGCTACAGGCTACTGTAAAAACATGGCTGTGCAACATGGCGGACTCTGTGGGAGAGGACCTGCTCCCTCTGTAGATACAAAACGCTAGTTTTAAAGGAACTAACACAGCAAGTTTTAGTTTAAGAAAAAGAAAAGAAAAAGATGTATATTGTATTCCATTGCTGCAAATAGATCCAAATAAATCTTGCAGACTGGACCTTTATGTTAGCTATAAGAAGCCGTTGATTTTAAGAGAAGTACCTCCAAACGCTAGTTTCAGATTTTGGGAAATACACTTACATATTACATATTTCCTAAAGTGTCAACTGCATTTTTAAAGGAACGTCTCCATGTAAATAAGATCGTGGTGTTGAAACCTTCTCAGGTTTGTTGTAAACAAGTCCTGTGCAGTAAGCTGAGAGGTTATTGGTTCCCGTGACAGTTCATATACTAAAAGTCAGCATCACATCAATTTTTAGTCTTATATTTGTGTGTTTATTTTCCTCCTCAGGACAGATACGTGGCTATAAATGATAAATTACATTTAGCTGAGCTACTCAACAACACTTCCACGTACCCCCCCTCGGTCGGAAATCTCTCCTGTTATCAGGCTACTGTTATGAGCAAGCCCGTCGCAGCTTTAAATAACTCCTGCACGGGTGAAACAGAACTTATTGCGGTGCAATGCTGTAACTCCCACAGCAACAGAAAGACGTAGATCCCAAAATAAAGCCGCACATCATCAGCTGCCATCATTTGTTATCTCGTGCCCTTTGGACACAAATCTCGCTGAACTCTAGCTATTCACAGACCAGCTGGGAGATACGGCTGCTACTCTCTCTCTGTTCCTCCCCTCCCTCCCTCCCTCCCCCCCTCCCTCCCTCCCCCCCCTCAGCACCAGTTAATGTCTACCTCTCCCACAGTGCTGCCTGCTGCTCTGTGTACCTCCCTCTCCTTCTTGCAGGCAATCAAATCACTGCCACGAGAAAAAATGATCGGCAGCGAAATAATTGGGGAACCGGGACAGTGTGGAGTGTGTCATTACAGCCAATCATCATAACGAGGGGACAGGCAGAGGATACGTCTCTGGTGGACAGATGGGCGTTGTGGTTCCTGCCCAGGGTTTAGCCTACAGCCACTCCATCAATATGCACACATTGCAAACAGAGGGGGGTGGGGGGTGGGGGGGTTCTTCTGCAGCAACCAACTTGAATATGTTACACGAAGACCTACTGTATGTACTGTAAACAATCAATAGTGATGAAACAACTCCTCGGAGGGCAGGAACTACAAAAGGAGCAGATGTGGGGAGCTTAATCTCATTCTGCTGCATGACTGACAGCCACATGATGCTCATGATGGTGCTTCAGCTATTACAGAGGTCAGAAGAGTAGAACAGCAGCTTAAGCCTCCAGGCTATTTAAGAGCACTTAGACAAATGAGGAGCACATGTAGCTCTATGGGGACTGTGTGGAATATATGTATATTTCACACAAGCTGAAGAATAAATGTCTCAAACAACTTTTTCTTTTCCCGATATATTTTTATAAAAGGCGATTAAATGATCAGCCAAAACAGGAACGTGAACTGAAATCTGGTTCAAATGGACTCTTTTTTTTTTTCGTTTGTGCGTTTTTTTTGTTTTTTTTTTACCTCAGTTGGGTCTCATTTTGGAGTCATCCTAAAAAATCCTTAATCCCTAATCCCTAAAACCGCCGTCGGGTGAGAAATGTGAGCAGGCGGCTTACAGGTTGCAGTATCGACTGCCACAGGGTAAAAGACCCTCGAGTGGCGAGATGTCAGCCAGCCAATACAGATGGTGGCCCCCTTTTTGACGGTCGAAGCTGCCTGCACCCCTTTGTCACTTTCAATGATTTTCACCGATTGTGGAGGAGCTTTGGAAAAGTAGAGGCTTCAGGTCAGGGGCGGGCATTGGGACATTTATGCAGCAGGTCCATCCAGGTGTCACAAAGAGATAAACACCACAGTCTAAGAGCTAAGAGATCCCCGAGAGGAGATAATGGACCTATTGATTCATACACCTACAGATGCAGACCATAAAATATCTTTTCCCTTTGCAAAACTCTGGGCAATGTCGACCAGAAAAAGAAACATGGTCTTGGGCCTGAATCACTGACAAGTCCCCGAAATGCTCAATATAATGAAAACTGATTTGGAGATCTGAGGCTTAATAAATACACTCTTATGACCGTGGATACAGCTGCAAAGCATCATCAGATGCTGACTTTTGACAGCACCATAACATCAGTCGGCCCATATCTAACCCAGACTCTTCTTGCATGCAGCACAAACACTGACCGACTGGAATGCATCAATATTGAAAACCGAACAGTCGCAGCAAAGCAGGAATTTCAGTGTGTCGCGATCCTCGATAAATATGGTAACACTTCATTTTGCGGTGGTAATTACCAGGCAACCTCTTTTCTTGGAAATTACCCCCCCCCCCCCCAGTTACCATAGTAATTACCTCAAATTGTAATGAAAAAAAAAAAACGATCCCAACATTATAATGATATTCTGCTATTTTTCAATGAGCAGCGAGTAAATAGCCAGCAATTTCATTCACACATTTCAAGAAAACTTCCAACGGGTTTCTGCTGAACGTCTACTCACCGTGCCATTTTTCATTTCCAGCCAATATCTGTCAAACTTCCCCTGAGCAGGCCATGAAACTGAAGTGAGTTCTTGCAGATTAATTTCTAGCTAATTTGTTCCCCACCTCTTTGGTCAGTCGAAACAATTTTCCTCATCTTCCCTGACATGATTCTTGATCGTAAAGTGTTATCCATCGGGAATTAGCAATTGATGGTGGCTGTAGATAAAAGAAAGAACATTTAGGAAATTGTTTCGAAGTTAGACTCACCCGCTGAAATTACAGAAATTGGTCAAAATGTAAATGGTGTAATATTTTTTTTTTGTTTTTTTTATGTTGTCATTTTAGTCGCCTGCAGAAGTTGATCAGACAGTAGTTGGAAATAAAGCTGCGCTCAGTGTAGAGGCCTGCTGAGGGGAAGTTGGACAGAAACTGAAGGCAGGATCACACACGTTAAAGAAATTACCAGCCACTTATCTGCTGCTTATTCACAAAATAGCAGAATATCATCTTTAAATCAAGTTGGTCATTTTCGGTATACTTTAAGGTACTTGGGGGAGTCATTACAAAGAAACTTCAGTTATCTTGCTTGGTAATTACCGCCTAATTACCCATTACATGTGCGAGCAGAAACATGAAGTGTGACCATGAATGAACAGAGTCTCAGCTCAGCGGGGACACTGAAAGGAGGCAACTGTTAGGAGATGTGCTCCCGCTGCCGGGGTCACTTCTATTACAGAGTGTACCAAACCCTGAAAACAAAAAAAGCCAAAGAGGGGAATAAATGTTTGATGCTCCTCGGCCTCCTGCTCAGCACAGGGCGCACTCAGTGCTTCTTCAGATTTGCTCATCAGCTCGCAGCTAATTCGGTGCAGGTGTGATACCTGCGAGGGCAATCCTGAGAGTGCGCAGGTTTTCAATCCAAACACTGCAGCAGCTGCTTTCCCTGATTAGTTCCTCTCCTGCTCAAAGTGCTCATCAGTGAAATCATCTTAGGTGGAAGGAAGAAAAACCTGCACAAGAAAAAAAAAAAAAACTCCTGAAAGACACGCAGATATAAACACACGCCCGCCCTCACCTGTAGATCTTGTATCTGGTGTTGAAGCCCTGCTGGTACCTCTCCGCAGCCTCCGTGAACTCCAGGGACTGGTGGAAGGGTCCTTTATCGGACAGCAGCCAGCCCAGGGAGCCGGGGGCGCCGTCGCCTTGCCCGGCGGCGGCCGCGGCGGCTCCACCGGCAACCCTGGAGGTCCAGGAGCAGCAGCAGCAGAGCCAAATGCCGAGAGCCGCCCCCTCCCATAGCAGAGACAGCCGCTTATGACTGATCCTCTGGTAGCTCATGCTTCACCCAGCGACACCTCATCCTCTCCGGACTGGGAGGAGGACAGACCGGGTCAGGGTGACGGGTTCACACATTTTGCAGGGATGAAAAAGTAGTGCGCCGCGCAGCTTTTACAGTTAAAAGTGCGTTATTGTACTGAGAAGACACTCACCTGATTCTACAACGGGGAGCTCACGGTGCGCTCTCAACAATAAGTGAACTCTTCCGAATGAAAGCTTTCCAGTTCACTGGTCATGGCCGGGTTCATTAAATCGTGATGAGTCCCCCCACCACCACACACACACCTCTTTTTTTCCCTCGTTGTCTCAACTTGATTTCTGCTCTCGCTCAACTTTTTTTTGGTTCTTTATTTCTTGAGCCGATCCTCCCTCACCCGCGCCTCCATCCGCTCCTCGGTGGCAACTTGCAGCAGCGGAGGCGCGAACGCGGGCGAGGAGTTCATTCCGAGGGTGACCGCGGGGATATTTCCACAGGCTAGGCGCAAAATGCGGAGTCCTCCATCCCCGCCGGTGCGCAGCGCGATCCGAGAGAGAGAGAGAGAAAAAAAGTTGCAGCTCACCCTTCACCGAACCACTTGATCAAATGTTATGTGTCGTGTGAGCGGTTATTTCCCCCCTTCTCCTCCTCATCATCATCATCCTCCTCCTCCTCCTCTCTGCAGCGAGAGCGGCTGGATGAATGAGCGCCTGCTCAGACACAGAGAGCTTTTCTTCCTCAGCTCTCTCTCTCTCTCGCTCTCTCTCTCTTTTTTTTCTTTTTTTCTTTTTAGGAGCGAGAAAGCAAGAGGGCGAGCAAGTGCATCATGATGAGTGCGTTCAAGTTTTGAGGACAGCAGGGTGAGGGTGAGGAGCAGGATGAGGAGGGGGGGGGGGGGGGGACGATGATGATGATGATGATGGTGCATCTTGTCACCATCACCTTCACATTATTCATCCACTTTATTTGTCACCGCAGCGTGTTCCTATCACAGTAAAAAGAAGTGTTAAAAGGAGCTTGATAATAGACTAATTATCTCACACTGTTTTGCGCCCCCCCCCCCCCCCCCAAACACACACACACACCACCACCCTCTTTCTTTTATTTCCCTGAAGCTTCAGAGCCTGCAGCCGGCATGACTCAATGGTGCACATCGACCTCTCCTATGATGACACGCACATGGCTGGATTTACCTGTCTGAATAATGACAGGCCATTATCAGGAGACAGCTCCCAAGCAGGAGAGAGAGAGAGAGAGAGAGAGAGAAAGCAAAAAAACCACAGGTTCCTCTAAGTAAAAAGGATGCTGGGAGTCATAACAATGCAACGACAGACGATTGACCTGTGGCTGGTGAATAATTGCTCGAACACTCGCAACATTTCAGCGTGAGTTCACTGCTAACTGTGTCTTCTCGGACAGGTGTGCAGATGTACACCCAACCCTCCCGTCTGCCTCCCCTGCAGCCACATCACTGGGACTTGACACAGCGCTGACAAACCTTTCAGACGCGGAAAAAGAGGGAAGTTGGCTGCCACGAGCCTGCGAATTATGGTGGAGGAGGTAGCTGGGACGTAGCTGTGTGTCCCTCTCTCTGTGTGTGTGTGTGTGGTGTGTGTTGGGGGGGAGGTGGGGTCGACAGGTACAGCAGATGAATGTCTAATTGGACTCTTGTGTCTGCTCTCGGAGGACTCCACCGATGAAAGAAGCTTAATTCCCCGAGCCAGAAGTTGTTTGATGTTGGCTCAATTACGCTTTCGCGTTTTGGCCGCGGAGTCTTTTGTCACGCTCTTTCAGGCCATCCTGTCATTATGCTTGTCATTCACACCGAAAAAAAAAAACCCTGATTGACAAGGGACTCCCCGTGTTAAATGGGCTGTGAGGAGCCGGTCTGTTGTCCATGATGGCGTCCAATCAATAGCCTGCTTCCATCGATTCCCTTTAGCTTTAATGTTATTTGGCCGCTTCCCCTCAGGATGCCTGGGGGTGTTTTTCGTTTCTCTTTTTCTATCTTAAATTAAGACAGTTGATTCAATATCAAAGGGGTCGCATCTTGAAAGCCTAAACAGCAGGAGGCTAAATCACCGACCGCCTGGGCCGCCTCAATCAAGTGAAAACAACCGACGGGCAGTTGTTCTCTCAAATCTTCTCCCCAGTGTAACAGCAGTTCATCAGATAGTGAGGGTTGAATCAAAAGGATTCATGTAGATGTGGATCAATTGTCCACTTATTTTTGACCCTCTAACCTTAAGTGCCAGATGTTTTGTTGCAGAGAACCATCTGGAAAGGTGCCTTGAAACTGGAAAAGGGTAGGCACTTGCAAAAAATCCTTTGCGACTGACTGGACGAACAATCCGTGTGTTGCCGTCTATCAAAGGGCCAACTTCAACCGATCAGGACAACAGTGGGGTAGTGGTGCCACCACCAGTGGAGGCAGTTGGTAAATCAAGTAGAGTGGTGTAGCGATGAGGCTTGTAGGCTGACCTGGAAGTTAGCTTCGCCCAGGTTCCCTCGACAAAAAGCCTTTGAGATTTTTAAAATGGATTTTGGAATGTCGCCGAAAAAAAATGCTCTGTGGCAGATGAATCTTGACAGATGAACGCCACTGTTATGATTGTTGAAGCTTAAATCAATTCTCTAGAAGTAAAAAGCTCATGTTAGTCTCTAAACTGACTACAGTGCTGTCTCACTGCGTGATTACTCTACATGTTTTCTATAAATCGGACTAGTGAGTCGATGAGTCTCCCTGTTCGGCCTGATGATGTTTAACGTCCGTTTCACTTCTGTAGTCTCATTAAGTCTCTTGTTATCAACCGCAGACCTTAGTTTAAGCATTTAACTGAAAACCGATTTAAAAACGGATGTGGATGAGGATGTGCAGAGATGCTAATTGATTTCCAGGCTTGAGCACAACAAACTGCACCACTCGATTTATCATCGACGCCTGTCAGCTGAACTCCCACAGATTGAAATGAACAAATTCACGTACATAGTTCCAAAGCAATCGGCAGAATACATGTTAGCTAAGTATGTGGTGGCAAAATGACAGATCAGTTAAGCCTCAAAGCTTCTCTATGCTGCAGCTTTACGTTTGTCTTGATTGAATGTTCTGTTTCTCTCTTCTGTGCTTATGCTCTGCTCAGGTTTTGGCACAAAAAACACTTGGGTTACAAAAACACCAGAGTTTGGCTTAAAATACCGGTTTTGGTCGCTAAGATCACGTATGGAGATGGTCTGACTTCCTGTGAAAAATTGCCAGTTTTGGTCGCCACAAAAAGACGCTGGAAACGTCTGCAGGTCTGGTTAAAAAACATTGCTTTTGATGCCACTAAAATGGCAAGTGATATTAAGAAATATCCACTGGCGTGACTTAAACCACAATCGGCCGTTTTGGCAGTCTTGCTGGCAGTGTGAAAGTTGATAATCTTATAAAGTGAACACTGTATGACACTTTTGCTACAAATGTCAACCTTGGACAAACTAAGCTCACAGTCCAAGAAGTGTTCATGTTCATTTCTTCTATATTATGTTTAGCAGGTACGAGGTTATGATAAAGCAAGGCTTTTCTAATGAAGCAGTTACAGTGTCAAGTTAACGGGCACATTACCAGCCGACCTTGTCATCTGGGATCCGAAGTATTATGCAAATATACAAAATGTCCTATGCTACGTGCTAAATGTTCCAAGCTTGAATTGAGTCTTTTGATACACAGTAGGGCATTAGACTTCAAACTGCTTTAAGTGATATATTTGTATTAAAATAAGTGTCAAATAGCTCTAGAATCCAGCAGTAATCACTGTTATAGATTGTCTCTCCTCCTCCTGCAGTAAAAGAGGACCGACATTTTCTTGAGAGGACGGAGAGGATTGCTAACTGACAAACGGGCAGGTAATTAGCCAAAACGATGAAGAGTCGTTTGACAATGTTCACATTCATTATTGGCAAAGGGATACATTTAGTTCACCATTCACCTCAAACATGAGCATGTGCAAGATGCGCGTTGGTGTCAGTGCACGACGCGGCCCGTAGCTGCTGTCTCTAGCTGCCAGTTGTTCCTCACAGGACGCCACAGGCACATGGCGTGAAGCCTGGTGAGTGACACTCGAGGTAAAAAAGAAAAAGAAAAATGTGCACAGGTATCCGTAAAGATGAAATGATTTCCCATGTTTAGAGCTTTAATGGTCCAGTTTGTAAGAAAGTGGGTTTTTGAGTCTCATTCTGAACTACAATCCCAAAGTGCCAGTACTTTTGAGGAGGTTGGAATGAGACTCGATAATCTACTTTCTTACAAATTGAACTCTTACAAAAAACATTTGAACTGAAATCACAATCTTTCCCCGACCTCTACCAAAGTGAATCCTGTAGTTTAATTTAACAACCTGAACCAACGAGCTTCTGTTGCCTCAACCCCGCAGGCCGGATGTGAACCCTGGAGGCCGGCGTGACAGTCCTGTGCTTTCTCTACCATCCAACCCGTCCACCTCTCTGTGACTCATGACATGATTCATAGCTGCGTTCCATCCGATCAAAAGAAATGTGGTGCAGGCACTTAAATAGGCGCGCTGGAGGTCAAGAAAACACTTCCCAACACAAGTCGTGTCCGCGTTCAGGAAGCTTTAAGGTTGCGTTCCGTGACAGTTTCACAAAAACCGTCGTGACGCCACGCTGTGGATTTGCCTCCCCAGGTAGATGATCTTGGCATCTGTAATGATAAGGAAGCCTGTGTTTGCTCGTGCAACAAAAGGAACACATTAAATATTCCAACATGTAATTTGTGTGGAGAAAGGATAGGAGAAATGAAGGAGGCTAAATGAGCTTCTCCCTCCGGGCTGCAGACTCTTATAGTCTCTTGAAATCTGGGTCTTTGTTGTCTGCGTGTGCTGTAATTGAAAAGTTCCAGCCCTCCGTTTCTCTCTTTCTTCCACACTCCTTTTGCTTCCCTCACGCTCTCTCTATCCTGGTTTCCCAGTATGACATCCTTAACTTCCCTTCCACCACCCAAACCAGCAGCCTCCCCCCTTTTTTTTTCTCTTCTCTTTCAGCGTCTTCTGCTTCTTCTCTCTATTTGAATTCTCTGTCATCTCTCGTTTGACTCACTCCCCCCACCCCCCATTCCCTCCCCGGCCGCCTGCTGAGCTTTAGGACGAATGTAGCCGATTTTTGATCACTTGCGACCAAACCATCCGCTGAATCAGCCTCTTCCAGCGGATGAGGAAAAAAAGGCGGAGAAAGTCTGAATCGTCCAGGAAGATGATGTGAAAGTGCTTGACACGGCGGTGGTGTAAATATGCCTGAGCACATATGCCTCGGGCCCGCTAACATGCGACGTGCCAAAGTGATCACGTCAGGAATGACACTGTGATTTTTCCTCCCACATTTAGGTAAGGAAAGGAAAAAGAGATTCGGCTGCACTTCACATGACGTGAAGGCTTTGGCATGAAGCGGGACTTTGTGTCTGCGACTGTGTGCATGTGAAACTTGGCAGCAGAAATGTTGAAATGACATAAAGATGACTAATTTTGCTCGAGAGCTCTGGCATCTCCCTCGGCGCTCTGAACCCTTCGTTCTGTTTCAACTGATAACACGCTGTCCTGTCCCCGCGACTGCAAACGTGTTTTACTGAGTAATTACTTCTTCGGCACCTTTTATTGTGAAAGAAAGAATTGTAGTTGATGAGCACAGTGTAAAACAGATCATTGCCGCGCTGTGTGCCGTGTGCCCATTGTTCTTTGAAAGTCTCCCCACAATAGAAGGGCGATGTAACTTGGCAGGTGGTGAATGTGAAAGTGCGCACAAAATGGAACGGATGATGATGAGGCCTCAGCTCTGCTAATTCCATTTAACCCTGGAGTGAAGACAGCGTCTGGAGCGAAACCTCTCTACTGTGAGTAATTGGACTGGCAACGCAGAAAAAGATGTTTTGGAAACCAAACAGCAAATGCCCCAGCGCTCTCATGTGAGTGTGAGGGGGCCGAGGCACATTAGCAATTGTTTCAGCACATTGAACAACATCCAGGCGCTCAGATTTATTAAAATATCCGGTTTGATTAGCTTTCCTGTTTAGTTTTTACGGAACAGCAGCAAGTGAACAAAATAATGTGTCAGCCTCACTCTCGCTCCAACTGTAAGTTGTGGAGGTAAACAGCAAATGAAAAGTGCAGATGGATGGTAAAGAAAAATAGCGCTATTTTTTCCGACTGGTCTGGGGTCTACCTGGTCGAGCGCTCCGCAGCATTCTTGGTTATTCAGGTCAGGGAACACACATGTCCGAGGCTTTGTCAAAGCTTTGGCTTCTGTGGCCCAGCTGCTATTTTTGCTTCTTCCCTGTACATGCCCTTTCATTCTTGACTCACACTGGAGCATTGGAAGGCTGACCTAGAATACTGAAAGCCTGTCACACAACAGGACATGAACATCTGTGCCCAGAAAAGGTAACTAAAGAGTACCACCAGGCAAGAAATGTTTTATCCATTAAATAGCTCCATGATAGCAGCGCTGATTAATGTACTCGACGATGATTGGGACCATTCAATGACATTGCACGTGTGCAAAATATACACTTCATGGCCTTAATGGCCGTAATTACGGGGAGCGAGTTCAATCTGTTGCTTATGAGGTCTCTAATAAAGTGGTGGCACTAAAACCTTCGTATTCCTTTTCAGCACACGTTTCATCAGAACTTTGGTAAAAACCAAACAGACCTACTTTAATAAGCTGCATATGGAAATCAAATCATTTCAGAAACAACATGTTTGTCTACGCATTTCATTCCCGTTTTATTTCAAGCGATAAATTACGATGTTGTGCACATATGCTTTCATGTTTAAAGAATAGTTCAACCGTTTATGAAAAAGCTCATTCACTTTCTCAGCAGAGATGAGAAGATTTATACTGGGCTCACACTGGTAGGGCCACAACACATGGTGGTCGGCCGTTGGCCAATTTTGAGGCTGTCGGTGAACGTCAGGGACCCTAGTTGTTGTAGTGTGTTCTGCATCGTTGGCATTAGATGCACTCACTGTGACTTTTTTGGCCAATTGAGCATGTAGAATCTGCAGCGGTGCACAGAGAATCACTTTTGATTGGCTGTTCAGCTAAAGAAATCTCTACAAAGTGATTCAGACTCTTCTGGTTTCCCTTTTTGAATGACGAATAGACTACCTCCACCTGATGGCACTGAGAGGACCTTGTACGCAGTTTTGTTTTCTTCAGTCTTGGCGGTGAATTCAAGTGCAGCTTTTTGGCTGAGACACGGGCGACATGAGTTGACACAACAATCAGTCTTTGTTGCAAACAGTTCTTTGATATCGGCTCGGTGTGTCCGGAGCCTTAATTATTAAAGACCAGAAACAGGTCCAGAGGTAACACTATCTGCCTACCAGCCCCTCTAAAGCTCATTCATTTACATTTTTGTTGTGTTTGTTTTATCTGTACAAAAAAACTAAAGTGTTTGAGCAACTAGTTAGCTCAGTCTTCGTGCTAAACTGAGAAGCTATGGTTGTGGCTTGTACCAGCGCCACGGCACCTTAACACTACTAAATTAGTACGCAGATGGCAGTGAGCTTGGTTCAACACACAGTAACCTTTTTATTTCTCTGGGTATTTAGCAAAGGTATTAAAGAAAATTAAATCATCGTTTGAGTTAAATGATTTTAATCATCTCATTTGTCCCATTTGTGAATGCAGATTTTTCTTTTTGTTTAGAGGAATAAAAACAATTTGTGCAGGCTTAACTTTTGAGCCTTATGTTCCCATAGACATCGCAGCCATGTCCCACCTATCTCAGCCCCTTGGCTGTGTTTGTGGTGTTAATGCCTTTTGGGGGGAATTTGTAAAGCAAATATCAGGCACATAGTAGGCCTATGCCTTTCTGTGCGGTAACTGGCCTAAACTCCCATGTGTGAAAACACAGATGGCTTTTAAGTGTTAGCTAGCTTGTCAGCTTCCAGCTCAGTGGGCTTGTTTAACTAATTTGTTTAACCCACAGCGCAAGGCCCAGCTGCTGGACGATAGGTTTACTTTCGATAAAAATGAAACTTAACTCTCCGTATCCTTCCGCATTCCCCGTTCACTGCAGTACAAAGCTGAGCGTCTGGGCTGGAGCGGCTCTCTACTTCTCCAAACTGAAGCTGCGCTGATTGGTGATTACGGTAGGAAACAGATCGACTATAGATATGTACTTTATATGACCCCACTTCAAAAAACCAGAACTATCCCTTTAAAAGCATAATTAAGACGATAGCACCACTTTTAAGATTAACCATTTTCTCGTTTTTGGGTAAAATCATTTTCAATGGCAGTGCTGTGGGCACTTTTACGATCGTATCAAAATCTCTATTTTTAAAACACTAAGAAGGCTCGACACAACATGAAACTTTGCTCGTAGTATCACCAGGGTCTCTACACATGAACACGAGCATTGAGAACATTGTCACGCGAGATCTGATGTGACTTTTCCGGCTTTTGATTTAAGTATTGTTTCTTTTGTGAGGCTCCTTTTTAATTTCAAGGTCAATGTTGTTTTTCGCTAATGACAAAACAACGAATTATCTGCGAATTTATATGGAACTAAGCTTTAGGAGGGGTCCACCTTTACGCTCCTCTATACGTCACGTGAGATCTCGTGTGGATAGTTGTTGCCGGAGGACAGTAGGCCATCGATGACCTGAGTGAAGACACAGCAGAACAGCGCAGAAGACTGAGAAGAGACACCTCAAGACATGGCTGGGTATGAAGAATTCAATTTTATGGGCGTGGTGTTTGAGTTCCATAAAAATTTAGGAGCTTTCCACTTTTACTCTCCTTCCTGTTACGTCGAATTCAGAGATGGACACTTCTTGACTGGCATGACGGCGGCGAGCAGAAAAACTGGTAAAGTGAATTGAAAAACTTTCTTTTTCATAAACTCTGTGTACACAAACAATGTTCTCAATGCTTGTGTTCATGTGTAGAGACCCTGGTGATACTAAGAGCAAAGTTTCATGTTGAGTCGAGCCTGCTAGTGTTTTAAAAATAGAGATTTTGATACGATCGTAAAAGTGCCCACAGAACTGCCATTGAAAATGATTTTACCCCAAAAAACGAAAATACGATCAATCTAAAAAGTGGTGCTTTTGTTGTAATTATGCTTTTAAACAAAAGTTTGACTCGGGTAATTCACAAAAAGACCCTAGGTAGCATTTTGGCAAGAGTTTGGCCTTAAGTGCTCACTGGAGTGTTTTTCTCATTTCTTTTGTACCTCACTTATGATATCATTTATCAGCATTTACAGAATAATGAGAAGTTCTTAAAAAGCCATTTATTTCCTCCTTTCCACTTCCATCATATGACTGAACTTTAGTTTAGACAGAATGAATGCAAAGCAATTTGCGAACTGAGCTCGGTTTTCTACAATAATATTTGCATGCTGCCAGGTCGAGTCAATAAGAGCAAAATTTATAGGGAAAGTCTTGAAAATGTCATATTTTGTGAAGGATCATATATTTTATCAAGCTCCTGTAATGCTTTGAAATAGACCCAGATTCAAAGTATAAATTAAATCTTTTTCTTATTAGAAGTTGAGCAGTCGCCATGAACTTCGATTCTTATTAAAGTGGATTGTTGAATGGTTGAAAGAAATTCAACGCTCTTGAATCTAGTCTTGAGTTACAAAGAAGAAATGCCTCCATTCAAGCATTCATCTATTCCTTCTCAGGCAGAGATCGTTTCTTTTTGACACCAGGGAACTGAAGGGAAACTGCAATTGATGATGTTAATCAGTTAACACCAATTCTGCTCTTTCCACTTACAGCCTCTCAGGCTGCATCTTCAATCAAGGTAAAAGAATAATAAAAGGTGCATGGTAATAATAGTGCATAACAAGTCTTCTTTAATGGGTACAATCAGTCCCTCACTGTGTTTCAGCTCATAAATGTGAGTTGACATTTTTGATGTTTTTTTTTCAGTCAGCCACCTGTTTCTATTCATTTACCATGAAGCATGAAAATCCAGCTCGTCATTTATTTTTCTAGCCCAGATATTATTATGCTACATTCAGACCGAACGTGAGGAAAGTATTCACGCCGCGTTTCGTGCGTAAGTTTGATCGTGGGGTTATTAAATGTTAATCCCATTCACTTGTGCGATGTGATTAAAATAACCAAGAACAAAGATGTTATAATTCATCGGCACCCATCCTCTCTCCCATTGTTGCTCATGTTCAAAGTCCTGATATCAGCGACGTGAACATCATGACGCCATTGTAAACACCAAGGCCGATAGGCTTTCGCGCAACGTGAAAATGACGCTCGACCCAATTATATTTCTGCCATCACGTCAATTGCGATGCGTACATTGCGTCATACGTGCCGTCCAGATTAGACGCAATATTGCATTTTATCATTGACCTTGTATATGTAATCTAGTCGTACGAACACAGCACTCGGGTCAGGGTCTCTCTTTGTTTTCATGACTGAATAAACTTAGTAAACAATCTGACCTTAAAGGACAACACAGCTTCTACTGTTTCACGTTGTTTATATTTGGCGGACCCTGCCACCTTTCTATTTTAAAACAATGTTCACTAGCAAGGACCACACCATCAACGACATGCGTTTAAGGATTTATGAGTGACAAAGGAAAACTAAGTGTCGAAGATCTTGGTTCTTTTGAGTTCTTCGAGTGCGTTGTGGGGATTCTTGCAGAGAATCCGCCGCCGCTCCCGAGCAGCGACGGACCCCCTCATGGACCTACGAAGGAGAGGAGAGAAAGAAGAAACAGACAGAGAGAAATGGGGTGGGGGGGAGGGGTGCAGAATACGAGAGCGAAGCAGATGAGAGGGTCAGGTGGTTATTTATAGAAATGCGGAAGTTGGCGCTGTTGAGGTGTGGTCCTGCTCCTGAAACTTCGCCAATTAAGCTTCAATTCTGGGGACCTTATTTCCCTTTGAGAACAGCTTGTTTATTCAAGTTGAGACAAAATAAATATTTATGGGTTTGTATTGTTACCTCATTAATATTGTAAATATTAAAATTCTGAGTTTGAATTTCTTCTCCAAAACTACATAGTGCCCCTTTAAAGTTGATATATGGTGAACATATTCACACCTATTCACACATCGAGCAGTTACAAAGAATCATTGGTATTCATTTGGAATCATGGTTCAGGCCACCGGGTGAACTTTAAGCAACATTATGTCACTTTTTCTCCTTAAAATGCCAGCTTCAAAATCATGTTGCTGGTACAGTGTCTTGTAATAGTGTGAATGGTGTCTCTGTCTCAGCCACTCCACCCCCCGTCACGTGTTTCTGCAGTATGCTTCAGTGAGAGGGTAGGATCACAGCGTTACATAAGTGTTAACTTCAACATACATGTTTTCAACACGTAGCATTGTTATGAGGTGATGAGTTTTGTTTGTTACAGACCTTGGATTTGTATTTACAATAGTGAAGTTCCATTTTTTACTGTGTCTACCAAATTCTTTTGCTACTACATGCGCAACTATGTCCACTAGCTAGGTGCTAACTTTGTTTTTCTGCCATTTGTTGCTGAGCAGGTGGGTTGGAGTGATTTTTCTAGAAACAAAATGACTGTGGCAGCTGAAAACGATGCTAGTGAAAGTGTTCTGAGTGAATCAAAACAGGAAAGCCGTAAGCTATTAAACCAAACCACCTCAAACAAACCTACTCTTCATATTGAAGTTAAAATGTGTCCAACAGTGCTCAATGTTCTGCATTTTACCCTTATCATTACTACAAACCCACTTCCAATACTGAAGAAGTTCACCCAAGAAAATGTTCTCAGTTTACTTTTGCAGAATGAAATAATTCAAGAACAGGCTTTTTGAAATATCCTGCATGAAGTGTTTTATTCAGTGGATTATCTGCCTGAATATTTCTCATGGTACATCCGGTTGCCCCAGAAGCTATTAATAGGATGCTATGATTACCTCTTTGAGCAATGAAAAAGGCACTCTTGTGCAAGAAATCTGAGATTATGGAATAAAGTCTATACACTGAGTGCTCCTGTGCTCTCTTCAAGTTGCACTCCCAAAGTTCAATTTGTCAGTTTTGCTCGAGACCATTGTGAAATGACCATGACCAGCATGATTACTGTATGTCTATTCTGCAACATCGTTACGAAATAATTCACTTGATCTAAAAAGTCGGCGCTGCATTACAACACGGACTTGACCTTGACAAAAAGAAAGAAGCACATGCGGAATGATGTGCAAAGCGAGTCTCTGAGGGGGTTGAATTTCCAACCAAAGTGAAAAGAATTTAAAAAAAAGTGGCAGCTTATAAGCACAAATACATACATTACAAGATGGTTAGCAGTGAACTGTGCGCGAGCTTACTCATGGTCAGAGTACGTTAATGTAACTGTGTAGCTTGTTGCTTGATAAAGTCGATAAAACCGTGCGGGATTTTTTATTTTTACACTTAATCATTTAAAATCATTGTGTTTTTCTCAGCTTCCACATTGAAACGCTAATGAACTTGCACTTTCCATGCTGGGCCGCTCCATTGATCGCCCCAGTTGGCCTCAGAAACAGCGCTGATCTCAGCGGGTGGTGGAGTCAGACAGGCAGCCGCTCAGGGATACAGAGAGAGTCACTGAGGATTATTTGATGGACTATTCGAGTCACCTTGCTCACAAGGGAGAACAAAGTCACCATTTGATTGTTATATAGGATGAATGTTACGAGCGCCCTCTCTGACAGCGTCGTGACGCTCCTAATGCATCATAATTGCCCATAATGTATGTTTGCGAGCCTTAGCGCAGGGAACGCTTTGCAGATCCGCGGTGAATATGTAATGATTCCTCGGTCAGTGGCGCACCAACACGTGAAAGGAAAACATCATGAGCACTGTGCCGCGGTGGTGTCATTTGAATACATCACATCACGTCTAATCCAAACAATTGCTAATATATCCATCGACGCTGTAGGGAAAGCTGTGCACACATTCTGAAACCTGTTGCACCATTTCCAAATAAACCAGTTCGCCGGCTCTCCTGAGCAACCCCAAACTTTTTTGAAACTGTATTGGTGACAGTAGTATCAAACAAAGTGTGACCTTCAGATCTCATTAGATTAGGTTTTGTTACTAATTTGCTTTGGATGGGAGATTCAGTTGCCAAAAAATTCCTCTGCAGGAGACACCCACTGGCTCATTACACGGAAAGAATATATAATGATGCATTCTCACAGCAAGGTCAGACTTATCATGCATCCTCCGGTCAGAAGAGACAGATAAGGCATTTTTCTCAAACTATGGTTTCATAACCTCTTATTAGTGTGAATTTAATGATGTTGTGAGGCTTTGTTGTTACTGTCAATTATGCTGCATAGAGTGGAAGGACTGGTGTTTGCACTACCCACTCTAGCTAGACACCCCCTTTTGTCCAGTCTGAACTACGCATCTCAGCAACTGCTGGATGGATTTGCATGGGATTTTGTACAGATGTCCGCGGCCCCCAGAGGATGAGGCCGAATTAGTGGGTGATCCCCCCTGATGTTTCAACTAGTGACACCAAAAAATAACTTGGAATATTACAGTGAGCTGCTGTGAATTTGAATTTATGCAGCAACAAAAATGAAAAAAAATAAGAAAATGCTGTAATTAGGGCACAGCACCATAGCATACAGTAATTTCACAATGAAATACTGCAGTTTTACAACAGGATACACACACTAATGTGCTAAAAGCCTTACAGCATTCTCACAGGCTAACATGCTAACAGGCATACAAGTGGTCCGACAAGGTCAACAGACAACAGACTAAGATATTAACAGGCTAACACACTAACAGCAGGCTAACATGCTAACAGACCTTCAACTGGTCCAACAATGTAAAAGCAATATGCCTGGGTTAACCTGAAAACACATTACCTTGCTGTAATATGACTGTACATTTACTATAAATGTGTATGTTTACAATAAATCTGGATGCTCATTACAGTATCATAATGTACAATTACATAAAGTATACTGTATTTTCACAATACAAGTGTGTCTGGGCTACTGTAGAAACACAATTGGTGTTTTCCTGCTTATGACTCAACCACCCCTCCACTGACTGAGCTGGACTTTGCCTGCTGAGAGGAGTTTCCAGAAATGGCGCTAGAGGGGTAATTGCAGCAGCACACTAAAAAGCATGAGGCAACTGACCAGGCTGCTATATTTTACATGTTTTGAGTGAGAACGGGCTCAAAATCCTGCTGTGCCATTATGTATGTAGCCCAGTGTTACATGATCACCACAGGGAGGGGGCCATGTCCTCCTGATATACGGTGCAATAAAGCATCTCTTATGGATGAAACCTGAGCTCAATCAGAGCTATCAGGACATGTTTATTTTAGGGGCAATAAAGGGGCAATATGTAAGAAAGTTAGGTAAGACATACTTTTTTTTGTTTGTCGTTACATTACTTGTAGAAGGTGAAGAAATGACAGTTTCGACATCATGGCCTGTATGTGTTGTGTTACGGAGATATTGATTGAAGTTAAAATGCTTACCAGCTAGTCCCATTCCAAAGCTCTCGTGCCACCAGTGTAAACACCAACACTCCCCCAGTTCTCCAAGCTCAATGCAGAGGCCGCTAGCTGCACGGCTAACTGAGCTTACTAACTAAGGGCAGCTACATTTAGCAGCAATTATTAATCACCCCGGCGAATTGCTGCAACATATTTATTTTGAGTATGAATTTCCCAGATGGCTAATTCTTATATATTGCAAGTCCAAGACAAACCCAGCATCCTCCCCCAGCTTCTGACCTAAGAATTCGACCCTGTGGGCCTCAGTGCAGCCTCACAGAGCCGCTAGCATTCTATTTAATTCCACCAGTTTTTTTCCTCTACAGCAGGGAAGAAAAAAACACAACAAAAAGTAGGGCACATTTTCACCGAGACACCACGTAACATTTTACACTGGGCGATGAGTTATGCTACAGCGAACCGCGTTATTGACGTGAGGAATTGTTGGGTTTTGTGCTCAAAGACAGATATGACATTCACTCTGACCCGCGCGCTGTCAGGATAATCTGCCCTGTCAGCTTTCATAAAGAACCAAAGGACACTAAAAAGAGTCCTTTGACTAAAACTAAGCCTCTTACTTGAATTCTAAGGCTTTGCTCTTTTTCCTGCGCTCTTCCTCTCCCCGCTCCTCCGCCTCTGTGTTTATGTGTCTGTCTACTTATCTATTAATCTCTGTCCCGGCCTTTCACACTCAAACCTGTCTGAAACTTGTTTGAGGAGGCAGCAGATTTGTTGTAAACACCGCAGCGACACGGTTTGGTTAAAAATCAGTAAGCATCTGTGCACAGATGCGACGGTTTATTTTCCCTCGCTCGGTGCTCCTCTTGTCGGCAACAAACCGTTCATTATATGGAAATCAGTCCCTCTCTGTCTGCCGGTACCTGTAGGAGCCGGCGGTCCTCATTAACCTCCGCAACTGTAGTTTTATGTTTGGCAACATGGCCCCCAACGCAGCATACAGGACGCTTGTGCTTTCATGCGCTGAGTTCTCAGTGTGCTGGAGACAGCGGGTGTGAGATTACGCTGTCCGGTGGATGAAGTGTGTCCAATCCCCCGCCTGGAAACGAGATCATAAAAGAGAGACTGTGTAAGTGTGTGTGTGTGTGTGTGTGTTGTGTGTGTGTGTGTGTTGTGTGTGTGGACTCATTTATATTTGCTTGTAAGTGTCATTCTGAACTTTGGACTTTTTTGGGGGGTATAGTGAGGTCATCGGCCGGTCCTCGCTTCACCCGGCTCGGTTGGTAGTTGAGGATTAGGATTTTGGATTAGGGGATTCATTTTGAAATTAGGTTTTTGCTCGTGGTAAGAGTCAAAAGAAAGAATGAACTGCGGCTTGGAAACCTGCTCAAGGAGATAGTTTACATATGTGCGTCAGTAGATATCACCAACCCCACTCGCTCTGGCTTTGTTAAATCATGCTGTTTCATGAAGAAGAATACAGCTCATATACATGCCTTGATTGCTCAAGTCTCAATATGCGGTTATACATTTCTGTAAGAAAAAAAGGTCAGCGTCCTGTGTGGTCCCTCATCCAATTAGGGAAGAATTTCCCAAACTGACAGCAGGCAGACAGCACAGTTAATCTAAGTGATTTTTATAACAAGATCATATAGTTTAAAGGTTTAAGATGAATTTGGGCTTCACGAAAATGTTCTCTGTCTCGTATCTTCCACGAAAGACTCATATATTTAGTAGGAAACCTTATTGCACTCAGATTTAATTCAACAGTTTCTCAGTGTTATTTGGAAACACCGTGTTGGATTGAACCGCAAAGAGTTTTCAGTGTGTTTTTTCCATGTCCGCCCCATGTCCTCGATATCTAATACGCACCAGTGCTGTTGTGACAAATTCAAATGTTGAATTTTGTCTCAGAAGACAAACCCTAATGCTTTTAATCGAGTGCCACCGTGACTTTGTGGTGCAATCTGATAATCCAAACAGAAAGTTGATGGATGCCATTAAGTTTTGTTCTGACATTCACACCCCCCCCCCACAGGATGAATTGTAATTACTCTCCAAACCTTTTGTCCAGTGCTGTGATCAGGTCGATTTGTCCAATACTTAGCCAGTAATGACATTCCCATCCGCCTCAGCCGTGCTTTGTGTCCAGCGCTCATTACATTGTAAAAGATCGCAAGATGAACAATCAACCCGCTAAACATCACAACCATTATCAGGAGGCATTGCCGTTGTGAGCCCAGCACGCTTATCTTAACATTTAGCTTAACGCTAGGCTGTGCAGAAGTACAGGCTCACAGAGCTCTCTCTCTCTCTTTTTGAGACACGGTGGCATTTTACACGGTGGCACAGGGCAAACAACATCATCTCAGAAAACAGGACATTTCCAGAGACATTTCAGAAAACATTTTAGAAAACACAACATTTCAGAAAGCACAATGACAGGAAATTCAAAGTCTTGTTCTCTGAAATGTTGTTGTGTTTTTTGAGGTGTTGATGTGGTTTGACCTTCTGGGGAATGGTAATTTTCTAAATCTGGTAAAAAAAATAATAATATTTGAATGGTTGAATAATAAATAACATGCTCAAAATTGCAGCTAATTTCTAAGATGCAATGTCAATGCAAGAGTTTTAGCCGTACACCCGTGACAACACGGAACGTCTATGTCTTGTGCAGTATAAGTAGATGAGCATCATCCGGCAGCATTAATGTTCATTCCAAAATGTATGTGACAAATCACCATTAGTAGTATTTAAATATTGTGGGCGAGAGAGCTGTTATATGCAAGAGCCCTGTCTGGCCCACGGGCATCCGAGCTGCGCACTCTGTTTGGGTTAATGAGTCATGATAGTCCAAGCCGCAGAGTCTGGATCTACATCAGCTGGACTGTGTCCGCTCTGCAGCCTCCGCATTTTAATAGACAGGTTCACTGTAGGACAGCTTTTGGTGCACTTCAGCGCACAAGCACAAACAGTAAAGAGACTCGAGAGTCTGAATACCCGCTGTAATTATGATGCACACCGATGAGTGTGTTTGAAGCAGCCAGTGGTCCATCAGCATCAAGTGGAGTTCAATTTTTACTGCAGGATGTTCAGGTTATTAATCGCCTTTTATCAGAAAAAAATCACCTGCCTGTGTTGTTAATCATTGACCTGAGGGGACCGATTTCCCGAGGGCGAACAATAAATCGCTATTACACTTCTAAAAGAGTGCAGTCACGCGGTATTTTGATGTACCTACGCTTTCAGGCGACCACCAAAAGGTCTCCTGGACTTCTAGTCGTCTGTTATTACTGGTGATGCCTATTCAACGGTGATCAGCATACAGATCAGAGCGCTGGTGTGGAAGCCATGGCACTGTAGGTGTGAGACTGCGACGAGGCACTTGTAGGAAACGAAATGAGAAATCATCATCACCTCTCGTCAGGGATTAGGAGTCTCATTTGAAAAACATGGAATTCTCTTCTCGAGGCCGAATACCGGAACCTCAATTGAATTAGGCACTTTAAAGAGATTACGCGCATATTCTCACATTAAAGAAGACTTTTTTATTCATCACAACAGCATGTGACGGCCTGTTTACAGCGACTCCACTCAAAAGGATTCAAATGTTTACAGCTTTAATCGTTAAGATTAATGAACTTCATATTGAAATGTAGGATTCAAGTGAGGATACGAACAGAAGGAGATCAAAGTGGGGTGTTTTTTGGGGGGGTTCCCTGTTTTGAAGTGCTTAATGAGCCCTGTGGGTTTTTTTTTTATATCACCTGCACAAGTTTAATTCTGTTTCCCCAGTGTGTGATTTCGCCACTGCATTTTAATACTGTTTGTCTAAAATGAACTAAACTTGTTAACCTTGACGGAGCACTCTTCACTCTCTCACAATGCAGAACATCCCACACAGCTGAATCCCGACAAAGTTCAGCAGCACTTTAAGGTAAACCTCCACTTCACTTCCCAACCTTTTGTCTAAGATGGCACTCTTGTAAGCGTAAGTGCATTTCAAGGACCTTTCCGTGGCACAGAGTGCATAAAGCCGCAGACATTTTTCAGAGCGGGTATCTCATTTCACAGCGAGTTTGCAGCGTGTTTTTTTTTTGCCTCTTGGCTGTCGGAGGCTGGAGGAGAGGTGACACACACTCGGAGCGCGGGTCAGGAGGTGCAGACACCATCATCGATCCCCCTCAACGGGATCCCCAGGAGCTGTGGAGTCTGGGAATACATCTGAGAGCGTATTGCAGCGTGCATGATGTGTGTGTGTGTGTGTGTGTGTGTGTGTGTGTGAGTGTGCACCTACACTTATGCCTAACTGTCTGTTTGTGACTATAACGAGGAGGAGGTGGGTGCCGCCTGACTTGCAGTGCCCCAAAATAGAATGAAATTCCTGCTGGGGTGCAGAACAAATATTAGTTCAGGGGAATGTGGCACTCCGCGGCTCCACACCGATTTTTATTTGTGAGCACCGTGAGGCAGCAGTTTAGCGTCAGACCAACACTGCCCTGAAGGAAACATGAGTCCACTTATCACAGGACTTTTCAAGCTATCACACCTAATGATAAGATTTTTGTCTGCATACTGCAATTGAGAAATCTCCAGTCTGAGCTCATTAAGGTTATCCTCCTGGCCTGTGTCAACATATTTCTGTGTCTAGCCTCTCAGCACCATAGCTGGTGAAATAGAAACCCATTTACTGATATCTCATTAAGACAAAGCCAAGCAGCTAGTGCTACAATACCAGCAGTGGAGCTCATCTGCATTCCAAATGTGAAACACAAATGGGAGTATGAATTGAACACTGGTGCAAGGCGTGGGTCGCAATGCTTCACTAAGCTAAATTAAAGAAATGTTTTGTGTACACACACACACACACACACACACACACACACACACACACACACACTGTTGCACCCCCCAAAGACACAAACGCATATACCTATTTACACACAAACTTAAACGCACAATTGCATTTTGCCTGCAGATTTGAAAGAAAACCCATCAAAATATTTCTTACAGCCTTGGAAGACTCACAATCAATATCCAAAGTGGTGGAGTGTTAAGCTATGAAAAAAAAAATAAAGAAGAAAGCAGTTTTGTTAACGTGTATCTTTTTCGGCTCTGTCGACGGCTTCACCTTTGTGTGGACGGACTCTTTGTCTCACATCGCAGTATTGATCACAGCTGGAATCATCTGGGCTTCACATCTTGCGAGTTCTCATCTCATTAATTGTTTAGGTTGAAAGATACCTGGATGGAACAGACCTGACAGGATCCAAGTACATTTACTTTACTTAGGCACAATTTTGAGGTATTTGTGCTTTGCTTGAGTAATTCCTTATCTATGTTAGGTTATCCTTCTAATCCACTATATTTCAGAGGGAAATGTGCTTTATATTCCAATTCTAGGTGCTGTGTCATAGGAAACTGGACGTGTTTCAGTCTCTTGAAGACCTTTTTGACCTCTCATCCAAGAGGCTTCTGCAGTTCTAACTAACTGGCGCGGAGTTGGCAGGCCTTTAAACTCTGTGTGGGAGTGTCCTTACAGAGTTGTTAAGGACACGTGTGCGCACTGAGCTTAAGGGTCGTTAGGGCCACTCGTCACTCCTTGATCCGACCAGCCTTCATGTGGGTTGTTGGGGCTATGTGTGCCCAGGTGTGAATGGTTGTTAAACTGTCTGTCTGGGAGAAAACTCAGCACTGCATTGTAGGTGGGTGATAAGTAATGTCTAAGCCGCCTCCTCTGTTCAAGGAATGTCATTCTAGCCCAACCTAAATGGATTCTTATACTCCTCTTTCAAACCATCTGTTTTCTCTGAACAAGATGTTTACATTGTTGTCCTCAAAGTCTTGACCTGAGGAGTCGGCCCTCCTGTGTTGTGCCATGAATTAATGGAGAGGTTGTTTTGTCTCCCCAGCGTAAAAATATGTGCAGTCTTGGCTGCATTGAAAAGCATAAACTACATTACTCTGTTTATACCTGGGTGTTTTGTCCTGATGATGGACACATTTCTGCCTCAGTGTGTTGCTAAGTTTGAAGTGAACTGGGATATGATGTTTATTGAAGATCCTCCTGAGTTTTTCAGATATTCCCATGACATAAGGAATGACGATGTTGCTCTTTCTTATTGGGCACGGTCTCAGCCCGATTGTTTAGGGTTCTGATGGCCCCAGCTTGTGCCCTGGTGGGGGATGAGAGTTGAACAGCGAGTATTGATCTGTGTGAGTAGGTTTTCTGTTCCTCAATATTTAATTTAGTTTATTTAACAGGGACAATGCACGGCTCTCAGCCGTACCAGAATTAGCTCCTCGCTAAATTGCATCTGTAGTCCCTGGGCAAGAACAAATAACATAAATCTAACACAGACAAGCACATAAAAAAAAAAAAAAAAAAAAAAAAACTCATCACACAAACAGCCTTTCAAACAACAACAATAACATGGTTTCACACACTTAAAACACAATACAACACAACAGGAATAAAATAACAATGTTAAAACACAACAAAACAATATTAAGATACAGCACTAAAAAGATTACAAAATAGTGAGCTAATGTTTGAATTTATTTTTCGGTCTTTGCAGCTATTGAGGCCTCAGTGTTCTTCAATGTGTACTGCACCGTCCAAGAAAGGGCTTACTGTCTCTTCTGACATCTTCCAGCGTGTGCTTGATGTTACTGTCAACAGTATTTATATCTTCTGTGAAGGTGTCTACTTCCCTTGTTCTGATTTTGACCCAGGTGTTGTCCACATACCTGAACGAGTGGCTAGGAACAGTGTAGAGGTAGAGGTAGAGGTTAGCCACTATTGGGGACACCAGTGAGCCCTTGGCACAGCCATGCTTCTGTCTGTGGAAACCTTCACTGTACTGGAAGTAGGTGGTTATCAACCAGAGGTCAAGTAAGGCACAAATGTGGTCTGGGGTAAAGTTGGTGTTGCTGGACATACTGCTGTCCTGCTGCAGAAATGTCTTTCTTACTGTTTCACAAATGGGAATGCATGTAAAAGGTGAGGTGATGTCATAAGGAACCATTGTTTCGTCTGGGTCCAGTTTTATTTCTCTGACTTTGCTGGTGAAATCCTGTGAGTTTTTAATGTGGTGTTGTGTTCCCGCCCAAAGGAGCTAGGATAGGAGCTGGCTAAGTGCCTGGATATGTTATAGGTAACTGAGTCCATAGATGAATAGGATGGCTTCCGCGGGGCACATTTGGTGATCCAATGGTCTGTCAATGACTTTGTCATTTTCCGGTCTTTGCAGCTATTCTCTAAAGTACTTTCTATAACCACTGGTAGCAGTCTCGTAGGTTTTAGTACCACTAACTAACTAATTTTATATTCCAATGAGTTCAAGTTACATGATTTCACATTAAAGGTGCTCTGTGTAGGTTTGAGGGAGAAGTTTTAAATCAGAAGGGAAAGATCTTCGGTGACTGATTATTTTTTATGGATAAACAAACTAAATACAAACTCCTTATTTACATCACTGAATAAACAAACTGGTCTTAAAGGACGGCACATTTCATAGTGTTTTACTGACTGACAGTGTTCTGGGGACAGCTTCTTTATTCAGTTATGGAAAAGATAAATATTTTGTATAACAGAGTTTGTATTATTACCTCTTTAATATTGTAAATATTACAATTCTGAGTTTTAATTTCTTCTCCAAAAACTACAGTGTCCCTTTAAGAAAAAAGAAAACAGTCCACTGGCAGTTTAGCTCATTTACAGCAACAAATGTCACTCACACATTAATTACTTGTTTGGAAGGCTGAATACAACACCATACATGATGAATACCCATTGAAAAGATGGTTTAGAGCCCGGTTGCCAAGAAGCTATTTTCACTTTGAAAAACATCTTGTTTCTTTTTGTATCTTTTGCAAGTATTTATTTTCCGAGCAAATAGAAACCTCGATTGTCCTTTGCAATTCATTATGACACAATAGCCTGGAGGGATAAGAAATAAATAGCTGCAAATAATTCATTTAAACTCAAAGAAAATCCCATCTCAGTTCTGGCTCACTGCTATAACAAAGGCAGAGATAACAACCTGATGCCAGTGATTATAAACCATGTGCGGTAAAATAGGAAACAAAGGAGCTCAGCTACAACAAAAGCCGACAAAATATGTCAGAATCCTCTCCTCAGATCAATGTCAAACAATTCTCTGTGTCATTTTTTACAAATTAAAGTTAACAATCCTCTATACAGCATTACCTTTTCTTTTTCTGACAACACGCTTTGCAGTCGCATCAAGTGCGGGGGGTTACAAAATGCATTCTGTCCGGACGTGACTATTAGGATAAGGAATGGCAAAGCATACAATTATGTTGGGGTCTTGCAATTTGCATTTGTGCTCTGTATAAACAGATCATAAATGCACCTACCGTACAATTATAATGACTGCAGGAGTCAGCGCTTCATGTGACTTGTGTTCTGTGGGAGTGGAAAGGCAAGCTTTTAATGTGATTGATGTCAAAGTTTCACCATTAATTAATGTACTGTGATTTTACTGCTTTGTTGTCTTAGCAACACTACAGTTCAAAGCACCATATGTTCAGCGCTGAGATCTCATGATGATTGTATAGCTGTGAGTGAGCAATAACCTGGAATGATTATGATGTAGTAAGTGATTGAAGTGCGTTTCAGTAAAATGCCTCTGTGTCACTGGTTTGGTCAGTGTTTCTAATTTGTTTTTTTCTTTTTTCTTTTTTTTTTCCAAAGTCAGAGCATCACCCTTGAAAGTATTTTTCTCCTCTGATGGACAGAATGATCTGCTGTTCTTTAAGTGATTACTTAGAGGTCGCAAGGTCATTGACACTACGCTAGGAAAGTCTGACTCAGCAGTTGTATCAAAGCCTTTAAGATACAGACTCACTGTTAGCTTAAAGCAATAGGCGTGTTAAACCACCTGGAAAGAAGGCCCTTGTATTCTGGGGAAACGCTGCAACAACACCTGAGTGAAACAATCAGTTCGTCACCAGGCTCTGCTGAGGCCTCATAATGACAGGTGTGTACTTTGTTTAACACTTTGATTTGAGTTTTTCCAGCCTCTGTTTTCACATCATAGCACCAGTATGACGACCACTTCGGGGGTTCATAAACATTCTCGCTTCATTTAATTTTAGGACATTTGACAGACGCTTTTGTCCAAAGCGACTTACAGTAATTCATACATTCATTCATACACTGATGGCGCCCAAGGACACTGTGACACCAGGAGAATCGAACCAGCAAACTTCCAATAACAAGACTCTGGCTCTATCAGCACTTTATCAGCACTGTCTAGTATTGACATTTTGATTGGTACAGAAGGCCTAAAATCTGCCAGATGATGCGATTTGGGCCTGAATATAACTGCCAAAAAAGCTGAGTAATGCTGTAGTCACCACCAGTGCGTGCCCTGTTTCTGGCGACTTGCCAGGTGTGGTAATTAACTAAGTTTCTTAATTATGTTTCCCTCAAATGTTGCTGTAGCAAATCAGTTGTCTCAAAACATCATTTCCAGGAGAAAGGGCGGCTCTTTGAACCTGCAATAACTGAACTGTATTGTCAAAGGATAGGTACTGTGATCAGTTTTCTTCAACGTTTGGACCCTGAACACAACGTTTTGAATTGTGTTTTTTCAGGATGCTCCAGCCGTAAGAGTAGTCTGCCCTGGACTGTTTTTCTTCTCTGTTTTTTCTGGAGTCATGGCAGGACAGGAACAACCCTAAGCACAATGTTATTGATTTGACACAGTTATTATAGTTCAAATCCACGATTAAACAAAGACAGAAGGCTGTGATGGTTTTAACTGAATCAAGTAAAGCATATCCGCTCACTGATTTGTGCTCCTGAATGCATTTAGGTTCGACAAAATAGTTGCAGAATATTAGTCCTTCAGAGAGACGCGAGTTCGACTTCAACAGCTGCCATCTCCATTATTATCGAATTTTAGTTTTGTTGAGCATCCGGAGACATTCAACTGTGAGGGCGGGCGTCATGGCTCTCCCCTTGAACCGTTATGGAACAGTTTTCAGTGTTTCGACACGGGTGTTGTAAGAATTTGTGGTTAGAGTATTTCACCTTACTCTGCGGCTGAAAAAAACAAACAAACAAACATACTTACCATGGAAACCACAATCTAAAGAAGAGTAAAATATTGAATATCCCCAAACAGGCATTGTTCCAACCAGATGTATTTATGTAGCTGACATTTCACCAATTAAAAAAAACAGATATTGACCAAATCGACCTTGAAGGGGCGCTGCATGGTTTTGGAGAATAGCACCCAGTTTAAGATCAATTCAAATGAACACGCTTATAACACGACAGGTGGGGTTGATGAAGTGATGGAGGGGCGCCTGAGTTCATGTGACAGGGGATGTGGGGGAACGTCCGAAAGAGGCTGGGAACCACCGAGAGACGCGGACTCACTCACACTTCATCACGGTCTCCGTTACCCCGGGGGTTGCCAGGTTCAGCAAATTTCCCCAGACCAAAGTCTGCCTATAAGCTGCCCGACAGAAACTTTAAATGACACGATAAATTCAATTGTCTATTTGGAGAGCGGTGCAGGAGCAGGCTGACATTTTAAAAGAAGTATTCTTCTCTGCTGTGATGGCACACACACGCACGCACGCACACACACACACACACACACACAAATACACTGTTTTATAACTGTACATTCGCTCATATTTTTAGAAGCTTTCTGGCCTTATGGACCACTTTCCTCTGCTCTGTTTCCTTCCTCTCCACCCCGCTCACTCATTATTCTTCTGAATGCATCTGAATGTGTCGCTTTGAGAAGCACAGAGACCCGTACTTCTTTTAACCGCTTTATGGCTTCTATCTCCTCCTTATTTCTTTTTGTCAAGCTTTTGGATTATAAAATGTGCCCACTTACAGCTGCACGGTGATCATGATGATCCTTGTGTGTAGAATTAAGCATGTTACTGGTGTTCCACTACCCTAAAACTGCTACTTTTGTGACTGTATCAAGGTCATTTGTGGAAAACTTCTTTCAAATATTTCTTGAAAGTATTGTTTTTTTTTGTTTTTTCACCAATGTACAATCAAACTAACTTTAAAGCCGCTGTAAGCGTTATTTTCCTAATAAAATAACTGTTAAATGACTCTATGCTCCAACAGTAATCACAGCTGCAAACATTGTTCTGGGGGCCTGATTTTCCTCTGAGGAAGGCTTATTTATTCAGTTATGGAAATGATTAATATTTCTCATTCTATATTATAACCTTTGTAATATTGTAAATATTACCCTTCTGAGTTTCTGGATTGCTTTTCCAAAACAACACAGTGCACCGCTAACTGCACAATGGCGTCATTCAGAAAACAGCGTCTGTCCCCGGCAGCGAGCGCCCTGAGGCTCCTACTGTTGACTGGCCAGGATTTTATGAAGCAATCTCGTGCAAAGATTTTTAACTCACTATGTCTTTGTTGCCTTCCACTGTTGTGTAGTTGTAGTTAGTGACTCTAGCAACTTATATATGAAAAATAAATGTATGCTTGCCCAGATGGATGGTGAGTCAGGATCTCAATCATAGCACATTGTAAAATCACTTATATGATTATAAATAGTTTGCTGAGACTTTTTGAAATGTACAGATTGACACCCCCCCCCCCCCCCCCCCCCCCCACACCCACACCCACACACCCACACACACACACACACACACACACACACACACACACTTGGTTCCGCAGCGCCGGTATGCTATATGAAATGACACAATTAAGCTGCTTCATGCTGTCACTGCCTGGTTCAGTTTGAACAAACAAAGGTGGTGCAGAGGTGAGCCTTCGTTGCGGCCTTATTGCTGAATATGTCTGAAAATTGCAAGAGATAAAGCATCCCTGCTGGCTGTTCTGCACGTCCCTTCAGATGTTGGAGGCCTGATCCATGGAAAATCATGCAACTTGCACCAGGCTCTCATCCCTCTGCCAGGCGTTGTTGCAGCTGCCTTAAGCCCAGGGTGCTCTCCCCTGGGGGCGCGACGCACTGGGGGGCCATCTCTGGGACGGCGAGTCATGGCGAGGGGGATCGAGGTCCAGCCTCTGTGCTAGGAGGTGCTGAGGGGAGTAACACCAGGCGGAGGAGAGAGGGGTGAAAGTTTTTGCATTGGTTTCGCAGCATTGAAATATAAACCAGATCAGTAAGAAATACTCTGATAACTTGTTTTGCTTTCTTACTGAGAGCTAGATTAGAATATATCATGTCAGTGTATCAGATATGAAGCGACCACCAGCAGCTAGTTAGTGTAGCTTTGCATAAAGACTCCCCCGCAGATCTGGTTCTGTCCAGAGATCCGCCGACCAGCACCGCCAACCTATTTTTACACTTTTGCTTCCGTACAGATTAAACCAACGAGATATAACATGTTAATTGGTTGTGGAGGTGCGTGTAGGTGGGTTTTGTTATCTTTGGACAGAACCAGGCTAGCTATTTCCTCCTCCAGTCTCTCTCCAATCTTTATGCTAAACTCAGTGCAGAGTCTCCGAGCAGAATAATTAGCTCACACACACGAGAGTGGTATTGATCTCCTCATTTAACACTTGGCAGGAAAGCAAATAAGCATGCTTAAATGTCATAACTATTTCTAACAAAAGTATTCATCTGTTTCAAGGAGAGTATTGCTATGGAAGCAGAGCAGGGTGGGGTGAAAAGAGACGATCATTGATCATTGGATTCAAAATAACACCCAAAATCCAATTAAAACTGAGACTGAAATCAACAATGTCAAGTCCCACGCCGCTACAGGCTGCTGTTTGTGAGAGTCAAACTCATGGACGCTGAGAAAGAGCTGCGTTCACTGTCATTACATTCCCCTCACTGCGTTGGGGAAACGGTCTTACTGAAAATCTCCAGGCTGCAGAGTCACATTTCACCAATTCACTTAAAATATGGATTGGGAAGTTTTATTACCGTGCATGCAAATACCCTGATCTTTTTTTTTTTTTTTTTTTGCCCTAACCTGATTTCTCCGAATAACATGATTTCATGTGTGCATGTTAATGTAGTCATTAACCGCCGAGTTCGTCTGCACATCTAAGACGCCCACTGTCGATTTGTTGTTGTTTTTGTGCGACCGCAGTTCAACTGATAATCAGCCACATGATAATCACAAAAACATTTTTCAGGTCTTTATCATGTGTCTAATAGAAGACCAGACAAGACTTTCCGCTCCTTCACTTGCACGTGCATGAACACACACAACGCACGAGAGCAAAACATTGGATTTAATGACCATCTGCTACGCCATTTCACGGGGATATAAAAAGTGGCAGGACCCTTCATACATATAAACATGCAACTCATCAGGTATTCCTCGGATGCAGTGCTATGTGTTAACTTTCCAGACCCCGAGGTAAATTCCACCTTTGCTGTCTCTGTTAGTGGTTTCTCCCATATAATGTTAATTTAGCCACCGCGCTGACATGAACTCCAGCGCTGCGGTGATTTGTCACAGGGTGGAGAGCCGAGTCTCAACTTCTCTGATGCAACCCTCCCATATGTCGAGTCGGTCCACTCACCAAGTTCTCCTTCTTTTGACCCACTTTTCCCAGTAGTTATTTGATGCCTTTTGAATAATGATGTTGAAGTGATGGATGCAGCCATCAGTCACACGCTAACATTCAAGTAGGCCACTGCCCACATAAACCCTGCATTCATCAAATGGCCTCGTGTTGCTATTTAATGCCAAACACAGATTGAAAATTGGACTCCAACGGACATCGCAACTCGCACACGGAGCGGAAATGTGTGTGCACTGGGAGAATCGCGCTCTATCAGTTACTGGTGGTCAGGTTTAGGCGAGGTAAAGGACAGCCGCTTTCTGCGATCCGCAGGTCGTCGAACTGGAGGTACAGCATTGACTTGATCAGTGCTGAAGGAGCTGTGATGGATGGGGGCGGACAGAAAAACAAGGTCTCGTGCCGCGTCTTCTCAATGACACTCCACTGTGTTACAGCGTGTGGTCATGTTGACACGGCGGCAGGTAAAACCACTCACAAAATGACAAATGACACTGTGAAGTTGAAGGGCAAAACTGTCATTATTCACGGTGTTAATTTAACAGTTTGACACTGATATCCATCAGCTTCTCATGCAGTTACACTCTGTGACATGGATTACAATATTGCATTCTACTTTCAGTTACTAAAACAAGGTTAAAGCATCCACGGGGAACTTTGAATTTGTGGTGATTTTGGGGGGCCAAAAGATTTGATCTTTGGCTACCTGTGATAAAGTCAAAGTAAAAAAAAAATAAATACATTTTCAACACAGCTGTTTGCTGGATGCATGATGATTCATGTTGATAGATCTAGCTGTGTCGAGATTAAAGGGGCACTGTGCAGCTTTGAATTCAAAATTCTGAATTTTAACATTTAGGTGCGATATGGCCACATATCACTGGAATAATCACTTTCTGCTGCTAGCAATGTAAATGCTAACTCTCTTCTGGTCCCTAGCTCCCAGTCCAAACCCCTAGCTAGGCGGCTAACTGTGCTAACTAGCTAAGGGCAGCTACATTTAGCAGCAGTAACTGGTTACTCTAACGATACGCTGCCCCCTAATTGTTTGGAGTATGAATTTGACAAGTGGCCAATTCCTACTAATTGCACCTTTGACATGATAAACGGATAGGTCAAAATAAAGATATGATTTCTTGTCCCTATATAATAATAATAATTATTGTTATTATTAATCAAACGGCAATCACATTTTGGTGGATCGTCACCCTTTTTTTTGATGGCTCGTCTCTGGAGGAACTCTAATCGCTGGGATCTGTGTCTGGTTTAAACCGGTTTGTGCTGTTTGTTCAGTTCCTATGCCTATTATTACATCTCGCAATATTCCATCACTCATTGGATGTATTAGCCTGAATATGATGCATTATTCATTTTCATCCTTATACTATTCTGTTGTACACTTAAATTTCCACTTTTTTCGTGAACTCCCAAACTTAAAGTTGAAACGACGCCCACGCCTCTTCCCTTGCCTGTGTTTGCTTGGATTTGAGCAAGGGAACTGTGGGCATGTCAGGTTCAGAAAAACATACAGTGGTTCACCCCGGTGGTGGAAGTAAACTTACAGCTCCTCTGGGATCACTTATGATTTACAAAAAGACTAAAACAAATTCTATAATGCAATGCATACATATACATAATTCCCCTTCTAAAGCACTTGCTAATTTATGCTTGATTTAGGGTTAAATTTGTTATAATATATATTAGTTTGGTTTTAAACACTTTGGCTTTCATTCAACTCCCAGAGGCTCAAATACATTTCAGTGACATATATTCTTCTTTTACTTGTTAGCTGTCTGTTACTTTAGCACTTTGGCAAACAGCAACGTGACACACCAGACTTTCCTCGTTCCCAGAGTTGTCCATTATTGATGTTGTGTCACATCCCTCAGCGTCTCGTACAGATGCACAAAGTATTCTGTCAAAAACTGGAATAATCCCTAAATTACACATCAAGGAAATATAAAATCTATCCATACGGCCAGATGACAGTATGGCGAGGTCTAAATCCTTCTCCATTTTCAGCCACAGTCTCATCTCGCAGCATCTCAAACAAAGGTTACATCGCTGACATTTGGATGATTGTTGCATATAAAGCTAGGGCTGAAAAATCTTGTGACTGTTAGTATAAGTTCATCGTTGCGAACAGCTTTCAAATGTAATGAAATGTGAAGGTTCCCTGTGTAGTTTTGGGGAATCAGAAGAAGAAGATCTTCATTAAATGTTTTCTATGCTTAACCAAACTAAATACACAAACTGTCTCTGTTTTCATGACGGAATAAACTAATTAAAGTGATCTTGAAGGACAACACAAGTTTATACTGTTTTACTTTGTTTATATGTGGCGGACCCTGCCACCTTTCTAGCTTCAAACAGTGTTCTGGGAACCTCATTTTCCTCTGAGAAGAGCTTGTTGATTCATTATGGAAAAAAAACAAACATTTCTGGGTTTGTATTATGACCTCATTAATATTGTTAATATAAAAATTCTGAATTTCTTCTCCAAATCTACATAGCACCCCTTTGAATATATAAAGTTTAATAATGATGTGTTGCTTCATTTCCCACAGCCATAATACAGTTGTGAAAGGCGTCATTTCCCCGTGTTTCAGAACATTACAGTCAGCCCCGGCTTTAGAGATGCTTTATGTGATAGACAGATGTGCAAAAGACCCTCCAGTGTAAGTTCAGGACTAACAAGCGTGTTGGATTTACACCTGCTGAACCTGTTTTCAGGCAATTATGCAAACATAACGTAATGGATTGCAGCAGTGAAAACCTCTCGGTCTCTCCCGCTTCCTTCCTGTCTGAGTCGTGTTTGTTAAAAACAGTTAAATCACGGCTACAAACAAACCGTTTGATTTATGATTTATACAGCTGCTCCGCCCGTATGCAGACGAGTTATGGGCCCGTTAAAGGTGTTGTCTGTCTAAGCAGGGATGAAGGCTGAACCCTGAAGCCTCTGCACGTCGGAGCAGACTTGTCGCCTCGCTCCTCGCCGCTGACAGACCCTGTTAACACCTGACACGTTAAGGGTTGATCTGATTACGTGACTAAACTGAATTCATCGTGTGAGCAGAGGTGCATGTTTCTATGTTTGATCATGTTTCAAGGTCTCTTTTGTTCTCATTGTTGTTTTATATCTGTACGCTCTGTAATCTACTCCGTACACCTTACTTTTAGAAGAAAAAAAAAGTGCTTCTTCTTATGAAAACACACAGGTGGCCCTTTCTTTTAAAGAAGCAGTGCAACATTTTGAGGAGGTGCACTCATTCACTCTCTTGCCGAGAGCTACATGAGAACATCGCACTGTCGTGTTTGTAAAGTATGAACCTGCAACCAGCATTGCATTAAAACTGGAAACAGGGGTAAACAGCAAGACCGACTCTGAAAGTAAAAAAAAAAAAAAAAAAAAAAAACATCACCAGGAGTCTTACAACTGTGAAGTTGCCAAGGAAACAAGCAAGGACTCCACAAAGTTACTGCAGCTGATGAAGAAACAGTCCTGCGCGCACACACACACACACACACACACACACACCTCTTAACATCACAACATCTGTTTTCACACTCACACGCGCCTTTCATTAGTAACATACAAACAAGGCATAATGTGTTAATTAGTGAGTTTAGAGCACAGGTTCTTACCTTCATTACTTCTATGACTTTAAGACAAAGCCAGGCAAGTTGTTTCCTCCGGATGCTGTGGGAGAAAATTATGATTCTCCCAGGACATTCTGTCATCTTATGATAGGATGTCGATGACATACGTACTCTGTATAAACGTTAAGGTCTGGATAAGGGCATAATTTAGTAAATGACCATTTGACTAAACTGCCTCTACAGCAGCAAGGAGAATTATGTCCGCACTGAGTGGCTAACTGGTAGCGCCAACCTTCAGCGGCTTTTTTGCTGGCCCTGTCTCCTTTTTGACATGGATTCCTGCTCTCAACAATCCCTGGGTTACCACAGTCTTCACCGACCTTGCCAACCTGTCTCGGGCAATTGAAAGGTGCGGCAAATCAAAAAATCACATCGACTGTGCTGTGAAACTGAAGCTGTTTAGACACGTCAGGATTAACGGGGCTGTGGATTCGGCAAAAAGTCTGAGAGAAAAAGAAGCACAATGAGCAGGTGAAGAAAAACCAGGATTAATGAGACTCATCGTTGCAGCCCTGTACCTTGCGCGCCAAGGGTGAGCATTCAGGGGGCACGGTGAGGCCGCTGGCAGCGCAAACGGGCAAATTTTGTGGAGTTGGTGCAGGCTTTTGCGGAGTTTGACAACACTCTTGCAGAGCACTTGGGCTCGTCCACAGTCCTCAGCGGCATGTCAAACACCATACAAAATGACATCATCAAAAGCATCGCTCACACTATCCAGGATGAGACTGATACAGAAATACGCAAGTCACCTTTCATTGCTGTACAAGTGGATGACACGTCAGATGTGGGCAGGACAGGCCCGTGTGCTGGGAGCCATCCGCCATTTCTGTGTCTTTTTCACACATGCTGGCAACTGCCAAGCCTCCTGATCACTGACGAAACACAGATACCACGTGACACCACCAGCTTTATACTCTTAGCTCACAAATGTTGTTAGAAGCTAGAAGCTACTGTAAGAATTTATATGGAGATTAAAACAATAATAATAATACCATTTAATTAATGAAAAAACATCATTTTAAATTGATTTATTCATAATCATAATCATGTTTTTAAATCACAGAGATACCTGTATCCGGCACCTTTCTACAAGCTCTGTAGATTATTTATTATTTTTTTATTTTTTAATTTTTTTAAAACAGACTCATCTACATAAAAATGTAATCAATATCACCTTGCCAGGATAATCTCTTTAAGTTCCTTTTTTTTTTCCCACCCGTCTTCAAGGCTTCCGTATTACTAGGATCCTAAATTCCCTTAATTGACTGACTTCATCACAGATTTAAATCAAACTTTAAGGGCCCCAATTTGTGCAGCCTTGGCCTGAATCAACTGTAAAAAATCTAAATTAAAATATTATAATATGCACTGAAAACAGTTCCTACTTATAGATGCAAAATAAGGCGTTTTCAAGTTTTCAATTGGGTCCCTGCTTCCTACTACTAGTGTTGGTCATAGTGTCTGACCTAAGTTAAGCCAAACGTGGGTCTGACATTTCTCTTTAATTCTACGACGCAATAGAACAAAACACATTTACAGTTTATAACTAGGCTGCATTTTGTTCAGTCCAGTACCTCATGATTGAGTCTATTGCGTCATCACAACCTCAATATTGGTACTCAGCAGCCGAACATTTTCATTATCCAATATTTGTCAATAAAGTCTAAAGCAGTTTTTCTAAATACAATCAATTTTTACAACTTTTGAACATCACAAATTGTTCTTGAGAAACGTTTCTGTATATTGTTTCCTGGCCTGAAATGAAATAAGACTTTCGTTTGGCTGTAGCTACAATTTGAAGAAGAGAATTTGAAGAAACAACAGTTTTTATTTGTAACAGTTATACATTACGATGTATGTATTGTGTTATAGAGATAACTACTCATACCACTCACAATTTAATTGAACATGTGTATAGTGACAATAAAGGCATATTCTGAATATTTTAAAGGTGGGAATGCTTGCAGTGTACTGACACTATAACGTCGGCCCAAGCTCTCAATCTACTAATTGTAGCTACGGTTAGCAGCAGTTAGCAGTTATTCTGGTGATATGCTGCCGCCTATTGGAGTATGAGTTTAACAAGATACCAATTCTTACATATTGCATCTTTAATCCTTATTAAAATATGTAACAGTTTAAATATAATTGTTTGACCTTAACGTCAAGATTATGTTGATTATTAAACATTACAAATCAGATGCATTTCTCTATGATTAAATCATTTCAATAATTGTATTTGACGTCTGTCTCACTTCAAATCCTGTCAGGCAGGTGTACAATAACAAAACTGTCACCAGTTACTCAAAATTTACCACATTTAGCATTTCAAATGAAGAGGGAACGTTTCAGCTCTAACAGAACCTTTTAGATGTTGTTTTCAGTCGAAAAGGTTTCCTCATGTTTCGCTTCTGTTTGTCACTTTGATGCAAACCTGTCACCAGAGAACAATTTGGGCAAATATGAAATCTGATTGTGATCAGAACACATGATCCAATTCTCTGTTGTAGCTCAATTTGTTGTTTGGGCAGATAAAACAGACGTTCCTTCAGATTCAGAGAGATGTCATTTCTTAGATAATTTGAACAGATTTATTATTTTCCTCCAATACAGCTAAGGCGAGTGAAAACAATGCACTGATTTTTTTTTTTTTTTACTGATTCCTGGGACAGATGATGCGGTCATGGTTGGTTAAAGACAGAACGGTGTCATCCAGGCTAACATTTTTAATGAGAGACAAACCAGGAATGTTTGAGAGTGGCTGAATACCGCCTGTCTGCTGACGTGTAGCATGGAGGTTCTTGTAACATCTGTGTTGGTCTGTGCGTGTGTGTGTTGGGGTGATGGTGATGATGTGTTCTGGAGTCTCAATTTACAATTAAACCTGCAGAGGCCATTTCAATTTCAGGATTCCCGTGCCTGCAGATGGCCAAAAAAATGATCCAAAAAATGGAATGAAATAAATATCAGTGGGTTATTTTGTCATTTTCACCCGCTGGTTTTTCTCTGTTCCAGGGAAAATGTGGCATCTACGGGAGACACAGTTGCTGACGATTTGACAAGTGTGACATTTACAAATAAATCTCTGGGGGCTTTGAGAAAGCACAGACACATTTTCCTTCCCGACAAACTTTGATGAAAGCCAAGAAGACACAATTGATCTCCTCCCGCTGTGTGCATGTCTTGGCGTCGGCGTCAGCATCTGTTTTTTGTGTCAGCTGCCGTCTTGTCACTTCGCGTGTCATGTAATGCTCACCTTCAGGCTCGTGGACTGATCTGAGTCCATGTAAACCCTTAACATCCAGTCTGCCAAAGCAGCGAAGAACAAGGTCCTGATTGTTTGTGCTCTTTCCAGACCACGTTCCCCCAGATGGCCCCATCCATAACAGAAGCTTTCTTGTCATTGTTCCAGAGATTTTTTTCTACTCATTGTAATCACAGTAATCGCAGCGCTGCTTTAAATAGGCGTGTTTTTGTACATGTACATGTAGTTTTTTTAAATCTACTTTAAAGGTGCACTGTGTAGTTTTGGGGAAGACATTTTAATCAGAAGAGAAAGATCGTCATTGACTTTTTTAAGCCTAAAGAAACAAATTAAAAACAAACTCTCTTTGTTTACATGACTGAATAAACTGACCTTAAAGGACAACACAATTTCATACTGTTTCCCTATATGTGGCGGACCCTGCCACCTTTCTAGCTTCAAACAGTGTTCTGGGGACCTTATTTTCCTCAGAGAACAGCTTGTTTATATACATATACATATATATATATATAAATATACATGTGTGTGTGTGTGTGTGTGTGTGTGTGTGTGTATATGTATACACCGATATATATGTACATATTGTGACTCTTTAATAAAAAAGTACCAGAGCAGATATTTCCTACAAAAGAAAATTAATGATTTCCTTGCAAAATGAATGCAATAAACCCAGTGGGTTATCAATAATAGAAAGATAAAACAACATTCACACCGAGTATCATTGAGAAGCCAGTCAAAAAATTAAACAATTTCAATGGCAAAGGAGCACAGGAGCCCTCTAGGACCTGTTTCCCAAGGACCGTCCTTTAAAAACACACACTTGCTTGGCAAAGTGGCTTCTGTGTCTTCCATGCTTTCACCCTGTAATTTCTTCAGAGAACTTTTCTTTTCGCATGTGGAATCATGTCGCGGCTTGGCTGAGATCACCGTTAAAATGTCAACGTTGAGGAACTTCATCAGCAATGACTCACATTCATCAATTCAAGGGCTGAAAATGTGAAAAAAGTGAAGGTGTCGGGGATACTTTCTGAGTGCACTGTATATCAGGACATGCAAACGACCAATTTAATCCTAGACCCCCTGGGGCACCGTTCACAGAGAGCAGTTGAGGCCTCGCTGACGTGCTGTGATTTTGCACCATATATGCAGTGAAACAGCCTCCAGGCGGCTGTGTCCAGTCTAACCTGCAGCATCACTCACGGTGATCAGGAAATGTAAAAAATGTCATTTAACATGCAGAGCAGAAGCAGAACATTTCATGAATCCCAAACATGAATTCAATACAGATTGGTACTTTATTTAGACAGACCTCCTCCCCGACAATCTGTCACTGCAGACAGCAACAGTATCGCCATCTTCCTCGCAGCGGGGACTGCGGAGAAGGATGCAGTCATGTGACCATGTCCCCTTGCCCACTGCCATCTGGAGACACTGTCAAATACAGACTGACTTCAGTGATTAGAGTTTGATCTGTGGCCAAACAGCCATATTATAATTTTTTTCTCTTCTACCGCATGGGTTGGCCATGATGTCCGTCCGGATGTTCAGAGTTCATGTAGAGGAGCAACCTTGACCCGATCTGCCAGGTCCACAGTCGGCATGAGCTCAACACCGTCACCTTTCCTGCCTGGCTGTCAACTCACGGTACAAAATAAGGCAGAACGAGAAACAGTGAAATATTCCAGGTGGCCTTGTATTTGTGAAATGATTGTGCTTTCGAGGTGTTCGTTTTTTGTATACCTTCATGCCAAAAGTGCACTGACGTAAGGTGCAACTAATCATCGCTTACTCACTAAAGACTCCAGAGAGTGGTGTAATTATGAGACACGAATACAAACCAGGCAAGAGCAAAGTAAATGCAGCCGGAAACAGAGGTCGGACACATACCCCATTTACACTTAGTCACTTCATACATTTTGACAGATTCGGGAAAAAGCGTAAAAGCATGCGAGAAGCACGCCAGAAGGATCGAAGGTGGTGCCTGTCACTCTGGTCAGATGTGCAAGGTGTAAATGCATCCATCTGTTCATGTCACATTAACAATCATAAGTCCCTGCAAGTGCAACTACGTCAGAAAGCAGCTCCCAGATATAGTCACAGACAGGGTCTGTCCATTATTAAAGATTACACAGAAACAAACTAATGCTGCAGTTTTCTGCCCAACCTGAACCCAATATACGTTCAGTTTGTTACGACTGACCCTGACTCAAGTCTGACGCAGTTAATGTGAGCTGTTACCTGTTACCATGGTTACAGCTTGCTTGTTTACCATGATTTCAGACATTTTTTACACCGATTACCTCTTTTTTAACGCCGTATTTCACTCAAAGAATGTCTGAAATCTGACCTAGACCTGGATGTCTTGTTCCTGACTTTTTGTACGTCTGGTTCCGTCGGGTATCCAACGCTCTACAACAGAGACACATGTATGTGGTGAATATGTGTAAACAGAAGTTTATGAAATCACATCTGTTTTTATCCAGATACAGTACACTGTATAAGTCATACTCCAAAAGAATACCAGACCAGAGTAACTATTAGAGCTGCTATTAACTATAGCTACTGTTAGCTAATCTTCTAAGCTAGCTGTGCAAATAGCCCTATGAGTCGACTCTGCCCAGACAGAAAGCTTGGAGCTACAGTGGTTGGGTTTTTTATTGTTTTTTTGTTGTTGATGTTTTTACTATTTCTATTTCTATTTACTATTTTCATCACATCTAGCTGGTTAGCATGTTAACTCAAGTAGATACACAACACATCGATGTCTTTAACATAACATCAAATCCTTCATTACATCACACTGTTGATCATTGTAGTTAACTGTTAACAAATCTTAATTCTTAATTCTAACATATTGCACCATATATATATTGCACCATATATATAGTGTGTAAATGTGGCCACAGATATGTTGGGTTACACAATAGCTTACAGCCTACAAACACAGTCTAAATATTTTGAGCAGGGTACAAATGCAAACCTGAGACTTTGCTGTCATTACTGTGTAGGAGCAAATTGTTTTATATTACCGCACACCTCCACACACCCCCATCTTACACTGTAATACAGAGCTTTCTCACACTGTCTTCATGTCAGCGTGATGATCCCACAAATGAATGGCCAACTGTCTCACCTGGAATTCCTCATGGGTGCCGTAAAAAGACTCCATAAAATGTACACGTCAGTTGTTGAGTTGATGCACTGCTTGCCACACTTTTCCTTAATCTGTATGCCGTCCATTGGCTTTTAATTTCACACTGGGCATGAGCAGCGGCTTCCTGTGCTTTTTTTACCCCTCTATCTCCTCTATCTACTTTATACTGCTTGACCTGACTTCCTCCTTTGCTGCCATAATAATAACTGTGGCAACTAGAGATCGCCGTCTGAGAAGAAACTTCAATATGTGTTGTAATAAGTTGCTTGCACTGTTTGACCTATATGTTGTTTTTTAAGTTAAGAAAAGGCTGCCTTTAACATCAGGATTGTTAGATGACTTCTAATTGGATACCAGAGCTACATTACTGTTATTTCCAGGAGTTTGAAGGTGTGGATCGACGGTCAGCGACCAGTTAACTTTGCCAAGGATACAGCTAGTCTGGTTACAATGTCACAAGATCCGGCAACCCACCAGTGTTAATTTCGTTGACGAAGACTATGACGAAAAATATTCGTCAACGAACCTTTTTCACGGAGGAAAACTAAATGAAAACTAAATAAAAAGTCAGATATGATGACGAAGACTGTGACGAAATATAACTGACACTTTAGTCAACAAATAAAAACGAGACGAAAATGTTAGGGTGGGACGAATGGAGAAGAGATCCAATCAGAGCGAATCTCTGGAGGGTAGGTTGACCGATGCAGATTACAGCAGAGCCATTCTAAAAAGCCGCGGCAAGCTATACAGGCAGCAGCATTTACACAGAAGGAGAACAAAGACGAGTTTGCAGAACTTCGCACAGTTTTGTGGACATTTTCACAAGAGTTAGGTTGTTTACATGATAGTTAGTTGCACAGCTTTGGCGGATTTCCGCTGACTTCGCTCGTTAGCAAGACGCTAGCGTTAACGGTATGCAGTGCACCTGGTCCGAGGGCAACGGCATGCCTAATGAACAACAGAAATGTCAGAGCTAGTTCCAGGACGAAAACGAACCTCACATATGACAACCAGTCCGTCTGCAAACCGTGTGGAGCAAAAACACCACCAAACTGAAGCGACATTTACACAGAGGGAGAGAGAGAGACATTTTCAGTTGTCACAAACTGATTGATTCATTGTTATTAATTACTTATTGACTGAGATTAATTGATTGTAACTATGATTGAGTCAATCATAGTTACAGTATTACCAACAGTATAGATTATAAGTAATTTGTTGTAAATATAGTTTTCCTTTATTGTTATTATTTATTATTTCCAAACCCTTGCTTTGGCAATATGTACAGTGTTACCTCATGCCAATAAAGCCATTTGAATTGAAATGAATTGAGAGAGAGAGAGATTTACCACTCACTAAGATTAGACTAAGACTAAAAGACTTAAGACTAGACTAAGACTAAAACTCTTATATTTAGTCGACTAAAACTAGACTAAGACTAAAAGATTTCAGATGACTAAAATATGACTAAAACTAAATGGTGTGTTATTCAAAAGACTAAGACTAAGACTAAATCAGAATTTGCTGTCAAAATTAACACTGCAACCCACATCACACAAGCTCACTGATGAAGTGACACACAAAGTGAAAAAACGACAATTTGTTTCTCGTATCTACTTCTTGTATCTCTGCCGGTTGCCTATAAACTCAATGCGAGATAAGCTTACCAGCTGTTTGCTCCTGCTCCATATTTCTTTTAAATGTTTACGTTCTCCTATGATTATATAGCTGCCTTGTTCTACAGCAGGAGTGATGGACATCACACTGACAATGAAAATGTCCCCCTTCCCTTTCATTCACGCCACAACAACGCTGTTGTTCAAATCATCTGGCCGCCCAAGTGGTTGCCAGTTTGTTACACTAGCTAACGTTCCTAATGCTAGCTCCCTTACACGAGCTACCGCTAATGTTTCTAACGCTGGCTAGGTAACGTTAGAGCAGCACAGTATGCTGGAGTTCAGAATTAATACACAGAGATTAAAAAAACAAAAAACAAAAAAAACAATCAAAACGATAAATTACAATTCAAAATACAGTTTTAAAGCATTTTCACTGCTTGTTAACAGTCAAATAAGTGTTAGGTAAAGTTAATTCAAAACTTTTAAATGAGGTTATTGTCAAAATAAAACCATTTTTGCCATACCATCAGAGCTGTTGTTTCCTTACAATCTGATGATACGTTTTGAATGTTTTCCAACTAAAATTCTTATTGCACCTTTAAGTGACCACATCAACATGAGCACAGGAATGAAAAACACAGGCAATGAAAGTCTACTCTTGTAGACTCTTGTCTATTTGATAAATATCTGCAGGCACATCAGGATCTACTATATCTTAGAGTTTCCCGGGGTGGCACTGTTGTTGCATAACAATATTCGAAATGTGGTGTGCCAGAAGCTTGGATAACCACAGCTACAGTGAGGCCAAATGGGAAATGATTGTTTACGTTCTCGCAGATTTGATACAGAAAGACGACAATGAAGTCTGAAGTAGACTGTCGGCATTATATCATTCCAGCTGTGTGTGTGTCGTTTAAAAACAGCATGCCGCTGGAGTAAACATAATCAACGCAGCTCCAGTCTGCAGGAGTTAACAAGGATAAGAATTACAGCTCAGGTGTGCTGCCTATGAGAGCGCAGTTGGAGATAATGAGGATACAGAGGCGGTGCGGATAACAGAGAGGAAACCAACACGCACTGTAGGTATCATTAACCTTTTCCGCAACACCGGCAGGGAAATGAAAACATATAAAACAAAGCAGGAAGTGGCATCAACTCATCTGAGTCTCTGAGAGCTATTGACAGAACAAAGGTCTATAAATAGAGAAAGGTTAGGGTTCAGGAGCACTTAGTTCAGTCTGCCGTCAGACCTGCATTCAGCCCCGAGGCTCAGATGTTTGAGTCTGAATCAGGGCAAATGATGATAAGCCTGGGGCTAATTCTGTACATGCAGATTTTTCTCTCTTTCGTTGTGGTTTTATACTGCGGGTTTTATAGAACGAGAGAAATGGTGTTCTGCAGATAGGGGGATTTAAATTCCTCTCAATAGTTGTTCATTTTTACTATCAGGCAGGACTTAATTTTAGGTGGCCATCTGCACGGCGCTAATTAGTCCTCCATTTATCTTGTTGAAAGAAGGCACCAATTAAGTCATCTTGGGTCAAAATGATATTTCTGTGCAATCCCGTGCTTGTGAATATGCCGTTTAGGTCCTTCAAGCAAACAGCCGAAAGCTGTTTACCCAAACGACAACATTGTTGAGAACATCTATCTACAGAAAAGCCTGCTGTACTTGATTTCCCAAGGCATGGTTCCCCCAGTTCTAGAGCTGCACCACGCCATTTGATTATAGCTTATCTATCCTGCACAACATAGCAAACACCAAATTGAATTGGGTTGGCTTTTATTGTTTGCTCACAGTCCACCTGCTACACGGACAAACTACAGTATGATTTGGCACAGACACATGATCCCTCTCCCAGTTGATTGAGCGAACATCTGAGTCCTTGTATGCGAGCAGCTCCAACTTTAGGAATATTTTAACAAGATAAGCCTCAGTGCTCGGGGAAGTTTTTATCTTTGATCTGAAATAATCAGAAAATACTGAGCTCATTCTGCCTCGCAGTATTCCCGCTTCCTCTTTGTATTGAGATTTACATCACATGCAATGGCTGAAAGAGCTCAACACATTGCGAGTGAGGAGGACACATCCAAATAGAAGAAACACGAGCAAATAAAAGAAACACCGTCACCACTTTGACGACAGGAACACACCAGCAAGTGCACTGTGAATGAGCAAATCGTCTGTAAATGCGGGAACTCTGCAATCTCGTGCACAAACCAACAAGAATTCCAGGTTCAGTCTGGAAATTGATCTTGACAAAGCAATCCGACTCAAGGTCCACCCATCAGATGTTTCCAGAGCTTTAAACCATATCACTCGGTCTTCAGTGTTTGGAGCTGGTGAAGATGTCATAGGGACCTGCTCCGACAATGATGCGAGATCGGTTTGATGTTGTTCTCATTTCCAGGCCCAGTGATGGCTCAAAATCTGTCCAAAATATTATCTTTAACTATAAACAAGTGCAGAATGCAGACAGGAGGCAATATTACAATGTAACCGCAAAAATGTTTTCCATTTCTGCTTTTTAAGTAAGAAAAAAAGAAAGAAAAAGAAAACAAACAAAAAGAAAGATCACAAAAATCAGGCTCCGACTGACCATCAGGAGCACCAGGACAATTCTCAGCGGCCTGGCAGGATAAAGTCTGGAGTGTCAAGCCAGAGTTGAAGGTTGCACAAGGGCAAAATAAACTAAAGCTGTATGAGGTGGGGCATCGGCATGCAAAAAGGGCACCCGATCATGTTTTATTTAACATAGGGGCATCCAAAAGGGCACTTTTTTTTCAGATAGAAATCAGTCTAGCAGTCTGGAAATGTGGAAATCAAAGAGTAAACAACACCGGGCAGTTACAGCTCTCTGATTTCCGCAACTCACAGATATGTTGGATTTTCTCTGTATCGAAACTTTACATTTTTTTTGGGGTGGAATTTTCAATTTTATGTTGTGAAAACGTTGTTGTCCTTATGCTCTTGTTAGGTTTAGGAAAAGATTATATTTCGACTTAGAATACCTGTTAAAATATCCAGTGGTGTCACATTTACAAATGTTGAAACGGACTCCTGAACTGCACTCAGTTTATCCTACCCCTGTCTCCTCCAGTCAGCACATCTATTCTGAGAGTGTTACGGCTGGTACAGATCTGAGCATATCAGTGGTTTGCAGGACCTTTAACTACCAACATTTTATCCTGGTGACTGGGCTGACAGCATACAGCCTGATGGTAATGAACGAGTGCAGAGACAGGCCTAGAATGATGTTAGATTCCCGGCTTGAGTTATTATCGCTGTCCGGGCCTGACAGAAATGACAAGTTTAATGTCACTGTAACAAGCCTTGACGGTGTGCCAAATTACATTGTAACCCACCATATGTACAGACATGAAAAGGGAGAGAGAGCAGGACAAAGAGAAAGAAGTAGGCTATGCGCAACCCCATACTGTCAAAAAAATAATAAAAAAAAGAGCAACCAAACAAAACACTGAGTGTTACTTTGAGTTTAAAGTTTCATTGTCTTGTAAAGTTCATTCCACTGATATGGTGCAAAGAACATTATGACATTCTCTCAGTCAAATCAATAGTAGCAGTCCTGGGATCGACTCTGATGAAGAGTAATTTAAATTTGAGAAGATGTGAATGGGCCTAGGCAGCTTTATCAGGAGACATCTACAAACAGCATGATCTTATTTATATGATATCATAAAGACCATCCCCTCAGAGTAAGCCTACAAGAGAACAAATACTTTATCGAAACGTGCACAATAAAGAAGAGGAATGTGACCAGTCTTAGGCGATTAGATCCTATTGTGATGTCACTGGACTTGAAGGAGGAAGTGAAGCTGTGCATAAATAACAGCCCCTGACGGAGTCTAGACGTTGGCGGTGGAAGGGATGGGATACCTGGACAGGTGAATCGGGTGGAGGAGGGTCGCAACGGTTCGCACTTAAATTACTGTAAGTCCGGCAGCTGCCGTGAGGAGAACAGATTAACAGTCTGACAACAGTGATGTGGTCGGCTAATGATGACTGTGGCGTATTCTGTGTTGTGGCGCGCTCGTTACGAAAGAAAGCTGGAGTAGACGGCGAGAGTAGCATTGATATAGTATTTCTGATTCATCTCAGGCTAAGATCCATTTGTGTTGTAACTCAACTTTGCTTTGTGTTTCCTCCACTTGGGGGCAGCAGAACTAGCTGTAAATTAGCCTATAGGCTGTTGCCAGTTGCCTACTTACACATCTACCACATACAAAGCAACATAAGCACTCATTTAGAAGCAGGTTCTAGGCCACTTGGGAAATGTCAAACTGGCAACAGGCAACTTCTTTGCTTTAACATTTAACATTCACATCATCCACATTTAGGCTGTTTCTCTATAAGCCTCGCTTTGACTCTGCTAGTCCTTGAAAATGGGCATTGTTTTCCCCCGGTCACGGTGAAACAACTGGAATAACTGCTGAAATTCTACAGTACAAAGTAGAAAGAACCCCACTGGAGGAGAAGGGGTAGCAGGCCAAGAGGGAGAGCAATCCATTGAATGAATGGACAGTCATTCACTCAATGGAGAGCGCCGGTGTGACTCTTTGTTCCCTCTCTGATATGTGTATTCTTTCTACAAGGACAAATTTGGATTCTTACGTCTGTGTTTTGCTTTGGACCTGAGCCAGGCAGCTAGCAGTCGCCATGTTTCCAGCGCTGTCTTTGCGATGGCAGCACCAACATTAGTACCACAGGGGAACGCTGGGGGGGGATTGAAAAGTCTATTTCTGTTTTGACATATTGATTCTAGCAGATTTCATTTGCTTGTCTTTTTCTCATTATTTCTTCTAATTGCATTGTTTGATGTTTCTATACTTTTAATTCTTTTCTTTCTTTTTTCTAAAGAATATTAACCTCATAAGAAATAATGAGAGATGTAATGGACAGGGTTTCATCAAACTGCTAAAATCCACTCATCGTTCCTGCAAGTTCGGTTGAATGATATAATAACGTGTATGTGAAAGTGGTCGCTCAATTGTTCTTGCTTGCTTGTGTTTTCTCAAGTTGCGGTGCATTGAACTCTTTAGGCTGCCGTACATAATGTTTTTCCGATCGATGACTAAATGTGTCTAATTAATATCCTAACACTGCCATCACACTGTCGTCCTGGATGCCACATTACCCCCGGAGAGCCCTCACCAGATCACCATGCATTATATTCTCCCAAGCCAGCCCCCTTAAACAGATGAGATGTTTGTTCCGGTGAACCCGCCAGGAGCCGCCACCGCTCACTGCCGCGGCGAGCAGGGAAAATAATGACATGTCATCTGATAATGGCTGCATTGCGGACGAACTAGCCCTTTTAATGGATTTATAATTAATGCTTGTGTGTTGGCCGATGCCACTGATGGCTGCGGAGAGGCAGGATAATGTTCTGGAACTACAAAGTCATTTTAGATCAGTGTGGATCAAGCCGAGGCCACAGAATCAGAGATAAGAGGTGCATTTTTATTCCACGAGAGGTGCCGGGCTGGCAGCGGCAGCCCGGAGAGCTTTCTGTCCCTCTTCTCTTTCCCCTTCATCTCTCAGCCCTCTCGGTCTGGGCATTAGAGGCCAATGACTCTCCAGGCTACTCAATACTTACCACTTGACAGACTGAGGGTCATAATTGTTCATGATTTTAGAGTCGGTGATTCATACCTGGACGACACAGGCGCATAATTGGTCTGAGTGGCTGAGTGAACATTTTTCATTCAATAAACCCCCATGTCTGGATCCATTTCAAGCAGAGTTGGACAAGAGTTTGTGGTCTGAGGTTGTATTCCGGGCTTTCCCCCTCAAAAGGGTCTTTTTTAATGAGCGGAGATGAGAAAGGCGCAGCCAGCAAAAGTTATTTTTTTGCGGCCATCTGCCATCTCGTGGTACAGTATACTGTGCAAAGACGGACTCGAGAGGCCGGCCGATTCTGTGATACTGCGAGGACTTCTTTCAACTGCTGTTCAGCATATTTTAATCAAGGTTAACAAAAACGGTGGGTCCCAAAGCGGGCTCCAGTGAACACGATAGTGCCTCGAGGACCACGCGTGCCACAAGAATAAGCTTGTCATTGTCAGTCATTTAGTGTGCACTTTGAAAGCATTTCACCACATTAAAACCTGAAACACTGACATTAACAGTCCACTGTGTCGGATTTAGTGGTATTTAACAGCAACTTTCAAAAGCCAGTAACCGTGTTTCCATAGAACATTTTAATGTTCATTTTGAAGAGTATTAGTAATTCTATGGAAATTCCAAAACACTTCTTCAGATTCGCAAAAAAAAGTTTGTATACTCACTTGATTTGTTTTTTGGCTTTTGATAATCAGACTCAGTGTGCAAAATGTTTGACGGAAACTGATCTGCCTAATAAACTCTGACGTAGCGAACATTCAACTCACATGACTGATCAGCTGTTTCCGCTGTCTGCATCACAATCATGTCACTTCCTTCCTGAGGACTTCTCTCCATTCTGTCTCCTGGTGTGTTTGCCTCAAGCTTCTGTTTACTTCCACTTCCACACATTTTTTGGAGAACTTTCATAGTTTACCTACTGTAGAAACACAGCAGTATAACATGTTTGTAGCGGCTAATTGCTCCTTCCACATCCGCTGAGAGGCCGAGACAGGAAGAATCCACACTACGTCTGATGCGCCGATTAATCACAATTAATCTTCGTTTGAAAGATTTATTAATAATATCAAAGAAACAGAATCCGGTAATTGCGAAAGGTGAACATAGATGTTGGATTTCCGTTTGAGGTGTCCTCATTGGTCCAACACACGTGACGTAACGCCACAAGTGACATATACAATAAACAAATCAACACACCATAAAAGGGCATGCTAATCATGTAGCAACATACTCATGCAGCACACCCACTTAACTGAAAGAAGCTCAGCTAAAAGAACATCATAACCTTTTTTAACCTAAACAAAACGCAATTCAAACAGGCAGCCAGGGAACTAAAGCAAGAGCAACAAAAGCGGTGCACAAACAGTTGTGTTTAGATGGAATGAATACCCAAAGTGAAGCGCTAGAAAGATTAAATACGTTTTATTGGCTGTAACAAGAGAAATCTAAAATGGCACATTTGGAGATTCTGCCTCGTCGTGTCTCTGCTGAAATCTCTCGAGCTCTGCTCTGCTACACATTATTAACATCGATCCTGACAGAAGGAACGTTTGGATGTTGTGCTGTGTGTTTTCTAGAGGTTTTGGGCAGTGACTGCATCATCCCAGGGAGATTTTCACTCGGAAAATTGCAAAAGGTTTATCAGGTGGAACTTAATATTTTATATATGCTGTGTTCCAACTTCATTTTACTCTGACCCAGTGAGATCTACACCGATGCTTCTAGCACTGCAGCAATCTTTGTTTACCTTTATTTTGGCACCAAGATTTTTCATTTAGATCTCGCAGTTGCAGTCATTCCCCCAGTTTTTCTTGTCTTCTTTCTTTTTTCTTGAATCCAGTAAATGCCGAAAAAGTTCAGGGACCATTGAACTAGAGAGTGCATACTTCTGCAAGATTAGCATTTTGATAAAATAATATGCAAGGCTGTTGCATTTGGATAGTGATCAACATTAAAACGCTTGTAGTTACATCATGCTGTAAAGCCAATAAATGTGAAAGCCAGTACTAATGAATTGTCCAAAACGTCAAGTTTTAGTGTTTTCTGTGCTTTGACAATGAAGCCAGAATTCTGAAAAAATAAATAAATAAATAAAGTTGCCCTGAAATACATGTTTTGCCAGAAAATCCCTTTCGATACTTTTGCACGTTTAATTTTGGACTTCTTCTCAATTTATTTTACTTTTCATCAAACACTGTTCGCACGACTGAGTTTCAAGTTCAGCTAAGACATGTCTTGGCACAATATCTTTATTTCTACTCAAGTGTGACTATCATGCGCTTTTTACAACGCCTGTCTTACATGATACAGTAATCAACTATAAAGTTGCGTGTGCATGTGCGTTAGACTTTTCCCCTTCACGCGCTCACACTTCTTTATCACGGCACACAGACCCCGCATCCCCACAGCCCTGAATCTCAAACATCTCCCTCTTTCCCACATAAACTTTACTTCCAGAGCTTCTGGAACGCTGTGCCCCGCTTTGATGCACAACAGCAAGCTCGCCCTTTTTATGACTGAGCGAGTGACAGATGTGCAAATGTTTCCCTCTCTCATCTGTCTGAGGCACGCTGGATTGAAATGAGGCGCTCCAGTGTTGATGCCGGTCAGTGAAACTCAGAGAATACTTAAGACACATTCACAGCCTTTTATCCTGTGTTGTTGAAACAATAATGTCAGCAGAGACCCTCCCCCACCCCCATCGCCTGAACATCTGAGAGAATATGTGGACTTCATCTACATGACTTGCCACATTTCAGCATATGAGATAGAAGGTTGCATCACTTAACTTCCTCAAAACAGCTCAAAGGCTTCATCGCTTGACGGGTGAGAGCGCTGCCATGCAGCACAGCAGTGACACGAGGCTGTTATATGAAATAGGATTTTTCGGCAGTGATGGGATGTGTTGTTGATGATCAGTGCTCTGGGTGGAGGGCTGGGTGAGCGCAACTCCTTCTCTCGGCCTGCCCACGTGCGCCCATCGAGTCTGAGGTTTTGAACAGACAACCTCCGCGTCTCCCCTCACCTTTAGGCAGCCGTCAGTCATCTCCCGCATGTTTTCCACTCACGGAATCACGTTACAGCCTGACGCATTCGCGATGCTCCCCGCGGAGATCCTTTCTAGGACGCACACCCCTTCCAAGATCAAAAAGACTACGGCAACAATTTGGCCCTATAGCAAGCATAGCAAACACTTTTCAACTTCTCCCTCATGACGAACAAAGGACAAAAACAAGCAGGGCATTATTCCAAATTTAGCCCTTCAAAGATTTTTCACAAGGCGAGCTCTTTTATCTGCAGTTATTATATTGGCTGTTATTTGAACCTCTTTTATTCAAAGTGAATGATGATGTACATGTTACATGTGCAGTTCTAGCATTTTTATAGGCATAGTTATGTGTCTATAGCCTTCAAATGAAGGACAAAAGATCTTTGGCTGAACATTCAACCTTTCTCTTTTCTATGGTCTTTAAAATCCCCGAGCACCGAGTTCACATCTCAGGCAGGATCAAACTAAAAGCCCATACGCTTGCAGGAATTTTTCATTTTTTATTTTTTTAAGATGGTTGGCTAGGTTAATTTAGATTGAGCTATTCTTATGATTTTAGTTTGATTGATATAACGCTAGCTTATTCCTCTTCAGGGGAAAGCAGATGGCTGTTTATAAAAAAACAGTCTTCGTGCACGTATGCCATACAGTGCATTCTGATAACTGTAGATCTATCATGACATTTACATGTATGCTTAGGCCTAATTTTGTTGTATTTAGATGGAGTGAATACCTATAATGTATTTCTCATATTCAGTAAACAATGGATCAAATGATTAATCACCAGAATCTGCAGCTCCCATCAGTTTTATGGAGGATTTTAGCGTCCTCCAGGTTGTCAGATTAACACAAAGGGGGACCCAAATGCAGAGAGAGAGGCTGGCAAATGAAAGCTGATGGTCCAAAATCCAAAAGAGAAAATAGCGTCAATGAAAGGCAGGCGAAGTGCAGACGACAAAACGGGAGAAATCCAAGAGCAAAGGCAAAGCAAAGCACCAACCAGAAATAATGTGAGGAATCAGGAACCAAAAGCATGAAACAGGGAAAATGGGAGAGGGATATGTATGAACATAACTGTGGAAACTCAAGGGCAAAACAGATGAAGCAACCAAGAGTGAGGGGGCAACACTGACTTTAACACACAGGGGGTGATTAACTAATGAGACACAGGCGTGCACAGAAAAAGGGGTGGGAGTGGAAAGAGAAAAATGACACATGAGGATATAAAACAGGAAATAACCAACAGAAAAACTCAAAAACATGACGTCTGCCTTTTTTGTTTGTTTCACGGCCCACAATTCCGCTGTGAGGGTGAACTGTCCCAGCTCTCATCATGTTTTCAGCTGGCCAAGTCTTACATACTGCACCTCTAAGGTGGAAAGGTTAGATAATGTCGCTTTAAAGGTAGACGATAAGGCAGTTCAAAAGCGTGTCTGTTTGTGTGGCCTACAATTAAAGTCATCTACGAGTCTGCTTTGTCCGTCTGTGGGAGAAACTTTATGACGAACTTTAATGTCATTTAAGAAACATACCAGTGGGGAAGTAGGCTTCACTGAAAAGTAAGTTTTCACAAACTTAACCCATTAGAGCTCATTGCAATTCAAAAGACTGTTTTGCAGCAACTCCAGTGATACGTAGAATAATAAAGCTGTACTGTAATTAATCAAACTATTTTTAGCCGTTGTGCAACACATCATAAATTCTCTCCGTCGTATAATGACAGGCCTTGTATTAGAAAAGCTCAATTAATAATTTTCTGATTGATGGAATATTTCTTCGGTCCAATAAATCTCTGCATAAATAGAGCCGCAATTACAGATTTGACCTTTAAGGGAACATCAAAACATTATTGGATGTCCTATTTTCACTTGAGGATATGACAATAAGCCCACATTCATCCTTTTCTATGCATACGTTTTTTGAGGTTTGTCTCTTATTATTCTCAAGTTGCGCCCGTAACATCACAGACACTGTATATGCACGGCACCCACCCAGCTGTTTCTCTTACTTCCTTTTGTAATGTCTTCCTATCAGAACGTCGCACAGCTTCCCCATGAATAAAATCAAAATTACTTTAGAGATGCTCAGAGCGCAAACGCATCCCTCAGTAGAGGAACCCACGCACGGTGAGTTTTAGTACGGAAACTTTATATCTGCTGTTGTTTAGACTGAGAGGCTGATTCTAAATAAGTTAACTTGCAGAGGATCAGTCTCCCCTTGTTGTCTCCCTCCGCTTGTCTGTGAGCGGAATCTAAAGCAGCCGCGTGCGATGGAAGACGGGGCGATCTCTGGTAAACAGTGGGGAAGATTTATACCAGTTTGTTGAAAGCTGAACTACATATCTAGGTTATTTCAATTTGCATAAGCATGTGGGCAAACGCTGACGAGCTCTAAGTATGGCCCTCAGTGCAGGGTAAAAAGCTAATTGTTAAATCAGTCTGACCGGGTCTGACGGCCCGCCAAACATTATTGCCCGCATGCAAAATGTGTGTTGTTTATCAGCTGCCAGAGTGCTGGGCTGTAAAAAACACATCACATTCTGATTTAGGCCTCAAGCTGATCTATCGATCGCTCTCCCTTCTTCTGTCAGTGAGTGATATGGCCGCATTTTTAAGATCTCTGCAAGTGATCTATTCCTCCCTCAGACAGCAAACACCTGAATTACTTATTCATTACTCAAGTGCTTGACTGACGCGCAGTTTGAAGCACTGACTAATTCACTTTGCCCAAAAAATCTATTGGGCACAAACTGACATTTTCAGGATGAGTGGTCTCTGCAAGTCTTTTGAATTGAGCAGAATGAATATTTGAGGCTGAATGTTTTTCCTGCCTGTTAATTAGTTCTTATAACAGGAATGTGGGAAAGCAGGGGTGTCCTCTATCACACCCGGAGTTAATCCCCCTGAATATAAGGAGGGAGGTACTTCGTCAGGTCCCTTGTGGGCTCACATGAATACCAAAGATGGACTTTTTTTGAAGTGATGAAGAATGCCTCACCTATCTAATTTCCTGTTTTTTTGTGATAGCGGTGTTCTCCATTGAAAGCAAATTACGTCAGCTGATGAGCCCCCACCCTCCGCTCTCTCTCCGCACCCACAGACAAAGAAACAAAGAGAAAGGAAAGAAACTGGCCGAGTGATGCACGGATCATCAATTCATAGGCGCGCGGTGACGCATTTCTGTCCTGTGCTGGCTAGACTCTGAGCTCCGCATTTGGTAAACCACCCAGAGTGTTGTTCTTTTACCCTTGACTTAAAACAGAGAAGATTGTGTCCTGAAGACAAATGAGGCTGACTGCTGGCACAGAATGAAAGGTATCGTTTAATCTTGGCTTCGGATACGATCTAAGTGGGTTAATTAGGGCAAAACACCACTCCTTCCACCACGGGGGGAAGATGTTGATGTTGATACATCTCAACAAGGGCACGGTCTGAGCGGCGTGGTTTTGGGGGAAGATTCGCACGGGCTCCATGCTTTTCAAGTTCGGAATGTAACCTAGAAAGCGGAGAGCGGAGGCATCACGCAGCAGCAGCGCTGTGGTCCACCAGCTGTAGACATGTGGCCGGGAAAAGTCAACGTCCATCTTTGTTCTGCCTGAAACTGGCCAGTAGCAGACAGTCAGTACCGCCTCTTTAACTTCCTGGACGGAAATATACATTTGTCACAGATTTGACTTTTAGGACTAGGACTCAGCAACGTTATTTAAATTCATCCCGAGGGGGAAATGAGTGTGTGTACCAAATTTCATGGCAACCCATCCACGAGTTAATGAGCTGTTTCACAACCTTACTTCACCATAAATATCGAAATACTGTAGACGCCAGCGAGAGAAATGTTAGATCCGAGCAGGACGACAGTTTACTTTTCTTTATTATTTTCCCTTTACTGTTGAGTAAAAAAGTGTTTGTTATTTCATTTTCATTTGGCTACTCGTGGCTTGATGACCTGCACAGCATCAATAAGGCTGAAACAGAGGGCATTCTGAAGGGTCAACAGCAAACAGATACACAATCATTGTTCAAGCCTCCAGCAGAAAACTGCAACACTTAAACTAAAAACCCACATGAATACAGTGAGAACATCCGTTTATCAAAGTCTGTATGTACGGTCCTCATGTAACAATGACCTTTGTCTTCATGAACACGCTGTGCACACACATATTGCATGTATAGTTGAATGTGTTTTATGTGGGTGTAAACAGCAAAATCTGCCAGTTGGCCTTTAGCCTCTAGTGTGTACTGTGTGCTATGAATCACCAGGTAGAGAGTTACAAAGCACAGCACAGCAACGCACACACTCTGAGATGAACATCTTTAGAGGCATATTAAAAGTAGAGATGCACCGATCGATCGGCAACCGATCGCAATCGGCCGATAATGCCCCTATCGGTTTTGATCGGAGTTCTCAAAATAGATCACATCAGGCCGATCAGATGACGTTTAAGTATAAAGACAGTGCAGTAACTGCATGCAGGGAGGGAATTTCATGGCCGCCGTTGCCCCGCACTTTGGCCTTGCTGCCCATGAAAACAAAACTCATCATATGGCCACAGTGGCCTCTGTGCCCCTGGCCCGGTCAGCGTAGCGAGCTTGCCTTTAATTACAGCCACCTGAGTGCACAGAAGTCACTCACAGTAACTTCAGTGAGTCCGCGGTTCGTGCAGGTGGAGTCTCATCATCACGATGATCTCACGTGAAAACCTCTCAAACAGCAGCAGCGTCTCAAAACAGAAGAACGAAACTTACAGCACAGCGAGCGAGCGCAGCGTAACGATGATACGTAACTAACTTATGTGGTAGGATTTAGTTTGGTAAAGTTGGAAATATATTCACAGATTCGAACTTCCCGGATCAAAAACTCATAAGTGAAACCTTGTTAAAACACAAACGACGGCTCTTCCGTGAGGAAGACAACGTGCTAGAACCGTATGTTAATCAAAACGAGCGTCTGGACATTAACTATGGTCTGTATGGTCAGCCGGCTGTGAGACGAGGGCGCAGGGACCGTCTACAAAGTGCAACACCGAAAAGAGAAACTAGAAAAAATGTAATAACTCCAGTATTATTCAGAGTGTAGTGTCACCAAAATCACTCCACACATCAGTGGTCTCCTGCTGGTTATTCTACAATTTTTTGTTTGGAAAAAATGTGCTTTGCCATAATTTGGGGGAATTTCTATTGGGAGAAATATTCAGTAACACTAATATTCAGTGTGGTGTCACAAAACCCACCTCACCCTAACCCTACTTAACAAAAACTACTTTCTAATGTAACTTTAACTTGATTTTGGTATAAAAAAAAATGTTTTAATACACAATCCATGTCTTATTATAAATTAGGATGTTATGGTATCAGTCTGAAAGGTAAATCAACACATTTTACTCAGTGGCTGTCAGGCGGGGGGTTAAAGGGGGGACTATGGAAAGGGGAAGGTGGACCCAAATGCAGTCAAGCACGGGAGGCAAGGATATTGGGAAACAAAAGCGAGCTTTATTTTACCAAAGCTGATATCAAAAAACCAAAAGCAGACAAAACAGGGGCAAGAGGCAAAGTAGCAACACAACAGCAAGACAAAGTAGCAAAATAAAACAGTTCCACAAAGTGCAAAGAAAAAGGCAAAGTACAAATCAAACATGGAAAACTCAAAACCAAAACATACCAAGACGGGACTCGAAGAACATGGACGAGAGCACGGACGTAAACAGGGGCTGACAAGAACATACGGACGCTGACAAGAACATACGGACGCTGACAAGAACAATGACCAGACAAGGAGTGAAGGGAACACAGAGACTAAATACACAAACACTGATGACAAGACGAGGAACAGGTGAGGTGGACCAACAGGTGAGATAACGAAGGGGAGGAGCACATGAAGGGACCAGGGCAATGGACAGAGGGAGCCAGAGGGAACATAGGGAAAAACACAGGAGAACTTAAAGGACACATGAGGGCATGGGAAAAACAAGACACAAGACAAGATACAGAGACATGGAAATCAAATACAAGAAAACACAAGACAAAACCAGACAAGAACACAACAAACAGATCTACAGTCATGACAGTGGCCTTTGTGCCCTGTCATGTGGCCTTGGTGCCCCTGAGAAAAAAACTGAAGGCCAAATGGACTTGCCCCTAAAATGACAAAATTCCCACCCTGACTGCATTCCCACTAGTAAGCTACAGTTACTCCATGTAAGCTGAGTCCAAGTTGTCTCTAAGAGAGTCTCTAAAATGTGAAATATTGCACATTGCCTCAGCCTGTAATAAAACGGTGGTCAATTCATGATACTTTCTCATCTCCTAATTTTTATACTTAATAATACAATGTCAATGTTGTGTAAGAAGAATCATTAATTAAATATATTAAAGTTACACAAGACAACAATATAGAAGAATTTATGGATTTGACGCTGTGATCGGTGATCGGCAATATCGGGATCGGCAGATACTGCTTTTGGTAATCAGTGATCGGTGATCGGCCCCAAAAATCCTGATCGGTGTATCTCTAATTAAAAGAGATACATGTTTAATTAAACATTATGGACACTGGAAAAAAATGTCACCTTTTATTAAAATAGTTCTTTGACAGCAAGGCTGCAGAAGGAAGACGACAGAGGTGACACATATATATCTTCACATTCACCTGATATCCAATGAAATGTTTCCAGTGTGTTCCCTTTGTTAAGCACAATATAACAGAAGAACATCTCTCTAGATAAATGTTCCCGGAGTCATGAAGGTAAGTTTTACACACAGTTCGCATACGCTGGGTCCATTCGTCCAGGTTAGGTGGGTCAGTTTTATAGAAAGGTTGATGCCTGACGAGGTGTCCATCATCAGGAATTAACAAGCACAGGCAACACCTGAGGGTTCGACTCATAGCTGAAAAAATCATTGTAATCCTGTAAGGTTCTTATGCAGTGAAGATGTTGCTCACTCCTCCAGTAAATACAACGAACATACGATACCACTTGATATACCCCTTGATCCCCCTTGGGCACGTCTCTGTTACCTGGCGTGTTTTGTTTTGTCCTCCATGAGACTTCATATCCCACTGGGAGCCTCTCAGAAGTGGAGCGTCACGCCTACCTGATGTCGGTGTCGTGGAATAACTTTTTAATAATAATAGAACAAAAAAAATACGAAGAGAAGTCTTCTTGTCCTTGATTCTTCAAACAAAGAATGTGCACCACAGTCTGCCGAGTGCCAGAGAACATAACAAAATGCAGTATTATTTATACACTTAGTTTTTTGACTCATGAGTCCTTTCTTTTCTCCTGCTTTAGACACCTGTCAGGTTACCTTATATGATTCAACTGACAAATAAAGATACGGGGACTCTGTTTTAATGTTTGTGGGACACACGTCTACGTGGAAGACTGTCCTCTGTAATTAAAAGCTCTCAGGACCAAGACCTGTGTGTGTGTGTGTGTGTGTGTGTGTGTGTGTGCGTGCGTGTTCGTGTGTGTGTGTGTGTGTGTGTGTGTGTGTGTGTGTGTGTGTGTATGTGTATGCGTGTGCGTGTTCGTGTGTGTGTGTATGTGTGTGCGTGTGTGTGAGTATGTGTTGAACTACAACCTTGCTATCTCAGTGGTCATATGCTATTCACTACAGATCTCATAATAAGATGAGAACAACATGCTCACCCAAAAACACAACTCCCTTTTTATTTATATGATAAAACAGCTGGCCTTCTATTCCCCTTACTCTTTAATTATGAATCGGCCGATTCTAATGCTTTGGTTAATTTCAAAGGCATTAAAGAAAAATAAATGGACAAATTAAATGTGTATTGGGGCTCTTTCTCTCTCTCTTTTTTATCCTTCAGTCTGGACAGAAGAGGGTTCTCAACAGACCTGACATTCACCCAAACATCCTCGCTTTTTTGGGGTTTTTTTGTTGCCGGGCCGAGGCTAGGTCTAGCCCTGAGGGCAGCCTAGTGGTTTCAGCAAAGGCTCGCAGCTCTATCCCAACGACACAATGCTATATTTTCACATTTTCATCTCTTAAAGTGAAGTGAAGTGGCTTTTTTTGTGAATGTAGATGAGTCAAACCTTTGTGTAAAAGCATAATTACGACAAATGAGGCACTTTTAAGATTTACCATATTTGCATTTTCAGGCCAAACTCATTTTCAATGGAGTGCTCGGGGAAAATTAGCGAAAGCATCAAAATTGCTTATTTTAAAACACTAAGAAGGCTCGACACAACATGAAACTTCGCTCATAGTATCACCAGGGTCTCTACACATGAACACGAACATTGAGAACATTGTTTGTGTACACAGAGTTTACTAAAAAGAAGGTTTTTGGAAAACTCACTTTAGCAGATGTTTCTTCCGCTCGTTTCGTCCTGCCAGTGAGAAGTGTTGATCTCCGAATTTGACGTAACCTAGAGGACAGTTAAGGTGGACCACTCCTATAGCTTAGTTCCATATAAATGCACGGATAATTACTTGTTTTGTCGTTAGCGAAAAACAATATTGACCTTGAAGTTGAAAAAGGAGCCTCATATAAGAAACAATACTAAAATCAAAAGCCGGAAAAGTCACGTGAGATATCACGTGGATAGTTGTTGCTAGAAGATAGTAGCGGTCCACCTTAACTCTCCTACAGGTTGCGTCGCATTCTGAGATCGATACTTCTCGGCTGCCATGATTGCGGCTAGCGGAACAAGCTACTGCTAAAGTGAGTTGTTCAAAAACTTTCTTTTTAATAAATTCTGTTTACACAAACAATGTTCTCAATGCTCGTGTTCATGTGTAGAGACCCTTGTGATACTAAGAGCAAAGTTTCATGTTGTGTTGAGCCTTCGTAGTGTTTTAAAAATAGCGATTTTGATGCTATCGCTAATTTGTCCCAAGCACTCCCATTAAAAAATGAGTTTGACCCAAAAAATTTAAATACGGTAATTCTTAAAAGTGCCTCTTTCGTCGTTATTATGCTTTTACATGAAGGCTTGACTCATATACATTCACAAAAAAAGCAGAAGTTGCATTTTTTGCCGAGAGTTTCACTTTAAATTGGACACACTAGGGCACAGAAATGAATCAAAACAGCTGTCAATACTGCCACCTCCAAAAAATGGCCCTTCGACCGCACAGCTCCCGCTGAGAATCCCTAGACTCCATGCTGCTGTCTCCCCGGGTTGGCCAACTCCCGAAAAACCAGGACACAGACAGACGCCCTCCAGCAGGTTCCTTCAACTATAGCCCTTGCTGTTGTGGTATCCGCAATTTCCCTTTCCAATATCTATTTATCAAAACAGCTGTCTGAAACTCTGGTACCTCACTATATTTTTTGACTTTTCATACACAAGCACTACTCTAATATCAGCTCTTTTCCTCTCTCCCCAAACACACACTCTGCTCTCAGAAATGCATAGAGTGGCTCATACAAATGCAGGACAAGAGACTTGTGTTCTCCTCTTTGATAGCTCTTTTAGTCAGAGAGCTTGTTTTAGGGGTCTTTACCAGTGTCTACTAGATCGCAGCAGCTCAATACACACAAGACTGTTTTTTTAAGGTGGACACAGTTTTTGTCCTCCTGTGTGAGAGAGCCTCACGGTCTGCAAACACGGGGCCCGGGCAAAACGCCATCCTTTGTCGTTCTTTCAGCTCTTGTTCGTGACGCCAATTTATGTCACACTAATACCTATTACCACACTAATTAATAATAATACATTTAAAAATTACAGAGAGAAGTCTTCTTATCCTTGATCCTTTATTTAACAAACAAAGAATGTGCACCACAGTCTGCCGAGTATGGAGCCAGAGAACATAACAAAAGCAGTATTATTCATAGTACTCATAATATTTTTACAGGATTATTTATAAACTTTTCTTTTAGGCTCTTTTTTGATTCATCCTTCCTTCTTATGTGTTTTTCCACCAGTGGGGTCTTTTCTCCCTATCTCTGGCATTTGGCATAATCAAGGCATTTCATCAATACTTGTGCAACAAGAAGTGGACACATAAACATCTGCCAGTTGATAAGGCTAAAATATAGATTATACACGACATTGACTTGCTCAGACTGTGGTTGAGTATGCTATGTAGTAAAATTGGTTCGTTCGAGTCGGGACAGGGTTTTTCACTTCGAAAATTGACCGGATGCACTTGCCGTTCTGCTGTCTGACTTCCTGTCTGGCTCCGTCTGCTCTGTGCGGATTAAGGCGCGCATTCCCCACAGAGCAGACTGGAGAGTGGCCTAAAACGGGCCATGGTGCAGCCATTGGGAGCTCAAGCATTCAGGACTTTAAACGACGGTTGTCAGGTTGAAGGGACGGCTACGGCGCTCGACATAAAAAAGATATCAAATTCTATCTCGACACTTCGTGACATTGAAGCTCAACAGGCTACTTCGGGAGAATGCCTGGTTTGCTGCACCCAGGATGTTTTATCAAAAAGTGTTAGAAGGTAGTTATAGATGTAGCTGTTGTAAGAATGAAATGTTGCTCAGTGAGATTTGTATCCCGCTGCCACGGCAACCTGTTGGAATGTTTAGCGGACGCCTTAGCTGTCCTCCCTCACTCCTTAAAGTCCCCAGTGTCTAGAATGGTCCAAGATGGGCCCGTTTGAATCTGGGTGTTAGCAGCAGGGGTTAAACTAGTCCGCCCAACTCATAAAATGCTTTGGCTCAGCTATCAGCCTGAAAGCTAACTCTAAGCTTGCAATAATTTGATGGCATAAAAAGACTGGCTAGCCGGTCAGCCGTGTCACTGTCCCCAAATCAATATGGAGATGTTGACTAACAAACAGTAGACCATGTGTACTGAAGACATTAATCCCAAAAAGCAAAATCTCTCAACTCATTTTAAGCTGAGACTCACACAGCCCTCGCAGGACGTGCGCTGCAGGTGTAGCTAGTTTAAAGATACATTCCGCTGCACGATCACGGCATCAGCAATCTGAATATGTGTCATTTTCAACATAACAAATGCATAAGCTGCCATGTATTCTGTGCCTTTTATTTTGCCAAATAAATCTTGTGAGGAGTGAGAAGAGTCTAACATTAGCTAACGTTAGCTACCGGTCATACTAAAACGCTGTAAAAGTGTAATTGAACCACGGACAGTGTTACTTTCAAAATGCAATATATGAATATACAATACAATATATTGCAATATGTTACCTTTTATTCTAAAGTGATATATGATGTTACAAAATTGCATAGACAAACATATTACTTATTACACTAATTTAAGTTACTTTCAACAAAATCCCCAAATAACCTTTATAGAACAAATTACATAGCCTAGATCTTTAAATAAAGGAATGGCCTTGGACACAGGGATGAGCAGGCAGACAAAGAATCAAAGTCTGGTTTATAATGAGATAGGATAGGAATAATTATTTTTAATTATAGCCTTAGTCATATGAAACACAATAGACCCTTACTTTCTATAATATAGTCTATAATGGCATGAGGAGACAAAGATCTCTTTTTCTTTCCCCTTTAATTTTAGTCCACAAAACAAGGAATGCATCAGCAAATGTGATTAAAGAATGTAAATTAATGTGCATTCGGAGGATTAGGCTTCATCATTAGGCTCATTTCAGTCACACAGAGACTGAACAAAGAACTTATAGACTCTGCAATATTAAACACACGCATACTCTGTAATTATATGATCATGCGCGGTGTGGATGGGTTGTTAAAAAAACAACAATAAACGCTTCACTGACTGGTCACAAGGTTAGCACGTACAGTCCAATTACCTAACCCACCAATGACAGTGTGAGCCACTGAGCGATCGTGGAAATGAATGGCACTGTGAAATTATTTCGATTTGATAATCAATCAGTGATTTGCGCCAAATCCAGCTATATTTCCTCTCGTTCTGTGTGTATTCTTATGTTTTGTATCTCAGCCTTTCTGATTAAAAACTGTGTAGTCCTCTGCTGAAGGCCGACGGCCATGCTGGCACAGCAGTTGAATGAAAAGGGCGTCATTTAAGGCCACTTTACTTTCAATAAGAGTTGTCAACGAGCACGAGAGTCTTATTCATGAACTTTCCAAACTCATGTTCTCAGCTGATCCTATTCATCCACCTCCTCCAATTTATACTGTAAGCCTCACTCTCCCATTCTCCTCAAGGATGCTGTAGCTGCTGAAGCAACCTGTTAACGGCCAATGCCGACCATACTCAGCTCTGCTGCAGCCATGAAAACATTTCTTTGTATCCACCTTTTGCTTCCGGTTTTCACCAAAAAAGTAAATATGTGTCAATTACACATACAAGAAGTTGTTTTTCCTTTCATGGCAAAAATAAACAGATTTGTCATTACCTGAACTTCGTTTAACCTCACTTTAATTTTGCATTTAGCACTTGGTCTATTTTCGATTTTTGCCAGACTGCAAGAAGACGTGATTTGCATGAACCATCAAAACAAAACAGAGCCGATCTTCTCCGGATCTAACATGGCTTACTGTAAACGACAGGGTTGCAAACTGTCTGTCTTGTCATGTTTATGAAAATGTCTGATTAAAATGATTAGTATCAGGCCGGTGACCATTTAATGCAAATTTGATTTGTAAGGTATTCATATTGGACAAGGCCTCTGGAATGTATGGGTGGTAGCCATGGCAATTGACCCAGTTTGTGATGAAATATCACAAGTTATTGGAAGTAATGATTTCACAGGCATGCACACACAGGGTCAGCATGACATGATGAAGAGTTGAATCCATTAATATGAACCCAGCCCACTGGCTCTTTATTTTCTTCAACATTGTATTGTTTAATTAGAGTAAAGTATCGTGTGCAGTTTGATGCGTGCTGTTGTAACGGTGAGAATCTCACTGTAAACAAGCCACATTGAGCTCCATGTTTATTCAGTGCCTATAAAACTGCTTTGTCCACATTCATGGTAATCAGCCAGGATCGGCCTGCACTTTGATGGCTGGTGATTCTAATGATGTTCTAAGCCATCACAGGTCACTAACAGAGCGTATTAAGTCGTTTCTTTATTCATTAGAAACACTTTAATGAGACCCAAATGACTTGTATTAACAAGAGCAAAAGGTATTCGGAATAACTAATAAAATGGAACCCTGGCACTGTCCAGAACTGCAGTGTAAACATTATGGGGCACTCAAAAACACAATTATGTTCGCTGTTATTAGCTAGTGCATTGAGTATATAGATTCCTGAAACAAATTCTATACAAACACTGTAAGGACTCACGTAGCTTAATAATGCTCACTTCAAAATGCAAGTTTCATTTCATTCTTAATCATTTCAGTTATGATTTGTTACTTTGAATTAGAGCAGGAGAGGTAGAACGTATTACCGGTATTATATTATTATGAACCCTTTTGCTACAGTGAGCAAATGACCATTCACTGAGCACCACCCCTCTTTATTTGTACTGCTACAACTGCAGTTTATATGAATAAAGTCAGCACATTTTCATTTTTCTTTTCATCCATTCAGTTTCGAATGAACGAGTCCTTCATTTCAGACGGCAGACAAAAGCCCCTTCTTGTTTCGTCTGACGACTGATGATGTTGCTGCTGTTCGCAGATGTTATTGTCTACAGCTATCTACTGTAATTAAGTAAAGCAGATGTAAACAGATATCTGAATATGAATGCAGCATCTCTCGGCAAGGGGAAGGTTTTCGCGTTGGAAGAGTTCTGGTTCCCAATCGTAGCGAATAATTAGCTACAACTGGTCATGTTTTTAAGTCACTGCTGCTAATTGGAAAATGTTCACTGCAATGCATGTAGACTTTATTGCCACCTGGCGTGCAAGTTTCAGCATTTGTAATCGTTTTTACGTTCTCGTGTGTACGGAGATATTTTGATAAACGACGATCATTTGGACAAGATGTTTTTCTTAAAGGGACAGGGAAAATATCTGCTTCAGCCATATTAGTGTGTACAAGGCCTTAGACATGGTGGGTAGAACTGTACAAATACGAGAAGTCGTTTTTCCTTTCATGGCAAAGATAAACAGATTTGTCATTATCTGAAGCCATGGTAATTTACCCAGTTTGTGATTACGAGTAATGACATTTTTTCAGTATGCACACACACTGACATGCACACACAGGGTCAGCATGACATGATGAACCCAGCCCACTGGCTCTTTATTTTCGTTGATGAGATTGTTTAATCACAGTGAAGTATCGTGTGCAGGTTGATGTGTGCTGTTATAACACTTCTGAGTGGGTAAACAGTCCATGTCAAGAGCAAACCAGCCAGAATGCACCGGCGAAATTACAATCTTGGAGCTCATTGACTTTCACCTGTTAGAAATAGGTCCACATTCATCTGCAGATATATTAAGAGTCCTCACTCCACTCTAACGTCATTCTTGTGTTTCAATCATTGGCTGCTGCCCTCAGAGGCTAAATTGTCTTCAGACGACGGCCGATGTGCCCCGAGATTGAGCTAGATTGATCTTTAGCTTCGTTAGCTGGTTGAAAAGTCTGTTTCCAGCTGACTTTCTGATGTTTCTCACTGCCTCGGTTTGAAATGAGCACCCTATAGCAGGGGTCTTGAATACGAACCTGATAAGATAGAGATAAGCGATTTTTACCTACTGATGAGATGACTGATAATTTCACATTTTCCTATTTCAATAAGTTGGTCATGATTTGTGTTTTGTGCACACCGGATACTAATATGTAGTTTGCAAAGATGCTAGAATTTTGTATAGCTCTAATAAGATTTGCAATGGAACTTCTGAAACCATTCGGAAACATCCTAACAATGTCATGTTTGACTCCGCAGTCTGCGCTGCATGGCTCTACCCAGGTGCCGCAGTTTGATGTCATGAGACGAAGCATGCTGTCCTGTCCTTCTTCTTTTCTCTGCTTGTGGCGAATTGCAAACCGTCTTTAAAAGGTGCATACTGCAAGCTAAGTAGCTGCGCTTGCTAAGTCAATGACAGTGGAATGAAATGAAGCTCAGCAAGAGCTCAATCAGGAAGCAAACAGATTCTGCCTCGAACACTATCAGCCAATCACGTCTCTGCGGCCCTTCTCCACTCCATCCTCCTCCAGCTCTTCATCTGGTGGCTACGTTCTACTCACTAAAATCAACCAAGCTTCGTCGCCTCCCCAAATATTACTTCATCACGATGGAGTCTTACTGCCTTACTCATTACCTTTGTACACATGGCAATACATCTTCTTTCCCCTCTCTCCTGATTGAAACTGTGAAGAAAGTGGATCCAGGACGATGACTGACCAGGACAAGGTGTCACCAGATGGCTGATGAGCGAGCCACACGACCTCTGCTCCACTCAGGTGATGACGGGGAAGGGGACAGGCCATTCACCATAATGTATAAATCACATAAAAGAAAAACATCAGGACGTATAAGAATACAAAGCACAGATATAAGAAGACTGTATATAGTTGTGTAATAGTAATAGTGATTGCGGATAATATACATTTCGTGCATCTCTACTATGCCCTGGGCAAAAAGACAGCAACCTCCCAAGCTGATGGCGGACATGGTAATAATATAACAATAATGATATAAATCAGAATTGCCCTTGTATTGCAGTGAAGCACTAGTTATACTCGTATTCTAAGAGCGATAAGGCCATGTTTTGCTGCTTCACACACACACTTGTTTGTATTTCTACACTGTATGTTTTCAGTTTTTAACCAACTAGAGAGAAAGCTCTGTAGAATGAAGACTAATGTAAGGCTATTTCAGGTATTGATGCTGTAGTGTTATTCTTCTTCCAAATTGAATATAAAGCAGGACAGAGCAGCTAATGTAAGCCTAAATTCCCAAAACATCCCAGAAGATTTCACGCAGGGTGAAATGCTCCACAGTGGACGTGCTAGATGTTGGTCAGAGTCCGAGCGGGGAGGGCAAGACCCTCTGGAGAATAAACACCTCAGATTCTGCTCTGATCTGGACCTGTTTACAGATAGGAGGAGAGCTGAGAAATTACTTTTGAACTTTTGGGGTTAGAAAGCTTATTTATCTTCCCTCCTGTTGATCAACCTGATCCACACACGCGACCTCCACTGGAGGCTGCTTATGAACTGTGACGCTGACCAGAGCTGTCGGAGAAAAGTACTCTACCCCATTACCGTAACGTAACGGAGAGGAGAGGGGGAAACAAGTAGGAGAGCCAGAGTCTCTGGTAAGTCCTGATTTCACTGAAAGCTGTCCCGAATTAAACAACACAGACACACACACACACACATACCCTCAGTGTGTGCTGTTGCTCACTAGCGCTAGCTCACGGCTAGCGTTCAGTAAAGTAAACTGGCTGTGTGGGGCAGATAAACATGCATGTTTAGCATGCGCTAATGTTTACGGTGGATGTAATGCTATGGCTTGCCAAGATGCTGTCATTCAACCCAGGGTTCTCCCCAGACCGTGGAACAGCGGCGCTGCGCCGCTCTACCGCTCGGTCAGCGCCGCTATACTCCGCGCGTGACAGTGTCGAGCGTCCGTCCGTCCGCCGTCCCCCGGTTGACGGCTAGGAGCTCCCGGCTGACGGCGATGTGCGTCCGTCCGTCCCCCGGCTGACGGAGTTGATGACCGGCTGTCCGTACGTCCGTGTCTCCCCCCCCCGGACTGACGTTGACGAGCGGTCCCCCCCCCCCGGACTGACATTGACGAGCGGTCGCCCCCCCCCCCGGACAGACGGTGCGCCGCTATACTAAGAATTTCTGGGGAGAACCCTGCAACCATACCAGTTTGACTCAGAATCGGACCCAGAAGGAGAGGCTTCTGAAGAAGTACAGACTCTGCGGCTGCAGCAGGACGTTTCAGAATGGTTAGTGTGTCTGAATAATGTTAGTTTGTTCTATGTGTTGTTACATTTACTACCATGTAGCTAATGCTAGCTCCTGCTAACGGTAAAGGTAACTTAAAGTTCTTTGGCAACCGTAAATACTATGAAAACGTGGTGACACTTACCTGTGGCTCAGGTGCAGTTGCTGGGTCCCGTATGGTTGAGACTGATCCTTTTACGAGGGTCAGTGTCGAGGCAAAGCCAGCTTTGTACTGACCCTCGTTACTGAAGCTGTCTGATTGAAGTGGTTAGCACACACATATAAGCTAAAAGGAAGAGTAGCCGGCACGCTGTCATTTAAAATGAAACGCAACCACTGTCTCTGCAGTTGCTCTGTAGCTGGGACAGAATATAGGCACTTATGTTGATCTTTACAACCAACAACAAAGCAATTTGCGTGTCTAGCTCTGCGCGACGACACTGTGAAACACTGCTAGCTTAAGCTCCTGCATCACACCAAACTTCACCTATGGGGTGAACATCCTCTTGGATATCTCTGGGGAGAGGGGGCAGTGTTTTCACTCAGAGGAGGCCGGCCTATGAACATCTCTCCTTTCGTTACATGACGACAGGAGCAGAATCTGAACAGCCTGTAGGAGCGCCGTTTTACCAGTGGGTGGGCTGCAGAGACCATGCAGGACTCATTTGCTTGCCTCATTCTGGGAGTTGGTAGGCTCAGGGAGGACCAGCTTATATATGTAGAGACCAGAGAAAACGTGTTTTTCATAATACGGGACCTTTAAAGTTTAACTCATGTTAACTCCAGTGTTGGTTAAGTAATCAGTTATAGTTATTTCTCCCAAAAAGTAACTGAGTTAGTAGTTGAATCACTCCACTATAAAAGTAACTAGTTACCAGGGAAAAAAACTATTGCGTTACTTTCTTACTTTTTTTAGTTTTTTAAGTTGAAATCTGTCTAAGTATTTGGATTTTTTTCGAGGCAGGTTTCACAAGCCAGTTGCAGAGAGTAGAACTGCATAGACAGGTACCTACACAGAACCTTCAGTTCAGTCTGTGTCACAAGTGTTTGAGAAGCTGGAGCAGAAAAATCCAGCTGTAGCTGCTTGGACGGCTCCGTGTCGGTCTCTCTGGGTTTGAACACTGTTGGAAACATTTGGGATAGTGTAAATATACACAATAAAATCTATAAGACTTGGTGCAACAACAAAGATACAAACTAAATACATAAACTCTCTTTGTTTTCAGGACAAAATAAACTGAATGAACAAACTGACCTTAAAGGACAACACAGTAGTCGTACTGTTTGACTTTTTTTATATGTGGCGGACCCTGCCACCTTTCTAGCGTCAAAACAGTGCTCAGGGGGCCTTATTTTCCTCTGAGAACCGCTTGTTTATTTAGATTTGGAAAAAATAAATATCATATATATGTGAATAAATGTGTCATTTAAATTCTGAGCATGAATTGCGACAAAGTCATGCAGAATTTTGACATCTTTAATCTTGTATCCACAGCAAAACAGTAAAAGATTTGATCTAACGTAACATTCTTGGCAGACTGTATTCCTGGCTACAGTATCGAGCTTCTGGTTAAATGTCTGTTCCTCAACGTTTTATCGGGGCTTCACCTCTGACCGAGGTGTTCCTGGTGTCAGGCCAACACACCCTGCTCAAAATCAAGAGCGGCGCTGTCCACAGTCGACCCCCTGTAGGAGTCTCCTGTTTGACCGATGGATAGTTTTATCTGTGACCTGGTTTCTTGGCATATTAATCATGCTTCCTTCCTCGCACGCTCCCAGGCAGAGGGATTTCACAGATAACAGTCTGTTTATAGTACATTGATAATTGGCGCAATGTGTTTCACAGACCATCAGCCAAATAATTCACTCTAATTAGACTTGCCTCGTACAAAGTGAGAGCAAAGGAACTGAACTCTTAGAGATTGTGGGGCTATTGGAGCCGGGATGAGAGACAGAGAGGGGGGGAGGGCGGGAGGATGGGAGGGCAACCTCAATGATGAGTCATGAAACATTCAAACTGAGAGGAAGGAGAGAAAGCAGGTGGCATGGTGGCAGCGTTTCATGATTTACCACAAATGGTCCAAATACAAATATGAGACCATAGCCTCTGTAATTAGAGAAACAATGGCGTGAATGTGGCTCAGTCTCTCCTGCATGGTGTAGAAAGACTGGGAGGGCTTTCTGCAGAGCGATATCGTTCAATTAGGACTTGTATTGGCTTACTACGGACACAGTGCGATGGGTATGTGCCGAACATAATCTTATTTAAATTAGGACACAGAAACTCCGCAGAGCTGTTACCATGTTAAAGCTGCACTAAACCAACTAAATAGACAACCTGTCGTCGTTTTCATGACTGAATAATCGGAATCACCAACTGATCTTAAAGGACAACACAGTTTCATACTGTTTTACTTTGTTTTTATGTGGCGGACCCTGACAGTTTGTATTATTACCTCATTATTATTCTGAATTTCTTCTCCAGAACTACACGGTCCCCCTTCAAAAACAAGCAAGCTCTTAAAATCAACGCCAGGAAAAGCGTACATGTAAAATATTGATGGGATTTTTTTTTATTTATTTTTATTCATTAGTTTATAAGTGTTATCCAGAGGTGACTTTTGAGTGAGGGTGGCGCATCGAGCAGGGTTGCTGACCCTCACACCGGAGGACTCGGCGAGAAGCTCTCGTACCAAAGTGTCCTTGAGGTTGACACTGAATCCCCACCAGCCTCAGGACTACTGGCCTGTGGCTGACTCCGGCCTCTAACCTCTCTGTAGAGGGGAGTAAATGAATCTTTAAAAATCTCCCTGCGTTCGGGCATGATACACTATCTGCTGCTCCCCTGGCTGCGCGGGTGAGATAGCAGCGCCGGTCAAACAGATTCAGTGGGAGGCAGGAGCACCCACAATTATGCAGCCTGTGAGGGATTAGTATTCGTAAAAAAAAAAAAAGAAAAAAAAAGAAAAAGAAAAGATTTTCTGTTCAGAGAGGTTAAATTGACACACATTAGTATTCATACCTAAAATAATAATGAAGAAAAATACAGCCAAATAATCATGAAGTACATTCCAAGCTCTAATCCACTCACTTTAGCGTTAAAGTGATTCTTTTGGAAGGAATGGCAGCAGAGGAGTATGTTAATTTTTTAACATCTAAAAAACACAAAACATAAAAAACACCAAATATCACACTGATATAGAAACGGACCGCAGAGGATTTTGCAAACGGCCGGTCCTGCAGAACGTCTCCTCACATTCGAACTCAATCTGTGTCACAGCGTGAGTCGGTTTCTCTCATAGCCCGGCAGTCAAACGTGTATTACATTTCTTACTTTGGAGCCGCGCCGGGGTCCAACGTGAAATACCAAGTGTGCGTCTGCAAAGTTTTTAACAGTCCGGCAGCGTCCGGGCGTCCTCACACATCCGTCACGGCTGAAGCGGAGCGACTTCCTCCACGTCCAACCTGAGGGGCACAGCCATTCGTCGCTTTCCTCTCTGGCCTAATCAGCGACGCAAATGCTTTCAGCTAATTGAGTAAACTGCATTTTACAGCCGCGTCATTAGCATCCTTATCATTTTTGGCAGCTGCAGCAGCTTTGTGTCTACCTACTACACAAACACTCGGTGTCATAAATGGCAACGCACTACTGACTCTGAACCATAATTAAAAACAATACATGCTGTTTATGTGCATTGACAGAAAAAGATATCTCAGCGTGAGGTCACCCTGTTTTCTCATCTATCAATAGAGAGGCTTGATCTGATTACAGAGACAGGCTTGCAGATGCAGCCTCTCCTCAGGAGTAAATGTTTATTGATCAAGAAAGACTCGCGCATGTAAATTCTGATTTGTATGTGTGTGTTGTCTGGGGCAGAGTGGCCCCAGAGTAGAATCCATCACTATTGGCATGTGGACCTGATTACTGGAGAGACTCTGAAAGTCTCATAGACCTATGATAAAGAACTCTGTCCAGGCCCCTTTACAACCACATCACTCAGGGTGTCCACACAAAGGAACAGTGCATTGCATTGCATAGAAGAAAGAAAAAAACCACTCATCTTGGCACAATCGCCTTAACTCGGCTCCATCCCAGCAGATATTCCCCTGTCTGGACCACAGGAACACATTTAAAACTCTGAAAAAACTCAGAAAAGCGACACAACGGAATATTTTAAGGCGGTAAAATAAACTGGAAGTGGAAAAGAACCTGAATTCAAAATCGCATTAAAACACAACTGTCTTGAAAAATGTGGGACTGTAAGCGAGAAACAGATGTAATATTCATGGGGAGGCAGAGCGCCGTAATCTGACTTGCATTTGATTCTCATTTGAAATGGAAGTAAGATTCAGTAGCAGAGCCAATTTGTTCATGAGAGTAGGCGGGGTGGTCCATTTTGATTTGAAGCACCACACTGGTAAAAGAGGGAAAATAAAACGTGAAAAAAAGAAAAAGAAGATCTTTCCAGCAGTGGGTATGGTAATCAGGATGGAGTTAGCATTTTGCTACTGCAGGCAAAAAAAGGCTGGCTCGCGGAGGAAGGGAACAGACAGAACATCTAACTGTTAACAGACACAGAAATACATCATCCCGCTCGGAGACTCCATCCAATCTATCAAAAAACAACAACAACAAAAAAAAAACTGTTCATGTTCCTTAGCTGCAATCGTATCCATGAAAAATGGATTACCCAGAGGAACGTCCGCCTCGGTTTTACATGGGTTTTGATGGTGTTCAGGTTTTGGCTGAATCATGGTTCCTCAGCGTGTCATCAGGTGGCGGCATTGAGCCTGTTCAGCCTGTCAAAGCATCTTAGACCGCATGTAAACAAACACCTGCCGGCTTCATGAGTGTTTGTTCTGTAGAAATAGATGGCCACTGAGCATACTGTCACATGTTATTGTTTAAAGCATAAAACTGGTGTCATTGTATTAATTATTGGTTAATCTGGTGACTAAATCAAAAGTGTCAAAAATAGATTCCTTCGTGACAGCCTCGGACAATTGAACTGAAGACACTGGTGGATTTGAGGGGAAAACACCCCCTTAAGTGCCTTCTTGGATGCCCCTTTGGTCCTCTAGGGTGCCCCTCAAGTCAAATAGCTAATAGACCCCCCTTTGTGTTTTATTACATAGGCAGAGTAGATATAACGACATAATAAGATTTTTTCAATCTTAACCATGGTTTGTAACTGTCTCACTATATTAATATCAAGACTTTCTGCGCACTGCATCTGGTGCCCTTTTGATTGGTTTCGCCCCTGCCACTGTGATTGCATGTTTTTTTCTGACCAACTCTTCAAAACCTTCTTTTAAAAATCACATGATACACGTTTCCCAAATGTTTTGGCTAGTGACTCATTCAAATAAAGCAGTGTGTACTTGTGATCCCTTGTTGCAGGCGTAAGTCACTCACTTTGACCTCTGAACTACTCATATTGTCTCGTTTTGATACATTGTCGAGCTCCAAAGACAGATTATTTAACATTTCCCAAGAAAGGTGAATATTGAAATGAGATTTCAAATTATCTTGAACCTCTTCTTCTTCAACTTAACTGACAGTAAATTAATCTCGAACAAATTATCATTAATTCACAGGCAGTTTACTGAAAGTGAATGGCTTTCTGACAAGACCGTGAAATGAGCTGAGGCTGTAATTCCCACCTCGTAGCTTCAAACTAATTCTTAAAAAATATTATACCATTATTATAGAGAAATACCGCAGAGCAGGTTCTTAAGTCGGAAGTTGCCTTTGCTTCAGCACAACAGAGTCAACACATCCTGAATATGTGACGATGAGTCATTTCCCATATCACAGTCATTTCACATTAAAGCAGAGCAAACATTTTCATGTGCTTTCCTGTGCATTCCCCATTCACTTCATGCTGTGAGCTGACAATTTGCACCGAAATGCAAACGCGCCTTTCATCTGCAGAGGGAGCACCTGTGTGACTCATCGACGGGGAAATGATGTCACCGCCTCGCAGCCATGTTGCTGTGTACAGTCTCGGCTGTCTGCTGCTCAGACGCATCAGCTAAAAGCAGAGCTCATTTCCTGGAAGCTCACTACCTTCTTGTAAAGTCTAATGAGGGAGATCCCACAGCCAGATCGCAGAGCTGTGAACCGTACAAACCTGTGAGAACCATTCCAACACAGCATAATTTAACAGATTTAATCTGTCATGCAGTTTTAATTTTGAATTAGAGCTGATCAAAAACACAATTAATGCTATCACATAATGTGAGCACGAAGGTGTCCTTTTATTTATTTCTGTGAAAACAAAATCACTTTATTTGAGAGGCCCAGCTCATGATCGGAATACAGAATCCTGGGCAGAGTGGAGAAAAATACCATTATTTTAAATAAAATGTATCGCATGTGGATCCTCTTCCTCGTGTCTGCTTTCTCTCTGGGTGTTCCCGCTGCTCTGCATCATTTCTCTTCTCGGCACTTTTGTGTCCCCACTATAAAAACGCATTGATTTGTATAAGCAGTACACCGGCTGAGCCCATTATGGGGCTCTGATGGAGTTAACATTCAACATCCAGCTGGGTTGCTTGACTTGCCACCCGTCATTACACAGACTAAGACTAGGCAGAGTCAGCAGATAGTCCGCTCCTGTAGATATATGATAATTGACTATGATATTAAGCAGAAAAATAACATTTACAAGAAGTTATATCCTCAGTGGTGGCTGAGTAAACAATACCGTCTTCAACCTTTACATAAGGTGCCATCTTGTTTGTCATAGTTTCTTTTCTAAATCTTTAATTATAGGCTTCTCAGTAAATATACACACAGATATTAAAGGCGCAGTATGTAACAATCGGTCAAACTCATACTCAAAAGAAATATTGGGCAGCACATCACCAGACTCACCAAATCACCTAACTGATGCTAACAGCAGCTGCTCTTAGGTAGATAGCTAGTATTCATCACATTCAAATTCAACACATCTTTCAGTGTTTCTCACTAAAACTCTGATCATTTTGTTGGTCGGCAAATTAGCTCATTTATTAGTTATGTCTGTTGCTAAGCACAAAAGTGCATTTCATTACAATATTTTAACCCAGGCTTAAAAGCAACATTATGTAACTGTTTCTTTTGTAATCATGAAAACAATTTGTCTTAAAAAGTGAGGAGAATATTAGAAAGAAAATGCATTTTTTAGGCCATACATAGGGAATGTAATAGTCCTGCTCTTTGGCACTTCGCTTCACAAAATCTGGCCCCTCAAAAAAAAAGTACACTCAACACGCCTGCTACACAGTTAGCTTGCAGGCTGTGGTGACTCACTGAGAAGTGCAAAAATAGTAAACATACATTGGATGGGTTCAAGGATATGACCACAAACTGTAAAAGTCCCCATTTTTTGTAAGTGTATGAAATGATATAATTGAGGTTACTCCACATTACAACACCTCCATAATGGTCTCCACATGTGGGTTGCTAATGGAGTCGAGGTAGGCTTCAAATGAGGCCCATGTGAATGAATCTCACACCTAATGCTTATGTATCCACGTAATTGGGTTTATGTTTGAGGCGACATGGGACCCGGGTTACAAATAGTATTTGGCGTTATGTTTTGCGCTCACCCCACAGGTAACCCAACCACCAGGTAAGAGTCATTAGCCCGGCGACACTGTCAACACGACTTGAGCGGACTTGAGTTGGTGCAGTGGTGAGAAACATGTATTTCGCAACACACAAACAACCACCATGATGTCTGTAAGCTGGTAGAGCGGAGAAGAAATCAATATTGCACTAAATCTCAGGTGGCGGTGGTGGAGAATTGCCAAACAAATTTGATTTACAATTTAGATTTCCACATCAGTTGACTGTGCGCCAACTCATGATCAGCCCACATGGTAACCGAGAGGAAAAATCTCACAAATCGTTTTTCTATAAGAGTTCCTCATTAGTGACGCATATGGGCAGACACACATGGTGGGTTGCGGAGTGTGGAGTTAATATCCAGATTTGAACGGGTTCCATATGTGTTGCCGAAATGGGATTCAAACACCAGCCTTCATCAACACGTGTGGCTCAAATGGACGCGTTGCTGATGCGTAATTCTCTGACAGGACATCAGTGTCACTGTTCATCTCATCACAGCTCTGCCAGTCAGCAGAGGGAGAGTGGATTATTATGTGAATGTAGGATTTGTACGGTGTTGATATTATGGTGCAGGCTCTGGCCTCATCACTCCCTGAAAGGAAACAGCCGCAGGGATCCAGGAGTGATTATAATAACTTTCCCTTTACAGGAAAGCGCCAACAGGTGGACGCAGGCAATGAGCGTAGCAGTCATCTCGAGATGACGGCCTGGACTCACACGCTCACAGGCTTTGCTTGGTTTATAGGTGGAAGTTTGATCTGTTATGATTAGAGTTTAGGAAATTAAAAGCCTTGATTTCAGTTCTAGGATGGCCCGGGAAACAAACTCTGTCCTCTTTCGTGAAAGTCAGATGTGATGCACGCCCAGCTTTGAACTGCTCACTCATACCGCTAAACATAAGTTCCCTACAGGAATATAATTCTTGGGATTTATCAAAATACATAAACCAGGAGCTCTCAAACGGTCTCCCCTCGAGTGCCAAAACTGAAACTTAACAGCAGGGTCTGGGCCACAAGCAAACACTTATTGTGTAGCATTTTCACGATGCAAAGATGGTACCAGGATCCCAGCAGACTGAAAAATGTCACTCTGCTCTCCGTTCTCAGATTGTGAAAATTTAAAACTGAAAGGGATTCTACATATTGAAGGAGATGTATTTTTCTTACAAAACTAAAAAAGCATTAACAGAGTTTTAAATCATATTTATCTAAAGGTGCAATACGTGATAATTTGCCACCTGTCGAAATCATAATGAGAACAAATAGAGGCAGCATTTCACCAGCGTTAGTGCTAAATGCTGCAAACAGTAGCTAAAATTAGCTAGTTAGCTCTGGGAGCAATGAAGCTAGTAGAGAAGGAACATGCACCTCTAGCAAGAGAGGTTTGGATCACGACAGGCCAGTGTTAGCTGGTTAACATGCTAACTTGAGTAGAAACCTTTTCAACATGGTATTTTACGTTCTGTTGATAATTTTAGTGGGGTTTCCCACTAAAATTCTTACATATTGCACCTTTAAATATATATTTTTATCTCTCAAAACATATGGCGGGCCAACTTTTGGCACCACTTTGGGCAGCACCTCGTATAGAACCTAAACAAACTCCTCCACCTGTTTTGTCGAATCGCTGCACTTCTTCACATCTGAAATCAAGCTCGTGAATTTCAACTCGTGAATTTCCAAGCTGACATACATTGCCCTCGATAAAACTTGAAAAAAAAAAAAAAAGAGAGATTTATGAGTGAATCAGTGGATGACACAATTTTGATATCAAAAATGGGAAAGAAGCTTGTAATAATTCTCAGCTTTATGTCATAAAATAGCATATCTAATGTGGCAGATGATGAAACAAAATATAAAAAGTTTCTTCAGTCGTCCGTAGTGGTTTGACGCGCTTTACCCTCTCGGGAAAGATCAAGGCCTTATCGATGCCTGGCTTCTCAGCTGAGACCTACATTTCTTTCTCTTCATCACATTTGAGCGTGATAAAGTGGCCCATTTTCAGATGAAAGACATCCCACTGGGGCGTATTTTCATTCGGATGCAGGAACACAAGTGGAGTACTGCAAATTATGTACATTTTCAAAAAAGGAGAATTCAAACCGTAACTTTGTTTCAATGTTTGTTGTAGGTTTCTTTGTGGTTGTCAGTGCGTGTGTGCGTGTGGCACATCTCGCAGTGCTTCTGTTAAGTCTGTAGTATTTTTTCATTACAGTGTGTTTTCAGTGACAAAATGTGCAGACGTGCGGGGCAGGCTAGACCTACAGGAACAGATGTTTTCAGACAGGAAGTAACAACAACCCTCCTTCCCCCTTCACCCGTGTCAGCACTTTGCAGTTTCAAGCCCATCACTTCCCCTTTCACCAAGCAACATGCAAAACACACTCATGAAGATATATTTGTACAGATGCACAGCTCTGTTTGGTGATGCCACCGCACAGGACGCTAACGGCGTCAACCAGAGATCATGTGATTTCATATAAGTCGGGCTGTTCTGTGCAGATGATATTTATGGCTTAGTACAGTGGCACTTTGAATTGCTTTTGCACAAGCCCCCGCTCTGTCGTTGCACAGAGAACCAACCACAGGACCTGGTGCTGGTGAAATAGAGTCATAATTAAAACTGTGAATGGGAATATTATATAAAAATGGCCACATAACACAACCCTAATCGTCGGTGTCCAGCTGGCGGGAGGGCCTTCTTGGCTCTGTGTGCGTATTGATTTCGTCATTCGTCTCATCTGGTGTGCTGACAAGAGGCAAATACATACAGAGAGCCTAAATGACTGCTACTTAATTTGTTTTCAGTGATTCAGCAGTTTACCTGAGGAGAAAGGATGCTGCAGCTTCAGTTTATCGGCCCACTGGGCTGAAGTTGCGTGCGAGCATCTCCGGTATAGAACTTTTCTCTTTAAATCAATGGGTGTTATTCCTAACATGAAGAGAGAGAAAGGCCTGGATTCGGCCTGAAATCAACTGTATAAAAAGTAATGATAGCTTTCCCCCTCGCTGTATTTGTTTGGCTTTGACCGCTGCTCTGATCGAGCAGGTCGATAGCTTTAGTTAGCTGCTAGTTAGCAACCCCAAGAAACGTATCTTTTTTCACTCACAAGTCTTGAGGACATATTTACGCATGAGCCCATTCGCATCTCTTTGCATCCACCCATGTCTTTCAAGCCAATCGGCAGAATAAGCGCTCAGATGTCGTGTTTGTTTATTTTGCACATATTTACATTTCTAAAGGTTCCTTTTTTCTCTTCCTGTTTTCCAACAATGCTGTGCTAGATAGATGATCTAGATTAAGTCCCCAGAAACACTTGGTTAAGGTTGGGAAAACGTCCAGTTTGACTAAAAGTACATGTTTTGGTTGCCGGAAACGCCGTCTCATCAAAAACACAAAGACACTGGGAATTGGGTTTTTCCTTGAAAATATCCAGTGGTGTCACGCTTACAAATACTGTGGTCCCCAGATGCATTGTGGGCAATGTAGGCACCAAGTTCGCAGGGGACAATTTATCAGAATACATATGATAATATGGGGCGGCTGTGGCTCAGGGGCAGAGCCGGCGTCTTGTTATCGGAAGGTCGCGTGTTCAGTTCCCCTGGTCTGCACGTCAAAGTGTCCCTGGGCAGGATAGCTGCTCCTGATGTGCTGGTCGGCAGCTGGCACGGCAGCCACCACCAGCAGTGTATGAATGTATGTATGAATTACTGCAAGTCGCTTTGAACGAAAGCGTCTGCTAAATGCCGTAAAATGCAAATGTACATCAGCTTCCTTCTGGAGCCACGAAAGGCTTTATACTTTCTACAGTCGTACTCCCCAAGACCTATAAGCCCACTTCGATGAGTAGAGTTACCCTTTAATTCTCAGTGTATGTGCACCGAAGCAAAGTTTTTACACATGACACTTGAGAACGTTTCAAACTGGACATACTGTACACCATTCTGCACTGGCAAACATCTGACAGACGTTAAAAAAGCAACAACAAAAAAAAACCAAGCAAAACACGACATTTGTGTATTTGTTGTCAGAACTAAAGAAGTCGAGGGGTCTCTACTGGTTTCCCCGAAGACGGTCCCAGTCCATCTCTAACAGAGACATCACATTTGTCTCACTCTGCCCCAGAATGCACCTGTTCCCTGTTGCTTTCCACCATGTCACAGTGAGTTTGTCTCTCTCCATTAAGGCTCTGATGTTCTGGAAAGAGCGAAGCCCAGTCTCTGCTCGGACACATTTTTATTATTCATTACGTTTCATTCTTTCCATCTCTCTGCTGGTGGTGCGATCGGAATCACAGAATAAAATCTCACTTATAATGCCCCCTCACCCTGGCGGAAGACATTTACTGTATGAGCCGGCTTGATATGATTCACAGTGTTGGCCACTCGATCGCAACGCAGCAACGCGACGCCGCTGAATTTAACCCAACCTCAAAATTCAACCGGCAGAACAACTGTGACGGAGCACTGTAATTAAAGGGGCACTGTTTTCATTATCAATACTTACAATATTAATGAGGTAATAATACAAACTCAGACACGTTTGTTTTTTGCCATGACCGAATCAACGAGCTGTTCTCAGAAGATAATAAGGTCCCAGAACACTGTTTGAAGCTAGAAAAGTGGCTGGGTCCGCCACATATAAACAAAGCAAAACAGTATGAAATTGCGTTGTCCTCTAAGGTCAGTTTGTTTGTTAGTTTATTTAGTTTGTTCAGGCAGGAAAAAAAATCAGTCATTGAAGATCTTTCTCTTTTGATTACGTTTCTTCCACAAAACTACACAGTGCACAGACAAGACATTACCACAAGCACGCCAAAACAAACCAAGAGAAAAAAAACAATCAATGAACGAGCCGCTTTCTTTATCAAATTTCTAAGTAAACACTCGGCAGGATGTTAAACCTGAGGGGGGGGGGGGGTTTCTGTACCAGTGATGGAGGTGCTGTAAGCAGTAAGTGGTTGCGGCGTTACAGGAAGTAGAGCAAAAAGGTATGGGAAATGAAAAGCGAAATAAGCGGGTTTATAAAAGGCGAGGCGGTTCATCGAGTGATGGGTTAAAAAACTTCTCAGACTCTCGGGCTATTTGTGGCCTGCCGCCTCGCACGCCTGACAGAGACAGAACAGCATGGAGACGCTTCTTTTTCTATTTCCTCAATTCAACTACATGGCCCCGAAGGAGGAAGCATATTTCAAAATGCTCGGTCCACAAGACTTGCAGGCACCAAAGATGAAGGACGACAGCAGCAGGTTGGTGTGAAAAACCACAGTTATATTCTCCCTCTTCTTTGTTCTTTTTCTTTTAAGGAATTTCATAGTGGGCTTTGGTAAAAAAGTTGCAGTCAGAAATCAAGAAATCAGAGGAGTGCAACTTTTGTCATGAGGGAAGAGGCGAGCCAACATATGTGTGGAGAGGCTTTCTCTGACTCAAGGGCAGCATAGCGCTTGTATAATAGAGATGTGATGTTTCAACGCTTTACCTTATCTGAGTGTATTTCAAGGCCGCCGCAGCTGACTGTGAGGCTGTTAGACTTTTAAAAAAAAACCCAGCAGTCCTCCATGATGAGCCTCTGCAGCCTTTTTGTTAAAAACACGTCTGGATACGCGGCTCCCACCACAAAGTCGTTGCGTAATTTATAGTGTTTCATGTAAGCCACTTAAGAAATGTGTCTGCGGGGAGCAACTGTGACAAGTTGGCCGATTTGGGGAACAGTTTCGGAGTTGGCCGCGCAAGACAGTTTGTGGAAGTTGATGTGTGTTTTCTCCTCTGTTCGCAGGCAGAAAGACAAGGAGAGGAAGAGCCGACTCAGCCTTTTCCTCACCAAGTCAGGCTCTCACGAAAACGTCAGTCCCACTAAAAAGACAAATACGGCGCCCAGCAAGTGAGGCAAAAATCCATTCATTTCGTACAGAGGCGACGCTGCTTTTGACAAGCGTTATTCATTTTTAACCTCAGTTTCCAGCACCCTCTGTGTCTCATTGCACACTTGTATAAACAGACGTCTCATGAGAATCCAAAACCTTTATTCTTTTTTTTTTGCTGCATCATTAGGGAAGAGCTGACCGCATCTCTGATTTTTTTTTCTTTTTTCTTTTTTCTGCAGCATCTCACCGGAGGCAGCTTTGCAATGGAGCGACTCCTTTGAAGAACTGCTGAAGCGCTCGGGTCAGTTCAAAGCCCCCAGAATCTCTGGAGGATGTGTCAAATCGCCATCCAAAACGGTTCCTTCTGCTGTCAAACAACGTTGCTCCATTTGAATTGTAAACCGTTGAGGACTGCTACAGGCGATAAATAGTTAATGAGGGGGAGCAGTACGAGTTTCACTACATCTTTTAATGTTTGTTAGCACAGATAGTAATACAGAAACTGTGCAACTTCCTCATAGTCGCGGAAGTTGCACTTTAGTGCCGCAGCGAAACACTGTAAACCACTGTGCATGCTCATTTGGGAATGGTTAATATAGTCAGTGCCCTGTAGTAAGATAATAATATTAAGTATTTTAAGTATATATGTTGTAAGTATATTTAATTTATAAAAGGTTTATATATACAGTTTAATTGTTTGTACAGTGGGGTCGTTTTAATGACTTTGGGACGAAGATTTAAAGGAAAGTCTGTATCATTCCCTGGCACACCCTGCTACAATCAAATGGGAGCTTTATTTACCCAACAGGCTCGGAATATACACATTTTCAGGTGTCCGTCTCCTTCTTGTGTCACTCCAGTCACTCAATGCTCGTCTCTGTCTCTGTTTCCTCACAACCAGATGGGGTGGAAACCTTCTCTCAGTTCCTCAGGACAGAGTTCAGCGAGGAGAACATCGAGTTCTGGTTGGCCTGCGAGGAATACAAGACCATCGATTCTGACACCAAGCTGCTGTCCAAAGCCAAATATATTTATACAGTTTTTATTGAATCGGACGCCCCTAAAGAGGTACGGCATGGCGTGTTTATTTATCGTCAACTGCTTGGATGTAGTGTTGCGACATACTATAGGATAAAAGGCCGGTTTAGCATTTTCTTTATTTGTCACTGAGGTGTGTGGGAGGTTTCAAATATTTATGTCATCATAATAAAAATATCAGTGGGAAGAGTTGATAGCACCACGCAGTCATGAGCCTGCAGCAGCTTGACCTTTCTGAGCAACTGCTACAAGCAACAGCTCGCTGAGGTCAGGCCATCTAGTGCATGCACCGCTGCAAAGCAGGTCGGGTTATTTCTGTAGGAGACGGCCGCGGTTTCAAAGGTTTCCATTCCTTTTTGTGAGGATGATGCGACCACCATCTGATATGCTTTCAGGCCCTGCAGCAGATCTGACCGTTTGAGAGTTTGCCGTCTGGTTTGAGGTTTTCTGACATTCCGCTGCAGAACTGGAGAGAGCAGCACCCACACACTTTCAGTATTAGATGAGTGTATATATGTGAAAGATTTCGGAGCAGGCACCGGCGAGCTGAAGACTCACCGTGTGATTTCAAGGGAGGTCGTAATGTAAACGAGCGTCGCTTTAATACGAACGGTGGACACTCATGAATAACTTTGGCAGCGGTCGTGATTTTTTTCTTTCTTTCTTTCTTTCCTTTCTTGTGTTTTTGTGATGCGGTGCAAAACAAGCGAGCGTCACGACAGTAACAACACCACGCGGAAAGACAGACATGAAGTGCTTACAATGAAAACAACAACACGGGACAATAAACAAACACATGGTGTTTTGGGGGCATTAAAGAACAAAAAAAAAAAAGGGGGGGACATGGACATGATTGGAATGGGCAAAAAAGGAAAATATCGTGTTACAATGTGAAATGTTTGTGAAATGCAAGAACATGTTCTTCTAATAACCTGATCAGTTTGTGTTTTGTAATAATGTGAAAACTTTTTGGTTTAACAAACAAACTTCTCATGTTATTACATGATAATATTTTTCTGACATTGCAGCAACACCCTTCTGAATCCCATGGCTATAAATGCTGTAATTATTATGTTGAGAAAAAAACTCAAGGCTTAATCTGACCACCCAGTCCATTAGTTAGATCGAGACAAAGAGTGCGCCTCGCTGTATACGGCATTCCTTTAGTCTAGCTTTACCGTATTCACTTAATACTGCACGAGTTTTTTCAATATGTCCTATTTTCCTTCCACTCAGGTCAACATTGACTACAACACCAAGATGGCCATCCAGAAGACCATAGCACAGCCCACGAAGAGCTGTTTCGAGGCAGCCCAGATGAAAGTCTACAGCCTGATGAAAAAGGACTCCTACCCAAGGTTCCTCCAGTCTGACATTTATCTGCGTCTCACCAGGAGGAAAGGCCCGGGGGCCACCATGTTTCGCAGAAGGTCACGCTCCTGTGTGTTCAACGATAGAGGCGAGGCCACGAATGAACCTTCGGCCTGGTAACACGTGGTAACATATCAGGCGTAGCGGCTCAATCTGTGAAACAGATTAATATATAGGAGATAATCCCTGATTTGCAGCACAATTGTTGGAACACAACGTGTGTTTTGCGGAGGCTTATTATCCACAGGTTTGCTTCTGCAGAGTGTTATTTTCTTATAACCACAAGGGTTACAGTGGATTATCTCACCTACATATAGCAGCTGGCTGGTGATTAAAGAAAAATTTGAGAGAACGGTTCAACATTTTGGGAATTATGCTTTATCACTACCTGATCCGCGCAGCACGTGCTCGAGCATGTCTGCTGTCTTGGACATCAAGGTACGGCAACACCTCGACGACAAACCAAATACGGAACTACAGTAGAATCTAAAATTTATAGGAACTCTGCATTAAAAATGACAAAACCTTTATTTAATATTTTATTGAGTTGTGTACGAGATTATACCAGTTTCTTCCTCCTTGGTTGCCAGTTTCTTGTCCGACTACTAATCAGAGATTGGCTAAAACTTTCAATCTTTACCTCGTCTGTGAACATCTGGACCCGAGACTGCCTTAACAGCTAGATTACTTCACTGTACACTAGACGTAAACTAATGTTAGCAAGCAACACAGCGGGTGTGTGTGTCAGTGTGTTTAAGTTAAGGTCAACCCTCAGTCAGTTCAGCCCTCACCAGAGACAGTTCTCCCCATCTCCTCTCCGTTAATAATTAACAAATCACCTACTGGTTACTGGGGGTTCATCTGGCAGACTATTCTATAATTTTCTTGTTTTCCAGTCTTAATGCTAAGCGAAGCTAGCTGGCTGCTGGTGGTGGCTTTATATCTACCATACAAACATGAGTGTGGCATCATTCTTCTCGCCTCAAAGGCAAATCAGCATATTTCCCAAGATGTTGAAATATTCCTTTAAGAAACATACCGCACAGCGGGATAACAGCTGACACCGTTAGCCTTTAAGCTGTAGGAATACACTGAAAAAGGTTACGAGGCCACTATGTCAGAGGCATGTGGTTATCTGAAAATAATGCACACTTTTCCTGCCAAACTGAATTGCGTATTCCCTGCGGCCACCAGATTATTCTGGAGCCCTTGTCTTCTCTCTCTCTCTCTCTCTCTCTCTCTCTCTCTCTCTCAGAGGCACTGCACTGCCTGCAGTTTGACGGTTTTTATACTTTCCCAAATCTCAAAACTTGAGTGACAACAGGACGGTCGGGGACAGACTCTCAGCCGAAGTGCCTCCGCGCTGCTGACAGTATTCAGCCAGCCGTACAGGCAGCCACACTGAGGCCTCTCTCCTGTCTGCAGACACATTACGCTTCAACTGCTTCGTCTTCCAATCCAGCAATACCACCTTATACAACATAAATGCCGTTGATATGGCGAACAAGCTAATTTGACCGTACCTCATTAAAAAGGATTCATGGTTTCATCCCTCGTACTGTCCGACCCCCTCCAGACTAATGTGCATCCGCGGTGTCTGCAGAGCACCGAAACTTTTTAATGAGGGATATACATCTCTCATGTCTGTTAGTGATTCATTCTGTCCCGTTTTCAGACGCAGAGACAATGCATATATCTTATATGAATACTAATATTATCTAATATTATATTAATTATGATTGCTGTTTTTCAGTTTGCTACCATCTCACATAATTTATGTATTACCATGATCATTACTGTTGCCTTTGCTCTTGTAAAATATACAGTGTGTACTTTAATATGTGGAGTAACTCAAATAAACACTTTCTTACAAAAGCAGCTATAATGAGGCCTTTTGTGTCATTAATTAGTTTGAATGACCTCATCTAAACGTGACAAATGGAGCTGTACTGTTTGCATATTACACTAGCGGGGGAAATTGTGATGGTGTGTAGCTCCCTCGTCGAAATCACTGAAAAATTAATAGACCTTATCAAATCCCACCAACCCCAGCGCAGAATTATTCATGTTACTGTATATGTATTCACAAGCGATACTTCTTACAAAGACAAATACATATTAATTTGGAAGTGTCAGCGATCCCGCTGAGTTCACCCCCCCCAAACTCTTGTGTATATATGCAGATGACATTTATGCCAGTACATATATGCGCACAGCATAAAGCTGGGTACACAAATGTGCCCACAGAGCCAGTTTAGCTCATTAACACAGATGTCAGGGCTTCTAGTAGCCTTCAGAGGGGATAAAGTCCGTCGCAGCCCAAGTTACTGCCGTTTTAGAAAAACCTGCGTGGAATACCTCACAGTTTGCATTAATTATGCATCACGCTAGACGGCAGCGGCATGCGTGTGCTGCAGTTTCCTGCTGTCTTCTCGCACATGTCGTCTGGGAAGGGAGGAAAAATGTAATGATGTGTTAACAAAGGTAGGAGCTCAGCTGGCCTGCCAAATTCATCACAGCTTAAGATTAGTTGGCCGCTAAGAATTCGCTGGCAGATTTCCTCTTTCTCTCCCATTGGTATTTAAATTTGTGACTCAGTCGGCGCTAAAAGCCTCTAAAATCGTCCATAAGTTAAAGATGTATTGTAGGAGCTCCAAGGGGGAAACAAAAGAGTAGGAAAGCAGTTTGCCTGGAGATATGAGGCTTGTAATACAAGATGAATACCAGTCTAAGAGGAGTTTAAAACAAAAAGATTTATTGTAAGGTGTCTGAGTTTTACGCAGATTTCCTCAAACAAATGGAACTCTTTTTAAAAGATTCCTCCATCCGAGTCAAAGTCTGTCAGTAGTTTTGCACCGACAGGCTCTGTTACAAACTTTTACACCACACGTTCCCAATTTAAGAAGCAGTTGTCCCATCTCAGAAGCTTTTCTCTTACTCTACGTGAGCCAAATTTAGAAGTAGATTAACTGACTCCCAGGCTCAGATATTGAATTTTGAAATTTTCCCCTTACAAATCTGTTTGCAGCTGATGTTGTTGGCCTGCAACAATATTGACAGACCTAAATAATTTCAGTTCAGCTTCAAACCAAAGGCTGTGTTCAGTTTGAAAGCCTCAAGGTGAGACTTTGTACACAACTGAAGTCTTTATGTGGAGGGAAAAAGAGGTTGAATTCCTGACGGACAGCCTCTCTCAATATGTCAGTGATTAGGCGGCAGGTTGCCGGAGGCGGTTTTTTAAGGGGCTCTATTTAATAAATTGCCGCAATTTACATGCATTGATCACTTCTCTTATTGGCCATATGTGATCAGATTGTAACATGATGTGTGAAAAAATAAGACCTCCTTCATTTCTCTCAGATGTCGATACAAGCCTGTGGATGATTTCTTTAAAGGGGCTGCATGTAAGAATGTTTTAGTTAAAAGAGTAAAAGAAAATTAACTAAAATTATCAACAGAATGTGAGTGAACAACAGTTGTGACATGATGATCTCTATATGTCGCAGGTAAAACTGCTGAGGTAAGCAGGCGAGCCAGCTAGCCCTGGTCCTTCCTGGGCCAAAGCTGCCATGCTAGAGGTTTGAAAACTAACACCCCAGTCTGAACTGCTAGCTAAGTAAGCTAACTAGCCAAAGGCAACTACAGTTAAAAGTTACTCTGGTCATATGCTGCCCCTCATTCGTTTGGCAAATTCTTAAATGTTTCACCTTTAAGTTTTTTGTGTGGATTTCTTTGTGAAGGAGTCGGAGGGTGTGCAGATTTTTCATGACAGTCCAAAGATTGAGACTTTACGCACGTCCTCGAGTGCCTCGTGTCAGTGCCTTTCTCCGTTCCACTAACAGAGAGCTAACATTCGCTAATGTTGGTTTAGAAATGGAGTCTGCTAAGCTCCACAGAGCCCCTTATTCAATACAATACAATCTCTGCAGGCTGGAAAATATTATTAACTAAAAGAAAGTTTCTGAATAGATTTTTATACAAAATTCTGAAGACTTCTGAAACTGGTTCTCATTGTCAAGGTCAAGACAATGCCTGGACTGGAGTTTTTCCCTCCTTGTTTATTTGGTTTGATATATTATGAAATGGTCATCAGATATTGGACGAAATTTACAGCTGAAAGGGTGAAAAGTAAGTAAACAAAGAGGTGAAGGTCACTGCACAAACCCCGCTGCTCACTGTTTCCATGATGCAACTCCAGAGAAAGAGATTAAATACGTTTCTAATTAAATCACAGGTGTGCTTCCTGAATCACTTGAAATATAATTTAAATAGGTTTTCAGGTTACATCTGCGTCCTGCACCAGCTCTCACCCTGCTGTCCCGGTTCTTAGCAGCTTCAGTAGAAAGGGTCCAAACCCCACTTATTTCCAAATTGATAAAAGAAAGCCGAACCAACGGTGAAAAAAAACCCCACACAATTTCAATGCTGTCGGTTACAGAGAGAGAGAGCTGGACACATGGCACCACTGTAAAGTATATACAGGAGGCCGCGAGAGGACGAGAGTGCCACCCTCTGTATGTGGAAAAAATTGCAACTAGGCATGAAAAACACAGTTGAAATGCACGCTGTACCACAAGTGAGCCGCAGCACACTTCATTGTAGGTGGTGAATATGAAAACAAATCAGGGTTGTACAGTCCCTTTTGTCCTTGGATGCTAACACTGACCATCTTGAATAACTTGAATCACAGCAGCACAAAACATCTCGGATACTCAAAGGCAGCAGGTCTGAGTATTCAGTTTGTCCTCATCTCTCTCCTGCTGGTGCCTTTTTTGAAAAACAAATTCTTAGTGCGTCTGCACACATGCAAATAGGAGCAGCCTCGGTGTTTTCCATCACCTGCTGCGATTTACATTCTTGGTTTGTTTTGGCCCATCATGTCTCCACCAGTGGTCAGGAAGGTCAGGACAGGTTTAAATGCACTAGACATACTTATGTTTATATGTATTTATTAAGATTCATTGTATGAGGTGACCTGTATACACTAAACCCAATGGGCTTATGATCACGAGAATGAGCAGTGCTTGTCTCGAATCATCTCAACAGAACATCCACTGTCCTGTGAAATTCTGTCTAGACATTCAGGGTTCCCAGAGGTTGAGCCACAGCCACTTTGGTGAACATCTGACTTTTCCTCTCGCACCACCATAAGTACTCAGTATCATGTGTCACTTTATATGAAGGTACACAAAAAGAAAAATGTAACCAATGACTAAGTAATACGAAACTAATGAGTCTTCAATGGGTAACTACTCAGTATGATGTTTCATCTTACTTAAAGCTATACAAAAAGTTAGGGCACACTCATACAGCACGTTTCACCCCCAAAGTCCACTTGGTTTGAGTAGTGTGAGTGCTCAGGCCCCCGAGAGCATTCTTGGCCCTGGCACAGTTGGAAGAAATGTGCTTCAGCGTGGTACAGTTGCTCAAGCACGAGCACAAACATGGGTGCGTATTGTGGACAGTAAGTATAATCATGCATATTACACCACCGTGCATAACCAAGAAGTCCAAGGAATGTGAGAGGGCTGTCTATGACCAAAACGACACAAAATAAGCCACAAAAAAGTCAGTAAAGTCATGTTCTCTATGTTGTTCTCCATTGTGCTTCGACCGCGCTGCAGCGCGATGAGGTATGTACAAGGAGTAACTGTGCTCAGGCCCGGTTGCAGCCGGAGTAATGTGAGTGCAGGCCAGCAGGCCAGCAGGGGAGGAGGGACAACCGTGCTTACAAGGTACACAAAAAGAGTAACAAATGATAATGATTATGAATTAAAAAGTCGCCACTAGCTTAGCTGCTGGTTGAGACCGACTAGTGAAGAAAGTGGTCAGTATATTGATTCACAGTTATTTATTAACTCTTAATTACTTAATGATTCATTAATGCAGTATCTCCCCTTCTGTTCTTCAGTAACGCATCATTATCTCCCATACAGTCCTCGAATCGCAGTTATTCATTCATAATTACTCATTAAGGAATCATTAACTATTAAGTCGTTCCCGATTCATTCTTTACTTGCTCTTCAGTAACAGCTCACATTTTGCGTACCTTATTGTAAAGTGTTACCCACTTGTAAATAGCGTTTACTTTATGCCGGCATCCAAAACAATTACGACTGAAGCAACTCAGGCTTTTCTGAAACGTCAGTTTCATCCCACTGATCACACAGTGTCTCACCGTCACACAAACACGGGCACCTCATTCATCCGAACATTTGCTGGATGTGTTGTTATATTGCAAGTGTACAGTATTTTCTAACCCTGACTCGCTTACTTTATGATCATACAACCTATTGAGTTGGCTGGTATAATGATATGAGTACAGCCTCAGACTGTCATTTTATGAGACGTTTACCTCACCAGAGGTTGAAAAAATCCAAATCGCAACCTTTTTGTTCCGAGAGCCAGTGATCGCCTACATCATTTGAACGTGTTGTGTGAGGCATATTAATGAATCAGTGCTTGTTTATTCTTTTTGTCATCTTGATGAATGAAGAACACTGCAGGTATGCAAATGGCAGGATGACAAACCCTTTTTACTTAATAGTGGATTTGTTTATGGCCATTTGTTTATGGTCAGGACCTCTCCCGGAGCTTCCTGACCAACGCTCAATGGTCAGATCTTATACTGAATTTGACCACCACCACAATAGCCATGATGTCACCATACTATGATAATAACACATGATTATAACCATAAAGAAACTACACTATGGTTCTTACTTAGTGGTGAAAAAAAGAAGGTCTTCAACAGTCTAAAATGTGTACTGGTGAAGGTAATCCTAATTAGTTTATTTAATCTTGGAACTATCTCCCATATTGCCACACTCACGTTAATGATAATCACTGCTTTGGAGGGAGGTGCGGTCAGCTTATATCACAGCCCAGTTCGTTTCTCCTCAAGGTGCGACAGACATGGAAGGATGCCCCGTCTCTCCCAACGACAACACTTTGCATACAGATTTCCATATATTCCATTCATGTTGGGTGGGGGTCATTCAGATTTGTTCACTTGACTCTCTTATTTCCAAACAATCGCAACCCCCTCTTCAGTCTGGCAGGATCTTATCTCTGTCTCCCTTTCGTAGAGGACAAGGAGATGGCGATAAAGTGAGTTACTGCATATTTGTTTGTTGGGCCTTTACCATTTTCAGCAGGCAACATCTTACCGCAGCCATGTGGAAAATACCAAGGAGGTTTTCACTCTCTGTAAGTCTCACCGTGCGTCGTGTCCTTGTTTCTGAAGCGGCTTGTTAGTGAATGGGAGGTTGCTGTCAAGTGCTCAATGCGTTTAATTGAATGTTCACGAGTCATCTTAAAACATGTCACATACTATGAATGGTTGATGATTTGGCCTGTCAGGTGGAGTTCACAGATAACTGGGCTAGTGATAGATCTTGATGCTCTTTTCAAGGGTAGATTGTGTTGCTTCCCCAAGGATCCGCTGGAGGATGTTGAGACCTGGGGCGAGTCTGTGGACAAGGTCCTCAGTTGTAAAGGTGAGAGCCTCTTCTGGTTGTACACACTAGTTGACTGTATATATGCTCTGCACTTAGCAGCCTACTGTCCTCTGTGATTTCCAGCCGGCCAGATAGCTTTCCGGGAGTTCCTGAAGTCCGAGTACAGTGAGGAGAACATACTGTTTTGGCTCGCCTGTGAGGACTACAAAAAAATCAAGACGGTCCCAGAGATGATCTCTTCTGCCAACCGGATCTACTCAGAGTTCGTCCAAACAGAAGCGCCCAAACAGGTAAAAAAAAAAAAAAAACCACAACATATAATAAATATCATAAATAAAAACAACAAACTGCAATTGTAAAAGTTTGTAAAGATCCAAATGGTATTTAAAGATGAAGTATTTATCAACCATTTACAAAGTAATATAAACGACAGTTGTGACATAACAATTAACAATTGCTTAATAAATGGTTTATTTATTAGTATTTCAAAAATGTTAACACTGAAATAACTGTTAACTAACGTTTACTTAACCATGAACATACCATTTATTAAAGGGGCACTGTGTAGTTTTGGATGAAGTTCAAACACAGAATTTTAAAATTTACAATATTCATGAGGTAGTAATACAAACTCAGAAAAACAAGCTGTTCTCAGTGGACAATAAGGTCCCCAGAACACTGTTTGAAGCTAGAAAGTTGGCAGGGTACGCCACATATAAACAAAGTAAAACAGTATGAAATTGTGTTGTTCTTTGAGGTCAGTTTGTCAGTCATGAAAGTGAACACAGTTGTTTTTTTTTGCTTTTCTCCTCTAATTAAAATGTCTTCCCCAAAACTACATCGTGCACCTTTAATGATGGTTATCATAGTGTGTAACCCGAAATATTGCAGCGCTTCTATTGTAACCTGAATGCTGAGGGCCCATAGAGATGAGGGGGCTGCTGTAAAACTGTGTATTTTTGCATTCTATGTTGGTAAAACTCCAGAACTTTATGTTAAGCGCGATTTCCCCCCCAGGAAGTTACAGTGAATGATGATGAGAAGAGTTGCTGTAAAACGCCCCTGGGCAACACTGTTTGATTCCAGATCAACATAGATTGCGGTACCAGAGAAAACATAACAAAGAACATCTCCCAGCCGACCCTGACTTCGTTTGATACAGCACAGAAGCTCATCTACAGTCTGATGGCCAGGGATTGCTACCCGCGCTTCCTTAAATCTGACATCTATCAGGGACTCCTGAGGAGAACCGATTCAAGGTGACTGTTTTAAAACTGGCAGCGTCTCACGAAAATCTTCTCTCCTGGCTCTGATCTGCTGTAGCGCTCTTTGATTTCAGTGTGGATAACGGGTTTCATGCCATACAATTCATGTTCTTAAGTGTAGCAGAAATAGCTTCTTTTTTTTTTCTAAACCTGTGTGATCCAGTAGACAGGCTTGTATTATACTTCATCTCTTTAATTATGTTAAGATAAAAAAAAAAAGATGTCTTTATAGAGACTGTGCACATAATTCATCTCTGATTATCTATTCTCCCTCCTCCGTCCCATGAAGTTAATAACGAAAAGGATTTATTCTATTGTAAAGTATTATCAACACTTTATCTAATTGATTATGCAAATATACATCCTAAGTCTCTGAGAAATTCAACTTTCACATGCAAAATAAAAAATGTGACTGTATTGTTAAAACGTCCGTCTCAGTTTTGCTTTCTAGCACCTGTTTCTTGATCCATTTACGTGGATAAATGGAGCAAATACGTGGATTTCCATTTAAGACTGCGGGTGGAGTTGCGTTGGGGTGCGGTCCTTTTGAATGCAATGCAAATCAGCTTATTTGTTGTCAGACTGTAACGTGGTGACTGGTCAAAAGATACACCAGGTGGCAACAGAGTCCTTCGAGCAACATCATTCAGTGAACAAGTCGACACGACGAACCCGGCCAGAAGAAATGCCTCACACTTCCTCTGACACCTTTGCGTGGTGTACTTCTCCAGCGTCTCAGCTGCAGTTGGAAGAAGAAGCATAAAGTACAACGTGGAGAGGAAGTGACTCAATCAACACCGTCTGGAGCTGAATTCACCCGAAATGCCAGACGCAGGGCGGTGGTGTACTTTTGGTGGCAACTCAGATGGTTACATGTTGCAAGGCGGGTTGATTGAACATGAAAACGTATCTGACCTTGAATCTTGTGTAATGGCAAAATCTCTAACAGTGCACATGGTTTAGGTATTTTGCTTGTCATTTTTGGTTAGAACATGGTGAATTTTACTAGCTTATATAATCGTCTATGTAAAAAGTATGCAAATACAGAGGAGCGCGCGGTTCCTACGCAACCAACCTCTAGTTCAGACGAGAGCATGTAGGATGTAAATTAATCATGAAAGCTGTTGTTCTCCTTTTGCGCGTACAGCCTGAAACATGATTGTTGCCTGACGTGTTTTTTTTTTTTTCTTTTGGAGAGGTTGGAAAGTGGAAGTAGGCACAGCGTAGTTTCTTCATGTCACTGCTGGACGAACACTTTGCTCTGTGCATGTCGGTGGCATTGAATGCACATGGGGATTTATTTTTAGGAGCCATGTATAACACCCGCCGTTGTGCAGACAGCTCACCACAACTTCCTCTAGTTCAGACTCTGGTAACTCAGGTCACAGTCACCTCTTAGGGGGAGAAGGGTTAAGTTCGTAGGTTGCTGCAAAAAAAACAAAAAAACAAGACTGTTATTAACCACATGTTCAACCTGCTCTCGCTGTTTTGACGCATTACGACAAGCAGTCAATCTTAAGGGTAGTCGGTGTCGCTTACAAGAAACGCGGGCGACATTAAAAAACGAAAGGAATTGAAAGAAAAAGCTATAATCCTCAGACAACCGTTGATGGAGGAAATCCACAGACGGGTGTTTCCACCGATAAAGAAAAATGTTGAGATAACAGTCTATGTCACCGCAGAAAGGCATCAGCAGCTGCCTTCTCACACCAAACACTTCCTGTCAAGAATACAAACATCAGCAGAGGCAGTGTGACAAAACAGTACTAATCTCTGGTTGAAACCAACTTATTAAGGTGACTGCAATACATTTGTCAGACCTGCAGCTTGTTAACCAAACAATATCCGGTAAATGATAACAGTAATGAAAATCGTATTTACTGGAAACCCGCTTGAGATATGACAGGCATTCATCATTGTGACTGCTATGTGCAGTGGTGGACTGACGAAAAAAGAAGGGGACCAGCAGTATATTTACATTAATATTACAGCAATGTAACCCAAAAATATTACTTGTTAGCATTATTAGCCTGTCAGCATATGTGACTTGTAAGACCACTTGTCCAACCTTGGCCTGTTAGCACATTAGCCTGTTGTGTTAGTATTGTAGCCTCTTAGCATGTTGTTAGCCATTTGGCATGTTAGCATGTGCACCTTGTTGTAAAACTACAATATTTCAATGCTATATTACTGCACCATGCTGAACCCCAATTACAGTTTTTCTTTGTGTACCCTTTTCAATCATTTGATGGTCGCTTCAGAATGCCACTTAAATTCAAATTCACAGCAGCTGTAATATTCCTAATAATTACCCATCATGCACTGCAAAAGCATAATTACAGTAGTTTACTGTGGGACTTTACTATGAAAACCTGCTCTTTGTTCACAGTGTACTATTTTAATACCATAATAACAAAATAACAAAAGCAAAGGGGTGCAATACAATGGCTGCAAGGTCAATCAAATGAATATGGATCAAGTCTGGAAACCCTCATTCACTCAAAATTGTGTTTTCATGTCACTTCTGTTTTATGTTTGAGCTTCGCTGTGCAGAATGTCTGTGTAGAGTTTAACACTACGAGGCAGTGCTCAAATGAACTCGCTAAAGGGGAGAAGTTCCCCTGCACTCAACTGAAACTGATTTTCCCAGATTCCAGATTCACCTCCGCAGGTGAGTTTTTAGCTCTAAGGATGGTAGTGTCAGTCTGTCTTTGGACACTGGTTCTATTATTTTAGTTCAGACTGAAATATCTTGATGACTCTGCCATTTCATGATCATTCACTTAAAGTGCTAGTCTCATTCCAGAGTCGGGGATACTGATAGTTAAGGCTTCTTCATTGCCTTTGCCACTTAGTGTGGAGCCAGACTTATATCTGCTTCAAAATTATACAGTAAAAACTTTAAATTGGTCCTAAGATTTGCAGGTAACTGGTGAAGCAATGCAAGAGTTGAAACCATTTTAATGCACCTTAAAAACCTTAACCACTGTCCGACAAGACAGAATTATAGTGAATGAATCCACATGAGAAAAGGAGGAAAGCATATGTGAAATGGTCCTGATAATTTGGATGGATGAACACTACTGTTTGAATTTCAACTTTTCATGAGCTGAAAGAAGCAGGTTTACCAACTCCAGATATGGACGTGACTGGGTAACAAATTTAAGGTTGTTGACAGAAATATGGCCGATCAAGCACTCTGCATCACGCAAGAGGACCAAGGAATCCATTTAGCATTAGTGTGTACATTTGGAAGCGAGCACTCATTTTCCTATTCCCTGCTGTGTGTTCTGCTGTGAGTCTCCCAGAACTGGCACCATCTCTGGCACCAATACTCAATTCAATGATGTAATGTCCCTTCTATATAGGTCCTTGAGGAAGATCAGGAACTTGCACAATTTTTTGGATATTCGGTAATGAAATTGGTGTCCATTTCTAACTGCCACAGCGTTTTTCTTAAACTTCCACCTGAGGGGGCCAGTGTCGAAATTACACTCATAGCTTAAATAGAGACATATTGGGGTTTTTGGGTTTTTTTTTTTTTTTGCTTTCACGTATTATTATGAAATAAAACCTGATGCAAGGTAAAAGCAATAGAAGGAAGACACCATCAACATTTAGATTGGTTCCTATAACCCTCTCTTTCACCATGCAATTCTGTCTGCTGGGCAAAAAATCTCCCAGGTAAGCGAAGGTGACCCAGTCAGGCGGGCCGCCTCGCCCCATTTCTTTCTACTATTCACGTCTCCATTATAGACTACATGAATGAACACACTCATGTTGCGTCCTGTGCTGTTGGTAGGTGCTTCTCTGAGGAAACAGAAACAATAATAAAATCACAATAAAATTGTGACAGCCGCCAACGATGACACCAATTAAAAAACACTAGGTAGGAAAGGAGGTTGTCAGTTTTCACTTTAAATGACTTATACATATATGCATTGTCCATATTTAAGGGCAAATAGCATCGTGAAGAAAGGCATAAGATGTGATCAGGTCCACGTACAATACAGCAATGCAGTTTTTCAAGAAATCAAGTGAAGACTTCTGAAGGATACCCTGGAGCAGCTTCGGGATGGATATTTTTGCTTGTCAACAAGATTGTGAAAGCAGATAAGTAAGGACGGCTTGGCCACTGTGTACTGTCAAACCTGACTGAATGTTTGTTGGCATTATAAACTGGACGTGACCTGCAGCAGTTCTGAGTCTCTGATCATCGTCATATTACTTACATCATTAGGACTTAAAGTAACCATGGGGCGGAGAGGGAAGGTAAAGGGAATATACCGATGAACCTAATTAAGCGAAAGTCGGATCTTGTTCTCTTTAAAAAACTCAAGTGGAATGTCCAGATGACACGTAAATACTTTGGTCTTGTCACAACTTCCTGCTGATGTCAAAACAGGAAGTGAATAGAAGAGTAAAATAAAACCTGTTATCTATCTAAGGGCATTTACCGTGAGGGCGAGGGGGATCTTCAGTGACACAGCTGAGGAAGAACTGACAGTGTTAGTGGTTTTACTCAATCATGTTGAGAAGTTCATTAGTTCTACATCCTTTAACCTCTGTGAAACCTCTTTTAAGAGATGTCTTGATAAATAAACAGCGATTTCTTGATATTACACCTGTGCTTTAAGCCACGGATATCTGGGTTTTTGTTTTCTTTGATGGTATCATACTTTCTGTGTCTACAGGCTTCAGTCCTGTCCACAATGGAAAAACTTAGTTGGCATCATTATACACTTAGTAACTACAGTGTCCCTGCTTTGGCTCTGGTGGGTGACTTTAGTTTCATGTCATCCCCCTCTCTGTTTCCCCTGTGTATTTCCTGTCTCAACTCCACTGTCGACGATCAAATAATGGCAAGAAGCTACAAAGTGGAAAGAAAGACATTATGAAAGTTATGTAACAAGTCATTAGCAGAAAGACGAGGTTCAAACTGACCATAAGCAATCTGAACTTGTGTTGTGATCGTGTTGTCTGAGGCTATGTTCCCGCCGGAAGCAAAACAGGACATAAGAGAGGCCAGAAGTGGAGAGAGTCGAGAGTGTGTCACCACAGAGTGGGTGAGATCACAGACAAGTTAAAGGAAAACACTTTGTTTAGAAACTCAGATGCCATTACAGGAGCAATGAATAAAAAATGTATTTAAAAAAATACTCTATAGCAACAATTTGTCATTTCTACACAGGTTCAGGTTCACACCGACACTACCAGTCAAAGAAACTACTACTCAATCAGTGTTTTTTTGCTATATTTTTATCATTTTCTACATTGTAGATCCATACTGAAGACATCAAAACTATATACATATGACATGACACATGGAATTATGCAGTAAACAAAAAAGTGTTAAACAAACCAGAATATGTTTCATATTTCATATTCTTCAAAGTGGCCACCTTTTGCTTTGATGACAGTTTTGCTCACTCTTGGCATTCTTTCAATCAGATTCATGAGGTAGTCACCTGGAATGGTTTTTGTAATTAACATGTGGGCAATGTGTGTGTTAATTTGTGTAATGTCTTGCCTTTTTAATATGTTTGAGACCATCACTTAGACACATCTCTACTGTTCAGAGGAGACTGTGTGAATCAGGCCTTCAGTGCTGGGGCCAAGAAACACAAGGGATGGACATTAGAACGGTGGAAATCTGTACTTTGGTTTGATGTGTCCAAATTTCAGATTTTTGGTTCCACCCACCATGTCTTTGTGGGGTGCAGAAAAGGTGAGCGGATGGTTTCTACATGTGTGGTTCGCACCATGAGGCCTGTAGGAGGAGGTGTGATGGTGTAGGGGTGCTTTGCTGGTGACACTGTCATCAAAGCAAAAGGGGGCCACTTTGAAGAATATGAGGTTTAAAACATATTCTGGTTTGTTTAACACCTTTTTGTTTACTGCATCATTCTATGTGTTCCTTCATAGTTTTGATGTCCTCAGTATGTATCTACATTGTAGAACATAATAAAGATAAAGAAAAAACTTTGAATGAGAAGGTGTTGTACATCAGTGGAAAAAATATGTTTCTTTCATAGATGAAGAAATATCTTGTATTATGCTTGGCATTTGCCGAAATAACAAGTAGGCCCACATAGTTTATACATCTAGTGAAGTACAGTAAAGTGAACAAAGTGACCTAGTCAACATTTTGATGTTGCGTTTGAACACATTCTCCCACTTGGCTAATGCTTAACTATCTGGACACTATCAAATGGTGAGGTTAGCTAGTAAGTGGTTGACTGCTATATTAGCTGTTGTCTAACTGAAGTAATTGATAATTACTTTTAACATATAACTATTTGATAATAGAAGTGAAATTATAACAATTTATCAGATTGCCTACGTTTATATGAGGTGCAACCTTATATTTGAGCTTTCCACCCTGAGCACGTTGTCTGAGGAAAAAGGCCGCCATGTGAATATGGTCTATAGCGAGGATGATCAATAGCGTTTTGAAGCCAAAAAAGCTTGACTTCCCGGGCATGAAAATATCTGGATCTTCCCTGTTGTTCGGCCCATACAGTGTGCGCACAAGGGCCCTCCACCAACCGAGAGGGCTAACTTTCAGTTTAGCACCTGGCTAAATTTAATTTTGCGGCTCTTCTAGACTCCCCAAATTTTATTGGACTGAATAGCTCAGATTATGAGATTATAACAAGTCATTTTGTGGTTTGTGTCTCCGAAAAAACTGTATCCACTGTTTTATGGCATCTTCTTTCACAATGTAAGCTTACGGGAAAAGTCTTTTCGGGGGCGCAGTGCATCAAGTAACAATGTAATGACACAGTTTGACCACTACGACAACTGGCTTCAAAGCCTGGCGCTCTTTTCATGTGAGCTTGGATTATAGCACGCCAAGTAAGGCTGTTCACCCCTGAATGTTGAATTGAGTGAGGATGAATTTTGAGGCTTAGCATAAAGTAAAACAGTCTCATTTTAGAAAAAAACATGATAACATGAGAGGAATAGATGCTATTGTCAGGATGCTACTGCTTCTTTATTGCAAGCCATTAGAGTTGTTTGATGTGAAAGTCTTAAAAAATATATATCTTTACCATCTGATACAAGTGCTCCATAAAGCTTAACAGGATATTATTACCTGTTTAAATTGAAGTGCACTGAGTGAGTGATGACACAGCCTCGACATCTAGTTGATAAAATGTTTTCAAAGCCATAAAAACTGTGGCAGTGGCTCCCGAGGCCGACTGGAACAGGGACTAAATCATTTGCCTATCTCCTGCAGAATTTTCCGCTGACCCATTTGCATCCGTACACTTTGAACCAAACAATTACCGATGCAGCAGCTCTCAGCACAGTACACAAAGACAGCTATGGTTTGCAGTGCGCACGTGTTTGCGTCAAACCCAACTTCCTCTTTCTCTGCGGTTAGCTCAGAATAATGCTGTGACGCTACTCACAACCTCGTTCAGGACTTCTGCTGTACTTATATAACCTGACGCCGCGCGGGTTCAACAGAATAGACACAGCTGCAGATCTCCCAAGAGCAACTCAACACGGAATCGCACTTCTACACTGCGTTGTTGTCATGCCGAGTCTAGTCGCATCACCGCCGAGAGAGCTACAGCACCTCAACATGGACACTGACAACAAGAAGAGGGGGAAAGAAAGGTAGATACTATATTATGACGGATGTACTGGATCCACTTTTTTTGTGTTGTGCTGATCAACCTTTTAGTACAAGACGAACATCTTGGTGAAATAAGCCTCATTGCGTTGTCTTTGTTTGGTCGACCAGGGGAGGAAACCTGAAGTGTCAGCTTAGAACGTCTCAAGCCCCTAACACTGACGGGTAAGTGAAGAAAACCTCTCTGGAGGAAACCAAACGGCTGAACTGTTGACATGTTCATTGCATCTGTGAGTGACACCGCGCCCCTCTTTTGCAGGCTTTGTTTCGAAGAGATGTCCCAGTGGTCCCAATCGCTGGAGAGGCTTCTATCATCCAAATGTAAGTTAGTTATTCCCACAGTCTAACACTTTCACAGTCGGTATTCATCCTCGACGTTGGCTAACTGTTGCCGAATTCTCCTATCTGTTCAGACGGCACGAAGATCTTCCAGGCCTTCTTGAAGACAGAGTTCAGCGACGAAAACATTGAGTTTTGGCTGGTGTGCGAGGACTATAAGAAGATTAAGTCTTCCTTCAGGATGTCAGCCAGGGCCAAAAAAATCTTCAAACGCTACATTCAAGCAGAGGCTGCGAGAGAGGTATGTGCAGAGGTCTCTTAATGCAGACAGATGCACTGCTGCTGTGAGTTTACCGTTTCTGTCCGTGCTCATTATTCTTTCCTCTGCTTCCAGATCAACATTGATCACAAGACCAGAGACTTGATCAGGCGCAACATTAAGGCGCCCACCACGGTGTGCTTCGATGATGCCCAGAGGATCGTCTACAGCTTGATGGAGAGGGACTCGTACCCGCGTTTCCTCAGGTCCGACATCTATCAGGCTCTACTTGACTCCACGTCAGAATCAGTGAAGATGTAAAGAAACTAGATGCCCGAGACATCATCTTTGTAGACGTTGGACTGCGAGGCTGATCCCAATGCTGTACTACCTGAGAGAAGCTGTGTTGCGTGTTTGCTCGTCCTGGGACCGCGGGTGGCAATTCCTTAATGCCACAAGTACCAAAGACATTTCCTGGAGCTGGAAAGGACATGCTTTAGGGTTGACCATGGCCACATTGGACTGGGTGATAGAGTAGAAGGCAGCTCAGTTGTAAAAAAGCTGAAGAGGGTTTGCTCAGAACCAGCTGGTATATTGTAAAAGGATATGGGTCAAGGCCAAGAATGGCTACAGTAGTACATGAGTCAATGCTGTAATAGCTGCTAAAGCAAAAGGACTTTCCAGGGATGCTACGTTTGTGCTGTGAAAATGCTGGGGACTTTCTATAGAGACAGCAGGAAGTGTATGTGGTGCAAACAACAGCTTCCACTGATCGCTTTATCTGCGCACCGCCTTAGGGTTATTGTTATCCCACTAAAGCAGTAGAAAAGTAGATGCTCTCCAGATGTGGATTTTCATGCGCAGCATTATGCATTTAAAAGTTACTGACACAGTGAAATAACTGATGTGTTACAACTATCATAATCTGTTATAAGCTATACCGTATGTTGAAAGGCATCCCACAGCTAAAAAAAAAGCAAGTGAAAATGTTGTGTATGTGAATATTTAGATGGATCTGTACATATTTAATAAAATATTATATTTGCATTGATACCTATATGAAATCAATTTATTTGAACCGTAAGATGTGTTCTTAGAGGGAAAGTCACAAGAGAAGTCAGGTTCCCATCAGTCATTCGATACACATTAACTTGAGAATCCTGACTCAGTCACCAATTCATTCATTCATTATTCATTCATTCATTCATTCATTCACATATTCACTCACAGTTGCAGTGTTACTGGCTTGTGGTTATGGGGAGTTTAGAAGTGCCTACAGCAGCACAGTTCAGCATGAATACTTAGTCATGCTCCTGCAATAATGAACAGTGCACAGTGACTCACATTTCTGAAGCTATGTGTCCTTGTCATGTTTATACATTCTGGATTTTACTTAAAGGGGCACTGTGTAGTTTTGAGAAGAAATTCAATCTCAGAATTATAATAGTCATGAGGTAATAATACAAACTCAAATATATCTATTTAATGAACAAGCTGTTCTCAGAGGAAAATAACCAAGAACACTGTTTGAAGCCAGAAAGGTGGCAGGGTCCGTCACATATAAATAAAGCAAAACAGTATGAACTTGTCAGTTTGTTCATTCAATCATGAAAATGAAGAGAGTTTGTTTATTTGGTCAAAAAAAACTTTAGTCTATGACGATCTTTCTATTCTGATTATAATTTCTTCCTACACAGTGCACCTTCAAAGAAACAATTTGATTTCAAACAATTTCGGGAAATATGCTTATTATCTTTCTTGTATTAGTATTAGATGAGAACATTATCTCTCTCTTATCTGTACATTCAGTATGAAGTCAGCTAGCTTAGCATAGCATAAATGCTGGAAATAGCTAGCCTATTTGTGTCCAGAGGTGACAAAATCCATTTACCAGCACTTCTAAAGCCCACATATTAACACGTTACACATCATTTGCTGAAAGCGTACAGAAACAGAATATGTTTGAACAGAGACAGGCCGGCTGCGTCCCCTTGTTTCCAGTTTATGTGCTAAACTAAGCTAAGCTAACCAGCTGTTGCAGATACCATATCTGTTCTATTGACGTGGGGTACAAATTGTCTCATCTAGCTCTCAGAAAGAGTGAATGTGTGTATTTCATTGAAGCATCAGTTTGAGGTGTTAACACAGAGTGACACATTCAGCCCATTCCTGTTCCATTTGGTCATGTTAAAAGACTCAAGATATGTTGTTCATCATTTTGAGCACAGTTCAGTTCAGCCCTGCACGTCAGATGTCTTTGGCAACTTTGAGGTTACCACTGGAGTTTATAATAAGAAATAGAAACGGTTCTGTGGGTTTAAACTGTGCCTGGCTGCCCAGCATGAGGTTTTAACGCAGATCAGCGAGGTTTGAAGGGTTAACAACTGGCACCGCAGTGAGACCTACACTAATAACGCTCCCACCTACGCGGCATCTGTTCTTACATCAGCCTTCAATTTGTCATCAGCCTTTCATGCTTTTTGAATGTGTTTCAAGCCCTTCCCACCATTCATTCAGCCTTCGTTTCAAGCAATCTTTCAATTATCAGTGTAGCAATCAGACATCACCCTCAAGAACTGTTCTCAACGAGGCAGAGAGGGTTTAAAACTGAAAGTATGTACATATCACAGAAAACCCAAAGAGGAAGCTTTTCTCTGGGAACCCATCAAGTATCGGTCTGTTAAAGGTTACAGAAATTAGGGAGAAGTGTTGAGACCCAACTGCTCAACCACATCCTCTTTAAATCTCACTCCTATGTCCTTGTGTTTGCACAAGCACACACAGACACACACTGGCAGATTCACTTACATGTGTAAAAATGTCTCTGAAAGTCTCTTGTGCTTTTTGATAGTTAAAGAAAATAAATTGTTAGTATATAAAGGCACCACGGTAAGTTCAGCTTCTTATTTCTCACACAGGTCGTTAGCTGTTTCTTAAATCAGATGCTGCTGAGGTGTCAAACTGACGTTTGTGGCGACTGCCTGTCTGGTCATCATTTCCTTATTTGCACACCTCTGTTTATTAGTTACACAATGATCCACCGGCTGATTAGTCATATGACTATGAGAAGCTATAAGACCAAAAAAAATCGAGGTCACATCTGAGAGAAAGGATGTTCGAGTTGTCACGCAAACCATGACTCACATCTACAAATCATTGATGTAAAAGGCAGCTAGCCACTACATAAACCTCTCAGTCATCCAGACATTCACACACTCTCTGAAATTCACCTCCTCTCTGAAAGCCATAGGTTAAGCCATGATGTGTGTCACAAGACAGAAGTCATCCTTTTGGAACTACATGGCTCTGTATACAGGAGGTCACTGGATTACTGTGTGATGCTGCTCGACCAGTTTAACAAAGGAGGCTTTGTTTCAGGTTTATTTCAGTGGCTGTTCAAAAATGTTCCACTGTGGAAATTTCATCCCCAGATAAAAATCTATTTCAGTCAAACATGAGGTTTAAAAAAAAATCTGTCAGTGATATAACTAATTACATCACAATAAGATCAACAACGGAATGATTGTTAGCATTTGGACAAATTACAGCACCTAACAGACAAAACAACAGTTGGGTTCACAAAGGGAAGTGTTGTAAAAAGTACCCAAAGTCTTCCTTATATAAAAGTAAAGAGATGTTACTAGAATATGACTTTGGTAAAAGCGAAAGTCAACCAGCTGAATGTCAAAAAACTTGACGTATCTCATATTAAATGTATTCAATCATCACATGTAATTGTCAGGCAGTAAATGTCAAAAGCCAAGTCAAAGAAAACATGTATTTACATGTGCAATATGTATATACTGTATGTATGGTGTGGGTTGACCTCTAATCAGCTAGGCAGATTTCTCTTGGTTCCAGCTTCTATCAAGATTTGTCAGCCAATGGTGTCTGTGCTTCATCTTAAATTGCCAGTTTATAATTAAAATGTTTCTTTTAATGGCCGATTTCTGGAATCCAGCCAGCAGACTATACTGACCTTATGTTAGCTAGCTAGCATTAGTGACGTTAAATGAGGTAGCATTAACGTCAGCATTAGCGAGGTCAGCATTAGCGAGGTCAGCATTAGCGAGGTCAGCGCTAGCGGCGTTATCTATAACAAACTGGTAACCTCTTGAGGGGTCAGATGAATCCACTTACTGAATGTTATCAAGTTAGTAATTTATCAAATCAGTGCACTACAAAACTTTACTTATTGTACTTGAGTAAAAGTAGGGGTGGTGAAAAAAATCGATTATTGATTAATCGCGATTATAATATTGACGATTATGATTCGATTATTAAATTTCCAAAAATCGATTTAAAAAATATATATATATATATTATTATTATTTTATTTATTTTTTTTAAATAGTAATACAAACTGGAGTCCTCCTCTTACTGGCTTCCGCTACATGGTCCACAGTCTGGAGCCAAGACATGTTATTCCATCCCGGAGCTTTTTCACACTTAAATCGATTCCAAATCTTTACAAGGAGACAAAACTTTCCGTGCAAGTGTCCCTCAACTCTGCTCACAGGGTAGCAATAACCTGCAATGCCTGGACATCCAGAGCTACAGTCTCATATGTGACCGTTACAGCTCATTATGTCAGCAGTTAATGGAAGCTAATGTCCTACGTACTTCAGACAAGAGCTATGGATGATAGCCACACAAGCGCAAATATGTGTGAGTTTCTCAAAGCAATGGCAGACGAGTGGGGAATAGAGAAACATGCCCTGGTTCTCGTCACCAACAATGCTTCTAACATGAGTCCGGCTGCTGAGCTTGGCAGCTTTCTTTTAACAGTGAAACACTACATTTAAAACAAATTAAAGAATAATAATTTTGATATTACAGTTACACTATACAATATTGAAGGTGCTGTGAGGTGTTACTCCCAAGATAAGTAAAATAATTCAGCAGCTGACTGAATTGAAAATCGAATCGATAATCGTTAATAATCGAAAATCGATTTGTAATCGAATCGAGACGTCAATAATCGGAATCGAATCGAATCGGGAAATTGGGCCGATTAACCACCCCTAAGTAAAAGTACTTAGATTTCATCACTGACATACTGTAGGGTCTGAATCAGCAAAGCTCACAGTATACAGAGACAAGAGCTAGCGTCTCAGTAAGGCTGTGTCATTGTGAACTGTACTTCACTGCAATGCCGTGCTTCCAGCTAAATGCTAACATCAACATGCTAATATGCTCAAAATTGCTGTGCTAACTGATGTTTAGCATGTCTACTATACGCAGCATCTTAATTTAGCATGTTAGCATGCAATCAATTTAATAACAACCCATACCTAAACTTACAAGATATTTAGAAAGCAAAAACTGTTGGTGTGCAGGTGTTGCTAGAGGAAAAGTCAGGTGATCCCTAAAGTCAGTTGGAAGTTCGGTCTGGACTGAAGTGGTGGACCAGCCGTCATTGACATCCTTTGCTTCATGCTGCAAACATGGCCAAGAACAAAGAGTGCACTGTCCATTTTTCAATTTGCATTTTTAACTGAAAGCAGGACTGACTATATACCACATGCAAGCCTTCAAATGTCAAACCTCATCTGCCAATACAGGGTTAGTAACATGTATACTTCTCACCGTCTTTAGCCACATGGCAAAATTTAGTATCAGGGTTAGGGTTAGGTCTTAAATCTATCAAATCTATTCTAGCCCACCCAACCCGCAGGTATTCAAACTGTGAGTGGATACTAAAGCACACAGGGGAAAAACCCCCCGTTGACATGTAAGCAATCGTTTAAACATGTTAAACCAAGCGATGAAACCACCTTTTTACCACATAGCCACTACACTGGCCTGATGTGAAATGCAGACGGAAAGTTATAAAACTTTTTTCTACCTTGGTTTTGGCTGCCAGAGCTGTAAAAACCTGATCTAAATTATACCCGAATGAGTGCAGTCATGTAAATCTAGGCTCCATATTTAGATCCACAGTATATTAGGGTTGTATAACTCCTTAATTTAGAACAACACCGTTTTATATGCTGTAAGATTTGACTAAAGTATTTGTGCGAGTAGATGATTAAAGCTTAAAATGATGATGACAGTGATCTAAGATGAGGGTGACCCACTCTGAGTTTTATCAACACATCAGAAAGTAACACATGACCTGAATTAGTGTGATCACACCAGGTTTCTATGTAGGTAATGGTGTGACGCTCACGTAAAAGCAGACCTAGATGTTCTATTTTGCTTCCCTGCTTGTGTTTACACTACTTCCTCAGCAATGACCTTAATAATGAATCATGTGGCCTACAAAACTGTCGTATCATCTCACACACATGCTTTTAACTCTTGCTGAATAGATTAGTTCATGTTTTTGAGTCAGGTGAAGCTTATGAAGGGTCCTGTTGTGTGAGGCAGAAAAGAAGGTGTTTATTGCAATAATGTAACTGAGATGAAATGTATGCATAACGTTCTATACAGGTCTCATTTTTCATTTGCGTTGGCATCTCTTAAAGATATGATATACAGTGTCTGTGCTTTCAAACAATGTTGATGGGTTTACATCAGAAATGCTGGTTGTTAAACAAAAGACCCCCGCTCCCATAATCCCACACTACTTGTGTTGTTTGTGTTGTTTTGATTGAGAGCCCCATGGCAGCAGTAATTACATTCGATTCATAGCTTAATGAAGTATGTTGTGTGCCTATACCTGACTAAACTGTCTCCGTTTGTAATCTAGCGTATCGTAGCGTAGTGTAGCTTAGCTTACCTTAGCTTAGCGCGGTGTAGTGAAGCGTAGCATAGCGTAACGCAATGCAATGTTGCAATGGGCTTCCATATGACTCCAAAAAAACAATTTCTGCTTCACAAAATTCTGTTTCTTTGTTTTGTGCAACGCTCGACTGTTTTCTTTGTTTTTCTTTGTTTGTCATTCATCAGTAGCCATATATTTGTATTCAGGCCTCCAAAAATAATTAATTCTAAAAAAAGTTATACAATCACAACTGTAGTTGCAACTTTAAAAGTGTGCATACTAGTAGTAATTGACAGACAGCATATTTAGAGGTCCCATATTATACTGTTTTTCACTTACCTGTGGCTCGGGTGCAGTTGCTGGGTCCAGTATGGCTGGGACTGATCCTTTTACGAGGGTCAGTGTCGAGGAAGCCGTCCGACGTGAAGTGGTTAGCACACACATACAAGCTGACAGGAAGCGCAGCCAGCACGTTGTCGTTAAAAATGAAACGCAACCACCGTCTCTTCTGTTGTTCTGTAGCTGGGACAGAATATAGGCTCTTGTTGATTTATACAACCAACAACAGAGCAATTTGTGTGACTAGCTCTGAGCGATGACATTGAGAAACACTGCTAGCTTAGCGCTGGACACACCAAACCTCACCTCGGAGATGAACGCCCCCCTCTCTGATATCTCCTATCATCACGCAGAGGAGGCCTGCCTATGAACATCTCTCCTTTCGTTACGTGACGACAGGAGCTGAATCTGAACAGCCTGTAGGAGCGCCGTTTTACCAGTGGGTGGGCTGCAGAGACCATGCAGGAATCGTTTCCTCCTTCTGGGAGTTGGTAGGCTCAGGGAGGACCAGTTTATATATGTAAAGACCAGAGAAAATGTGTTTTTCATAATATGGGAACTTTAATTACAAATACATACAATACATACAATATAGGCCCCAACACTGAGTTTATGAGTCGCCGATTGCTTGGACAGGAGATTTTCACTGATTTGTTCAACCCAAATGAGAAACCACTGAAAATGTTTGCAGTGTACATTTATGCAAACCGTGAAAATGTTGAAACTCTACACTTCTTCATGTTGCAACTTTATATTTCTTAAGGTGTATGTTACGACAACGCTTGTAATCAGAATCAGAATCAGAAATACTTTAATAATCCCAGGGGGAAATTATTTGAAAATATAAATATTGTACTAACGACTATTACAACTAAAGTAGGGTCTACTGTGTGCATGGTTTTATTGTTAATGCTGCAGGATCAGTTACACTGCTTAAGATAAAGGCGTACTCTAAGAACATGAGATTAACTACACTTTTTTTTTTTAGCATGCAAGCTTTAAGTTATAAAAACTTTACAGCTCACTTTTGGGTGGCTGTGAGGCCACTCTCACTGCTACTTCCTTTTCCACACAGCGCAGCCTTTTCCTATAAAGCACACGCAAGTTATTGTGCAGTAAGTTCAAGTTTCAGCGGTGAGTTCAAGTTTAGTCTCGTCCAGACCGGTTTTGTTTGGTTTGTGTGATAGCATCTCACTCGCGATGACGTTGTTGTCAACAGCTCACATTCCAGTCATTGTACATAGCCCACATTCATACCCTGATGGTGTTTTATTTTTAGCTCTCAGAGTCTATTAAAAGAACAGTCCTACCGCATGTACATTCTGATCATACTAAAGACGTCCTAACAAAGAGACGGATGAGCCTTGATGTGTTTTTGATGAACAGCCAGAAGGAGGACAACACAATAAATCCTTTCAGATTCTGATACTGAGTCGTGACTATCACTGCCTAACATTTAAAATTTCAGTTTTTCAACTGTTGGCTGGATTGATGTGATATTAGGTCAGTCACTTTCTCTAGAGTCATCTTTGGGTCAAACTAAATTTTGTCCAATAGACTACTCTGGCTTATGACCAAATACCCTTAGAACTGGAAGAATTCCCATCAACCTCAGCTGTACTTTGTGCTAAGCACTAATTAGCAAATGTTAGCATGCTAACATGCTTAACTAAGATGGTTAAAATGGTAAACATTACCTGATTAGCAAAAAGGGTTAGGGTTATCATAGCATGCTGACACTGGTGGACTGGAGCTATTGCCTCGGAAAGTGCCCTCTTGGATGGCCCTGTGGTGTATAAAACACAGTGTGTCCTTGTCTATTTTGTCCACCTTCAAATAGACAAGGTCAGGTACCCTCTAGGATGGTCTTTCAGAGTAAAAAATCAGTATATCACAATTTTTTGTGCACTGGTGCCCTGCCTCATACATGTGATGCTCTTCATATTTTTTTCGCCCCTGCCCCTCAAACACCCCGAGTCCACCACTGCATCTGATCTTACCTCAAAACAGCATTGTGCCAAAATCACCTGCTAGCTGTAGACTTTTAGCATTATTATCTAATTTTATAATTTTGACGTAATGTCAAGTTATTATTCATAACAGTAACTGCTTCCAAAGGAATCAAAGAAAGATGTGTGTGTCCTCCTTGTTCTCCACGCCCATCTCCTCCACCTTTGCATCCCTCAACACAAGTAGAATCAAACACATCAGATAAATAACTATGTCAATTTAAGAAGCTCAATCTAACAATGAGTCATTCATGAGCCACGTGTGAGCAGATTGTTGCAGATAGCAGATAGCCACAGTAGCAAACATTAGATTAGAAATGGACTCTGCTGACGTAAACAACCAGCTTCCAGCACAGATGTTCCACAGAGCACCTTTGAATAATGGAGGAGAAGAAAAGCAGGTTGAGTTCGCTCCTTCCAATCTGCATATTTGCACCCATCATATCTTTTCTCCCTTTACTAGGCTACTGTGAAATATTAATTATAAAATCTCAATATGCAGAATATTCTCAGTTTATAATGTCTGTTTCTCTGGTCTTATTCCGCCTGAGGCTCTAATTTAACTGAATTTCTAGTTGTACGAGTGTCCGTCTTCATTTTGTGACCTTGCGGTGCAGATGGTCTCGGCCAGTGTTTGCTTATCTGCTAAAGTGCTGCTACTCTTTAAATTCTAAAGAGGCACTTATCTGAGCGGGCAGAAAGTAACTGAAGTGATTTATTTGAGAGTAATTGCTCTTGCCCCAAAGAGCATGTGCACTGAAATATAATATCCATAACTAAGCCCATTCAGACCTCTGTTAATGCCATCAACAGCTAAATCTCTGTTTGTCTTACTTTATGTAAACAGCTTATAAGCAATATATTAAACATACTCCAACTATATTGTGTGTTTAAACACACTGTACTCGTATTTAAGTGGTCAAACTTTACAGATTGGGCCTTTGAACCTTACCTAAATGCTAATTATACTGAAGTGACTTCAAAATGATATCGGATTGTTCCCTTCTTGAAAACAGCTTCCACCATATCCCAGCTTCCGACATCCCAGTGACAATGCTATCACTTTCAGAAAGACCGTTTCAAATACGCAAATATGTATATTTTAAAGGGGCACGCTGCAGTTTTGGAGAAATGATTCAAGCTCAGAATTTTAAAAATGTCACAAAATTAGTTATAACTAAATAAATGAGCTGTTCTCAGAGGACGATAAAGTCTCAAAACATTGATTGGGGTTAGAGAGGTGTCGGGTCCGCCACATATAAAAACAGTACAACAGTATGTATTGTCCTTCAAGGTCAGTTTGTTCATTCAGTTTGTTCAGTCTTGAAAACAAAGAGAGTTTGTTTATTGAGTTTGTGGAGGCATAAAAGATGAGTCACTAAAGATCTTTCTCTTCTGAGTAAAATCTCTATATAGTGCACCTTTAAATATACTTGTTGGTTAAAAATGATTTTATACAAAGGCCTGTGGCTTATTTAAATCAAGACGGTTGAAATACAAAAACTGCCAAAACACTGAAGAACTTACAATGGTGGTGGAGGGGAGGTAATCTAGAAAATGGGAAAGGAAGACAGACAGACAGAACAGCAACCAAAAAGCCAAACTGCCAAAAGAAACCTGTGACTTGTTGACCTGTGACTAAGAATAGCACAGACTTGAATGGTGAGTTAAATAACGAAGACGCTGGATGACTTTCAAAAGCCAACGTAATGCACTTAACTGAGGAGAATGTGATGGGTGTTGTGATAAATTAAGGAAGAGCATGAGGTCTGACGTACTTTGAGCATTCATGTGGCTTCTTCTCATTATGTAACAATCTGTCCGTATGTCAACAGAGGTTAAAGATAGCGAAGCACAAGGGAGGGAACCAAAGTGCTGAGACCCTTAAGCTAAGGGAGAAACGTGGTGTCTTGACATAACAGACGGATCCCACTCCGGCTTTGACCCTCATCGGAAGAAGGAGGCTGTCTGAATCCAGGGGTGAGGCTGCGAGGTTGGAAAATCTGGTGGAAATCTATGGAAGAATTTTCAGGGGACTGAGAGCATTGTGCTTATAGAGAGATATTGTGGAATTATATATAATTCACAGAGGAGGTAGTGTAACTCAAGATCAATGATGAATGGGCTCTCGAATACATCTCTGGCCCTTCAGGACACAAAGACGATGTAAGTACATTATGTCTCATTCGCAATGCAATGTTTTACACAACTGGGACGGTCAGACTTTCTTAATACATCTACTGTTGACTTCTCTTGCAGACATAATGCGTGGAAGTCCCGAATACACAAGTTCATCCAGAGTCCATTACCATGGAGAAAAATCAGCAGGTGTTCTTTTTATTTAATCATGCTGTGTATTAATATTGTGCCTTCTAATGTTTTATTCAAGATGTTAACAAATCTTCCTTTTCCTTCGTCCGCAGACAGGAAACAAATGAAGCAAGCCTGCTGGTAGAATCTCTGGAGGCACTACTTTCACAGAAACGTAATTTCCCTCTTACTGCAAGCAATACAACGCTAATATCATGGTTGTTGCCCTGTTGTCTTTATGATGAGGTCATGTTCCCTCGTGTGTAAAGGTGGGCAATCAGCATTTCGGGACTTTCTGAAATCGGAGTTCTGCGAGGAAAATCTGGACTTCTGGCTCGCCTGTGAAGACTTCAAATCCTATGACAGTCAGGAGGAGCTGACACGGAAAGCAGCAAGTATTTATGAGGAGTTCATCGAAGCTGACTCTCCTAAACAGGTAAAAAGAACCTCCAAAACCAAAATACAAGATTAGCATGAGGAAGTCATAGTTTGCACACCTGTATTCTATGTGTCAAGTAAGTGACAATGAGTGCATTTGTTTTTTTTGTTCTATTTTTTGAGAAAAAAGGTCCAATTAGTTACTGCCCTGAATCATTAAAGGGGCACTACATTGTTGTGGAGGAGAAATTCAAACTCTTTTTTTTATGCTTACAATATTAATCAGGTATTAATACAAACTCAGATATTAATTTTTTCTATAAATATAAACAGGCTGTTCTCAGAGGAAAATAAGGTCCCCAGAAAACTGTCTGAAGCTAAAGAGGTGGCAGGGTCCGCCACATACACAAAGTAAAACGGTCTGAAATTGTGTCAAAAAGAGTTTATTTGGTTTCAGGCATAAAGAATCAGTAAAGATCATTGTCCTCCGATCACAGTGTATTCCCCCAAAACTACATAGTGCACCTTTAACACAGCAGCCAGCGTTTTAAATAGTAACATTCTGATTGTGGCAATGATGCATGTGGCAGCACATACTGTGTATACAATGAATGTCTGAACTGGAACAGCGGTGATCAGTTATTTTAGCTGCGTTTGCTTAACATGTCTCTGCAGGTGAACATAGACTTCTACACGAGAGACATCATCAGCCAGAGTCTCCAGCAACCGAGTCCATCGTGTTTTGTTGTGGCACAGAGGAAAATCTACAGCCTGATGGAGAATGGCTCCTTCCCACGCTTCATTCAGTCAGAGCAATACAAAGTCCTTTTTGATGCAACTTCTAAGCCGAGAGGCCCTGGGAAGCACAGAACGGCCTTGAAGATAAAGAGCACTGGAGATCTAATGCAGCATGATTCAAAACCAATCATTCTGCAGAGAGAGCTCTATCTTTGCACAAGGACTGACTTTGCACATGCAGATGCTGCAAAGTGTTGCACGGGAACAGACTGAGACACTGGTGTTGACAGACAGGGTGGAGGCACTTCCCCTTCCTTCAAAATGTCAACAACATAAGACTCGGTGACAAGACTCAAAGTTGTTTTATGGACATAACACACAGCAGGGGGTGGCATCTGATGCACAGTGAACACTGTGAAAGTAAAACGTGAACTTTCGGCTGAGACAGCCAGCCTTTCAAATGAACATGCAAATGACTATAGGATTGTTGAGCTTGAACAATATTTATAAGAATGTGAAAGATTGTGATGTGTATTTATCATAATATCTTATCTTAATATCTAATATCTTAATTCATACACAAAGTTTAAACTGTTGAAATGACTCATTAACTGAACAGCAAAACTATTTATGTCATCGTGTGTGTCATAAAAATGCAGCCTGTGTACAGCTGATATGCTACTGGCACCTAGTGGTGACTCACAAAACCTACATTTGGAGCTACTGGATCGTTCACAGTAATGATAAACGCTGTGTGCAATAATGAGAAAAACACATTTTGTGACAAGAATGATGATATTTATTATAACCTGTATTGTTTCATTTGTGAAGGCTTGGTGATTATTTTTGAAAACCATGATTGCTCTCTGCTTGTCATCACACTCACCAGAAAAACACAAACAATGACCAGCAGGAATGTCGAGTACGGAGTCTGCTGTAGATCATTTAGCCTCACCGATTCCCTCAAATAAACAAGTCACTTTGTCATATTAAAGAGGGGTTCCTCCTGGGTTCCAGTCTGTTTAGAATCCCATGGCTGAAAAAAGCTCCAGCTTCCTAAAGGGGCACCATGTTGTTTTGGAGAAGAAATTTAAACTGAATCAACAAGCTGTTCTTGGAGGAAAATAAGGTCCCAGAACACTATTTGATGCTAGAAAGATGGCAGGGTCCGTCAAATATAAACAAAGTTAAACAGTATGAAGATTTCATTATTTAATTTGTTTTAGGCATAAAAAATAAAAAAAAATCAGTCGCTTCCATGTCCTGTAGTAAGAGGTAATAAAAGTCAGTCTAAAAGGTGATTCTGTTTGTATAGTATATTTTTTTTCTAATGTTGATTGCTTAAAGGTGCACTATGTAAGAATTACCTCCTGTCAAACTCATACTTAAAACTAACAGAGAAAAGCACCCAGCATAACAGCTACCTGCTGCTAACTTGTTATTGTGGTGGTCCACCACTTCTACTGAACTACTGAAGTCCTCTATCTCGGTGCCACAGAACTTTGTATGTATGTAGCACGTTTGAATGCAGGACTTTTAGCCTGCTTGTTCAGTTTGGTATTCTTACACCGTGATAGAATTACCTTTAATAGTGTAATGATGTGTCTTACTCTGCACAGAAATCAGCCTTATGAGCGAAATTAAGCTGTCAGATGTAAAAACAATGTTTTATGACCTTGTAACCCGGCTGTAAAGCGAAATGAAGATAACCTGTGGCCATCAGTGCAGCTGATGCAGCGGACTGTGAGCTATAGTTACCCACAGTAGACACACCTCCACTGTGGCTGACAGAAGTTGTAGTGTCTCTGTGGCAGGGCAGCCGCTCTACAGTCAAACGAGCGCATAAGTCTCTTTGAGTCTAGTGTCAGGGTCTACAGGAAAAACTTTGGCTGCCTTTAAGGCGAATTCATGGAAGGGGCTGGTGTTCAGATTCAGATTCAGACAACAAATGCTAGTAGCTACTCGAGTTGCACGCCGAGCGCCACCACATGCTGGTCCGTGGTCAATGTGATTGTGGTGCTGTTCCAACTCACTGCAATTAATTTAATCATCAGTGTGTGTATATGAAGTGTGTTTCTTTCTGCTCAGTGGGAAAACCAGCGACACTGAAAAAAACACCCTAATAATCCCGTCATTTAAAGGAAAAAAAAAACATGAAGGGGAAAATTTGAAAGACTAATTGAAACCCACTGCAAAATCCCCCAAAATAATACAAGTAAAAGGAAATTATTTTTAACGTCTAGTGTTTAATTTCTATGTAATCTGTAATCTGTTTTAATGTGGATGTCTCCTCTGTTCCTTCTGGTTTTGTTTTCAGTGACAACTGTTACTTTCAATGCTACAGTTCACTGTCACTGTTCTGGCTCCATGGGCACTCCATATCCCGGCACCCATTGCGGCTCCGCCCCTTGTTGACTCACTGACGGTCAGAGGGGAGGCCTCTTTCCATCTAGCTAGCTGACATCAAAAACTTGAGCACTGTGCACATATATTGTGGTAAGTTCATGTAGCCTTATATGTGGTGTCACTGTTGACCGAAATGATTAGCAAACACTGCATGTTTGCAGCTAAGCCGACTCAGTTTAGTCCAGGTTAGCGGAGCTAGGGAGTTAGCCAGCTGCCCATCCCAGGCGAGCTGCATCAAGCCGCCTGGTAAACTCAGCTGTCCGGTGTCCGGCGAGAAAAAAGCGCAGATTTGCGACTTTATAGTTGGTCGTTAGATGAGAGCAGAGGGCGAACACTTCAATAGAGCTGTAGCTGAGAAACGTCAGGAGTAGGTCGGTTATTTTTTTTGTTAAATGACTGACCAGGTTTTTATTAACCATCACTGTTGTTACACTCGGCTAAACCAGTTGGCTAACGTTAACTAACTAACTTCGCCTTGTCCAGACCGCCCTCCTTTGCTAGCTTACCTAAGTGACCGGTGGCAAACCTGAACTGGAAACGTTAGCTCACTAAAGCTTTGCTAGCTAGTTAGCAGTTAGGTTTTTCTACTGTCCCCTGTTTGTTGCTCAGTGGGGCTCGTATCTGTCTCAGGTGTACCATCATGTCCTGTAATCGGCTTTAAGTTATTTCTGTCGGCGCACCGATGCATTGAGTTAAATTGCAGTGTTGCCAACATTATCTTGTGTTCATGGAGGCTCCCCGTTTGGATATTAATCTTGACAGCACTTCAGTGGAGTTCAAACGGGTGGCTTTTTGTTAAGGCTTAGCCAAGTTGCATAATAAGCAATTTCCCATGCTGCCTGGGTCCTATCCCATACCAGCATCCTCTATATCCTGAATGGGAAATTCACTCTGGTGTAATCCCTTTAATCTCAGCTGTGGTTGGTACATTTATCCACTTATTGTATTGAGTTTGATCTGATGTGTGACAAAGTTGTTAAGGTACATTTCAAGTTTCAACCAATGTGAATATTAATGACATTAAAAGTCCCCTGTACCACTGTCTGTTCCAGGCCTTCTCTAGTGTTACAATGGAGCCATCGGGAAGTACCACCATATCTTCATCGAGCAACCACACCCTGAACTCAACAGGTGGCGGTTGTCCGTGGGACGTCAGCGAGAAGGCCAGACTGTGTCGCTTCCTCTGCTATGGCTCAGAGGGAGATGTCTACACTGCCAGAGAGGAGGGTCAAGTCAGCATGGAGAGCGCCGGAGCTCTGCTGTCGCTGCTGCAGGAGGGTCGAGGTGCGGAGGTGGTGGAGGAGATAAAAAGGTTCACTCAGGATGGGCGAGCTGTCGGACTCGGCCCGTCCTTTTTCGCCTTGGCTTTGTGCTCCCAGCACTCCGAGCTGAAGACCAGACAGGCGGCGTTCAAAGCCCTGAAGGAAGTATGTCGGGACCCTGCCCACCTGTTTGCTGTCATCCAGAACAAGAAGGAATTGAAAGAGGGGATGAAGTGTGGGATTTGGGGACGTGCCCTGAGGAAAGCGGTGTCTGACTGGTACAATGAGCAAGATGCCATGAGTCTGGCTGCGGCTGTGACCAAATGTAAACAGAGAGAGGGATGGTCGCACCAGGATCTGCTCAGGCTCTCTCACACAAAACCAGCCAATGAAGGTTAGTGTGCACAGACCAACATCATACACAACTGTTGAGAGGGGATGGTGCAAAATATCATCCCTGTGCGATCCTCTCATCCTTGCAGTAAATAACAAGGTATTAACCGAAGTCTGTGTTATTGTTTTTTCACTAATTATCTGTAGAGTTCTTCTTTGTAGAAATATGCCTTGTCATTACTACCAAATTACTGTCATGTTTTCGGAAACGTTTTACCTTGTTATATTATTTACAGTAGCTGCACAGTGTTTGTGGATTCTGGATCAGCAGGAATAAGGAAGTGAGGCTAAATTACAGTTAGCTGTATGTTGGAGCTTTAACAGAGATCTGACATGTTGATTGTGCAATGTAATGGCTCTAGAATATTTGACAATAGGTTGGTTCCCTATAAACCTCATTATGCAGTTCTGTCAGCCACGGGACATGAAATCTCCCGGGGAAAATGAAGGCTGACTGGCGATCTACTCAGGCTGGCAGCCGTCTCCATTATAGACTAAACAAGTAAATATACTCATGATTTGCCCTGTGTTGTTGATAAAAAGAAAAAAACAAATGCATGACTCTACTTGCTTCTCTATTATGGCATTGGCACTGTATTGTAAGATATATCTGTCTATATTAAACCTGACATGCTCCTCCCTCAAAATTAAAACTGCACCTTGCAGAGAGGCAGACTGCAACGACTTTGATTGGTCAGCTTGGTTGCTACGCATTTCGGGCTTTTCCTCTGGTGCTTTGATGTGGTGATTAACAGGACGTTACAACATGCCGTTTCCCCCAGTAAACACACCGACCTCGTATGACTGACCGACCGTTGCACTGCTTCTGGACTGTGTCTGGGTCAGAGAGAGCGGGCTGGATGTCCAAAGGGTGAGCCGCCCCTCCAGTAGCCCGGTGGCAAAAAAGCTGCCTTGTCAAAACCAAAATCCTGTGTCCAAGCTCATTTTTTTTACGGAAGGGCAGCCCTCCGTGCAGACATTCAACCTGTCCACTCTGCCTAGGCTACAGACACAGCTGCGAGCCAAATGGGTCAGTGTGTTTACCGAGTTACAACCAGTTACATCTTAGTGCACATATACTAATGCTTACAATTCCATAGGCTCTATTTAGAGCATACGTGCAACCATTGATCAGCCTTAGGATGTACATTTCAATCCTGAGTTGTGACTTGGATGAAAAGAAATACCCCTTAACTATGACTATAATGCTCATTTATTTGGGTTTTCAGCTATCACCTTGATCAGCAAATATGTAACAAAAGGATGGAAAGAAGTCCATGCTGTGTACGCAGACAAAGAGAATTCAGAAGAGGTCGTCAAAGTGCTGTCGTATCTCGAAGTTGTGGAGAAGGTCAAGCACAGTTGTGATGAAACAGAGGTCATCAATTTAATAGAGGAACACAAACTGGAGAGGGAACAGCTGCTGACAGACCACCTGAAGTCCAAACAGGTGAGTGTTTTGTGTGTTTTCAAGTCATCATTATTGTCACGGAGATTTAACAGCAGGACTATTTTTCAGACCTGTCCTTGTCGTCATAGCAACTGTAAACACTGGTACTGAGCAGATTTTCCCACAGATTAAGGTTTTTTTTATGTTGGACCTGGCTACACTTTTATTTCTAAGCAGACAACGAAAGAAAGAAAAACTAAATTATTATTAAAATGTGGGTAGCAGCACATTGTTGGATGGCCTGTGAAAGATATGCATCTATAGTATTTTGCCCCATTTGTCCTGTATCTAATGTTTGTTTATATTTGTGTGTTTTTTTTTCTGAGGTATGGAGAGCTTTGTTGAAGGAAATGCCTCTCCACTCACTGCTGAGGTGTTTGGGAAAGATGACATCAAACAAAATTCTTGAACAAGGGAGTGCGGACACACAAGCAGTGTGTGACAGAATCCAGAATGAGGCAACACTAAAAAAGGTACGAGATCTTTCTTATTAATATACCATTCTATGTTTTTATCTGTTTTTTAAGTTTGAAGTCAGCATTTTAAAGTATTTGATTTCTGTCTTGAAACCATTAGGCAAAGATCCACCCTTACAGCATACTCTTGTTTTCTGAAAACTACAAAAGAGGCCAAGGCTATCAAGGTAAAACAAAATGGGAACCAGACAGCAGCATCCTCAAAGCATTGGACTCTGCCTTTTATAAGAGTTTTATGGTAGGTTCTTTTTATTTTCACAGCTTTGAACAGACCATCAAAGAAGTATACAACCAGTAGCATTAGCTAACATTCAACCTTTCATTTTGTCCCCAGAACGTGGAGCCTGTAGGTAAACGCATCGTAGTGGCAGTAGACGTGAGCACATCGCTGAGCAGCATTGTCCCAGGGTCATCAGTCAGCACTGCTGTTGCTGCTGCAGCTATTACTATGGTAGGATAATTCTGGATGGCTACACAGACAGTGTGTGGGTGATTGTTGCTCCGGTTGGAACAGCTGCGTCTGTTAGCAGGGCTCAGGCCGCCCCATCTTTGGAGGACATCTGGATCAAAGAATCGGTCTGTTTGCACATACTGTGGATTCCTGCAAAATTCCTTCCGCATTGCGATTATCTTAGTCCAGAGGGCCTCCAAGGCCGCATGAGCTGAGGGACATGTCATCACAGTGATGATTCTGAGCATTATAATTCTTGTTTTTGTTTTATTTTTGGAGCATTGGTCATGTGCGAATGAGAGCGAGAGGAATTTTAACGAATAGCGATGTCATGTTTTTGCTTTCTACCTTTGTGACTGACACAGATTTTTGCAAGGACAGAGGTGGACACACATGTGCTGGCCTACTCTGAAGGAGCCTTGGTTCCGTGCTCTGTCACTGCTGACATGACTCTCACACAGGCAACAGTTGAACTCGTTAAGGTAACACATGTCACAGCATCAAAAAAATAAAGCAGAAGATTGCATATCTCTGACAGGAACAATAGGAAAACACTGTTGATGTAACCCATAACTTCAAAAAAAAAAAATGCAAACAAAAGAATCAACTAATACATTACTGCCATTCAAAGAGGACTAGTTTGAGGATATCCCCTTAAGCAAAGGTCTTGTAATGTCAAACTTGTATTAAGATTCAGTGCCACGTTGAGTATACCAAAATAGCCTACACCTGTATGTATACAACAGCAACTTTCCAAATCAAATGAATAAAGGACAATTCAGTAGTATTTAAAAAAATATTGTCAGTTTTCACATTGAACTGGAGGGATTACCCCAACCACAAGAGGTCCTTGAGCGTACAATCATAAATGCATGATTAGACTTTTTTTTTTTGTTCTGTCTGAACATATCTTGCTCTTGAACTCAGTTTCTGATCTTTTTTTTTACCACACTGTCTGTTTCCAGATCCCGGGTGGGAGCACAGACTGCACCCTTCCCATCACATGGGCCACGGAGAATGGGAAAGCAGTAGATATGTTCATCATTCTGACCAACAACCCATTGTGGGCGTTCACTGCCAGCCCAGTGGAGTCTCTAAGGAAGCACAGACAAGTACATTCATTCATTCTTGTCTGCTTGGGGAAGGGGTTTAATTGAATAATGCCCCACTGTGATAAAGACTGTCTCACACACAAACACTCTTAAACACTATTAAAACTGATACCTGTGCTCTCAATTTCAAAAATGTATGGCATTTGACCTTTCCAGTTACTTTCAGACATCACGCTTGGGGCTGCACAATACAATACACCTTAACCCCAACAAATGTCACATCATCATGATTTCGACTAATAATGTGATATTATTGTCGTTATGTTTGATGGACATGATAGGACACAGTCAGTTTTCTGTACTAACATGACAGTTACTGGATACATGCATGCTGCTAGGTCCTACCAATTGTAACTGGAAAAGACTCACAATACAGTCAGCAGTACACTTTAAAAATGTTTCTTCATCAAATCAAGGAACGTTTAACGATTTTACCCAATTTGGCTTTTTATGAGGAACAGACATATTAAGCGTGCATTTTAAATAGATCTGGGCATACCAGGGTTTGTGAAGGTGCTTGGAATCCTTAAACACTTTTTTTTTTTTGGATAAGTTCCTGAAATTACTTGAAATTGAAACTGAATTGCTTCATAATTAATAATTAATAGATGTAGGAACGCTGGTATACATACAAATGCTTTTCGCTCATACTTAACCCCAAATCTTTTTTTTTTCTCTAAACAGAAAACAGGAGCCAATTCCAAGATGGTAATGTGTGGGCTGACTTCCACTGGACACGCCATCGCAGACACTGAGGACAGGGGTTTACTGAGCATCTGTGGCTTTGACCTTGGAGCTTTGAGCGTCATTCATAACCTCGCCCAGGATCTGATCTGATCATGTATTAGGACTGTCTCTGAATTAAGTGGTTAGAGTACAAAGAGAAGGCACAAAGTGGACCAACGTGGCTCACTTAGCATGAAGAGCGCCCTAAGACAGCACTAATCCAAAAGATGTTGACATTTACAATTCCAATTTCTTTTTGTATTATGTCACTGACAATTCAATTGACAAAGTGTCCAGCGGGCTGGACAACACTCTAAAGTGTTTTATTTTTTTTCCTGAAATGTGAAGAGGAAGTGATAAGACCTGATATGTCTTTGCATATCATGCTGTCAAGAGGGCAAACAGTGCATAGTATGATGAGCTGTTTAGTGCCTCGATGGTACCTGGTGAGACACTAACCCATTCAACAATAAATTCCACTAATTTATAGCAAGATGATTGCAGATTATAAGAGGAACAGTTTAAAAGTCAGAATGTTAGAGGCTTAGTTTAACTGGAGGTTTATATTATGGGGATTTACTATAGTTTGTAGTTTGCTGCTATGATATGATTTTTAGCCGGTTTGATGTTATAGTAGAGGCATTTTTAAGTGGCACTATGTTGTTTTGGAGAAGACATTCAAACCAAGAATTCTAATTATTACAATATAAAAATAATTAATGAAAACTCGGAAATATGTATTTTTCCAGAACTGAATAAAGCTGTTCTCAGAGAAAAATAAGGTCCTCAGAACTCGGTTTGAAGCTAGAAAGGTGGCAGGGTCCGCCACATACATATAAACAAAACGAAACAGTTTGAAATTGTGTTTAAGGTCAGTTTATTTATTCAGTCATGAAAACGAACAGTTTATTTGTTTAGATTGTTAAGTCATAAACAAATCAGTCAATAAAGATCATTATCTTGTGATTAAAATGTATTTCCAAAACTACACAGTGCACCTTTTAAAATATGAAAGCCGGTCCCTCTGTTTTATGTAGCATTATCATAAATTATTACAGTGTATACTCTAAGAGAGAATAATTGAGACAAAGCACTAAAAGTTAAAAGACTACAATGTATTCTGATGACTTCTCTTTAATTTTTTTGATCAGTAAATGTTTTTTGTAATAGTAATGTTAATGTCTAGAATTTCATTCAAACTATTATCTTTAGCCCATCTACAATTTTAGTTTTTGTATTAACACTTGTTTTCCCCTAACCCAGTTTTATTTTAAAACTGCACTGTCTGTTCTGCTGTTGTTGAGTTTTGTCAACCAGAAACATACTCTTGGTGCTCTTAAATGTGATGATACATTTTTGGGGGAATATTTGGAATTGGCCGATAAAGCCAAGGTTTGGGACTGTAAGTCGGTTTACTGTAAGTTGGAGAATGGACTTGTCATATTATTAGTCCGAATTCTTTGCATTACAATTTTGGATTTTAGTATGTCCGGGAAGGAAATATCATGGCTAGTTAATAAGTGTTAACTAGCAAGACTGAATCTGCTGGCAAATGTTTCTGTATTTTTGATGTAAGACTGTTCGGTAGGCAAAAGCTGAAAAAAACGGATAATTGCCACCTTCCTGGAACAAAATGAATTGAATGTACTTTATAAAACCTGTAGCAGAAAAGATTTAAAGTACACTGATCAGTTTCACGGAATAAAGACAGGCTGCTTACAGAATTTTAGCATTAGGGACCAATTCATTTGGCGAAATGGAAATGCTGTTATAGTCAACAACAGGTGCTGCAATTACAAACAGCATTCAATAAAGTTGTTACTGATCAATCATTCTGATGTTATTCACTCCTTACAAAGAAATATTTGTATAAAGTGATTTTTGATACGATTGTAGTTGAAAGTCTGGAACGAAGGATAGCGAGTAAGAGGTATGGTAGTTCACAAGTGTTTTACCACCATGACTAACTTCTTTTCTGATCATATCGTCTGTCGTGTCCAGTTTGCTTAACATGCAAGTACTTGACTGTAGTTGCGATGAAGCTCCCTAATAAACACCTTGCTGCTCTTCAAATATAGTTGTGAGTTTGGCTTTCTAAACTATTATTACTGACTTTATTGAGAATATATAACAGGGACTGTGCCTCAAGTGTCCATGCAGTGGAAGTGTCTTTGAGCAATGTACTGGGACCATTCCAGTACTGTGTGTGTGTTTGTGTGTGTGTGTGTGTGTGTGCGCGTGCGCGCGGGCCTCGCGAGCCAATTGGTCAAGCAAACCAGTAAAAAATGTATATTAACGTTTAGCAACGGCGCATATTTAATTCCGCCTGCCACAAATTGAGAAAATGTGTCTTTTGCTCGTGCTGGGGTGGAAATGGTCCCCAAAAAAAGTTTGAGTCAGATCAGGCATCCTGCGCGGCCGCATCATGTTGATAACTGGGGGCCTCGCAAACACACTACATCAAGAGACAAGTGAAGATGGCGGATGTGTTGAGTGTTCTCCGTCAGTATAACATCCAGAAAAAAGAAATCGTCGCTAAAGGAGATGAAGTTATATTTGGAGAGTTCTCCTGGCCGAAAAATGTCAAGACAAACTACATAATCTGGGGGTATGTCAGCGGTAAAATGTCCTTAAATCGCTTCAGTAGTAGGCCCGCACGTAAAGCTCAGCGCAGCCTTGTGCTGCTGGTAACGGAGGAAGGCTCGCTACAGCTGCTAAGATGCTAACCAAACTCCTCTCCCTGTTGTTTTACCCAAAACTTTAAGCACTCTGAAATTACTTTTAGCGTGATACTCGAGTTCTGTGCTATAGTCCATGGACTGTCTTTACTAGTTTAAGGCTTTGTCTTTTTTGTTTAAAGCTAAAAGGTATCTACGGGTGGTGTAGCTACAGCTAAACTTGCAGTAGTAATTTGCTGCTAACTCACCAGCTAGCGTTGAGTTGTGTTCCCATGGAGTCCAGTGGAAATACTAGTAATTTCAGTTTCCACTGTCATGACTGAAAGCAGCCGTGTTCGACAATGCAACAAGCAAACTTTGCTCATGTAAATCAGAAAATAAAGTTGTACAAGGATTAGCAGATTAGCACACCGGGTAACTTGATAGTTCCGTGTTTATGTCACGTCAGAACTTGTGTTTCGTCATAATCAAATCACTTTACTATGTGTATTGCATATTGTACACCTGTGCAACTCAGATCCACTTAAATATTCCACCTCCAGCGGTCTGTGCAGAATAAATCGCATGTTGTGGTTGACAGATAATCTTGTCGGGGGTGATGGTTATGTTTTTCTTTGCTTGTGTTTCTTCCTTCAGTACTGGTAAAGAGGGCCAGCCCAAAGAGTACTATACTTTGGACTCTATCTTGTTCTTGCTCAACAATGTACATCTCCCGCATCCATCCTATGTGCGAAGAGCTGCAGTAAGTGCCCTGGAATAACTTCAAACTGCTTAATCCTGACTGTGCCTGTACTTCATTAAAGGTGCATTATCTAGTTTTGAAGAAGAAATATAATCTCGGAATTTAAGTATTTACAGTAGTGATGAGGTAAGAACACGAAAGCTGAAATGTATAATTATTTCCACAACTGAATAAACAAGCTGTTCTCAGATGTAAACAAAGTCCCCTGAACACTGTTTGAAGCTAGAAAGGTGGCAGGGTCCGCCACATATAAACAAAGTTTAACAGTTTGAAATTGTGTTGTGCTCCAAATTCAGTTTGTTTATACAGTCATGAAAACAAAGACATTTTGTTTGGTTGGTTTGTTGAGGCATATATAATTGGTCAAAGAAGATCTTTCTCTTCTGATAAAGATTTCTTCTTCCAAAACTACATAGTGCACCTTGAATTGGTAAAATACTACTTGAGGGGAGTCCCCTGTTTCAGTCTCTCTTTTTGTCTCGCATGCAAAATTACTCAGTTACTCATTTTGGATAAAATGATTTTATGTTGTTTATAGACAGAGAACATCCCTGTTGTCAGACGACCTGATCGAAAAGGCTTGCTGTCATATCTCAATGGCGAAAGTTGTAAGTAGCACTTGGGAGATCTGTGGTGATTGTCTATTGTGTGCAGAACATTAGGGATTTGTCTGTGTGTCCTCCCTCAATGTATTTAAACAATGTCCTGATTTCTCATAGGCTTTGACTGACTATAACATTGTACAGCATTGACAGGTTTCATTGATGGGAACATACGAGGAGTAGAGCAGGTTTCGTTTTTCTCACTGGTTACCTATTAATACAGTTTCTTATCTTGTCTTTTCACAGCTACATCAACAAGCATCGACAGAAGTGCGCCTATAGAAATAGGTTTGCAACGGCCAACGCAAGGTAAGTTCACACTATATTTGTTAAATGACGTTTGGATAGCTAGTTACACCTGCAGTAAGAATGTATTGCCTTGTGAGCATGGATCAGTAATTTTCATTGATAACTCTGGTTACAAGCCAAATCTGTATCCTGCTGCCATCTACTATTTCATTTCTATTGAAATGGTATTGTCTCAGTCAAAGTTTTGAAGAAAAAAAACACAAAAAAAAAAAAATAGACTTGTGTGCAGTGAATAACACCACTTTTGTGTTTCTGCAGTCAAACGAGCAGCTGATGAGGTATCTTCTGAAGCCAAAAAACCAAGGATTGAGGTAAACTTACACAAAATATGGCAGCACTTCTTTGGAATAAACACTAGACTCACATGTTGGTCAGTGCTGTTATATAATTTACTTCCTTTTCTACATTCCTCAAGCAGGAACGGCGCTACTATACTGATCTAATACATATGTGTGAGAGCAGCTGGTCCTGATAGCTGTTCATCCACATTCAATTTGAATTAGACCAGAATATTTACAGCAATGCAAAAGCTCAGAATTTTATTTAAGATGGCTGTTAAATATTGATTAAATACCATTTTTAAAGGTGCACTGTGTAGTTTTGGGGGTAAAAACATGCACAAAAAGTTGATATTTACAATATTATAGAGGTGATCATACAAACTCAGAAATAGTCATTTTATATATTTCCATATAACCATGCAATCCTCAAGGGTTATAAGGTACCCAAAACATTGTTTAAAGCTAGAGAAGTAGCTACTTGCTGCAAAAAACACAGTAAAGCAAACAATATGAACTTGTGTTGTCCTTTGACGACAGTTTATTCAGTTTATTCAGTCATCAAATTCAATCAGTGAAGATATATCTCTTCGCTTAATGTTTCTTTCCCAGAACTACATAGTCTTCTTTTTGATTTAATGAACACGGTTTCGAGAGATAAACATCCCTTCGGTCGTGTTCATTTTCAGAATCACAAAAGCTCCACAGAAATTGCTAAGTGAAACATTTGATTGTCTATTTGAAATTGTTTTGTATATATTTAGCCAGAATTAGGGATTTATGATTAATTGTAATGATTTTTGCATCACAATTTTAAATTTCACAGAAAAAAAACTATGATGATGTGAAATTTGTTGCAGTCCGTATGCAACAAACATGTTCTCTTAAGCTGGAAATCAAGATTTGTAGTCCAGGAAATCTCTGCACCACCACAGTACTTCATTATTATACTTTTTTGTTGCACATTTTACCTTTATCAACCTCCGACATGGAAAAGTGCAGCGGAATGGTCATCCAAGATCTGTGCAGCCTGATTTAGCCCAAACAACCACTTGCAGCAAGTGTCCATGACGCTTTTAGAGTGGAAGTCGGAAAAAACCAACTCAGAAATCCAGACTTTCAACTTGCAATTGAATGCAGCATAAGTTTAGTAATGAATTAATGCAGTTTGTTATTTAAGACATGGTAACCAGCTCAGTCTTGCAACGTTTAAGGAACCGTTAAAGCTGTAGACTGTAACTATTTTTTTTGTTATATTTCCTAATATTGTCATTATGATCTGGCAGTAGAATAAGATACAGGTCAGCTGTGTAAAAATCCACTGTCTGTGGGTCCACCCAGTGGCCCAGGGTAATGATTACATTGTAAATCCGTCTACCATAATCTGAGGAATAAAGTTTGTTACTAGTGATATCTACAGTGATCTGGCATCCCCTGTTACCGAGGTTACAGGCCTGCTCGTGCACGACAGCCTCCTCTGTGGGGAGGTACAAATACAAGATCCTGTTATATTCTGTGTTTGCTAATAGTTTGTACACCTCTTCATTTTAAGGATGAGGAGCGTGTGCGTCTGGATAAGGAGCGTCTGGCTGCCCGTCTGGAGGGCCACAAAGAGGGCATCGTGCAGACTGACCAGATCAGGTATAATGGACTTGCCTGTTGCAACAATTGGTTGCTTAATCAATTGATAGAAATTATCACTGTTAATCTGACACTCATAGACGAGCTCTTCAAAGCAGTGAGATGTTTAAATGATCAAATCTTGCGTCTTCCCTCTTCAGATCGCTGTCTGAGGCCATGTCAGTGGAGAAGATTGCAGCCATCAAAGCCAAGATTATGGCTAAGAAACGTTCCACCATCAAAACGGATCTGGATGACGACATAACCTTGAAGCAGAGAAGCTTTGTGGACGCTGAGGTGGATGTCACCAGAGACATTGTCAGCAGAGAGAGGGTCTGGAGGACCAGGACAACCATTCTCCAGAGCACTGGAAAGGTCAGAGTCCGCTTAAAACCCAGGATATCCAATCCCAGTGATGCGTCTTTGCAAACAATGTGCTTTCTGTTTTTACAGCAAACAATTGTGTTTGCCAAAATGTTGGACTGTTCCTTGGAGGGGTGTTTTGGTAGACAGAAGTCACCATTTGTTTCACACCACAGTACAGGGTTACTGATTTTGTAGAATACAAGGGAGACTTCAAGCTCCAGTGTTTCATTTTTGCTAGCCATTATGTGACTGATGTTTTGTTTTATTACTGGACACGTGTGAACTTTGTTCAGCATTACTTGTATTAATCTAAATATCGGGTAGTTTGAGTGCGGTGTTGTGCACCAGGCAGTAAACCAGTCTAACCACACACACCTGTGTACGATTAGCATATGAATGCCAGGATTTTCCAGTGGATCTATTGGCCACGGCGAGTCAAACGGTGCCACGCTGACAGTTTTACCGTATTGAGTTGAGACAAGCTGCCACTCAGACGGACCTTTTCCAGAGCTGAGCCAAAGCCTGCCCGCCTGGTCTCCAAGCGGGCAGCATGACGTCTCGCAATTGCGACCAATCAGCGACGACTCCCCTTCTTCGTTTCAAACAAGCCTGCGTTGTGATCCTCGACTCATGCCTGTGCAGGAGAAGTGGGAGACAGTATTTTTTCAAATTCTCTGTGTTCAGCTCACAGTAATTTTGTAGTTTCTGACCAGATCTGTTGTCTCTGTCCTCTATTCTTGTTCATACTCTCAGAAATCTGCTGTATTTGTCTGTTTAATTGTGTTCAGCTTTCAGCTGTTTTGGCAGCTGCTGTTAAACAAGTTGGGAATGAGACTCAAAAATCAACTTTTCTTACAAATAGGATGTTTAACTCCTTTACCGTACATACCTGAGTTGGACAGCAGCTGTCCTTTTTAACAAATTTGCTGAGGTCTCAGGGACAAAACCATGGGTGTGGTGAAAACTTCCACCCGGCTCAACTGTAGAAATACCCAGTGTGTGTAACGAGGCACAAATCTTTTACCACTAGATGGCAGCAGTAGTATGGTTTTCATTCATTGCATACATGTTCTCAAAATAAGAGTCTTTACTGGGGTACTGAAGGACTTTGACATGTCCTTGTCAATGCCATTATTGTGTTGATCAGCGGTTTGCTTAGATTAATTATTTTGGCAGAATATAAATCACTTCCAAAAATCTGATTTCCATACAAAGGTACTCACAAAAAACAGTTTTATCTGACAGTGTTTTGCTGTCTTCCGTCCCCCTGCTGTGGTGCATTTGGTTTTCATAAGTTTTCAGGTACAGGATGCTGTAAAGGCCGCTTGTGTCATAGGAAAATGCTGTAGTTGTTGACAGATCCCATACAAATAAGGCTGTGGGTAAAGACAAACACATCATTGCATATCATTCTAAAACTTTAATGTGCCTACAGATGGTGGTATTGAGCGCAACATCCAGGACTTTTGATGTGACTTTAAACAATTCTTATGAGGGACAGTTCTCATTAGCTGAGAGCCTGAAACCTTAATGTATTTAACTTATAGTCATTTTACGCATGAACTAATTATATTGTTATATGTGTTTATCCACTGCAGAACTTCTCCAAGAACATCTTTGCCATCCTTCAGTCAGTGAAAGCCAGAGAGGAGGGGCGAGCACCAGAGCAAAGACCAGCACAGAACACTACTCAGGCGGTAAGAATGACATTCTTTGTGCGTTGCTAGTTTATTCAAATTTTCAAGGAAGTTTACATTTGCCCAGACACCAGTCAAAATAAAAAAGTGTGTCTATTTGTGTGTGTGTGTGTGTGTGTGTATAGTTGCTACTTTTCTACTTTCTACTTTTTCACATTACTTTGCTCAATAATAAAGTCTGGAATTAATTGGGAGATATACGAAGAAAGGGTCAGCAGTTATTTAAGTCATTCAAGGAACAGCAAGTATAGAAATTACTTCTCAGGTCTGTACTAGGACTGCACTGTGCTCTGACAGGTGTATAAATTAAGCAACCGTTTGTTTTATTTTGTTTCCAGGACCCGTCCCTAAGGAACAAGCAGCCTGTCCCAACTGCTTACAACAGATACGATCAGGAGCGATTCAAAGGAAAAGAGGGTGAGTTTAACCTTTGATTCTGAAACTAATTTGAATCTAGAAAGGAGTGTGTGTCTGTGTGTGGTATTGTACATTTGCAAGTGGGGATGATAAGAAATGAAAGGTGCCAACTTTATGAATACAATTTTTGTCATTTCATTGCATGTATGCATTTGAGGAAAAAAACTATTTTGTTCTGCCAGTGACCTGCAACATATTGTGTGTTGTTTCCTTAGAAACGGAGGGTTTCAAGATCGATACAATGGGTACCTACCACGGCATGACCCTCAAGTCTGTGACGGTAAGATCAAAGCTCTCCTGTTTGCTGATGGTGTTAAAAGAAGCTACAGAAGCTACACTGCAGGTCGATTTTAGCCTGAGCACATCTGGAGAGACCCATTTATGATTAATATAATTCATGATATCTGCAGCAGCTAGCCAAACCCTCACTGTGGCGTACTTTTATGATGTCATATGTGGTTTTGAGGCAGTTAAAACAAAAGTGTGTAACATATGATGTTCGTGATTATTGGCATGTAGTGGCTCACAGCATCAGTCAGTTCTCATTCACTTAATCTATGTTTCTCAGGTAGTTAAATTAGGTCATTAAAGTAATAATCTCAAAGATTTTCATGTAAATATATTGGTAAATCACTACCTATTGCCGAATGAGGTAACACAATGATGTTTGAGCCTATGGCCCACTGATGAAAGCCCTTGCATTGGCTGCTATACCGAAGTGTAGATGTACACTGGGTGTCGACTTTCCCGGAAAACATTGCAAGCGGTGCACAGTTAGTGACACGTTCATCCAGCAGTGGTTGGTCGTCCAGAGAGAGTAGGTGGAACACTTCATTATGACCAGAATAAGTTAGCCTAATGTTAGACAATGAATAAGTATGTGCTAGGGTTAGGCTGATGAATGACCCCACTACTAATCTTTGACCATCGTAGCATCGTGATTTAAAAAGGCTCCCCACCAGTGCCATAGGACAGTAGTTGTTGTTTGTGACATGTAGGGAGAGAAAATGAAAAGAAGTATGTTGCTTCTCAGTGCACTAACGTTACATCTCCATGTCCAGTTTAATATTTTCTTATTAAACCAGCTCTTTTAGGAGAACCCAAGACAATTTGTGGCAGCAGTGTTTCTTTTCCCATGGGCCACTGTTTTCTCTCCGTCATGCTGTTTTCACAGTTTCCTTAGCTTAGCTTCCTTGGCTTGTTGGCCAGTGTCAAGTTAGGCATATGAAGCTGAGCAAAGCTAAGTGACAGGCTTGTGATGCGGAGACAAGGGCGCTTTTAATCCTGGCACAGAGATGTATGTCGGTGGTAATGGTTGATAGTTTCTTCTGCTGGGTGAGACAGTTGGCGATGCATGTCAGAACAAAGATGGGAAACAGCAGCAGCTAAAGCAGTGAGCTAATACATAACTGCTGCCTTGGGACAACACTGAGAGGAAACACTGCCTCAAATTTATAAACAGCTATGTCATCTTCCATCATGGTGTTTCACTGTAGATATTGTCATATGCGAATTCGGCAGACATCACCCCATGTACAAAACATTGCCTTTATAGCAACCATTTTTTATTCAGTAAATAAAAAGTGTTGTAATGACTGTCTCAGAAAACAGAATTTCATTTTTGCTTTCATGTGGTGTTGTTATGGAGCCGTGGCAAAACTGCCAACTGACTGACGTCACACGGGCGACACTGGACCTCTGGGAAGCAGAGAAGTCCAAAAATACACCTGCAATTGTTGTTACCAGAAATCTTTGAGATTGCCATTTTAACATGAATTATAGTTTTCAAATACAGAAACAAAATGCACAATTTATTCCAGTTTAGTTTAACATCTAAAGTCAGCAGAAACTACAAAAAGGAAATTATTAAGAAATTTAAGAGGTGCATCATCTAAAATCATGTCACATCATACTACATAGCTGTTTACCAGTTGGTCTTTATAACAGCTAAAAAGGGAATTAAGATAAGATGGTACAGTACTAAGGTAATAAAGGGAGGTTTGTGCTTCATTAAGTCCTTAGATGTTTTTTTTTTAAATGTTATTTCCAGAAATAGACTTTTGGGACGATTGATGCGCAAAAGTGGCTGGTCCCACAATTGTTTTCAGTCTGCAACAATCCCAATCACTAGTAGATGGCTTCATGCGGAAACAAGCTTCCTTGGAAATGACTTTGTTGACTATGTGATACATGGGTGGAAATGTTTTATTGGCACTGTACCCTGTCCACTTTGCGTACACAGTATAAAACAATTACAGTAGATCTGAATATTATTACAAAAATGTAGCTTTTGCACCACAGTAAAACACAGCTTTTTTTTGTAAATATAACTGTATACTTAAACTCTCCAGTGGTTTGACTCAGGCATATCAACAGTTTGTATCTCTTCTGTACAAAATCATTTCAGAGCGCTTTGTCAGTTTTTACACAATACTTGCAGCATTCAGAACAAATGCTCTTCTACATACACGACTATTAGTCTTTCGCCACCTTTTATGCATCTTATTTCGTTCCACATTTATCACCGTAAAAACATCATTCTAACACAAAAATATTCAGCTCAATTAGGAATGGTGTGCTATTGCTTTTCTCAGTCATACTGTTTATGCTTTCAGAAATATCTAAGGTTTTCTGAGAAATTTCCCTCATTTAAATTCACTGAAGGAATGTTCAAAAATCCCGGACTTTAACATTTTTTCTGCGCTTCGAACTATCAGCTAGAAACACAATTTTCAATGCATTAGGGTAGTATTCAACTTTCAAATCACATTAAAACTTTTCAGAATATTAAAGAATAATATATGAAAGAATAATATTGACATTTTAGAAGTTTTAAATGTCCTGCCCCACCCAGGCTGTGACTGGTGAGTTTATGAAGATTGACATTGACAAGCACATTTACTTTATGAAAAGTTGAACATGTTTCAACAAAAGGCACCCAAGATGACTAAATAACCAGCTTGCCCCATTAATCTTCAAATCGCAGCACTTTGTGTGCTTCCTGGGAATTGGGAGTATAATAAAGGAAGTGTAGGGCCCCGCAATGCACTTTTTACAAGATGTGTGTAGTAAATTGAATTGAATTCATGAGTCAATCCAATAAAAGAAAAAAGAAAAAATTATGAAAAAAATAACATAAACACAGCCAGCATTTTAAAGCATACTTGTAATGACATCCAAATATAAACACAGCCATTGTTTAAAAGCATAATTGTAAAAGTCCAAAGTTCCAATATAAACAATTCATTATGAAACACTGTGCAACAGCATATTCCCATATTCCCTGGTATGCTAAGCCCATTCAGTTAGTGCTTAGATTTGAGTATGCTTTTTTTTGTTGTTGTTGTTGTTGTTGTTTTTTTAAGCAACGCATTTTAGCTCCTATTCCTATTTGGGCAAAGCAGTTTAGCTCCCACAGTCACTATGATGCATAATTTAATTCAGCTGTTTTCCAACTCCTCATACTCCTTAAGTTGCTTCTGCATACAAATAAAACTAGCTATTCAGTTTAACTACAGCTTTTCAACAAACCTGAAAATATTTCACATCTTTCATAGATTATTGAAATTATACAAATTAGTTTTAGCTTTTTAGTAGCCAACATTCACACCACACATTCTTCAGAAATTGCCTTTTTTCTAGTTTGTTTTGGCTACCTGTTTGGATAAAGTGTGTATTAATCCCTTGGTGTCAATTTAAGAAGTCAGTGTGCTGGGATATAAACCATTGGTATGTAACAAGGAGTTTAACTCACGACTTCAGTTATTGAGCAGACTTCTCTTTGTTCATTCTAGCTGACTGTGCCCTGCCTGTTCTTGCCCTCGGTGTGTTGATGCAGGCATTGCGTTTGTTGCTCTGCAGGTGATGCCAGTATTTAAGTATTTCATTGGGATGAAAACCATGTGATGTTATCAGATGGCTGTACTTGCAGCTGGAATAAGAAACCCGCCAGTGGTTGAACAGGAATGCATTGGATGGAGGAGTGGGCTCAATCCGGAGCTTGGCCAGGCATATCCCTACATATACATCCTCCAGATGGAGCTGACGGATACTTAGCGACACTCGATAGATTTTTCTTGCCAAGTCTCCAGAGAAGACATAACCAGTCCCTGAGCAAAAGGTGGGATACTTTTCACTTGGGTACAGGTCAGGGGGCATGTACCACTTGCTGTTTTTATTTCGATTCGGTGCAAAGCCTCTCATGTTATTTCCTGTGAAGTAGTTCTTCTTGGGCTTAATTTCTGGCCTAAGCAGCTTGTAAATGAGGTACTCTGTGTTGACGAACATGTCACTGTCTGTCTTCATGACATAGCTGGCTTGTGGGCAGTGAATTGCCACCCAGTTCATTCCCATCAATGTCTTAATGGTCAGGTTTTTGTATGAATCCATGAAGTCCTGCTGAATGATATCGTGATATCTCCGGCTCTCTGCTTCAAGCATCCTCTGCTGTAAAATGCCCAGCTCGCCCTCATTTTTCCCTAGCAGAAACAGCCTGATGAATCCTAGAGCTGGTGCAACGCTCTCGTTCCCCCATGTCTGCCGTATTGCATTCCTTGCCTCTACCTGCCGAGCCTCGGTGGCTATCAGCAACACTAGAAAGGGTACAGGGCTGCTCTCAGCACATTTGTCAGGCTCGTTGATGATATAAGTGAAGGGTCCTTGGGTTATAGTGCCGGTAAGTTCTCCCTCTATGCTCGCTGCCAAAGTATCCTCAGAACTTTGGTCTAGCGGGGAAACGGAGACTCCATCCTTTTCGGGGGAGCTGATGTTGGCATCAGCCTTGAAGGTTGGTTGAGGAATAATGACAAACCTCCATGCTGAGTGTTGGGCGCTTACGTTCCACTTGGCTTTGGTGGTATGAAGTTCACCACCTCCATATACCACAGGGTGGCCTCTCCACCATGGTATATCTGTGAACCTAGGCAGCCATGCCTGGTGGACAAGAAAGACAAAAACACCCAACAGTGAGAGGAGATAGAAAAGTTTAGCTGTGTGTGTACAGCAATGACGTCTTCTCCACTGCATATTCACAGCAGGACTTGTACAACCAGACAGCTGTCACACTTTAAGGGCAGTCCTCGTCAGCAGCTTCTCACAGGGCCTTGTGAAGGGCTGCCTAAAAGACTTGTGAAAAGACCCAGTGTTGAGATCTCATTCTCGTGTATCCAGATCGCTTTGGTTCTGTTCTGACAAGCCAGCTGTGAGGTGTGGGTCCACTCTAAAGTTGCATCTCAAGTGATTTCCTAGGAGACAGAGGAGGGGATATATTGAAATCATTAGCTACATACAGCATGTCATATACTCTCTCATATCCTTGTTTTGGTTTTACAACCACCAACTTTATTATTATAGTTCACTTTCACAGCTCTCACCAGGCAGCTGTTATCGGTAAAACCACAATTGCTAGCGACTAGCTGGCGTGCACTATCATGGGACTTGTTATATATCAGGTGGCCAGAAACATCTATCTATAAATGCGCGGAGTGTGTGTGTGTGTGTGTGTGGGTGTGGGTGTGGTTGTGTGTGGGTCAAATATCTCTGCGGATAAGGATCACACTGACCCGAGACTTTCAACATGGCTGCTGCGTGGTTCTGTGGTGTGCATCTAAGCATTTGTTTGGACTGCAATGATACCGTGAATAAATTATTTCATAAATGCTTTACAAATTCCGCCGAGCATAGTCCACCAGAGCCACCACAGTCACGTGCGCACCAGAGCCAATCACTGCAGAGCTCAAGCCCACGACGTACCTGAAGAAACAAGCGGATTTATACCTGCAGCGGCGCAAGCTGGACCGGGATTTTGCCGGCGGTACGGTCCGTTCTGTTCTGTTCTGTTCTGTGCATCTAAACTGACTGCTGTGGATTAATGAGATTAAACTAGTCCGGACCGAGTCTGTTCGGGTCTGAGGAGATCCGGAGATGCGCGGACAACAAAGTGGAATCGGAATCTGTGGATGTTCATGTGTAGCTAGCTGCTAGCGGCTAGCTGCTAGCTACACAGCCCACCTCCCGAGGCGACGGACCGGACGCATCGGCACGTCCAAAACCGGACCTAGGGTAAATAATGTCCGCCACGCTTTTTCGCGAACATTGCCGTCACGTTTGCTTTGTGTCTGGTGCAGGAAGAAACGGTAAAAACGGGCTTTTGTCACGAAAGTCTCCAAGCAGCAAGTTTGGTTGTTGAGGAACAGGAAGTTGTGGGAGGGACCTAGGCGGGTGATTGACATGCAACGAAGGTCGGTGTGTAGACGGCGATATTGAGAGTTGAGAGATTTGTGACATTTAGTGTGTTTGGAGTGTGTAGTTGGTGTGTTATGTAGTGTTTGGTGTAGTGTGTTTAGTGTGTAGTGGAGTCGGTTTTTTGTTTAATGAGTCAGAATAATGAGGAGAAGCTGAATGTGGAGCAGGCAGTGCAGCTCTAAAGGAGCACAGGCAGACCTGAGCACTGCCTGCATTTAAATGTAAATAGTTACATATAACTTTGTAAATTTTTTTAAATGTATGCACAAATTTAGCAAACAACAATTTATATTTGCATTATAAGTTAAAAAAGAAAAATGGTTTGTTAAACATATTTGTGGTTTTCACAGTAAAACAATCAAACTTTTTCTACTCGGATTTTATGTTTTTTTGTGATTTTAGGTCCATTGTGTTAATACAGTATGTCAAAATGAAAAAAGAACTGTACAGTCACACATGTGAGGTTGTGCAGAAAATAATGACACCAAGTAAATAGCTTTTAAGGTGAAATATAATGGCAAAATCAAAAATAGTCAAAAACAGCCAATTATACCCTGGAATATCGGATTTCACAACAAACCTAAATATCCCTGACTTCCCACCTTCAAACACAGCCTCATTTGGCCATCCATGAAAAAGCTTCTTAACCTCCCACTTTTTTATAGGAATACACTTTTCTTACGGGTACTGCACTAGTGACTCCAAATTAATGATAATGTTGGTCCCTAACTACTGGATACGTAAATGAGCAGCGGACTTTGCATCCCTTAACAGTATTTACCGTTGACCCTGTGTTTTCGTATGAACTTTAATTTGTTTATTGTAATGGTTTGATGAACGACGCTTGAATACTGACATGAATCCAATTTACTTCCTGCTTTGACTCATTAGTAGTGTTTGCATAGCAGACTTATGTAGAACAATATATATTCCATAAAAGTTGATAAAGGTTCTCAGTCATCCAGTTCATGGTCGGTTGAGAGGCGAAATGTCTTAAAGAAACTGAAACACGTCCAGTTGCCTACGATACAGCACTGAGAAAACACTCCATACACTGTTCACTGTATATCTTAGAAGTTATTTTTGCATTTTGTGCAAAACTTCGTTTTTTGGTTTTAAAATGTTGCATTTTTGGTTAAAGGAACATCTTATGTTGCTTTCAGTAAAGGAATGAACAGAATATGTTCTGCTTTCTGGCTCTTGAACAGTATCCATGAGAGGAATGCTTACTGAAAGAACAGCCTATGCTTGCAGGCTGCTAGCACCCTGAAGTGGAGTGTGTTCTCTCAGTTTTTTACTGAATTACACACTACCCTCTTAAAGGACCCCAACAAGACAAAGGGCGGTTTGTGAGAGCTCACAGAAGCACTGAAAAGACTGCTGTTCGCACTTTTGCATGCATCAACAGCAACAGAAACTACTGTTACCCTTGAATAGGCACACCCTTCACATCCTGTGGTTGACATATAAACTGATGATTGATTTTAACACATAAATGATTTCTTCAGTGTAGCAATGTGCTGATGTGTGTGCTTGTATTTTAAGCCTTCGCCTCACAAACTCACCTTTTTTAAATGTAGCTAATCATCTCTCTCTGGCATCCATTCCTCCTACATATGATGAATTACAATCCTCACACACTGATGCTCCGGCTGCACTGTTAGCCAGATCACAGTACAGCTTATGCGTGACGACTCAGGTTCTCCGTTATTTCCTCTACAGTATTCCATCAATCATTATCTTCTTTTATCCCTACCCACGTGTGGGTGTTGATGGAGAAATGTGGTCCTCTTCCAAGCACTGATGGCCATCTACCACATGCATACACAAGTGTGTGTGTGTGAGTGCGTGCATGGGCAGAACATGTGTCAGATCTCCAGCATTGCAGTCTCTCCGTCTGCCTTGGCGCATTGTCCCCAGAGGCTTGATGCTAACGGTGCTGCGCTGCTGCTGCCTTTTGGCCAACAGCAGTCAGGAGTCGGCAGTTAGCTGCAGCCCAGGGTCCTCTCACGATCCTCGCTTGTAGTATTTTTTTGTATATCACAGCAGCGGGGGATAGAGGGGGATCATCTGGGTGATGCATAAGCCTCGCTTCTCTGTGTTTGCAGCTCAGCTTTTGTTCCATTTCCTTGTTGATCCTTATTTCTTCTTCCTCTTTCATTCACATGCTCTCATGTTAACTTCCCTCCCCCCATGAGCATCCATGTCTTGGGGGGGTTGTTTCCGCTCACCTCTTCTCGCCTTCCTAAATCAGCAGCTCTTTGCGCTCCGGTCTGTGCTGTCGTTTTGATATCTGCGAGAGGGCTGGAAGCAGCAGGGGAGGAGGAAGATGAACGCTGTGAGTTGTGTGTCAGCTCCAGGCTTGGTGGCAGTACGCTTTCCCACCACGTCACGCCGTCTCTGCTGCTGTTGCTGCCTGCTCTGTTTGAAGGGCGGGGGGGGGGGGCTGGGCTGCTGACCTATTTGTATTCACGCCCACTCTCCAGAAAGAGGAATAAAGCATTATCTCGGTTTGGTATGCTGTGAAGTAAGAGGAGGGGGAGGGAACCCTTCATGTTGGCGTTTCCACAAATCTTAGAGATTTGCAGATTGCCTGGTTGAAATATGGCAACACGTCAGGTTACATCTTCTTATCAGTGCAGTGATGAACGGTGCAGCCCAGAAACCCTGTATAGTCTTTAAATGCGTCTCCTGACGATCTCTTGAACTGGGTGATGATGAGAACACGGATAATTAAAACAATGTTTCCGCTGTGCTCATTCAGCTGTGGTGGTCTGTAACCCCCACATTTTCACACTCAAGGGCTGCCTTGCAGTACAGAAATATTGGATTTACAGGATTTTTGCATTGATTTAGTGGCTATCATCTGCCTGGAAAGTCCCTGATTGGTGTTTCCATTTATCTTCCAATTCCTTGAATACTCTTTCGTAAATCTGTAATGTGAAGCAGAGTATCTCTTTAATCTTTCAGTGCAAAGCATACTATCACGGGAGAGAATGTACAAGTGTCCAAGCTGTGGCTGAGCTGCAGACAAGCAGTTTCTCTGTAATTGACAGCGATCCTGCGGTGCTGCTGACAGACCCTGCCCTGCAGCGATTGGGATGGCAGGAGAGAAAATTAATTTGGTACTCAGGGAGAGACCTTGGGGCCCGCTAATGTTTAAGAGTGGCTGTTTTCTAATGCATTTATATTATCAACAGTGTGCAAATGGTAATTTCCAAACCTCAGCTTTGGCACAGAGCTCTTTATTTCTCAGTGCTCAGTAGTTTGACATCACAATTGCTTGGATTGGCAGGGCTGAACGGTCCTTGCATCGGTGGACAGCATGCGGATGTCTAAATGAATCTTATGAAATATTCAAATGCTGTTCATTATTTTTACTATGGATTCATGGCTTGAATAATGTATTTCAAAGACCTATTTTGCATGATAACAGCAGATTCACACAGATCCCTCACCCCTTTATTCCAGTCGGGCACATCTTTGTTACCTTGAGTGTGCAGCGCTGATTTGCCTCGATCCGAAATGTTCGGTTCTGTTCTGCTCTGCATGTGACTTTCCATCCCACTGGGAGGGTTTCAGAAGAAGGGCGTCATGCCTGCCTGATCTTGTTGAAATGCTCAGATTGTGTTTATTGCATCCTTTTTCCTTGATATTTGTGCCTCTAATGTGGTTGAGTAGGCTCCATAGTTGAATCGTCTCATCATTTGTCTCTGTTAAGTTTTTTATTGTTAAAATTTCCTGGTAGTGCTGTAGATCACGAGTTGGCGCAGGGCGTTTTTATTTTGAAAATCGACCCGCTGCACTATGGCATTAAGCTGTGCGACTTCCTGTCTGGCTCGATCTGCTCTGTGCAAATTGATGCGGCTGGAGTCCACTTCCATCGAAAAAATAAACTGCACATTTCTCTGTGGAGCAGAACAGAGAGCCGCAGCATCCAAGGTCTTCTGGAATGTGCCGTCGCATAACTGCTGGAAACACAAGCGCAAACACTGTGTCGTGTCCGAGATGGGCCCGGCCGAAGCTGGCGGTTACAAGTGTAACAACAGCTTAAGGCAATGGTGTGACCAATCCTAAATAGTTTTGCTTTTTACCACTTCAGGAGATATTCACCATAAACGTTATCTTCCTCATACCCCTGTGAGATGGTGAAACATTCAAATTCTTTTGTCTAATGTAAGACATAGTGAATTTTGCATGAATACGTGAAGACAAACTGAAAGGGTATGGACCTTACTGTCCTGTATTTTACATGCAATAGGCCTGGAATTCAAGCACATGGAAATTAAACTATAAATTAAAGAAGTATATACACTTCAAAAATACAACTGGGACTGTAAAGGTCTGTTTTGACTTTCACCACTGATGGTGATGGAAAGAGAGGGAGGTAGTAAAATTGATGAGAACTGAAACCACTAGTCAAATAATCGATTAATCGATCAATCAACAGAAAAAGTATCACCACGAAACTGGTAAGAGGTTAATTACTTAAATCACTAGTTGGTTAAATGGTTATTATTTTTTAGTTTTTGTACTCTTGTAAACAGTCTATCTTCTGGGTCTTAGACTGGATTACAAGTTTTTGGCGTCCCACTGCTCAGATATATTTTCATAGTTTTCACACTTTTTATAGATTATTGAGAGGGAAAAATGGACAGACTCACATAAATCATATATTGTATGTGTAATTCAAGGTTCAAGCCTATAAAGCTTGCATTGTGTGTTAAATTGATAATGGAGATAGGTCATGTCTTTAGCTAACACTGATTTTGTTTCTACATATCACATGAACTTCATTCTGTGGCAGAGTAACATTAGTATGACTTTTTTATTTGTGTAAACAGAGCAGGAATTTTTTTTTCTCTTCTCTTTGGCAAGCCAATGAAATATTTTGTTATATTTGCTTGGGTGCAGCCAGACAGCCTGCCTTTATATAAATCTATCGGTTAGATCTTTCTTTTTTCCTACTATTATTTATTTAAGACATAACTGTGTTGAGTTCGTTGAATTCAGGGATGGTATGGACTGTCAGGCAACATTACTCTGACAGTATTGGCAATGATCCGCCTCAACCATAGGCCAGCCAGGTCTGCATGTTTCTGTAGCTCCTCTGTCGGCTTGAGCTCCAGCCTGCGGGAATGTCACTGGATGATGGATTACTGCAAGTCTGTGACCCTTAGTGTAGCCCCCATCACTCCAGCCACCACGTGCACGCACTTGCGCACACACATGCGTCTCTACACAGAATCAATAGTGACCTGGAAGGAGGGCAGAATGAGCCACTATCAGCAAAGGACCATGTTCTCCCAGGAGAATTCTATTAATGTAGAAACAGGGTCACAGCTTTTAAATTGAACTTCTCCCATTTTCCAATAACTCTGCTTTTTTTAAACTACATTTTCCTCTCAGACTGGCTGTTTCATTACTTTCAGTAATTTGTAGCGCTCAAAGTCTCTGAGTTAAGCCTCTGGATTTTCATGCACGTTGGTTTTTGTGTTTTCCAGGAAGGGGCATCTGCACGGAAGGCCCAGACCCCGGCGCTGCAGCCTGTCCCTCGTCCAGGTTAGTGTCCACGCACATTCATGCATATGTCTACCTACAGTGTTGGATATTGCTAATTTCTGCAACGTGTAAGAATTGGCCACCTGTGAAATTCCTCCTCGGAACCAACAGGGGCAGCATATCACCAGAATGACTGTTAAACGCTCCGAACAGTCGCAGCCCAAGCTAGTTGGCCAAGTTAGCCATGCAGCATGTTAACTTCAGTAGATATTTTTGCAACACCATAGCAGTGCTTTCCACAAGCGCCGGCTGCCGGCCATATAGCCGACTACACAGTTAACTCCAGCCGGCTACTTTAATGACTATTATTTTTCGATTTTAATAAAGTTAAATGTTTTTCTAACAGACTGACAATAATGTCAAACTGAACCGCACTCATTAAAATTGTGATTCGCTGTGCTTGTACTGATAATAATCACAAATTACTCCGATCATCGCCGACTTCATTGATCACAAGGGAGAGAAACTCATCCGCGGCCCCGACACGCGGTGTGTGTGTGCGCGCGCACTCAGCGGAGTCAGTGTGTCGGCCGTCGGAGGCGAGAAGCAGGGCTCACCATAATACGCTTATTTTGTCACCGGTTATCCACTCTTCTCTTCCAGCATCCATTTAGCAATACCTGCGACACGTGCTGGCCTCAAAAAACACTGTCGGTTGTACAAATGAAACCAAACGGACTCTAAGAGTGTATTTTCATTAGTTGCTAAGGGAGAAACGTTCACTGAGTGTTTAATTGTGTAGCCACCACTGCAGACTGTGAAGGTGTCATGCACCGACAATAAGATATTTACAAGCCCAGAACGCCTCATGATGCAATATTATGTGAGCTTGTATAGCCTGTAATTTATTATTTTCAGTGCGCAAATCACAGTTTTTATTGGTGCATTAGCGTCTGGCATACTTAGTTACACTAATGAATAAAAGAAGATGCGATATTTTCTAATAATAATAATATAATATATAGAGTAGATATTGATGCTGATAATAATAATAATAATAATAATAATATTAATAATAATGATAATAATAATAATAATAATAATAATAATAATAATAGAGCAAATGTCTGAGAAATTAATATAGGCTGCCTGTTCTGCAGGCACACTTAGGCTAATAATAATAATAATAATGTAACATTATTATTATTATTATTATTATTACATTTAAGACCAGTGTATAAGATCGTACCCCCCCGGCTGGCTACTTATGTATTATGGCTGGCTAGTCTGTGTCTTAGTGGAAAGCCCTGCATAGGCCTGCATAAAATGTAAAAAATTGTGTTTATGTACATTCTGCTGATAATTTGTAATTGATTTTTAAACAACTCAAAAGTCTTCTATATTGCCCCTTTTTAATGGGTGCTTGTTTTGGATTGGGCCTGTTGTTCTGTTAAAGAGGGATCCCAAAAAGCACTTTCCTTATAGACCACTATCATAAAAGTAACATCTGTAAAATGACTGAAGAGTCAAACAAGCAAACATGGTTAATTATGACTATTACTATTCTTGTGAATTTTTTTTGTACGGAGGCTTAACGAAACTTGATGAGCAGTTTTTCTGTTTTTTTTTTAGTTTTTTATATGATTGAATCCCAATTTTGGGACCTAATGTGCACGACAGTTGAACAAGAGCAATTACAGTTCCTCACCAGCCAGCAGTAGTCGTGCCAGACTTTCATCACTAAGCATATTCAGAAGTACAGGTTGTACAATACAGCTACTGACTGCTTCAACTAAACAGAGCAGCTACCTGGCAGGTGGGACAGACTGGATAAAAAGTACAATCGACATACTGTTCAATCGACTCAAGTGGGTTCGCCTTTCGTAACTAGAGATCATACCTCGTAAGCAAACAGTGCGCAGATCAGTCTGCACTCTTTTCTTTTTTAGTCTGTGCCTTTGCAGATGAGTCTATAAAATTCACAACATCAGTGGGTCTCAAAGGGCTCCTAAACTGACACAAGTTTGACCACAGCCCCTGGGTCGATAAGACAGTCCAAGGGTCCCCCATCTATGAGAAACCCATGATGTATAGTCATGCATTCATCATGTGCCTTACTTATGGGTGGATCTTTTTCGTTAAAATGAATAGTCAGAGTCAGAGCCAGTTAGCCACCTGGAATCAAGGGAGGCCTGAGGTCACCACAGTCCTGGGAAAACCAAATTTATCATGCATCCCTGCAGTTTCTTTTTCTTTCTTTTTTCAGGGATAATGAACATGATGAAAAAGTGGTCATTCTCGCTAATTTAGGGAATTATCGCAGTCAGTATATCTGTCTACATAATCACAATATGAACTTTTTTATTTTACCAACATGTGGATGCATCCCTACTACTCATCTTGCAGTCTACTGGATTTTGTTACAAGAAAGCATTTTGAGTACAATGTAATAATTTGCGTCCAGTAAAAACATGATCATGTCAAAACTAAATCTGAATCAATTAAATGAATTGGATTCCTGCCCAGCACTTTAAATGTGATTACATGTGTATGGATGTTGGGCAACTTCATGTAAACAGGTTTACGTGGTTGTGTAATATTCTCCATTAATGTAGCTTTGTTAAGGAATCCGATTACTGCGATGCATGCAAATAGACTGAGACTAACTGACACAAAGACAAGTGTCTTTTGATGTGCCAACTGTCATGCATCATCTTATCTATGAGCCAAAAAATGTGACTAAACTAGAATAACTCTGCCACAGCCCCCTCACGTCCTGTCATTATCCTCTGTAACCCGCTGATAGTGATTTTCATCAAGTGTTACCAAGTCGTGTCTGTCCTGGCTGTGGGCGGTTTCTCTCCCCACACCGCCTGTCAGTAAATGTTGGACAGCTGTCTGCATGTGTCAGTCATTTAGATCTCCCACCCACAGCTTAAAAGGATGATCTTTTCCCTTTTTAACTGGGACAGTGAGAGGAGAAAACACTGCATTATCCAACCAACAAATCAGTCAGACTGCACAGAGACTAGCAGCTGTTACATGTGACTTTCTGTAGCTCGAGGAGGTTTCCTCTGTTCACTTTAGTAGCTACTGTCCATGAAATTGTCCACGTGGAATTAGACAAAGTGTGGTAGTCTTCATTAAAGATACATGACAATGATTATCGGAGACTGTGACCGTGCTTTTCTTTTTAGCTTTTGCTCATCCAGGGAAATGTTACAAGGAACTTCAGTCTGCCTAGAGCAAAACATGTCAGTCACAGTTTCTGTAATGATTAGTTTTTGCCACACATGGCCATCCCACGGAAACTATGCACATGGTATCTGGATGACGCCGCCTCTGTGAAAGGGACTTTTGTTTGGTGAGAAGAATCACGTGTCTGTTTCTCTCCGAAGCAAATATAGACCCCATGATGCTCCTGCAGCTCTCAAGTGGGAGCATGTCAAAGCAGCATCAGTCAAATTTGTCTCGCTTGATAGATGTAGGCCTGCAGAAAGGAATGCACAGTCCTTGCAGCATAGAGATCTTTAATGTCATTGGTTATTTGAGGTTTTGAAGTGAGCCATCTGCAGTGAATAAATTCCAGGAACTTTTTCAGCTAAAGCATTTAATTTTGTACCAGCTAGTGTGATTAAGTAGATAGTACAGAATATGTATTGGTCACATACAATCAAACTCGGTACCAAAAATGTGGAACTTGTTCTCATTTAACTGATCCCTGAGCAGTGTAATAAAAAAAGACCCAAAAGTCACACTAAAGTAAAAATATCTTGTTAAAAGTGAACATCACCCGTATAACTTATACTTGAATAACAGGGGAAATTACAGTATTTTTGTATGCAATATGTTTTCATAATTTGGTAGTTAATGATTCAAACTAATCAGATATCTTAGAATTCATCCAGCATATCGCCTCAGTGTAGTCCTTAGAGGAAACTCAGAACGGCAAAGTTGGGTCCACTTGAAGTGCTTGGTGGTGTTGCTTGATGTGTCTGACAACATTATAGCAATGATTCCAACAGATACGTCACTTTTTGTTTAATGATAAGATCTGTTTTACCAGAAACCCAAGTCAGGCTCAAGGAAATTTCTCGCTCAATTCACAAGGACATTCATACCAGTTGTTGCTCATCTACATTGTAGAAATCAGTTAAATCATCAACCATGACTTTGGAAATTAATTCATGCTGGCAGTTCCTCGAGTTAAACACCATACTCTTCTCTCCACCTCATGTATCCACCATCTTCTTCCTTAAACAACTCACTTCTCATGAGATTTCAGGAGAGACTTAAACAAAACTAGTTTTTGGTAACAAAAGCAATCCTATTAACAAAAATGTCTCTGTCAGAATTGTTTCTGTAACCTGTCAAACACTTAGAATAACAACCTGAGCCAATGCCATGACTTAAATTAATCGATCAATAATGTAACTGGTAACTAAAGTTCTCAAATAAATGTAGTGTAGTGAAAGTATGCAGTAGCAGAACATGGAAGTACTCAAGTGAAGTACAACTACCTCAAAATTGTATTTAAGTACAGTACCTCAATGTACTTAGTTACATTCCATCACTGTCCCTGAGGAACAGTGGGCAGTCACTGTACAGCGCCGTGGACAGACTCCAGTTCTATGCCAGTGTCTTGTGTCATTATATTATCTGCTCTCTGTGAAATGTAACGCTGCCTGTATATGTTGTACACACATTTTCACATTTTCTTCATCTTTTATTCCCTCTAGTTTCTCAAGCCAGACCCCCACCTAATCAGAAGAAAGGTACGTTACTTTCACTTTGTCAAATGCTCAGTTTTTAGTATTAATGTAAAATACAGAGTGCTGTTTGGTACGTTATATCTGTCACCATTCTGTCATTGGACTTCCTTTGCACTACCTGTTTTTAAGAGCCTTTCCTTTGACTTTGTCAACAGGGTCCCGTACACCCATTGTCATCATCCCAGCTGCCACCACCTCACTCATCACAATGCTCAATGCGAAGGAGCTTCTGCAGGATCTAAAGTAGGTGGACAACTGGTCGCTATGTATTTGGGTTATTCGTCCGACTCAACGATGAACTGACTAGAGTTTGCGTGTCGAAGGTAGATGTTGTGTCACAAAAAAGAAAAAAAAAACATTTCATGCCTCCTTACCGGTGACAGCCGTGGCTGGAGGCATTATGTTTTTCAGGTCCGTCTTTTCTTCCATTTGATTCTTCTGTAGACGATATCTCAAGAACACAAGAGGGAATTTCTTCAAATTTAGTACAGATGTCCACTACAACTCAAGCATGAACTGACTAGAATTTGGTAGCCAGAGGTCAGAGGTCAAGGTTACTGTTACCTCACAAAACACATTTTTGGCTGTAACTCAAGAATTCAAAGAATAATTAGAAAAAAATCCAACATACCATTGTCCAGTAGGATAAAATAATGAAGTTATGACACCTGATATCCAAAAGGTTAGATGTTGAATGCACTGTGACGTAATATTCTGCAGTCTCAACAACACAGTTTAGGCAATTTGACTGGTGCGCAGAGACACAAAACAGCGATGTGATAATTGTATTTCTTCATAACCAAAATATTCATATGCTTAGGGTGACAAAATTCCACAGCAAATGTGTAGCAGGATAAAAGGACAATAGTTCGCTGTGCATCATCATGTTCTGCAAAAAAACAGTTTTCTGGCCGTTATTCAACATTGTCATCTCGGGGGAGATTGTGACCATATTTCAGATTTGGTTGGCTCTAATTGTGGCTGCCTGACTTTCAAACTGTGAAACTGTGGTTGTAGTGATCTTCTGTGCTGCCTGGTTGAAGACGCGTGTGAAGCATCCACATTTTACAAGTTTGAAGAACAAGCTGAGTGGTTTTGCTGATCTTGAGCTTCAGGTGACTGTTGGTCCACCGTGTGAAGCAGCTCTCTATCAGTCCTCTGCACTCCTCTGAAATTGTCTCCAAGTGAAGACGGCACGCTTCTCATTAAAAAATATCATGTTAAAATATCAGTCAGGACAGACATGGACGTAAGATACAACAACCCTGGGGCAGTAATGCTACATATATTTGTGATAATCTCTGTTTAATCTGCTCACTCTTACACTTCCATGAACCAAAGCAATTGATGGAGGATTTTTATCTTGGTTGCGGCTCAAACTTTATTTTTTCCTCAGCAAAACAAGTTGAAAATGTGTACTCATTACAGCACACTCAAGCTGCAATCAGAGCTTTGTGTGGTGCTGCATGAATCTTTTACATTTAATCATAGCTGGTTGTATTCCTTCCCAGTTATTAAATTAAATGAATCAAAGTACACATGAGCACGTCATGTACTCAACGCACACTGTGCCTTGATACACCCAGTGGCACAGTTTCCCTTTTCTCTGTAATTACAGCAATTAAGTAATGTGCTAACAGGATGGTGACAGTTGGACAGTTCATGGTTGTGTAACAACCACATGAGGAGATGCTGGTGATAACACAGCAGCCCAGGAGGAGATGATGAATGCGCTTGTATCTTTTTTTTAAACACTTTTTTTTTTTTAATTGTCAACTTCTCTGTATAGCAAGAGATGATAAAGGATGAGCCTCCGGTTTTGAATGTGACAGCGAAATAATCAGGGCTGGAAAACATGTACTTCTACCATTATCTATACTTGAAATGAATTGTGCGACTAAATATAGCAGCCATGACGAGGTTGGAGAGGAGAGGAAGTAATGTTTGCTTGTGTGGCAATGAATCCATTAGAAGCCGACAAATCACGATTCTTTTCTCTTTGGGATTTGGAGTTAATACAATATGTCAGCTCAAGGTAACACATCACTCACGTTAAATGGACAAGAAACCAGTGGTCGTGAATACGTCTGTGCATGTGATGCACTTGACCTGTTTCCAAATAGGATCAGCATCCGTGGACGCTGCTGATGTTTAACCATCACAGTGCAACAACCCCATCAGTCTGTTTACTGTATATCTGCATGTTAGAGGAAACAATCTCGTCTTCAGCATCATGTTTACCCTCTATAATATTACATAAATACAGTACATGTTTTGAGGTTGTGTTTAACACAAAATATGCTGTAACCATCAACCAGTGGGGAAACAAACAGAGACAACACTGCACAAGCACAAAACTCATGCATGGGCGCAGGAAACCTCTAAAATGTGGCTGTGACATTTTATAAAGGCGGTTTGGGGTTTCTCTGTTCAAGTTTAGTGCTGATAGAGCAGATGTTATTTCATGTGCTTCAGATAATTACAATTGTGCTCACATATTTCAAAAAAGCTCTTTGCCTTCATTCTAAGCTATGATAGGACAATCGCTCTTCAGTTTATCAAATGACTAATTGAAAGTCATGTTTGAACTCCAGTAAGAACATGTGAAACAGTGACCAAATGATGCTTGTGACACACAAAATCAAGAAATCAGTAGTATGATCATTGTACCATGCCAGGTTTGTCACGTCAGAAGAGAAGAAGAAGCAGGGAATCCAGCGCGACAATGAGGTTCTGCTCCAGAGGCGCAAAGATCAGATCCAGCCCGGCGGCACAACGCTGAGCGTCACTGTGCCGTACCGCATCATCGATCAGCCGCTCAAACTGGCTCCGCAGGACTGGTGAGCATTTATTTACTGTTTATATACTGTTTCATGGCTTATTTACAATTTCCCCCCAAACGGAACATACACGTAGAGATAACCAGCACGGCTCTGAGGATTGCATAGAATGAGAATATTTCTAATGTAGTAGCTTCTTCTACTGTGAGCCTTTCTGATGAAATACTCTGCTCATTTATGTATAATAGATATATATAATCATTCTAGTTTTACCTTGTGAAAAAGCATGCAAAGGATTTGACCTTCATTTGAATCCTTTGCAGCTCAAAATTCTGTTTGCAGATGCACAGTTACATTTGTACAGCGTGTTTGCATTAGTCATTGCATTAAACGACCACTTGTCAGTCCACTCCTCAGAGGGCTCAGCTGTTGACACCAGCGTCTGCGAGACTGAGTCGGTAGTATTTGAGAAATATGACTCAGGGTTGCAGTTGCAGCCTGTGTTACGTGCACAGCTTTTGTTCTTCAGGATATTTACCACTTTGTGTCATATTCTAATTACTTGGCAAATCTGGCCTTTTACATCCTGGTGGAGTGCACCAATCTACATGCTAACATCTACACAGTTGCTTGACAAACACGTCTCAAAAACAACATGAACGACTGTTCTTTCTTCCTGCAGGGATCGAGTGGTGGCTGTGTTTGTGCAGGGTCCTGCCTGGCAGTTCAAAGGCTGGCCGTGGCTGCTGCCTGATGGATCTCCTGTCGACATTTTCGCCAAAAGTGAGTGATACCTACTGTGAAGTTCTTTATATACTGGTACCGGAACAGAGCAAACGACTGCCTGAAAAGTGCTAAGAAAAAATGATGTTATTTATGCACACATTGAAAAAAAACAAAAACACTATGCATTGTTGTAGACTCCCACAGCTATAACAAAAACATTGTTTGGGAGACAAAACAGTCCTTGATCAATCAGCTCATCCACTTGCTCAGTAATTTCTTGTTTTTTGTAACATTTGTTACCCTACCCACAAGACCCAGTCTGCGTCCCTCTACTTCAAGGAGTGGAAGAGGGGCCAGTTTCATGCTCTATGAATTTGCTGTATGTTGCTTTGCATGTAGATTAAGGTGGTGCTTCTAAATCTTCAGTAAGGAGCACCAGTGCCACTATTGGAAGTGCCACTAGTTATGTGTGAATTTTAAATAAAGGTGCCCCAGAAGAGATGGCACCTTGTTTCCTTCCACCCTCAACTCTGTGCATGTTTCCCCTCCAGTTCGAGCCTTTCATCTGAAGTATGACGAGGCAAAGACGGACCCCAACGTGCAGAAGTGGGACGTGACCGTCCTGGAGCTGAGCCGCCACAGGCGCCATCTGGACCGGCCCGTCTTCCTGCGCTTTTGGGAAACCCTCGACAGGTCAGTCTTTATTCTCGTGCAGGTCCATGTACACCCATCTGTTTTTGTGGACTGCAGTTGTACAGAAATATGTTTCAATTTGCATAAAACTCACCTTTCCTTCCTTTTCTTATTTAACAGATACATGGTGAAACACAAATCTCACCTCAGGTTCTGAGCCCAGATCACATCGTCCATCTCCGACCTTCCAGCTCTCCCCGGTCCACCTCTTGCAGAGGTGTACCCTCTAATGCAAGCTGCCATCCCATCTTCCATCATTATCCCCATGTTAACAGGAGGAGGAGGACAGATTATCCAGTGGACTTCTCCCAACACTTCTTCTGTGGATATGTTGCTCTGGAGATTTAGGGGATTTTTGTGTTTTTGTTGTATTTGTTTTCTAATGTTTTCATGTAGTTCAACAAGATACCAAAATGTTTTATATAAAATGGCAACATGCTGTGGGGACAAATACATAATGGGGTCGGAGGGAGAGAAGTTTGCGTTTTTGTTTGTCAGTGAATCCAACTCAGCAATGTTTAGACTGAGAGAAGTGTGAACATGACTCTCGGTACAAACCCAACAGCCACTTAGTTTAAGGAAAGAGACTTCCTTTACAGTTCTCTGTTTATGTTGGGTGTTTGTGGTCTGAATGTACATATATGATACAAACCGTCAGAGCCAAAGCTCTTGGAGCAGAGAGGACACAGGTAAGTGATTTGTTAATACTTCAGAAGACAACTCTGCTCTGGTTCAGTTAAATGATCTCAGTCAGTTCCTAGTTCAGTTTTTGACAGAACAGCACATATTTGGTCATGCAATGACCTTGTTAAAGTCTTTTTTTCTTCTTCTTCTTTGTTGGTCTCGTGCTAGAGGAGAGAAGTGATGGAAAGTATTGCTTTATGTCATTACATGAAAATAGACAATAAAGCCTCAAAGAAACAAATTCCTGTCCACTGCCTGTTGTACATGGTTGAATTTCACTTGTCCTTTGCTCTGTTTCTGAAATGTTTTATCTGGTCTTTAAGGTCCAGTATAAAGGGTTTAGGAATATTATATTATAAAATATTCATAATTATGTTTTCAACTACCTGAAACTACTAATCATTATCTTAGAATGAGCCTTTATTATCTATCCAGGGAATGTGTCATCTTCCACAGAGCCCACCATGTTTCTACTGTAGCCCCGAGCAGACAAACCAAACACTGACTTTAGAGAGAGTCTAGTGCTTTTAACAGCCACCATAGTGGGTGAGTGTGCGGGTTGAGGGGTATTCAGTTGGTTGCACCTGGTAAAAAAACCCATTATAAATTGCCCTCTTGGATGTCCTTCCAGTGGATTATACTTGAAGTAACCTCTCTTCACTATAAATATATCACAACGTTCTGCAGGCTCGTGCCCACCACATCCATGTGGTGCCATTTTTGATTTTTTTCTGTCCCCGCTTTGACAAGAAGCCTGTCGCGGGCTGTGGGCCCCACCGCCCTCCACTCCTCAGGCTCCTAGCCAAGGCACAATGATTCATCCCAGAGGGAGCGAGCATGGACCGGCTCACCGCCTTGCCATCCTCCCCATCCTCTGCTGCTTCACGCTGCCAGGCAGGAGACCACGTCAGCCGGCGTTCCCAGACCCTGCTCTTTTTTAGAACAATTACGTCACACAGCCAGAGGCATCAACACAAGTGAAAGACTGTGTGACAGTCTTTACAGCTGCCTGTGTGTGTGTGCGCGTCGCTCTCATGGGGATAAATATTCATCTCATGAACTTCACTTCTGCTTTTCAAAGATTAGCGAAGAAAAAGAAGCACTCAAAGCCTTAAAACATTCTTATGTTCTCAGTAAACTTTGGCTGACAGCTTGTTTTGCAGCGAGGTCAGGAGGAACTTTTCATACATCAGCTTATGCTGTTAAAGGAGATGTGTTCTTCCTCAGCCTTCAACCAATGCCTGGCTGCAAGGCATTTGTAGCAAACTATAACTGGGTCAGGGACACAGACGAAGTGTTGTAACCACAGTATTTACTCTCCAGCTGCATTGGCACATGTGGTCTGCAGCAGTGGCGGTTCTAGACCAGTTTTAATAGGGGGGCCAGATTGGGGCCGGCTTTTTTGTCAGGGGGCACATACAACCCGGAAAAAAGGATCAATCCCTCATTCAGACAAAGCAGTGTTTACAATTTCAGCAATTTTGATTGGGTAGTAAACTGCTGAGACACTTTATTTCTGCCTTTCCCTTCAGAACAAAATCATAGCAAGAAATCTGTCATTTTATTATTAATGCAGACTTACTGTCAGGGGGGCCACAGGGGGGTCCAGACTCGGGGGCACTGGCCCCTGTTGGCCCCCCCCCCCTAGAACCCTGGTCTGCAGGGGATGTTTCCTAAATGAATAGTAATGAGCACTTTACCTCCACCGCTCAGTCCACACAGTGGGGGACTAAGTGACTACCTCCAAGGGGGGGGGGGGGGGGGGGGCGAAGGAGGATGAACGAGGAAAAAAGGAAAGTGAGCGTCTTCATGAATCAGAGAAGGCAGGGAGGGATCGGTGAAGGAGAGATCAATACAAAGCTCTGGAGAAGGAGGGTCTCTCACAAACACACAGAGGGGAGGACAAACTGCACCCAGACCCTACTTCCTCTTCTACAGCATCCAATCCTGCGTCACTTCCTGGAGCTGCTGCCCTTTGGGAGAGATGCAGCAGTTCTCTACGTTCGTCGAGGATTGGTTTCCGCCCTCTTTTTCGTGAAGGAGATCACGATTACAAGTAACTGACTTGAATTCTCAAAGATCAGTGTTGTGTCCTGAGGCATGGGGGCCTGGAGAGGAAAAAACTTACTATCTGAAGACACGCAATACAAAAGCGATATCCCCCTGGTCCCTAAGCTCCGATTCCAAACTGCTAGCTGCATGGCTAACTGAGCTAAACTGCAGCTACAGTTAGCAGTAAGTCTGGTGATGTATTGTCCATTGTTTGTTCGCAGAATGAATTTGACAGGCGGTTAATTCTGACATATTGTTTTCGTGAAACGTGTTTTCCGTTTTTTGTAACGTTTTAGCTAACTTCCTGTCAGTTTGGCAGTGAGCGACCCCCTCCCTCCTCTCTACGTCACCACATGAACACAGGGCAGTAATGGTCGGCCATAGAGGCAAACAGGAGGATTCCTGCCCTCTGCGCGTTCGCCAGCAGACAGGGCCGCCTCTTTATGGAGTTCTCTGTCCTGATTGGTTAAGTGGGCAGGGATACCAGGGCTTTCTTTTCTTTTCTAGGAGGAGGAGAGACATGGGTTACTGACCAAACACTCTTTAACAGCGATTACAGTTGAAATAGACACACGGTAACAAGATCGGGACCTATAAATTCTTTCGTTATCGACTGTGCATCCAGATGTTTGCCTCTAGAATGACAGCTGCCAAAAAGGCCCCACTGAGAACAAACATCAGGCTGCACAGCGTTGTGAGCGAGGGACCGACTGAGCCAGAAATTATGAAGTGGTTTCAGTTCATTATGAAGCGGTAAGCGTTTGGTCAGTGTTTGGTTAATGCAGAGGTTAACGAGTGTCTGTCTGAATCCCATCCAGCCGTTACTTGCAAAACGTGTGAAACATATCTAAACTGCTTCACTAAAGGCCCGAATGTGCTGTATGTATGTGGCCTCTGAGCAAGCCTGCTGCAGTCGTTTTTGTGGCAGTAACATTTTCTTGCTGCAGCTCTGCAACTTACCGCGTCTTAACGTGTCACAAACGAGCAGACCAGAATGTGAAATTGTGCACTTTCTTTTCCTGTTGTTTTGACACGCCACAGTGTGGTTGTGGGTTGCGAAAGGGTGTGATAGGGTGTGATAGGGTGTGATATAGCGTGATATAGCGGCTACAGACGCGCGCGAGGAGGGGGAAGAATCAAGAGAAATTATTTAACTTTTCTATTTATGCCGGCTTGAGAGAAACTCTGCCCGGAGAAAAGGAGTAATCAAAAGGAAGAAAAAAAGAGAATATGAGAATAAAGTGCGTGTGTGTGTGTGTGTGAGCTTTCCCTTCAAAACAACCAAGCTATTAATCAGCAAGGATGCAAATTTTCCAGAATGCAAATTCATTCAAATCAATTCATCATTGTTACTGTCAATGAAAGAAAAGAGGCAGTCAGTTAGCACAGGGCAGGAACACTGACTCTACAACAGGGTACGCACGGTTAAAATCAGCACACTGGCTGTTTCTATAATCAAGGAAAGTGCGTTTTGGCTTATAACTCCCACATACTTTGTCGCACATTCAAAAATGTCCTTATATCCACGGGTTCACTAAATTATGCTGAATCTCCTGATATAGGCCATGTCGCAAACCTACTTTTTCGAACTCCTCCCAGGTGATTTCACCGATTCCCACGAAACTCTTCACACAGCATCTGTGGACTCTCCTGACAAAAAAGTTATTAAAAGACTTTTGATATTCCGAACAATACTCAACTTATTAAATAACAACTTCCTGTCCATTTTGCTCAAAACACAAAGTGTTGGAAATCTCCACATTGGTCTGTCCGAATGACATGAAACCAAGGTGACTACTTCCCCAAGGGCCACTAAGGCTCTGTGAAAAAATGATAAACGTACTTTTTCCGTAACTCCTCCTAGGCTATTTGACTGATTTGCAACAAACTTTGCAAGTAGCATCTGTGAAACAAGCCGTTCTGCATCACGAAACTCTGTTAGACAAGTAAATCGATGCATCTCACATGTCTGTACGGTCGACATGAAACATACCCAGCAGCCAGTTAGCTTAGCTTAGCATAAAGACTGGAATCAGTGCAGGGCTGCTTAATTCTGTCACCTTCATCCAGAGCCAGGGTTTTATGCTAAATTAAGCGTCCCAAAAATGCCCAAGCAGGCGGACTGAGAGAGGAAAGGGGAAATCGGAAGGTGAATTTAAACACAACAAGTGTGTATGTTTAGTCCCAGAATAGAAAATAGCATGATGATATAAAGGATTCACTGGTAGAGTTGGTTTGGTGTCTGTACTGTGTTTTTATAAATTCATAATGCTCTCACACTGTCCCTGAACTGAGTTCAAAATGATCCCTTAGGTTACCGTTCACATTAGCATTCATCACTGTGGGATCAGAGCGAAATTAAATGGCTGTTAAATCGGCCTCAAATACTTCGTCACTGAATTACACAAATGTACAGACGGGTGACAAAGTCAAGGACACACCACAAATAAAGTGCCATAGTAAGGTGTCTCTGAAACTCTCCTGGAGGGATGAATTTCATTATTTCAAATGTTATTTCCTCTAGTTAGTGCTTTGAGGATGATGACAGTGAGCATCATCTTAAAGGAGACGGATTGCGGTTCATTTTCAGGTTGGTAATTTCATGTTGGGTTCCCACTAGAATGGGTTTACAAGCTTCAATGCTCGAAAAATACATCTAATCAGTTCACTCGTGCTGCTAAATGGATTTTAAAAAAAGTGAACATTCTAGAATGTTGGGAGAGGTGTAGAAATGTTATGGGTGCTGTGACCTCGGCTTGTTTCACAGACACACCGTTACTGCTGTAAGCAACGGATCGTGACGAGAGAAGTGAGGAGGGAAATCACGCCAAGATGCACAAAAGAGAAAGAGAAGAGAGGAGAGAATACGTGAAGGAAAGGAGAAGAAAGAGAAAAAAAAACACAGAAGTCCCGCATGAGAGACATTTCGGAGACATGGAAAACAGCCCCGTGATGGACGGATTTGCTCTGCTTTCCCTTCAAGGAAACATGAGGCGCGAGCTCAGGGACGGCAGGGTGAGGCTCTGTAAGAAACTGTCTCTCACTCTGGATGATCTCGATGCACAGAAGTCTTACAGCAAGCTCCTTGAGGACAGAATACAAAAGATGCAGGAGCATAGTACCATGAAGATGGAGGAGGAGGCTAAATACGTGGAGTCACTGCTGGTCAAAGGCTCCGAGACGCTGAAGAAGGCTAACGATGACCTTGAGGAGCAGATTTCTAAGAACAAGGATGTTCAGGTCAAATTGGAGGAAGTGGAGGCTGAGAATGAGAATGAGGGCCTTAAGGAGCAGGTAGAGGCAATGGAGTTAGAAGTCTGTGCTGTAAAGCAGCTGCAAACATTGGCTGAACACAGCACCGAGACAACCATACGAAGCCTGGAGGTGCAGCGCTATGACAAAGAAGCAGCAGAGTTTGAGGCTCGCATGAAAGCCGAACAGCTGGAGGCCGATCTTGTATTTGAGAAAGCTCAAGTTCAGAAGCTGCAGGAGAGACTGGGCAAGAAAACGGAAGCTCTTCAGAAACAAAAGGAAGATGCTAAGAAGGCTGTAGAAAGAACCCAGACTTACCATCGACTCCAGACTGACGAACACAAAGCAGAAACCAGGAAGGTCACATCTGCCCTGAAAAAGGCAGAGGATCTGCTGGAGACTGACATCTCTGCTGGCAGCAGGAGAAATCCTCCCTGCTGGAGGAGAGGAGGAAGCAGGAGGAAGCCACAGCTCTACTTGCGGATCAGCTGGACGAGCAGAAACACAAGAACGACGCCCTCATGGCTGCTCTGAGGAATGCTGAGCAGGAGTTGCAGGATCATCAAATTAAGTGGCAGGAGTTAAAGACATCCCTCGTTCAGGCCTCAGAAGATCTTAAGAAGACTTTACAAGACAAGGAGGAGGAGTGGGGCGAGACAGAAAGCTTCATGAAGGCCCAGCTGGAAGATCTCATCAGCAAGAGGAAGAAAAAGAAGAAATGGTTCCAAAAGCTCTTCTCCAGCCCAAATCCACGCTCAGGAACACTTGAGACTTGCTGAAGACACACACGCAGTCGTCAATCCTGTGCTACAACGGGTTTTCTCCGGGTGCTCCGGTTGGCCCACTTTCATTGTAGAAGAAATTCTTCAATAATGAAAAAAAAAGTTCCATCAGTTCGGCTGCATGTTAACATCTGCACAGTATCGCACATTCTGGCCTGTATTCCCCTATTTAGTTATGGGAGATTTTCAGAGAAAGGTTGTTCATGTTGAGGGCAGAAGTTTATGTACGGCTGAACTTTGTTGCACTAGCGGTTTGACAAACTGATTTTTATTACATCTTTTATCACATCTCTCGCTGTGTTTCAGCTGAAACAAGACGCGAAAATAAATGTAGTAAAGGACCAGTTTTAAGTACGTGATGTAAATCCAGACGCAGTCTCAGAAGAGGTGGAGTGCTCTACTGGATATTAATTTTTTTATGTTACTTCAACTTTAAAGTTACATTGTTAAATAAAGAAATAAGTAAGAGCTAATGTGACACACAAAGCTCTGTTGAGTCTTTCAAAACAAAAATTTAGCTCCCTGATGGTCTTGTGGTTGGGATTCAGCGCTCTCACTGCCGTGGTTTGGTGCCCTTAGCTGTGTGTGACCCCCTCTCTCCTACCTTGTTTCCTGTCATATCTGAAGCTGTCCTATCAATAAAGCCATGAAAGGCTAACAAAATAAAAGAAAAAAGAAAAAGTAAACTCAGAAAAACACCTTTTTCAGTTTGTTCAGTTTCTTTGCTGCTGTTTTCATTTCTATGTACTCCTAATAAACTATCTCATAATAGCTGAAACAGTAACTGAACATTATCACCATCATGCAGTTTGTAGTCCTAAAACACAGAAATCTTTTAGCATTTTGTACATCTGGTTCCCCTCTGTATAATGCTTAAACAGTGGTTATAAACCATTATAAGCAGTCATTGGATGCCACAGAGTGTCCTTACTTTATTTAAAGCATCCAATGACCGCTTATAATGGTTTATAACCACTGTTTAAGCATTATACACTCTCATACGGCCATTATTTGACATAACACTTATAATAAATTATAATCACGTTATAAAGTATAATAGTGATTATAATGCTTTCATGAGAGATAAGTTAGAATACTTTATGATACATTATGATGGTTGAACCCTTATAAAACATTATAAAAAAAACATTAATTGTTATAACACATCATGAACATGTATAAGTAATTATAACACCAATTATCAATCATTATAACTTCATTATAACCGTATTTAGTCGCATCATAATGCGTTATAAGAATGGGCTTCATAGAAAGTGTTACCAAACCATCAACTCAGTATAACTTCCACATACAATTTGCCATCTACTCCACATTGCTCAAACATGTAGAAGGTCTTGCCCCGAAGACATCTACTCGGCACCCCCTCGACGGCAGCACGCCTCGACGCGCATGGGCTGCGAGGGCCTGTTCATCGCCGCTTGCAGCTTTGATTAGGATTGTTTTTCACCGTCACCGTACTTTCCTGTCTGTTCGGGTAGCTAGAGGCAAAATAACTGACCACATTCGAGCTAGCATTAGCATTCAACCACTTGAAACACTTCAAACATCACTTTTTGATCCTGTTGCACGGTAAGAAATGCATAAATTCGTTATAAATAACCAGCTACTCTTTTGGACACATTTCTTTAAGCCTGGGAGTGAAACACACTGGATGTAATCGAACATTAATGTTCGCAAGGAAGCGGTCGAATGCTAACGTTAGCTAATGGGTTATCAAATATGTCGTTTTGCCTCAAAATATGACCCAGTTTCCCTCCAGAGCTTCACTGTTCGATAACCTTTTCATTTTCTGCTCAACCAATAAGTGATGAAATGATAGCAACTTGTCAGATTCCCTACATCTATATGACCAGCAGCACAGCAGCATAACGCTATCCCAGCAGCATAACGCTATCCCAGCAGCGATGGGCGATGGAACAGGACGATGGAACACGCCTCTTTTCAGCGAGGTGTTCCTCACCTTTACCCTCGTTCACGTGATCAGGTTCTCTGTTGTCAGCAGTGTTGTATAAAGTACCCACAAGTCATAACAGAAGTCATTTAAGGGACAGTGGGTTCAATTCTGTGTTTCATTTCTTAAAACTCTTCCTAAAACTCTGTTACAGCCAGGGCCTAGGGGAAACCCTGGCGCAACAAGAAATTGAGACTCCCCTCTTCCTGTTCCCCAAACACCACCAGCAGCGAACGTTTTAACAAAGTTTTATTCAAAACAAACACATTTTCGACAAGCATGCTGGCATTCTGGGTCAATGGAGGAGAGTCCCCAGGAACTGGGCAGAGCCTGCCTTTAAACTCTTGTTGTCAGACAGGAACCAATCAGCTCCCAGGGCAACCTGCAACCACTCAAACACACCTGCACCCAATCTCAAACACACACACGTAAAAAGAGGGTTATTAAAGGACAGACAAGCATTTGACCTCTAGGGTTGTAACACCTCCCCCTTAAAACTGAACATTTCTCCCCTAAAGAAATGTTCAAGTTAATGCAGTCAGGTTTTGAGCAATCATAAGTCTGTTCCCCCTTAAAACCAATCTACATAAAAACACTTCTGCACAGGACCAAAATCAAGTCCGTGGGTGCCACCCCCACAAACAAAATGGCCACCACCATGAGAAGAGAACACAAAAAGCAAATGCACCAACTGTGGTAACAGACACACACACACCAAAACAGCAACAGGTGCCCAACACAACAGTGGAGTGCAACAGCCACCACACAAAAGGCATCACTGTGTAGTCAACACTACACCCAAATGTTGCCAGCTTACACCTAAGCTGCAACCACGACAAGTGACCCAACAAAAGTAAACTGCCACTACCACACCCAAAATGGACACCTTGTGATCTCAAACCACACGTTACTATATCATGGAGTGTAACAAAGAGACAAAAGTGACCAGACAAACTGGGAAGCCACATCCACCAATCAAGATCCACTGATCTGGGGAGTGACACCATGCCAATCATACTAATTAATACACTAAATCAGTAACACCTGTTTGACCACACCAAAAGTGGACTGCAACAACCACACACAAAAGGCATCACTCTGTAGTCACCACTACACAAAATGTTGCCAGCTTACACTTAAGCTGCAACCACAAGTGACCCAACAAAAGTGGAGTCCAGTTACCACAACCAAAAGGTCACAAAAGTTACTGCGCACAAGTATTAATTAGGGCCACACATCACAACGTGACCAACACAAAAGCAGCCATCTCACACAAAACTACGTTGCTGTGCAAAGTATAAACGAAGGGAAACAAACTGCAGAGACACCCCAACTTTACCTGCCTATAAAAAGGTGGCTAACTCACCTAGCTAGTCTTCAGTGGCTTGCCGAGCTCGAGGCGTCTTTAAATGCTGAACTCAGTGAATCACCGAAGACCAGGAATCTAGTCAACTGCGAATCACTGAAGCGTACCCCCACTCAGGATTACCACCAAAAATAAGAAAGGCAAAATAACAAACATGGCAAATCCTTGAAAATGCCTGGCAGCTTTCTGGTTAGGGTGCTCAGTCAGAAACACAACATGCAGCAACAACTTAACAAAAAAGATGACCACTACACTTAACTAAAGGCCACTTACACAAACAAACTAAACCAAACCAAATCTACCTCACCTCATGGACATTCAGATCCCGGACGAGCCCCCAATTGTTACAGCCAGGGCCTAGGGGAAACCCTGGCGCAACAAGAAATTGAGACTCCCCTCTTCCTGTTCCCCAAACACCACCAGCAGCGAACGTTTTAACAAAGTTTTATTCAAAACAAACACATTTTCGACAAGCATGCTGGCAGTCTGGGTCAATGGAGGAGAGTCCCCAGGAACTGGGCAGAGCCTGCCTTTAAACTCTTGTTGTCAGACAGGAACCAATCAGCTCCCAGGGCAACCTGCAACCACTCAAACACACCTGCACCCAATCTCACACACACACGTAAAAAGAGGGTTATTAAAAGACAGACAAGCATTTGACCTCTAGGGTTGTAACAGCACCTTGTGGTCCTTCTTACGTTTCAGCTGTTAGCCAAACTGTCTGGCGTTGTCTTTGGCAAGTGACCAAAAGAGCGGCTGTTCATTTGAAGGCCCATATCAGTGCTGTGTGCAGTTTTTAGGTGCAGTTTTAAGTTTTATTATGAGCTGCTTTTTTATGCAGTATAGAGATCCAAAGTCCCGCCCCCTCTGGTGGACCTCATGAGACCTGATGTCGGAAAAATGTCTATGAACTATGTCGTCTCGCTCAGCATGCATCACCAACACCAACATGGCTGTCGCTTCAGCACAGAGAAAGTATCGACAGGGGTGAAAACACAATAAATCAGGCCGTATTGACACCTGCAGGTTCGTCAGAGGAGAGTTCGTCAGATCTGCGAGCATACGCTTACCTCCCGTCTCCTGCCACTTGTAGACTGACAGTTTTCTTTATTGTCCACCCCGTAATGAACCATGGCTTTGCTCACTATGCAAACAATGACTTAGCTTTCTGATGCAGTTTATGAAGTTATTTTGTTGATGCCTAATTTAATCAGTCGGCCTGCGTCATAGTTTATCACAGTGCAACGGCCGCAGTCGTCAAAATACATGGACCGAAAATCATCCACCTTCTTTATATTGTAGATAATAACATTGGATATCTTTTTTGGGGCGGGGGCCTTTTGGCTTTTATTGAAGAACAGCTGAAGACATGACAGGAAACAGAATGAGAGAGAGGGGGAATGATACGCAGCAAAGGGCCCCAGGTCGGGACTCTAACCCGGGGCCGCTGCAGCGAGGACAAAGCCTCTGTACATGGGACGCCCGCTCTACCAACTGAGCTAAACGGCACCCCATAACATTGGATATCGTAATGACATATTGGCCCGTGTTGTCCCCAGTTTATAGTTTTAGAAATGTGGCCTTGAGCGTAGCGTGAATAGGGTCAATTCATGCGACCGTGCAGGAGGCCGTGTAGGTCAAGGAGGCTGTTGGAACAGTAAAGAGGAGAAAGGCAGCAGCACACATCCATTTTCTGTTCTGTGATGATGAAATTGCTTTATGGTGTGACTTCTTTAAAGAAGCTGTGAAACTGATGTCCATGTCTGTCATAAACGTACAGTATGCCGCTCTGACAGTTAAGTTGTTGAACAGCCGGGTGAAGTGATGCAGAGCACCTGATCATCCAGCAGAGGGCGATCCAAGACCGACACGCAGTCCCAAAACACAGTCGGCATTGGTCACGTCAGAATCCATAATACTAATCTAGGTCATTTTAATACATAAGATGGAGGATGGCTTCTGGTCTGGTTTTTGTTTAATAATCAAATAAACATATTTGTTTGTCGGTCGCCGCGGCTCTGACCTCTGGCCGGACTGTGTTTGGTATTTCTTAATGATGACCTCTGATCGCAGCAGTCCGGGAACTGATTTTGAAATCTGGACTCCAAACAAACAAATCACTGATGTTTGTTTGTCCTGTCAACAAACTTGTTCAAAAGAAAAAGCTCTTTCCTGGAATGCCACACACATTAAACTTTTTTTTATTTTCTAAATCGAAGATTAAAGTAAATGTAAAAAAAGCTGTTATTTACACTCTTTATACGCTAAAATATCTTCACTTTAGCTGCTGAACTGACCTGTATGGAGCCATTTTACATTGTTTGGGGGGTTTTTCACTTTTTGTTTTGTTTTGTTTGGCAGAGTACCTCAGATTACCTCCTTACCTTCATGCCACAGGAAAGTCGTGTGAAGTGGCACAGTCCACGAAGCTGTGCCACTTCACACGAAGTATTTCTGGAGTTCACTGCGAGTGAACTCCAGAAATACTTCGTGACTAATTTATAATTTTAGGGGAGTCCTTTAACGCACCAGTATCATCTGTTATCAGAGGAGCAACTGTCATGATGTTGACCCTTTCAATTATAATTGATTTGATATAATGAATAATAATACCGTGAATCATCATTTTGACAAACAATATCATGTTTTATATATTCAAAACAACTGAATATAAGAGATAAAAAAAAACAAAAAACTGATAGATTAATTAATTTGTTGTTAATTTGTTAATTAGTTTGTTTTTTTCAGAAATGGACAAACCTTTTTCTCCAGGAACAATATGCAAAAAGATTCTTGCTCCCCCGTGTGTGTGTGTGTGTGTGTGTGTGTGTGTGTGTGTGTTTACTACATATACTTGCTGCATTTTTTCAGCGGGTTGGCTTCCGAGCAACAGCATGATGTCACAGATATTGATTACTCTGCATTTCTTCACTTTTTGGGGAAATGCCCTCAGCAATGATTTACTGGTTCTGATCTGAACTGGGCTCTTTTCACTCTGTGCTGTCAATGTAATTGCTGACACGATGTGCGTGACATATCTTGGATATCTTCTTCTGCTTTGGTTCCCAGGAGTGCTACATGGTAAGAACATTACATTCTATCACATTTCATTTCAGAGTTTGAGAGAAACACTGCAGTACACTGCTCTCTTATCACTGTTTCAGCACAAAGTGCAGCACAGCCGTGTGTTGCTCCCCGCCTGCCTCATGGTTATATTGTCCCTGAGCAAGACCAGTATGCTACTGAAACCAAACTCACTTACGCCTGTGAAAAAGGATATAAACCAGCAGTGGAGGGTTGGTGGGCAACAAGCACATGTCAAAGTGGCACATGGTCTCCTGAACCGGAATGCATAGGTAAGAGATCTGCAGTATACTATATCCACTGCTGAAATCGTGCAGAACCCAGTTTAAACTGTATGTTGCCTGTCATGTTTTATGGGTTAATACCACTTAAAAAACATAATTTATCCACATGGTTTTCTTTAACTGAAAGGTGCACAAATTGCTCTGATACCTACAGTAACATTTTAAAGGGACACTATGTAGTTTTAGGGTAATAAATTAAATTAATTAATGAGGTAATAATGCAAACTCAGAAATATATATTTTTTTCCATAACTGTATCAATAAGCTGTTCTGGAGGAAATTAAGGTCCCAGAACACTGTTTGAAATTAGAAAGGTGGCAGGGTCCGCCACATATAAACACATTAAAACAGAATGAAACTGTGTTGTTTTAAGGTCAGTTTATTTATTCAGATTATTCAGTCATGAAAACACAGAAAGTTTGCTCATTTTGTTTCTTTAAGCATAATGGTCAATGAAGATCTTTCTCTTCTGATTAGAATGTGCTTCTCCTGAACTACATACTGCACCTTAAAATGTTTATTCGTCTTTCATGAAATGGGGCTCCAAGTGACTCAAATATTGTCAGATTTACATATCTTCCAAGAGACCAGCTAGCCATTGGCAGCTTTGCCCACATTCGGCTGGTTAGCCTTTAGTTTAGGACAGGACTTCCTAGGGTGCTCAGTGATTGGGGCTAAAGCTGCTAACATTAGCTGTCAATGGTCATAAATATCTTTGTGTGATTGTTTATTTTGTCTCCCTCAGTGGAACAAGCCTGTATTCCACCAACGATACCCAATGCAAAGTACTCAGAAAGCCTCACTGGTTGGTATAAAGACGGACAAAAAATTTGGATCACTTGTGACAAGGCATATAAACTAAAAGACAATGATGCCACAACTGTATGTACGAATGGATCATGGTCCTCTGTGCCAGTCTGTGAGAGTAAGTCTGTCAGATGTTCTGCACCAATGAGCTGTAAAACTATCAGTGACTACAACGTCCAAACCTATTGATGATCAATGTGCTGATTTTCACAGGAAGTGTCGATGCATGTGGTGCGCCCCCTAAAGTACCGCATGCCGTCATCATGGATCACGGACACCAGGAGCTGTTTGCTGCAGATACAGAGCTGCGGTATGAATGTGAAGATGGATATACTGCAGAGGGAGCAGGCAACGACAAAACCATCGTGTGCATAAAAGGAGCCTGGACTAAAGGCCCGACGTGCAGTAAGTGGACAATGTGCTGAGATATGCTGTGATAAATATAGTTTCTACTGAATGTAAAAGAGAAAACTGACCTGTTGTTAATCCTCCCTGAGCAGTGATTGTCCAACCACAGATGAAGAATCTGTAACTGAGTATGAACTCTGGAACTTTGGATTTCTTTAGTCTTGGACTAAAAATGGATAAGCCGGCTGGGATGCAGACTCCTGGGACATGTGCTGTAGCTTAGCCTCTGTGTTTTAGCATCATATCCATAGATGGTATAATGTAGCCATCAAGTGCCTATTATAGACCTTTTCACAAGTTTTATTCGTTTAAAAATGTCATTCAGAGTCTTTAACTCCAAGTGTTAGCATTAGCGCATGTTAGCTAGCGACAGGTGATAAATTCAGCTAGTGACAAAGCTATGTAAGTGGGATCCCTGCTTCTGTTAACTTCTGTGTGAGATCAACCCTCGTTGTATCAAACATTACAGTACTTTGACATTTGGGTGGTAAATCTTCCACAGTTGTGCTCAGAGAGATTCTGATGGCATCAGTTCTGTAGAGATTGTAAACACAGTATAAAGTACTTGCACCCTGTAGTCAGTGTTGTTAAATGAACCCAAAGATATTACCTGAGTTAAAGTAAAGATATAGTGTTAAAATATTACTTCCCCCACACAAATAGTACTTGAGTAAAAGTAAAGTAATGTATCAAAAAGTAAAACAATACACACAAATTAATCAAATTCGTCCGAGTTGTTTATTGACAATAAGAACTTCAGAATGATCATCCAATATTTAGAATTCTTCTTATCTGGCTGACTGAATCTTTGGTTTTAATGCAATTGCAGATAAAATACATTAATCTGAAAGTTCACTACTTTTAGGCTGACTACTAGTAACTTAAGTTTTCAAATAAATGTAATGAAGTAAAAGTGCGATTTTGCCTTCAAATTGTAGTTGAATGGAAGTATTAAGTAGTAGAGAATCTCTAGTATAGGACCTCTAGGCTCCTGGGAGAAAGAGGTTTTCAGGCCCGGGGCTAGCTGGTTAGCATGCTAACTTCTGTAGATATGCTTGACAACAAAATACAGACATCTGTGACACAACATCAACACTGTTATTTCTCTCATTCTGTTGATAATTGTTGTAACTGTGTTAAAAACTAAAGTTCTTACATATTGCACCTTTAAAGATCGGTGAAGCAGAAGAGCCCGAACTTGTTCCTTTAGAGCAGTGGTTCCCAACCAGGGGTACACATACCCCTAGTGGTAGACGAACACATTACAGGGGGTACGTGGAAATTTTAATTATGTTAATTTATTTCCTAGACGATGAGTAAATATTCTCAGTCATTTAATTAGCCAATTAATAAAACGGTACGTGTGTGCCACAATTAGTTCCCCCGGGGAGACAATAACCTGTGGCACAACTGTTAAGATAAATGCCAAGGTCGCGCCAAAAAACTCGCCAACCTGCAAGCAAATATGGATAAATGGCTGAAACATCCAGTTGCTCTGGACCCAGGAGAAACGAAAGAAAGAGACGGAACCTAAACCTAGGCAGTACAGTAAAAACTATTTTATATGGATTCACTTCTACATCCTTGGATCCTCCGCAGCCTCAGTGTTTCTTTTGCGGTGAAGTCCTGGCAAATAGCTCAATGAAGCCAGCCCATCTACAGCGACACCAGAGCAACAAACACTCGGGAAATGTAGGTAAAACTGAGGATTTTTACAAAAGGAGGCTGTCGGAATTTAAGTCAGGTCAGACTGTAATGATGAAAGCCAAACATGTGTCAGCCAAAGCATTGGAAGCATCTTACGCCGTATCTCTACTTGTGGCTAAATCAAAAAAGCCTCAGTCTATTCTGGAAGAGCTCATTCTCCCGGCAGCAACTGTTTTGGCTGAAATCATGATTGACAGGAAAGCAGCCGACGCACTGAAGAAAGTTCCTCTCTCGAACAACACCGTGTTCCGTCAAATTGGTGATTTGTCCGTTAATATTATCGGACAAGCGGTGAACAAAGTAAAACAAGCCGGTCAGTTCGCTTTGCAGCTGGATGAGATGACAGATGTGAGTGGAGAGGCTCAGCTCCTGGCCTACGTTCGCTACAAAGATGTGTCGGACATAAACGAGCATATTTTATTTAGCAAAACGCTGCCAGGAAAGACCACCGGGGAAGAAATCTTCCAGGTTATAGACAGCTTTTTCAAAGAGCATGATCTGCAGTGGAAAACCTGCAGCCACATCTGTACTGATGGCCCGGCTGCGATGGCAGGAAACGCGAAGGGACTGCTTGGACACATCAAAAAGGTCAATCCAGACATTAAATGGATGCATTGTATCATTCATCATGAAGCACTGGCTAGTAAGAGAATGAGCACTGAGTAAAGCGCTGTTATGGATGATGCTGTGAAGGTGATCAATTTCATCCAATCCCGGCCATTGAATCACAGACTGTTTCAAAGTCTTTGTCATGAGTGGCGCAGAGCATGAACAGCTGTTGCTTCTCACAGACGTTTGCTGGCTGTCTCGTGGGAAAACACTGCTGAGACTTTATGAACTTCGCAGTGAAGTCTGTGTGTTTTTGACGGAGCATCTGCATCCTCTTGCTGTGGTGTTTGAGGACGACAAGTGGGTGGCGCGCCTGGCATAGCTCACTGATGTGTTTACCAACCTTAACGAGCTCAATCTATCACTTCAGGGTAAGGAGTCACACATCCTGAAAATGTATGACAAAGTTCAAGGATTCACAAAAAAAGCTCAAACTATGGGAAAGGAAATGTGATGAGGGAAAAGTGAGCGGTTTCCCACTACTTGATGCCCATTTTGCCTCCACTGATGTTGCCAGGGGTCCAGTGGTCAAACTGGTGCAAGCACATCTGTCCAAACTCAGCACTGATTTCAGCGAGTACTTTCAGGACATTGATGCAAAGTCAGAAAGACTGGATTGGGTGAGGAACCCATTCTTTGTGAGTGAGAGCAGCAACAACCTTCCTGCAAGGCTGCAGGAGCATCTGATGGATTTATCCTCTGACCAGGGGCTGAAAATGGCAAATGCTGAGAAGACATTGACCGAGTTTTGGTGTGGTGTGGAGAAGGGATATGCTGAACTGGGAAAACACGCACTGATTGAACTTTTGCCTTTTGGTTCAACTTGTATGTGTGAGGTGACCTTCTCAGCTTTGACACACATCAAAACCAAGCAGAGGAACAGACTGAATGTGGAGAGCAGCCTGATAAACACTGCCCCCAGAACTATCAAAGCTTATGAAAGACATGCAAGCTCAACTGTCTCATTAAAGCTCACATGACTGATGAAAAGGATTCCTATAGTGAGTCTGAATATTATTTTTATTAAGTGTTTTGTTCCTGATTTTTAAAGTTTAAATGCCTGTTTAAAGGGGACTTATTCAGCAGTTTCATTTTTTGTGGTAAATGTTAAAGAGGTTTACATAAAAAAGGCAGGTTTATTATTTATTAAGATTTCTTGTCTGTCTATTATTTTTTAAGGCAAACAAATTGTTAATTTATTTATTTTTCATTGAGTTAAAAATAAAATGCAGGATAATTAAATGTTCAAATTGAGGAGATGAAGTAAAATGATTTTCATTTCATAATCAGTTGTGTAACGTTTCATATGACCACTTTTGGAGAATCATCAACACTCATGAGTGAGGGGGTACTCATGGTATGACAAAAAGGCTCAGGGGGTACACAAGACAAAAAAGGTTGGGAACCATTACTTTAGAGAACCAACACTAAAACTTGATGGTGTGCCACGGGACAAAAGCAAACACCTATTGTTTTGTTCTGTGACATGGTAAATGGTCCTCAGATCACAAGCTCGCTTAATTGACTGGCAAGGGTAACTCTGCGATTATGAAAAATGAAAACAATAGGGATCCTTCTATCGAAGCATTTCTACCTCCCATAAAATAAAACATCATAAACATTTCTATTACAATTATTATAATAATATTTTATTTTATTTCATTTAGAAATGTCTGGTGAGTTAAATGAAACCTTATTTTGTTACCCCTCAGGCAGTTCATCCGCACCAGGTACTGGACAGGGTGGATCCACAGAGGGAGCAACAGGTGGCAGTGAGACACAACCAGCAGGTGGAGTATTGGGTGTGGATGAGTGTGCATGTATCTCTCCAGTCTGTTCTGTCTGTAGTATTTGTGCTACATTTGTCAGGCATCTACTTGCTGACATGGACGACCGACACAGATGGACACATAGCACCAAAACTACACAAGAATGTGTCGTCATGTGTTAAATTTGAAGTTATTTTCTGTTGGAGTGAATCTTGACTTCTCTCTCATCCTGTCAGGCAGAGGAACCAAACCAACTACTGGACATGGAGGAGGTTCATCTGGCAGCAGTCTACAGCCTGCAGGTGGAGGTAGGCTAGTGAAAAAATAACACTTCACTGTAGATTAAAAAGAAGAAGAATTGTTAGGATAAAAAATGTTCAGACAGAAATGAATGACAAAGAAGGTAACTAAAGTACACATAGTAACTGCAGTAGAAGTGACTATGTGTCTCATGTTCTCTGTATTTATACCTTCATCTGTTCTGTGTCTTACAGGATCTTCTACCACCTCTGACTCAAACGGGGGAGACAGCAGACCTCCATTCATACCAAGTAAATCCTTCACATGCATTGCTGCTTTTACATCACGTGTGTCAGACTTGTTTTATTGCTGAATTTAAGCTAAATTTGTTACAACTGGTAATTCAGAGACATCTGTATCACTGGAGTACAGCCTTACTGAGTGGTTGTGGCAGTGCCTGTTGGTGGGAAGCCAGTGAGGGATCCTGCTTTTATCATGACACTAATAACTGCCACTGATTGGTTGGCGTGACTTCATGACAGAGGGTGGAGTGTGTGTCAGGGATAGTGTGTATTTTCTGTGTCACTGGCAGGTGAAGAGAAGCAGCTGGTGACATCATGTGGTGTCGAGGAGCACGGTGCTGTCAATAACCTCCTTTTTTATTTCAGCTAACGACTGTGGACCAAATCCAATCATTCCATATGCTGTTGTGGAAGTTGAAAGAAACTATTTGAGATACCGATGTGATGACTATCACACACTAGTTGGTTTAGACACTGTGGTGTGTCAGAGTAATCGCTGGTGGTCACGACGACCTGTCTGCAAAGGTATGAACAAAACGATGCCACTATTTTATTATTTTTTTCCCAAAAGTCTGTCAGAGTCAGTAACTAAATATTTCTCCATGTGTTTTTATGTTTACTTTGTGCAGAGAAACCCTGTGTCCTGAATCCTGCTGTATATAATTTTTTAAGACTACCTGGATTTCAGCGTTTAAATGAAGGACAGTGGCGGCGTTTTCCATGTATTTGGCCTGGTTTCACCAGTGATTTTGAGTGTATTAATGGAGCGATAACATATTACCGGTGTAAGTATAAGAAGTATAAGTAATCTCTTTATATTTTAATTTGACACATTGCTTTCAGTTTGAATATTTTTATAGTCATACATACATGAATATAAATGTGTAAAGATCTAAGTCACTGTTTAAAAATAATAATGAAGGATTAAAAGAACACAAAGATAAATCCATACACAGTGAGGGAACTGCTTTCTTCCTTCATGAGGGTGAACCTGGGCACTGTAGTCTACACTGAGTCAATCCCACATGCTCCATACTGGTCAGGTAAATACTCACTAATACATCTAATGAAGTCATTGTAACTTAGCTTCAGCAACACAGACCTATACAGGTGTGTCTGTCCTCTCTGTCTCCTGTTTGGATCGACTCAAACACACTGATCTTTATCACACTCTACTTTCTTTTTTCTCTCTCATCTGATCGTCACAAACTTTTCCTCCATCTGTCTGATCGATCCAATCGTTGTGGAGACCGCTCAGTCCACAGCTGCCTCCACATACCTCAGCAACATATTGTGCATTATTCCACACCAGTCGAGCAGGCCCAACTCGGTTTGAAACAGCCCCTTGATTTGAGGAGTGCTATATGTTAGAGGGAAAGGTGGGTTTTTTTTAAGCAGGTGGAGAGCAATACTGAGGAGACCAAAGAGCCAAAGTTCAAGTTAACAACTGTTCCAATTTATTTTACAATTGTTTTAGTGTATACAGTTTTAGTGTATGAGTCTTAAAATATTAGAATTCAGATTAAAAGAGTCTCTAAAGGCCGCAGAGGAAAGGTGGCGGGACATCAGTCTCCCTCTCGCCACCTGCCTGGTACACCACCATCCTCGTGATGTATGTCTCTCTGTCTCTCCACACCTGGTACACCGCCATCATGGTTCTGCAGGTCTCTCTGTTTCTCCAAGTATCTGCCGTCACTTCTGCCCTTTGACATATATAACTCTTTGTGGTCAGGGGGAGGTGTGGCTGACACAGCCATTCATTTCAGTCTGAGATGCTTTAGTGTGACATGTAGTGTCAATGAATGTCGTATATAGAACCTTTAAACTAAAGACTGAAATATTCACTGCTTCTGTTGGACTTTTTCAGGTTGTGATCGTCACAATGTAAGTGTTATTCTTTTATTTACCTTCTTAAGAAATACATTGTTAAATTGTTTTGTACATTTAATGATGGTCAACACTTTATTTTTCTAGGCTTATATTAATTTATTGTCTGTTAACATTGTTACTTATTGTCTGTGTTGTAACCAGGGACACTGCCCGTAAAGTGCAGCAGAGGAGTTACTGCTGGACCGACAACTAAGAGAAAGTTCTGAAAGACTTCCATCAGAAAACAACGACACCAACCAAACTTTTCTCACATTTGTTTTGAATTTTATTGGTTTTGCTTTTGAAAAATATGGCCAGACAATACAAACACACTGAGTTGGGACTGATTGTTCTTTGACTGCCAGCTTGAATGTTTATGATTAGAATGAAATGACTCTGAATACTTTGAATGCATGAATACAGTTTATATGGTCCACGACTGACGAGACAGTCTGAATAAAATGTCAGAAATCTGAACAGAGACCTTATTGTTATTTTGTCTACAAACTGTTTGGAGCGCTCCTTCCACTGTGGCTGCCAACGATTCTGATGGCAGTACAATTCATGATGGTTCATTAGCAGGATCACAGCTGTGCTGAGTCACTTTAATCCTTTCAGTCAAAAGAGAAACACAAGTATAGATTGTTAAACATGATTTCACAGTCCTGAACACTGAACATGAACGTGTGAATCAGTAAAAGTTAAAAGCAACATCAACACAAAGTATGCAGACACGAGGACGTGCTGCAGGTGGGCCTGAGGCTGTAGAACCAGACTTTATGTTGGACCACAGGTTCACTGACAGAGTCACGACGGCACTGATTCCATTTCATCACGACCAAGAAAAGTAGTCTGCAGTCATCCTGACACTCTGACAGCAGCACTTTGAGCTAAATGCTAACATCAGGATGCTATCACTCTCACAATGACAATGATAGAATGCTAACAATGAGCACATGCAGTGTTTACCATCCTCCTATTCGTTCAGAGTGTCAGCATGCTAACACGGGCTCATTAGCACAGACTGAAGCAATGAGAATGTCGTGATTATAGCACAAATGAAATCACGGCACATCCAACACACAGTTTCAGTCTGGATCAGAGCGGTGGGCCGACTGACTGATCAACACTGCCATCACTGCAGCCATGATGCCAGCATGTACTGTAGAGCAAATGTGCTGACTGTGCATCATTGTGAACACAGAGAATGTGGAGACTAACTGGACTTGAACCAAACGGAGACACAATTCCTCTTTAGCAACACATTTTTATTCAATTACTTCAGATCCACTTCAATCATGTACAACAGCATCTGAACATACTGAATTGTGATCTGTTGGTTTTCCTACAAAACGTCATCTCACTAGTGAAGAATTCTCAAAATGACATCAGCTCCTTCCTCCTCATTAACAATCTATGATGACTGAAACAAATCATCCATGAAGCAGCAGGTATAGACCTCTCATAAGATGAGGGAGACTGATCAGAACAAGACTAAGTTTTCATTTTCTCCACATTATATTTGTTTTGTCAAGATAACAGGAGAGTTATCTGTAAGAATGAACTTGTCAGGATATTCACAGAACTCAGATTCACACACCAGGAGCAGGAGACATGATGTCAATCCAGAGGAGGACCAGGCTGGATGAAGAAGTGAATGTGGGCGGGTACGACTGACCTCTGATCACACCAGTCCGGGAAATGATTTCGAAATTTAGACTCCATAAGCAAATAGATTTTTTTTGTAGAAAGAGTTGGATAGCAAATGATCCATTGGTGGTTCTTCTCTCCAGACAGATGAATCATTATCCCAGGCCTTTAGAACTCATACAGTCATGTGGAATAAATACAAAACAGTGTCAGCTGAGGTCAGGAAGCCGTGCTGAGCACAAAACTGAACACAATCTGTGTTTGTTGGGAACCTCATTTAAACAAAACACATCTGAATCTGGAGTGTTCTACTGTTTATTTTTTATCATCTAAATCTGAATAATAATAATGATAATAATAATAATAATAATGATAAAAAATAATAATAATTTGTGATTCCAAATGAATTCTAATAAAGATGCTTGTGTAAAGTGGAGGGCTCTGTGTATTTTAACTCTGAGTGTGTTTGTGTTTTTCTGTACATGTGTTCTTGTTCTCGTCGCCTGTGTGCTCGTCTGTCTTTAGGCTCCAGATCCACAGCATGATGCCCGAGTGTTTACTCCACAAACTTTTGGGGGGAAGGTCCTCAGCAATTATTAACTGGCTGCGATCTGGACGAGGCTCACAGGTCTCCTTTGTCGTGGGATGATTTAACTCCTGACAACATGTGCATCAGACATCTTGGATTTGTTCTTCTGATCTGGTGTCCTGGAGAGCTACATGGTAAGAATATTGAGTCATTTCACCGACAAACATCTGAATTGCTTTAAAACAAACACAGTCCCTGTAGAGTAATCCTGCTGATGATTGTATTTCAGCACAAAGTGCAACACAGTCCTGCAGTGCTCCCTCACTGGATGGTGGGAAGTTCTCCCCAAAGCGTGAGACTTATGTTAATGGAACGTACGTGACCTACTCCTGCGATCTTGGACGTAAACCAGCAGTGGAGGGTTGGTGGGCGAGAAGCACATGTCAGAATGGGACATGGTCTCCACAGCCACAATGTATCAGTGAGTCTGTAATGAACTCTTTCTTTGTCTTTTTTGACCGTGGTTTCACCATCGCTCTGTGAACAGTGACAGTCGATCTGTTACTTTGGTCCTGACTGAACTCTTCCACATATCAGCTGGACTGTCAAGAAATTGAAGCACTTTACTGATCCTCTGACTCTTTATGATAACTTTATATCTTAATCTGATATCCACAGTCAAGGCGGTGGAGCACTCCCTTTCACAGGAAGTCTTTTAAGATACATATATATACTGACATTTTAGAAATACAAATCACCAAAAAGGTTTCAGACCATCACCATAGTAAAACTGTAATTCTGTGTCTTTCTTTCCCCTTCAGTGGAAGAAAACTGTATTCCACCAAAGATACCCAATGCAAAGTACTCAGAAAGCCTCACCGGTTGGTACGAAGACGGACACAAAATTAGGATCACATGTGACGAAGCATATGAACTCAAAAACAGGGATGCCACAGCTTTATGCAGGAATGGATCATGGTCCTCTGTGCCAGTCTGTGAGAGTAAGTCTGTCAGATGTTCTGCACCAATGAGTTGTAAAACTATCAGTGACTACAACGTCACTCATAGGTTTGAATTCTCACCAGCTACACTAACCGAGCCAACCAAGCAGCCATCTGAGCACCCGAAACTATTGATGACCAATGTGCTGATTTTTACAGGAAGTATCGATGCATGTGGTGCGCCCCCTAAAGTACCGCATGCCGTCATCGTTGATCACAGACACCAGGAGCTGTTTGCTGCAGATACAGAGCTGCGGTATGAATGTGAAGATGGATATACTGCAGAGGGAGCAGGCGACAACAAAACCATCGTGTGCATAGCTGGAGCCTGGACTGAAGGCCCGACGTGCAGTAAGTGGACAATGTGCTGAGATATGCAGTGATAAAACCAGTTTCTATTGAATGTAAAAGAGAAAACTGACCTGTTGTTAATCCTTCCTGAGCAGTGATTGTCCAACCACAGATGAAGAATGTGTAACTGAGTATGAACTCTGGAACTTTGGATTTCTTTAGTCTTGAACTAGAAATGGATCAGCCGGCTGGGATGCAGACTCCTGGGACATGTGCTGTAGCTTAGAAATAGAAATAGAAATAGAAAGCCTTTATTGTCATTGTACATCGAGTATACAACGACATTTAGGAGTGCTTCTCCTATCAGTGCATCGATAAAAGGGTAAAAACAAAAGAGATATGAATAAATAGCAAATAAATAAGACACTGTACAGGCAAACATTCAGTCATCCAGTCACACGTGTCGGGCAATAATGTCATGTGTTAGGAGTTAAAGTTGAGGGATCTGATAGCCCAGGGATAGAAACTGTTCTTGAGTCTATTAGTCCTGCATTTTAGGCACCTGTACCTCCTGCCAGAGGGCAGGATGTTGAACAGATGTCGTCCAGGGTGTGAGGGGTTAGCTGCGATTTTCCTCGCCCTGCTGAGACACCGTGCGCTGGCGATGTCTTCCAGGGAGGGCAGGGGACAGCCGATGATTTTTGACCCTCTGTAGTTGTTTCTTGTCTGCCACTGAGCAGCTGGTGTACCATGCTGTGATGCAGTACGTCAGGACGCTCTCTATGGTGGTACCGTAGAAGGCCACCAGCAGCTTCTCCTCCAGGCAGTTCCTCTTTAACATCCGTAGGAAGTGTAGTCTCTGCTGGGCCTTTTTCACCACCACTCTTGTGTTGGCAGTCCAGGAGAGATCCTCTGTGATGTGGATCCCAAGGAACCTAAAAGAGGACACCTGCTGGACACAGTCCCCATTTATGTAGAGTGGGAAGCCTCTGTGTTTTAGCATCATATCCATAGATGGTATAATGTAGCCATCAGGTGCCTATTATAGACCTTTTCTCAAATTTTATTCATTTAAAAATGTCATTCGGAGACTTAAAACAACTCCAAGTGTTAGCATTAGCTCGTGTTAGCTAGCGACAGAGGATAAATTCAGCTAGTGACAAAGCTATGTAAGTGGGATCCCTGCTTCTGTTAACGTCTGTGTGAGATCAACCCTCGTTGTATCAAACATTACAGTACTTTGACATTTGGGTGGTAAATCTGCCACAGTTGTTCTGAGAGATTCTGATGGCCTCAGTTCTGTAGAGCTTGTAAACACAGTATAAAGTACTACTCAGTGTTGTTAAAAGAACCCAAAGATCATACTTGAGTTAAAGTCAAGATATAGTGTTGAAATATTACTTCCCCCACAAACAGTACTTGAATAAAAGTAATCATATTAAGTGTATCCAAAAGATATTTTCTGGCAATTAATTCACTTAAGTATTAAAAAGTAAAAGTAAAACAATACATACAAATTTGTCTGGTTCAACGTGTCATACAATATTCAGCATTTTTCTGGCTGTCGGAATCTGTTTTTTGTTTTTGAATGCGTTTGCAGATAATATCAATTGATTTAGAAGTGCGCTACTTTGGCTCTGACTACCAGTAACTATAGTTTTCAAATAAATGTAGTGGAGTAAAAGTAAGATTTTTGACTTCAAATTGTAGCTGAATGGAAGTATAAAGTAGCAGGGAACGTGAATACTCAAGTTAAGTACAAGTACCTAGGAGCAGCACATCACCAGAGTAGCTAACTGCTGCTAACTGTATTCTGTTTATGACTGTTAGCTTGTTAGCTCAGTTAGCAATGCAGTTATCCGGAGACTCTGTGTGTTTACATCAGTAGCATAGGACCTTTGGACCGCTGGGAGAAAGAGGTTTTCAGGCCCGGGACTAGCTGGTTAGCATGCTAACCTCAGTAAATATGCTTGACAACATAATACAAAAGCAAACACCTATTGTTTTGTTCTGTTACATGCAAAATGTAACAGAACTCAACAAGCTCCCTTATTTGACTGGCAAGTGTAACTCTGCACGCTGTGATTATGAAAAATGAAAACGTTAGGGATCCTTCTATTGAAGCATTTCTACCTCCCAAAAAATAAAACACCCTAAACATTTTTATCATAATATTTCTATTTATAAAATTTCATTTCATTTCATTTAGAAATATCTGGTGAGTTAAATGAAACCTTATTTTGTTACCACTCAGGCAGTGAGGGAGCAACAGGTGGCAGTGAGACACAACCAGCAGGTGGAGTATTGGGTGTGGATGAGTGTGCATGTATCTCTCCAGTCTGTTCTGTCTGTAGTATTTGTGCTACATTTGTCAGGCATCTACTTGCTGACGTGGACGACCGACACAGATGGACACATTTTGATATTTCATTCAATCTGTGTTAAATTTGAAATTCCAGCAAAACCCAGCACAGTATGTCCTGAGCCCGGGCAACAAAGCTGTAAATAAGTAATTGAATCAGTTTACTCGAGGAACATATCTGTACCTGTCACAGTCTAATCTGAAAGGTATTTTTCTATGTGCTTTGTTATAATTAAAGGTACAATATGCAAGAATATTTATACACCTGTCAAACTCACACTCAGAATAAACAGGGGGCAGTATACCACCACGGTAACTGCTCCCTGATTCTAACTGTAGCTGCTGTTAGCTCTGTAGCTCAGTTAGCCGTGTATCCAGCGGTTATGACTGGGATCTCAGCACTGGCGTGCGTAGACTTTTTGAAGGGCAGGGGCGAAAAGAAGGGCACTTTAGCGTGCGTTTTGGCTCCCAAGAGAGCAGTTTATCATGTTTTAACCAGCCAAGGGGGCAGTTTAGTGTGTTTTGCCAACCAAGAGGGCACTTTGGCATGCTTTTTTGGCTCTCAGGAGAGCACTTTAACACGCGTTTTCGCTCTCAGGAGGGCACTTTAGCGCGCGTTTTGGCTCTCAGGAGGGCACTTTAGCGTGCGTTTTTCAACAATTGGGCCATGAGGGGGGGCGACCCTGCCCCCCCCTTGTGCACATCACTGGATCTCAGTGACCCTGGGAGCGATGGTGTTTACACTGCCAGCACAGGAGCTTTGGACCAGGACAGGCCAGAGCTAGCTGGTTAGGTTGCTAACGTCAGTAGATAGTAGTGGTGCTAGAGTGGGCGTGGAGGAGGGGTCTAATTCAGAAAATGTCATCCCGCTGTCCATGATTTCTGATAGCAGGCCTGATGCATGTGTGAGTCTAGTTTGAGTGAGTGTTGACTTCTGTCTCATCCTGTCAGACAGAGGAACCACACCAAGTACTGGACATGGAGGAGGTTCATCTGGCAGCAGTCTACAGCCTGCAGGTGGAGGTAGGCTAGTGAAAAAATAACACTTCACTGTAGATTAAGAAGAAGAAGAATTGTTAAGATAAAAAATGTTCAGACAGAAATGAATGACAAAGAAAGTAACTAAACTATACATAGTAACTGCAGTAGAAGTGACTATGTGTCTCATGTTCTCTGTATTTATACCTTCATCTGTTCTGTGTCTTACAGGATCTTCTACCACCTCTGACTCAAACGGGAGAGACAGCATACCTCCATTCATATCAAGTAAATCCTTCACATGCATTGCTGCTTTTACATCACGTGTGTCAGACTTGTTTTATTGCTGAATTTAAGCTAAATTTGTTCCAACTGGTCATTCAGTGAGGGATTCTGCTTTTATCATGACACTAATAACTGCCACTGATTGGTTGGCGTGCCTTCATGACAGAGGGTGGAGTGTGTGTCAGGGATAGTGTGTATTTTCTGTGTCATTGGCAGGTGAAGAGAAGCAGCTGGTGACATCATGTGGTGTCGAGGAGCACAGTGCTGTCAATAACCTCCTTTTTTATTTCAGCTAACAACTGTGGACTATACCCAACCATTCAATATGCTGTTGTGAAAGCTGAACCAATGTATTTGAGATACCGATGTGATGACTATCACACACTAGTTGGTTCAGACACCGTGGTGTGTCACAGTGATCGCAGTTGGTCACGACAACCTGTCTGCAAAGGTATGAAGAAATCAATGCCACATTTTCTTTTTCCCAAAAGTCTGTCAGAGTCAGTAACTAAATATTTCTACATTTGTTTTTATGTTTACTTTGTGCAGAGAAACCCTGTGTCCTGAATCCTGATCGATATAGTAATTTAAAACTGTCTGGATTTCAACATTTAAGAGAAGGGGTGTGGGTCCTTTTTGAGTGTAGATGGTCTGGTCACTACACTTACATTCAGTGTATTAATGGACAGATAAGGCCTTACCAATGTAAGTATAAGTAATCTCTTTATATTTTAATTTGGCATGTTGCTTTCAGTTTGAGTCTTTTTATAGTCAGCAAACATACATGAATATAAACTTTTAAAGATCGAAATCACTGTTTGAAAATGATACAGACTTTTTAAATAACACAAAGATAAATCATACACAGTGAGGGAACTGGTTTCTATTTAAAGGATAAGGCTTTCATCATTCTGAACTTCTTATTGTCAATGAATGCCATTAAAAGAACAAAACTCAGTGTTGATCCTACTCGTAAGTATTAGTCCGTGTAGCTGAAGCCTCATACATCTTCTTCCTCTTTGTCATAAAGCTCCATTATCGTCCAAAACCTATTAAACACATCAGTGAGTCAGTGTTGGCCTGGCTGACAGCTTCCTTCATGAGGGTGAACATGGGCACTGTAGTCTACACTGAGTCAATCCCACATGCTCCATACTGGTCATGTAAATACTCACTAACACATCTAATGAAGTCATTGTAACTTAGCTTCAGCAACACAGACCTATACAGGTGTGTCTGTCCTCTCTGTTGCCTGTTTGGATCGACTCAAACACACTGATCTTTATCACACTCTACTTTATTTTTTCTCTCTCATCTGATCGTCACAAACTTTTCCTCCATCTGTCTGATCGATCCTCCAATCGTTGTGGAGACTGCTCAGTCCACAGCTGCCTCCATTGCCAGTGGCCGTTACAAAATCAAGCAGCTCTCCAGTTTATCAGGCAGTTAAATGAGTTAAAGGAGGGTGCAGACATCAAGCAGTGACAAGTGCAGACAAACCAATAAATAATAAAACCATGCAATAAAAAAAAAAAAACTCATGCAAATAAAAACACAGCACGCATCAATATAAAGTTCTTAAAAACAGTCACTTCTGCCCGGCTTTGACATATATAGTAGCTCTTTGTGGTCAGGGGGAGGTGTGGCTGACACAGCCATTCATTTCAGTCTGAGATGCTTTAGTGTGACATGTAGTGTCAGTGAATGTCGTATATAGAACCTTTAAACTAAAGACTGAAATATTCACTGCTTCTGTTGGATGTTTTCAGGTTGTGATTATCACAATGTAAGTGTTATTCTTTTATTTACCTTCTTAAGAATACATTGTTAAATTGTTTTGTGGATTTAATGTTGGTCAACACTTTATTTTTTCAGGTTTATATTCATTTATGATCTGTTAACATTGTTACTTATTGTCTGTGTTGTAACCAGGGACACTGCCCGTTCTGAAAGACCTCCATCAGAAAACAACGACACCAACCAAACTTTGTCACATTTGTTTTGAATTTTATTGGTTTTGCTTTTGAAAAAAAATGGCCAGACAATACAAACACAATGAGTTGGGACTGATTGTTCTTTGACCGTCAGCTTGAATGTTTATGATTAGAATGAAATGACTCTGAATACTTTGAATGCATGAATACAGTTTATATGGTCCACGACTGACGAGACAGTCTGAATAAAATGTCAGAAATCTGAACAGAGACCTTTGTGTTATTTTGTCTACAAACTGTTTGGAGCGCTCCTTCCACTGTGGTCATCACTGCAGCCATGATGCCAGCATGTGCTGTAGAGCAAATGTGCTGACTGTGCATCATTGTGAACACAGAGAATGTGGAGACTAACTGGACTTGAACCAAACGGAGACACAATTCCTCTTTAGCAACACATTTTTATTCGATTGCTTCAGATCCACTTCAATCATGTACAACAGCATCTGAACATACTGAATTGTGATCTGTTGGTTTTCCTACAAAACGTCATCTCACTAGTAAAGAATTCTCAAAATGACATCAGCTCCTTCCTCCTCATTAACAATCTATGATGACTGAAACACATCATCCATGAAGCAGCAGGTATAGACCTCTCATAAGATGAGGGAGACTGATCAGAACAAGACTAAGTTTTCATTTTCTCCAGATTATATTTGTTTTGTCAAGATAACAGGAGAGTTATCTGTAAGAATGAACTTGTCAGGATATTCACAGAACTCAGATTCACACACCAGGAGCAGGAGACATGATGTCAATCCAGAGGAGGACCAGGCTGGATGAAGAAGTGAATGTGGGCGGGTACGACTGACCTCTGATCACACCAGTCCGGGAAATAATTTCGAAACTTAGACTCGATAAGCAAATAGATTTTTTTTTGTAGAAAGAGTTGGATAGCAAATGATCCATTGGTGATTCTTCTCTGCAGACAGATGTATTTTAACACTGAGTGTGTTTGTGTTTTTCTGTACATGTGTTCTTGTTCTCGTCGCCTGTATGCTCGTCTGTCTTTAGGCTCCAGATCCACAGCATGATGCCCGAGTGTTTACTCCACAAACTTTTGGGGGGAAGGTCCTCAGCAATTATTAACTGGCTGCGATCTGGACGAGGCTCAGAGGTCTCCTTAGTCGTGAGATGATTTAACTCCTGACAACATGTGCATCAGACATCTTGGATTTGTTCTTCTGATCTGGTGTCCTGGAGAGCTACATGGTAAGAATATTGAGTCATATCACCAACAAACATCTGAATTGCTTTAAAACAAACACAGTCCCTGTAGAGTAATCCTGCTGATGATTGAATTTCAGCACAAAGTGCAACACAGTCCTGCAGTGCTCCCTCACTGGATGGTGGGAAGTTCTCCCCAAAGCGTGAGACTTATGTTAATGGAACGTACGTGACCTACTCCTGCGATCTTGGACGTAAACCAGCAGTGGAGGGTTGGTGGGCGAGAAGCACATGTCAGAATGGGACATGGTCTCCACAGCCACAATGTATCAGTGAGTCTGTAATGAACTCTTTCTTTGTCTTTTTTGACCGTGGTTGCACCGTCGCTCTGTGAATGACAGTGACAGTCGATCTGTTACTTTGGTCCTGACTGAACTCTTCCACATATCAGCTGGACTGTCAAGAAATTGAAGCACTTTACTGATCCTCTGACTCTTTATAATAACTTTATATCTTAATCTGATATCCACAGTCAAGGTGGTGGAGCACTCCCTTTCACAGGAAGTCTTTTAAGATACATATATATACTGACATTTTAGAAATACAATTCACCAAACAGGTTTCAGACCATCACCATAGTAAAACTGTGATTCTGTGTCTTTCTTTCCCCTTCAGTGGAAGAAAACTGTATTCCACCAAAGATACCCAATGCAAAGTACACAGAAAGCCTCACTGGTTGGTACGCAGACGGACACAAAATTAGGATCACATGTGACGAAGCATATGAACTCAAAAACAGGGATGCCACAGCTTTATGCAGGAATGGATCATGGTCCTCTGTGCCAGTCTGTGAGAGTAAGTCTGTCAGATGTTCTGCACCAATGAGCTGTAAAACTATCAGTGACTACAACGTCACTCATAGGTTTGAATTCTCACCAGCTACACTAACCGAGCCAACCAAGCAACCATCTGAGCACCTGAACCTATTGATGACCAATGTGCTGATTTTTACAGGAAGTATAGATGCATGTGGTGCGCCCCCTAAAGTACCGCATGCCGTCATCGTTGATCACAGACACCAGGAGCTGTTTGCTGCAGATACAGAGCTGCAGTATGAATGTGAAGATGGATATACTACAGAGGGAGCAGGCAGCGACAAAACCATCGTGTGCATAGAAGGAGCCTGGACTGAAGGCCCGACGTGCAGTAAGTGGACAATGTGCTGAGATATACAGTGATAAAAAAAGTTTCTATTCAACGTAAAAAAGAAAACTGAACCATTGTTAATCCTCTCTGTGCAGCGATTTTCCAACCACAGATGAAGAATCTGTAACTGAGTATGAACTCTGGAACTTTGGATTTCTTTAGTCTTGAACTAGAAATGGATCAGCCGGCTGGGATGCAGACTCCTGGGACATGTGCTGTAGCTTAGCCTCTGTGTTTTAGCATCATATCCATAGATGGGTTAATGTAGCCATCAAGTGCCTATTATAGACCTTTTCACAGGCTTTATTCATTTAAAAATGTCATTCAGAGACTTTAAACAACTCCAAGTGTTAACATTAGCTCGTGTTAGCTAGTAACAGCTGATAAATTCAGCTAGTGACAAAGCTATGTAAGTGGGATCCCTGCTTCTGTTAACGTCTGTGTGAGATCAACCCTCGTTGTATCAAACATTACAGTACTTTGACATTTGGGTGGTAAACCTGCCACAGTTGTTCTGAGAGAGATTCTGATGGCATCAGTTCTGTAGAGCTTGTAAACACAGTATAAAGTACTTGTACCCTGTAGTCAGTGTTGTTAAAAGAACCCAAAGATCATATTTGAGTTAAAGTCAAGATATAGTGTTGAATATTTCTTCCCCCACAAACAGTACTTGGATAAAATTACTCATATTAAGTGTATCCAAAAGATAATTTCTGGCAATAAATTCACCTAAAGTTCAAAAAGTAAAAGTCCAACAATACATAATACATTTAATAATACATACATTTGTTTTTGAATACGTTTGCAGATAAAATAAATTGATTTAGAAGTGCGCTAGTTTGGCTGTCGGTACAAGTAACTAGTAACTATAGTTTTCAAATAAATGTAGTGGAGTAAAAGTAAGATTTTTGACTTCAAATTGTAGCTGAATGGAAGTAGCAGAGAACGTGAATACTCAAGTAAAGTACAAGTACCTAGAGTAGAATCACCAGAGTAGCTAACTGCTGCTAACTGTATTCTGTCTATGACTGTTAGCTCGTTAGCTCAGTTAGCAATGCAGTTATCCGGAGAGTCTGTGCGTTTACATCACTAGCATAGGACCTTTGGACCACTGGGAGAAAGAGGTTTTCAGGCCCGGGACTAGCTGGTTAGCATGCTAATCTCAGTAAATATGCTTGACAACATAATACAAAAGCAAACACCTATTGTTTTGTTCTGTTAATGCAAAATGGTCCTCGGATCACAAGTTCCCTTAATTGACTGGCAAGTGTAACTCTGCAAGCTGTGATCATGAAAAATGAAAACATTAGGAATCCTTCTATTGAAGCATTTCTACCTCCCAAAAAATAAAACACCCTAAACATTTCTAATATAATATTTAAACTTTTTTTTAAAATTTAATTTCATTTAATTTAGAAATGTCTGGTGAGTTAAATGAAACCTTATTTTGTTCCCACTCAGGCAGTTCATCCGCACCAGGTGCTGGACAGGGTGGATCCACAGAGGGAGCAACAGGTGGCAGTGAGACACAACCAGCAGGTGGAGTATTGGGTGAGGATGAGTGTGCATGTATCTCTCCAGTCTGTTCTGTCTGTAGTATTTGTGCTACATTTGTCAGGCATCTACTTGCTGACGTGGACGACCGACACAGATGGACACATTTTGATATTTCATTCAATCTGTGTTAAATTTGAAATTCCAGCAAAACCCAGCACAGTATGTCCTGAGCCCGGGCCACAAAGCTGTTAATTAGTAATTAAATCAGTTTACTCGAGGAACATATCTTTACCTGTCACAGTCTAATCTGAAAGGTTTTTTCTATGTGCTTTGTTATAATTAAAAGTACAATATGCAAGAATATTTATACACCTGTCAAACTCACATTCAGAACAGATAAGGGGCAGCATACCACCGAGGTAACTGCTCCCTGATTCTTACTGTAGCTGCCGTTAGCTCAGTTAGCTCAGTTAGCGTTTATCCAGCGGTTAGGACTGGGATCTCAGTGACCCGGGGAGCGATGGTGTTTACACCACCAGCAGGTGGAGGTAGGCTAGTGAAAAAATAACACTTCACTGTAGATTAAGAAGAAGAAGAATCATTGGGATAAAAAATGTTCAGACAGAAATGAATGACAAAGAAGGTAACTAAACTATACATAGTAAATACTTTAATGAATTTGGATGGTAAAAGTGAAACAGGAGGGTGAAAGGGGAAAGACAGTAAAAAGAAAGAGATATATAAACACAAGGATAAATGAGCTCTGTACATTCAGTGATAACTCACCTCAACACATTGTCTGCATCCTTGAGGTCTCACAAACATGTTGACTCTCCTCTCTCATAAAACAGTTGCCATGTCAACTTTCTCTAAAGGTTTTTTTTTTTTTTCATAAAATAGTTCACGTCAATGGTTGATGGCATCAATATCTAATAGCTATCAATTTTCTTTATTCCGTTTGCTGTGATGTCATTTTTTTTTTTTTGCCTGGCATGCAAGTAATTACAAACTCCATTTATGTCAAACCTCAATATGAGCACAATCCTGCTTCTAAAAGTAGCACTGTGCTCAGAATTTTAATATTTACAATATGAATGAGAAATATAATAATAATAATAATAATAATAATAACACAAACCCAGAAATATTTATTCTCTCCATAACTGTAACATTAATGTGTTTACAGCCTGTTCTGTTGCACTTGTGTAGTCTAAAAACTAATCTAGTGATGGGATCGGAACCGTTGCAGCGTCGGCCAACATGATGTTTTTTTGTTTCAGGCAGAGTGACTGATGGTTCTTCAGTAACAGGTGGAGGAGACACTACATCTGCTGGCAGTTGGACACCGCCTGCAGGTGGAGGTAGGTTTTCATTTGTCACATCTTCAAATTTGAGAAAAAGCAGATTGGGAAAAAAAATCAGATATTCTGGAAGAAACAACATCCCAGTGCTTTTCTAACTGGTGCGTTCACTGTGTCTTACAGGATCTTCTAGCAGCTCCGCATCGAATACGGGAGACACTGAACGTCACCTTACTACAAGTGAATTAGTGGATTCATTTCACCTTTTACATCACATACAGCAGATCATATCTCTGCCTCTCTCAGGACCTTTTTACTGGATTATTTGGGGAAATTATAGAGAAATAATCTCTGTTTCATTCACAGCTGAATCTATAGCCACAGCTCTTACTGGTGACATTATGGAGTGATTTGGTGACAGACTGGGTCCATCAGCCAGTAAAAGGCAGAGGGAATCAAAATGTTGGGTGTAACTTTAGATTGCTCTACTCTGCACTGACGGCTTGAAATCATTTGTTTCCAGAAACCTCTTTTTTTTTCTCTTTCAGTCGACAAATGTGGAAAGCCCCACAAGATTCCAAAGGCTGTGATTGTGCGAACCTTCAGGAGGTCTGTGAGGTACCGCTGCTATGATTATCACAAACGACTCGGTCCAGAGTATGTGAGGTGTTACAGCGATGGCACATGGTCAGAACTACCCACCTGCCAAGGTATAAACAAGTCAGTTTTAAAGGCTTGTCACAGAAATCCGCTGGAGAAAAACATCGTTAACAAACTTGTTGTGTCTTTTGTGCAGCTTCCTACTGCGTCGTGAACACTCTTGAATATCCTGACTTAAAACCTGCTGGAGAGATATATGTAGAAGATGGTGAAACAAGAAGACTGGAATGTGTGGATAAAATGGAATGGTGGTTTAATATGTATTCTGACGGCCAGTGCAATAACGGAGTAATTCATCTTTCCAGATGTAAGTATCACTTTACATTGTTAAGTTTTACATGAGAGTTAAACAAGAAGACTTTAAATGAAGAAGCCTTTTGGGGCCTTATTTCAGAAAAGTGGAATGGAGGTGAACGGCAAGAGACAAATGAATGTTTGATTCTGTTTGAATTTTGCCATCAATTAAACATAGGAATTAATTATTTCAGTTTGAGAGAGTCTCAGTTTTGTCTAACTAATGAAATATAAGGCTGTGAAAGTAAGTAACAATGAGAAACCTTGTAGAGTCGGTCCAGTATATCAGTTAGCTCATAGACCTTAAGAACTCTCCTTCCACATAACTGTGGCTGTCAATATGGCCAGATGTATTGTGACGGCCATGTTGGTGTTGGTATTGTGAGAACCCCAGTGCGGAATAAAGTTCACTACATCTCCTGTTCAGGCTACAAAGAATATTTGATTCACACAACTTTCTATAATCCCAAAATTTGATTGTTCAAGTTGCTGTATGTTTTCAATCAATGTTTTATGTGACAAAGTAGTTTGTGTTCCTCTCATTGCATCACAGAAAAATGAGAGCTGTAGAAGTCAGTGGAACTGAAGACTGCCATGATACACATCTTTACAAGTGTATGTAAACTTGTGACCACCATATGTCTCTATATGCTTGTTTTCAGGTTGTACTAAAGCTCAACTAGCTATTGTGAGTATAACTCCTGAATCTTCCTTTAGAAAGAAGAACACATGCTGAATGATGATGTCTTTCATCTTGAAATGTCTAAAATTTGAATTAATTTCTTTAAAGGGGTTCTGTGAAAGTTGTGTTTTGTGCTGAAAGTAGATCGATTGTGTTATTGGACTCCATTTTTAGACTAATGTTAGCTACTGCTGCTCTCTGTTAGCGGGGCTGAGAGAGGCCTGAGTTCTTCACAAAGAAGTCCAGCATCATTACAGGTGCACAAAGAAAGAATGTGCATTCTCTTGAATTTATACTCAAATCAAATAGGGGGCAGTATATCACCAGATCAAGCTACTGCTGCTAACTGTATATACCATTACCTAATTAGCTCAGTTAGCTGTGCAGCTAGCAGTCCAAAATGGAAGCTTGGAGCACTGGGGGGAGTGTCACTGTTGCAGCTACTACCACAGGAGCTTTAAATAAGGACGGGTCGGGGCTAGCTGGTTAGCATGCTAACTTCGGTGTATATCGGCAGTGCAATACATACACATTCTCTCGCCAATTTTAGCTAATTCTTGAATGTTTTCAACAAAAATTCGTACATAGTTCACCTTAAAAAAACTTAAAATCATCCACTTGTATTGGCGTCTGAGAGAGACAGGGATGTTCTCATTTTCAACATCATCCACTCACATGGCAAATAAAAAACTTATTAATGAATGTAAATTGATACAAATTGTTACATAGAGCCCCTTTAAGTTTATAATTCTGCATTTAAAGTTCACCCTGTCTTATTCTAACTTTTCATGGCTTGTGAACCCTCTGTCTTGTAACTAGAATACGTGCGACAGCTCTCTCACCAAGAGGAATTAATGGCTGCCTTTGGATTCGCTCACCCTCGACTGAAATAACTGCCGACCTGGAAGATTTTGAGAGACAACAAAGTTCTGATTGTGCTGTCACACACACAAAACATTTCTGCTTTTCATACTGATCTGTGAATGGCCACATCATGTAGACAGGGTTCGTACGGGTGCTTGAAATCCTTGAATTTCAATGTTGCATTTTCAAGGTCTGAAAAGTGCTTGGATTTTAGTTTAAGTGCTTGAAAGTGCTTGACATTATAACTCTGTGTCTTGGCAAAATTGGGAATCATGAAATCATTGTGTGTGTATCATCACATAAGCAGCCTGGTAGCAATAGAGAAGGATGGCTGAGGAGAAGGTGAATTTGATACAATTTGGACTGATGACATGTTCAATATTAATAAACTTTGATGAATAAGCGAACAGCTTATAAAAGTTTATGTCAAAAAAGAAAATTACCGGGTGCTCTCAAATCTCTCCTTGTCTCGGTGCAAGTGTGCCTGAAGAACGGCAAGTGGCTTCCCTTTTTTTGGATAAAACTTTGTGATCTCCTTTAATTTCTAAAGTTTTTGCTATTATGAAACATAATGTTAGATGTTTACAGCATCATACAATGTACATAATTGTGATAAAAAGTGAAGAAAAAATCATCTTGAGTATATATATTCCTGTAGAAATGTATTTTTTACCCAGCAATAAGGTACTGGAAAAGTTTGAAAATGACCCTTAAAAGTGCTTGAAAAGTGCTTGAATTTGACCTTGACAAATATGTACGAACCCTGTGTAGAAGTAAACAGTTTGTCTGTCTGTTGCTCGAAACTGCATAAATAACTCAACAGTTAAATATGGTGGACTGGAGCGAATAAAGTCTTTAACTGGAATTCTCCTTCTAGTCTATTGTGTCTGCAGAAGTTCTGTTTTGTAAATTGTTCTCAATTGATCTGATTTTGAAAGTGTCCAACAATGAATTCTGATCCGTCACAAAGCTCCATCAGCAAAAGCAGATCCAGGAGGCAACAGCTACTTTACCACGTGATGTCTTCACCATGTCATGTTTTTGCCTAGTTTAATCACTTCTTCATTACTAAACAACATGTTATTTTCCAATTAAAGTCTTTTTAAGTGTGATTTAATGTCTGTATTTTTAAATAAGGTTCTTGCACATTGTGCACAATGTGCTGGATACAAAAACATTTCCATGTCATTGAACATTCCCCGAGGTTCAGTTAAATCCATCATCAAGAAATGGAAGGAATATGGCACATTTGTATATTATATTATATAATATAATTATATTATGTGACTGTTAAATATATTATGTTTTAGTATTCCACAGCAACACCTCAACAGAATCGGAATATTCTGAAAAAGTGTGTGTTGGATTTCTTTAGAATCCATTTTGAATGAATATTAAATGATAAAATACCACATAATGTTGGACTTTGACTGTCGTTTCCTGAACACATAAATGTGGTGGATATTTGATGGACAGGCTCAAATAAAATCAAACTGGAATTTCAATATTTATCTTTTGTAGTTTATCTTACAGATTTTTTTGTTTTGGTTTTTACATGTTTGAAATAAATATATCAATCAATCCCTTTTAACACTTTATATTAGGGCACACTTATCAACTATTAACTAGTTTCTTATTAGAACGCATATTAGTTGCGCATTGGCTCTTTATTAGTCATACAAAGCATGTATTGATTACTTATTGTTGCCTAACCATACCTTACTTTTATACCACCATTAAAGCTGCTGTAGGCGTTTTTTTTTTTATCAGAATAAGTGTCAAACAGCTCTATATTCCAGCAGCACTCACTGTTACAGAGTGTCTGGTCAGTAACCCATGTCTCTCCTCCCTCTGCTCATGTAGTCAATGAGAAATGATATTTTCTGGTATTCCTGCCCACTTTATCCAATCAGGACAGAGAACTCCACAAAGAGGCGGTCCTGCCCTCTCGGGGACACGCACAGAGGATCATCCTGTATGCTGTCTGGCGATTACAGCTCATGTTCATGAGGTGACGCAGCATCCTAATTACTGCTTAATGACAGTAAGTAAGGAAGTTGTCGTACAACAATTCAAATCTTAATACTGTTTGCTCAGTTTGGGCCTTTATAAGGTGGTGGTGCCGCAACAATAGTCATTCTCCCTTAACAACATTTTGGACACAATGTGTGTATCCGAACATAATGTGTACTTCCAGAGGGATTTTTCTAGTTTTGCTCACAACTTTTTTTTTTAACCCTAAATGATAACTTTGTGCACATGTAATCACATGTAGTACCATGCATTACCTTACAGAGTCTCACCTCTGGTTTTTAAAGTCTGTTGTTTGACGGGACCGTGTTTACTTCATCATGCTGACCTCTGATCGGAGCACTCCGGGAAGTCAATTGAAAATCTGGCCTCTTAACCAATCCCATAGATTTATTTTTGATTTTCCTTTTTTAAACATCGTGCGAGAAATCTAACGAATCATTTCAGGCTTCGGGCAAATGTGAAATGAGAGGCAGTGTTTCATAGAATACCATTTGCCCTCCACATAGATCTATGTGCAGGTAGTACACTGCAGCGTGTCGTTGTGGGGAAATATGTTGCAAACAGCTGTGCAAAACTTTGATCTGTTAACTCTGGCTACCTTTGAGCAAGATAAAATGTGACATGTGATCTGACAAGAGTACACGAAGCCTGCCTGGCCTCCAAACAGCAGCACCGATGACAGTAAATCAGCTTCAATGTTTACTGTCCCTTAACTTCTTAGCTCTTTGGGGAAGTGCCCTCCGACAATCATTAACCGGTCCGACTCTGAACTGGGCTCTTCGCTCTGCTCTTGCTGTGTCCACTCATCTCTTGACAAAATGTGCCTGAGACATCTCGGATTTGTTCTCCTGCTTTGGTTTCGAGGAGGGCTGCACGGTAAGATCATTAAACACCCTAACTTGGAGATATGGCTGTTTATTTTTATGTTTAATATGGGCTTTTGTTTATCGGTGTCTTTCAGCACAAAGTGCCAAAAAGCTGTGTGCTGCTCCCCGTCTGCCTGATGGTTATTTTGTCCCGGAACAAGCCACGTACGCTCATGAAACCAAACTCACTTATGCCTGTGAAAAAGGATATAAACCGGCAGTGGAGGGCTGGTGGGCAACAAGCACATGTCAAAGTGGCACATGGTCTCCTAAACCGCAGTGTATAAGTAAGTGTTTCATACACGTCTCTTGTCTGAAGGTACTTTGACACATTTGAATTCAAGAGTCAAGATGAAATTTGACCGAGCAGTTCTAAAGGATTATAATCCTTAGTTGAGCTTTACAATAAAGAGTTTCGTAATTAATGGTTCATAAAGCATTGTGTTGGTTGTTAATGGTGAGACATTATTACTAACATCCAATTAACTGTAGCTGTAACATTTTCTTAAGGATGGTTATTATGAAGTGTTACAATTTTTGTTGCTGCTGCTGATGACATCCATCTTCTCTGTACATAGAAGATGAGCTGTTTAGAAAAAAGAAAAGAAAAGAGAACCGTTTACGACAAACTCAGGTCAACGGTACAGTAGCACATACAAAACAAATGTAAGCAAATATAAAGCTTTATAAAAGACACCGCACAAGGAGAGTCCAAATAAGTGTATGTACAAAACACAAAATGACGTAAAAATTAGATAGAGAAAAATAAAGTGAGCCGACAGACAGATGGCCACATGTATAGACCCGTAGAGACAGAATTAGACAGAGGGTTCAGGGTGGAAAGGTTTGAAATTAATCATGAATTTATTACATTTTTCATTATACATTTCTTACTTCTCTCAACGCAAAAGTGTGAATTTAGGACGTGTTCTGGAGAATTTCTGTTTGAGAATAAATTGAGAAAAAAATTGAATATATGTTTAAGTTTAGGAGAGTAGACAGTTATTTGGAGCTCAAAAACATGAGACTTTAGATCTTTCCAGAGTTATTTGGGATGCTTCACAGTCCCAAAAAATTTTTTGAAAAAAAAAAGAGACTTTTCTTTACTTTGTTTACCAAAGGTTCACAACAAACAATAGAAAATGAAAAAAAATAATAATAATTCAGAGAATCCAAAATATGCTAAAATGCTATCAGATAATGGGCCAGGCTGATAATCGATCTTACTTTTGTTTCTTCATGCTTAAAGAGATCATGAGGAGCTTTCAGTTTTTGCTGATCCCAGCGGCCCCTTCTGACAAAAGCGGTCCGATCTGTTGTAAAGATGTTTGCTGGCGCGTGCATCTGTTTCAGAAGCAGATGACAGAGAGAGGACAGGATGGACCGCAATGATTCTGTATGTGATACTTATGTGATCGGACCCGAGCACAGGCATTAATAAAAACTATAGAGAAGTAGCAGTAGCTGCTGTTACAGCTCATTTATTATCAAAAGAATCAGGAGACTGTTACACAAACACTTCAAAGTTCCTCGTGGTCACTTTAAGCTCATTTATCGTGATTAAATCAATTTAATATCAGATACTAAAACTTTTACTCAAGTACAATTCATATAGGTGACCTTCACTTTTACTGTAGTAACATTTTAACACAATATCTCTAATTAAGTATGACTTTTGGGTTCCTTTGTGCAACATTTTAATGATATTTATCATGTTTTATTATACACATTTTAAACTGCTTTGGAACCACACAAGTGGTTACAAGATGAATGTCAAATTATGCTAACTGAAAAGAAGTTATTGTTAATTATGTGAATTTTTGTCTTTTTGTGAGACTCATAGTTTAATGTCTTTAGGCCACAAAAAAATACTCAAATAAAGCTGAGAAGGAAATTTCCCTCTTGAATTGGACTAAACAACTTGACCTGTTGAACACAAAGTCACAAGTGCTCCCCATCTTTATGTGTCAATATCAAACATTCATAAAAACTGCTCTGTGAAGTCTGAAAGATGTTGTTTGCATCTTCTTTTCCTCAGACCAAACGGCCTGCACTCCACCAACTATCCCCAATGCAAAATACGCTGAAAACCCATATGGTTGGTACAAGGAGGGAGACAAAATTTGGGTAACATGTGACGAAGCATATGAACTCAAAAACAAGCATGCCACAGCTTTATGCAAGAATGGATCATGGTCCTCTGTGCCAGTCTGTGAAAGTAAGTCTGTCAGAAGTGTTCTTCCCATAAACTGTGAAAGATAACACCCGTGTCTGATATTAAACCATTTATTACAGCAATCAAGCATTCATCCACCTGGACACATCTTCCTGTTCCTCACAAATTATTTTGTGATTTTTACAGGAAGTGTCGATGCATGTGGTGCGCCCCCTAAAGTACCGCACACCGTCATCGTTGATCACAGACACCAGGAGCTGTTTGCTGCAGATACAGCGCTGCAGTATGAATGTGAAGATGGATATACTGCAGAGGGAGCAGGCAACGACAAAACCATCGTGTGCATAAAAGGAGCCTGGACTAAAGGCCCGACGTGCAGTAAGTGGAAAATGTGACAGTGATGAAAATGCTTTCATGAATTTGGATGGTTAAAGTGAAACAGGAGGGTGAAAGGGGAAAGAAAGTACAAAGAAAGAGATATATAAACACATGGATAAATGAGCTCTGTACAGTCAGTGATAACTGAAATCTGAATTCCGAGAATCCAAAATATGCTAAAATGCTATCAGATAATGGGCCAGGCTGATAATCAATCTTACTTTTGTTTCTTCATGCTTAAAGAGATCATGAGAAGCTTTCGGTTTTTGCTGATACCAGCGGCCCCTTCTGACAAAAGCAGTCCGATCTGTTGTAAAGATGTTTGCTGGCGCGTGCATCTGTTTCAGAAGCAGATGACAGAGAGAGGACAGGATGGACCGCGATGATTCTGTATGTGATACTTATGTGATCGGACCCGAGCACAGGCATTAATAAAAACTATAGAGAAGTAGCAGTAGCTGCTCTTACAGCTCATTTATCATCAGAGAAATCAGGAGACTGTTACACAAACACTTCAAAGTTCCTCGTGGTCACTTTAAGTACATTTATCGTGATTAAATCAATTTCATATCAGATACTAAAACTTTTACTCAAGTACAATTCATATAGGTGACCTTCACTTTTACTGTAGTAACATTTTAACACAATATATCTAATTAAGTATTACCTTTGGGTTCCTTTGTGCAACATTTTAATGATATTTATCATGTTTTATTATACACATTTTAAACTGCTTTGGAACCACACAAGTGGTTACAAGATGAATGTCAAATTATGATAACTGAAAAGAAGTTATTGTTAATTATGTGAATTTTTGTCTTTTTGTAAAACTTATAGTTTAATGTCTTTAGGCCACAAAAAAATACTCACATGAAGCTGAGAAGGAAATTTCCCTCTTGAATTGGACTAAACAACTTGACCTGTTGAACACAAAGTCACAAGTGCTCCCCATCTTTATGTGTCAATATCAAACATTCATAAAAACTGCTCTGTGAAGTCTGAAAGATGTTGTTTGCATCTTCTTTTCCTCAGACCAAACGGCCTGCACTCCACCAACTATCCCCAATGCAAAATACACTGAAAACCCATATGGTTGGTATGAGGAGGGAGACAAAATCAAGGTAACATGTGACGAAGCATATGAACTCAAAACCAGGGATACCACAGCTTTATGCAAGAATGGAACATGGATCTCTGTGCCAGTCTGTGAAAGTAAGTCTGTCAGAAGTGTTCTTCCCATAAACTGTGAAAGATAACACCCGTGTCTGATATTAAACCATTTATTACAGCAATCAAGCAGTCATCCACCTGGACACATCTTCCTGTTCCTCACAAATCATTTTGTGATTTTTACAGGAAGTGTCGATGCATGTGGTGCGCCCCCTAAAGTACGGCACGCCGTCATCGTTGATCACAGACACCAGGAGCTGTTTGCTGCAGATACAGAGCTGCAATATGAATGTGAAGATGGATATACTGCAGAGGGAGCAGGCAACGACAAAACCATCGTGTGCATAGAAGGAGCCTGGACTAAAGGCCCGACGTGCAGTAAGTGGAAAATGTGACAGTGATGAAAATGCTTTCATGAATTTGGATAGTAAAAGTGAAAGAGGAGGGTGAAAGGGGAAAGAAAGTAAAAAGAGATACATAAACACATGGATAAATGAGCTCTGTACATTCAGTGATAACTCACCTCAACACATTGTCTGCATCCTTGAGGTCTCACAAACATGTTGACTCTCCTCTTTCATAAAACAGCTGCAAAGCCAACTTTCTTAAAAAGTTTTTTTCAAAAAATACTTTAAATCAGTGTCTAATTATAGCTATCAATTTTCTTCATCGCCTGTGTTGTACTGTAATTTATGTGGTATCATACACCAAGACGAGCCTGGCATGCAAGTAACTACAAACTCCATAGATGTCAAACCTCAATATGAGCACAATCCTGCTTCTAAAAGTGGCACTGTGCTCAGAATTTTAACATTAATTAAATAATAACTAAAACCCAGAAATATTTATTCTTTCCGTAACTGTACCACTGCTGCACTTGTGTAGTCCAAAAAACTCATCTAGCGGTGGGATCAGAGCTGTGGCAGCGTCGGCCAACATGATGTTTTTTTGTTTCAGGCAGAGTGACTGATGGTTCTTCAGTAACAGGTGGAGGAGACACTACATCTGCTGGCAGTTGGACACCGCCTGCAGGTGGAGGTAGGTTTTCATTTGTCACATCTTCAAAGTTGAGAAAAGCATGATGGGAAAATTGTTCAGTTATTAACCTCCCAGTGCTTTTCTAACTGGTGCGTTCACTGTGTCTTACAGGATCTTCTAGCAGCTCTGGATCGAATACGGGAGACACTGAACGTCACCTTACTACAAGTGAATTAGTGGATTCATTTCGCCTTTTAATCACATACAAGAGATCATATCTCCGCCTCTCTCAGGACCTTTTTACTGGATTATTTGGGGAAATTGTAGAGAAATAATCTCTGTTTCATTTACAGCTGAATCTATAGCCACAGCTCTTACTGGTGACATTATGGAGTGATTTGGTGACAGACTGGGTCCATCAGCCAGTAAAAGGCCGAGGGAATCAAAATGTTGGGTGTAACTTTAGATTGCTCTACTCTGCACTGACGGCTTGAAATCATTTGTTTCCAGAAACCTCTTTTTTTTCTCTTTCAGTCGACAAATGTGGAAAGCCCCACAAGATTCCAAAGGCTGTGATTGTGCGAACCTTCAGGAGGTCTGTGAAGTACCGCTGCCAAGATTATCACAAACGACTCGGTCCAGAGTATGTGAGGTGTTACAGCGATGGCACATGGTCAGAACTACCCACCTGCCAAGGTATAAACAAGTCAGTTTTAAAGACTTGTCACAGAAATCCGCTGGAGAAAAACATTGTTAACAAACTTGTTGTGTCTTTTGTGCAGCTTCCTACTGCGTCGTGAACACTTTTGAATATCCTGACTTAAAACCTGCTGGAGAGATACATGTATTAGATGGTGACACAGAAAGACTGGAATGTGTGGATAAAATGGAATGGTGGTTTAATAATTATTCTGACGGCCAGTGCAATAACGGAATAATTCATCTTTCCAGATGTAAGTATGACTTTAATTTATTGTTACATTATTAAGTTCTGTTAATTCTGTTAGTTCTGATCCATTTGAATTTTGCCATTAATTTATGATTTAAATGTGAAAGTCTTTCGGTTTGAGAGAGTTGCAGTTTTGTCATAAAACTAATGAAATATTAGGCTGTGAAAATAAGTAACAATGAGAAACCTTGTAGAGTCGGTCCAGTATATCAGCTAGATCCCAGGCATGAAGAACTCTCCTTCCACATAACTGTAGCTGTCAATAAGGCCAGATGTATTGTGACGGCCATGTTGGTGTTGTTTTGCTGCCAAGAAACAAAGATTCACACAACTTTCTATAATCCCCAAAAAGTCTATTGTTCAAGTTGCTGTATGGTTTGTTTGTTTTTTGAGCCAGCAGATTTGGTCACATTTTCAGACTACCCAAAATAAATTCAGATTTGAAGCAGCCTTCATGAAAGTAGTTTGTGTTCCTCTCACAGAGCTGTAGAAATCATTTATACATGTTCCTTACCGGTGTATGTAAACTTGTGACCACCATATGTCTTTGTATGCTTGTTTTCAGGTTGTACTAAAGCTCAACTAGCTATTGTGAGTATAACTCCTGAATCTACCTTTAGAAAGAAGAACATGTGCTGATGATGTATTTCCTCTTGAAATGTCTAATATTTGAATTTGTTTCGTTAAAGGGGTTCTGTGCAACTTGTGTTTTGTGCTGAAAGTCGTTAGTTTAAGTTAGCAGAGTCCATTTTTAGACTAACGTTAGCTACTGCTGCTCTCTGTTAGCGGGGCGGAGAGAGGCCCGAGTTCTTCACAAAGAAGTCCAGCATCAGTACAGGTGCACAAAGAAAGAAAGTGCATCCTATTGAATTTATACTCAAAACAAATAGGGGGCAGTATATCACCAGATCAAGCAACTGCTGCTAACTGTAACTATCATTAGCTAGTTAGCTCAGTTAGCTGTGCAGCTAGGGGTGCAAAATGGAAGTGTCAGTGTTGCCGCTGCGTCCATGGGAGCTTTGAACCAGGCCGGGTCAGAGCTAGCTGGTTAGCATGCTAACTTTGGTGTATTAAGATTCAGATTCAGAATACTTTATTAATTCCTGGGGGGACGTTTTTGTTCCCATGATATCGGCAGTACAATACATACTCATCAGAACTGTTATTTCTCCACATTCTGTTGCTAATTCAATTATAATATATTTAATTTTTGAATGTGTTCAACAAAATTCTTACATAGTTCACCTTTAAAAAACTTAAAATCATCCACTTGTATTGGCGTCCGAGAGAGACAGGGAAGTTCTCATTTTCAACATCATCCACTCACATGACAAATAAAAAACTTCTTAATGAATGCAAATTGATACAAATTGTTACATAGAGCCCCTTTAAGTTTATAATTCTGCATTTAAAGTTCACCCTGTTTTTATCTTATTCTAACTGTTCATGGCTTGTGAACCCTGTCTTGTAACTAGAAAACATGCGGCGGCTCTCTCACCAAGAGGAATTAATGGCTGCCTTTGGATTCGCTCACCCTCGAATGAAACAACTGCCGACCTTGGAGCTTTTGAGAGACACCAAAGTTCTGATTGTGCTGTCACACACACAAAATATTTCTGATTTTCATACTGATCTGTGAATGGCCACATCATGTTTGTAAACTATTTGTCCTTCTGTTGCTCAAAACTGCATAAATAACTCAACAGTTAAATATGGTGGACTAGAGCGAATAAAGTCTTTAACTGGAATTCTCCTTTTAGGTTATTGTGTCTGCAGAAGTTCTGTTTTGTAAATTGTTCTGTTTTAATTGTCCCCAAAGCAATCCATCCATTATCTTCACATGCCTCCTGTTCACCCTCTGGTCACAAATGCCTGAAAGCCCTCCCAGGTCCTGGAGAGTCCAGCAGTCTGTCGCAGGGATAATAATTCACAAATATATAACTCAGTGTTTTCAAATCTGATTTTATTCTTCATTTCTGGAAGTGACCATGTATGAAGTGAAAGTGTCCAACAATGAATTCTGACCCGTCACAAAGCTCCACCAGCAAAAGCATGTGACGTCTTCACCATGCCACATTTTTGCCTAGTTTAACCACTCCTTCATTAGTAAACAACAGGTTATTTTCCAATTAAAGTGTTTTTAAGTGTGATAATCATACATATTTACTGATTAAATTACTTTCATTAAAGATTTACACATTTACAGTGGCCATTTTCTGTTTGCATCACGCTCAGTGTAGGACACCTGAGTGCTGGGATAATATAATGCTGCTGCTTTCCAGGTTGCAAATTGCATAACTGGAGTTAATCTGTTGTCTTTTTCTGCTTCCCAATGGATCAGCAAATGAAAAGATGATGGATACTTAAATTGTGGAGGCACATTCGGCCATATTTCACGGTAAAACAATATATTTGAAAACTTGTTAGCTGATGTTAGCATTCAACAACTTCCTAGCTAACATTACCGTTCGATTAGATTCTGTGTTTCACTTAAATGGCCACCATGTGAATGTAGTCTATGACAAACGCTTAAAACACAACTTATTCGGTGGCAGTTCCATCAGTAAGAACCAGAGGCTCATGTTGAGTGGGTTATGGAAAAAAAGCTCTGAAGCGATGATAAAAGGAAACACCAAGCTATAGCTTACTGTGTAAATTCAACCAACAACTGCTTGAGGAAAAAAAGACTTTCTTTTTAAATGTTACAAAAACTACAATGTATCTAATTTTTATTAGTACAAAATGTCCCCACACACGTCTTTTTCAGTTCTTGTAAAGTTGGGGAGATGTTGGTTAGCGCCTTGCTTTAGTTACAACAGGGGGAAAAATCTGTTTTAAGGGCTGTCTACACCAGGAACTGTCACTATAACAAAAACTTTAAAGATCTGAATATCAACACTGGTCAACATCAACGTTTTGTACACTGGCACCAAGCGTGCACCGCACACCCCATGCGTGTCGGCAGCTTAGGACAATGGATATAGATGTGATATGGATGGTCTAGCCTTTGGAGCATTTCCTGGCTGCGTCAGATGTCTCGCCTTTACCCTTACGTCACGGTTTCTGCCGCCCAGGCTCGCGAAAGTGGTGATCTACACCACACGATGTCGCCATTTTCTCTTTCTTTCTTCTTTTTCGGGCGTACAAAGAATCTTGGGATATGTGAGGCCACGAAGGATAGTAGCTGTGCATCCTCCAAAAAGAGGGAAAAGGCGGCCACATTTGTGGGCTGCATTTGGAGGAGCCTTCAGATCGGGACAGCCTTCGCGTGGCGTTGTGACATAATTGGCCTTCAAATGCGGCCTCTGAAGGATGCAGACCCTGAATTGAGACACAGCAATTGTTTCATAAAACTCGAGAGGAGTTGGGAGAATCCGACACTGTGTCACAAGCGTTGTCGAGTTATTCATTCTTTTGAATAAGTCATGATCAACTATCCCAGCGATCATCAGAGAGGACATCAGTAAAGAGAAATTAATCTCAGAGCATCAGCACCAAAGACAATTTGGCAGTATGTCTCAGTTCATTTTCAGTCTAATATTATGTTAAAAATAAGTGTTTTTTAAGTTGTATAAATAACCAAGAGTAGAATAGATCATCTAAAAAATGTTTCCTTAATGCCTTCATTTAGTTTACATATAAGAGGTCAGCTCAGCTGGAATATAACATTATAATGATCACTCCTGCAACATTATTTTGTAGAAAATGTGTCCCTTAATTCAACGGAACTGATGGCTCTGTAAATTCAGATGTAATTTTTATTGGCTGTAAGTGTTTCATCAAATCGCTATGATCCCAACAATATCTGTTACCACAGTCAATGTCTTAACCGTGGTCTCCTCCATCTACTCGAGTTAAAACGATTTTTAAAACAATATTATAGTTGATACAGTTATCGTTCTTAGTGTGGATAGCCCTTAAATCCAGCTTTTTTTTCCTTTGAACATGTCACATGAATATATAAATTGATTGAAATAAGGTGGTGAAATTTCTGTGCAATCAGGCTGAACATCAAAGTGACTACTCCATGCTGCAACTGAGCCAAAAGTGCAGTTGTTTAAGTTTCTTTCTTAAGTTAAGCGTCTGTATTTCTTATTAAAAGACTGTTTCAGTTAGGGCCAGTTTTCTGGCTGAGGGGCATCAGTGCGTGTGATCAGAGTTAGAAATGTTCTGCACAGAGGAAGCTGAATCCAGTCCCAGCAGCGTGCCCAGGTAGGACTGCTCTCGGGGGTCCAGCATCTGATCAGGTCTCACAGGGTGGACAATGTTAGCAGGCTGGGGCGTGAGGGTGTACTTCTCTAAGAAAGCTAGGTCTGTAGCGGCCTGGTAGCCAGAGTTCTGCTGCTGCCCTTCAGCCTGCATGCTCACGACACTGTGAGTTTGGGAGGAGAGAGAAGAGGCCCTGTGGGCGTTCAAGTCGCCCTGAGCTCCTCCTGCCATCTGGACAGGAACTAAAGTGACGGGCACGCAGACATGTGTAGGAGCAGGGGTGCTCTGGAGGGCTGACTTGGGTTCAGCACGGTATGCCTTAGAGGGTTCATCAAAAGGGATGGTGACTACTTTGACATCACTGAGTGTGCTGAGGGGCTGCTCGGTAAACCGGGTGCTGTGCACATGGTCAACATGGTACTTGAGCTTGTCTTTTCTTTTGAAGGTGGCGCTGCAATGTGGGCAGTTAAAAGGACGAGCGTCTGAGTGAATCACCATGTGCTTTGTCAACGTCTTCTTGATCCGAAACGTCTGGTTGCACTCTGTACATCTGTGAGGCTTCTCACCTGTCACATGAACACAAGAGAATATCAGTTTGAGAATGTCAAAGACGTATGCTTAGTACTGGCTCACTGTCCCAGAATGATTCTCCAATCATACTTTTTACATGCTGAATCGAGCTCATGCTGACATGCCCAAACAAGTGCAAAACTTGGTGTCTTAAGCTTGACGGGTGGTGTCTTTCATTATCTTTCCAAAGCCCAAAACTCAAGAGCAAACGTATAAGGAACTGATTAAATGAATTTGTTGAACTGTTCTTGAGTTTGCTGCGAAGCTCGAGCCAAGACCAGCTAGGAGTTCCGATGAGCTGCTCGGTCTTGCTCTGCATTTGGTTTCACACTACAGCAACCCCATACAAACCCACTGTATAGTTTTACAGCATCGTGGAAATTCAAATAATTCTGACTTTTTTAAAAGTCAGAAATCTGACTTTATTCTCAGAATTCTGACTTGTCTACATATTGCATTACAGAGATATTTACTTAAGCTAGCATGCTAACCAGCCAGTCCCAGCCTGTCCCTTTCCAAAGCTCCTGTGCTAGTGGTGCAAACACCAACAGCTTCCAGTTCAGGGCCCATATTCACAAAGAATCTTAAGGCTAAAAGTAGCTCCTAACAGGCGAATTTCGGAGCAACTCCTAAAAATAATGGGCGTGTCAGTCGTAACTTTAGGACTCCTAATTTTTGAAAATAAGAGTTATTCACAAAACATTTTAAGCCTAAAAGTAGCACCTAAGTCTGGGAGACCTTAGAAGTAGTCCAGAGGACTCCTAACTCGCTAAGACCTGGTCACAGCCAAATGTTTTGGAGACGCTAAATGACAGGGAATTATTAAAACAATGTCAGATGGACCGTGAAGGGACTGAAGTTGTGGTTGAGTTGGTGAGGGATGCAATAACGTTCCCAACCAACCGAAACAATCCAATAACGCCAGAGTTAAAATACACACCGGTATTTGGCTACGGGGAAAATGCAGCTCTTCGCACGGGACTAGTATTACCTGGGGACCTCAAGTGATTTAGAATTTATCCCACCACGTCCGTGTTTCGTGCGGCGCATTCGCACAGGATAAGCAAAGTCTGTGTTTTACTGACATTATCCCCGGGTCGATCGCACCGAAGCCCTTTCTGGAGCAGCACAACTGTTATATATGGATATTTTAAATATAATAACTGGTGAGCCTGTTGAAAGATGGAAAAATGTTCCTTACCGCATGCTGCCATGCATGTAATCCATCTAATCATCTTTCGAAATTTCGCTCTTCTGATGAGCCTCCTGAATTTGCACCCAAAATGCTGTCAAAACTTTAATTTATAATTCCCAACGCAGCCTCCATAATTCTCGACCGGGAAAAAGGCAGAAAAAAGATGGAAAACACAAAAAACCTTAAGAAAAACAAAAAACGATCCCAAATCACAGAGATGCCGATTCGCACGGGACTGATATTATCACATGACCTCTGTGTTTGGTGAAATATGATAGGTAATTTGCGGTGGAATTTTTACTTTACAAATTATGGACATGGCAGATTCACACGGGATTAAGATCACAGACGACCTCCGCAATTATTAGAAATTACTGGAGGTCCCCAGGTTATACTAGTCCCGTGTGAATAGGGCTTTTGTCAATCGGAAAAAGTTGCATTCCATCAATACAAAAATTGTCTTTGATGCATGTTACAATATACTGGACATTGTTGCGAAATGGCCCGGATCAACACACGATTCCCGAATTTTAATGGAGAGTGGTTTGATGCAGCTTTTCGAGCAAATGCCGCTTTTATTGGCAATTCACGTTTTTCATCGGAATCTTCTAATTTGTAGTTTTTGTCCGAAGCGTTTTTGTTGTGGGGGGGGGGCTTAATTCTCATCATAAACACATTTCTTTATCCAATATCTTTCCATAGGCTTTGTCATGGGCTTGCAGGCAACTTCCTTATTTTCACTTCATGCATTGCGTAGCCTAAATGACTTTTCAATGGGCTGCCCTGTCACTCAACAGCCAATCACCGTTGTCACTGCTTCTAAGTGCGTCCTTATAAAATGACGTCATCCATAGCAACAGAGAGTTACTTCTAGTTTAGGAGTTCACTGTTTTCATAACTAAAAGTAGGTCTCAGCGGCTTTGTGAATTACTTTTAAGAAACGACTCCTACATAAAAACTTTTAGTCCGATTTAGAAGTACTCCTAACATTAAGATAAAAGTCTTTGTGAATACGGGCCCAGACTTCTAGCTGCACAGCTAATTGAGCCAATTGTGCTAACTAGCAAATGGAATATACAGTCAGCGGCAGTTAGTGGTTTCTCTTGTAATATGTTGCTCCATGTTTGTTTGGAATATGAATACGCTAGGTGGCCGATTCTTACATATTGCACCTTTAATAACAACACTTTGACTAACGTTAGGTTGGAGAAGTGATTTACCTGTTGGGCCACAGACTAAAGAAAAGGAAAGACTGAGTTTACCTGAAACGATGTGTCTGATAAGTTGTGCCAGTTGGGTAGCAACACAGTACATGAAATAATCAGAGAAGAAATGGCACAAAGGTCTGACCACAGTGTTAAACTATGTTCCTGTTATAATTGTTGTTGTGAGAGCGATGTGCCTGTGTTAGGTCTACTGAGAAAACCCCCTATAGCATCCAACTGCTACATTACTGTTCTCATACATGTTTTCAAGGATCCATTAAATACTTCATTTTCTTACCTGAGTGGGTCCTGAAGTGCATTTCGAGACTGGACTTTCCCTTGAATTCTTTCTTGCAAACCTCACACTGATGCACAGCAGTTTTATACCTGCGAACAAGTTCCTTATTAGACAAAAAAACAACAGTATTTGCCAAACTTTGAAGGGACAGCTGATGCAAATGTTTCGCTCTTTTACACCATTACCAACAATAAGAGAATAAGTATGACTTAGATTTTTACAGTAACATACTTCTGCCAAACTTTCTCTCCCAAATGAATGCTTTTGTAGTGGACCGTCAGATGATCGTGGCGCCTGAAGCACTTGCCGCATTCTTCGCATTGGTGTGCTTTCTCACCTAGAATAAACATGGGCTAAATTAATATATGTGACTTAAGAAAAGTAAACGCTGACTGGAGACAGCATTTTCCCACTTTACTGTACTGGAACAAGACCCTTAAGCAACAATGAAATGTGTGTGAAGCATAGAGAGCAGACACTTCCGTGGAAAGACACATGCTGTATGTCTCATACCGTACCAGAGTGTATTTTCTGATGTTTGGTCAGGTGATCGTGGCGTATAAAGGTTTTCCCACATTGGTCACACTCGTAGCGCTTGTCATCGTGGTGAACTCGGAGGTGAAGCCTGTCCAAGAAACGTTTTGCTCGTTATAGGCGACACTATTGATGACACCGCGCCGATAACCAACACCAGAAACATTCTTCAAATTACAGCGGACCCACCTGTAGGAGCTGCCATGACGGAAACTTTGGCCACAGATACTACAGAGGTGAGGCTTCTCCCCACTGTGGATCCTCAAGTGCTCTCTTAACGTTGTCCTGTGTGGAGAAAAACACTCTCAGTAAAGCAGCTGGTAGGACTGATGGAAATAAAGGGAAAATGTGGGGAAAGTTTAGGGACAGATGGACACACCTTTCTCTGACGGATTTCCCACAAAAGGAGCAGGTCCACTTTCTTTTGCCTCCGTGTGTACACTCAACGTGTCTCTTCCTGTTGCCTGTGTCGTTAAATTGTCGGCCACAAATCTCACAGGGAAAAGGACCTGAAAAAGAGAAAGAACACAAACTCCTTCATCTAAGCCTGACTCCTGTAACTACAGTGACGCCATTCTAAGGTTTGAATGACAGCTTAGGTTGGTAAGATGCTAAAATATTCTGATTTGTCTAAAGAGTTTGTTTTTAACTGTACAGTTCTCACCTAAGTGGTACTTTTCTTGGTGCTTCAGCCTGGCGAACCTGGACTTGAAGTATTCGTCACAGAAGGAGCATTTAAAAGGCCGGTCTTGGGTGTGCAGGATCATGTGCTCCTGCAGGTGAGGCCTGCGGCTGAAGGTCTTTAGACAAATCTGGTTTAGAAGATCAAATGGTTGTAAACTGTTAATCTCGATAAATTGCCTTCACACACAGTGTATATTTATTATGTGTGAGTGGCACATATTCATCATCTCATCTCCATGTGAACACCTATTTGATCAACATCTATTTTATTTATCATCAGGTATTTCTGGAAACATCTGTGGTCTGTACTTCAGATCAGCTTGCATCATCAGACAACACATGGACAACACATTATGACTGAAAGTAGTTCTTACAGCACATTTCCAGCCTTCACTCTTCTTCTTCCTCTTGGTGAGAAACTCTTGAATGTTGTCTGGGTGAAACCTGATAGGACAGGGAACATAACATCATCATACAATATGACTGTAGCAACCACAGCTGTTTCCACCACGGAGATCTAGTGGAAGTTTTGCGATAGAAACTCAAAATACAGTTAAAAATAACACATGCTGTGTTTTCAAGATGTCACCAGACTGGACAGCGTAATACAAATGACCCCTTTTTACTGACATTGTTATCACCATTGTTTTTTTGCAGTATGAAAGAATGTTCCAACTGTTGAATTTATATATAAAAGACAGAAGGGAAGAATATCACTAGAGTCACTGCTAAATGTAACTCGCTTAGTTAGCTGTGCAGTTAGCAGTACTGAGTGGGAGCTGAGAGCACCAGGGAAGTGTTAGTGTTGACATCACTAGTGCAGGAGCTTACTGTTTAGCATGCTAGCGTCAGTCGATAACTTTGCAACACCTTACACAGGTGTCACACTGTCAGATTGGTATTCTGGACGGTGTAAACCCAGCTCACGTTCTCCATCAGTGGCTGAACAATACAACTGCTGGTGAATTCTGCTTCACAATGATAGGAAGAGCTGACATCGAAGGATGGAAAAGCGACATTGCTATGAACGCTTGGTCGCCACAAGCCAATTGTCACTGTGGTAACTTTTCTGACATTTCCTGCTTAACACCCAAAAAGTCAGAGGGATTGTGAGGCCCCGCTTTCACGGTCTGTATTCATACTCAAAATCATTCTCAAATACACTACTCTACAGAATACAACTAGAAATACATTTGAAAAATGTCCCTTTCCCCTCTTAAAAAACAATAAATACAAGGTTAGGCCAGATCATCACTACATTATGCTGCTTGGGTGCCACCTGGTGGCTTCTTGAGCCCTAAGCAACTGCAGTGTTACAGTAAGAAACAGGCCTGAAGATAAGGTGGGTACAGTGGTGAGGCTGGGTGGTGTGGTGCTGCAGTGTCTCACCTCCTGACGTGCTTGGCCAGGGTTTTCTTGCTTGCATGGAGTTTGCTACAGAAGGGGCATTTGTGCTCCTTCTTCTGGAAGGGAGCGTCGCTGGCATGCTTTTTCTTGTGAACGGTCAAATTAGACTTGGTGGAGTAGCGCTGAAGACAGATGTCACACTGGAACGGTTTCTCTCCTGTGTGCACACGGGTGTGACTCTCATATTTCCCTAGAAAAAGCAGGAACATTTGTAACTGTTAACATATCATACCAGTTTATTAGCAAACTAATATACAGCTATTCCAATAAGCTGATACCGATAACCGATGATTACCTGCTTAACGGCTAATACCGGTAAGATAACCAATATTTTTACATTTTTTTTTATTTTAAAACAGTTCCATAAATGTCATTTTTCCCCCAAACTTAAGGTATTCCACAGGTCTTACAAGATGTTTGTGTTAAAACTTGTAGATGTGTCCCCTCCTCTCTGAATCCCTGTGGAACATGTAGCATTGTATTCCTCTGAACCTGTTAATAAAACATCCACACCAGCGACCACATGTTTTGCTCTCTGGTCCTACTTCTTTAGGTGTTTCTCTTCTATTTTTTTGGCATGTGTAATTGCTGCCCGAGTGTGTAAATGCTGCGCTTGTTAAAAGTTGCATAAGTAAGAATTGGCCACCTCTTAAACTTAAATTCAAACAAAAAAAAAGGGGGGGGGGCATCAGAGTAAGCACTTACTGCTGCCAATAATAGCTGACTTGGCTAGTTAGCTCAGTTAGCTGTGCAGCTAGTGGTTCAGACTTTAAGCTCGAGGACCTGGGGATTATTGTTTACAGGAGCTTTGGACCGTCAGCTGGTTAGCATGCTAACTTAAGTGAATATCTATGAAAGCAGTCTCTATTTTTCTCACTTTTTTAAAGAGGCTCATCACTTTAGTTTTACTGCATTTGAGGGGAATGACCAAATATTTGTATTTTGCGTCACTGCACGCATCCTTCCAAAAATCACGAGACTACTTTCAACCTTTCAGTGCAAAAGACATAACAAGACAGGAAACAGACAGAGAGGGAGATTGGAATTGGGAGAAAAGGTGTCTAAGTTTCGCATATCTGCAACCCCCTGGATTTTGTGATTTCTCAGTTTGTAGCTGTGCTTTACCAACCCAAAATGTCAGTATTTGACATCCTGGGAATGACACTCAAGAATCAGCTATCTTTCCGGTGCATTTACAAACAGCTCAGACAAATCCTACCAATTCTACCATGTAGTTAAATAGCCTTTGAATTATATTAATCGGACATGAGGTTCCGTTAGCTTTGCACAGGAAGGGCTTTCAGAAGGATACTTTTTACTTTGAGTACAATTCAGAGCCTGTACTTTCTTACTTTTACTTGAGTAAAGAATGTGTGTACTTTTGGCACCTCTGGTAAATTGTGTGCTATCAGATCTGTGCACAGATCCATCATGTACGGGCCAATATGATTCCAGCATTTTAGGCAATATGAGAGGCATTTCCATAACTGGTATATGGATCAGAACAACCCTTATTTTAGAGTGAATATCTCTAGATTATGGTCGTATAAAAAAAGCAAATTGAATAAATTATTTTGGGCTTTGGAAAATTGTGCTGGGAATCATCAGCACATAATAATTTAAAATAACAATCAAGTGATCAGTCAGTAATAAAAATTGTTAGCTGCAGACCTACTTGCAACCATGTAAGACAGCAAATATAATTTCAGAAATAGTAAGTAAAACTAGAAACTCAGTGGGGATGATTCCTGTGTTATCTCGGTCTATGTAAAGATGTGTAATATAGACAAATGACCACCACTCTCCAGTAGCCACCACTAAAAGACATCAGCAGAAACACCGTAGACATTACTCCACTGTTCCCACCTGCACGGTCAAAGGTCTTGTCACATTTGGGACACTTGAGAGTCTTCTTGCTGGCGGTTTGGATGATGACTGGAGCCAGACCCTCAGGGTACACTGGACTCTGGGTGGAGCTTCCTGCGGCTGGCACATGCACCTCCACCTCGCAGACCGCCTGGTGCTCTGGCCCTCCTACACCAGAACCCTGCTGATCTGTGCTTCTGTCGGCTGCACGGACCTCGACGACTTTCCTCTGGGCAACCGCGTCCTCGTTCAAATCTCCTCCATCTTCCTCCTCATCCTCCTCCTCCTCCACTGCACCTTCCCCCTGAGCAGGTTTAGGCGTCTGGTTCACATCCAGTTTGGGCACTGGATTTTCCATGACCACCTTTCCTGTTTCTTCCACTTTATCTTGCACTCTTGGTGGAACAGTCCTTTGTTTTTCATCAGGAGTGTTGGCAGTGTACTCCTCGTTGTCTTTCTGATACTTGGTGGGTGCTCTCCTCCTGCGAGCTGATCTCCGCGTGGTAGCAGGCCTCTGACTTGTTGTCTTCTCGTTCTCAGCTGAGGTTTCCTGCTGGGTCTCTGCAGGGTGGGTCTGCAGGGAGCCGTCAGCACTATACTGGCTACTATGCATGGCGCACGGTACATCAGATGGGCTCTGGATGTCTGTGTCACCTGCTGGCGAGTCGCTGGAGGTCATTTCCACCTCAGGAGACCCTCTTATCTCATCCTGTACCTGGATCACATGTTCTGGGTTGTTGTTGTCCCCCTCTTCACACAGAAGCTTTAGTATATCCATCATGTCCAGAAATCGGGCCGCTTCAGTTAGAGCTGGCAGGTCCATCTCTGCGACAACGCACTCAGAGGTGTACAAAAAGCCAAGCAGGAGCTGGAAAACAGCATCCTCCACATGGTCCAGAGTCACGTGTGCTGTTGCTGGGTTCTTGGACAGCTCAGCGTGGAAGTAGCTGCTCCCATGGGCCAACACCACTTTGTGGGCACTGAAGAGCTTCCCTCCCACAGACACAGACACATCACAGAACCTCTGCCGGGTCCGGTCCTCATTCAAGAACTTGAGGAGGTGGTGACTGTGCTGCGACATGGCCAGGTGCCTGACTTGTGAGGGCGATTCTGTGGGAGCTTCCGAGTTTCGTGGGTCGCTGGTCGAGCCCAGGACAGTGCCCGGCCCTGTGCCACAGTCATTGCTGGCACTGGGCTGCCTGCTGCGTTTGGGACGCAGAGGATTACAAGGCTTTTTCTTCATTGGTGCGTCTGCTGGGCTACCACGAATCACTCCTGAAAACCAGAGGAACAGAAACAGTGCTGAGATGTAAGCTGCATCAGTTCGAACTCTCCCAAGTAATGGGTTTGGAGCCAAATTTGATAGGACTGTGGTATTTAAACTGTTTGACAAATGGCTTGGCATGCAAATGTCCCTGACTTTAATAACACAGCAGTGGTAATAACAGCTTGAGGCTGTCATGAAGGAGACACGGTGGTAAAAAAAAGTTAGCATAAATGTAAAAAATAAAAAAAAACTGTGCATGAAAAGATGAGCAATAGCGGCTTGTTGCTAACGTTTCGTGTATATTTCAGAAGCAGAGATAAGCCGTACACAGCAGTCAACAGACAACACAGGCCTGACAGATATGTGTATTTTAGCTAGTAGCCGTTTTGCTGTCCTGTAAATATCACCGCCGATAACGTTGTATTTGTAAATTCGCTCTCCACCTCAAGGACCCCTAACGTTACCAGTCTAACGGTCGGGCCCCCTCCGAGGAGAGTGTTGACAAACGACCCTTATCGCTACCCAGGAAATTAACCTTTGTATCGAGACGTTTTGGAAAATATATATGTCTTACCTTAGAGGTACGAGCCGTGTTTTCGGAGCGCCACACACTCCCGCTGACAGCAAGCAACGTGAAAAATAAACGGAGGAATAATAATTTCCTGAATATCCTCAACGCCACACCTCTGCATCCTACCAGAAATGTCGGACACCGTAACAAACCGTTCTCTCATTGGCTGGTCCAGCTTTTGTCCTCCGGAGCTGCTGTTCGGAGCCGTCAACACAAACAAACATGAGCGAAACGGCGACAGGAACACTAACCACTACACCTGCGATGGTGGAGTTGTGTGAAACGCACGGAAAGTCGAGCGCGAAGTGCACCAAGGCGACGTGCTGTCGAGAATACTTGGCGAGGGGTTCATGACACCAGGGTATCATGGGTAATGTAGTCTGCAAGCCAATGGCAGCCTTACATGTACAGCTAGTTTTAACATCTTTTACAGCAGCAACTGGACACAGTGACTCAAGTATTGCAGCTGAGTACGATTCTGAGGTACTCATACTTTACTGAAGTATTTAGTTACTCTCACTGTACTTACACACAGAACGATGTAAAGGCAACACAGAGATATCCTGCTGGAAAAACCAGCATAGACCAACACTAAAACCAGCAGCAAAACATAACATATGCTGGTCTATGCTGGTTTTTCCAGCAGGGTAGACATACAGTACGTCTACAAACAAATCAGAACAAAGCTACATTGGTTACAAACTATGCATACACTTTTAATACAAGCAGGTCGAAAATAGGTGCATAAATAACTAGATAAAACTGGCCAACATATAACAATAACTACACACGCCTACAAGTCAAGCTTTCTGTGGATTGTAAGCCAGTACAAATAGTGCAAAGGAATAAATATTGAATTAAAACCGCAAGCAGCGATGAAAGGGCGCTTCAGAGGCTGCAGCACACCCTGACGTGCGGGGGTCTGAGGGCCGAATCACCAATATTGAGCAGGAAATTCAAAATGGCCGACTTCGAGTTGACTTTAGGCAATGGCTCCCAGAGGCTTTTTCAGAAATACTCTTTTTATATGTACGGGTGTGATATACGTGCCTACCAATTTACGTGCATGTAAATCAAATAGGCCTTGGGAGGCGCGGTCAAGCCTCGGCGCCCTCACACAAGGCCATCAGGCGGAATTTTTTTACCCCGTCTGATGCTTGTGCCAAGTTCGTCACGTTTTCGAGCAGGTTTTGACCCTCAAAATTGCGATTATATTGGCAGAAGAAGAAGAAGAAGAACTCCTTCACGATTTGTGCTTGGGCCCTGATAAGCAGAATACTAGATTATATACTTAAAGTGTGTGGTTTTTTTGTGCAGTACATGCACAGTATGTATCCATGTCTATACACAGCGTATACCAAATGCAGGATTTATAGATGATGATACATAGGCCATAGACATGTTAAAGCACAAGCGTGTACTTTAAGCTGTGTATAAATATATCATTTGAAGGTACAGTACATTTAAAAAGAGACACTTTATTCTCATTTTCAGGTTCACAACTTTATTTTGGGTTACTACTAGAATAGGTTTACATTCTTTGATGTTCAAAAAACACGTCCGTTTTCTCATGCTGTCCAGTGCAGCAGCATCGTATTTGCCCTCTGTCTGAAATGCCTGTCTGAATACCAAGTCTGCTCTGATTGGTCAGCTCACACACACCTGAGCCAGCACTTTTCACCGTGTCTCCGATCGCCTATGTCATGTTTTCAGCTTCACTTCTACCATGAATATAGGCATAGATTATGCACGTGTGTGACGTGGTGCCATAGTGTGATGTTGACAAGTCGAGGAATCAAGGGCGGGACAACTGGCGAGGTGTCTAGGTGCTTCAGGAGCATCGTTTTCTGTGGGAGAGAAGAGCCCTCCTTGGCGCAGACTTTGGCGAAGACTTTTTAACTTTCAGGACCTTTCACATGCACAAGAACCTATGTAACACAACATGAAAAGGCACAACGGGTCTCCTTAAGAGTTGCAGGTTAATTGATTCTGTATATAACCATACAGAACGAGGGCCTGTGGGAAGAGGATGTTATATACAGAGCTCTGTAGTGCCCACCAGAGGGGAGAAGTGGGAACAGATTGTGTCCAGGGTGTGATCAGTCTGCGGTCGTGTGCTGTGTTTGTACAGAAGTCCTGAATGGTCGACAGAGAAAAACATGGTACCTTTTATTCCATTACATTTTCTAGCTTGAGTTACAAGTTATTTTAAGAATGAATTATACCATATAGAATACAGTTACAGAATTTACATGTATTTCTAAAAGTAAATACATGCTTTAATATAACGATAAAACTTTATGTAATAGTTGTTTTTATTTCATTTTTTGGATCATGGACCCAAACTTTTGGGATATAACATACTGTGGGTGCCATCTTAAAAACCTGAACCAAAGCAAGTGTAAAACAAGTAACACTAATAAGAACAGTAAGGCCATTAGTATGAGGTCTCGTGATGACGTCAGTGACGTTTTAATGAGAGAGATACTTCCCAGATTAGAACTACTGGCTTAAGTTTACTTCTTTCAAAGACTTGGCTCCGGCCCAGCTGACTGCTGCAGCCAAACAGTCCTCAACGGGGCACATGCTCTTTAGGAGGCAACATGTGTGCGTGCATGGGAACACATGTGCGTGCGTCTGCTCAGTTGAGGTTCACCGTCCTTTCCCAATCTCTCCCATCCCATTGTTTTCCATCTGGTGGACCTCGAATGTCCCTTATGTAACGGTGCATCAGAGTTCAGTCGAGGAATAATGTTTGGAGTTGCTCAAATTAGCCTCCTGGACGGACCCCTCCCATCGCCAGCACATTGAATGTGTAAGAGATTGTAAGTGCATTAGCTTAATCCCCCCTATCTGGCGTGCAGCGCGCCAAGCATTTCAGTGGACATGCAGAGAGGAGCAGAGATGGAGCTGCACACGCTAGTACTCCCCACCAGTCTGTGAGGATGAAGATACTGACAAACATCTTGTAATTTGGAGGACTTTTTGAGGACAATGTTGAGATTCATCGTGCATGTGTGGATGTTTTGGATGCTTTATGCAGGTAATGTCTACAATATGTTTACTGCGATCACAGACGGTTAATATTTAGGAATTGCCAATATATCTTTTAGACAATTTAACCACAGATGTGTTGTTTCAATGACGCCAACATCATCGTGTTTATCTGACTGTCATCTTTCCTGTTGATTGCCACAACTTTGAAGCAATTTTTTAAGCGTTTTCATAGTTGTTTGGGGGGGTTTTTTTGGTCTCTCGTCCTTACTCTGTGGGTTCATTTACACCCACACAATCATTTGTGACTGTTTGCTGACCCCCACTGACACGTGTGCCTAAAGGGGCACTATGTAGTTTTGGAGAATAAATTTGACCTCAGAATTTTGATATTTACAAAGTTAATGAAGTCATAATACAAACTCTGATTTGTTTTTTTCCATAACTGAATAAACAAGCTCTGAGGAAAATCATGTCCCCAGAACACTGTTTGAAGCTAGAAAGGTGGCAGGGTCCGCCACATATAAACAAAGTAAAACAGAATGAAACTGTGTTGTCCTTTATGGTCAGTTTGTTTATTCAGTCATGAAAACAAAGACAGATTGTTTATTTAGTCTGTATAGGCATAAAACATCAGCCAATGAAGATATTTCTCTTCTGATTAAATTTCTTACCCATAACTACGTGGTGCACTCTCTAAAGTGTGCATGCAGTTCGATGTCGGACTGTTTAAAGAAGGACCTTGGCTTGTGTTTGCCTCTCCAGGTGCTTTCTCCGCTGAGGACGTCGATGCATGTGAACAGCAGCCATGCCAAAATGGTGGCGTATGTGAGAGCCACAACGGAGGGTTCAGATGCCTTTGCTCCCAAGAGAGCCAAAATGGGCGCCTGTATGGGGGAGAGACCTGCACAACTGCACTTTCAGGCTGTGACGACAGCCAGTGCGAGAATGGAGGAATATGCTCTCCGTTACTTATAAATGATCAGCACACTTATAAATGCTTCTGCCTTGCTGGCTTCACAGGCCCGACATGCCACACTCCCACTGTCTTCTCATTTGAGTCCCCAGGCTACATGTACGTAGAGACTCAGCTTCTTGAACCAGAGGCTCCTCTTAATGTGACCCTCAGCTTCAGGTCAGCACGGCCGGTCGGCACCCTCTTGCAGCGCAGAGTGGACGACCTGCTCCTCAGCATTGAGCTGATGGATGGGCATCTCTGCCTCCGCAGCCTGAGAGGTCAAGGCTCCAGCACGCTGGTTCAGGAGCTGCCGGAGTACTTGTCCAACAACCAGTGGCACACGGTGGAAGCGTCGCTGGGCGGCGTGGTCAGCCTCATCAGGCTGCTTTGCACCGAGGGAAGCTGCATCAGAGACTCCAGCGATGAAGTCCAGCTGCTCGAGCGAGCCTCTGCTCTCCCCAAGCCGGGAACAGTGCGTCAAAGCCTCTTCATAGGAGCAGTGGGGGGGGACTGGATTTTGGGCAGAGAAGGGGATGAAGTGGACCACCCGCATGCTTTTCTGGGCTGCTTCAGAGACGTGTTTGTGGACTCACATCTGGTGCTGCCGGTTGTAGAAGAGTCAGACGCCCAGGCGAACATCACTGCAGGGTGCAGCGACAAGGACATGTGCGATGAAAGCCCGTGTCAGAACCGAGGGCGCTGTGTGAGCCAGGGCTGGAGGAGCTACAAGTGTGAGTGCCACAGGCCTCATGAGGGACGCCACTGTGCAGAGGGTAAGACATACACACTCTGTAAACTACAGCACCGCACGCTGAGTCAGATTACTGAAATGAGATTATGTGTTTTAATTAACCCAACCAGCGCACCCTTTCTTCCTTTTTCCTCTCAGAAAGGTCCAGCGTGTGGGATTGACTTTAGAACGAGCTCTTTTTATCTACAGAGGGCGCCTTTGTTAACCGCCACCTTTCTACAAACAAATCACTGGTTCTATAGAACTCTTTTAGCGAGCAACATGGGGGGATGAGACGAGGGGTGTTCAGTTGGCTGCATTCCACAACCCCACCACTGGATGTCACTAAATCCTGCACACTGGACCTTTAACACCAAATCAAACAACAGAATATGTCGTTGTCAACAATTTCCCGCCATCATTCGTCACTGTGGAAGAATTAAAACTGTTTCCTGATCCCACGCCACGATGATTAAAGAATAAGTTCACCCAAAATTAGAATTCGGTCAGCGTCGGTCAGACATTTCCGGAGCTTCACGGCAAAACAGTGTTGCCGTATTCTCCCAAACAACTGAAGGAGATGAGGAGCTGTTCTGAAAACTTAAAACCAACTGCAAAAAAAAAGAAAGAAAGTAAAATGGCTCCATACAGCTAGTCCGGCGTGATTCCAAGTCTTTATGAGCATCGTCATCCCAAATTGATTTTTTTATTTGGACCATTTTAAAACTCAAAATGTTCACCGTAGCTAAAAGACTTAGCACGCACCTTGTCTGAATTGAGTGCACAAGCTCAACTGCACATCAAGGGTGTAAATATATGGGGCCATTTCATTTATTTATATATCATACTGGTTGTTTTAAAACATATACTTCAGTTGTTTAGGGGAATTCTATGGCGCTGTTTTGCTGGGAATCTCCAGAAATCTGTTTGTTTAAAAATCACCCGGCTTTCCATCTGATTGAGGGTGAGTAGATAAAGACTGAATTTTCATTTTTGGGTGAACCCATCCTTTAAGGCTCAATTGGATGTGTTTGACTTGCATGCCGCTCTGACAGTGTGGGTTTCATTTAAATGAGGATTAGATTCACATTATTAATGAACGCCTCTCTGTGTCAACATACTTAGAAATCTTCTGAACGTCAAATGCTACATTATGTTTGGAATATTTATGTTCATTAACTGCAGCATTTAAACCCTTCCAGGCAGGACTGAATGCTGCAAAGCAGGTACAGGTCAAGCCAAGTTCAAAGTCAATGTCGCGTCCCTGCAGAAATCTTTCTAAAGACGGCGTCCCTGCGGGATGATAAAGTTAGTTAGTAGACTTTAAAGGAGCTTACAGTCCTGCTAGAATTAGCTCAGACTTATAAGTAGGTGGCATTCAGCAACACCTGAGCTGAGGATTTAAAAAACATGTGTTTCAGTAGCTCACCTGGAACTCCTCCACTTTGACAGATCAGGGAGTTGGAACTCACGCCAAGCAGAGCTATTTTCATTGGTTGGTATCCTCAGCAGCGTCATTCTTTTCAAGGAACAGAGAGCACGCGTCGTTGCTAAAGCAATGCAGGGGACAGTTCATAATGCTTATGGTCCATAGCATAATAAATCTAACGTTTTAAGCACCTGAAAGAGCAGTTTGACATTTTTTGGAATATGCTCATCTGCTTTCTGGCAAAGAGATAGGTGTGGAAGATCAATATTTGGCTTCAAGGTGAGAGTGGAATCACATCTTACTTTAAAATAATAACACTGAAATACTATGCCTGCAATATTAATGAGGTAATAATACAAACTCAAAATAGTTTTCGCTCTAATGGAATAAACAAACTGTTCTCTGAGGAAAAATGAGGTCCCAGAACACTGTTTGAAGCAAAAAGGTGGCAGGGTACGCCACATATACATAAAGTAATACCGTATGAAATGGTGCTGTTCTTTAAGGTCAGTTTGTTTATTCAGTTACTCCAGCCATTAAAACACAGAGAGTTTATTTGTCTTGTTTGTTTAGGCATAAAACATCAGTCCAATCTTTCTCTTCTGATTAACAAAATCCTCCCCGAAACTGCATCATGCACCTTTAAGTCATGGCTTTTTCTCTTCCCTCCCGTGCAGAGTATGTCACTGCGAGATTTGGGAGCAAAGACTTGGAGAGTTTTGCTGTCTTCTCATCGGATGATGAGCCGGGTGACACTGTGACTATATCCATGTTCATTCGCACCAGACAGTCCAGCGGTCTGCTCCTCATCATGGCAAACAGCACCAGTCAGTATCTGCGCCTGCTGCTGGAAGAGGGCCGGGTCAAAGTTCAGGTCAACAACTTTGAGACCCTCCTCGGCCGGGCTGTGCTTAACGACGGCCATTTCCATCTGGTGACTGTGAAGCTGGATGCAACGGAAGCTGTCTTGTTCCAGTCAGCTCAGAACCAGGGCTCCATGCGCATCAGGCCCGTCCAGGCCCACCCTGGGGATCTGGTTTACGTTGGGGGGCTGCCAGACTCAAGGGCCTCTGCCTCGTTTGGCGGCTACTTCAAGGGATGTGTCCAGGATCTGAGGATTAACAGCAAGCGGCTGCAGTTCTATCCCATCGCAACTCCGGTGGAATCATACAGCCTGGAGCAACTCGTCAACATTGCAGAGGGCTGCAGCAGTGACAACGCCTGTGCTGTGAGTTATATCAGTGCTGCTGCGTTCATCATACCGCCTTTAATTCCGTTCCTCGTCTTTAACGGCGACCGAGGACAATGTAGAGCCTACAGGAGGCTAAAGTTGATCAATCTTGGCTGTTTTCTCCTCTCTAGGTCAACCCCTGTCTCAATGGCGGATTGTGTTACTCCATGTGGGATGATTTCATCTGCAACTGCCCCCCCAACACTGCGGGGAGGCGCTGTGAGGAGGTGAAATGGTGCGAGCTGTCTCCCTGCCCCACCACTGCTGTTTGTCAACCCCGTCCACAGGGCTTTGAGTGTGAGTGTCCTGAGTCTTAAAATGTACGCGACCGTGGGGTAAAAAAGAGTCTCAGAGACTCTCTAGGAACGGCCAAGGACGGAGGATCTATGCTATCAATAGCGTGTTGTGTGCAGCCACGCTGCTATTACCGGTTTACAGGTAAAACACACTGGCACAAAAAAGGATTCACAGATAATGTATATGTCTTTTGTACCAGCCCGTTTCTGCTCCTGCTGTGTATCCGCTGAAGGGACTGTCTGCAGTGCACTCACCGGTGCAGGCACTGATTAATTACAGTGTGGCTGATTACAGAAGGGAACAGAGTTGAGGCAGGGATCCGACACAGGATTCCTCTAAGACGTGGTAATCCCCGCTCAGATTAAGTCTACCGCCACATGCCTGTGGAAGTTTATGATGACAGGTCTTCCTGGTAGTGTCACATGTTCAAAAAAAGAAAAGGGGGGGAGCCCATGATCCAGAGTGGAGCCGCCAATCGAAGCCTCTCTGCATGTGTTTTGCATACCGCCCAGCAGTGGCGGACACGGGGTGTTTGAGGGGCGGAGGGCAAAATAAAATAAAAAGGGCACCACAGAAAGACGTGAAGCGAGGACACTTTTTCTTCACTGGAGGGGCAACTTAGAGGGCACTTATCCACCAAAGGACCTATTTCAGGTGCCATTTTCCTTCCTCAACTATCTGCGCGTTAATGTTTTCAGATTCCCATGTTGCTACATGTAACCAAGCCCCCAGGAAGAGCGGCAGGCTTTTAAGCCAACCATCATCGTGGCCATACCGTGTAATTACATTTTCGCTTGATGCACTGGGGCCGAAAAATACTTTTTCCATGGGCTTACATTGAGGAATTAATGGAAAAATGAATGGAAACACTACAGTGAACATTGTTATCAAGTCTCGTCTATTTCTCTTCTCCAGGTTTGTCAAACGTCACATTTCGGGTCGAGAGCAGCATTTTGCTCTACCGCAGCAATTTGAAGATTAAGCGCCGCCTCAGCAGCGTCTCCTTCAGCTTCCGCTCAAGACAGGCGGTCACCATCTTACTTCATGCACAAAAGGACTCAGACTACCTCACTGTCTCCCTCATGGACTCTCATTTGGTCATGGACCTCCAGGCTGGGGCTAGCAAGGATTCCCACCAGGTGACACTCGAAAGCCGGGGTCCAGTCAGCGATGGAGACTGGCATACTGTGGAGCTCAGCATGGAGAACCAGACACTCCCGACCTCCAGGTGGATCATGGCTGTGGATGGAGGCAGGGAGGAGCTGAGCGTGTCCAAAACTGCTGCGGGAGACCTGGAATTTCTCAGGGAGGGAGCAGACATCTCCCTGGGGGGACTGAGCCCGGACGCCGGAGGGAAGCTGTCTGGCTGTTTGGGGCCGGTGGAGATCGGAGGCCTTCCTCTTCCTTTCCATCACGACACGGAGTTAAACCTCCCCAGACCTCAGGAGGAGCAGTTTGTGAGGATAGACCACGAAGCCACCCCACAGTACGGCTGCTACGGAGCCAGCGTGTGTGCTCCCGACCCCTGTAAGAACGAGGGTGTGTGTGAGGACCTGTTCGACCTGCACCACTGCACTTGTCCCTCCGAGTGGACTGGGCCACTCTGTCAAGAGCCAACAAACGCCTGCATCTCCAGCCCCTGCATCAACGGAGACTGCATCAACCTGCCGGGGGGGTTCAGATGTGCGTGTGAGCTAGGGTACGCCGGTGAACGTTGTGAGGTGGAAGCTGACATGTGTGAAAACAGCAATTGCAGCAACGGCGCCACGTGCCTCAAAGGTTTCAAGAGCTACGGGTGCCTCTGCCCTCAGAACCTGACAGGCCCATACTGCGAGTGAGTTCAGTTTATCAGTAGTTCTGTGATAACTTTAAAAATCGAAATGATTGGATTTTCATTTTTGTGTGAACTTTTCCTTTCATACCGGTCAAGGTCCGTCATAAGCTATGCAGTCAGTTAAGCTGTGTGATAACTGAATGATAACCTCCGAGTACTTTAACCTGTACTGATTTACAAACTGGTCTCTTGCAGTGAAAGAATGCCTGAAATCCCGTGGTACATTGAGATCAACCCGTGAGTGCTCACACAGATTAAAAAAACAAGAAAAATGAACACGTTCTACCAGTGGCAAACAGGACGACGTTGACATTTCCTCGTGTTCTTTTTGTCTTGTCAGACTTCCTCAGTTGCCTGTATCTACATGCATGGGTACAAGATGGAACTACAGCTGCTTTAACGGAGGGAACTGCTCCGAAGCTAACAACACCTGTTTCTGTCTGCCTGGCTTCACAGGACAGTGGTAGGACTTGCATCATTTTGTGGCCACTCAATGTCCAGACAGGGCCATTCAGATTTGATTTCACAGGAAATTAATTGGAATTATTTGTTGTCACAGCTGTCATTAAACATGGATCAAACGGTTACAAACGAAATGGTGATTGCCTGAATTAAAAAAAACAAAAAAAAAACGAAGAAACTTAGGTTTCCATCCGCCATCCGAATTTAGTAGAAATCTGCTCAGTAGTTTTTTCTGTAATCCTGTAACCAACCAACCAACAATCAGACACAGCTGAAAACATAAACTGCCCGGCGAAGTTAATAGTTTGCAATGGGTGCCAATAATCAACTTAATAGGTGATACTTTGTCGCTGCAGCTTGCTTCCGCTGCCTGAAAGAAGGCTTAACCGAAGTGCACCCTTGAGGCAGATTAAATCTGTGTTCCACACAGTAATGTTTGTCATGCTGTTTCCTTGTTTGTTTATTTTTATTCGGTCCTTCTTTTTCCTTCCAGGTGTGAAAAGGATGTGGATGAATGTGCCTCAGACCCGTGTATGAACGGAGGCTTCTGTGTCAACTACGTGAACAGTTTTGAGTGTGTGTGTGATATGAATTACTCAGGGATACACTGCCAAATGGACGTCAGCGACTTCTACCTGTACCTCTTCTTGGGCATGTGGCAGAACCTCTTCCAGCTGGTGTCCTACCTCGTGATACGCTTCGACGATGAGCCAGAAATCGAGTGGGGATTCCACGTCAACGATTAGCTCTCTCCTTGTCCGTTGTGATCCCCTGATTTAAATTGGTCAAGGTGGAGGCTCACATCGGATTTCATATGAATACATTTAGCAACTTTCGTGCTCAGGACTGATGTAATATTTAGTCATTAAAGGTGCAATATGTTGCAACATTCCAAAATTAACTAAGATTTTCGGTAGAAAGGTAAAGAAATGTGTTTTTAAATTATGTAAAAGACATCCGTTATGTTGCAGATACATCTATCGAAGTTAACAAGCTAACCAGCCAGCCCGTAGCCACTTTGAAGAGTGATAGACTGATAGTAAACGACACAAACACTCTCTGAGCTCCCTGTCGGGGCAGAGTCTGCTAATGCGACCAGTGGCTGAATGGTTGACTGAACTATCCAGCTGTGGGCAGCTAGTTAGCAGCAGTTTGTGGTGATATGCTGCCCCTTTTGTTTGGAGCATGAGTTTGACAGGTGGCAATTCTTGCATAATGCACCTTTAACCTGCACACAGCAAATCAGCCAGTCTGTGACGTGTTAATCTAAAGGGGGAAGCACGGATTGTTATTGATTTTCCATCACTTCTGATGGGCAGATTTGAAAACATCTACCTTGATGGTCTCAGTTGTGAAGAGGACGCTCTTCTCTTTTTGTGGCCTCTTGTGACAGGTTGATAAAACAGGTGTTTATCAACTTTTAATGTGCTGTCTACAACAGTATTAAGTAGATCATCCATGCAGAAACAACGGTGAACAGTTTTCTTAGCAACCAAGAGGCCATGTTCAAAAACATGTTCCAAGTCAGAAAGTTGTGCCCCCTTTATTGTTTTCTTTTTTAGTCACACAGGCCGTGTTTTTCCTGAACTCAGCTCAGGGAGCAAGTAACAATAAATGTACAAAATGTGTGGCACTGTATTTCATTACATTTAGCCTGCCTACACATCTTTGATAGAAGTTTCTGTTGTGTGAACTGATTTGTTTGGTAATATTAAACCATATTTATTGCAGTATATTTATATATTCTCATACTGAGAACCATACATTAGTTTGTTGTGTGCCTTAAACCTACACTTGCTATCAAATCAGTGTTCCTTTTGTTACTGTTCAGGGACACACTTTCATACAGTCAAAATCTCCTGGATAGAGATAAAATACATATCTGTATGTATACATCTGTAGAAAGGAAGTTGTGTATTCACGAGTGTGTGTGCACCTTAATATAACCTGACGAAGGCTATTCTGCATGCAGTGCATACAGTACCTGATCTGTACGATGGAAACAGAAAATAAACGTGGTGAATTGTTTGGAAACTGTCTGCTTTTTATTTAAAACTGTATATAGACATTTGTATATGTAACAAACAAAAAAATTGTCATTTGGACTATGATTCCAGTTCACAGAACTTAATTTTCTTCACAAACAAAATACACATAGCTTCTATTCAAACTTCTAAACAAACAGGTAAACTATGATGCAAAGGATGCATCCAAGAATGCTAAATTAGACTTCTAAAATGTGCAAACAAGATGTGCAGAAATGTTGACAGAGAATAACATCTGAAGACACACATGGACCGTGACAGATCAGGTTGCGACAGGCAGTCCATTGAGTAAGGCTCTGTTGGTGCACCGTGTATGTGTAAACACAAGTCAATTTATTAACATGGCTGATTAAATAATCACCATATAAATACAGTAATCATACAAGGGTTATGATTCAGTATCAACAGTGCACCTGATATAAGACTGACTCGCTCCTACTCGGGTCACTTTTAGAACTCAGAGCTGTAAGGCTGCTGTAGAGCTGCTAATGAAGCCCTACACAGACACAAGTGTGGACTGTTCATTTCCTACACTAATCAGAAGCACTACATACGTACAACTGTAACGCACTGGTCAGCCCTGTTCATGGAGCTTACAGTCACAGAGCTCTTTGTAGATCCTCTTGCGTATCTTTGGTATGTCCTTCTGTGAAAAATGCAGAGGCTTGCCGAGGGCAAGGCATCGAGAATACTGTGAAGGAGAACAAAACAGAGTCATTATGTAGTAAGCGAACAACATTCAGACGTGATTAATGATTGAAGTTGCGTATATATGGCTTGGAAAACATGTCGGTACCTCCAAGACAAAAACTCCACAGTCATTCTCGTTGGTCTGTTGTGGGACTTTCTGTGAAGGACAGCAGGGGGAGACAAGACACCACATGAGTCAGTAAGTTGGGTGAAACGCCAGCAGGTGAGACTTTTAGCCCTCGTGTGACCTCATCTGGGCCCTCCTCATAGAAATATCCTCAGTCTGAAATCCTACCTCATCTCAGTTTAGAATAACATTGTGGATCTTTGGTATTACAGAAACATGTTTCCTGACTGTATTTAGGAAAAAAGTCCCATCTTTCCTTAGGATAAGACTGAAGATTTACGTCCCAACTGAAGAATTTCCTATGTTAGGATGAAGACCTAGGGTAGACCCTGTCCTAAATTCAAGACTGAACACTGATGTTATTCTGTCAGATAAGCTAACACAGATACTAACTGGTTGTAGAAGTGACATTAATATTAGTCTGTCGTAGAAACCAATACTGATGTTAGCCAGTTGGAGAAGCTAACACTGATGTTAGCTTGTCGGAGATGCTAACAGTTACGTTAGCCAGTTGGAGAAGCTAACACTGATGTTAGCTTGTCAGAGATGCTAACAGTTACGTTAGCCAGTTGGAGAAGCTAACCCTGATGTTAGCTTGTCAGAGATGCTAACAGTTATGTTAGCCAGTTGGACAAGCAAACACTGATGTAAGCCTGTCGGAGAAACTGACATGCATGTTAGTAAATTATAGAGGCTAACACTGATATTAGCCTGTCGGAGAAGCCAGTACTATAATAAAATCAATTATTAATCAATAATCAATTATGTAATCAATAACATTAGCAATGGCTTCTCCAACAGGCTACCGTCAGCATTAGCCTCCCTAACAGGCTTAGATTAACCTGTTAGATCTGACTTAAGATCTAACAGATCTGACTTAAGATCTAACAGGCTAACATCAGTGCCAGCCTTTTCGAGAAATCAACGTTAATGTTAGCCTGATATAAATTGTATGTGTGACCTGTAAGACACACTTTGATTGGCTCTACAGGCATGACACGACAAGTACTGATTGAAGAGTAAAGTTCAGAGGTTTAGTAGCATTTTTTAAGTTAAGATATGAGGGCTGCGATAGACTGAGACACAGCCGTGAGTTTATTTTTTTGTTTGAAAGAGATGTTCTTTATGAATTGTGATAGGAAAAGCCTTTTTTAAGCAGCGGACATTATTTTTTTGCAATGAAGTCCCTGTTTTGTTCTTTTACGCCACCCCTCTATGTAGTGTGTCATTACAGGCTGTTACAACAACCGTGCATACCTCATCAAATGACACCGTCCAGCCACTTTCAAAAGCTGTTTGCTTCTTCTCCTTTGCTTCTGTCATTACGTATTTCAGGATGTTCTATGATAGGCAAGCAGAAGAAAAACAGTTTGAAGAAGTGACGATTAGCCAAGCTCAAGTAAAGTAAAGTAAAAGCAACTTAAGACGTGTATTAGAGTGACAAAAAAAGACATGAAATCTGCTGTTACCCTTGCAACCTTTTGGATTGCATTCCCTTGAGAGTCATAAATGCAGATCTTCTTTTTAACACTGTCAGCTGTCACCAGACACCAGTGAACCTCCAGGTGGATGGGCACCAAAAGCAAATTCTTCGAAAACAAATCCACCTGCACATGAAAGTAAGAAACACACACACACACACACACACACACACACAGGGTTAGTGTTTATTTTAAGCTCAGTCTCCTGATAATTCAATTATGTGTGTTTAAAGGGGCATACTGAAATTTGGAGAAGAAATTCAAATCAGAAATCTAATACTTACAATATTAATGGGGTAATAATTCAAATTTCTAAGTATTTATTATTTCCATAACTGAGTAAATAAGCTGTTCTCAGGGGAAAATAAGGTCTCAAGATCACCATTTTAAAGCTAGAAAGGTGGCGGGGTCCACTAAATATAAACAAAGTAAAGCGTATGAAACTGTGCAAGAAGTCAGTCAATGAAGGGCTTCCACTTCCAATTCAAATGTCTTCCCAATAACTACATAGTGCACCTTTCAAAGTTTATTTATCTTTTTCCCCAATCGACGCATGACAACAACAGCAATATATAATATAAACAGATATAGGATAACACCACTCCCATCTTGGACCTTACCTGCTTTGTCCATCTCTTAACACCATCATATCCTTTAGTCATGAGCTGCCTGTGGAAGAAGCTGTTGAGAAAATGGACCTAAAAGTGGAGAAATAAAACATTACAAAACTAGTTGTAAAGCTTAAATAAATTATTACTGTCTTAAAACTCTTCAAGTACAGTATGGAGTTCAAGAAACAGTAACACAAGCTAGAAAACAGGCAAATAGTCGTGTATAATCTGTTAACTAGTGAGCTTTGGAGCTCTGTTAGATGTACTGGTAGGAAGATAACCAGACTAGCTGTTTCCCCCGTTTCCACTCTTTATGCTGAGCTAACTGCCTGTACCTACATATTTAGCAATCAGACATAAATCTCATTAAACTTGTGTCAAGAAAGTGAATATGCGATTTTACCAAAATGTCCAAGAAAGAGTCAAACTATACCTTTAATTACTTGCAATATTTTAATAATCTTTAATAATCTTTCAGCCATCTAGTGTTCCGAATATAACAAGATAAGAAAGGAGTTATCTACACAGCACTTAAGATTACCTTATGATGGGCAGAGTCCATGATCAATTCTCCATACATGTTCATGACCTTAAGCAGGAACAAGACATACATACACTTAGCATAAACACTCGCTTTTGTTCATCAGAGAAATCCTTCCACTCAGAAACTGAAGCGTGTTGGATAATAACCTGGTCGTTGAGCCAGTTCTGATCTGCCAGTGTGGACAAGTCGTCCAGTGTCAGTGTGTGTTTCTTGTAGACCACCCGGAAAGAGGGAACAGGTTTCTGAATGATCGCAGCTCGGTATTTGGTAACCTCTGGGAAGATGACGTTTTTCCTGCACGGGGAAAAAAAAAAAGTATACATCCAGACCATAACAGATGACATTCTGGATGTTCCACCGATGAACACGCAACCTTTAAAGATTACTGCTGTTGAGTCAAGAGGTTTTAATCAAGTGATAAAAGATTCATGATTCATTTAGATTTGGCTGCCACTAACAATTATTTTCAAAATTAAGCGATGAGTCTAAAAAATGTCAAACATTTGGGGAAAATGCTCTGACGTGACAGCTTTTCCTCCTTCTTTTGTCCAACCAACAGTCCAAAATCCAAAGACTTTACAATCACAAAAGACAAAGAGAAGCAGAAATCCTAAAATTATGGAAGCTGGGACCAGCAGATGTTGGACATTTACTCTTAAAAAAAATTACTGAAACGATCAGCTGACCATTTATTTTCTTTTAATCAACTAATCGGTTCTAATTACTGCAGCTCCTATTCTGATTTCTGACAAAGATGTACCTGTCAATGAAATCGGCGTTAAACCTCCTCTTCAGGTGTTTCAACACGTCGCTTTTTTGTAGTGGGATGAAACTGCCGTAACTTCTGTAAAAGTCATCAAGGAATTCTAGAGAAACATGCAAACAGTGTCAGCTCAAAAAGCTGTGAAAACAAGACACATAAACCAAAGAAATGATCAAATGTGAAAGAGAGATCTACCATGGATGTCTTTCGTCAGTGCTTTAGGGCTGACATCACTTTGAGAGGACGCTGACTTTTTACTGGTGATTCTGTCAACGGCAGCTCTGAGTCCAGGCTGGTCCTGACCCGGAGGGACAGCAGTCAACTGTCCTGACGGGGCGTCAACCTCAAGCCTTTCAGCTAGTGTCCTTGTTTTTTTTAATTGTGTCGTTAACCCATGTGCATCACTGTCTCTGCTCAACAGAGGTTTGACTGTGTGTCTTAAAGAGTCCTTTATTTCACCAAGCTGCGTTAAAGTTTCTGGTTTTTGAGACGTCGGCGTTGGCATGGAGACGTTACCAGCAGAAACAGTCGTGTCCACGACCCGGTTCTGCGGGGGCCGTGAAGCAAAGAACATTTCTGACAGACTGACAGTTTCACACTGCTTCAGCCTTGTAAGCGTGTCCTCTGAGCCACCGGTATCACATCCAGGTGATGACACGACTTTGCTTTTATTTTTCTGTGACTTCACGCCGAGGCACGAGCCAGACTTTATCCCACACGCTCGTTTCTTTGCTCTCAATATCCAAAAACGGCATTTCTCTCTCCGCTTCCTCCACATCCAAAGCTGTAATTTACAGTACAACCGTCTCTTGGCTCGCCGGGAGAGATGAGAAACCCCTTTGACTGAAGACGTGAATCCCTTTTTCCTCTTTAAGTATTTGCGCCAGTGGTTTTGTGTTCGGTGCATCATGGAGCTTGATCTTCGTGTTTCCTTACGCTTCTGGTGGCTTCCTCAGTAGAGAAAGGCACAGTCCACACATTTGCTGCAATCGAGAAACATATTTGTTAGTATGCACCTACATATTTTCATCACAGTGAAAAGCAAGTCTTACAGTGGCAATTACAGATATAAATATAGAGACAACAGAAAGCGTGACAAAATGAGTAAAACCTGAAGTTAACAAAAGATAAAAGCATCTAAATCAGGAGTCAAAAGCAACTTTATACAAAGTGTGTTTAGAAAAGTGTGTTATAAATGGGCACCAATTTATCACGCCTGATCTCTACAGGCAGGGCAAATGCATAGTCATGTTTAATTCTAGCCGTTATTTTGGAACATACACTAAAATACAAAACCTTAAAATATGGAGAGGTTAACAGCGGATCCCTTTTAATCAACTGCAACATTAACATGATGTTTTAAAAAAGCTGCAATATGTAAGAATTCCTACTGCCAGCAGACAGGGGCATTATATTACCAGAGCCACTAACTACACTCTGTTGCATGAGTGGAATTACTGTTAGCTAGTTAGCAGTGCAGCTAGCCAGACTACCAGGGGAGTGTTGGGAAGACTTATTTATTCAAATGGGCATTTTTCTCACCTGCTGCTATCTAGTGTTGTAAACTGTATGCCTTTACTTGTTTTGTTATTATATCTTCCTTTTGCCATTTTTTATGGTTTTGATGTTTTATTTAATCCTTTTGTTGGTAAGAATTTTAGTTAAACACGTTCAAAATGTACTTATATTATTAACTGAATGTGAAATACAATAATTAACATTGTATTTTGTTATTAATATATATATATTGTGTTTCAGAGATATCTACTGAAGTTGGCTAGCTAACCAGCTAGCCCAACAGCTCCCTTGCTAGGGATGTACACCCACATTCCTCAGTTGCTCTGAGTTCACTAGCTGCATGGCTAACTGAGCTAACTAGCTACTGGCAGCTACAGTTAGCAGCAGTAAGTGGTTCCTCAGTCCCTTAGTTGTTTTGAGAATCAATTTGACATGTGTCCAATTCTTACATATTGTACTTATGAGTACATATTTGCCTGCATGAGTCTTACTTGGCTGAATATCTAAATGCAGGACTTTTACCTTGAAAGAAGTATTTTTATATTGTTGTACTGCTACTTTAAGGATGCCTTGGTAACAACTACTTCCCAGGGGTGAGCATCGTTTTAAGATGATATTCAACTGACCATGTCCCACGCAGTTAAGAGCACAAGCATTAATATTTGACTTCCCTCGGGCTTTGAAACCACACACGACTCACAGTGCAAGGACCCTTTTGCTAAAGTAGCTAACATAAATTACTGCCACAACAACTGGAAGTAGCCATGACTCCTGCCTTACCGTCTCTGCCTCGCTGCCGCACTGAAACTCCGGAGTGAGATGAACTCTGTGACGAAGGTCTAACAGTGACCATGTCTCCTCTTCTTGAAAATGAACGCACTTTTTTATTTAAGACGCGACGTTTCGCTGTCTGCCTCTCTCACGCTGCAGCATCATGTATACAGTCCACTCCACATTGGGAGTCGCGTGCGAAATGCGTCACTCTCACCTCGGTAGATCTTTCAAGCGCTGCCGCGGCTCGAGTTTTTGATGCGCGTATATTCTGGCTGTTACGGTACCGGTGCTCAGAGCGGCCAACAAGGGCAAACGCTTCGCAACGAGAAATCATATAAGAATAATCGTTCAAGGACTTTCTTGTTGTGTCTCAGGTCGTAGAATAAGTCAGGATTACATAAAACCGTTTCAGTTGTATAAAATAAAAGGGAAAGTCAGCTCGAGTTATGCATTCATAATTCTTAGTTCTTCCTTACAGGAGTGGTGTTAGGTGAGACATACATGAATATCACAATATCTTTGGCCTTCATTGTGAAACGCAATACATATATATACATATATATATTGAAAAATCAAAACGTAAATATTGCGATATTTTACTGAAATATTGCCGAGCCATATTCAGAATGTTGGCCACAATTTCCAATGGGAAGAGTTGATATACTCAGAAACTGTGAAGACATTGAAATGATCACAGCTGGAGTGATCCTGAACAGGATTCCAATCAAATTTTCAGCAAACCTGCGCAGGATTTTTTTTTTTTTGTTACAGTTGAAATATGAGACAATTATGAATGCTGAAATGTAATTATAGCTAACTTTATGATTCATTTTCTCCAAAACTATACAATGAAATTGCTTAAAAAATCTTTTGCTTAGAGTCAGTGTCGTCCAGAACAGGATTCTATTGAACATTTCATAATTTATTAAAGGTGCAATACTGTATTTTGGAATTGGCCACCTGTCAAATTAATTCTCCAAACAAACACAGGGCAGCATATCAGCAGAGTAACGGCTAACTGCTGTTAAGTGCAGCTGCCCTTTGGTAGGTAGCTTAGTTAGCCGTGCAGCTAGCGTACCAGACTGGGAGCTCAGAGCAGTGGGGGAGTGTTGGAGTTTACACCACCTTCTTCACATTATGTTTGAGTTCATTTTTTGGATGTTTTCAGCTTCAATTCTCGCATATTGCACCTTAAAAGGCCACATTGTCACTCCTACACTGACCAATGAGATTTTAGAGAGAAAAGTGTGTAGAATTTGTACTTAATTAGTTTTTGTCTTTGTTATGTTGCAAAAACCATTCAAATCGACAATGACCGTATTTAGTTCCAGTAAAAATGAAATTCTCCTTATTTGGTTTCATTGTTTAGCAATGTCAAATCAGAAAAAAAATCTGTTTTGTTGTTCAACAAAAACCCATAGATAAAGGTTTTCAATTGGCTGTTTCTTTTTCTACTTCTTTGCTTCTTACACATAACCAAAACTATGAAGCATATTCTGAGCTTGACTATGCAGCACTGAAAACTAAATGTGGACACAAATAGCTGTCATTTCATGGTCTTTTGTGTTGAACTGGCCCGATTGAGCCATTGAGGAGAAGTGTTGTGTTTATGATACAGCCTTTCATTATTAGCTATGAAAATGTCTGCAGAAACACAATCATAAGAAAGATGTATGAAATCAGTGTTAAATCTCCATTACAGGTTCCTCGATGCTTTACCTTTATGCAGTGAGATGAAGGAAAGATCAAGGAACTTCAGAATAGTCAGCTCTAATGTGAAAAAACAGAAACAAAATGATGAAGACACAAAAACAATAGAAGCAGGTATAACATGGGTGTCCTTTGTCAGCGCTATATTGCTGACATCTGTTTGAGGACGAGTGATTATCTCATCAGGGTCTCTGTTTGCATCCGGTCCTGACCTGGAACGACACTAGTCTATTATGCAGATGGTTCAATACAGGGCAAATGCTATGTGGGCGAAAAGCAAAGACTGTCGCTGTCCCTAAACTGTGTACCCCCTGTTGGCAAATGTCCTCTTTGCTGAAGTGTCATTGAGCAAGTCACTAGATCCCTGCTGGCAGCGGGGCCCTGCAGCTGTAGCTGCACACTCACTCTGACCTCTGTGGGGAGAGACAGCTGCTTACACAATATGTTTGATCATGAAGCTCTTGACACATTTTTATATGATATTTAATTCCAGACACATTCAACATGGGCAGAAGAGCTTTGGAATGAAACTCTCGGATGGTGGAGATGTTTCTAGATGTCTCACCATGAAACACAGTGAACCACCACTGATTAAAGCTAGACACCGCTCCACCACGAGCCAGACTTTGTCAGCTTACATTTGTTTTGGCAGCAATCCTAAAACAGAGTACGACCCACGAGTGACGCAGGAGTCAGGAGGGATGATCATGGTGTTTGACTTGGCTCTGTTTTCCTGTTTGAAGTACGAGATATATACACCCCAAGCTGCACGAGCTCTGCCTCTCCACCTTACCCTAATCTGCTCTGTTGCTCTGAAATCTCTTGCATCTCTCGCAGAAATGAATCTCCTTGGCATCACTGTGGTTCTGGTAGGACTGGTGGGGGTATGGGCTCAGCCCAGTGTGCTACGACCCTTGTGTGACTCGCCTGAGGCAGAGGAGGCTGCTCTGGTGGCTCAGGATTACCTCAACAGCCAGCACACCCATGGCTACAAGTATGCACTGAACAGGATCGAGGACATCAAGATCTATACTACGGTAGGTTAGCAGGTGCAGTGCTTGGGTAGAACAGATAGTTATCTCTTTCCTGTTTATCAACTTTGAGGTAGGATCATTGGACGCAGGACATAACAAAGACAACAGGATTAAAGAATTTGAAAGATAAAATGATCCATTTTGATGTGACGATAATGATATGACAAAGAAACATGACTGAAAAATAACAAATAGGGGAAACCCATCCTATAAAATTATGATAACTTTGGTTTTCCATCGTGTCAGCAGCCAAACAGCTGCCGTATGGTGCCTCTGCGAGCAAACATTTGCAGACAAAAATCAACGCTTCAAATATGCTCTATTTTTCAGCGTTCAAACTATGTATGCATGTTCATCCAGGCTAATGTGACAATTTAGTGATCAATCACAACCACACTGCGGATCCTGTCAAGTATTTGTCCGGTGAAGAAGACTGGACAAAAAACAATCAATAATGTTACATCTGACCTGTCCATAGGCTGATGGAGGCAGCACATACCTCCTGGAAGTTGACCTGCTGGAGACAAACTGTCATGTGTTGGACCCGACACCTGTTGCCAACTGCACAGTCAGAGCCAAAGCATTGACGGTGAGTTTGCATACATTAGTACACAGAACAACACAGTGCCCCTTTAAAGGAAATCAACCAAATTTAAGATGATGATCATTTTAGAAAATAAAACAATGACAACAGTTGACTGCTGTGCCATTTCCTTGTCTCCAACCAGGCAGTAGAAGGAGACTGTGATGTGGTGCTGAAGAAGGTTGGCGGAGCTCTGACTGTCACAGCATTCAAGTGTAAAACAGAGGGTAAAGGGAACACAGACACCCACATACGTTCATAACATGCCACGAGTGTGACCCTACAGAAAAAAAACCTGTATGTGTCCTTCATTAATGGCATATAGAGTCAACCGAGGACCTGTGCTTGGGCTGTCACACCCTCCTTCCCCTAAATGACACCACAGCTCTGGACTTTGTCCATGCATCTCTGTCAACCTTCAACAACATGACTGTGGACCAAACGTACACGATTCTGGAGGTTGGAAGGATGTCATCACAGGTGGGCCCGAAAATATTCTGCTCACTTTAATTATTTATTTTTTTTAAGCACCTGCACATTTTAATTTGGATCTGTCGATAATTCTCAATACCTTGTTTCAGATTGTGGCTGGTGGGTCAATTTACGTGGCAGAATATGTTGTAGTTGAGGCTAACTGCACTGATGACACCTGTGTGCCCCTGGACAACGCCATGGCTGTAAGTTAACCAAGCATTTCCTCAGCTTTCCACAAGAAAAACACTTTTCCTGTAATCATATGCAGGAGTAGCTGTTCCTTCCATCATTATTGGAATCATTCATTGAATACACTTTTATAGCCCTGCTGATCAAAGAAGATCTGAAATGGTAAATCTAATCTCCAAAGCTCACCTTAAAAGGCCACTATTTCATTTTGGGTGAAACATTTTTAAAAGATGGTCACTGACTGATATTTATATGTCCAATCAAACTAAATAAACAAACTCTTTGTTTTCATGACTGAATAAGCTTAATAAACAAACTGACCGTAGACCGTTATGGAATTATTATAAAAATCAGGCTTTGAGTTTGTGTTATTACCTTAATATTGTAAATATAAGATTTCTGATTTGAATTTCTTCTCCAAATTCTTGACGCCTCTTAAAAACTGTTCAAAATAAACAGAACTGAGGAAAAGAGCTTGATTCTTTTCTCTACCAGGCACGTGGTATTTGTTCTGCCAGAGGTTTGAATGCTGATCACACAGTGGACTGCAAGATGTTTGCCACTCTGGTAAAATACTATATAAACTACTCAAAATCAAATTGATGGCCAATAATAAGTCATAAACACATTTCCTAAGTCTGTTGATACATACACTTTTTCAGATGCCTATCGTAGATGCCAACAGCACTGCGCCTGCAGCTCCCGCACCGCCACTGGTGGCCCATGTGCATACAGGCAGCCTATCACACAAGCATGGTCTGAGACACCACAAACTCACTGCCATGCATGACCCTCACCTAAGCGGCCTTTTGTCAGCAGAATCACTAGAGTCTGCTGAAGTCGTACCTGCAGTCCCTGCAGCTGTTGATGCTGCTGCAGCTGCTGTGGATCCAGCTATACCAGCTGCTGATCCAGCTGCAGATCCCGCTCCAGCTGATGCGTCCTCAGATGCCTCATCCAGTTCCGAAGTCCTTCATGTCCTGATGAAGAGACAGGTTCCTGCTGCAGATCCTCCTGCAGCGGCTGACACCCCTGCGGTACTTGTGCCAGTGTGCCCAGGAAGGGTCAGATTCTTCTAGGAGTTCAGGTCGCACAGACAATCTATACTTTTTCTTCAGCTAAACTGGTACTAGAGTAAAATGTGACTTTAATTGATAAATGAACATGTCCTCAAATAGGTTGATGTAACACCAATATACTGCCTACAAACAAGGAACAATCCATTATTTAAAATCACCAAATCACAAGCATTCAAAAAGACTGTACAATTAAGTTGTATATGATACTGCTGAATAAACATCTCAACTCAAAACGTTTTTGTTCTTTTTGGCATCCTTATAATGTATTGCAACACCTACTTCGGTACATTTAACAGCAGCTGTCAAAGAATAAAGTTACACAAGGCCTTTGATGGGTTTAATGGGGATACACTGATAACCTCTGTACAAATCACTGAATGTACACATGGGAATCAAAATGCATTCAAATCGTTCATTCCAAATCTTTGGCTGATTGCAAAATAAAGCAATGTTTGCTGATGGTGTTTACTCATGCCAATGACTTTCCTGTGAACCCATTGACATTTCCACTGATACGAAAACAAAGAATGTTACTCGGATTTTGTTCCTGTACAACTCCATGTCATAACAGTTTCTTTTTTTATTAGATTAATGAGTTTAAATATAAAGTCAGGTAGTTCAGATTATAATTTCCATTTAAGCAATAAACTATGGCAGTAACAGTAATATTCATAACTGTCCAAAAGATGAAATAAACCTTAGTAATCTGTAAATAGACACTTAACGCATAGTATGGTCATGTTGAACTCTAGGAATGTTGAACTTTGAAAATATATATTTTAGGAACACAAAGATTTGAGACCACTTTTGATGAACAGGCAAATACTAGTAACTGCATTCACATGAATGGGTCAATGATCACCAAGTTCACGGTAAAGCCAAGCAAGACACTAAAAGTTCATCAAGGGCATTGCACCTTTTGATTCCAAATGGCGGATATAATGCCAACATTAACCGAGTCAGCTGTCGACTTTGAAACGGGGGGGGGGGGGGGAGATTCATCCTTGACCATCCATGCCACAAAGATAAAGACTTCTCATACACTCACTTAGTAAATTTGCTTCCTCGCCCACTCTAAAACGCAACCCTGGTGCATTTAAAAAAAAAAAAAAACAAACAAGCTCAGATTATCTATTACAATTTTTATTCATAAAGGAAACTCATGTCTGCTTTGGTTTTCCACCTTCTCCCTGAATGGACAAGTTTAGTCCTACAAAAATAGAAACACATGTTAGTCCAGAAGTAGGAAGCTTCTAAAATTCATGAAATTGACAACATACCATTCCTTGGTTGTTAGCTGCAGAGATCCATTGTTGAAATAGATGTCCAGGAACATAAGGTGGAATCCTTTGGCTGGGTTTCACAAAAAATGTGAATGAATCAGTTTTAGGCTTTGTATGTGCTGCACTGAAAGACGGGTCCTGACTATCCGATTCATCACCAGGCCTGGGCATGTTGTTGACATTATCAGGTAATGGACTGGAATTACTGTTCCCCAGCCATTTGGGGAGCTGGGTTTTTTCCTGTGGAGGCCTAAAGTTTTGAGGATATTGATTTTTGCTACCCTGATTGTTGGAAACATTTGGTGCCAGGGAGTATGTTTCACGACCTACATATCTAAAAGGCAGTGGCAACTCGTTGAAACCATTAGGCTCCCTACCTGGTGGGCCGTGCTGTAGCAGCAGATAACTCTTTGGTTCAGTGTCTGCATTCATAGTCTGTTCAGGTTTGTTGGATTCAGTGAGTTTCTCATTAGATGGCTGTTGTTCCTCAGCTGTAGGTTTATTTTGCCACAACGCTGTATGCTGCTGAATATTCTGGTCAATAAAAGACACATTAGGTGCAGAGGGATTATTCATGTCCCTAGTTGATAGCTCATCATTTTGCCACATTGGCTGTGGGTTATGTGGGAAAGGAGAGTATAAATTAGGCACAAAATAAGGGTGCATTTGTTGTTCAGGATTTGAAGCCTTGCTAGGATTAGTTTCAGGTATTGCAGCAGGGTTGCCACCTGGTGGCTGGTTATATGGTTGCCTTCCATTTCCAGATAGAAACTGAGGTGCAGAGGTGGAAGCTGTGATAGCTTCATTTGTCTTTTGAGGAAGGGGAGAACCAACGCCATTGCCATACCCAGAATAAGCCACTGAAGGTGGGAATGGCAGTCCTGTGTAGATTGGAGGTGCATCTTTAGTGCCAGGTCCAGATGGAATAATATGATGGAGATGTTGATGAAAAGCAATTTGTGGACAGCAATTGGAAAATCCAGGAGGGCAAAACTGAGGGCAGAACACAGGTGGCATGGATGAAGAGCTTTGTGGGACTTCTGGGGGTGTTTCAGTACTAGCTTGAGTGGTGACCTGTTGTGATTCCCGCTTTGAGGTGGCAGGGGGCAATGATGCAGACTGGGGCCACTGGGACTGCTGTGGGAAGTAGTATGGGTTAAAGAGGTGAGGCAGCTGGCCCTGTGGAGGTTTGACAGCTGGAGCAGGCAATGGTTGGGCATAAGGTTTATACACTTGTCCCTGAGACGTTTCAGTTGCTGAAGGCTTTGGAACAGCAGTGGGCTTCTCAGCTGGCAAATGTCCAGGCTTCAGCTGAGGGTAGAAAGACTGGTATATCTGGACCTGAGGGCCTTCAGGTTGTGGTGGCTTGGGAGCAGCTGTGGGCTTCGTAGCTGGTACAGTTTCAGGCCCTGGCTGGGGGTAGAACGGGTTGGGGTAAAAAGGCCGATATACCTGGCGCTGAGGGGCTTCAGGTTGTGGTGTCTTGGGAGGAGTTGTGGGCTTAGTTTCTGTTCCAGTTTCCGGGCCATTTTCATGCTTTGGCTGAGGGTAGAAGGGGTTTGGATAGAAAGGGTTTGGGTAAAAAGGCTGGTATACCTGGCCATGAGGGGCTTCAGGTTGTGGTGGCTTTGGAGCAGTTGTGGGCTTAGATTCTGGTACAGTTTCTGGGCCATTTTCAGGCTTTGGCTGAGGGTAGAAATACTGGTATACCTGGTGCTGAGGGGAATCAGGTCCTGGTGGCTTGGGAGCAGTTGTGGGCTTAGTTTCTTGGCCATTTTCAGGCTTTGGCTGTGGGTAGAAGGGGTTTGGATAGAAAGGGTTGGGATAAAAAGGCTGGTATCCCTGGCCATGAGGGGCTTCAGGTTGTGGTGACTTGGGAGAAGTTGTGGGCTTAGTTTCTGGGCCATTTTCAGGCTTTGGCTGAGGGTAGAAAGACTGGTATATATGGCCCTGGGGGGCTTCAGGTTGTGGTGGTTTGGGAGCAGCTGTGGGCTTTGTAGCTGGTACAGTTTCAGGCCCTGGCCGGGGGTAGAAAGGGTTGGATAGAAAGGGTTGGGGTAAAAAGGCTGGTATACCTGGCCCTGAGGGGCTTCAGGTTGTGGTGGCTTGGGAGCAGTTGTAGGAGCAGGTTCTGGGCCATTTTCAGGATTCGGCTGAGGGTAGAAAGACTGGTATACCTGGCCCTGAGGGGTTTCAGGTTGTTGTGGCTTAGGAGCAGTTGAGGGCTTAGTTTCTGTTCCAGTTTCTTGGCCATGTTCAGGCTTTGGCTGTGGGTAGAAGGGGTTTGGATAGAAAGGGTTGGGGTAAAAAGGCTGGTATGCCTGGCCATGAGGGGCTTCAGGTTGTGGTGACTTGGGAGAAGTTGTGGGCTTAGTTTCTGGGCCATTTTCAGGCTTTGGCTGAGGGTAGAAAGACTGGTATATCTGGCCCAGAGGAGCTTCAGGTTGTGGTGACTTGGGAGCAGCTGTGGGCTTTGTAGCTGGTACAGTTTGAGGCCCTGGCCGGGTGTAGAAAGGGTTTGGATAGAAAGGGTTGGGGTAAAAAGGCTGGTATACCTGGCCCTGAGGGGCTTCAGGTTGCGGTGACTTGGGAGAAGTTGTGGGCTTAGTTTCTGGGCCATTTTCAGGCTTTGGCTGAGGGTAGAAAGACTGGTATATCTGGCCCAGAGGAGCTTCAGGTTGTGGTGGCTTGGGAGCAGCTGTGGGCTTTGTAGCTGGTACAGTTTGAGGCCCTGGCCGGGTGTAGAAAGGGTTTGGATAGAAAGGGTTGGGGTAAAAAGGCTGGTATACCTCGCCCTGAGGGGCTTCAGGTTGGGGTGGCTTGGGAGCAGCTGTGGGCTTTGTAGCTGGTACTACTGCAGGGTAAGCTGGCTCCTGGGAAATAGCAGGATATTGCTGAGTTTTTGTTACTTCAGTTTGAGCAGAGAACAGTGATGGGCAGGAAATTTTAGTTTGTCCGTATCCAGCAAGTTCCATGGTGTACAATCCATCCTGGAATAGAAAGTGTCAATGGATTACACATTTAAAAAAAAAAAAAATTCAGAGAGATGAAACCATTTGTACAATACCTTTTTCTCCAGGCAGGGTGCATAGTGAACAGAGACAACCACACCCTCAGGATGTACAACCACACCAAACCCACATCTGGTTGAGGCTTTCATTAGTGGCTCCCAGTTACCATTCACTATAAAAAAAATAAAAATAAAACATTACTGTCCAGCACACATTCAAAAGTCAGACAAATTATATTCAAGATCCCCACTTGTTGAAGTTGTGAAAGCAATCCTTGAGAAAGCTAGTTAATTGTTCAGACTCGGGGCAGCAAATGCCAACAACCTGGAAATGAGACTCGAGCAACTAAACAAAAGCACTAGATACCTGGGAACAACAAAATAGCCATCTTTTGGCTAACTTGAGGGAGTCTTTTGAAGCAGCAAAATTAAAGCCATTTTGATAACTCCATGTACACCTTTTACAAAATGGGGAACAAACCAATGCCCATAGTGTGCAGTGTTCTAAAGCCTTATCACTTGATGCACACACACACACACACACACACCACAAGAGTGAAGAACCAGATTATGTAGCCCATGTGAGTCGTTACACACTTGTTTGACAGTTAATGTCTACAGGGCAGTACAACATACACGTTATACATTTGTCCATATTAGTCCATTTTAAAGACATGAAATAATTGAAAAAAAAAAAACACGTACGTTTTACTTTAATGTCAGAGCCACTCCATTCTGTTTTCACAACCATGCCCTCAGCATGGCAGGTTACCATCGGAGGGCTAGGTGAAGACTTTTTACTCAAAGGGCAGGACATCTTCACTGGTAACCCCAGCCAACGCAGTGGGAGAACGTAGCTTTCCTCCTGAAACCAGCAAGACATTTTCTTTGACTGTGCAATTGTAGACCGTTTAAGTGTCCTGTGCTTTCACAATAGTGTATCCCACCTCAAGAGCAACAAAGCATCCATCGTAAGGTGCAACCAAGACCAAATTTTTCTGTGTTGACCTTAAGGTGTAACCACAGCTTGAAGGCAACTTTGACAGAGGCAGAGGAGTCAGATGACTTCCTGAGAAATTCAATTCAACAGAAGAGGAATTAAAAAAACAAAACATTACTATAAGAGTTGTAAATAACAAGCTCCATGGGAAAGTGAAAATGTACCTCTGTCAACAAAGAACAGAGACCCTGGGGTAGAAGCAGCATCTTGGACTTGAAGTTTCATGGAGTCTCCAGTACATTCAACCTTCGGTTCCATTTTGAGAAGTCGTTTCACTGCAGCACCCTCTGGCTTTGACTCGGAAGAGCCATCAACCTGTCCTCGAGGCTGTTCCCAACCTTTAAAACACAACACACCACACACACACACACACACACACACACACACTTGAGGGGAGGGAGGGAGAGAGAGCGAGAGAGAGCGAGAGAGAGCGAGCGCGAGCGAGCTGAATGGCTAACTGACTTAACTAGCTAAAACAATTACTGTTAATTACTGTTAACAATTACAATCAGTTACTAGCAGAATTTAACAGGTAGCCAATTCTAACATTTTACACTTTAAGTTCAAAACAGGTACACATTTTCATTTCCAAACAATGGTGCATACAGATTCAGTAAGAAGCCTGGAGGCCCTGAGCTAGAACACTTGAACAAATTCAGAGTGCAGTTCTCAGACACAAATTTCAATTTTTCATACCCATGTCTGCTTGGTAGTCTCTATCAACATCCAGTAAGTTCCTTGTGGCCTTGGTTCCTTGAAGTTTAGCACCTTGCAGAGAGTTGTGCCCAATTAAGAGTCTCCCATGGCGCAGTTCATTTCCTTTAGCCTGATAGTGTATACGCGTTGAGTTTCTTCTTAATTCATCCAATGCCTTAAACTTTGTCAGTCTTGCGCAATGGCAAGAAGCAACCAATAGAAGTCCTAAACATAATGATAAAATCTCACTGTCCCCACTCACTCTATACGCCATTGGAACAAAGCAAAGCACTGCACTGGCAGCTTGCCTCAGGAGTGTGCCACGAATGCTAAACTCTTCTGCTCTGAGCAGTGAGTATTAAATGCTGTTTGGGTGGTGTGTCAGGGTTTGGTCTTAATTAGGACCCATCAAACACCTGAACACAGCAGCTACTGCCAATCGTGCAATTAAGAGCATCAATTTGTGGGCTTGAAATCCTCATACTAGGCTGACATGTAGGATAGGCAGTAGCACTCGAATTGTGTTGAATCATGTTATTTAATCTATTTTAAGGTTCTTCTTGTTCAACAGTCTTTCCAAGTTTTGGCTTAATTAACACTGACATGGTCAATACTGTGAACAACCTCATTGGGTAATATGTGATTTCAAAGCCTTAATAAGCAGCAACCAGCTAACACTGTTCAAATGGTAGGTAACTTTTACTTAACCTTATCTTCATAGTATATCCTATAGTGTGACAGGGTAAATGTGTCTGAAATGATGCACATAACACCTACTACACTGTGCAGCCTTTAGAAAGATGAATTCTCAAGTTTGAGTGTTTCACTTAGGGAAAACATTGTGTGGCTTTAAAGACAAGCAAAACATTTTGATAATCATTTAATAAAAAATAACCTTAAAGGTGCACTATGTATTTTTGGGGAAGATATTTTAATCAGAGATGTTCATGCTTAAACAGGCTGAATAAACTTCCACTTTCATAACTGGATAAACAAACTGGCCTGACACAAAGATGACACAATTTCAGTTTTACTTTCTAGCTTCAAACGGTGTTCTGAGGACCTTATATTTTGTATCATTACCTTGTCAGTATTGTAAATGTAACTTCTGAGTGTGATTTTTTCTTTTTTTTCTCCATAAAACTGTGCCCTTTTAATGTTTCATATAGAAAAAAAAAAAAGGAAACTGGGGTCCCCTTTTTACAGAGTTAAGAGGGGTACAACTGACCACTAATGAAAGTAGTTCGGTCCTTTGGACTCTTTTCTTTCTATGAATGGAAGTAGCAAAGTTTGGTTATTAGATTTATTATCGTTAAAAAGCAAAATGTTTATTTTTGCTGATTTATTCCAAACCCAAGAGTTCAAAGAGCTTTCACCTTTCACCTGTGCTTCAAAATTGTGAAAAAGTCCAACAAATTATTTAATTGTCTGAAACTAGCAGGTAAGGTTAAAGACCAAAAAATCCCTTTAAAGTAATAAATCTGTCATCGCTGACAGCCCATTGAAAATGCGGTTGATCTTCCTCCAGCTTTCTAGAAAATAAACAATTTGGCAGGGTCGTTATTTATGGTATTCAGTAAAGGTTAGAAGCACGAGGAGAGAGAACTTGTTCTTCCTCTGACGCTAGAAAATAATGGAATCCATTAGATCAAGAATGAACAACCTATGTGTAGTGTTTTTCTGTTTGAGTGTGCATTATAAGATCCACGCTGAAATCAGTTTGCATAGATCAAATGTTTCCAAAGGGATACCCAAATTAAAGCTATAGAAATCAAAACCCTTGAATCAGTCAGCAGGTTTTTTACTCATAAGGCAACAGACAGGACATACTTGCTTTACCTCTGGTTGGAATAACTTTTATTTGATCTGTCTGTAAACAAGATGTCTCATCAATTCATGGCATTTGAAAAAGCAGATTTTGTGGCAGAATGAATTTCCAACTCAAAGAAAAAAAAGACAAAATATCGCAAACTCATTTTTCTGTTATTTAATTCTGTACATATTCCACAAAGTCTGGAGATTACTGATGCCAAAATATCCCTTAGGAAAGTGCCATTAAAAGTTACTTCTTGCCGGGGCAGCAGTTAAAAATCCAACTCGTAGTAGCAACAGATCAGATCGATTTTTATGGCACAGAATACACAGTTATTCTCAGAAAATTTTCACAAGACAACTTACAAATGTTCTTATTCCAACCAACACCATTTTCATTATGTTTAGTGTACACAGCATTTTTTTTCTTTTAAATATACTTCTAATTACCGTACTATGACAATTTGTGAATACACCTTTGATGACTAAAGCACAAGGCAAATAATTCCAAGGTGTTGGAGGCCCAACAGCCTGGTTGTACAGTCAAAATGCATTCATACTGTAGTAAAATGTCATTGCCGTTTCATTGGTTAATGGATATGGAGTTAGCAACAAATCAGTTAGTGATGAAAAGTTTAAGTAGTGTTGAAGTCTAAGGAAGCAGTTAAATGTTTTACAGTCATTTGAAGTTGTCTCAAAGATTTACAGTCAACAGGTGATGCCAACAATCATCAATCAGAATAAGATGAAGTAATTCTGATAATCCTTATATTGACAGTTGGTCCAACAGAGAGGGGGGGCATAGCCTCACATAACATGAGTGTAGTGATTTACAGAAAAATTTACAGATAGCAGACTAACAAATGACTGAGCTGTCACAGAGGCGGAATGTCCACTGAGACTCCTGGATGTGGTGAAGTGTCATGACGATATCTTGGGACCTCAGCAATGCTGACCGGCCGCACACTACACTCAAACAACAGCCCAACACCACATCATTAACTTTTAAGACCACATTCAGGTACAACAGCAAAAGCATGTGATGGGAGTAAAAGATGTTGATGCTTGAGGGTGGCGAATTGATACACACATACAGCAGGACTTTGTCATTTCTTTAATGGAGGCTTGAAGACTTGGAGTTGGGAGGCCGATGACGAGATGGTTTTGGCTGGAATATTACGCTGGGACAGAGAGCGGATCTGTATGCTAAAGAGTGTATGCATGCAACTTTTAAATGCCCATGCTGATGAAAAAAAAATAAAGTCTGGCATCTTTATTAATGCTCACAAAGCATAATAACTATGCAAACTGTCACCACCATTACATGTGTACTTCCCCTTGGAACACTAGCCAATTGCTAACTAAATGTTGTACAAGGTGAGTCCAAATTTGTGTCACACTTTTATTCACTTTGCAATCCATTTTTTTGCACACTTTTGGTTAATAAACATTTCAATGAACATGCCATGAGAAGTACAATGTTAAAGTGGGGAAGGTTTTTAAAAAAAAAAAAAAGGGGGGGGGGGGTGAGCAAACAAAAGGCTGTGTAAAAAAGTAGACTGGGGAGGAAGTAACATTGTATTCCATCTAATCCTGGAAGTAGTGTCAACACAATGTGGTGAGTGGGAGTGGGCTGCTAAGTTGATGGATGGGTGGAGAGGTTGCTTAATATCCAGACCTCCTCAGGTACTCAGCCATTGCATGTGCTTTCTTGTTAAGATTTCCACCATGGATCCCCTCCTTTCCCATGATTAAAACCAATGCTGGAGCACACAAGGAAAAAAAGAGAAATGAACAAAATTGAAGAGTCTTCCCCCCCCCTCCCCTGCAGGATGAAGGGGGGAACAAAAGGTGACACAGTATCTTACCACTCTTCATTGCTATTAAAAGTTTCCAAGACATTTGACTGCTTGCAGGAGAAATCTTAACAGCAATATTTCTTTTCTCTTCTTTTTGTCCCTCAAATTTTATCTACGTGAGCTTGAAAACATTAAAACCCTGAATCCCTCAAGTATTTTGCCATTGAGTACGCCTTCTTATTCAATCCGCCTCCGTGGACCCCTTCTTTGCCCATTACAAGAACCAAAACTGGAAGAGAAGAGATAGAAAAAAGGGAAAGTTAAGAAAAGTAATAAGAGGTAAAGGAAAGGCATTCCAAGTAAGAAATAATGTCACCAGAGGTGTGTAGTCCAAGGATATTCAACCATGTGCCATACAGGATCAACAACCTGCAGTGCCTCTTTATTAACCATAGACTGCAACAGGTGATTTTAATTGATTAAATTGTCACAATTTCACGTCATTATGTTTTACCATGTCACAATGTGACACTGATGACCACCAAATGTACATTAGCCTTTAAAATATTTGCGATTTATTACTCACTAGTGTTTCTTTTTTAGGGAATTGCCAATGACTGAACCAGCAAGCAATTCAGGGGCCACACACAGCCTTCATCATTAACACATGGTTGAGTATCACCACTTTTATACAGCAATTATAATCATCAGTAAGATCAGTGCACTTAATTGGTCAGGACAGCTCCTGCTGACCTCTGCTTTTAACAGCAAACCAGATGGAAAACACTAATGAGCTAGTGGAAATTGCAAAGAAAACTGTCGCTGTTCAAGGTACAGTAATAGGCTCATTCTGCTTAATCAAGACAACTACTAAAATACATATCAAAGATACATGCCGGGGACTAATTAAGGTGTACCCCATCTTTCATACAGGCACTATATGTAGCATTTCACTGCACCCGTCAGTGCAAATTTAATATGAAACACTTAATTTGTGCTGTTCTCACTACACTTTTAAGTATAATGTGCAAAGCAGGAGGATGGCTGGTTTATCAACAGAAAAAAAAATAGAGCAGTGTTGGGAAAATGAAAGGAAAACAAGAGTTTGGTTTTGATTGGAATCAGTGTTTCCCAGATAAACATTTAGCAGCCCACTCTTATTTTTTTCCCCTTACAGTTGTAAATGACATATACAATAGTATTTTGTTGCCAATTATCAAAAAGTCAGCTCACAAATCTTAACCTATGAGAAACACTGGAGCAATATCAAACATTGAGGACCACAAAGGCAAACAGGCTGGAGTAGGCAAACCCTTGTTTTATATCAACTTTACAGGTAAAGTCAAACTATTTTAACTGTAATATTTGAACCTTACAAGTCTATCTAAAAAAAAAAAAAAAAAAACTGCCCAACAGCATTTAACAGATTAAAAAAAAGAATTGACTGACAATCAGCGATGGGTAAAAAAAAAAAAAAAAAAAAAAAAAACACAATATCTGCTTGTAATAAAACAATAACACAAAGTACTGGTATGCAAAATGAATTTAATTTAAAAAGCAAGTCATTTGTCATTTAAAGAAAATACAAAAACAGTCTACACAAACTGATATTACATGTTTACCATTTAATAGCCTAAATAGGGTGGTCGAATTCAGTTGGGCTAGTTGTTGAACAACAACGGGAGCTCCGCAATTAAAATAAAGTCATTATTTAGTGTTATCAGTTATCAATCTAGTTTATTATTCATGCAACTTGGTTTTAAATAATTATCCTGTAATTGAGTATTAAACATGACAGAATAGGATTGTTTTTTTTTAAGGCTTAAAATTTGCATTCCTCCTTCTGCGCACTTAAAAAAAATATGTTTTAAATGCAAACTTGTGCAACTGAAGCTGAATTTACTTAAGATTTATTGATTAATCAAACAGAATGTTTTAGAGATACTGCTACACATCATTATCAGCTAATTTGCCTTTCTTTTTTTTTTTTAAAATCACTTAATCAAATTAGACATGTATGATAAACAAAAGCATCACATAATCACATTTAAAAAGCTGGAACCAGCATATTTTTGGCCAGGACAGATGATCTTATGTTACAATTGTAAATAAAACAAGCCCCTGATATTAGTCTGCACTTCCATAAATACAAAAATGTGTGGTAGCTCTTCTAACAGAGGCCATTAGATTAGGTAGATTAACCCATAATGACAGCTTACCTTTTCCAGCTTTCCCCACAGAGATATTGTATGTAGGTTCCCCTCCTTGGCTCTTTGTCCTGATGTCCATTGTCCAGTCCCCCTCATCATTGAGGCTGTCTCTGAGGACCGAACACTTCTTTGAGCCCAGAGTGAGACCGCTGGTGTAGAAGGTCTCCCTGTCCTTACCGATAAGGACATCAATTTCTTGAGACTGGAAAACAAAACAGAAAATCAGGATTGGGGCAGTGTCAGTCACATCCTTAGACACATTAAATGAACATGCTTGTAGTTCATTCACTAGCATAAAAAACAAAAAGGCACAATGTTAATTTGTACATTAATTAACTTGTGTCCATAAGTGAGATGCCAACAAATCCACTGGGCTCTGCTTTGTTAATGAATAAAAACAAAAAGCCTCATTACAGTGGCTTCACTGACAATATACAGTATAGCCACAAGTGGGGGGTTGACCAATGTGGCTTTTTCAGAACCAATACTGATTCTAAAAATTCAGGGAGACCTAAAACACAGATCTAGGACTAACGTTCATTTACAGTAAGAGTGAAAATCTTTGTCAAACTTTGGAACAACCAGTGATGAAATGTACAAGTTACCCAACTGCTGTCAAGTACAATTTAAAAAAAAAAAAAAAAGGAGGTATTTTTCTTCCTCTACATTTATTTGATAAAGGGTTAGGGTTAGATTCAGATTATATTAAGCAAACATTTTACATGTTACCAGTCAGATATTTTTGGACGGGACACTTTTGTAGATTTTCATCCGTAATCAAACAGTGTGCCTCAACCTTTTTGGGGGAAATTAATTTCCTTTTTTGCAGACACTGCCTACCCATGATGCATTAGGGGAATCTGCCTTGTGTTGTATTAATATCATATCCAAGGGGCTCACACATTTTCTTCATTTTAAAAAAAGGATCAATTTATAATCATCAAGTTTTCCATGCGAGCTGAAGATATTAATCATTTGGCAGAAAAGTTACTATTCAGATCAAATATTGACCCCAGTCATTCCCACAGCAATAATTCCAGCTTTTTGGTGGTTCCAGCATCTCTTTGATATACATGACAGTAATCTGAATATGTATATCCAGGCATTACAAGGTAATTTAATAAAACAACATTAAGCGGAGTTATACTGACAATTTATCACCCTTTTTAAGTTATGAATAGACAGACTCATAACTTAAAAAGTAAGTTGAAGGGTTCATTACAGCCCCATTAAAAGAAAAAAAAAAAAGTGGCTATGAAACTGTTACTAAGAATTTCAGCCTGACATTAAAAACGTAGGCGCTTTGTGAATACAGGTTGTAAACCTGCAATTTCGCCGTATTAACTTTGCACAATTTCACATCCCATCCCTGCAGTAAATAGCGGAAGTATTGTGACGTTTATGTAGCGGAGTGGCTCCAGTGCCTCTCGGTGATTTAAAAATAAATAAATAAATTAAAAAAAAACCCACATTGTCATTCATTCACATTAAAAACGATTAAAATATAAAACATGCACCTTGACCGTTCGCCTTCTTAATTAGCAAGCTTCCTATATGGCTGACCAAGTGTCCGCCAGAGTTAGCCCTTTTAACCACAGGTAGCCGGTAAAGCAGCAGCTTAACGTTAGCTAATCAAAGCGGCCGTGCACACAAAAGCATGCACGTTTTCTTAAGTCAGACACCCGTCCGCTAGCTGGGTTTAAATTAGCCTTAGCTTAATTTAGCAGCGTCTTCAATTTTCGATGAGCGCTCGCTCGCGGCGTACGAGTGTTTCGTGTCCTTATGGAGCCTGGAAGCCACAAATGAGTTGAGTCTTATCTGATCCACACGAGGTCTGGTCCCGCAACGTTTCCTTAGCAGGAAATAGCCGAGAAAGGCCACCGATAAACTAGCTAGCCTGCTGAGCTAGCACGACACCGTTAGCTTGCTAGTCATTTAGACCCTGCGAGGTTAACGGTCTCGGCGCTATTCAAGTCCGGCGAGCTCTGCGTGGGTGAAACACAACAACAATGTGAAACTGAAACACACCCTCGCGCTGTTTACCTCCTTTCGACTTCTTACCGTGATATTGTTGAAAGTACCCCCGGCATGTGCTGCCCAAACATATTTGGCGTCCGTATACCCAACAATGGCGCTATCCTGACAGCTGCCATCGGCCATCAGGTTCTCCACGTAGCTTTGCCAAGACATGTTCAAGAAATGGATGCTATATAAAAATGCCTACAGCTTTGGGACAACGGTTGCCAAACGAGAGACGGCCAAAAACCGGGAGGAACCCTGCAGACAAATCTCGAGTCTCCAATGTAACCCACACTCCGACGTTCAGCAACGTCAAGGCTGGGCAGCAAAGAAAGCCACGGCAGTGAGGCAGCGGCTGGGTGTAGTCCGTATCAGATCACTCCGCACAATGAGCTCCCCGGCGCTTTTATGGCAGCAGGCGGCGGAATAAAGAGGGACTTATCAGCTCAGCCAAGAGTCAACTGTCTGAGGGAATGCCGGGGTACACAGACAGCCAACCGGGGGTTTACTGATCGAATCGTGTGGTTATTCAATCTTTCATTCACTGAATGTATTTTCAGGTTATGGGATAACGACAAAGGCTGTCAGTCAGGTCAAGCATGTGCAGCCAGCAGCATGCAGGGAGCAACATGCCATGTGGATGATGAGGATGATGGATTCCAGAATTATCCTCTCACTCTCAAAAAGAAAATCACCACCCAAATGTACCTGCGGGAATCCGGTTGGGAGTTCCTCACCGCCTGTTAAGCCATTTCTCCTACTATATCTGAATGACTGTGTGAGAGACACTGGATGTCACCAACTAAACTGAACATGCAGCCCTGGAGAGCAGCTCAGACAACACACTTTAAGATCAGCCCACCCAAAAAGTAGAATTCAGTCATTGTCCAGGCTACTCATCCCCGTGGCGATGGGAAGTTGGACTAAGCTTTGCAATCCTTGAAACATTTCTGGAGCGTTGCGGCAAAACAGCAGTATTCTTCTAAACAACTGAGGTAGATGGGGGGGGGAAACACTAGAAAAAAACACCCAATACAGTGTTATCCAAGTCTCTGGAACACTGAAGATCCCAAATTGATTAGAAACTATTTTAATTATCTCCTCAAATCTATTTCCAACTATTTTAATTATCTCCTCAAATCTATTTCCATTTGGGATCCCTGGGCTCCTGGACACTTAGCCTGTACAGCTGTATGGAGACATTGTATTTATTTATTTACTCATTTATTATGTTGTTTGTTTTGCATCTTAAACAAGTCCCCATCTACTTCGGTTGTCTTGGAGAATACTGCAACGCTGTTTTGATGTGAAGCTCCAGAAAGTTTTGGCCTGCTACGGAACGTCAACCACCTGTACATCAGCAATAGGGGGGAGTGGATAATGGCAGGATTTGTTGAATGTTTTTGAAGGTTGAAATTATCCTTAAATATTGCCCCATTAGCGTTACACTTGACTTTTCCTTCTTTCTCAGTATGTCTGAGAATTTCTCACAAATGTGACGTGAAGTGAAGCTTCTGACGACAGCCAGAGAAAGTTCTGCATCAGCTCTGTTTGAGGTCTAAGTGATCCAAACATAAAAGAGTCATTTTGTAGCATAAGTTTGTATGTGAGTTTAATCGGCATATATGCTGTATTTGTTCTGCTATTATTATAAAACTTTTTGGGGGGGGGATAACAATGCCTTGTGCTCATTCATCTTTCTCAAATGTGCATTCCCAGTTTGTCGCAAAGGGGTACCACCTAACGTATACACATGTTTGCATTCGGAACCAGCAGATCCACAGAGGATGCCATATCTACTGCCCTCCACTAAGTCTTCACATACAGTACATCGTGAATAAGAAAACCTACAACAGAATGCTGTTTGGTGATTTCAGCACAGCATTTAATACAGTCTCACGCACGAGAGCTCTGTTGTTGAGTATGCAGGTGACACCACTTTCATCGGCCGCATTGCAAACAACGATGAGAGTTCATACCAGGAGGAAATCAAGAATCATGCAGAGTGGTGCACAGAGAACAATCTACAGGTAATTTTAGAAAAGAGGAGGTAAAGTCACTGAACTCATCCTTATCATGTAATTGTGTGTGTGTGGGTGTGTGTGTGTGTGTGTGTGTGTGTGTGTGTAGCATAACGGGACTATACATTGCATTTCATTGCACAACCCTGTGTTGTAAAATGACAATTAAATGAACCCTAAACCTTGAATACTTGCAATCAATAGCATTATTTTTACATAAAACATTCAGCCCTGCTTGGCCCCAAACCACGAGGAGGTAAAGTCATTATCAACAAAACATGGGGGTAAAAAAAACAACTTTTTTTGTCTCATTCCATACTCCAAAGTGCCACTGTTATTTTCTTCTTCTCTGTGTGACTATGACTCAGCTGGTTAATAATATGTAAATAACGCAACCAGGATGCAACACACGTCATTCACGTTCAGCCGTTCAGCCAATAGCAGGATGGAGATATCGCGTGACTTGATGTATCCATGTGTGCAACTCAAGATGGTATTTCCAATAAGCATACAGTTGGACACATTTATCATGTTCTTGGGTCGATCATTTATGTGGATGTCTCTTTTGTGTCATGTCTATTTTGGAGGACAAAAATAATCAACGATAGACCCTTTGTATTTGCTATTAGTTTGCTGACATATAATCAGGCTTGAGGAGTAACTGATTCCACGTAATGGGATTACGTAATTAGGATACAAAAAAACCCACTGGCAGCCCTGTCCTCCTTTTGGGTACTCCTTGTGTGAACAAAAACAGTGCCCTAGTGGATGCCCCTATGGTAGTTAATACATGATAAAGTGCTGTCCAGGCAGTGTTGCAGAGTATGGTAGAGGCCGCCACACAAGGTGCCAACTGCACATCAGGAACAAGCTGTGGTTCAGTATCTTGCTCAAGGACACTTCGACATGCAGCTCAGCTCATCCCGGAGCTGGGATTTGAACCACCGACCTTCCGATCACTAGCCGACCTGCTCTACCTGCTGAGCTACAGAAGAAAAAGGAAAACACTCATGGAAAGTAGTATGTCGAAAATGTAGTTAGATTTCATCACTGCCTGTTGGGTCCTCTCACAGTCAACAGCACGTAATGAAATGCCTCCTATGGTGCCCTTTCAGTGCCCTTTTTGAGTGCTGGTGCTCTAATTGTTTTCACCCCTGCCCCTTAAACTTTCTGAGTCCGCCACTGCAAGAAAACGGTATCTGTATTCAGGTAAAGTGACAAGAAAAAATATGTAATTACATTAAAAATACAGGATTACTTGCTTTTTAAACAAAGAATGATATACTAGTCAGTAACTGTGCACATGTGCACACATGATAATGAGTCTCACACAACATCACTCAGGTTTTGTGTGTTCTTAGAGAAAACACACTCGATGTTAAGATTCAGTGAATGTCGTCCTGTGATAGTGAATTTCTCTGGCCTTTATTGGCATATGTTTGTCATTGAGGTTATCTAAAAGCAACGTAAAGTAATCAAGTTACATGACTTGGGTATTGTAATACATGGCTTACGTTACCACTATTTTAACAGGTATAATTTGTGACTGTATTGGCATTGATTTTAAGAGTAACCCTCCCAATCTTGCATAGAATTGGCATGAAACAATAGCATTAAGGGCTACAAGATGGTGGAGATGATGGAGAGTTCAAGGTTCATCCAGAAAAAAGCCAAAAAGGAAGAACAATCATGATACTGTTCCAAATGGAAAAATACACTCCTTGGCCATTAGGGGCAGTGTTCGATATGGTTTGGAGAAACTCATGACTGGTCCACAGTATATTCTCTGGTGCAGAGCTATGAAACCTCTCTTAAAAGCAGGTATTTAACCCTTTAATGACTTTTATATATTTTGTGAAAGCCTTGTCTATTTTGATAAAAGGGTTATCAAAAGAAAGGATTAATAAAACTTTTGACTATTAGAAAACGGAATAAAGAATACATCCAATATGGAATTTGCCAAATGTTTTCACTTAATGCTGCAGATGTTATGCAGTGCCATGAGTTAATGCACACTGTTTTCCTACTTCAAATTGGTAAATCAAGCTCTTGTCAATCCCCTCACAATATGCTTAATGTTATTGGTATCAGTATATATGTTGTCTGATATGTCTGCTGCCTGCTGTGATTAGAAACCATCAAATTCCCACTAAGGTTTACTGTTCCAGTGCTCTGATATCACTTCAGACAAATGAAGTTATATATATATATATATATATATATATATATATATATATATATATATATATATATATATATATATATATATAACTGCAACATAACTGATGTTTGCAAGCATACTGGCTGATACCAGTACTCCCCAACATCAGTATCAGCATTGGCTTCTGCCTCTATATGCTTTACATAGCTACATGAATGTTGCAAAAGCAACTGAACAATGTCCGTGGCTTTATAATTGCACATCAAATTGTTTTATAGATACCATGTTTACCCCTTCAGCAGTTATATTTGTATGCTCTGTTTTTATGACTCTACAAGGTAGAAAGAATTCTGCAGGTAGAGTGCACACAAGGATGCTTGTAAGAAAACCTCACCTCGCCTCACACAAAACAAGAACTACCAGATTCTGTGTCATTTTTTTCTGAAGCTCTTGTTCAGCCACTCAGGAAATGTTCCTTTAGAACTACTCTGATACTAACGTCTGGTACATACCATAGGAACACTGCAGCATGTGGAAATACCAAGAGAGAGAGGAGGGGGAGAAAAGAGAGAGATGATGCCTTCGAGTGCCCTCCAATAACATTGGAGCTTTACGTTGAAAAGGTTATAACACGATAATGCAGTAGAATGGTCAGAGAAACAAGAAAATAGCCAAATGAAACGTATTCTGTACAGTAGTGTTTAGAATCAAAGCAATCCTGGGCTTCTTTGAGCTGTAGTGAAGTGGAAATGTGCAGCAGATTTATCAACTATGTTTATGAAGAAGAAAAAAATTGACAACATGGAATGACAAGAGGAAAATTCTCATTGAATTATTCACACAGGATGCACATTCTTGTGCTCCACGACTAGGTCCATCACTTGTTGCCATGACTTTCATCTTAAACGATTGGAAATTGGTCCTGATTTCATGGCACTGTATTGAAGGGCATCCCATAATTCAAAAAACCCTCTCAGTTTTGTGCTGCTGTGGTGCATATAAATTCTTTTAAATCACTTCTTAAAACTCACTTTTATAGACTTGCCTCTATGTGATGTGGTCCTTGTATGATTATTTTTACTCCAACTGTCTTTGAGTTTTGTTTTTGTCTTATTTCATTTATTTTATCTATTACATTTGTTATTCCGCCTACTTTATTTATTTTCATCTCTTTTATCTCACCCACTTTACCAATTTTGAATCATTACCTCTGTTATTTCAACCATTTCATGCAAGCAATTTTATCGTCCTATGTAATTGTAAATTGTATTCTTGCTTTGTCTTTCAAAGCACTTTGTAAACCTTGTTTTAAAAAGTGCTATAGAAATAAAGTTGTTTATTATTATTGTTATTATTATTATTATTATTATTATTATTATTATTATTGTTATTATTATTAACATATATTCCTAAATAAATATATTTAATTAAATCCTCACACACCAAATTTGAAGGAACAGGGAGGTGATAGAGGCCCAGCAGCTAGAGCTTCAACACGCCATTATATCCATTACCTTTAAATCCATTTATTATGTTCATTATTTATCCTTTTTATTGTCTCATCTATAAGATAAGATAAAGATAAAAGTGAGATTTATGGTGCACTATGTGAGAATTAGCCCCCTGTCGAATGAAAACTCAAAACAAATAGGGCACAGCATGTCACCATAGAAATCCTTAATTGTTGTGAACTGTAGCTTCTGTCAGCTAGTTAGCTCAGTTAGCCGTGCAGCTAGCGAGTCCGGACGTTGAGCTTGTAAAAACAAGGGAGTAAACCTACAGGATGGCACTAGAATTTTGGACCAGGACTGACCAGGGTTGGCTAACTTATTTCTTCAACATGATGTGTAATCCTTATAAAGTCAAGAGTGTTACTACTTTACACTCTCTGGGTAATTTTAGTTAAAAAAATCTTCAATTTGCTTATATCGTCTGAGATGAGGGAGACTTGTGTAGTGAAGGTGGCAGAGGTGACGTACCACTCTATCGACTTTCTCAGAAAATGTTGCCTTTCTCAATTTTTTTGCGAATACCCGTTCGCGCATAATAGTTGTCATTTTTCCGACCGCACCTGAAGGCAACATGAGTTACAGATTCTCAAACGCCTCGTACGTAAACATCCTTGCGCGAGACACCTACCCACGATGCAGCGCGGTTGCACACAACATAGCCATCTTGTCAAGAGTGACTGAGTGAGGGAGGTAACTGTGGGCGCTGTGTGGATTCTCGTTTGTTTTAAAGCGTCAAATTTGACAGCGTCTTCCTCCCTCGACCGCAAAGTGAGCGTCGCCACCGAATGACTTTGAGCTGGTGAAGCGAGCGGCCACGAACGACTGCTTTCGGGAAGATGTCTCACATACTTGTTCCGACGTAGGGGGAGTGTGCAGCAGCCAGTTGGCTTGACTTGCTAGCTAGCTCAGAGAGTGGAGGGCTGCGGGCCCTCCTCAGCGTAAAGTAGCTCCTGCAGCTGGGCAACACACTCTGCGACAACGGCCGTTTGACAACTGCACAACCGGGACGTTAGCAGGCCGGTCCGGACCGGCCGAAAGCTCTGGATCAAGCTTGGTAGAGGCTGCTGGTACCAGCTCTGAAGCCGCATTGCTGGACAAGGCAAGACGAAGTGTGGCGTTGCGTTATGAGCACATGAAACGCAACAGGAGACCGAGAGAGGAAGAGGGATGGCGTAGATTCATCTCGACTACAGAAAGCTAGGCTAAGTAAAATACATCCAACTGTGCTGTTTAGTATGATCTGAGCTTTAGAAGCTGTAACCAGCTCCTCCCTCTTTGACGGAGGATAAACATAGCCATACGGGACTTGGAATCAGGCTGTCAATATGTCGAAAATGCCGGCCAAGAAGAAGAGCTGTTTTCAGATCACCAGTGTGACTCAGGCCCAGGTGGCGGCTATAGGTGCCACCGACGACACGGAGAGTCTCGACGACCCAGACGAGTCACGGACTGAAGATGTGTCGTCGGAAATCTATGACATGTCTCGGGCTGAGTACGAGCCTGCGTGTGACAGGAGTTCATCTGAAGAAGCCCTGAATAATGTCGGAGAACCGGAGGCGATCAGTGTTATGGCACCGTCACACATACCTCAACAGCTGTCAAGCAATCCCATCGGGGAGTTTCGAAAGATTGGAGTGTCCGGCTCAACTCAAGGGGGGATCGGCGCTACAGCAGGTTTACCCCTAAGCACCCAGCCGGGGGCAATGCAGCAACCGTCTGCTCCGGCAGTCAGCGCTGGACCTGCCGGTGTGTCAGTGAACACATCCCAGCCTGCTGCAGTGACCAGCTCCGCTCCTCCTCCTGCCACCTCCACGGTGAGTTGCACTTCACGTTTTAGGGTCATTAAACTCGATCATGGTACTGGAGAACCCTTTCGAAGAGGCAGGTGGACTTGCACAGAGTTTTATGAGAAAGACTCTGAGAGCTCCACTGTTAGTAGGACTGTAGATAGCATAAGACATGCCAGTGCAACACTGGACCCTGCTGCAGACCGAGACAGCGGGCTTGGGCTTACAGGAGGATCTGTGGTCGCCCCGTCAACACATTCAGGTCAGGGCTTGGCCTCTGTGGCGGATGCTTCTCTCTTGTCATCCCGTATGCAGTCAGTGGAGGCTATATCGCAGCAGCAGCAACAAATCCACCATCAAAACTACAGCACCCGGCAGCAGGGTGGCAGTGGGTCGATTGGAGACCGACCCACTTTCTCCAGCAGTAAACAGACAGCTGTTCCAGCTCAGCCGACAGTGGGGGGTCTCCCACCTTCTGCTCCCCAGAGCACGCTCCCTGTTGGACAAAACGGCCTTCCTCAATCTGGCATCCACATACAGAAGTCTCCCATCATGCCTCCTTCAGCTCAGACCATCGCATATCCTCAGCAGCAGCAGCAGCAGCAGCTTCCGCTGGGCCACCACCTGACCAGCCAGTCGGAGTACTATCAGCAATCAGGCCAGTCGCTCCCTGTGTCCAGCCTCTCTGCTGGGCTGCAGCCCGTGGGTCAGGGTCCTGCCTTAGTCTTGCCGCCAGCCTCTGGAGGGGCTCCTTTGCCAAGTCAGCTTGGAGACGTTGCAGGAGCAGGAGGGGGATCTGTACCTACCGGACAGCCAGCCCCAAGCCTCTTGCAGCAGCAGGCTGGAGGGATGGGTGGGGTCGGAGGCTCCATACTTACTGGTGGACCCACTTTGCAGCAGCAGACTGTGAGTCAGTACGCATCTGCTGGCCTCCACCCTGCATCCTCTGGTGTACAAAATGTGCCTGCCATCGCAGTGAGCTCCAGTGTGCCCTCCACTGTGCCCGCTGCTGTGCCCAGTGCCTCCAGTGCAGCCATGCCAAATGTGACAACTTCCAGTTTGCCTCCAGGTCAGGTACCCCACAGCAAGTCTCCGGCGGCTTTGGTGGCTCAGGGCCTCCAAGTGACTGGATTTGGACATGTGGAAGGTGGTGGAGGGAAGTCAGAGGGCCTCAATGCACAGTCTCCTGGTGTCCCTGGGAAGGAAGCAGTGAAGCCCCTCATGCCTGAGGGCCTGCAGCTCGCCGCACCAACCGTCAACAGCCTGTTTGGGATCCACATACCAGTCGACGGGGATGTGGACAGGTAACCGTTTCTAAATCTTAACGTTGAGCTGTGTCACCATGGCTGTGCAACATTATCCACACCACTTGAACACATAGACAGCTGGGGAGAAGCTTCTTGTAGCCCGGCATGTTTGGCCATTTGCTGTGATCACATAAGGTTGAAAGCCATGGGAGAGGCAGTGCCCGTTTTAGTGTTGGTCATTCAGTTTGTCAGCTGAAAACAGGATTTTCCCCTTGTGTCAGAGAGGGGAATGCAGAGGAGGAAAGAAGTGGCACACAGGAAGGAAATTTAATGTTTGTTGTTTCTCATTACTGCCTACAGAAGTAAGGGGAGTGTAGCACACATGAAGAGAACACCCATGGCTTCCAACTTGTTAAACACACACACGACTCCTGTAACTCTGTGAGGGTGTGTGTTTGAGTTATGTGTGTGGATGCATTTTGTTGCAGCTTTCTTCCCACTTAACGCTCTCACCCTCCAGGACCATGTTTGAGGTGATGGCCTTGGATGCAGACCAAAGATGTGTTGTGGTTGCTACTGTGCATAGTTAGCTCAGCTTTCTATTAGCCTCAGGCTCCTCCTCGCCACTTGGTAAACCTGATCAGTGCCTGACCTTTTAATAAGTTAGTTCCTTCTCCGGAAAAGACTTTCTAATACAAACACAGCAAAGAGTGTTTGATTTTTGTGTTGCCACATTTATGATATCATGGTTTCCACTCTCAGCCCCATCAGGCTCCCCTCAGGAATGTGTTTACACAGGATTTTAGAGCATTGGCTGAAATAACTGTTTTAGCTTTTGTACGTTGCAGAATGAATGTTTAGGTAGGACAAACACTGTGCGCAACTAAAAAATAGAAAATAAGTCATACAAGCTGTGAATATAAAAATAGCATTTGTTTTACTCTGATTTTATTAGTGGATTTATAGATGAAGGACACTGGAGATATCCTCAGAGTGTACACTGTACAAGTTAAGAGCTTTAACTTTGTTTCATTTTGTCTGTATAGTGATAAAATGTGACTACATTTGTGCACATGTGGCTCATACGATACAGTGATATCATTCTTTGGGCCCTGGCATTTGTTTCCTTTCCAAAAGTAATCTTTCTCCTTTCCTGAGTTTAAGCGCTTTGTTTCACATGTAGTAGATTGCACACATGAGCGGAAGTGATACAGTGCCTGAATCTCTCAGTAGTTTCCATTTACAGTGCTGCAGATACAACAGAATGTAGACCAGACAGGCTATGCAAACTGCTGCAAAGTGGCACTACTTTTTTCCTCACGTGTGGGTGGACAGCCTCTTAAACAGGGAAGCAAACTTTCCTCTGCCATTAAACAGCCAAACCTTGATTGTCAAATGGCTTTACACACACCCAGCATGATGTGTCAGTGATTTGAGGCACAAGGGGTGATGACTGTAAAAGGCCTGGCCAGTGTCAGAGGAAACCCTGACATGTATGACCAGGGGTTTTCGAAGAGTCTGACACTTGTTGTCTGCCTCTGTTGGTTTCAGTAAGTTATGCTGCCGGCTCCAGCTAGAGCTCCCCTTATTTAAGCCTGTATTTGTTAACATTTAGACTAATTGGCACCATTAAAAGTATGCTGAGAAGCCATTGGCTGTTCCTGTTTGCAGTGCACCCATGGATGTACAGACAGTTATGACTGGATTACTTTGACACTGAAAAAAACTTTCCAACATGTTCTGGATTCACAAGGAGCATCCTTTTTCTCTGATTTGTAAGCAGATTCGTGGACGTTATCTGTGTTCAGATTCTACTTATAGCTTCAAAACGGAGTACGATTTTTGACTCAAATTGTGGCAGTCGAGGTAACCATATTGCCTCAATGAGGTGTATGTAAGCCACTGGTCTAGCTCCAACTATTGTTCGGTTTCATCAGCAGGTCATATCAGCAGGCCTGTCCTTGTCGTCTCTCTGCCTCACTTCTCTTCCTCAGGCCCACATTTCAACTCTGCCACGCCCCCCTCACTATGGTAAAACCTCTGGTTTCCACTAAGGATGAGTAATTTTGTTTCTTGAAAAGGGCCAAGTTGTTAGTTGGGCAGTATTTTATTAAAAAATATTCAAACAATTGATTCAGACAATTTCAACATTTTTAAAGGGGCATTTGTAGTTTTGGAGAAGAAATTAAAAACAATTTTTCCCATAACTGTATAAACAAGCTGGTCTCAGAGGAAAATTAAGGTCCCCAGAACACTGTTCGAAGTTAGTAAGGTGGCAGGGTCTGCCTAATATAAACTCAGTGAGACAGTATGATACTGTCTTGTCCTTTAAGGTCAGTTTGTTTATTCAGTTAACTCAGTAAAGTAATTTCTTCCCCAAAACTACATAGTGCACCTTTAAATTCACTGTATTCCTTATTTAATCTCATAATTAATTTGTAGGAACAACAGGACAAAGTTTAGTTATACTTTTATGCCAGTTGTGCCTTTTTTAAAAACAATATTTAGGTTTGTGACAATGCCAACTGATGACAGGTATTGTGTTTTTGTCATGTTGTCATTGTCATTTTGTCGAGCTGCATGGCTCGGCTCGAATTCCTTTTGGTACCAGGTACTTTACTTGATGTGGGTTTCCACTGCAGATTGTTATAGAGGTGGTGTGTGACTTTTTTGTGTCAGCAACGAGACAAACTTTGTTCCAGTAAAATCTGAATGCTGCTAAAGAAAAACCAGGAGAGGCTGACTGATCCTACATCAGAGCACGGATGATGAGACCACTCTGGCTGCTCCTATTCTCTCAGAACTATCAGTGGTCTGCAGTGTTTTCACTCCACTTGTTTGTTTCGGCTCAGCTCTCTCGGATCTTCGACCGAGGCGATACTCAAATAAGTACTAGGTAATCTCCACAGTTTTTGACATTGGGAAACCAAACAAGAGCAAGTGGAGCCAGGTTGTACCATACAGTGGAAACCCAGCATGTGTATTGCATGTGAGAGGGCCCAGCTCCCAGGCTGATAAGAAAAGGGGTCTCTTACGACAGCCAAGTCCTATCAGACATTGAGCAGTAGTCTTTCCACTGTGCCCCTATTCTGCCGATAAGAGACCTGACAGTGGGGTGTGTCAACCAACTGTGCTCGTTGTCACGTCATGGTGCTTGTCTTTTGCAACACAACGTGGGCTAAATTACTGTATATTCTGTCGGACGTGGTTAAACACACACCCTCATGTGTTGGAGGCATGCACACTGTCCCTGTAAGTGCTGTGGGCATGTTGAGCAAGTCAGTCCAAGCCCCAGCCGACTGCTGCTGCTTCATAGTTTTCAGCACTGGTGCAGCATCAGTACGGTTGGTGCCATGTACCTACGAGCCCGCTGATTGACTGACAGGCAGGACACGACAGTTGTTCCTGCACAGACGAAGTGCTGAATGACATTCCTCTGCAGCAGCAACTGTAGTACCCTCAGGAAGCTGCAGAGCAAAACTTGTTGTGCCTCACATTTCAGCAGGCATTTTAGCTATGCTCGATACACCCGCACCACTCCTTCCCTCCCTCCTCCAGCTTTTTTCGTCTCTTGCTTAATTTCTACATTTCCACCGCTCTGTTTATTTTGTCTCCACACACCAAACGAAAAAAACACTTCCATTTTCTTTTCGAACGGGCTAAATCGGGAGCCAATATCTATGATCTGTACAACACAGAAAGATATGCACATGCACCCACACACGTGCACAGTTTTGATTGCACATTACGGAAGCTTTTAGACCTCCACAACTTGCACAACCTGGAAAACCTCTCTTGGCCATTTGGAAATGTTTGTCCCCATCATCCTCCACCCTGTAGTTTTCCCTGCGAGTAATTAAAGCGAATCAGTGGAGATATGGACGAGAGTGTGAAGATGTTGCTCTCATGCTTAGAATATGATTCGCTCAGCCTAATTTTTCCCAGATGGCTGCAACAACTGAAGACGTAAAATAACATTGATTGTCATAATATCTTTGCTGCGCTCGCAGAGGAGTTGCTACTATTCCGCGAGGCCGTTTGCATAAATGTATTGCATCTGTAGTTCTCTGTAATGAACTCATGCTGGGGAGGTATGGTTTATTGTCCTGCCATAATGAGAGCTTATGTAAAATCAGACTCCTTAGGAGGTGGAAGAGTGGAGGGGGAGCCCTGGCTCGCGATAAAGTGGAGCCGTTTCTGCCCCTGTGAATCGAGAGCCTGTGTCTGTGTGGGTGGATGAGGGGTGTGTCTTTAAAAGGGGATGGGTTGATTCAGTGTGCACAAAAGTATCCATGCTGGGGGTGGGGGCCACTTACTGAGGAACTGAGCCATAACTTTTGGACAATATTCAGCAGAGACATTAACGCAGCTTATTTATTTGTCGTCGTGGTGAATGTGTGAGTGTCTGTGTGAGATGGTGACAGAGCACAGGATCTTCCCCTCTGCTTCATGACCCCTGGTTTACTCCTGTATCCTGTTTTCAGTCAAAGTCCCTCACACTGCTCTCCACCTTCTGTCCATTTAATATTCCTTAGCTCTCTCCCTGCTTCCGCACTGGGGCTCTCTGGTCATATCATATAACATTTGGTGGGCACATTTTATCCAGAGAGCCTCACAGAGGACCATGTACACACTTTTATTTGGTTTGCCTCAATTGCAAGCTGAGGGGGTTAGCTTTTTTCAGCGTCCCAGAACCATCCTCAAAAACCATTTTAGCTGTCCTGCAGTTGATGTAAACTGTCCCCAAAACAAAATGTTCTTCATCTACTTTATTATAATCTATAGCTGTTAGTTGAAAGCATCAGCATTCCAATAGCTTTTATCTCCAAACTGTACTCATCTGAAGTACCTACATTTCCTGGACACTTGTTGTATTGTCACATTAACCTGTAGTTCACTGTTTATTGCTTGAACAGAAACTCTCAGACCTATTGTTTGTTTAGCTCTGTTACTTTAAACTTTTAGCTATTTAGGCCCTATTAGCTCCATCAGCTGTAAGCTATTGGCTCCATTAGCTGGTGGCTGCGTTGGCTTTATTAGCTTAATTTGCTGGAAGCTATTGGCTCCATTATCAATTAGCTCTGTTTACTCTATATGCTCTGTAACCTGTGAGCTTTAAGTCCTTTTAGCTGTTTGCGCTATTAGCTCTGTTAGTTTCAACTTTTAGCTATGTTAACTGTTAGCTCTATTAGCTGTTAGCTATGATAGCTGTTAGCTTTGTTGGCTCTACTATAGGGCTGCACAAAAAATCGTTAAAAAACGATCTCGATTCACACATACACGTGATCTTATTTCTACACATAGCGATTCTGAAGCATTTTATATCTCGAGCTGAATCACAAACAAATGCTCCTATTTTCCTCCCGGAGTTTTCGAAGCGCCCCCAAACGCAGCACTGCCGCTGCCTCCTTCCTCAACCTGTGGTAAAGCATCTTTACAACACGGGATTCAGTGGAGGAAGCCCGCCTGCAGTTGAGTGTTTGGAAGGAGTGAGTGAGATGCCGTTTTTAGACGGGGCAGCAAGCCGCCAATCTGCCCGTCTTTTGGGCAGCTAGGTCCACGGTTTTAGACAGAGGGCGGCAAATTGAGAGTCTGTTTAGGTCCGCCGATTTGCCGCCTCAGAGGGTACACTTATTTCCACCTCGCCTGCTAGATGAGCAACTGGACAGCCGCTGAGATCCGGGAGATGCTAGCTTCTCCTGGATCTCTAGCTGTTTCGTTGTGTTAGCTTGTTGTTGTAGCGCAAGCTAGAAACGGTCGCTACTTTCAAAGTAAAAGCCCCCCGCTAAGAACCCAGTTCTAAACTACAATGGGGTGCAATGTAAAGCTCTTATTTTGAAGACAAATTCGTTGTCAGCTGTTCCCAGCCCAACTTCGGGCTTCATGTCACGTCACATGTTTACTCGATGAATATTACGCCTCCGTTTTAGAAAGCCGATCAAAGCAGCTATCACATATCACCTAGCCAAAGATACAGCCCCAATAAACACTGTACAACATGAGGGATTAAAGGATTCCCTCTCATCTTGGAGACAAATTTTTCTTTTTTTTTTTTCTTTTGTAAAAATTATTTCTCATCCAATGATAGAACTTGAACAAAACAAAAAAAACATTGCTGTCTACAATGTTTTTTTACTCATCAGTGCAATAAACATTTTGTGAAAAAATCGTGCCAGAGAATCGTGATCTCAATTCTAAGCAAAAAAATCGTGATTCACATTTTTACCAGAATAGTGCAGCCCTACTCTACTATCCCCTGGCTCTGTTACCTGTGAGCTTTAAGCCCTGTTAGCTGGTAACTCTATTAATCTGTTAGCTGTAAGCTGTACACTCCACTAACTGATAGCTCTGCTTGTTCTTGTGGCCCAGTTAGCTTTAAGCTTTTAGCTCTATCAGCTGGAAATTATAAGCCCCATTAGCTGTTAGCTGTGTTGGCTGTATTAGCTCTGTTAGCTGTAAGCTATTACCCCATTAGCTTTTTTGCTCCAGAGGTCTATGAGCTCTATTAGCTATAACCTCCATTAGCTTCTAGCTCTGTTAGCCAGACACACCCCACAACTTGTGCAAACAGCTAACTAGCTCTCTCCCTGCTAGGACTGTAATGGTACACCAAACGATTCGGTTTGTCGCGATTTTTGACCCACGGTTCAATACAAACCTCGATTTTAAATTTTTTTTTTATTAAATATTGTATTTCTGTATATGAGACTCATCTGATAGTATCAGAGGCGCAGTATTGGCAAACTGAACCAGTGTGAATGGATGAGCCGGCTGCGCGTATGGAGGGCGTGTCCATCGTACAGTCTGATAACTGCACAGGTCCCTCACTGAACTAAATAAAGAGAAATGTGCCACAAAGCAACATTACAGAACCAAACTAAGGTAACGTAGTAACTGTAACTGTCTTTGGCAAAGAGGGAAAATTACCGCAGCTGTAGGTGGAGAAGCGTCTGTCTTCCTGTCTGTCCTCCCGCCTGTCCTACCGACTCCTCGTCACATTTCTGCCTAAATAACGGCGTCCGTCACCGTTAACAAACTTTTACTCACCTCAGCTCCGGACCGAGACTTCAGTGAATTTTCCCCCAGAAAACAGCCTCTGTCCTTGCGAGTGACAGTCAGACAGCGACCTGTTCACTGATGGCGGTTATGTTATAAAATAATTTAGCGCGAAAAACGTAACTTCGACACTTTCCAGGGTGTTTGGTGTTTCAGGATCTCAATCACTACACATTAAAACAGCATCCATATGATTATAACTTATCTGCGGGTTTGGATTGACCGGGGGGACTTCGGGGAAAACACCTTGAAAACACACCAACGTCATCATCATGACGTGTACTGTCACGTCTCTTTAGGAGCCACAGCACCAACTTTCTGTGTCAATTACACAGCGGTTCGTCTTTACTCCAGCGGTGCTTCGCTCTGTGTGAACGACCAATGGTGGAGGATTGGCAAACCACCGCTGTGGTGTTAATGCGGCCTCTCTGTGTGAAAGGGCTACTTATAGCTCATAGGGCTGAATCTGGACTGGAAGTTGTATTGCGATTCTGCCTTCTCACACCAATGAGACAAGTTCGTGGATCAGAGTATCGCGACTTCGGTTTCGATACATGTGTCGTTAAAACCCTACTCCCTGCTGATTTGCAAATTGATTCATTGCTCAAAATATGGCATTACCTGGAAAAAAAATACAGTGTCCACCGTCAAAACTAAGTTTACTGCTTTCTTTACACACCTTTTTCATAGGTTTGACTCTTGAGACGCCAGCCAGTGATAGTAACTCATTTAACTTTGTCATTTTCTAAATAATAGTCATACATGCATATAAAAATGTCTGAAGTCCTGGAGGCATCCTGGGGAAAACCTCTGTTTGCCCCTAACATTTTCTGTTGTCCGCAGGATGATGGGACACCCAGTGCGTTTACATGCACAGCTTAGTCAGATTACAGCCATAGTTCGACTATGCTGCTCAATCGGACTACTGCAATTATCCGAGTATACATGCCAGTGAGAAAATCGAATTACTGGCCGAAAGCATGTCATACCCCGGTACGCTAGGTGGCGCTGTACCCATTTGAGCTAGTGTTAACAGCGCACCTCCGGCTGACCTCTTTACGTCACCAGCTGCCTCGGCATTCAAGAAAGATGGCGTACGAAGAGCGAGACGAAGTTGTACACTTCGTATATGGTGTATATGATAATTACACAAACTAGGTGCACTCTGGCGCTCTTTCTTGCCGTGATTTCGGAGGAAAGCCGCCGCCGCCGCCCGTCTACTTCCGGCTCACGGTCCCGGGGAAAAATCTCGCGCCTGCGCAGAACGCAAAATCCAATCCGATCCGCTGGAAACGTATACATGCAGGAGTAATGCGACTTTCAATCGAATAATCTACGTGGTGTAATTCGACCATGAGAAATCCGATCCGGTCCGATTTTAGTCAGACAAAGGTGTATACATGCATCTTAAAAATCCGATCATAGTCAGACTAACGCAGTAATTTGGTTTTTTTGAGTGTCATGTAAACGCACTGACTGGTACTTCTCAGTTCTAATGCTATAATACTGAACTTTTTAAGCTGCGCAGCACCACATCTGGCATCTGTAAAGGGGCAATAAAGTTGCCTCTAAGTGTGCACTCACCAGTTTATAAGTACACATATCTAATACTAATATGGAATGAGACAACAACTACAATATATCCTACCTTTATTAGGTATGCAATGTTGGTTTTTGATGAAACTGTGATATACTTAAAATTGCTTTGAAAACTTTTCGACACAGGGGCGGCTGTAGCTCAGTGGTAGAGCTGAGGACTAGTGACCGGAAGGTCACTGGTTCAAATCCCTGGCTCCCCAGGGCGGGACTGAGTTACAAGCCGAAGCATCCTTGAGCAAGATGCTGAACCCCAACACTGCTCCTGATGTGCAGTTGGCACCTTCGTGGCAGCCACCGCCATCAGTAAGGGCCCTGCGATGAGCTGGCGACTCATCCAGGGAGTACCCTGGCCTTCGCCCATAGAGTCACTGGATTTGGCCCCAGTACCCCCGCTCCACCTTGAAAAAAAAAGGTGGTATAAAAGCGGTAACATCACCCGCGACCTGCATGGATAAAGCGGAAGAAAACGAAACGAAACGAAACTTTTCAACATAAAACAGTGAAATTGAACAGCACCACACCTGCAGCCTCCAAAATGGCCATCAAATAGATTAAACTGAGTATATTTGGCAATAGTGTGATAACTAATCTCCTGCCCCTGCCATGTACTCTTTAACCTCTGACTATGTATGGTGTTGTGTGCATGTATGTGTGTACACTAGTCAAGTATTTCATCTTTCATCACTGCCTCCTCTCAAGCCTTCAAGCTATTTTCAAAAAGAAATATGTATTGTTTTGGCTTGACTGACACCGCTGGTCTGTATGTCTGTAGGCTTTGCATCAGTCATCACCTCCACCTCAGGTATGGAGGCCATCCATTGTTCTGACAAGCAGAAGAATGTCCCCAACTTAGTCAAGATTTTGATGGTTTGTTTAACTGGGGATGTGCTGTACCGTGCTGTAGACAAGCTTCACTGAGAATATGTGGTACTTCATTGACTTAAGTATTACCAAGACTGACTTTCAGCTTTCGTGTAGCTGTACTTTTCTTGTATTCTGTTGTACAGGCTTTTTATCAGCTGGGCAGAAAATGAATAATTATTTTCATCATATATACTTTTTGAATATTTACATTTACTAAAAATGTTTTTGTAAAAAAACAAAACAAACACACACTTTTTTAATGTGAGGTTGGTACTGCTACTGCATCTGTTAGTCATATCCATTTAAATACTTAAAAACTAAGAAACTGAGAGGAAAAGCTGACACTTTACCCAGTATTCTCTCTCTAAAAGAGTTGCCTACTGATTTAGCGTTGCACTCCTACCACTTATATTGTTGAACTCATGGTGAACAATTTGAAAAACAGGATGAAAATCGTTGCTGTGGTTGTTTTAAGTTGATAGTGGCCAATGTAGCCTTGAGCTGTTATTCTCAAGCTGACATGCTTCTTCTCACTGTTCCCTCTGCAGTCACAAAAGCTTATCTACAACTTTTCTCATAATTTTAATAAACTCCCTCCACCTGTACTGACTTTGACCTGTCACATTGAGTTCCACTTTAACACATCATGGCAATGATAGAACTTCAAGTTTCGGTGTAGTTTCTCTTACTTGTTGTCCTGCTCAACCAGTTCCTCTCATAATCTCTGAACTTTTATTTTTGGGAAGTTGGCTGCATAATTGTTGTTCACTTTTCAAAAAGCAAAAATAAATCCTATTCCAGATATTTTGATAATAAAAACAGTGCAGCATTCTGCACATAAGAAAGCAGCATGTGTTTGACCGTTTTCATACCCCAGTAGTTCTTGGAAGTACCTTGGAAGAACCCTGAAAGAGAAGGGACTTTTTGGGCACTGCAAAAAGTTGAACTAGGTTCATCAGAAAAAAATGGCTAAAGGTCCTTTTATCCAGGCATTAACCTGCGGTGGCGGAGATGTCGGCATCCAAACTGCCATTATCCTCTAGTGGCCATTCTGTGATCGTACAGTGACTCTGGGTTCCTCCCAGTACTCCATCTCCCTCATCTACAACACAAAACCCGCTGAAAGAAACTCCCATAGGGCAGCTGAAATCTAAATAGTTTTGACCTACTTCTGCTCTGTGGCAGATGGATGGATGGTGCAGAGAACCTGAAGCCTCATGAGCACCAGCAGTGAGAGCTTTCAACACCTCTGTTTTACCTCTCCCTTTGCACCCCCCAGTCTCCCAATTACTCTGTCTTTCTTCCACAGCTGCCAACGTGCCCCAACACACCAAGGCCACATTATTACCCCTTTCACACTGAACAAAAAAACCCTAACATCTGGCTTTCGTCTTTTTTGTGAATGTGTACAATCTGCATTGAATCCCGCATTGAATGTCTCTGCTGTAGTCAAAAATATTTATCTGCTACAGTGTTGATCTCCTTTGATGGAAACACATCACCTGGGTGGACACGCTAGTTTTTCGCTCCTTTTCAGGTGAGATGATATGACAGTTGTTGAAGTCAAGGGTACTTGAACAGAGTTTGAAAGACACACTGAAGTAAAATATATTTTAAAAGGAACCCCATTAATAACCTCTGCCTGATTGGTACTCAACAGAGATGAGAAAGAAGTGAGATGTGTCACTCCTGAGCAACTTCCGCTGTCAGTTCCTGGAAAAAATTATGTGTCTAATTGAATTGAAGGCTTTAAAAAATAAAAGATTTTCTGGATGTAGTTGAATCATTTGTATGATCTGCTAGTTTTTTCTGTTTCCTGTTTTTTGGCATGTTTGTGATGTCAAACGTGACACACAAAAAGAAAAAAAAAAATAGAACTCTCAAACATCTATTTTTGATGAGTTTATCCGTGTTTAAGAATCCTGCCTATACATGCTAATTTTAGCGTTTAAGTACTAATATGGAAATAACTCTGTTGAATATTTCTTCCAAGTAATTTCTTGTGGGTCTTGAAGGTTGATGGTTTTGTCTCCTCCTCTTCTTTCTCTTTCCTTTTTTTTCTGAGGTTTACTGGCGGTTGGTTTTGTTTCCAGTTTGCACCCTCTATTACTTCTTCTCGGATGCATAATGTAACCTATAAAGCCACGTTATGACAGAACTTCACCATTCGCTCCTTATTTTTGCGACATTTTCAAAATTGCAGTAAGTAATAATTTTCCCCCTGGTGATTTCAAACTCTAAACATATATTGAGTAGCATATTACAAGAGTAAGCGCTAGCTGCTGCCAACTGTAGCTACCATGAGCAAGTTAGCACAATTAGCGCAATTAGCTCTGCAGCTAGTGGTCTGATCTGGGAACTGTATGTGTTTACACCGCTAGCACAGGAACTTTGAGCGGGGGCAGGCTGGGGCTAGCTGGTTGGTGCTATGTCCGAACTGTTGTTTCTTCACATTCTGTTGAGAAATTTAGCACATTTTTGAATAATTTCAACAAAAATTCTTACATATTGCACCTTTAAATTTGCTTGACAATTAGATGTAAACACAGGTTTAGAGTAGAAGACGAAGGTTGGTACAGTAAATAGATCTGCGAGCTCACCATCTACTCCACTGGCACTGGAAACATACAAGATAAGACATCGTGCCTCTCTAACACATAGACGTAAAGTCTTTTCTAACACTTTTTTTTCATCTGTGTACGTTGTTATCGCTCGTTTTCTTTTCCGGTACTTTTTACTTGCACTTCCTTCCTCATCACTGGAGGCTACTGTGGATCTTCTCGTGCTCAGTGAGTTAGCAAGGTTATTAAGAGGTTCAACACCATGAAAATGAACCTTTGACACGGCTGCTATACTGCAGGCTCTCACTTAAGAAAAAAACCCTGTGTCATGCTCCAGTTACGTATGTGACATCAACCAGCAAGAATGCACCAAAAGGTCACTTCTGTCTGCCGCCAGGTCGTATGTGTGCTTTGGGGCAGTATCTAGCAAAACCTGAGCTTGTACAACTTTTTCCGATAGGTTAGCTTGTGTGCTTTTCTGCCATCCTCGAACACTAGACTCTGAGTTTCTGAGGAGGAAGGCACTTTCACCACTGCCGAACACATCGACTGGTTGCTTTACAAAGAGGGGCTTTCATAAATGGATATTGACATGTTACATTTTAGAGTTACAAAGAGAGCCATTGAGAGGCGAGTGTTTGCTACTTGAAAACAGGGAGCGATGACTCCTCCAGTTCTTACCTCATTCATGAAGAGGTTGCCGGACTCCATGTCATCTGACCTGGATGATTTCAGCCGGGAGCTGGCTGGTACATAGCTGCGATAAAGAGATGTTTTTTTTCTACGATGGTGTGTGTGCCTGCCACGCGTGTGCCTGGGTTTTTCGTTTCTTTTGTTGCGCCATAGCCCGCAAAATAAAATCAAGCAGAGGCAAAGGAGGAGGTCTGTGAGAGTGTTTAGTCATGAGGTAATGTGACAAAGGGTGTTTGTGCCAGTGATTTCTAGGAAAAGAGCCTTGGCTGCTATGATATTCACACACATGCTATAAATCAACTCTTCATTCCCCTGTGTGTCTGTGTGTGTGTGTGTGTGTGTGTGTGTGTGCATGCGCATGTCAGTGTGCATTGGATGTGGGAGAGAAGCAGTTACTTTTGAAAGGCACGAGCCTGGAATAGATTATGTGTGTGTGTGTGTAGGGGTCAGTGTGGGGATTTCCTTTCCTTTTCCCGAATATACATCCCTTGGCATGGAACACAGTGTACTTGTAGCTTACCAGGAACATAGGAGGTAATGCTAAATTCCTCGACAAAGAAGTCAACGGAGCCAACATTTACCCTGTGTATAAACCAGAGGTTATGGCTGAGTGTTTTTTTTTGTGTTTTTTTTCTGACTGTGTGTGTGTGGAAAGCAACCTACGTGTGAGTGATGGCCAACATATACTGTAGGTGCATGGCCTGAGGGCAGCCCTTGAAGTTTATGAAGTTGTCCCGACCTTTGAACATACTGTTCCTGTGTTGAGGTCAAGACTCCCTTTCCCCCAGCCCCTTCGCTTTACTGTGTTTGACTGTCCCATATGTTTTATAGAAAGAGCCTTCTCTCCAGCCAACTTAACCGCACGATGCGAGTGGAGGAGTTTGCCTGGGGGGTGGGTGAAGTTGCATAAGCAAACATTTCTAGGAATCGAACTTTAGTCTGCTTTCACTGTTTCAACTCGTCCTCCTCTCTCTCTCCCTCTTTCTCTCTTTTTCCCCGAATGTGGTTGACGCAGGAACCCCTCCAAGGCTTTCTACCGGGCCTTCCAGTCTGGCAGCAGATTAAGGGACTCAAAGGCCCACATTGATAGGTACAGTACTATACTGGATCGGACTGGACGGGCCTGCAGGAGTGTTATAGAGTGTGTGCAGTGTTCGGTAGCAGTGAGCTTTGCTTTTCTTCCATGTGCATGGATTGAGTTTGGAAACAAAGCCTGGCAGCAAGCGCACGATTGCCAATAGACTTCTCAACAACATCTCTCTCTCACTCTGTAATTTTCTCTCGGCATCCGTGTCTGCTGTTTCTTTGACACTACCTGTCATTTTGTATATTGTACATGTCACCTAAAAATTCAGGTTTGTTTACTGCCGGGGTGTTATTTTCACAAGTTTGGTCACCATCTCTGTTGTCTTGTGCAGCAGCTTGATTGCTGAGATTTTTGGGTGCAGAGACAAACAACAGAACGGTATGCAATTGGGAGAGCAACACGAGCACTCAGACAGATTACAAACAAGTTGAACTTAATGTTATTGAAATCTTTTCTCGATTAATCTTCTCGTCAAGGGCTGCAACTAAATATATTGTTTATCTTCAATAATTTGGTTTGTTGTTTGGATAATATTGAACGTTGATCAGTGTTTCCCAAAGTCCCTGTCGTGTTTTGTCCAGATCCATATCCAAGATATTCAGTTTACTGTCATAGAGGAGTAAATGGTAACGTAAACATTGTCAAGGTTTGGAATTGTCTCATTTTTGTCAGTCATAAACTGTCAGTTAAAGCACAGGTTTTTTTCAGGCATGTATTTAAGTTTATCAAAAATCGGTCTGGTTGTTTAGGTGTGTTAGCCAATAAGTAAGAAATGTTGCCCCCACAAATGCCAAACCCGGTATATAAATCTCTGTTGGAGACTTTGTGCACCTGAGAGCACTGATGAGATGAGTTTGCATTTGCAGGTATGGGTCTTTGTCACAAGAACAGTCAAGGGAGCAAGTATAAGAGTCAGTATTAAGATTGATTGTTTATGTTCAGAAAATCGCGCTCCGCCGACATCTTGTTACTATTTTACAGCTATATAGCAATACATAATATGTATCTGGATATCTTCAAATCTCCTCAAAAGCAAACACAAAGGACCCAAGCATAGTTTTGTTTTTTAAACGCGTGTGTTTTAAAACATTACAATAAATCTACCCGTGAAATAAGGTTTATTGTATATTAGACAATACCTTCACCTTGTAACCTTGTAATTTTGATATATTTCCCAGCCTTATATATATACCCAAAATACCCCTCTGAATAGCCCATTGTGTTGTCAGACTTCAGGCTCTTTGAAAACAGACGGAGCAGGAAGTAGCCCTTCAGTCTAATAGACATTTTGAACAGGCAGATTTTGTAATGATTTTATCATTCACGTGAATTTTCACTTTTCAGTAAGTAATCTGGTGAAACAATTTCTTTACACCTGTCTGACTGCTCATGTTGCTTCGCTCCATTACAGTCTTAATACCCAACATCTCAGATGGCAATTTGTTCATTAAAGTGTTTTCATGCTTTATAGAGAATGGCTAAAACTACAAAACTAATGCTAAAAATAACCCCTTCAGAACTCGAAGCTATTGGCCTTAAAGCTGTTAGTGTGTGCATGCTACCTGTAACACAGGATTTAAATAACAACCTGAATACAAGCTCTCCCCCATGTCGCTGTTCCTGTCAAACTACTTTAATTCACAGTCTCATTATACATTCATCACTTAGCTTTTAAATTGATAAATAAGACTGCGGCTCATACAGACACGCCACACGCTCAAAGATTGTTATCCTGTCACAGTGGCGTGACAGAGCTCCTTCAACATTTTTATAATGCCTTTTTACCAAAAAGAAAAGGGGAAGCATATGAAACCGTATGAGTGACAGGAAATGAAACTGTTTTTAGAGAAATATACAGCTGACACACCATCACTAGCCACGAGGGACTGCACACATGCGCGCGCACGCATGCACGCACACACACACACACACACACACACACATTAATTGCAAACATATACATCACTATAATAATTTCATGATATAAACTGTAAAATGGGTAATGTCAGTACCTAAAAACTATCTGCTTTACTTCAATTCACTCTCGATGTTTTGCTCGCTCGCTTTTTTGATGAGCAGTGCTGTTGTGGATACACTGCTGGTTTGAGAGACTGTGTTTGGGTAGATTATGGTGATGGCCTTTAGTCACTCTTATTTTATTCAGGTGTATTTGGGATCATGTCCGAGGCAACAAGATGAAGTCATAGAGGAGTTTGCGAAAGTGAGAGCTTCAATACCAACACACGGGAGCTTTGGACTGGGACACCCAGGATAGCTGGATAGCATGCCAACTTCAGTTGACATAACTTTGACATTATAATGTCAAAACGGCTATTTATTCACATTCTGTTGATGGTTTTAGTCAAGTTTTGAATGTTTTCAGCTAAAACTATTACATATTGCCCCTTTTAACTTGCTGAAAAGCCTGAACGCACTTTGGAGTTCAATTCTGAGAGAGGTGTGTGCAGCAGAGTCATGTTTATGATGTTTGCCACATTCAGGAAGTCAGCTGCTATTTGAAAACCTTATTTTTATAGATAACAGCACTCTTGTAATGCAATTCAGACGGTTTTATTTTCTTTTAGGTGGGTCAAGCAGATGCTAAAAACATGCAGCTTTTTATATTGTAGACTACTGTAATCTGATTATAAATGACTTTCTAAATAAATAGATACATTTAATTTATTTTAATGTTTGTTTTAATTGATGAAAAAGTAGCCATGTGCAGTAATATAGAATGTTAAGGATGACAAACGCTGAGATGAATCACGACGCATAAAGAATCTTTGTGAAGTTGACTCATCCGATAGGTGAATCATAAATGGAGGATTCAGACTTTATTAGTCAATAAAGAGAAAACTTATAATGCCAACTATTTTGATCATTGATAAATCAGTCATTTGTCAAGAAAATATTTCCAGCTTCTTAAATGTGCGGATACAAAATAAAGAGTCTAATAATAAGGTTTTTTCTTCTTTTTCTTTTTCTTTTCCTTTTTTTTTTTTTTTACATTTTTATTTACAATTAATCATGAAAACACTCATCAGGTGTAGCTCTAAATGTGATAGTAACACTTACATAGTTAATCAGATAGTTATTTAAGTCCATGTATGGAAATTGGCACCTCTCTTTCAATGTCATGAAAATGATATATAGAAAAGTACGTATGTGGAGAAATACCCACATGTAATACGCAGGTTTGTGACTGTAATGTGTATTTCAAGCCTCAACAGCTACACTGTAGAAATATGTCAGATGCACTGCAGAAGACTGCGCTGTCAAAATAAAAGTCCCCCATATGGGCATCCTCGTGGCTCACTTGGCAAATGCTCCTGGCAGAGGAGCTTTTGTCTTATGTGATACTCATCAATCTTGACTTGGCCTTTTTTTTCTCAAACCGAAAAACCACACAGTAAGAAACGTTTTTTAGTGCATATTCAACAGTGTTTTCAAACTTTTAGAAAAGTGTACAGACATGCTGAGGCTGTCCTGTGTATGACTTTTAGACTATTGTATCAGCAAGTGAACATTAACTTCCTCTCGCTACTGTAACAAGAAACTTTGTAGTTTGAGGGTGAATTGTGTTTATTTCATAGTCTGAAATCAGAATAAGCCTCACCCAGTTTTTGTGCACTTCTGTTTGCTGTACTTTGCTTATTATCTTTTCCATCCACGGTCTCAAACAGCTACTTCATTATAGAGTTGTTTGTCTTGTTTGCTTGAGTGTGAAACTGTTAACGTCAAAAGTAAAAGCCCCTATAAGACTTGACTCAGTAATTGGCCCTGAGTCCTGCTATGCTGAATGTTTTTATGTTTTCTTGGTTGCTACTTCCTCATTTCTTCTCTGCTGGGGTACTGATGATGCCCCATTACAGGCACAGCTGTGTTTCATAATGGTGCATGAACAGTTGAAGTTGAAGTTTCTCTCATTGATTTGACGAGAGAAAGTGTTAGTATATCAAAATGTGGGACTGTCACTGTAACAAATCAGCCCTTACAAAGTCATGCTAGTTAGCTAGCTAGTTAGCTCCCGAAACATTATCAAACTAGCAGTGAGGATAATAACTAAAATACGTTGAAATGGCAATTCTCATAACCCTCTGTTTTAAGTGTGCCTCTGAAAAAGGCTACAGGGCTACACACTTTACCTGACCCGTCTATCCCAACAACTATTGGGACACCCTACTCCTAGATGTGTTCATGCATATCTGAGAGGTAGGGCTAAGTGAAAGGGGCAAGGGGTGTATTGGGATTGGTCCAAAGACATGGTGTGTGCTGTTTTGTTGCTGATTTTAGTGTTGGCAGGCCCATACGTCTCCATCAGAGAGCCTAATGTTCAGATTAAAAAATAAGAAGTTAATTAAATAAATACTTTGGTTTACAGTTTAAATCGGATGTATTTGCGTCACAAGTTTCTAGGTAAGATTGACTTGTGCACCTGTTGTCCTTAGGCATTCGATCAGGCCTCGCCTTCGAAGCTCTCAGCTTGCCTTATCATGTCTCAGGCTGAGATAAATAGACGTGGCTTTGTTTTTACTGTGGTGCTGAAGGAAACCTACTGCTCTTAAACCTGCCAGCATTTCTGCCAGAGGCAAGGAATGACAACTATTCGATGCTCAGATGAGTTATTCACCCTCACTGCCCCACTTGCCCACGCTTTGTGGGAGTGTAAACTTTTCTGCCTCTAATGGACCTTTTATTGACATTCTTGTTTTACAGCTAACCCTGTATAGGAAACGCCATCCTCTACCCAGAGCTTATAAACGTCAGTCAGTCATGTTAATGTAGAAGGGGAAGTTTACATAGGCGCTGGTTGCATAATCAGTGGCAGAGTGAGTTGAAGCCCTCATTAACATTCTGTTTTATACAATACAGTATACATTTATCACAGCCCAGCCCTCAGCCCTGCAGGGCTTAACCTTACTTACATCAGTAGTTACACTATATACTGCATACTGTTTGCGTTGTAAAGCAGGGAGAATCGGAGGAGGGGCTTAACCATGCATTCGGCTTGTTTTGTGTTGAAGTCAGGCGCTCAAACAAGTTCTTGACTTTGACGATAGATCCAGAAGCTTAAACAAGATCATGTGTGTCAGGAGCGATGCTTTAACCGGGCTCCTGAGCACTGCTCGATCATGTTGTGGTTTCCAGAAATCTCCCCACAGTGCCAGTTTTTCTTGGAAGTTGTACTTGGGGCACCAGATGGTGTCCTAATATGGTTTTGACTCGTTGTTCCTGCTTCCTACGATGTAACTTGTAAATTTGCAGCTTAAAGGACAGAGTAGCTGCCCAAACCATCATGACTCAACAGAATCGTCTTTACCAACTTTGACTTCCGGAAGCAGACCTAGTCCCAATCCCAGTGTCCACACTCAGATTAACGGACTTTGAGGGGCGTTCCCAGTAAGTCCACAAGAGTTTATGGCTAAATCCTTAAAGACATGAAGGATGTCTTGCGGACATTTTGAGACCTTTATTGCCACTTTCCGTAATTCTGTGTTTCTGCAGGCTCTGCCTAAGGCAATTACCCTTAGTTTCTATCGTTGTAACATTAAACACAGGTTACCATTGGTTACCAGGATATGGAGGACTAAACCTGACATAAGTATAAATAAATAAATAAATGCATAAATAAATAAATAAATAAATACTGAAATAGATGAATTAATAAATAAATGCATGAATAAATATATAAATAAATACAGGAATAAATAAATAAATGAATAAATAAATAAATGCTGAAATAAAAGTATTAATAAATAAATAAAAGTATAAATAAAAGAATAAATGCTTTTTATTTATTTCTGTATTTCTGTTCACCTACATTTATTTATTTCTGTATTTCTGTTCACCTACATTTATTTATTTCTGTATTTCTGTGTCCATATGTTAATGAGGAGGTAGGAGGTCCTAACCTCAGTCAAGAGCATGATTGGTTACAGGAGTGTGCTCGATGAGGGTCTACTACTTCTGCCTTACTAGCAGCGCTGATTCCTGTACACTATACAGGAATGTTGCTGGCTACCAGCAAGCCTGCTCAGCTAACTGTTAGCTGCAGATGTTGACATTTGTTCATGTAGCTCTGGTTTAGTAATGAATTTGACTGGCGTTCATTTTAACTTGCGAGAGTCCCAGGTGTGCTGGTGGTGTGGTTTAAGAATCCTGTCTGGAGAGAGGGGGGTCCTCAGCTATGTCCGCTAACCAGGAAAAACATAAGAGCTAACAGGGGGTCTCCACGCCGCTCTCGAGCCGACTTGCAAACCACTGCTAGATGAGCGCTACAGAGCACAAATCATCCAAAAGTGCATGTTGTCGGTCTCATATCTTTGTCGTGAATGTCTGTACTCTCAAATAACTCATGGGTGGAACAGGCTGAGGCATTTGTTCACTCCGAGCGGCCGGAGAGAGGAGTGGAGACCCCTGTTAGCTCTTATGTTAGCTGTTAGCTGCTCGCTGTAGCGTAGCGTCCAGGTTACCTTGTGACACCGGTTACCATCGGGTATTTTTCATTCCGCACTGCGTTCAAATGGTTACTTAAAGCCATCGTTGCGAGCCGCATACATCGTTGTTAAGCTGAAGCTAAGTCAGTGTGAAAACTGTACACTGTCATACAGCCTGCTGGTCAAACAGTCTGCAGAGTACGTTGACATCCAGCCCGAGCTCAGCGTGTGGTCAATCAGCTGTGGCAAATCGTGAGACGTCCAGATCAACCTGTGATACAAACACCAGTAGCGACAATGGTTCATAGGAAAGCCCAGACATGTATCTCACTCTAGATGGTAGCAGTTGTCAACAGTTAACCTGGACGCTACGCTCTCAGCGCTACAGTGAGCAGCCAACAGCTAAAAGCTAACAGCTAACTGCTAAGAGCTAACAGCGGTCTCCACGCCACTCTTGAGCCGCTCGTCGTGAACAAATGCTTAATGTTGTTCCACCCATGAGTTGTTTGAGAGTACAGAGATTCACAACAAAGATATGAGACCGACAGCATGCACTTTTGGACGATTTGTGCTCTGTAGCGCTCGTCTAGCAGTGGTTTGCAAGTCGCAGCCCCGGCATCTCCGTGTGGGTAGAAGTGTTCAAGCCATGTCAAAACGAATACACATATACATGACTTGGAGCGATGAGCAGAATGTTTTTCCTGGTTAGCGGACATGGCTGAGGACCCCTCTCCAGACAGGATTCTCAAACCACAACACCAGCACATCGGGGACCCTCGCAAGTTAAAATGAACGCCAGTTAACCTGTCACACTGGTCGGGGCCATTAAGCTAACTGGAGCTGGTTTACAACGTTACAGAGAGCGAGGCTTGGGATCAGGAATCTTTTGCTTTTGTCTGGCTCTCCGATTTGACCAATCATGCTCTTGACTGAGGTTAGGACCTCCTACCTCCTCATTAACATATGGACACAGAAATGCAGAAATAAATAAATGTAAGTGAACAGAAATACAGAAATAAATAAATGTAGGTGAACAGAAATACAGAAATAAATAAATGTAGGTGAACAGAAATGTATAAATAAATAAAAAGCATTTATTCTTTTATTTATACTTTTATTTATTTATTTAGACATTTATTTCAGCATTTATTTATTTATACATTTATTTATTTATGCATTTATTTATTTATTCCTGTATTTATTTATATATTTATTCATGCATTTATTTATTAATTCATTTATTTCAGCATTTATTTATTCCTGTATTTATTTATATATTTATTCATGCATTTATTTATTAATTCATTTATTTCAGCATTTATTTATTCATTTATGTATTTATTTATGCATTTATGCATTTATTTATTTATTTATATTAATGTCAGGTTTAGTCCTCCATACCAGGAGACCCCTGAAAAGATTTTTTTAAAACAACGATACTCATTTTACTATGCAACATTTTTTCACAAATGGATATGTTTTAAGTCATAGGGGTGTAACGGTAAACAAAAATCTCAGTTCGGTATGTACCTTGGTTTTGAGGCCACGGTTTGGTTCAGTTTTTACTTAACACTGGGATTAGTAATTGTGTTCAGAAGCATTTATTATTATATTTGTAGAAAAAAATCTCTTAACATCCAGACATCAATCGTGAAAGTCTCGTCTCTTCTCTATTCTGGCGATCTATCAGTGATGGAACGAACTTAGAACCAATGTCAGGATAGCAGAATCATTCGCTATCTTCCACAAATGACTCAAGACTAATTTATTCAGACTTCACCTCGACCCTGCATACGTGACAAAGGTACTTGTTGTAAGTCACTTTGGACAAAAGTGTCTGCTAAATGCCCTAAATGTAAATGTAAAATATCAAATGCTTTGGGATAAAAAAGGAAAAAGAATCCATTGTCTGTGGCTGCGACAAGTGTGTGAAAGCGTCATCCAATCAAGTTTAGTGGACCATGATATTTTATGGACAACCATCAATCTGTCCTTACCTGCTGACCCTGCGCTTACTCCACCCGTCACTCATTGTGCATTACAGAAGTCTACGCAACCCACTACCGAAGCTGTGGTGGAGTGAGCTCATTGTTTATGGACAAGAATGGCAGAGAAAGAACAGCCAAACTTTTCATTACCAGCTTGCACTGCCAAAAGAAAGAAAAAAAAAAAGACCGAATTCTAAAGGCCCCCAGCACACAGATGCAATAAGCTGGTGGCGCTACATGAAAACAGGAAATGACGGAACGGAGTGCATCGAAAAACAGCGCACACAGTATTCTGCCCCTCCCACACACCGCACTGATTCACTAGCACACCGCCAGTCACAATGGTCATACAGCTGGCACACAACCAAGCAGATAATCCAATGGCTCAGATGGCCGACAGCCAACCTTATCTGACTTCGCATGTTGAATCAGAGCAGACAATGTCCGCGCGGTTCCGAAAGCTTCCAACGCAGCTGAACACACCGAACAGATTTGTTCCTGACCTCGTCCGAGTCTCCCCAAACGCTTCAGACGTCCAACGGTTGGGCCGGTGTGTTCCTGCCTTTAGAAGACAAAACAAATAAAAAGAAGTTGGATAGCACAAGAAGTGAAACGGGACAACACTGGAGTGGCTTTTCAATGATGGCAGCAACTGATCAAGCTGAAGGCCTGAAAACGGACGCCATGGTGACTGTGTGTCTGCTGGACAGGTAATGAGCTGGTTTGTTTTTGTTGGGGGAAAAGTATTATTACTCTGCATTATGTAGTTATCGTAGCTAACGACGGCCACTTGTAGCTTACATTAGCTACCTAACAATGATAGACTATTGACCTATGATACATATTTACATGTAACATTACCTTTTACACACAGGCCAACGCTTACATGTACTGTGGATCTAATCCATATAGCAGTGTCCACACGTGCACTGATACCCTGTGCTGTTTGGACATTAGCCAAACGAGCTCTATGTGAGAGGTGGACTAATTCTTGTGTGCTACACGTGTGAAAGGCCAAGTCCACTGTTCGGAGGTCATGGGAAGATTGTGTATATCTTTAAATATGGTTTGCATTATATTTATGAGCTGAGGTCGTTAAATGATGTTAATTTATATAGACTTTGAACTGGACGTTTTACAAATGTGCTGATATAGCCTATTTCTGAGTGCTATAGTTATGAGAGGGAAGCATCAACTTTCCGCCTTTGTAGATTCAGTTCACTGTAGAACCATGCCTGGCTGTTCTCACAATCTCTGCAGTCTCTCTATGACAGGTGAGTGTAACTTGATGCTGATAGCAGCATGGATCAGACCACTGTGATTCCTGTAATATGTATGTTTGATGGATACATTTCATAATACATGTGTCCTTCTTTCATATCAATTTGGTTTGCTTTCTGTGCATGAATGTGATTCTTAGCACTGATACAATACAAAAAAGGAATGGCATCATTTAACTAGCTGCACCAGGAAAACGCTTCAAGTACTGTCTTGGCAATCACATGTTAGCCTACTGCTTGACACTATTACATATTTATGAGAATTTTTTTAAGAAGGTAGACTTTGCATTTTGATTTATGATCCGACTGTCAGCTGAGCACAGAAGAAGGTGTGAAACACTGACCATAATTGTTGCACACAATGCACCTACCAACCCCTTCAGATAATCGTATAGCAACAGTCCTGTGTTGTCTTTGGGAGAATTAATACAGTTTTTATGCCCAATAAACACATTACGATATAACTTTATATCCCGTAAACACATTTAGTTCTCCATCCGTGTCCGTTTTTCTGTAATAATTATATCTTTTGCAAAGAGGATGACTTTTCACATGAGTTGAGGTGTTGGACAAGTAAAGTTGTAAAGTAATATGAAAGTTTTACAAAGCTGGAAGTTCTTTCTCTTAGGCCAGGTGCTCCAAGGTGTACAACAAAAAGTTCAGCAAGTAGAGGTTTTACACACTACTGTCAAAATGCGCAGTAAGAATAATAAAAACTTGAAAAATGTCTAAATATGAAATTACTGTAAATGGCACACATCTGATATAATGGAGGCTACGTGGTTAACCCTGGTTGATTTCAGGAATGTTTGTGACTACATAAAAAGGAACCCGAAGTTGTGTTATAGGGAATTTCAAGGAATTTCAAGGTCCTTTTGAAAAGCTGTATTTACTGCCATATATGTAATTTTGCTATTCTTTTCTACAGGAATCACTGCCAAAACAGTAGAGGATTGTGACAGCACCGACATCAGTCAAGATTATAATCAGTAAAGAAACCTCTGGACGTCCTTCCTATATATCTATATCTCTATATCTGTATTTTGTCTAAAACGATAAATGTATTTTACATGAACTATTTTGTTGTGTTATTTATTTACATGTTTTCCAAAAAATTCAATAAACAGGAGTCTTGGCTAAATCCGTTTCCTGTTTGTCAAAGTAAACAGAATATCTTTAGGATTTGGACTTTCTGTGAGAGAAAACTTGAAGGAATAAATTTGTGTTGCAGGAAATCATAATGGTCATTTTCTCACTTCTCACATGAGAATGCTCAAACATCTCTTCCCAGGATCGTTCTTGATGTCCATCTGCTCGGCCAAATATTCAGTTTACACTAAGTTTTTATATTAAGTAATCATTTTCATACATACTTTTTGATGGTTCTTGCTTCTTTTGTCCTACCAACAGTCCAGAACCTCAAGATTATTGATTTACTGTCATAAATGGCAAACAAAAGCAGCAAATGTTTACTATTTTTTATTTTTTTTTATATATATTTTTTGGGCCTTTTTATGGCTTTATTGATAGAACAGCTGAAGATATGACAGGAAACAGGGAGAGAGGGAGGGGGAGTGACACGCAGCAAAGGGACCCAGGCCGGGAGTCGAACCCGGGTCCGCTGCAGAGCCTCGGCACATGGGACGCGCGTGCTACCAACTGAGCTAAACGGCGCCCCAAATGTTTACTATTTTGCTTGAAAAATTACTATGGCAATCAATCGGTTATCCATTCCATGAGTGGGGTTATACTTGGTCTGCAGTGATGTTTGGATGGGTGGTGCGCGTCAAGTACCCGGTGCTCTTGCAATATATTGAATATTGAACAAGTTTGCGAGATTCAGTTGTGTCGTCAGTAGAATCTTGTGATTGGTTTGCCTTCTCCATGGGAAAGCATCTTTTGTTGGACCGACGTAAGCCTTTTATGTGGATGTCCCTGCAAAATTACTGCTTTCATTCACAACACAGCTGCAACGGCATATCCCGGAAATGTTACTCTGTCTAGAGGTGGAAAATTGGTGGTACGGATTTCCCTGAACACAGATCCCTGCTCCCATTCACACATGCCCCCATGCAGGGAATGTACTGGAACATGGCTGCATGGGGCTGCATGTGTAAAAGGACTGTTAGAAATCCATTTCTTGTGGGTGTCAAAAAAGGAGTTGATGCCATCTTCACATACCTTTACTTCCCTCTATTCATGTCGAAGTAAAAAGAAAGCACTTTTGGAAAAGGTTTATTGGTGTGAATTGACCTTTTTAAAAAAACAATTTGAACAAGTTCAGCAGGCTAATAATGGGCCCTAACTAGTATACAACAACAAATGTGTATGAAATGCTGTGTTGTAGTACTGTCGAGTATGTTTTTGTCTGCACTGTCTGAAATCTCTGGTGAAGCAACAAGGGTGTAGCCCAGAGAGTCCATTCAGGGTCTGTACTTTATAGAGTGAGAGATTCCTCTGGGCACAGGCCTATTGAAAACTCCTGTTAGGGAGGAAAACTGTAGGAGGGTCTGTGTGTGACGCCTCATCTAAATTAAACACACATTTGGATGGAGGGTGAAGTTGAGGTTGACGCAGTCTTCTTTTTTTTTTCTTGTAACATTTGGTTATGTAAGTACTCTTGGGGGTGGCACATAACGAGGTCTATTAGGGGGAGAACGAGACTAATGAGCGATTGCTGACAGCTGAAATCTGTATTCTTTTGTAATTTATTTCTCGAAAGTCATTGGTGTGTGCCTATCTGAACTCACGGACTGACACCGATTGTATCTTCGCCAACACACGTCTGCCTTGTTCCTTGTGAAATGTATGTATGTATGTAAGACACCGCCATGTCTGACAGAGGATCAAAGGCAGTAGTGTATGACAGAGGATGTGAGTGACAGTGTTGTATAGCAGCAGAGGTATGGGGAATATTCCCTCGCTGGTCCTGCCCGCTGATAACAATCTACTGAGTGCTTCCTCTGGCCCTGCACACACAAAAATTAGATGGTGTTGAGGAACAGAACATCGTGTCCTCGGGTGTAGGCTATAGGCGGTGTTATCTGATGTCCTGGCCTCTTGAGCACACGGCGCGAAACATTTTAAAGTTGGGAAAGTCAGCTTGGCAGTGCCATCTTGTGTAGAAACCAGTTAATTGTGACACTTTCTCAAAATGATCTAAAAAAAATCTTTGGCATTTGAGCGCTGCAGTTTTTTTGGGTACTTGCCAAAAGGATACATCTGATATAAAGTCATGTTTGGTCAATACATTTTGAAGCCAGCGACTAAATTACATAGATTTCCTATACATTTTGTACTGACATTCATGATTCCCAGAGGATGAACTCTCACTAGCTTTCTTTACACTTTAGAATAAAAACCAGGTTTCTCCTCAGAAATGTTTAGTGTTGCGGCGCACTGTCTGTCCGGGGGGGGGGGGGGGGGGGCGAACGTTCGTTAACGTCAGTCCGGGGGGGGACACGGACAGACGGTCATCAAATCCGTCAGCCGGGGGACGGATGGACGCTCATCGCCGTCAGCCGGGAGCTCCTAGCCGTCAACCGGGGGACGGACGGACGGACGCACGCACGCTCGCTCGCTCGTCACCGTCACGCGCGGAGTATAGTATAGTATAGTATAGTATAGTATCTGTATCCTATGTAATCCTGTTTCATGTATTGCGTTAAACAAATGATCATAAACAGCAATGTGATTGGTTCAGGTAGGTAAAAAAAAATAAAAAAAATCCAGTATTTAAGTTTACTAACAAAAAAACTGCAAAACCAAAAAATGTGTCAGCCTCACAGTAGTTTGGATCCCTGAATGTAAATGAAAATATCTCTCACATTGTAGTAATGTTATAAATTAAAAAGAAAAAAATTGTGCAAAACATTTTTAATATGGCCTACATATAATAACAAAACATTATGAAATTAATACAGGCTTCAGTTTGATGTATATAATTATCATACAGCCCGTTTATTGGCACATTTGTGAACGGATTCACATTAAACGAACCGGGTTGAGGTTCACACAATCTTGGCTCTCCTGGGCCTCCGTACAGTGCTCCCCAACTGTAGTCGCTATGGAGCGGGCGGAGCAGAGCTGTCACAGGAGTCTCCCCGCCTCCTGTCACCTCCTCTCAATCCTCCACCCGTCGGTTTATGTTTCATCTTTCTAAATACGGTCACAGTCACTCCACTGAACCGGCTCCGGTTAGCTCCGGCGGACTCTGTCTCTCTCCGCCTCCGCCGATGTGGCTCCAGCAGCGGTCAGCGCCATGCCGTGCACGTTCTCCTTCAAACCACCGTGCTGCTCCGGGGACCTGACACGGCCCGCGCCCCGCGAGCCGCTGCTCTCTGTTCACGTTCGCCGCAGGTAACGAGGGGGAGGGTCTGCATGACTGTCCGCACAGGGCCGCGTGCCTCTCGGGGACCGCCCCGCAGACATTGTTGTAACATTTTGAGGTGAAGTACTTTTTAAAAACTATAGCCTAATCTTCTTTTCGGCTTCATCAGAGACGATTAATGATCTGACTCTAATATTCATGAACTTTCAGAGTCATCAGATCTATTGGATTGAACATTTCTGTGATAGAAGTTCTTCACTGTGTTAGACTATTCTATTCACACATTATCCTTAATTTTTTTTTTTTTTTTTTTGGCTTATAACTGAAATGTGTGAAATTGAGTCATCCGTTAAACAATGTGCTGATACTCCTGCAGACACAGCAGCAGGCGCTCTGACGTGGTGGAGGTGTGCTGGAAATGCAAATGGAGGAGGGGGGTCATCGGAGATCGCATTATTCTCACTATCTGTTGACCTGCATTGTCGCCTGTAGCCTAGCTTTTCTCCTGCTGCACCATGCTCTGACCTGACCTAGATTGGAGCTGTGATGTATGTAGTATGACCGAGGAGTGGTGACAGGTTATTTCACATGGCCTGCCCTAGATTCCTGTGGTGGGCCCCACGGCAGGTGGTTTGATTAATTGAGCAGCAGGTCTTGTCTGTTTTGTGTCATCCATTAAATATGTGTTTCCAGTTAAGATCCTCGTTCATTTGTATGTTTTGCAGTAGTTTCTGCTTTTAACTTTCTGTCCGGGACAAGAAAGCAGAAAAACAGGGAGAGCTGAGAGTGGAAGAGTGATTCTCCGCTTGAAATTGTTAAAACCCATGAGATAAATTCTAACATATCTTGTCTCTCTCACAGGGCCTCTGGAACCAATGTTGCTGCCATTGATAATAAAATCGAACAGGCAATGGTGAGTGAACCTTTTACCATTCACACACCTCCCTGAGTACAGCTTTGTCGTGTAATTTAAGCGTGCACGATGCCGTTTTGGGGAAGAAGAGAATTAATCTTAATTGATTGTTAATTTAGTTTGATTTAGCATTTAAAAAAAACAACAACTTGTAACTGAATGAACAAACTGACCTTAAAGGACAACACAATTTAATTCTGTTTTACTTTGTTTATATGTGGCGGACCCTGCCACCTTTCTGGCTTCAAACAGTGTCCTGGCTTATTTTCTTCTGAGAACAGCTTGTTGATTCAGTTATGGATAGAATAAATATTTCTGAGTTTGTGTTGTTACCTCATTAATACTGTAGATTTTTCTGCAAAACTTAATAGCGTCCCTTTTTAAAAGTTAAATGGAAAGTGCAGCATCTATACACTATTTTATGGTGCTGAATTCAAGTCATTTTGGTTCTTCTGTATGGCTTTAATGCCTGTTTCACTTGTTTTCCGGCTCATAGGAAAACAATTTCTGTCGTGTGATCATGCTTAACAATTTCTGTTAAGCATGATCACACGCTGAACACACAGCTAGAATGAACAAACAGACCCTGTAGCTTTACTCTCACGTCCTTGTCTGAACGTTATAAATCAGCTTCTTTGTGACTCCCCCCGCCTCCCGGTCAACTCCCATATGTTGTCTCACATCACGCTCCTCCTCTCCCACAGGACCTGGTGAAAAGCCATCTGATGTATGCCGTGCGCGAAGAGGTGGAGGTCTTAAAGGAGCAGATCAAGGAGCTGTACGAGAGGAACTCTGTGCTGGAGAGGGAGAACGCTGTGTTGAAATCCCTGGCCAACAGCGAGCAGCTGTCTCAGCTGTCCGCCCAGTCGAACACCGGCTCGGGCGCCACGCCTCCCCAGCAAGGACTCAGCCAGCCCCAGCAACAGGCCCAGCCTCCGCCTCAGCCTCAGCCTCCGCCTCAGCCACAGCCACAGCCGCAGTCACACCCCCAGCTCCAGCACCACCCCAAACCCCAGCAGCTCCAGACACAGCCTCAGCTCGATCCTGGCCAACAGCAACAACAGCAACCCAACGTCACCTCCGCTTGAAGTGCATCTGCCCCGCTTTGCATGGGGCGGGAAAAAAAAGAAGAGCATCTTCGCTACAACTTATTACAATTAGTGTATGTGAAATTAAAAAGAAGAAAAAAAAAACTTTGTCTTCTTAGCCACCAGCTTGACCACAAAGTACAGTGCTTGTGTGTGTGCGTGTGTGCGTGCGTGCGCAAGTGTGACTGTGAAATGTAAGTGTGTATGCATCTGTACTGTGGGCCTTTCCAGTGTTAATGCAATCATCAAGAGAGAGAAAGAGTCAGACAGAGAACGTATGTGTGGAGGCAGAAGGTCAGGGTGTTTGTATATTTTTTTTTTTGTTCTTTTTTTTTCTCCATCTTGGCTGTGTGTTCCCGGATCGGTTGACTGCGGGGTCCAACATGTGGTGGACTGGGTGTCTTCAGACCGGCCTGCGACCTGACCTGAGGCCTGCTCAAAGCGTGGGTGTGGAAAAGGGAGGGGTCCGCCTCACATAAGGGACAAAAAACAAAACGAGACTGATTGTCAAAAAGAGAGCGATTATTTTTTTAAATGAGAGATAACCGAGTGGGTACAGGGGTATTTTTAGCCTTGCTGTTTCATGTTGTAAAGTAAGAAGTGGGAGAGAGTCTGTTTTGTTTTGGGTTTTTTTTTTTTTTTTTTCGTTTTTTTCCCGGAGCGCCACACCGCTGCCGTTACTTTTACATCAAGTCCAACCTTTGCATCGGTCTTTTGAGTTCTACTGTTAAGTGTTTTTATTTATTACGGGGCTGCTATTTTCATAAATGAACAATTTCATGAAACCTGTATAACAATAGCCCGGTGACTCGTTCCCTCTTTTCTTTTACAGTGTTTCACAACAGATTGGCCGTACTTCCCCGAGGCAATGCTTTACATTTACTCGTTGAAGGTTAAGTTCACCTTAAAAAATTACAATGCAGTCTTTATCTACTCACATGTTGATGGAACGTCGGTTGAAGCTTCGTAGTCCACGAAAGATTTCTGGAGCTTCTGGAGTTGCAGCATTTTTCCAAACAGCTTAAGTAGATGGTGGCTTGTGTTTAAACGTGATAACACGGCATGAAAAAGGGGATACAATGGCTCCTTACAGCTCAACAAGCCTAATCCGTGGCTCCCAAATTGATTTTGCAAGACATCATTCACCCTTCCCAAAGTGGAAATCTTCACTGTAGCTGCTTTGCTAAAAGTGTTAGCATGCACCCCAGCTGAAGTGGGTACACCAGCTCATCCACGCATCAAGGGTGTCAATAAGGTCGTTTTAAATCAGTTTGGTATCTCGGGACATCTATGACGCCGGTTAAGCCGTATGGAGCCATTTAATTATTTTTAAAATGTGTTTTATTCATGTCTAAAACAAGTCCCCATCTGTTTCAGCTGCGAGGAGAATGCTGCGACTCTTGTTTTGCTGTGAAGCTCCACAAATGTTTTGTGGACTGCGACACTTTTCACCCCGACTCTCCATCGACATGGCACACGAGGAGATGACGACCGAAATTGTCATTTTAGGCGAACTGTTCCTTTTTAAAGATGCAGACAAAAAACAAAGAAATTCTGACAAACGTTTAACACTAACTCAAAATTTACAATGCAGTTGCCAATTCGTAGCTCCAGCCTGAATGTACATTATTGTATAGTATAAAGTATTAAGAGCCTTGATTGGTGATTCTTCACCTGCTGACATCAAATCTTAAACTCGAGCCTGTAGAAGGTGTTGGATGAAGATTCAGTTCGGTTGCAGTCCTCTCTAAAAGTGAATTAGTGTTGCCATACCCGCCTCCTTCATGTGTTTTTTTTTTTTTTTTTTTTTTTTCCCGATGTTTTTCCTGAGGGGGCCAGGGGGGGAAAAGCTGTGAAATCATTCAACCTACTTTGTAACCAAAGATGCAAAAGCTGTGTTAATTGATTATTTTTAAATGCACACTCATGTATTTTCTTTCTTTTTCTTTTTTTTTTTTTTGTCACTTCCTCCTTCACAAACTATTTTGTTGCTGTTCAGCATGTTCTGCATGATCTGTAATCTTCAAACCACTTTCTTACCTCATTTTTATTCAGCACTCGTATTGTAAGATAGTCTGTGAACAGTGTAAATGCGGGGAAAACAATGCAGAGCAGAAGAGTGGGCAGAGAGAAAAATAACCTAGTGTTACTGACACTAGTCACAGAAAAATGAAGTGAGCCATGTTTTGTTCATTTAAATGGTGTTTGAATTTCATATGCCAATAGTTTTGTTACATTGCAAATTTTAATGTATTTAAATAAAAGCAATATTCAGATTCCAAATTATGTCAGTTTCGTTTCTCACAAATGTCTGTTACAACTTTGTAGCCATTTACATGTATTGATACATTTGTTGTTTGCCGTATGAAAACCTTCCTGTCCCTCTTAGTTGCCTATACAGGCCTGCGGGGGATTTTAAGGGGGCAGTATGTAAGAATCTAGTTACGAATGTTAAAAACAGTTTTGACATTATGACATCTGTTGTTGTATTATTGTGAAATTAGCATGCTAACCAGCTAGCCCCAGCCTTGCTATAAAGCTCCTGTGCAAGCGGCATAAACACCGATACACAGTACAGACTACCAGCTGCAAACTTAACTGAGCTAACTTGCTAATGGCAGCTATAGTTAGCAATTACTTTGTTGATATGCTGCTCCCTACTTGCTTTGAGTATGAATGCGACAGGCGGCCAACTCATACGTGTATGTAAGAATTTTAGTTGAAAACACCCCAAGAAAAGAGCTAAAATTAGCAACAGTGTGTGATGAAACAGTTTATGTATTTTGTTGCAAGGATATATGCTGAAAGCAGCTAGCCCTGGCCCATCCTGGTCCAAAGCTACTGTGGAAACGCCGACACTCCCCAGACACTCCACGCTGCCAGTCCAGGCCGCTAGCTGCACAGCTAACTGAGCTTACTAGCTACAGTTAGCAGCAGCTGGATATTCTAGTGATCTACTGGTCAACAGGAATGCTGTTTCTCACATGTTGCAGGCCGATGACATAAACTAAGTTCCACAGAGCTCCTCTAATACAAGTAGTATACAAAATAGGGCTTCAAATAAAGATTATTTTCATTGTGCTTTCTTGATTGTTTAATTGGTCTATAAATTGCCTCAGTGTTTTCCAAAGCTCAAGATGCTGTCCTCAAATGACTTGTTTGACCCACAACCCAGAGAGATGAGTAAAGAAACCAGAAAATATTCACATTTAAGAAGCTGGAATCAGTGACTTGTGACACCTATTAATATAAAATATCTAAACAAATTAAGTGAATATCAAAATAGTTGTTGGTTAATTTTATAGCTGACAACTCATTTTCTGGTTGCAACATTCAAGAGAGATTTTACTGTTAAGAGCCTGACATGTATTCCAACTTCTGGAAGCTCAAACTGCTCTTCATAGAGCATTAGATTTTAATGGCTCCTCTCTGTACCGTTTATAAACCCACACCAGGATACAATATTAAAGATGCTGAAGATGAGTGAGTGAGCTCTCTGGATACATAAAAACATGAACAATAAGGTGGCTTGTTTGTGCTTCACAGCCAGATGGCACTGTTTGACAACAACAAAAGAAGATTTACAGAGCTGCTGTGCTGCAAATTGACTTGAAGCTGTACCAGATCTTTAAAGAGAAATTTGTTTATTTGAAGAAACTTTACAAAACAATTCTCAAAAATGTCAAAAAAGGGTATTGAGAACATACGGGCCACCCTAGCAAATACATAGCAGTCTTCTCTGAAAAGATACCTCTCCAAGCAGTCTCCATAATCGTGTAAACCATTTCAAGTCCAAAGAAGACAAAAGCTCTTGCCTTCCCAGTATAGGACATCCACAATGCAAACAGTGGAGTACAATGATATGGACAATGAATGGGAACTCATTTAAAATAAACTCTTCCATTGACACTCGTACACATGGGCTCTCAGTTAAGCTCTTGTGCTGGTTGCACTTGCGTGTCCCTGCCCTCCCTCCCACTGGTAAAGTGAGTCAGAGGGTCAGCACATCCCATCCGTCAGGAAGGTGAGGTTCACCGTGTGGGTCTGAGCAGGATAAAGGGGCTTTTACACTGCACTAGCCAGCGTCCTCTTGCCGGCTAACCCACGGTCACAAACCGGCTGCCTTTTGTGCTTTGTGCTGTGGCAGTGCGTCGATCCTTCAGAATGCGGAATCGCTCGTTCAAGGTCATCGATGTTTGCTGAGGAGAGAAAGAGTACACCAGTAGCATGTTAGCACACTTTTTTAAACAGTATGGAGATACAAAAAAAAAAAAGCCACACAGAAATCTAAGTAACATGCTCTCACCGGTTTCCCGACGCTGTTGATGTCAAACTGAAGAGGCACTCCTTTTGGAATTTTCTTCTCCACCGTTTCCACCTTGACAGGAGCAGAGGTGACAGCCGGGGGATGAAGGGTCCAAGCAGAGGGAGGCCTACGAAGAGGACACACTGCAAGTCAGTGATTGAGGTGTGGATACCATCATGTATATTTCCAAATTCTATACAATTAATTAAAAAATGTGCTTATCAAGATGATATCCTAAAAGTAAAGTACAATGTGTAAAGAATGTCTGCGGGGTTTGTAATATTTACTCGGGCTGAGTCAGCGCTGTGGGGTTGTCAATTGAAACAGTCAAGATTCCACTGCTGGTTGTTGATGTGCGCCACCTGGTGGATAAACAGAAGAGTTGTACATCATCACACGTGCACCAGACACTGGCCCTAAAAATGACAAACAACTGTCTTCTTCCAAACCCTCAGTGTGACACATGCACATACAGCCTGTAGGCAAAAAAGCTTTTTCGTAAGAATACTCACTGTCGAGTTCTGACTGGAGGAGTGCGAGGATTTGGCTTTTGCACCTGGGCCTGCACCTATGACATGGGGCAATAAACGAGAAAAATAAACACTTGTGTACTGACATTCAGATATGGTTTAATGACAATTTTATTATTTCAAAACTTAAAAAATACATAATTTCCTTCCTGAAGTCTGATTTATCCATCTACATTGTTTTGGTGTGAGGGTCGATGAATTTTGAGATTTCAGTTTAAGAGATGTCTGACTTCCCTGAAATATAACTAGATTGCGTTGTGTTGAGGTGCTTCAAGTGTTAAAAAACCACATTTGAAAATTCAACAACAATGTCTCTTTCTAGACATGGTTTCTCGAGATAATCCACAGACCTCACACAGCTCACAGGCAAGTCTGCATCTTGGCTTCTGTGGACTTATGTGAACTCTGACCAGAGAAGTCAGCGGCAAAGACTTCAAACTGACAACAAACCAGTAAACTGAGGTGCTTTCACATATGTGCAACCAGGGCCTGAATGTTTACATCCTGCATCCATAAGCAGATTCACGTTCCTTCTGCAGGGTGATACAATTTCCAGGTGAAGTTCGGTAAAGAGAATAGTTCCAACATGAAACTGTTCACAACAAGGTCTTGAGAAACGGACTCATGATTTCTGAAAAGGCACTGTGAGCACTGCAGGCCGATAACATCTAATTCAATTTACATTCAACAGAAGGCAGACATCTCTACAGGCAATATTTCCAAAATGTTAACTGTCTAGAAAGATGAAAAGCGCTAAAGATAAGAAAAACATTTGGGTGAACTGTCCTTTAAAACGTCTCGATAAAACAGGTTATACTGTACATATTGTATGTTAGAGGAAAATCTACAACTCATTCAGGCTAATTTTAAGTTGTGTACCTTGATCCCTCTGCGAAAAAGAAATGTGGCCTGACGTGCTTCCCTCTGAGTCTGCTGGACAGGTGGCAGTGGTCTGCATGAGTGCAACACAAAAACAGTATTGAAACACGGTATGTATTCAGTGTAGTGTCTGATGCTGTATACTGCACATTTAACCACATAAAGCAGATCTTCTACTTTCTAGATTTCACCTCTTAAAGTGTAGTCGTGTGTGTAATTAAATTCTTTACAAAACAGGCCGACATTGAGTTCTTACACCACTCCCACTATTCTCCTTGTCTTCACAGAGGACTATACATTAACACAAGTGCGCTGTGGGGCTGTAAACAAGCTGTTATTTATAAAAGGTGTTCTCACCTCCTTTGTAGCTGAAAAGGTCTCCTGATAGATGTTACATTCTGGCCTCTCTGTGGATCGGGCTGCCTGTACGGCCTCCTCTGTACCTCTGGCTTCCTGTACTGGGCTTCAGGGCGCTGAATGAAGGGCTTTTTTTTCTGTCTTGTTTTCTGTAAAGGGAAGTGCAGTGAAAAACAGATACAGTGTGACCAAATGCAAAACCAACAGTGGAAGCCAACCTTGTTTATTCATGTATTTACTTTACTGTGCCTTTATTGATGGGACAGCTGGAGATAAGACAAGAAACAGAGAGAGAGAGGAGGGATGACTTGCAACCAGGGTGCCAGATGTGCAAAAGCAGAGTTCAAAATCAGAAATCTATCTACTCTTTTGCCATTTTCCATGTTTCAAAACCAGTGTCAATACTTGATTTTGAAAAAAAGACACCTATTTAAATATCCATCTGAATAATTTTTATATGCAGCGAAAACAAAGCCACAATTCAAATTTGCATTTATAAAAGGGAGCTCAGCTGCTTCATCTTCAAGTCTTTGAATCCTCAAACAGGACAACAGTACAGAATATTAAGTGTTGATGCTTGAAAAAGAGAAAAAACAATTCAGGCTGCTGTGGTTGTCTGTGGTAGTTCAAGGTTCCAATCACATCCACTGGTGTTCTCATCAAGCCCTACTGGCAGGAAACAAAATGGAAACATTTCTAGGGACGTATGGAGCAGACAACATCGGGGGCAGCTAACGAAGTGAGTAAGCGGTTCCTGGATACCAGACGGCGGCCGCTGGTATCTGTTGCCAGGCAACGGGATGTGAAGAAATCTCTACCGCTGGGTAAGATGAAGGACAGGTCACTAAAGCAGGTAGAGTACAGAACAGCTTTCTGAGGAATACTCAAGCTCTGTCTTTTTAGAAAGATCTCTTTGTCGGCTAATGCAGGCAGGGTCCTGCAGAAGTTGATCAGGTTTCATTGTACTCTCAGTATTAAGGGAGGGCAACATATTGATATTCTATTGCTTTCATGACGTATGACCATATATCATCTTGGGATATCGTTATATGACATAATTAGTATACAGTAATCTAATTTTTACTGTTCTAGTTGGTCTAATACTTGCCTTTACTGGCCAGTTAGTCATTATACCCATGGTCCCATTTCTCAAGTTGGAAAGTCGCTCTTGACAGCGGTGTGTTCATGTGCGTCATGTCACAATGTGGGAGCAACACGGACGCCAAAAAGAAGTTGTTCCAATATTTGTGTTACAGGGAGGAGCATGGGAGACGATACAATATATGACTTAGGTAGGTTTCTCACCATCAACCAAATGTTTAATTCCGTCCGCCATGTTTCAGCGTGATGTGACGTCACTTCAGGTGGTAAAGTTTCTCAAACTTTCAGAGATGTCGGGAGGGCATTCATATGATTCCGACGGCACATGAACGCAGCGTGAATGAGTGAAGACTGTGTTTCCAGCAGTCTGCATCTATGTGTGAGAGTCCAGACACACATGCCTGATTGGGACTGCACTCCTCCATTACCTGCTTGGTTGCTGCTCTGTTAAATGTGCCGACCCGCTTCAGCAGGGCAGCTGGCCTCCGGGCCGCCAGCCCTGTGATGACCCCTTGACCCCGTCGTCGGATCGGTGGTGGGGGAACTCTTCTGTTTCTTAATTTAGGTGCTCCACCGCGAGACACGATACCTCCTGGCAATGATAACATTAGCCCCATTACACACGTATATAGCTGAAATGAATGATAAGGTTACTAAAGAAGGAAACAGCAGGAGAGAAGGTGTTAGCACTCACCTCTCTGGACCGCTCCAGCAGTCCTTGGCGCAACTCCCTTTACTTGGGCTAAACGGCCTTTCTTCTTCTTCACTGGTCGACGGTTCACACTTGCCTGTCTCCGTTTTAACTGTTGCTCTTTTTTGTTCAACCGAATGATGTCGTCTGTGAAATTTACAGGAGGACAAACGATAAACAAGGGAGTCTGAACGCTCAAATGACACCCATTTAGCTAGCTAGCAGCTGACATCCTCCCAGCAGTGAGTAGGTAACATTAGCTAGTATCCTATTTTAGTAACGTTTATGTTAGCCTTCGAGGAGCTTACCTAATGACATGTCGACTTTATCGGGAGCCGCTGGTTTCTTCCCCCGGCCTCCCGTAAAAGTATCTCTGTTCATACTTTAGCACAACGACAGACTTTCCGCAGTGCACAGAGAAAAACAATAACAGCTCACAGCCGTGGCAGCAGTAGCAGTCAGTGCCTTCTTGGGACTAGCCACTACGCTACTGGCACGAGCCGACCCTCCTCCGAGCGTAAACGGCGCCGCGCATGCTCCGTGAAGACGTCCCAGCTGCATTGTGGGAAATGCAGTTAAATTAGATAAAAAAAAACAGTGTTACGAAAGCCACACGGCAGCGTGCGCGTGTGAGTGGTTGTATAAGGGGAAACACGGTATCAGACCAGCTGCTTCTTCTGTCCCTCAAACCCCCTCTCACTGCCGTACTTTGACTTTTATTCCTTGTATGTTTTTCTGCTTTTGGAGGAGGTAAGTTGCATCTTCACGGCTACTTTAGCGTCGTCGACATTTTTTTCCCCCTATAAATGAGTGTCTGGCTTGTGTAACTTAACGCATTTCGTCTTCATGATGTTGTCCAACATATGCGTCACCTCGTAGTGTTTGGTTTCTGTTGTGTTTTATTGAAAGGAAACAGCGTCTTGAGTTTTTCGCTCTTTTCATTGCAGCTCATTCATTCCCTTCGCACCAAGGCCATTGTTGAGGCTTGTTGCTCAAGGTAGTCAGAGATCCGCCTTCGTATTCACCAGTCGAACCATCATGTCTGACAAAAAACGCAAGTCAAAATCCGCTGCCGCTGGGCCCAGAGCCAAGCAGCAGAAGGTGGCTGCCGTGAAGGAGGAGAAGAGGGAGAGGGCAGCGGGCTGGCTGCAGGACTTCCTGCAGCAGCAGAGGACTGAGGAGAAGGAGATGAAGCTGAACAAAAAACGCATTCGTGTTATATCTGCCACTGAAAAGATCAAGCAGGGCTCAGAGGGAGTCCTGTACTGGATGTCAAGAGACCACAGAGTGCAAGGTAAATCACAGTAAGCAGAAAGCAGCAGTGGAATAAGAAGAAGCCTGTTTTATTGTCCTCCAACAACATGTTTGTGTCTCCCCTGTGTTTACAGATAATTGGGCTCTGATCCACGCCCAGCGGCTTGCTGTGAAGGAGAAGCTTCCTCTGCACGTCTGTGCCTGCCTGAATGTCCCCAAGTCAGAGCTGTCCACACTGAGACATTACAGCTTCATGCTGAAAGGTCTGGAGGAAGTTGCTGAGGTGCTGATTTCATGATCCCCTCTGACTGCAGCCAAGTAGTGCAGTGGTCAGATTGTCTATGTTCATTTGATTAATGGAAAATACTTTCATCACAACCTTAAAGGCCATTAGTAAATCAGCCAGCTTAAAGTAATAAAACTCTTTATTTCTTCTTTTTTAACTCAAGAGTCTAGAGTCCAAATCTGGTGACTAGAGACGGGCGTTTGTTTCATTTTTAGAAATGTTTTCTCGTAATTGTAGAGCTCAAAAGTGATTAGTGAATTATGTGATTGTCTAGTTATAAAGGTGCATTGTGTAGTTTTGGGGAAGCAATTCAAACTCAGAATTTTAATATTTACAATATAAATGAGGTTATAGTAGTATGGTTTTCAATTTCTGAAGCAGCAAGCTGTTCTCAGAGGAAAATAAGGTCCCAGAACACTGTTTGAAGCCTAAAAGCTGGCAGGGTCTGCCACATATACACAAATTAAAAATGGTATGAAATTGTGTTGTCGTTTAAGGTCAGTTTGTGTATTCAGTTTACTCAGTCATGTAAACAAAGAGTTTCTTTATTTAGTTTGTTCAGTTTTAAAGAGTACATTCTTGAAGACTACTCTTTGGATAACAGCACATGCAGACACAGCGCACCAACATCAGAGATGTAGACGTAGAGAAAGACATTTTTAAAAAGCTGTCAGAAATGTTGTTGTCTTCTGTATTTTACTGTTTCCTAGTGTTCGCTTTCAGCTGTTTCAGGAGTCGTGTTTAGTTACTGCTGGTTAATAACGTTCCTTGCAGTGCTGCTTCATAATAAAAGCTTTTAAATGACTAAATAACAGGTGGCTTAGTGGGGATTCTTTAATAGTACGAGCCCCCATCTGTTCGGAGTGACACAGAGTAGGGCCAGGCCGGCAGATGTAATGGCAAATTGTATGTGACCTTTGTTGTTTTGCTCCTACCAAACAGGAATGCAAAAGCTTGGACATCCAGTTCCACTTACTGCATGGTACAGCAGGGGAGGTGCTCCCTGGCTTTGTGTCAGACCGCGTTCTGGGGGCTGTGGTGACGGACTTCTCCCCTCTCAGAGAACCCCTACAGTGGTTGGAAGACATCAAAAAGAAGCTTCCAAAGGACATCCCCCTCATACAGGTAAAAACTTGTCGATCTAGCTTTTTCACCAAAATTAGTGGGTCTAGACAGGCACTTTTGAGCAGGTTGAACTGTGATTTAAAAAAAAACCTATCAACCCCTTTCCCACTTTCTGCAGGCAAGGCAGCCCGTCTTTGATTTTTATCTTTAAATCGTTACATTGTACCTTACTGACAACACATTTCATGATGCGCGTCATCACTTCGCATGGCCGATTTTGGCGTGTTCACACTGGTCTTATATTTAGATCACAGCTGATGAAAACCGTCAGCTGTCCAGTTAATAGATGGGGAGAGAGTGTTGATAGGGTGCTCTGCATTCTGGTTATTTGCAGTTTCATATTATTGTTCAATGCTCTCCTGATTATGGCCTCGCTTTATTTGTTGTCCTCATTGTGTTGGTGCACAAAAAAGAAAAAATATGAAAGACAATGTAATTGACCTGCCTCTCATTTTATGTGTATTGCCTTTTTATACATGTTGGCTGGATTTCTTTGTCCTTCTGTTTTATGATTTAAAAACGTAATTTTCCTCTTGACAGGTTGATGCTCACAATGTTGTTCCCTGCTGGGAGGCATCGCCTAAACTTGAGTACTCCGCCAGGACCATCAGAGGAAAAATCACTAAGATTTTGTCAGACTTCCTCACTGATTTTCCTCCGGTAGAGAAGCACCCCTACACAGCTACAAGAACCGCCAAAGTAAGTGCTGCAGTGACAGCGAAGGGCACAGAAGGATTGTTGTGATTAAAAGTTAACGTGCGATAGTCAGAAGAAAAAAGAAGTCATGCATTTGTTTTTATGTCACATTCAAGGACCTTTGGATGGGCGTGGGGGAAAAACGGTCATAATTTATCTTCTCCTGAAAATATTCATTGCTTTGGAAGTGTTTTCTCAGATCAATACAAGGGAAAGATGGCTGTCAGTGAGCTCGTTCATGGGTTGAGTCTGGAAGTCACACTGCTGCAATAACACACTTGCTGTCAACCTTCAGCCATTCAATCTCTGCGTATTATTTATTGATGAGTTAATATAAACAGTAGACTGTCCAGAAGGTTAAACTTCCCTCCCAGCACTAGATATGAAAGCTGCAGGAGTGTGTACTTTCGCTGCGATTGATCTGCCATTCACTGATGGGCTCGGTGAGAAGCCTCAGAACTTTCTTTACCGCTCTTTGAAGTTTGCCGTTCTCTATGAAGCCTGACTGTATATTTTAGCTCATCACTGTCAGCCGTGACCTTTTTGTTGAATTTCCGTCTTTTCTCCCACCTTCATCTTACAGCCAGTAGACTGGGAACAAACCCTGGCTTCCCTGGAGGTTGACAAAACAGTTGGAGAGACGGAGTGGGCCAAGCCAGGCACCAAAGCCGGGACGGCCATGTTGGAGTCCTTCATCGATTTGCGCCTCAAAATATTTGACACCAAACGCAACGACCCAAACGCTCCCGCCCTCAGCCAGCTCTCACCCTGGATTCGCTTCGGTCAGTAGTGCCATCTTAACACCTTTTGTGTCACACTTTATTTTACAGGTTCACAAATGTCTTGGGAAGCAGGTCGTAATAATCAAGTAAGACATTTGAAATTTCATTCATATTACCACAAAAAATTGTGTTACCCAAAGTAGTGCTACACGCAAGGCTTGAGCGGCAAGGGGGAAAGAAAATATTCTGACTATTGAGGTAATAAATTGTTTTCTTTCCACAGTTTCCGACTTTAGGAAAAAGCGTGGAAAATTGTGCTTGAGTAATCTTTCACAGTTCCTTTTTAAAAAGTGTTTTATATTCACTTGCGACCCGGGACTTCCATAGATGCCAAGGTCCAACACAAAAAATAGAACAACATAAGTAGTGATTCATTATATAATTTTAAAAGCTGCTGGCAGGACAAATCAAAGGCGGGCGTGCCAACTTAGACCCAGGGGCCCCACGATGGACGGCCCTGGTCTCTGAATCACTCATGCCAAAGTGCCTTTAATATTTGTAATGAAACAATCCCATCATCATATTTTTATTCTGTCCTGGTGTCAAAACTTGTCAACATTATATCAAGGTAATTTATGCAGCTGTCAAAATAAAGACGGTGACTGTATATATTGATTGTTGTTGGCACAAGGGGATCTGTGAGATCTGTATTCACAATGGAAATATAATAGATACAGTACACCATTGTAAGTACTCAGGAAATTTGTTTGCTCATACTATCAACACTGCAATTAAACCACTGGATGCTGTTTATTCAGAACTCTGCTCACCACTCAGAGTTTTTCTAAAAGGTTGGTTGGTCATCACTCATCCAGAGAGCATCAGCGTCCCCTTGTAGCTATTGAAGTTGCTGAGATATTCACCACCCTCACTTGGAGTTCAAAGAGAACGACCATGACACCAGATCACAGAATAGGTTAGCTTTTGAAAGTTCCTCGTGCCAACTCTGAGCTGGCGAAGACGCCCTTTTATCCTCGCCACCTCATTCTGTCCGTCTTCGTCTGCCTCTTGTCTTATCCTTTTCAAGCATCTCTTCTTCCTCCCATCAGGCCACCTGTCAGCACAGCGGGTGGCGCAGCAAGTTCAGCACAGTGGGAAGAAGGTAGGTGTGACCGTCTCCTCCTACATCGAGGAGCTGGTCGTGCGCCGGGAGCTGACTGACAACTTCTGCTTCTACAACAAGAAATACGACAGCGTGGAGGGTCAGTCGACATTGTGTCTTATTCCTGACATCATTCAGAAGAGTCGTATGCTCACAGTCTGAATTAATTTGTGTGAAATGTTTCAACTCCTGAAGTTTTTTTGATCGTTTCATTAAAATACTGTGTTTGTGGCACTCAGGTGCACATGAGTGGGCTCAGAAGACCTTGAGAGATCACGCCAAAGACGAGAGGCCATATATTTACACCCGTGAGCAGCTGGAGAAGGCAAAGACACACGACAAACTGTGGAACGCTGCTCAGGTACAACATTTAGTCTGCAACACAACAGATTCTTCAGATTCCTTCTTATTCGTGTTCATGTTCGTTTCTTACTTGCTGTTTGTTGCATATCTCCATCAGTACCAAATGGTCACTGAGGGGAAGATGCACGGTTTCCTGAGGATGTACTGGGCTAAAAAGATTCTGGAGTGGACTTCTTCACCCGAGGAGGCGCTCTCAATTGCTCTGTACCTAAACGATCGCTACGAGCTGGATGGCCAGGACCCTAACGGCTTTGTCGGTGAGAACACTATCGATTAAATTCTCATTTCTGCTCCCTGATGTGCTGAATACATTTTATAACGTATTCATGCCCTCCCCACCGTGTTCCCTTTCCTGTAGGTTGCATGTGGTCCATTTGTGGAGTCCACGACCAGGGCTGGGCAGAGAGACCCATTTTCGGAAAGATCCGCTACATGAACTACAAAGGCTGCCTTCGGAAGTTTGACGTTGCCCAGTTCGAGCGGACGTATTCTCCTAAAAACCTTTGAAGCCGAGAATGTGTTTGAAGACTGGCGATAAAGTGCCTGACAGCCCACATGTTCTATACCTCGGGGAGCATTTGTGCAGTGGATTTTCTCCTTTTTCTTTGTTCTTCACTGCTTGTTCTGTCCAAGACATTCGTTGTATCATTGCATCGGTGGCGCAAATGTTGTCTGTGCTTATCAAGGGTAGTTTACTGTACACTGTGTTATTGCAGAAAAAGCTTAATACTGCATATGCCACTCTTATATTATTTGTTTTACTTTTTTAAAATGGTATTTTTCAGAAAAGATGCCTTGTTTGAGGTTGTGCTTCAACAGCTGATTCAACAACACATTTTGTACTTTCAGACGAAAGAACAGAATGTGTTCGTGTTCGCTCTTTTAGACGAACTCGGAGGCTTTGGTTACTTTTTCTAAAAAGTCCCTCTCTCTGTTCAATTCTGTTCATTTTTTTTAAATCTTTTTTTTTTTTTTTTCATTTATAATTGTCCAACTGTAAGACATGAAATAAAGCATTAACTCTCCTTTAACAGACATGTTGGATTATCTTTACTCAGAAGCACACATCCATTCTTGGACGTCATTGCATTTAAATTTTATTGAGATTTAAAGGGGCACTGTGTTTTTTTTGGAGAAGAGATTCAAACTCAGAATTTTAATATTTACAATATTAATTGGTTAACAATATAATATTTTTTTCCATAACTGAATAAACAAGCCATTCTCAGAGGAAAATTAGGTCCCCACTGTTCGCAGCTAGAAAGTTGGCAGGGTCCGCCACATGTACACAGAGTAACACAGTATGATGTTGTGTTGTCCTTTGAGGTCAGTTTGTTTATTCAGTCATGGAAACAAGGAGAGACTGTTTATTTGGTTTGTTTAGGCAAAAAAATAAATAAAATAAAATCAGTCAATGACGATCTTTCTCTGCTGATCCGAATGTCTTCCCCAAAACTAAACACTGCTCCGTCAAACATAGCCACGTTTTTTGGTTTAGTATCTAAAAGCTTCCCTCTTTCAAATAATCTACATACGTGTTTGCTCTTGAAATACTAAAAAATAAACATGTACCGTATCACATGCTTGTATTTGTGGGGACTGGGTTACATCACAGTTGCAAATGTGGTTTTATCGAGCCTCAATGTAATTAAGTGCAGAAACACAACACTTCCACCCAACCTAATTGACTGCACTCATAGTCGTGGATAAAAAAAGATGGCTTCAGGCAACAATGCATGTTACATTACCTCCTCTATGCTGCAGGCTTTTTAATTGTGTTAGTTCATTTCAGGGGAAAGACAGATTGCGCTTTCTGGTGCAAATGAGCTGAAACCAGCTGGTGTGGTTGTAGGGAATAGGATTATTAAAGTGTCAGTATATTGGAGGTCCACTGTAATTTAACTTTTTAAGTCACCAGCTCTAAAATTGTCCCCTACATACTGGCTATTTGAATTGGTATGCTGTGGTAAATGAAGAGTAAATCCGGTCTTGATACGACAGGTGGATGAAAAACAGCAGCACTTTGGGTAATCTGAAGGACCACTACTGAGTTAGATTTATTCTCCTCGAGAAAATCAGATTGTGTTGCACAAAAGCACAAAAGCCGTGTTTAGAATAAAAATCATGATTTAGCAGTGCATCGGTTATATTCGGAGTAATCTCGTCTCATATATGAGAGAAATCCAACAGATCCTAATGTGAAGGGATTTGGTAGTGAAATGCTGGTTGATCTTGTTCCTCATGCTCCCCCCGCCCCGGTCGAACGGTAAATTCATGCTAAAATTAAAGAACCGCGCTGGAATACGAGCTGACAGAGGACCATATTTAGGTGTTCTTCTGCAGCAACTGTAAACAGATGTGAAACAGACATTAAAGTTTTAAAGGCTTGTTTTTATCCAGTGGAATACCGATGCTTCACTTCAACACAGAGCATTACATCAACACTGACTCAAGGAGGAGTTGCTGGACATTTTCAAACTGTTTTGTTGGTTCTCCTGGACTATTAATCACCGCAAAGTGTCTGAAAAACGACTTAAGGTCAAGTGCTTTGAAGAATACAGTCCAGGTTCACAGCTCTCTTTACAATGAATACAATTTGCAGCTTACGCTTTTTCGGGCTCCACAAAGTTACAAGAATGAATCAGGATTACACACCTAAAATTAGCTCAGCCGTAATTTTACCATTAACATGGCTCGTGCAGCCTGGAGCTCTCCTGGAAGCTGGCTTTAAAGGTACAGTATGTAAGAAATGGCCACACTTCAATTCTATACTCCAAACAAATATGGGGCAGCACATCACCAAAGAAAGTGCTAACTGCTGCTAACCGTAGCTGCCCGTAGCTGGTGAGCTCAGTTAGCCGTGCAGCCAGCAGCTTAATCAGGGAGCTCGGGGGCCAGGGAGGCGTTGGTGTTCACACCGCCAGCACGGGAGCAATCGGACCAGGAAGGGCCTGGGTTTAGGTGGTTTAGGTTTAGGTCTAATTTCAGTAGATAACATTCCAAAGGAGTCAAAAATCAAAATCACCAAATAGATGCTGGACAAGCTGTCAACATACAGATGACAAACACAATTTGATGAGAGGCACTATGAGGTTATTTCATCTAAAAATGGGAAGCAGAGTAAGACAAACACGCACACTATGACATGCTTGTATTTGTGATTACATCACGGTAGAGTGTGTTGTTTTATTGAGCCGTGATGTGATTAAGCACAGAAACAAACAAAAAAAAAACCCACTCCTACCCGACCTAATTAACTGCACCCTCAGCAGCGGATTAATACAGCCCCTTCAGACAACAATGAACTTTACTGAATGGACCCTCCTCTGTGCTACGGGCCCTTTTGTTGTAAAAAAGAGATGTATTTCTCCCAAGATGTGCTTTCTTTTGCTAATTGGCTGAAAGCTGTTGGTGTGTTCGCAGGGAATAAGAATATTCCAGTGCAATTTACATTAACAGACGTGTGGACCTCATGCCGGCGCAAGAGCGAAAGTCTGTGGATCAACAAATAAAGTCATTATTCTCGTATCATTCTCTGGGGACCACGAATGTCTGTAAAAAAAAAAAAAAATCCTGGCAATTGAAACTCTTGTTGAAATATGAATATGATAATTATAATATAATAAATAAAACATATGTTCCTCGTGCCACGCTCCCAGTGTGGCTAAAACCACAAAAAAGACAAAATGTTGGACCAGGTGAACTCTAACTTGTGTCCTGCTCTCCTGAGGTGCTCCTCCCTCTTGACTTGGCAGGCGTTTGAGTCATTTAGGCACGAGAGCATCAGATGTGAGGAAAAAAATGCAATCACAGCAGAACCGCTGGTTCCTGGGATTTACCTGACTTTTGTGAAATAGCCTGCATATAAATTGAGTGGAGAGCTAATCTCACCCACTAAGACTGGTATAACAAGGAGAAAATGAAAACAGTGAAGCGGTGCCAGAGTTTAATCAACGTGCTGCTGATATCCTCTTTCCCTTTTATCTGCCAGTATTTACAGTCTCTGAATTACTTTTTGCTTTCACTGACACTGGCTCCAGTGTTGTAAGTACATTTTCCTCCACGTACGTGGGCCTATTGCTTCAGGTTCCCAGCTAAATAATGTTGTGGCCTCACCTTGACACTCCAGTATTTGTCGGTACAAGCAATTTGCAGGAGGGAGGGAGAGGAAAAGCCTGCAAATTGTGTTTCTTCCATTCACTCACTGGCCAGGTGAAGGCCAGGTTTTCTTTAGAGGAACATTCATTCATCAAAGGCCGCTACTCGGTCTATAGCCCGTGGTCATGCGCTTGTATTCAGACATTCTACCCTAATCATTTTCCATTCATTTTCCATTCATTCAATCTCTCCAACCATTTTATCCTGTTCAGGCCCACAGGATGAGGTTGTGATGGCCTGCACAACGCGCCGGGCCAATCTGTGACAGAAGGCATCCGCGAACATGTGTCTTCATTTATAATGTCTTATTATTCAAGCTGCTAAAATGTTCAATCTCATCATGGACTATATGAAGAAGAGGGATTTTGAATTGTCCTACTTTTCAGTAAGTTGAGGGTGAAGGCGAAATTTTAAAGAAACACCACAAATGTCTTTGAATGGGCCAACAACCCTTGCCTTCATCGGATCATAAAGTGATTGACAGTGTGTGGTTAAAAATAGCCCAAATTAGAGCATCAATAATCTTGTAAACTTGTCTGTCTGTTCTAGTTAAGCGCATGAGCAATAATCGGAAAGTAGAGCTGACACTGAGGGGTATTTAAATTTGCATACAGTCAATCGTCATTCAGCGTATTCGTCAAATTATAGGTTGAGATTACAATCCATCCCGTCGGGAGCACAGCTGTGTGTACCAAATATCAAGGGGGTTTAGACTTTTCACTTATTACCAGAAATCCCTACTTCATGGTGAGAGACAGGTCATTGTGTTAAATCAATGGTCTTATATGTGATGTTGACCCAGAATTGAAACCGTATTGAGCCAGTCACACATATCAGCTGGCTCCCAAATCTGACTAACTCTCCTTTGTCAGCAGTTGTCAGTATGAGATTAAAAATACTATTACATTTGCAGAGGTTATGGTCATGTTGGCGTTGGTGATGTATAAAGAGCGAGATGATATAGTTCACAGGGCAGTTTTACACAGAGCTAAATAGTATTTTACTATCTTAACCACAAACGACTTTCTTAAAACTGCAAAATCATCTTTTAAATTGGCAAACAACAAATGTGCAAATCATGTTGACCACTACTAGAAACATCTGGCGGCCAATCGTATCTTGTGGTAGGCTAACTCTGCTCTTCCGGCCCTACTTTGGGCATCCCTGGACCACAGTGGAAGACAACAGTCTGAAACAATAGACCATATTCAAACAGGGGCCATTTTCCTCTGATGTCACGCTGTGGTCGGGAAGCTCGGTTGCTGGGAAAATGTTATGCTGCTGCGTTCCGCAACACAAGTCACATAAAGCTAGATCATCTGAAAAAAACTGTAACTGTATGTGTGAGCACTTTCTGATTGATCTGCACCTGACAAAACGACAGATAGTGAAAATCTGGAGGGACACGAGGTCATATTGAAATTCCTGACTCCTGATAAAGGAACCAACTTTGAATTAGACGGATATGAATTTGGCTATATAAACAGAGTGGAGGAGCTGTGGCTATGTATGAAAGCAAAACCCTGAATCATAAAGTGATAGAATGTATGACAACTGTGGTGAACAAATTATTAAAGAGTGTAACAACGGAAATCTGCGTAGAGAAAAACAAAAATGTAATTACTAGTTGTGTATATACAGGGCACCAGGGTCCAGTGTTGAATCTTTCAGGGACTGGATGGAGGAAATGTTTTCAAAAAAGAGGTCGGAGAGTACTTTTCATTTGTGGGGATTTCAACATTGATCGCTGAATTTAATCAAACAAAACATGACTGAATGATTCATCAACACAATGTGCAATATGACCAGACCCAGTAGAGTAACATCCCTCTGTGCCACTTTCACCCAGACCAAGAAACCAGAATACAGACAAACAAGGAATTCACGAACGCACTGAAACACGATTCACTAGTACAAAATTGGGAAACATTACACAAACAAAAGGATATTGGCAGTGCATATGAAACATTGTCAAGAATATTCAGATCATTATCTGATTCAAATGTCCAATAAAAAAATAATGCAGAAAACCAAAAATACAGAGATCATCCATGGACGCCTGCAAGACAAAAAATACACCATACAAAGATTTCACAAAACAGAGAACTAAAGGGGCCGAAAACAAATACAAGAAATATAAGAATACTATCAATAACTAATATTATAAGGATATGTGGGAAGGACTGCTACAGTAAAACAATAGCCGATGATAAAAAATAATGTTAAAGGAATATGGGACGTATTAAATGGTATTATTAAAAATGGTTCTAAACAAATAATTTATCCTGACAATGATAATGAAAATCATATTATGGATCATCTGAAAAATAGCTAAAACATCTTTTGTGAGTGTTTGTGTGTGTGAAAAAATTCCTGACCCAACGGCGACAACCAAAGAAACAAATGATAAATTCTATAGAAAGGCATCCCAAATCTATGTTTTTGACAGTAGTGGATGAGACAGAAATTATAGATATTGTTAATAAATGTAAAAAACAAGACTTCCACTTTAACCCCTTAACGCCTATTGTCACAAATTTGCATCAAACCGCTTCTATTCAGAATGCAGCTGAAATAGTGCATGTGTTCCCCCAATGTCAGTTCATTCCATATACTAGAAGACAAAATAAACATAATTAATCTAGTACACACACATACATGCACATATTTTTTTTTATTGTTGTTTTGTTATCATTGTCATGATGAAGTTTTGAATGTCTGTCATGAAACCAGATTACAATTTAAATTTAAATAGTATGTTGGCATTAATAAAATCAACTTCATGCCTCAGATGGGAAATGTGTTTTAATAACTACTTTATTACTAATTATTAATTGATACCCAAATTTTTAACTATTCTATGTGCTGAAGTCAAATTAATTATCTCCACTTAATTTAGCCTCTGCTTGAAAGCAAAAACACAAATAATATTTTTTTTTATCATAATTACATATAAATTCAGGCGTCAAGGGGTTATTGGAATAGACATGACAGTGGTGAAAAGGGTAACTGAGGGGATTTCAGATCCACTACAAACGTCTGCAACCTGTCATTCCAAACTGGTACATTTCTAAACAAAATGAAGATCAAGTCTTACCGCTGTACAAAACTGGAAAACAGACACCTGTTTTTTTATTTCCACAATTCTCCAAAATTTGGAAAAATGTTTTTAATGACAAACTGGACACATTTATTGAGAAACACAAATTAGTTAGTGACAGTCAGTGTGGATTCAGACCAAACAATTCAACATCATTGGCAATAATTGAATCAAATAAGGAAATCACAACAGTCCTTGGACCATAAACAACATCCTGTTCTGGACCACGAAAAAGCATTTTACACGAGCAATCACAAAATTCTGACTAATAAGCTGGAACGATATGGCATCAGGGGCATACGGTTGAATTGTATAAGAAGTTATCTAAGTGGCAGGCAACAATTTGTGAAGTTGGGAGAGTTTTCTTCATCATGTTTGGACACTGATTGTGGCGTCCCTCAGGGGTCACAGTTGGGTCCCAAACTGTTTATTCTATACATGACTGACTTCTGATGACATGAATTAATTATTGGTGTAAAACTATGGAAAAGATTGAATGTGTAGTTGAGTCAATGTCCAACAGGGATTCAGAAGGGCATTAAAATTCACTAGGATATTATGATGGTTTTAGTATTCATTGTTAATTTATTAATTATTGTATTTAATGTTTATTTAATTTGTTTGCAGAAAGCAAAGTGGGTATATATGAATGTATATGTGTGTGTGTGTGTGTGTAAATATGTAAATATGTATGGTGAGGGGTAAGTGGATGTTGGAAAAGACATTTAAATCATTATAACATTTATATTATTATTATTTATTCATTTATTATGGGTAGTACATGTTTATAGAAGACAAAAGAAATCAAAATATAACCTATAATACATGAAATAATGGGTGATAAATTCAGTTCAATACATTTGTATGTTTGTATATTTGTGAATACATATTATTGATTTATTTATGCATTTATAAGTAATGATTAGATCAGGAAGCCTATTCTGAATTATTATTTTAAAATTAATGGAGAGGGGGTGTTGGATAATTTACACTTCTTACCCTTCCCTTTCGAACATCATTAGAATTGCCTGTTTTCATATGGACTATTCTTTTGTTGAAAATAAAATGAATGTACATGTTCAAAATACAGATTTCAATAAATCAATTAAAGGTTAAACAACATCTTTGCTAACCCATTAGCTAATGTTAGCATTCAACTGTATCCTAGCAAATATTCACGTTTGCTTACATCCAGTGTGTTTAACTTCCATGTTTAAATGAGTTGAGCAGCTAGGAAGAGGTCAAATGCTAACGTTAGCTGCTGTCTAATAGAAGCTAATGGGTTATCAAGTAGTTTTAGCTTGAAATACGACCAACTGTTTCTTGTCTTTTCAGTTGCTGATCAGTCAGAAAGCAGTGAAATGACAACGATCTGTCAGACTTCCTGTGTTTACAGCAACCTGAAAGACAGCAACACCGTAATGTCAGAGGAAAATGGCCTATGTGTGAATGTGGTCCGTGGTTAAAACATAAATTAGTGCAGCTCTAGGTTTAGTTTTATGAATATTTGATCAACTACAATTTGATGGTATGCATCCATCCAGATTCATACCCATAACTTCACAGTTTCCTTGGCCTCACCCCGCTGCTGGATGCTGGATTATGGTGAACACAGCCTGTGCTGCTGGCATTGACTTACAAACCATGGAGTGGCTGTGCAGGGCGACTAATAGAGCAACGGCTCAACCCCCGAGCGCTGGTCTCCCTAACACCTCAGGTCAAGGACATATCACTCTTCTATCAGCTGAAGTTAAAAGCTGCAGTTAGAATGACCTTTTGAGCTGCAGTCAGACCATCAGTGACAGTCACCATCCTCACATTTCTCATTATGAAACACCTCACACCTTCCTGCAACGGCTCTCATCTCCTCCTCCATATCCTTCTAGTCTCTGATATCACATTCTGTTCCTCGCACTTATTGCAAATGATCATTTTGCTTCTTTTATTCGCGGTGCTTTGAGCAGATTCTAAATGGAAAATCTACTTACATTGTGTTACATCAAAACATGTCGGGATGAGCATAAGAGAGAGAAAAGACTTGATATGAAGTAGAAAACAAGCGATGTGATGCCAAAAACTTTGCAATTCAGCCTTCCTCCAGCTCTTACTGAGCATCATATTGACTTTTTTTTTACTGTTTCCAATTCTGGGATTTTTATGGTTTTCAACATTGTGAAATTTCCAGATCTCTCCTCATTTCTGAGGGAAAGCCAAAACGAAACGCGTCGTGTTTCTCATTCGGCTTGATCTGACTTTAATTTCACAGTACCGGCGCGGAGCTCAAGTAACTCTTTAAAGTTGTGAGTAAAATGATACGGTCTGCTTCATTTTGTTATATCAGAGTGCCACGGTTGGTAATAATAGCCCCACTCTTGAATGAATGAGTCTATTCGCCAAGGCGCTGAGTAAACAGTGTGCTCTGTTATGGTGATGGAGGTTGTGGGGAGATTGCTGTTCATTAGCGTTGGTTCGTTTGTCAGCATCACTCAGTTATCTTCTGTCCTCCTCCTGCATCGTGTCATTCATTATTTATTCATTATTCTCCACATCATCGACCCTGTGACATCATCTTTTCCCTCATAATCCTTGTCATCTCCTTTTGTACAGATTTTCTCCCGTGCTGTGTGTCACCTAATGTTTAGATGAGACAGCCTAGTGGAAAGCTTCTTATGGCCCTTGGCAGACCTCGTCATTCATAAATTACTCGGATTGTTCCGGGTGGCACCTTAACCATTGTGTTTACACGGGGGACATTTCTACCCTGCTGCTCGTTCCTCGATTTTAGTCGAGAACATGAAAACAAGTGCATTACTCATTGCACCCATATATCAACATCCCTGCTGGCACATCTTATAGGCTGCACTGATCACATTTCAAGGTTACACTCAGGGATACATACATAGTTTCGTAAATAGTAGAGAACACCGCATTGATACAACACTTGATACATATTCACATGTCCTATATACGTACAGGCACTGTCATCAATACAATCGCAAACTGGTAAAGGTGCAATTTGTGAGATATGGGCAGAATTTTAGAATAAAACATTAAAAAAAATGTAGTTTTATGTTAAAATATGACCCAATTTCCCTTCTGGAGTTTTACTATCCATTTTCTTTTAAGTTCCTTATCAATCGGTAAGCTGTGGAATGAAACATTTATTGGACGTGTAACCTGTGACACATCAGTGTTGTTAGACCTTCCCCAACCTGAGCTTGATGTCAAGATGGCCACCATGTGAACATGGTCTGTGCACAAAGGAAACACACAAATTGTCATGAAATCAGATACTTACTGAATAACTCATCGTGAAACACATTTCAGAAACACATTCAAACTCAATATAAACTAAATTAAACTCACCAACACAGTCTTGGTTTGTTTTCCCACGGCCATCTCAGGGTTCCCAATTCACAGAGTAAGATGTGAAAATATTCCGGCTCTTTTGTCATCCCAGAAGTCACAGTCTTGGTCAGAGCTGCTGAAAATGGCCCCGGTTGAGTTCCCCTGTTGTCGAACCGTCTTGGACGCTGCGGTCAGTCCTAGTTCGGTGTCCAAAAGTGTAAAAACTCCACACTCAAGTGCAACTGGCTCCACAGCTAACTGGGCAATGAGCTATTTAGCTAACGTTAGCTAGCTACAGCCAAGGATCGCTAGCAAATATCAGCAGTTGTCGGTCCCTCTGGTGATATGCTGCCCCCCATGTTTTTGGAGCTACCTTTGGATTCTGCCCATATTCTACAAATTGCACCTCTAAATCAATTAATTAAACAACATCACAGTGTTTTACAAACGTTAGCCATTTCACATTTATCAAAGAAACTTGTCGCAATTCAGCTGTTGGCAGATGAAATAATCGGGCGTCCAGTATTTCCAAGATACTAATCAACAGCTCTGTCGATGGCTATAAATACGGAACCATCACATAGACCCCATAGACGAATCCCTGTGTTTGTTCTCGTTTCACTCGACTGACTTTCATTTTCCCCTCTGATGCGTTCCTGCACAAATGTTCTTGCTTTTAAACAGGCGCCATTGTGCACTCGGTCTTTCCTGTGGAGGCGTGTTAATGCTGGAGCCGTACAATAGCAAATAAGCAAGCATGCAAATGTTGTGCTTCACATAAAACAGTGCGTGTACGGTATATACAATAAATACAGTCACCTAGCACACAAATGGATACTTTGGAGAGTGCAGATGGGCTACATTCCCCACGCATATAAACGTGTCGTGCCATCTATATGATAATTTCACTGGTCATCCAAACATTTGATGCTTCTCTATCTCATCATTTGGGATTCAAATTACTATGTATATTTTTGGCGTGACTTCCAGCGGGCAGCATGAATGTGTGCTCTATGCTCTTTAGACTTGTCACACAGCCTTTGGTCACATTGTTCTATCCATTCGCAGTGATGTTCGACCATTTGACTGTTTGACCTGTCCCACTTCAAAGGTAGAATCCTTCCAATTGGGGCTAAGACCATGCCATTTGAAAGTTTTTGAGCTACTGATATGTACAAATGGTAAACAAATTAAAGGAAAGGATTCTAGATATTCTCTGAGGGATCAACATCATTCTTCCAAAAGCTGGTGATGGTGTCTTAAATCTGCCATAAGTGTTCAGCTGTGATGAGATCTTGCAACGGTGTGGGCCATAGGATATGATTCGCTCATCAAACTACTGAGTGACAACTCGTTCCCTGTAATAATTGCATTTCTCCATCAATTCATTCAGTGTTTCTTTCAATTTGTCACCCTTCTGGATTTGGTGTTCTACGACTTCCTTTGGGCGAGACAGGCTCACCCGGGTCTAAGTCAATCTAGTACTGCTGGCCGTTTTCTCCCTCAAAGTGCTGCGCTGGGTCATCTGGAGGCTGGAACGTGGCGGCCAGCTGTTAGAAAAACAGGTCATGTGACTGAATGTTTCTCTGAACCTGGTGGACATGAGGTTGTAGAGGATGGGGTTGATGGCAGAGCTCAGGTAGAAGCAGACTCCGGAGAGGATGTGGACGTGCTCGAAGACCTTGAGGTGCAGCTCGGACCAGGTCCCAATGTAGCTCCACATCAAGCGGTCCACGTGGAAAGGAGCCCAGCAAAGACCGAACACAACCACCAGCACGCCTGGACAGGCCAGATAAACAGGAGAGAATGAGATCAGGTGAAAGAAATAAAAGACATAAACCAGTGATATTCCTAGACATGTTGAGATTCTAAACTACTCTCTGATCAACATCACTGACTCGCTATAAGGCAAGGCAAGGCAAGGCAAGGCAAGGCAAGGCAAGGCAAGGCAAGTTTATTTGTATAGCACAATTCAGACACAAGGCAACTCAAAGTGCTTTACAGGCACACACAAATTATATTAAAAGACAAACATTTCATTTAAAAGACATTAAAAATTGCATTATGAAAAAAAAAAAAAAAAAAAAAAAAAAACTCAGAGTAATAATGCAGTTCAAAGACTTCAGTTAAAAGCAGTGGCAAAAAGAAATGTTTTAAGTCTTGATTTAAAAGAGGTGAGTGTTGGAGCAGACCTGCAATTTTCAGGGAAAATTATTATAACAACTACACAGGGGAACAATGGGTCCAAATAGTCATTCACACACATGGAGACAGTCACATAAAGTTTTTAGCTCCTGGGCAGCTCGAAGACATGACCTACACAGCATTTTGGTGACTTGAACGTTGCGTTTGCACAGCTTCTGCTTGTGGGATCTGGTAAGACTTTCCGCTCCAAAGCTACACCTGCTGTCCACTTCGGTCATCAGCCTCTCCCTGTGCAGCCGCACGCCAATAAGCAGGTAGAGGATGCTGATTATCAGCATGGGGAGCAGGAAGAAGACCACTGTGGAAATCAGGATGATCAGGTTGTATATCCAGGTGGGCTTGACCACATCTGAGGAGACAAAGTTAACAAATAGGGGTAGGTGTGTATAACTGTCGCTTAACAAATGGCAAACTGAACAAAGTGCTGGCTAATCGAGTGCTGGCTTGCTAAACTTACGATCACTGAGAGGCTACTCAGTGTGAAACCTTGGTAAAATGTGATGCATTAAATCCAATAGGGAGCAATAAACTCACAATCCTGGACACAACAATATAAACAAGAAGTTAGTGTCGAAATTAGCAGGAGGGGAGCTAGTTAGCTGTTAGCAGCGGGCAGCAGGGTCCTGCAGTGTCTTCGGCTAACAGAGCTAACAGCTAACCGCTGCTAAACTGCAGTTTATGAACAAGTTCACATTAAATACATGTACGCAGGTACTTTAGCTGGGTGCAGTCTGGAGGGTTTTTTTGAATGCTTTGAATGTTAATACTTTTATCAAACAGCAACAGACGACGCAAACAAAATAAAGAAACAACATTTTGATTTTAGAATGTTTTACACACCTTTTACACAATGCTTTTAATGAACATACATAATGGCTGTAACATTTGGTACAGATATTTTGGGTCCCAGATGTGAATCCTACTGACTTCGACAATCTCCTAAATTTACCAGTGGATCACATAAACAGGCTGAAATTTCTGTTTTGTTTTTTTGGTCTATTAGACTGATAACCATGATCATGGTGCCCAGAGGATGAATCCTGACTAGTAAGCTACATTTTAGCTTACCTATTGAAATATCTCAAATCTATTTAATGGTCTTTATAAAATTTGTTTCCAAATTCATGGTTCCGAAGTTGTTCTATCAATTACTTAATGTGACTTTTTCTCTAGCGCCACCACAAGGTTGAATATGAGGTTTTCAGTTAAATGTCTCCATAACTATCGCACTATCGCAGATTTTCATGTCCATATTCAGCATTTTTTTTTCATCTAGTTCCGTCATCAGGTCAACATTTTGGAACGAACAAACTAATGGTAGCCAATAAACTCCCCATGCACTTTGTGGTTGGTGCAATTGGTAAATGTTAGAATGCTAACATGCTAAACTAAGGTGGTACACATAGTGGACATCATAAAACCATCACCATTAGCATCGTTACTGTGAGAACATTAGCACGCTGACGAGCCCTTTATCCTCACAGAGCCTTAAGGTTCCATCTGTAATCTCTTAAAAATAAAAACAAGGCAAAAAAATGTAATTAAAACTTTGTACGTACTGCAGATTGCTGATTGGGGAAACTGACGTCCAAACCTTGGGGGTAGCTCCTGAATCCCATGCAGACTGGTGTTTGGCACAGCACACAGCATGGACAGCACCCACAGCATGAAGATGACCCTCTTGACGTGGGAGCGTGTGGTCATGTGTTTGACTTTGAGAGGGTGCACCACGGCTACGTAGCGCTCCACGCTGAGTGCAGTGACGTTGAGGATAGAAGCAAAGCACACCGTCTCAAACAGGAAGGTTTTAAAGTAGCAGCCTCCCTTCCCAAGCAGGAAGGGGTAGTTCTCCCACATGTCGTAGAGCTCTAACGGCATGCCCAGCAGCAGCACCAGCAGGTCAGACACCGCCAGGCTCAGCAGATAGTAGTTGGTGGGTGTCTGCATCACCCTGTAGCGCAAAATGACTGCACAGGTCAGGGAATTGCCCAGAACACCCACCAAGAAGATGGTGAGGTAGGTGATACAGACGGGAAGGAACACTTGGGACCTCCGAGGCCCCAGGTGCCTGGCCAGGTAATCCTCCTCGCTCAAGCACATGTCATCCAGATCTTGTGCGGTGGCATTAGCCAACACCCAGGAGATGTTCATCCCACACACCACAGCAGCCTCAGGGCAGCCTACGTCAGTGAAAACTGTGGCACCAGTGCTTAAAAGAGCCGCAAGAGAGCAGTTCAGCTCCAGCATGTTGCTGAGTGGCAAGAGGGATACTCAGTTTCTGAACATAAAGGGAAGAATGAAGAGGAGAAAAATTAAATTAAAATGCGCACTTCACCAATTTTACAAATGAAGTTTTTTCATTACAAGAAATACTAATCATCTGGTGACAGAGCTTATGTGATGTTCTGTCAATGTGGACAGTGTCTAAATGTCTAAAGTTAAAGTCTAAAGTTAGAAAAAAAAAACCTAATAGGGTGATGCAGGGATGAGAGTAAAGAAAGTCCAGGGGTCCACTTGTTAAGACGGACTAGTGAGTAACTAGGTCTCTGTGTTCGGCCTGATGACGTCCCCGACAGCCACGGTAGTCCCATTTAGCCACTTGTAAGCAACTGCCTATTTAAGGAAACGTAAATGTTTTTTAATCCAAATGTAGGGTCTTTACTGACTAATTTTATGTTGTAGAATAAAATATGAAAATATTTTCAGCTCTAGTTAATTACAGATCATATTTTGATGCCTCTGACGGACAACCCATTAAAAAAAACCCTGGACCTGGAAGTGCAAAAATGCTCATTCCTGCCGCACTACATAATCAATTCAAACTTAAATATTGTAGCAGGACACCTAAGCTACAAACTGTTGCTTCGGAGAATGACAGATGTGGGCGCTAACCAGGAAGGGTCTAAGGAAAGATGCTGGAATCCAGCTGTTTGGCCACACTGGAGGCTTAAGGTCAGGATATCTCACCCTCTGCTGCTTTAATTTTGACCGTTATCTTTAAAACCTTTGCGTATGAGATCCTCAACTTCAATCATAGCACAACACAGAATCACTGGGATACATCATTAAGCTATGAAGGCAAATATTCATTATACTGTCATATTGTTTCTTCTTGAGAAAGGGAAATTAAAAGAATTTGATCAAATAACAGACTCAGACGTCCTGAGTCTGCCAGCATGTCTGAAGCTTTCAAAAAATCTACCAAAGTCGATATATTTCTGAACTGACCAAATGTAGCACAATATCATTAATTACAGTTTACTTCCAGGGGACACGCGATACCCTCAATTTGGAGAAGTAGAGGAATCACCTCCTACAAAATGCTTCAACAGGGAAAACAATGGACGAAACCTCAGGGAGTGCAACAACGCAGCGATCCCACACACTGCAGGCTACAAGCAGCTGTAAAAAGCTTTCATGTATAGCAACAGAGAAAACTGCACTCATACGTGAAATAAAACATGCAGACAAAAAAAAGCATCCTAATTAGTTTGTGGATTAAATGTATATATGCTTTATAACCAGTAATCACTGGCACAACCTGCCATGTTCTCCTCACTTCAGACATGAAAAATAAGCTTTTTCTACAATTCACTTAACTATGTTTGCTATGCTGTGTTGTCCTCCCTTACAAACTGTAGTTTAATAGTAACAATGCAGTCACAATGCTGTCTCATTGGGAGTGTATGCTCTGGTTTCCAGAGAGGCTTTTGTTTAGATTGGCACGCTGGATTTGTTTATTCAATTCAACAAGCAACAGGGTTATCGAGATAACTTTATGTCAGGACAACACACACACACACGCACCTGCAGTTTGTGGTTCTCCTTGAGGTCACTATCCTCTTCTCATTTACAAGATGGAAAAGATTTGAAGAAATGCAAGACGATGTGAGAGCATCATCTTTCTCTGCATCCTGGACTTTTCCGACACAATATCTTGACTGCCTTGGTGCCTCAGTGCGTCACAGCTGCCGTGACTTCCCGTATTTGAGCACTGGAGTTCACCCCACCTCTCTCTCTCTCTTTCTCTCTCTCTCTCTCGTTCCCTCTCTCTCTCTTCATCTTGTATGCCGCCTCGACCATTAGCCTCCCCACCTCCACTGCCTTTCTTATTTTTTTTTTCTCTCGCTTTCTTTCACACACGCACACAAACACACACACACACACTCTCTCTCTCACACACACACACACACACACATTCTATCATCTATACATGTGAGTGTACCGACACTCTATACCATCTCATCCTCCATTCTATTAATTTCTCTCACTGACGGTGGGCACATGTGAAAATGAAGGTCGAGATTGCTTTGACCCTGCGGCCCATGGGCTGAGTGCTATTTGTGCGTGTAGTGAAAAAAAAATGAAAATTCCCAATTATTGCAAGTCCACAACTAAACAGACACAAATGGTTGATAAATTAACAGTGTGTTTAAAATACAACGCAAAGATGTCTCCCTGAGGACACGGAACGGCACTTCGGCCTTAAAGGTCATAAACATCAGAAAATTAATTTTTGCGAGTTGAACAGGAGGTGTTGATTCAACAAGAAATGGTAATTGTGACACTCACCTGTTGACGTGTTTTTTCAATTTTAAACTTAAATTCTTGTTTAAACCTTTTCATAATACATGCAGTGTTGTGTTATTCATGCTCCTCAGAGGATGAAGCTGTCTGACTTTGGTGATCCCCTGTCTTTTCCTCTAGTACGATATCAGCAAGTTGATATTTGTGGTTTTTAATTACATGTCTTAAACACCTATCGGATGGATTGACATAAAAAGTGGTGCAGATATTCTTGATGAATTTGTGGTTCTCAGAGGAAGAATCCTAATGACTTCAGTCATACCCTGACAGAAGCGTTTCAACAGCATCGGGATGGATTTGGTCCAGACAGCCATGTCCCCATCAGGATGAATTCTAACAAATTCCACTGCCACTCAAAAAAACCTTTCCTCTCCATCATCAGATAGAAAATATAAGTTGTCCAATATTTTGTATTGTGACCAAATACCTGGAAAATAAATTTCATCATCAGACTTAGCTATCCTTTTTATGCTAAATAACAAATGTTTCTATGCTTGACTCAGATAGTGCACATGGGTGAACATACCTGCTTAGCATCAGCATGTTAGCATTGTCATTGTGTTGCAATGCTACTGTTAGCATTGAGCTCAAAACACCTGGTCCCTGTGAAGCTGTAGCCACTTAGCACAGCACAGAGTCGCTAGCGCTGCTGTTGACCGGTGCTGTTTCAAAGTCTGTTCCCCTGTTGATATGTGTTTCCTCTCACCACAAGTACGTAAGTAAGAAAACCTGCCTAATTTTTAATATAACAGGTGTTAACTCTTGCCGTGAGATCAATGTACCTTCGTCACATTGGGATTCTTACGTCCATTTCTTTGCTTTGGAAAATAACTGGGCCGTTAACGGTAGCCATGTCACTCACACTGTCTTCGCATCACTAGTGCCAACAGTAATACCACAGGTGAACGCTGGGGGAGGAGCGGGAATTTGAGAAGTTGTCCTTTTCTGATACCTCTGCTGAAAAACAGACAGGATTGTACAATGCTGTACGTATTGTGACCGGTGGTACAGTGGGTGGCATTTTGTGAAACTAATGCTTGTGAAAAGGATATATAACTACATGGGCTCGGGAATGCTTAGTAAATCTGTTGTCAGTCAGGACAATTAGCAGGTAAATTGTTAAACTACATTGTTCTTTTAAGTAATCCACTTGAAATGCATGCTTGTAATGTGGAATAAAGTTACATTGAACCGGTTGAAAATGTGCTCTTGTGACCCCATGCTAGCACACCTGCTAATGGAATGGCTCCATTCAACAGACAAATGGCTGTGATGCTGGGCGACTGTCTGATTACAACCTTACTGAACTAACAGCTATTAGCAAGTGGGTGTACGAGCAGCATGCAGTGACCAGGAATCCAATATTTCTAAAATTCTAATTAGACCCATCCTAATCTAAGATGCATTTTATGAGCAGCCCATTACATCTTATTACATCACGTCTGCAGTCACTCGCCAGAGAGTGCAAATCAGGTTTAAGATGTCTTTGTACGGATGCTTTGATTTCAAGTGATTTATGCTCTTTTGTACCTTTCCGCATTAAACAGACAGCATGAGTCATCAGGTGTGCCTTTGTGCTTGAACATTAGGAAATCATATATTTGAATTCTAAAGGCTCAGATGAGTATTTTCCCTTCCGCAAACTGAGCCTAATTAATAAAAAGACATGATTGAGATTCATTCATGTGTAACAGGGGGGAGCAGAGGAAATATTTGACTTGCTGAGGTTTGCCTGGCTAATAGAGCAGCCCAATGAGACACATCCCACGCAGTGCATTTACAGACAAGCAGGGATGAGGATTCTGTATGCAATAAATCATCGCCAGAGCTTCTGTCAGAGGGCAGAAAATCCACAGTTTTGGCCGGCTGCACACGCCTGCATGACCGTCACATACCCCCACCACACCACTTCCCTTTCTCCCTCCGCAGCGGTGTCTAATTGGATTTAATCCCAGTGCAGGGGCTCTAGTGCTTCCCCGACAGGAAACTGACAACTCCTCATTGGCGCATCCACTTAGTCAAGCATTGATTGGGCTTCTGTGTCAGACCAACTGGGATGACACCCCCCTTCAACATCATGCCGAGTCAACACTGCCGTTCTAAAATTTTGGGCTCTTGGTGAGAGTGTATGTGTCCACTGATGTGTGTGATTACTGCGGTTTTGAGAGTGTGATGATTCTTTTTTCCTAAACTTTGACCACAAAACCAAAGAAAATCACACTGTGATCCGTGGACAGAAATGGTAATGGGTCAGTTCACCCATTTCACAATCCAAGACAGTCAACAGTCTCATCACAATAAACAATATTGTATATATTGCCCAGCCCTGCTGTGAACTTTGAACCAGGTACCCCTACTGCAACCTGAAAATAGTGGGTGAGTGAATCTGTGTCTCTGTTAAACTCTTTTGAGTCATTCAGATGACATCCAATTTTTTATTTCAGCGAGGTATGACATTATGTCTCGCGCTGCTGGGCTTGACACGCAATCTTGTACATGACCCTGAACCTGTCTGTGCCCATGTGGTATTAGACTGTAATCAATTTCATGGAGGACAATAGGCCAGGTGGTGAGAACACAAATCAACTCCAAAACAGAGGAGCCCACAGTGTGACATTTCCTCCATGCCAGCACCTCTTTGTTTGCAGTAACATGTAAGAATGGCTATCAGGAGGATTTATGTCAGCAGGACTTATTAGGGCCCGAGCAGGGAACCTGCAGGTGAAAAAAGCCTTTTTCACTCATAACTCCCACTTAATATGTTTCACATTATTAATCCTCATACCTATGTGTTTCCTGAATTCAGCTGAATTGTTTGGTGTAGGCCACGCCCACTTTTGCAGTAACTTTCCATAAGCAAACTTGCAAACAATGAAAAACCTACTTTTTCGAACTCCTCCTAGACGATTTGACCAATTTGCACGTAGCATCTGTAGACCCTCCTGACAAAAAGTTTTCAAAAGAATTTTGATAGTCCATAAACTGCCCGAATTATGAAATGATAAATTCCTGCATATTGTGTTGAAAAGAGACAATCTTGCTTATCTTTACAAAATACTGTCCGATTATCACATAAATGTTCATCATTGTGTGGTATGGCCTGATGAGGCTTTGTGTAAAATTTGGTGCAAATCGGCCAATAGTTGGCGCTCTGGTGGCAGTCTAATTAGTGTCAATGGGATTAAATGGGGTAATCTTCAAGTCCTTTTCAAAACTCATCGACCTTCAACCTCTCCTTGTCCCTCATACTTTGAGCTAGACACACCATTCTAACTTTTAAATAGTCAGTAGACCTCAAACTATTGGGCATGTATTCAGTTTTTTAAATTTTTTTACGGTTTTCAAATCATCACAGTTTTAGTTTTAAGGATTTGTAGGCCGTCTACTGATTTTATAATGGGTGTGTATTGCATGAGCTACAGTGCGTGACATCATCGCTACAGTGAAGAGCAGATGGAGGAACTGGAGAAAAAGTTCTCTTCAGCTTGATTTGGATCCCACATCTTTTACTTCACATAGACAATATATACATACAAATGTAGGAAATCTTGTTGGCTTCCAGCTGATGGTCTTATTTCAGAGGTAGGACTTACACTTTTGGCTGTTAAAGCCCCAGAGGCACAACAGCAACTCCCCCATGAGCTGCAATTTCTTCCTCTTCAGCTTTTATCATGCAGCAGGTGACATCTCACATCCCATCAGTTAATCAGTTCTTTTCTGACCTGGCTGGATTCTCTGGATTTTTTTCAAGATCTCCCAAGAGAATCAGTCTGCGTGACAGAGTGGTGTCACACAGACTCCCAAGAGCAAACAGAGTAAGATTGAACTTCCATATCTGTGCAGTGAACACTGTTTTAGCACAAAGGTGACATCATCCAGTGTTTTGAAACCATTAGGGGAATTTGAGCCTACCACTGTGTGAGAAGCTGGAAGGTTTGTGAGGCTACTGGAGGATGACTCTTTCAGCTTCTTCCTGAAACTATTTCATTGCATCATGCCTCGTGTGCACATTCTCTTCGGCCAGCTCCAGAGGCGGACCATCGACTCAGTCTTTGTCTGGGGAATCATGCAGCAGTTCACACAATTTTTCTGAGTTCAGCGTACATTATTTCACACCGGCAATAGCAGGCCACCGAATTATAAAGCAACAACTTCCTCAGCAGAATGTGTTGCGTGAGCATGCCCCGACGGCAGCATGCATCGACGGCAGCATGCCCCGACGCGCTTGGACTGCGAGGGCCCGTTCAATGCTGCTTGCAGCTTTAATTTCAATTGTATACAGCTATTCTGTACACCTGCATGAGGACTGCATGCATCTTGTATCCAAGGGGAAAGTCATTCTGGAGTCAGTTTAGGCTACTGTATGTTTCTCTGTTATATTTTAATGTATGTGTACCTAACATGGAGATTTAATGGTATAATTTGTAGATATGGCCATTATTATGAAATTTTAAGGTAGCACCAACAAGATATATATTTTGAGCAGCATATCACCTGAATAACCAACAACTACTCTTTGCTGGATGCTCTTAGCTGTAGCTTGCTGCCTTCGCTCATTAGCGCATGGCTGGGTTAGCTGCAGAGTCGAGCTGGCCAACTCCCGGTCAAGCGCCCGGCTAACTTGAATGGTAATAAACTGATTTTAACGTGCAATGATTCTAGACTTGTTAATGTTATCGGACCAAATGGCTCAAATCATGATAGTCAGACGAGTCATTTTGTGGGGGTTATGATGCCCCAATTATCCTCGTTTTACCGAGTTTTTGGCTCCCTGCGCATCAGGGGATGTAACTACACGATTTGGCCACTATGAAAGTCTGTCGACCATGACTGATGAGTGCTACAAAATGCTCCTTTAATGGTCTAACTGTGGAGTGTTACAGCTGTCAACCGTGTCCAAGATGAGTTGTGCAGGTAATGTGCATGCTTTCCACTGTTCTTCGCATGCATAGCCATGGGATGTACTGTAATTATAGTCTCTTGAAACATACGCAGCTCCACCTCTCTTCTCCAAGCAACCACGCCTTCCAGCTGTAAACCAACTCCTTGCCAATCCATTAATCTATATTATTTACATGGTTAATGAGTGCAGCTGAATTTCATTATAGGTGCAAGTAAAATAGTGCAAGTAGTAAGCAAGCAAGTAGTATGTGTGCCTTTTTCCTAGTTAGGGCCTGAGCAGGTTTCAACCTGCGAGGACCTATTCAATTTGTTAGGATTCTTATTATTCTTCTCAAAAGTAAGCGCAGTTTTGGAGGCATGAACATACCCCAAAAGTCACCAAATTTGGAATATACATCACATCTGGCGAAAAATGTTGATAATTCAATGTCTTTGGGTGTGGGTGTGGCCTGGGGACTCTATAGCGCTCCCTATTGTAACGCCGCACCTCCTACATGCACATACATGAGCGATATTCGGTATGCATATTTATCATGAGCAGACGCCATAAAAACCCTCTTGGACCCATACCCTCAGTCCAACAGGAAATCGTCCATTTTGATTTTCACCGCCATTTTGAAATATTTCCATGCCTCGTACTTTAACAAACTCCTCCTACAGATTTAACACCACAGTCTTCACATTCACTCAGTATCATCCTCAGACCTTGAAGATGAAAAGTTATCAAAAGCTTTCACCTACTCATACCATAAAGCATCAAATCCTTTTAACTTCAACATACAATTTCCCATCCACACCAAACTGCACATACATGTAGAGGGTGTTGCCCTGAATACATCTGTGCATCAAAACTGTGTCATATCCATAGCGCCACCCAGTGGACACAGAAAATCGGAAAAATATCATCCGATTTGCATGACATTTGCAGCTTGTTTTCTCCACATATACACTACAACGTAACATGCAAGTAACAGGTGACTGTGCCCCCCGACGGCGCCGCAGCCGGACGTGAAAAAAAATCTGAAATGCTTGTATTATAACCCTAAGACCTTAGAAACACAAGTTGCAGGGTTTTTTTCGCTCTCATAAAAAGTACAATAAAAGAGTCTTTGTTTGAATTTCGTATCCAACAGCTTCTAATGTGAGATCTTTATTTAGTAAATGATAGCATAGCAGCGGGGTACTTAGACGCTGGCATTTTTACAGCAGTGAATGCAGCTGCTTCTAAACAAATCTGACATTTAAGAGCACTTTCTCAACATTTCCAATTACATCTTTAACATACATCTGCAAGTTGGTGTCTAGGAGCAACTGTCTACTTTTTAATGAGTCAATTTATGCAAAGGGACAGTGGAGAAGTCCTCTGTGTTTCTACGGACCCCCCCGTGAGTCTGTCCAGTCCGAGCAGCACGCCTCCATCACAGGGTCCATTATGGACAGAGACACAGTTGGGGAAGCTGCTGGAGTGCATCCTGCGTCACACTGCGACGAGTAACTCTTCAAAGGCTCAGCTGCAGGATGGACGGTGGAGAAATCATACACAGATAGTAAAACTGATTTTTACTGTGTTTTCAGGGCTGCTTGTACAGACTGTCACATTGATTTTAGATTAATGAATATATAAATTAACATGAATGTGAATATACTATTGCAGTGTATGTCTAGTTATCTCTGTACTTTTTCATCCATAACATAATACAACATTTCACTTTTCACAGTTCCTTTTGTATATGTTATCAATAGCTTACAATTTTTTTTTCTATTTTTAAGCATTTTAGATTATTTAAAAATCTGACCATTATGTTATACCATGTTGCTAAAGGTTATGTCTGTTGTCTGTCTACAGTATACGTCTACAGTCATCGTGGTGCATTTTAATTAAATTTTTAGTTTAAATACTTAACTTTTGGTGTTATCCATATTGTTAATAGATTACTGTTTGTTTTTTATAAAGTGATTTAACCTTTTTTTTATTGTTTAGGTAGACGGATAAACATTAGCAACATTAACTAGACACAGGTTAAAAACACCTATGAAATATCAAAAAGACTTAAAGCACAAAGTACTTTATCAAAGTTATGGATGAAAAAGCACTGAGATAACTATAGCAGTATACTATAGAGTTGGCAAAAGGACGTGTGGTAAAGTGGTTGTATGTCACATGTCGAATGTGAACACCAACATACAATGGCAGCCACATCAACTACAGAGTCAACAACAACAACAAGGGCATCAAGAGTAGAGAAATCGCCCCAGACTACTGCTTAAAAACAAAATCGAGAAACATAATAAAACTTTTCTTTGCTGTCTATGACTAATACTTAATTATCCGGGCCAATAACTCTCTTAGCTTTTTTTTTTCCCCTTTAATTAATTAATTATCCTTTAATTATCCTCACCTTTAGTTCTTTTCTATATGGTGTTTTTCCTGGCTGTTGCTACGCAGCTAGTATTACGCTGCAGGGGGTCTGAGGCAGCAGGAAGGTTTTTTTAAAAAACCATCAATAGCCTAATAACACACAACAGACATTATTCATTGCACTTAAATGACTTCTGCCTGTGGCTCAGTGATTTATTACTGCACTCCCATAAAATTGAGGGACCCACAGGAGACAGATGAAATTAAAGAACGGTCAAAATCCAGACACCAGAGTGTTATGACGTACAAAGGATGGATTGAGCTTGAAAAACTGGATCTTAGAGTTCTCATTAAGCAGCCTCGATCTTCTTTTCTTGTTTTTTTGTGCCTGGTACCTTTTCCCCTGCTTTAGAACAGCTCCTGCTTTAAATGTTGGTACTGCTTTCTATAAAAAAAATGTAACACTCCTGAAAACTTGGATCTTCAGTCACTCAGGCAATATTTCAAGGCACGCCTTCATCGGCTTCTGAAGCGCTAGACTGAGGCTAACAGGGGCTCGGCAGTGTCGGACTCCACCCTAACTCAAAAATGGGCAAAGAGGGGGAGCATGGGTAGAGCTGAAGCAAGTCTAGTTAGTTAACTAGGCCACTTGTGTTGATGCTACCAGGCTGATAAATCCACGTTTTTGTCCCAATAGTTTGAAAAACAAACTCTGCGCTCCTCGACCCCAGGTGCTTATGACTCTGGAAGCTCCAGGCTCTGCCAACAGCCGTGTTCTCCAGAGCTTGCAAGCTCCGGCTGCTGTTTGCTGGTTAACGCAAACAGAGTCGATTGTTAATAAAAAAAAAACAGGTGTCTGTCCCTCAGCTCCATGTTTGCGTTCAATTAAACATACAGAGCCCCATATTGTTTGTGAATATTCTCCAAAAGGCATGAAAAACACACACACAGTCGAGAACAGTGACTGGAATCAGCTGAGGTGAAGGTCAATCCTGTAAGTCTAAAATTACAGAAACTCTCTCGCTTATATAAATAACCACAAATGGAACTATTGCAGAATGGTTGTTTTCTTGAAAGACTCCATTAGTCTTAGTAAGGAGGTGATTGGAAAAAAGGCTTTTCGGGGCCTTAATTCTCAGGCTCATGCTGAGATGATCCCTGAGGGTTTGTTAGAGTTCTTTTTTCAGAGCTCCTCCAGAGCCACAGAGGCATGAAAACAATGTTTTCACAAGCTGAGTTGTGCTGGAAACACTCAATTTGGCCGTTTTAGCATGTGTTACTCGAAAACAGAACAAAGTGAGAGCAGTGAGTAAGTTAAGTGCCTGCAAAATACCTCAAATATCATCACATATATATACAAATAGGCCTATAAAACCTCATCCCCAGCAGTTTGTGCTACTAAACAAAATAGTTCTAGTAATGAAGAGGAGCCGTGGGGTCTCACATGAACCAGTTTTGCTTTAAAATTCATTAAATCCCGTTTTTATTTAATACACCCATGATACTGGTGTCATGTGTAAATCTCCTACATTTAATGTGCTGTATATGTGGTCACTAACATAAACAGGTCTGTTTCGGTGAGAATTTTATGTTTTACATCAATTCCTCTTTAAGGACCACTTACTTCTGTTTACATGACGGACTGAAGGACCCTCTTCCTTGTGTAAACCTCTCAAAACCTCATTTGAACCCATATCACAAACACTGTTTATCATAATCACGCTTAAGTCAACATGAGGATAAGATTTCAACTCCACAGCGATAACCCATGTTTTAAAGGGTGCAATGTGTGACGTGTGGCCAGAACTGTAGATGGAAAAATTGAACTAAAACTATCAACAGATTGTGAAGAAACAACAGTTTTGTCGTGTCAAAGACGTCGACTGTACGCACTGTGTTCATAAGATGTCTGCTGAGGTTAGCATGCTAACCAGCTAGCCCCGGCCCGTCCTGTTTCATTATGCCACTTTGTACCTAAACAATCAGCTGAGAGATGTATGCGAGCTGTGAGTTTGCTAGGTTTCACAAGCCCTCCTCCCTTTTTACGGCTAATAAAGGAACAAAATGAACCCACAAATTGCCAAGAAATGAAATACTTCAACACCTTTTTTCCCTTATTAAACAGAACTTAAAACCATACACCTTCAGATTTCAAGTTGCTCTCTGAGCTGAGCTTAATTTCCTTGTTAAAGGAAGGCAATTCTTACATATTGCACCTTTAACTCATTGTCAAACACACTTTTTTCAAACTCGAGAGAAACAAAATATTCACAGAACAGGAACAGTGGCAAAACCAGATATTTGTCAAGTTAGTTTATGATTAAATTACATTTGCTAATGATTTTTTCAGACCATGGTTTGTGGTTGCCTGTTGTAGAATAGCATATTTTCAGATTAGTTTAATTGCTGTTACTGTGTGCTGTTCAAACTTATAATTTCCATGCTGATGAAGCCCCTTTGATTTAAACTGATAAATTGTTATGCACTGCTGTCGGTAATAATCATTACCAAAAGTAATCATAGACAAATCTTACACATTTCCAATTTACTGTAGTTGTGTGCGTGTTGCCGTACCTAATGGGTTAGGTTAGATGGCGGACACGCTTGCGTATGCACCAAACCCCCAGGTGGAGTGCTAGGCTTTGAAGTCAGTTTTCGTAGGGGCCAAACTAACTAAACCAAATAATGTCATCATGTGATGAACTGGGGCCCAAAAATAATTTTTCCCTTAAAGGAGTCATCACCTGGTTTTTTACATATCCAGTCCCTCTTAGATCGCTTTGGATCAATTCTTAAAACTTATTAGAAATTAAAAAAAAAAAAAAAAAATCAAACATAGAGCTTGTTCTGACACTTTTTCATACCGCGACTTTCTCACGCGAGATTATGCGCGAGGTTTTGGAATGGGGGGCGAGCCTGCATGCACACACAGACTCCAAAACATAAACAGCCCTCTGTCATGGCGCACACACTAAATGACGAACCTTACGGAATTCAGGCATTTATGTACGAACCGGAGTCGGAACCCGAACGGGAGAGTGAAGAGGCAGAGACTGTGGAAGAGACACGTTTACAGCAGGATGTCTCTGAATGGTAAATTCTTTTTTTTTCCTTCTTACTTTTCACACTCGTGTTTTACATGTAAGACCTGAGTTTTAATGCTGGCGGTCACGATGTATGGCGTGAAAATGACAGAGAAATAGGCAGATTCGGAGGACGGCTGTGAGCCGATGCTTAATATGCAAGTAGCCTCCTGTGGTAACGTCACCACAGGAGCAGAGTCAAAATCTCATGCTTTAGGAACGCGCACTATTGTGCGCTATTCCTGTTCGGAAAAAGAGCCAAAGCGAAAAAAATAAGCCACTTTCAAACTCCAGCTTTTCAGGCAAGTTTCAACAGAGGTCCAACACCAATATACATGATTTAACGAGAGAAATTGCGATTTCCGGGTGATGACTCCTTTAAGTTTACCCTGTGAAACGAGTGTCTGTAAAACAGTGGATACATTATTTTGAGCATCACAACCCCGCAAAATGACATAATTTGAGCCATTTGGTCCAATAACATTTGGAATTTGTGGAAAATATTTTTTTCCCCTTTCAAGTTAGCTGGACGCTGAATTAGAAGTTAGTCACTAGTGTGCACGCTCCATGGGCCCCACAGGTCCCAGTGTTTTATTACCCAGGGAGTCAAGCTTTATTGGCTTCAAAACGCCACTGAGCAGCTTTTATGGGAAGGAATGGGGCTCTGCATCCAAGGCTGTGTCCAGTAATTTAACATCCTTGGTATGCACTACTCAAATCAGGCAGGTTCTGTGGTGTGCAAAAGTGCAGTAGGCATCAGTTGGCGGTAACTCTGGTGATATGCTGCCCCCTGTTTGTTTGGAGCAACCTTTGACAGATGGCCAATCTCTACACATTGCTCCTTTAAATTATATATTTGTGTCCTGCTGGTCTGACACTGCACAACACTGCTGGAGTTACTGTCTACAAATTCATGACATGGTTGGTTTTCATTAAGCAGATTGTTTGTATCTGTATTCAATTCAGAAAATGGTGCCTGACGGTGCAACAGGAAGATATCAGGATGAGCTAAAATTACCTCGGAGTCGTGGCGGCATCATAGCATCAGCATGGCACCCTGGTGCTGCAGTTCAGCTATCGGTCCCCCTCGACAGCTCAAAACTGTGTAATCCATGATTATGTTTATCCCCTGTTTTGCAGAGGCTGGTAGACTTCCTGTCATGACTGACTTTATGGAGAGGACAGCAGTGACACTCTGCTGTACTTCTGCTTCTCCAGACTTTTTCTTAAGATTCAACCCCAGTTTTACAGAAGAGCACGTAGCAGTGATGTTGGCTCACTTCAAACACTGAGAATTTGTTATCAAGGACATTCTTCACAAAGGGCGGTCAGTCATCACTCATACATGAGAGCTGACAGCTGAGCTCGCTGGCCTGGTTCTGTTTTTACAGATGTTCCCAGCTGTGTAAAAAGGGCATCGCGACAGCGTGGAGCGCACAGCAACACGCAGGCAGCGCAGCACATAATCCTCATGTGGGAAAGAAATGGAGACTCTCCCCTGAGGACCCAATTTAAGTCAACATTCTCATGGCCATCAGGTGGGCATGGGGGCCTTTAAATAGAGCTCTAAGTCAATGTAAGATGATGTGACAGGTGCTACACACCTGCTGCCTGCCATGACTCAGAGTGCCCTGCCACAATGAATTTATTAGTTCCCCCGACCCTAACCTGAGACTTTTCAGGGGAAATATACAGAGATTAAATTCTAAGAATTCTTACATAACCTTCTTTATGGTTTAGGCCTCTATATTGTTTCATTTACTTTAGTTGCTCCAAGATCCAGTGTGTAGCTTCAAAATCAGCCCCTGACCCTGAATCCAGCATTACAGTTCTGGGTTCATTGCACTTTATCCTCCGTGTTCTGCAGCCATCAAAGCAACATGACAGCTTTGTTTACAGGCTGACCTCTCATGGGACTCTGAAGGCCCTCTACTCCGCCTTTGGCTCACTTCATACAAAAAAAAAACAAAATCCCACATTTTAACTTGGTCACCCATCTGGTCTTTTCACTGTTAGCTGAGCATGGGTACGGTCACAAGCTGGTCAGATGAAATCTGGAAACTCTGTTTTTGAAGTTGGTCTGGAACACTGATTTTTTTTGGAATCAGATGAGATGATCTTTACCAGTCTCATTTCTTTATGACATATGAAGCTAAGACTAGAAGTTAGGTGATTGTTAGCATGAAGATTATAAAAAGAGTGAGCCAAGCTCTGTCCGGAAGCAACAAAATCCAACTATCAATGCCATTAACACTTACTAATTAAAGGTGCAATATGTAAGAATTTTTGTTTGACTTTATGGCGTCTATGTATTGTGCTGCACAGATATCTACTGAAGTTGAACCAGCTTGCCCTGCTCCCAGTCTGATGCATCACTAGATGCACTGCTAACTGAGCTAACTAAACAGCTGCTACAGTTAGCCGCAGTTAGCGGCTACACTGGTGATATGCGAGCCTCAATTTCTCTTTAGTGTTAATTCAACTGATGGCAAATTCTCACTTATTGCACAAGTGAGTGACAGTCTTTAAGCTAAGCTAAGCTAACAGTCTCCTGGCTGTGGCCTTGTACATTCCATACAGATGAAAGATGCGTCAAATATCTCATCTGACTCAGAAAAGAAAGCAAGAAATGGTCCAAAATATAATCTAGACAAATATCAGAACTGTCAATAGATGTGTAATGTTTGTGTAATACTATAGATCCCTCTTTATGTCATTCAAAAACAACATGAGACACGACATGTCAAACAGGAGCTGTAACATTGTTTGGAAGTATGAATGACGTTTAGAAGCACAGCTGGTCATGTTGTATGATGCTGATAAGTTATAATCAAACAGCAGCTTAATGACATTTGATTTTCTGATCGTTTGCAGCTGTGAGTGGCTCCTCAGGTTGTTCCCTCTCTATAATGTGCTTTGCATTGTGGGACAACAGTGTGCACTACCAGCAAACTCAACAATCAGGTGGATTTGGTATGCAAACTCACATCTCACTGTACAATTATTTGTCGTGTCATCGCCATTTACTCAGTGCGAGTGGCCTTTATTCTTAAAACCTGCTCAGAATAAAGTATGTGGCGTTGTGTTCGCTGCACTTCGCCTTTCCAACACTAGGAGGTGCTCACGTTCCACGATGGAATGATCCTCCACCGAAGGCACGAGGCAAATCCCCGAAGAAACATACAGCAGGTTGCATCATGGTGTAATATTCCCCCTGTCCTCGTGCCAGATAAAATTACTGTTTCTCCGCCCAAAATCTCAAGTTTGTGTAACAACGAGGCTCTGTGTCACCACCCGTCGCCAGGGTGCGGAGGAGAGGAGGCCTCGGAGGGGGCAGACAGTCACAAGTGCTCATCATCATCACCACTACCTTTAGAGCTGGCTGCGGAGTCACCTCTGCTATAATGCTACATGGAAGTTGCTGCAGCCTGCAGTCCTCCCAGAGGTTTGGTCCAGCTACTCCGCTCAAACATGAAATACAACTTTTTCTCAAGGCGTCTTGACACACACACACACACACACACACACACACACACACACACACTCACTCGGGGCACGCGGCATCACGCTGACCTCATTATGAAAAGGTTTCACGGAGCCTTCGACCCACATATTGACTCCTCTGCTTTTCTTCTCAACTGAGGCCGGTGAGGTCACGCTCGGTGGGTACCCGGGGGAAAGTAACGTCCGTTTGATGCACAGCTCCAACAGTTGGTGGAGGCAGTAAGACATCTGTGTGAGCGGGCAAACACCAAATGAATACAAGCTCATGGAAGGTAGAATGGATTCTTCTTTTTTTTAAGATTTTTTTTGGCATAGACACCTTTATTAAGCAGTAGACAGAGAGGAAATACCAGAAAGAGAGGGGGATGTGACATGCAGCAAACGACCTCCAGCCGCAATCTAACCGGGGTCGGCTGCATATATGGCATGCGCTTTAACCACTCGACCAGCTGCGTACCTAGAATGGATTATTCTGTCAGGTTTGCGTTCTTTAAAGTCAACGTGTCAGCAGGCGGACGTCTTTTCACTCATCCGGCAAGTGCAGAGCAACAAGTGGAATCTCATCGGTCTTGTTTGCGTCACGGTGACGTTCATTGTCTAGTTGTTAACTTTGTCCGTCTGCTGGTTCATGCTGAGCACTTACGGCACGGTGGGTTTATCAGAGCTTGTTAAACAGCCGCCTGCTTGCCGAAACGCTGACACTGAACCACACCGCACAAAAAGCTCAGTGGAGCTGCAGAGTCAGTGGGAAACCTCTGTGGGTTCAGAACGACCAGAGACACTTCTTATTTGCCCAACATCAGACTGACTTGTTACGCTCCCTCTTCCATCTTTAGTCTGACCGGTCACAAGAGACCGACGTATCCGGTCCTCGGCGCTATTGGCTAATTGGTTGTCCCTCCGCACTGCTCACTGGATCGTCCGCTTTGTAAGACCACCGCGTCATGTCACGATGGCTGACCAATCAGTCAAGTTGATGGATCGATGAAAAATAGAAAGCAGTCGTGCAAGTGTGGCGACGAAGAGAGGAGTGAGGGGATCGCTAACTACAAAATGGGTGGGAAGAAAGCTGAAACAAGGACAGCGCATAGATCATTATAAAGTTGTTTAATGCTGGCGGACTGTTCCTTTCTTCGTCAAGGGCTTGAGTCGGATTTTTCTGTGACAGTTGAAAGGATGTGACTTTGTGCTTCATGCGCAAATTCGTCTTCTCAGTGTGTCTCTCCGTTCCGCTAACAGATAGCAACAGTAGCTAACGTTAGTTGAGAAATGGAGTCCGCTAATGCAAACTAATGACCGGCTTCGAGCGCCGCACAGATGTTCCGCGGAGCACCTTTAAAAAGTGCATTCCCAACTTGCCCCAGTCTCTAATCACGTCTTTTATTTTTGACACTGAAGCAGCTGTAATCGTTATTTTTACAAAAACAAGTACCAGATGTGAATGGGGTCAGTGCCAGTGATAAACCTACAGAGAATTATAGCCGGACTCTCTGCCCCGCTCAGCTTTACCGAACTTTACAGTGAGTTTCAGCTCATTATTTGGCTGTGTGGCTCAAACTTTACTGTTTAGGTTCACTCTGGCCGCTCTCAGGGGTTGCAGCTTTTTTTGTTTGTTTTTTTTGACGAATAAAAACTGAACTCTACCTGTTCAGCAGCCAGGCAGACTGACACAGTTAGTGAATGGCTCACGAGCATGGTGGAGCATTTAGCAGCTAAAGGGTGAAATGTGACTGATAAGATATGACAAGTGAATGATTACCATGCTGATGACTTACTGTATAACTGCCAGATGTGAGGACTACGTATCGACTTGAAAGGTAATGATATTAAGATATGTTAACAAAGGAAATCTGACGAACAATTAGCATTCCACTGCTTTTATTATGTGCGCCGAAATCCGTCATACTGATGCTTTTAATCAAGAATTAGATAAATACTTCTTCCATCACTGAGAACAATCACCCTGTGATGCCCAGTACAAACAAGACGGGCATGATTAAGGAAAGTGAAGCGGCGTCATATTTTGGGTTGATTTTTGCTCGCCCTGATCATCAGGGGTCTTGCCAGGAAAAGGTCAAAGGACGTCTTGTGCCGGTTGAATTAATCCACGGGGGAACGGATGAGCAGCCTCTGCAGCAGTCTGCTCAGCCTGCCTGATGATTTTTGTGCTGGAGTAGACCCTGAAGCGGAGGCTGCTGCTGCTGCTGCTGCTGTCTGACTCAAATCATTTTACAGGTTGTGCTGGGTGAGAGAATACTCTCTTGAAGTGTGGACCTTTGGCTGGAAGGACTGCCAAACCAAGCCGGGACACGCCAGAGCGCCGGACAGTTTTGACTCCAAATGAGGAGTGTGAGAAGCAAAAAAAAAAAAAAACGACTGACACCAATTTACTCAACCTGTGGGGTGAAGTGGAGAAGCTGTTAGAGAGTGCGGCAGACACAGCTTACCTGGACACCCGTCGGGGGAAAATCCAAAGTGATGAGCAGGTCAAATGCCTTCAGGTTTATGTAGCTACCGAACATTACCATGCATTAATAATAGATGTAGAAAGAGCTTTAGATGTCATGTTTCACACCTGTATGTGCGAGAAATGCAGCATGACCAGAACGTGAATTACGTTGCGGGTTCGCTTTGCATTCAGCCAGCAATCAGAGGGATCAGCACACCTCTAGTGACATCTAGTGACACATGAGTACGTCACTCTGACCTGCAAAGAGTGGAACCGTTTCAGGAGTCCGGTCATTTCTTAACAACCAGCTCATAATTAAAGGTGCAGTATGTAGTTTGGGGGAAGACATTTCAATCAGAAGAGAAATTTTCTGTTTGCTGCTTTGTCTTTTGAATAATCAAAGTTACCTTAAAGGGTTAGTTTTGTTTTTTTTAAGTGGGGTCATATATAGTACGTATCTATAGTCGATCTGTTTCCTACCGTAATCACCGATCAGCGCAGCCTTGGTTTGGAGAAGTAGAGAGCCACTCCAGCCCAGAGGCTCAGCTTTGCACTGCAAAAAAGCGAAATTAACCACCTAAAACAAGGCTCACCTGAAAAAATTTACATCAGGTCAAGTGTACGTTGTATAGGTAAAATTCCCACCGCTTTTGGCACTACATTTTCTCAACCGCAGAACCCCCGTATCCCTACACATGAGCGCTAATGCGGAAGGATACGAAGAGTTAAGTTTCGTTTTTATCGAAAGTAAACCTATCGTCCAGCAGCTGGGCCTCGAGCTGTATTCCGCCGCTCGCAGATCAGCTGTTGCCCAGTTACGCTAATGCGTAGGGGTACGGAGGTTCTGCAGTTGAGAAAATGTAGTGCCAAAAGAAGGCACGGTCTGATGGCGATGTAAAGCGGTGTGAATTTTACCTACACAACGTACACTTGAACTGATGTAAAAAAAATTAGGTGAGCCTTGTTTTTGGTGGTTAATTTTGCTTTTTTGCTGGACCCCGTTCACTGCAGTACAAGGCTGAGCGTCTGGGCTGGAGCGGCTCTCTACTTCTCCAAACTGAGGCTGCGCTGATCGGTGATTACGGTAGGAAACAGATCGACTATAGATATGTACTTTATATGACCCCACTTCAAAAAAAACGAACTATCCCTTTAAAGGACATCACAATTTCATACCGTTTTACTTTATATGTTTATATACATGGCGGACCCTGCCACCTTTCCAGCGTCAAGTGGGATATTCCTCTGAGAACAGCTTGATTATTCAAGTTATGGGAAAGGTAAATATTTCTGAGCTTGTATGATCACCTCATTAATATTGTGAATATTAAAATTCTGAGATTTGATTATGTCTCTAAAGCCACGCAGGCATGTTTACAAGACAGAGGCAGCATCTTTCACTGTCCGTCCTCTGTTATCTAATTTGTCTCAGTCCTCTTTGTTCGTGTCCCCGCTCCATCTCAGCTGATGAAAAACAATTGTCTGTATTCATTTTCTGCCTCCACTATTCCCTTTCCCTCTCCTCGGCCCTCCTAAGGGAGCCCAGTTGGCTGCGCTCTAGGCTGGTGAGGGAAGTGAACGCTGCAAAATTAGCAAACACGCCAAAGCCAGTAATTGTTAAATTGCAGCAAATGGACCCCATGTGAGCCAGGCAAATAAACTCAGAAATCAACACAGCTTACCCAGACCCAGTTTATCTAAATTCCAATAGTATGCTCAGTAATGGAAAAACACTGTAGAAATGCCATTTCAAATAGACCCCGATGTAATCCCCAGCCCACTGGGGTCCATTTAATCAATGCTACAGACATGAGCATAGAGGAGGAACAGTCTGCAAATGGAAGTGGAGTTCTGAGTCAGCTCGCAGGAGATTAAAAAGTAGAGGTGGATGAATAATGGAGGAGGAGAATGGTGGGAAAATTGCCGAATGTGGCGAATCATCAATAACGCCTCCTGTGAATAATTCTTGAAGGAAAAAAAAGACTTCTGCTGAAACTGTCTGTGCCCACTAAAATGGAATTGTTCTTAATTAGTTTTTTGCTGTGTGTTGCCTCACTCTCCGGACAGGCACTCTTTATTTCACATGCAGGCTTCCGCTCGCTTGTGCCTCAGATTACCTGCAATCCCGAGATCTCCAGCTGAAATCCTCCATTATGCAAGCTCCCATAAAATAACTGACAGCTTTCCACTAATTAGCTGTGAAGTTTGCGAGTCAGAGGAAGTGCAGCCGGTGTTTTTGGTGGAGCTCTACACCCCCAACCAGGAGCCGGGGCTGACACTGACAGCTTCACGAGGAAGACTCGATTCGGGAGCAGTTTCAGACAAACACGGCGGGCTCCCCCGAACCAACACCAATTCATATTTAATCAATCAGCGGTGCACAGAACAACACGCTGACAGCCGTTTGTGAAAAGCCCAGCAGTGCTCGTGCCCTTAAGCACCAGCTAACAGCCAGCTCCCTGTCTGAGCGTAATCATGTATCATTACTTCTGCAATCAATGAAGCAAAACGCCACTCCTGCACTATTTCATGTCGTGTTTCGGCGGTGCTCGTGACGACTGCGAGCTCTTTATTTTGGCCTTGTTAGCAAACAAGAAGCTCAGACAGATATGACAGATATTCAAATATATGCAGAATCGTGTGAAAAACTCTCTGGGCAAAGTCTTTTTCTGATTGTTTTTACCTCATTATCTGTCAGAGTTGTCCCCCATTAACTTGGGGGACAACTCCCAGAGTTTGTTGACGGATCATTGCCAGTTTCCTCTCATCCGCCGCCCTAAAGAAAACAAATCATCGACGCGCTCTTCTTATGAACTGAGTCGATTCTGTTGATTGTGCTTATATTTTCACTGTGACGTGTAGCTCAGAGGCTTTTCACTCGGCGTCAATTAAATGTTGTATTTAGATGGGGAGTTCGACATTTCGTTGAAATTTGCTTGTTCGCTTTCTTGTTAATGAGGAGATTGATATCAGTCTCGTGTTTTTACAATATATATAAACTACAGCCTGCAGCTGGTTAGCTTCACTTAGCTAGTGCAAAGACTGGAAACGGGGGAGAACGGCTAGCCTGCCCACGTCCAATGGTAATGAAAGCCTCTGACTCTATAGCTCAGTAATGACTTTGTTAAATCCTGTTTGTTTCGGCCGTACAAAAAACCTAAATGTAAAATGACAATTTGTGGTGGTAATAGGGGTTGTGTGTTGGGCTATGTCTTAGTCCAGCCCTATGATTTCATGCTAATATAAGCTAACCGGCTGTAGCTTCCTATTAACCATCATAAGACATAGTTTCCAACACGTCGACATATCAAAGACTGAACAGGTTGATTGTTGGCGACTCCCAAAATGACATTTATCACTGTTCTCAGAACAACATGACATTTGCAGCGTACTCACAACAGGTGGTTAGCTTTAGGCACTAGAACTATATGGTTAGGTTAAGGAAAACATTGTGGTTTGGGTTACGTTACGTTATGTTACGTTACGTTATGTTACGTTACGTTACGTTACGTTACGTTACGTTACGTTACATTGTTTGCAGGCTAAAAGAACGCACTGTTTGCTTTCAGACATGAACCTGTGCACTTCATCTGCCGCTCCTCACTTCCTCCTTTAGAGATGTAGTATTTATGACAGCCACTAGAGGTCGCCACGTAAAAGCCTTTTCATGCCACCCATACATCGATGCGAGTGGATTTCAAAAATCTATCTTAGACCAATGAAATCCTTCTTATTTTTCGGCTGATGTCCATTTTGAAATGAGAGAAAAACTCACGGGATATGACAAACACCTCCTCAGTAGTAAAGGACAGTGTATGGCTCCCAGCAGCTGGGATACACCAAAGATGTCAATGTAGCCCATATTCACTTGCTTACGTTATCCAGTATGTTGGTCACGGAAAGGGGCTTCTGGGCTCCAGAAGGAACTTACTGGGCTTCATTCAATGAAAAGTAAACGACAAAATCTGATTGTGAAATGTACTTTTTAAAGTTTCGGTAAAGGAAAATGGAGCACAGCACCGTGGATAATTTGTACCCCACCCGTTGTGCATACTTACAAATTCACACGCACATTTTCCGTATTGTCGCACTGCAGTTTTGTGTCGCGCTGGTGGGAGACAGCTTCAACAGGAGACATACTGTATATGTGGGTCTTAATAAGCTGCTTTCACTGTCGACCTACATGTATGTTGTGATGAGGACCGGCTAGCTGTCGTTAAATAGGGTACAGTACGTTCAGATAGCAATAGAGAAGGTGAGAAGAAGTCCTGGAATACAAAGAAATAAAATGGAAATTTGACTGCAATTCGGTGACAGCGGGGCTGATACCGGCTGATCATGTGATGTGATGGAAAGCACCAGAACAGCTCCCAAATGGACCTTCGTGTTGGAATTCAGTTAGAAAAGTTTGTACAGCAGATGTGTGGTGGAGCAGATTACTGTTACACATTCCCAGAAATTGTTGATTATTCTTTAATGGATTGAGGGAGTCCTGCAACTATCTTACGTAAGCGAATTGTTCCCCGCTATGTCTTGTAAATTATGCATCCACGAAGAATATGAATCATAGTTATGAGTTGTGCTTTTAGCTTTTATGTACTTTTTCTTTTATCGAAACGAAGACAAAGAAATATACACCATACATCGGGCATGAGCGTTAAAACACCAGCAAGGCACTTTCTGCATTTGCGTAAATTTCATAGAAAAATGGCTTCATGGAAATATGTGTTCAACATAAATCCACAGCAGCATGCACGTGCGTATCTGTGTTGATTGTACACACGGTGCGGTGGACTGGACGGACTCCATAATTCACAAGTAGTCTGCAGGAGACAGTCTGGCTTTGTGGAGATGTTCTGTCATCTCCTCTTGTCAGCTTAACACCGCCGCCCCACAGAGCTCGTTTTCATTCCCTCCACTTCATCCTCGGCTCCTCATGTCTCCTCTCCATGCTCTGTAAAATATGTATTTTTCCCCCTGAGCCCGGGAACTGATTTCTCATCTGCAGCAGGATGGGAAGACTCTCCAGAGCTGCAATTCTTTATTCCACCTGTCGCAGCGACAACTGAAGCACACACAATCCCGGTCCAGTCGGCAGCTTAAATCTTGGGATTTGACTGCCAGTTCATCATGTTGGAGGCTGGAGGGGTTGCACTAAAAACGCAACACCTGAAGATACAGTGCGGACGAACTGGAAGGCATGCCTGCGTCTGCATGAGGCCGTTTTTTGCAGTCGGAGAGATACAATCAGAGCCTTTTTCTCTGCACAAGGAAAGCAATTGTAAAGGGCTTGGCACACTGAGAGCCCCATCAGTCAAAATTTGGCTTGTCAGGATATTTCAAAATAAGAGTCATAATGAAAACACACTGTGCTGTGTACGTTTAGGATACTGTGGGGAATTCAAGGACTGCTGCAAAAGCTACAATCATTAGCAGGTTTGTATATTTTGTCCAAAACACTCCGTTGGTCTCTAAGGAGCCTTTTAAGCACACACAAACAAGTCATCTATGAGAGATTTTTAACAAATAGCAGTCGCACAGCATCAGCCACCGCCGTCACATATCATCATTTACACGACCTGTTCATGATGACTATACTGAAGGACACTGGCTGACGGATTTTTTTTCCCCTCTTGGTCCGAATAAAGCTGGTTAAAGAGAGCTGTCCATCACTGGTTTCAGTAGTGGAGGCTGACCCAAGCCTGCTGGGAACTGAACTGTAGTTAATTAGCGCACAAAGCCTGGGGGACAAAGGAAACTTTGGGGCGGAGGAGGTGAGGGAGGGAGAGGGGGTAAAGCTGGGGGTCTTGAGTTTGAAGCACAGTGGGACGTTTTTTGGGGGTTGAAAACTTTGCATGTGTGTGTTCCTGTGCCGGGGAGTGGGGGCACGCAGAGGGATGAATTAGCAGTGTGAAGGGGAGCCTTGTCCCTGAGCTGAGAGCGGCTACCAGCCAGCACACACACACACACACACACACACACACACACACACTCTCTCTCTCTCTCTCTCTCTCTCTCTGCTGGGACCCTCCAGGGGACAAAAGAGTGGGTGGGTCTGGTGGAAAGGGACCTAAAAGACAGAAACTGCAAAAGGTCGACGTAGGACATGAACTAATGGGGTTGGGCAGTCTGTTTTGCACTGAAGATGTCACTTTGATGAGCAGTAACTGTATCTTCTGTCACAAACCCCCTCCGAGAGAATCCTACAATACAGTCTGTTCCAGCAGTCCTTTCTTGGGGCTGGTTTCAGTCGACTTTTATTTTGATATTGATCTGAAGCCTCTGAGTGGTGTCCATCAGCCACACTTCAGGCTGGTCAGACAAAGTAAACTCTGTGGATTTTCTTTGGTTAACTCGCCGAGCGTGGCTCAGATCACAGGTGGTTATTGTGCACTATCAGCCTCTGAGGCCACTCAATAACCCGCGGGAGGCGCTGTACGTCCGCTGCTATCAGAGCTCACATCGACGCTCCCCGCCGCCGCGTCCACAGTCCATTTAATGCCACAATTGATCGGCATTTAGCGGAGCGTCCAGGCCGGTGTTACCTGCTGCCAGGACGGACACACACTGCGGGCTGGTGGCCGCTTCAGTCGGCCGGCCAACCAATCAACCGGCCGGCGGGCCAGCCAGCCTCCTCCTCCCATCTCCTCCCCCTCTCATCTCCCCCCGCCCCCCGCCAGATGCGTCAAGGACCAAGAGTCGACCAGGCCTAAACCGGAAGTGTGGCACTTTTGACTTCAAAATAAAGGCGTTACATATGTTTTTCTGTCTTCTTTTATTCATTCATTCATTCATTCATTCATTCAGTCATTCTTTCATTTTTAGGTGAAAGTCACTCCAAAGAATCAATTAGTAATGGGTTAAATGTAGCCCTACGCCAACCTGATAAGTGATGTCAGCTGCTGTGACATCAGCGTGAGGTCATCTTCTGTCCACAGCCGCTGTTTACTACCAGGTGTGACTCACCTTTAATAGCTGTTTACCCAATATCTATACGAGGTGTGAAAAGAACGTGAACAAATAAAGATAATACAAAGGAAATGTTGTGGCCACAGACACAAAAACTGTGAGAAAGAGGCTAAAATATTGGCTGACCTTAAAGGTGCACAATTGTTTTCGGTGAAAAAAATCTTGATCAGAAGAGAAAGATATTCATTGACTTTTTTTTTTTTTTTAAGCCTAAACAAACTAAATAATTAAAATCATGGCTGAATAAACTCAGTACACTAACTAAACTTAAAGGACAACACAGTTTCATACTGTTTTACTGTTTTGTCTGACTTAAATCCTCTGAGAACAGCTTATTCTTAGTTTGTGTTTTTACCTCATTAATACTGTAAATAATACAATTCTGGCTTAACTAATGTACCTGCTTTTGGAGAATAACAACATATAAACTGAATCTGAATAATGATCTGAAGAAAGTGCACATGTTGCTACCTTTTATAAAAATACAAATCCTTTATATGAAGATAAGATTAACTTTATTGATCCGATGTACGGATGCTGATGTGACGGCAGCAGCAGACACATGGGAGCCTGTAGAAATGTCAATTTTAAAAGACTAGAATACAGTTTTCATTAATTTGAAATGCGCACTATGTAGTTTCTGGAGAAGAAACTCAGAATGCCAATATTTACAATATAAATGAGGTTATAACACTTACTCAAATGCACTTATTTTTTCCCATAACTGATTAAACAAGCTGTTCTCAGAGGAAAATAAGGTCCCCACAACACTGGTTGAAGCTAGAAAGGTGGAGGGTCCGCCGCATATAAACGTATAGCCTAAGTAAAACAATGTGAATTTGTGAGTTTCAGTTTGTTTCTTCAGCTGATTCAGTCATGAAAACATAGAGAGTTTGTTAATTTAGTTTGTGTAGGAATAATGAATCAAATCAATCAATGAAGATCTTTCTCTTCTTACAGTAAAATATTCCCTAAAACTTAATATTGCACCTTTAAAGTCAAAGGCGAGGCTGCCGTTTGCTAAATCTTACACACTTACGTCATGTTGTCGGGAGCTAGTGCGCGTTGTCCCATCAATGTAGTGATAAATGGCGTGTGCTATTATTTTGAAAGTCCTGATCGGAAGCCCGACGCCCATCGCGCGCGCCTTGACGCCGCCTGCGCCCCCAGCCCCCTCTGTGTGTCTCTGTCCCACTGATGCCATTCCGACGCACATCACTCGTAGGCGAGCAACAGCCGCGCGGAGTTGGCCAAAGTGGACTACAGTGGACCCTCTCACACGGACAGCGCTTCACCCCGCCTGTCTCCATCCTCTGCCCGGCCGGAGGGCAGCAGCCCCGGAGATGCGCCCCTGGACGGCGGCTGCGTGTCGGTAAAGTGAGCTAAAGAGAATGAGAGTGAGGCAGGGCTCAGTGTGTGCAGCGGCGGCGGGCGCAACTCGCGGATAACGGGACCCGATTGAATGCAGCGCGAGGGAGCAGCAGGAGCAGGAGAAGGAGCGCTCGGTTCTTCCTGAGGATTGTGTGCGGGCGGGAATGGGGCGCAGAGAGAGCCCCGCATCACAGCTGAAGGCATGAGAGCCCGGAGAGGAACACAAAGCTCGGCTGCGGCGCTCCGTGTGTGAGTCTCCATCCGTCTATCCATCCATCCATCCGAGTGGGTCCAGTCTACACCTTTCTTCATGTTGCAGACGCCTGGTTTATGACGATGGATTACTTGCTGTGGGTGTGCAGCCTCCTCGTCCCCGTGGTGCTGGCTGTAGAAGGTACGTCGTTGTGTGTGTGTGTGTTTTTGTTGTTGTTTTTTTTTAACATGACTGTACACCCCTCACTACTTTTATGTCCCGTGCATGAACAATGGGGGGCTGCTCGGACGCAGTAGAATCTGGCAGTGAAACACCTTATTGTGTGTGTGTGCGTGTGTGTGTGTGCGCGCGCGCGCTTGTTTTTCTGACAATTTGAATCATACGTGGTCCCGTCCATCCCGTCGGTCCACAGAGCTGATCAGTCATTAAAGCTGCTGCGGTGGATGGAATTACATCTGTAAGCAGGACTCCATTCATGTTTTGCTTAATTAAAGCTGTTAATGTAATGCGGGCCCGCTCTGTTAAATAGGCAATTCCGCCGAGCATCAATTTGCTCTCTGATTGTAATACACATGTATCATCAGCACGCCCCGCTCCCTCTGTGTGTGTTTGGTGTGTGTGTGTGTGTGTGTGTGTGCGATGCCATTCCAGTGTTTGCATTGCGGCTGAAGGACTGCCCTGTTGCTATTGTCCCTGTTGTTGTGTCACACCCACGAGCTGATTGAGGATGCCCACCTGCCCCACTTTGTGTCCCACCCCAGGGCGGCACAGAGGTTCCATTCACAGTACAGATGTGCCGCCCTCCCTCAACACACAAGGTGTTTTCAACCTGCTGCTGGGGCTCTCCCACCAATCAGTGGCGTGGACTCTTAATACCAAAAGACTGGAGCAGATCAATCCCCCCCCCCCCCCGAAACACCACAGGGACACACATGTGAAACACATTGGATGACAAGTGCGAATTAAAGGTCAACGGTTTAACAAGTGTGCTGCGGCCCCCGAAGCTCCCCCCATCATCCGGGGGGAGTGCGGCTCCGGGGGAAGAAGCCCACCCTCGCCAACCACCCACCCACCCCGGTGACTCCTCTCTCTGAGCTGTAGCTACATCTCACTGCCTCGCCTCCTTCTCTCTCCCTCCCCTGTCCAATCTGCCTCTCCTGGACCGTGGCCAGCCCAATCCCTCATCAATTCTGGTGTCAGCGAGTAAATCAATGCAGCGGCAGCAGCCCCCTCCGGGTCCCAGTGGGCTCCGGCGGCGCGGTGATCAGCCCCGTTTCCCCAACTGGACCACTGGCTGTTACTCAAAGCTCAGGGGTTAACAAATGTTTGCCCTCTGAGGATAAACATGAAGGGCAGATCATGGGATGGGTTTGAATGAAGAGGAGGGGGGTGCGGGTAAAGGGAGGGAGGCCCCTTTTCTTGCAGCGAGTCTTTGCACCCCCTTTATTTAGCCGCTCGCTCGGTGGATATCAACACATGGCTCGAATCTGGTATCGGTTTATTTATTTTTTCTCCCTTTCAGGTTGGCAAGTGTTTGCGCATGGACGATGCGAGCTGGACTGCAAATCGAAGTGTGTGCTTATTTACAAAAGCCCCGGCGATGACAAATCTCCAATTCACACCAGCAGACTGCAGTGAAAGCCTCAGCAACTGTGACAGCTTTATGTTGCATCGCTCTCATTTACAGTCAGCCCTTACTGTACTCTTATTTTTAAAAAGGCCGTAAAACCAGACGGATGACCGCTCAGAAAGCGTTTTGCAGGCGGATCTGCGGGGTCGAAGCAGTACTCGTCGGGTTTTTCAGGCGCCGACACACAGCTTCTCTCACACTTTTGTCCTGCTTCCTTCAGAGCAGGATATCAACAGGAATGATTACTTGTTGACCTGTCGAAACAGACTCAAGCAGCCCAGAAGAGATCTGGAATTAGGTCAGCTTGACTTGTTCAAGAAGTGCTCAACAAGCACCGAAACTGGGCATCACACTCCACTGTTACCACCGTGATTTATGGAGAGAGACAGGCCCGAAAGTACGAGTGAACCCCTGCGTGGAGTGAGCTCAGAAGACACGCTTTTTCCTCTGAGCCGGAGCAACTGATCTCTCTTCACACTGATTTTTGATCATCCTCTCCGCCCGCTGATGATGATGATGATGATGCTCGGCTGTTAATATTTCATATGTTTGCTCGTTGGCAGTGTCAGCGCACTACAAGGCGAGGCCTTCCCTTTCATGATGCACACCCCGCTCTCGCAAAAATAAAAAAGTGAATAAAACATTAGCATGTGTGAGCTCCCAGAGCGCGTCGACAACGCAGAGTTGTGTGGCATTTTGGCTCCGGCGGGCGATCGGGAGAAGGAGAAGAAGGGGGGAAAAAAAAGAAAAAAAAGCTGTAAATGCCACGGGGTGGTGATGCTCTAAAGTTCCCACTGCAGCATTGTTTTTTTTACCCCAGGGGCAGAATGACTCCACCGCTGCTGTGGTTTTTATGGGAGAGGAGCGGGAGAGAGGGGGGCTCCTGGATGTGAGTTATAGCAGCCAGGCAATCTCAGAGGCATTGTAAATTTGACAGAAGGGGGGGAGAACTGTGGAACAAATGGGATCTTTTTCAATCTTAACCGGGCCCTGGGATTGCGCGAGTCGACGATAACACACTTTGGTGAACAGAGTTGATGGTGAACGCTAACCTCTTTCAGACTGAAGATTTGAGTGTTTTTAGAGCAGCCCATGAGCCTGGACTCAGATGTTACGCTTGAGGATGTACAGCGTCGTCCTCTCCTGCCGGCTGATGATGGTGCTTGTAAAAAGCATCGTGATTCTTTCAGCGGCCACTGTGTAGCTTTGGAGAAGACATTCCAACTCAGAATGTTCATATTTGCCGTATTAAGGAGGTAATAATACTTTGATGTATTTATCTTTCCCATAATTGAATGAACAAGCTGTTCTCGGAGGAAAATAAGGTCCCCTGAACACTATTTGAAGCTAGAAAGGTGGCCACATATAAAAAGTAAAACCGTATGAAATTGTGTTGTTCTTTAAAGTCAGTTGTTTATTCAGTTTATTCAGTCATAAGAATAAAGACAGTTTATTTATACTATTTTTTGTAGGCATAAAAAAAAATATATATCCTTCCTCAAAACTAGATAGGGCTTCTTTAAAGTCAAAGGGCAAAGGTCAAGCTGGGATAAAAAAATAGCACCCAGAGAGCTGCGAAGGATTCAGTCTCATGCTTGAGAGTGCCGCCTGGCTCATACAGAGGCAGGACGGTCACCCTGTGGCAGGTGAAGCCTGTTTTAAAAAGGAGCATCGGCTCAGACCTGAGGTGAGCCGAGGCTCAAGCAACTCTGCCTTCCGTCGCCTCCGGGAGAGGAGAAGGGAAGAGGTGACGCAGCGGATCAGACACCCAAGGGACGGGCTGGATCAACGGCGACCAAAGTCCAGGGGCACGTAGTCAGCTGTGTGCCGCCGAGGGCCGAGCGTAGCCAAGCAAAGACAACAGGCGCTGATTTCACTGATTAGTTCCTCCTCTCTGGCTCAAGTCGTGCTAATCAGTAAAACAACCTTGTTCACAGTCGTTTTATTTGGACTCGACAACTTAAGTTATTAGCCGCTGTCGCTCATGTCCTTGGGCACAGAAGTATAGAGAGCCGAGAACGCGTCTATAAATGAGTAACGGGACTTGCGTTTGTATTTTAAAGCTCTGACAGTAAATGCACATTTGCCTCCTGCATAAAATGCCACTTATTAAATATTGTGCCGAGGTGAATGTGATTTCCACTGTCAACAAAGATGGAGGCAGCCACTTTATCCTTTTTTCAAATGTAGGAGTAGATTTGTTAGAACGCTCTTATCTGCATATAAGAGAGTCCCAGCTAAGGCTGCAAATCACATGCCGAACTAATGCTCACCATTAAGAGACGATCAAGTGACTATGAGTTCATGTGATTAGTCGGTGCTTAATGAGTCATCGCTTGATTGTTAATTCAATTGTAGTTCATACACTAATTTATATGCCACCAAATGAGCTGTTAGGAAAGGAAAAGGCCTTTTTCACACCCACACGTGATCAGCCTGAAACCACAACAACCTGTATTCTCATAGAAATATCAAAGGTTTATGTCAGCGGGCTCCGTCTGTAAACTTTAGCTACCGTTGCTCTCCGTGAGAAACAGGGGAGGTCTCATTTTTCCTGTCACGTTACAATCCGCTCACATATTGCGAGTAGAAAAGTGATTAATACATGTAAATTGCTACAAATTGTCCCACAGTGCCCCTTTAAGCTATTCATATCAAACGGGGATTCATGACAGACCCTGCGTTAATTAAGTCATCATGAATAATGTTTATATGTGCGTCACTTGAATTGGAGTTCAACAGTTTGGTACATATGTTGCTGAGCGCTGGATGAGAAGACTGATCCCGATCTCACGTGTGAGGGCTACATACGAAGCTGGTGCTAACAGCTAAGTAAGGTCAGCACAAAGACTGTGGACAGGTGGGGAAGCTAGCCTAGCTACAGTAGCCAAAATCTGCCTGTGGTTTTGCAAAAATACACAAAAGAAAACATAAAATAAGGAATTTTTTGCGCTTCTCTGCACACTTTAAAGGGGCTCTTTGTAGTTTTGGAAAAGAACTTCAAACTCATTATTGTTATATTCACAATATTAGTAAGGTAATAATGCAAACTAGTAATATTAAGGCCCCCAGAACACTTTGTGAAGCTAGAAAGGTGGCAGGGTCCGCCACATATAAGCAAACTAAAACAGTATGGAAACACGTTGTCCTTTAAGGTCAGTTTGTTCATGCAGTTTATTCAGTCACGAAAACAACGAGAGTTTGTTTATTTAGTTTGTTTAAGAGTAAATGAATCAGTCGGTGAAGATCTTTGTCTTCTGATTAAAATGTATTTTTTTCCCCAAAATACTACAAAGTGCAACCAACGAGATAATTTCAATCAGTGAGATTTAGACGTGCTGGCAGGCGGATTTTGTTAGCTTACCAGGCTAGCTGTTTCCCCCTTGTCTCCAGTCTTTAGCCGGCTGCTAACTGTAACGTCGTATTTGACACACGGACGTGTTGAGTGTTGTCAAGCCTCTCATCTAACTTCTGGCGAAAAAAAGCGAACACGCCTTTTTTTGTGTCTTTTTTTTTTTTTTTTCAAAATGCCAAACTTTCAGCGTGTATTTTGCACCCCTTTTATAAACTACTCCTGATTCTTGTCTTAGCTTCTGACAAGGTGGACCACGATCTGTCAAACTTGACGTTATTTTGAACAAAACACTTCAGAACATCATCATCAAACACGAGTTGTCAACTCTTGTCAACTTGTTTCCTTTTACACACACACACACACACACACACACAGCTGAGCTAATTTGCATAGACACAAAGAACCGTGAAGTCTTACTACTTCTTTCTTCTGGTCTTGTCTGCAGCTTCGGCGTAAACGTGACCGCGTGAAGTCCTGAAACGAGGACAGAGAACTGTATTTAGTCCCCGGTTTGATCTGTGTCTTTTCAGGGACGACAGAGACGCTCACTGACTCTCCGCGGCACACAGTCGAATGCCACTGATGCAATCTATCCTGTTGGATGTAGAGATCACTATTCATTATCTCTCTAAAAAGAAGAAAAGCCATTGTGGTTTCTCTAATGAACACACAGCGCAGACTGTAAACAGTGCACGGATCTCCAGCTCAGCAGCCGCAGATGGACCAGTGATCCGCTCGCTCAATCAAACAACTCCTCTTATTGACACACAAAAGACAAGGACACACTGTACTGTGACTGCACTCCTGCCTTCAGAGCCAACGCTGCAGAAGATGATTACTGGTACCAGAACAAAGCTGTGCTTCTTGGACGGAGTGTGGCTCCACACAGGACATGCTATTTGTTTACCCTCTCACACCCTCCTTTAGCGCCGTTATCAACGACTCGTGAGCAAATGGTGCACAGCAGGCGCCGTGTCATTGAGTCTCCATGAAGAAAGTGTAATTGTCTCAGTAATTATGTGCTAACAGCAACAGAACAATGGGAGCCAGCGCGGGCCACAGCTGCGTGTCGAGAACCTGGAGAGGGGTCGTCTTTTCTCGGGTGAACGCGTTGGACCACCGCTCGGGCGACAGCCGACTGACAGGCCGACAACAATGCTCATTGATCCTGCTGTTTACTCTCCGCCTCGCCCCTGACTGTCTGCCCGGCTCTCACCTCGGCGCAAAGTCGTAAAACAGCGAGGGGACGAAAACAACTGCTCACATCACCTGTTTGACAAATCTCAGCGGAGAGGCGTCACACTCTCAGCGTTTCAGCACACTCGCTCCCTAATGTGATATATTAAATTTGCCTGTGCTTGTGTGACCTCTCTGATCCGCCGCTGCTTAATGGAGTTCTTCCCACTGAAGGCATCCTGGAGGATGCTTTGTTCTTAGTTCCACAAAATGAATATTGAAAGCAGTGCACTTGTGAGTGCCAAACACAGAGAGAGAGAGAGAGAGAGAGAGAGAAAGCCTTAATTAGACGGCATCACAGACATGCCATGATTGTCAGGGCTTTCAAAAAAAAAAAACCAGAGTGCATGTGGGTGCAGGTTAGCGAGGGAGATGAAGTTTTACCTGCATCTTCTGTCAGGCAGAGGGAACTGTGTGTGTGTGTGTGTGTGTGTGTGTGTGTGTGTGTGCAAACAATTTGGTTTCTCCTCCTCACACCTTTTAATCCAGATTTGTCAACATTCCTCCTACTCTCCCTCTCTCTCTTTTTTTCCTCTGCTGCAGAAACCCTTATGGACAGTCGGTGGGCAACCACAGAGCTGGCGTGGACCACGTTCCCAGAGAGCGGGGTGAGTTAGTGTGTGTGCATGTGTTTTGTTTGTTATGTGCTCTTTTTCTTTTTCTTTCTTTCTTTCTTTCTTTCTTTCTGTTTTTTTTTTTTTGTTCCATTAGCTTGTTAATAGAGCCCAGTCTGCCTTGAACAGCACACCTCCTACTGTTTTATATCTTTGTTTTTGCGGTGTATGTTTGCTTTCCTGGATACTAAAAAGCAAATGAGAAACACACTGTGTGTCATTGTGCGGAAGAAGAAATCGAGGATATTCAGTATTTAGAAGATGCTAAAAGCTCAACGAGCAAATGTGGTCCTCAGAGCAGACAGAGGAGCGAACGCACAGACAACACAAAGCAGATCCCCACAGTGTGGAAGGACTATTAGGTATGCTCTACCTTGCACGTCTCCCCAGGATAGAGAGCCTGATAATTGAAAGCATGTGTCTGTGTCGTTGGTAATATGGGCCCAAGAGCGCATTAAAGGCAGAAATTAAGGTTTTCAGTTGATGCCCCCTATAGGACTGGTGAGAAAATAAAACAACATGAATTTGACCCCGGGGCTAACAGCCTGACAAACCTCCCCCACTCCCGGCCAGTGTAATTTGTCTTCGCTACGTGAGCGCAAAGTCAGTCAATGGAAATGCTGGGTTTCCATGGAAACGATCTTCGGCAGCCCTCCTCCTTCCTTTCCCTACAAGGGGCCGGCTCTGAATGTCCTAGCATCCATGAAGTCATATGTCAGGACTGGCGAGGCAGCCCCTCTCTCCCCCCCCCGCGCCTGACAAGCCCATACGTTCGGGTGCCGGCAATTATCATATTTGTCAGGTAGTGCATCAACGTGTTGCTGGTGATTTACGACATCTAATGCTGACTCTTGGGCTCATCGTTTGGGAATAAATTGCACGGGAGCTCGGAGACGTGAGATGAGTTATGCATTATTTTCTTCCAGTTGAAATAATCAATTTCTGGGAAGCTCATTTGTTATGGAAACGAAGCATTCAGTCCGAGGGGGAATTAGGGAAAAAAAAAAATCAAAAAAGATTGACTTCTCACAAGGTTATTTCCTAATGGACTAAATTTATTGACCAACGAAGCCATTTGTCATAGTCTGTAATGGTAGTTACCTTATACAAAGACCAGCGAGAACAACATGTGAAGCTATACATCCACACGATCCTGCTTCTGTTTTTTTCTTCGTTTTTTTTTTTTTCCCACACACGCAGAAGCCATGTCATCTCACTCCTTAAGCAAATCTTTTCAGAGCGACATGATGTAAAAACGCATCAGTCCACTTGCTCTGTTAACCACAACAGATGCAAATATCTGCTCTCAGGCTATATGTGTAGGCATGAGAGAAATATATATATATAGATAATATATCCTGCGTAACCTCGAGTGCTCGGGAGTGCTGCCGAAGTGCAATCACACTGACAGTGCTGCATTTAAATGGGCATTTTAATAAATAACTCACTGTTCCCATTATAGATGCATATGGAGAAAGTTTCCACTTAAAAGGCCCAGCTTTATGCTCTCACCTCTTTTAAGCGTGGATAACCCGTGTACACGTTATAGAAACCGAATCTCCTCTTGAGGCGATCTCGATTGCACTGCAGCAGTTATAGACATGAGCTCTGCTTCCTCTAAGTGCATTGTGTTTAACAGCTGCTGTAGGTAGGCTTTGATAAAAGCCCAACCAGCACCTCCGTGACGATCCCGGCTGCAAGACGTCCCCTCGCTTTTTGTGATCTGCATCGGAACCGTTAGTCAGACCGGCCTAATGCGTGAAATGTGTTTTAATGGGAAAATGCTTGCTATTAATACTCCATAATGATTGAAATTTTCTGAATGATTCATGCAATTAGGAGCGTTTTAGCTGCAAATTATTCCTCGCAGGCCAAACACGTGCGCACACACACAACACACTGTGGGGATGGGTGTGTGTGTGTGTGTGAGTGTGTTTGTGTGTGTTGCATTCTGAGATTCTGTTCGTATCCGACGTCACGTCGCTGTTACGAATGCCCTCCATGCCCGGGTGGTTTGCATTAGGATGCGCTGCATTTAACATTACTCAATATTAATCAGCAACATGTTGGATAAGTGAGTTTCCGCTGGATCTCGGTTGTTGCCGAACGAGGAATGAGAAGCGTGAGATGATCAACTGAATTTAGCCTCATTTTGATCTTGAGAGGGGCTCTGTGTAGATATCCAAACTCAGAATTGTATTATTAACAATATTAATGAGGCAGTAATACAAACTCAGATGTATTTGTTTTTGTTCTAACTGAGTCAACAAGCTGAACGCCGGAACACTGTTTGGATTTAGAAAGGTGGCAGGGTCCGCCACATGTAAACAAAGTGAGACCGTGTGAACTTGTGTTGTCCTTTCAATGTCAGTTTGTCATGAAAACAAAGAGAGTTTGTTCAGCTCTTCCTCTTCTGATTAAAAGTTTCTTACCCAAAACTACACCGTGCGTAACAACCTGTTCCATCCCTCTCTGCATCAGTCGTCCACGATGCTCGCAGTGTTTCATTTTCTGCCGTGTCGCCGCCGTCGGCTCTTCTCTTTGTCACAGTGTCTCTCTGTTGTCTCCACAGTGGGAGGAGGTCAGCGGCTATGACGACTCCATGAGCCCCATCAGAACCTACCAGGTGTGTAATGTTCGAGAGCCCAACCAGAACAACTGGCTTAGGACGGACTTTATCCCCCGCAAGGGCGTGCTGCGCGTCTACGTGGAGCTCAAGTTCTCCGTCCGTGACTGCGCCAGCATCCCCAACATCCCCGGCTCCTGCAAAGAGACCTTTAATCTGTTCTACCACGAGTCAGAGGGGGACACAGCTACAGACACCAGCCCTCAGTGGAGGGAGAACCCCTATGTGAAGGTGGATACTATCGCCCCGGATGAGAGTTTCTCTCTGCTGGAGGCGGGCAGGATCAACACCAAAGTGCGCAGCTTTGGCCCCCTCTCCAAGGCAGGTTTCTACCTGGCGTTCCAGGACCTGGGCGCCTGCATGTCGCTCATCTCAGTCAGGGTTTTCTTCAAGAAGTGCTCCACCACTATCGCCAACTTTGCTGTCTTCCCCGAGACTGCCACAGGGGCAGAAGCCACCTCCTTAGTGATCGCTCCGGGGGTCTGTGTGACTAACGCTTTGGAGGTGTCCGTCCCTCTCAAGCTGTACTGCAACGGGGACGGCGAGTGGATGGTTCCCGTTGGCTCGTGCACCTGCGTCGCCGGCTTTGAACCTTCTGCAGACGACACTCAGTGCCAGGGTATGTGTATTTAACAGACATTTGGACTTTTATTTAACCAAACCTCCTTTATATGCTCGGTGCAAGTCACCTCAGTCTGTGCCCTCCTCTCTGCATTTATTGTGTGGCTCCTGAAAGGGGGTGAAGGAGGGTGGAGGAGAGTATGAATTAATGAGGTGTTGCAGAGGGGAGCAGCATACAAATATTGCGAGAGCAGGACGGGAGGGAGAGAAAGATAGCGAGAAGGCACAAAACAGAGCGCCAGTGAGGGAAACGCAGATAATAGAAGGGAAAAGGCGTCCGGAGTCCACAGAAGAGAGATATTAACAGAGGGAGAGAGATAGTGTGAGTTAGAAGGTGTGAATTGCCAAAGATGGGATGGAGGCAGCAGCCAAAAGGAGAAGAATGAAAAAGGAGGGGGGGCTGCAGGAAGTCAAAGACAGACAAGCGGAGCCTCGTCTCACCTGGGCGTGAGAAATCGTGTCTAACATGCGCTGGAGAGCTCATCCGTTGCCATTTGGCGGCTCAAGGTTAAAAGCTTGCCACCAATGCCTGATAAAAGGCTCTCTGGGGCTTCGGCAAGCACTTGCGATGAGGAAGTGTAATTTCCTCCGCGGCCTCCCGTTAGTTAATCTACAGGCGGCCACACTCATTAACACCATTCAGACCAACGTGAGCCAACACTGCCACCCTAGCATTAATCACTCAGACATTTCATTTCTTACCTCAGTCGCGCCGCGAGCTCGCAGCCAACCACCACCGGAGAGAAGAGGAGAGGATAGGAGAGGAGAGGAGGAGAGGAGAAGGAGAGGAGGAGAGGAGGAGAGGAGAGGAGAGGAGAGGAGGAGAGGAGAGGAGGAGAGGAGGAGAGGAGAAGGAGGAGAGGAGAGGAGGAGAGGAGAGGAGAAGGAGGAGAGGAGGAGAGGAGAAGGAGGAGAGGAGAGGAGGAGAGGAGGGGAGAGGAGGGGAGAGGAGAAGGAGGATAGGAGAGGAGGGGAGGGGAGGATAGGAGAGGAGAGGAGGAGAGGAGGGGAGAGGAGAAGGAGGATAGGAGAGGAGGGGAGAGGAGAAGGGAGACAACAGAAGGGGAGAAGGAGACATTAGAGAACAGGAGAATCATCGTGCCCTCCAAAGAGAACTGAAGCAAGACAGTGGGGTGATTCAACGCCCACCAGGAAAACAAACAAATAAAAGAAAATGATGATGCACTGTGTAATAGAAGAGAAATAAATCAGATCAGAGAGTGTCGAGCCTAAAGGTCTCAGCGAATTATTAGAGGGGAGAAGGAAAAAATATAGTCCATTTCCATCTTATCTTCTTCTGGCTTTTTATTGCGCGGCTTTAGAGCCACAGTTTGGGGCCATTAGCCGTGCTGATTTTCCTAAAAGTGCCATTGTTGGGAATTAGGGAGGAACCGGAGTTCAAACTGAAAGACCACTTAGCCTAACTAGTTAATCACACTCTCTCCCTCACTGGCTGGCTTTTTTATGGGCCCTCACGCTGACAGGACAGATGTTTGCCAGAGACCCCACTTTTTACACCACCAGTTAGGAATGTGGCAAACAGTAAATCGCGGGGCTCTGGAGGCGGATATATCCAGACCTTTTGCTGCTAATCCCCTTTATCTGAATCCTTCTTTAGTCCGGGCTTATGCTGGTTTATCCTTAAGACTCGATATCAGCCAACCTTCAGCGTGACACTTTGGAATTCAAATGAATCGCTTGGACCCATCGCCTGAGACACACTTTGTATATTTTTTTCCTAATAACTCTGCTCCGCTAATTTACGTCCTCCCTGATGTACCTTCATTTGAATTGATTTATTGGCTTATTACGGGGCTGCTCTGCATGCATGTGGACGCCTTGTTGGTATTCAGCGTTGCGGCTTGGAGAGCTGAGGACCGAGCAGACACTGATTGATGGGTTTAGGGTGTATCCCTTTTCTCAGAAGCATTCTCCATCCCTGTTTGTCTGACAACAGCAATCTCCTGTCAGCAGTCTATCTCCATCTTTATCCTCCTTTTCCTCCTCTTCAACATGAAACTTAGCTGTCATCCCCAGTCTCTTTTTGGGGAGATTAATGTCACCTGGCAGAGAGCGTGAAATTGAAAGAGCAGATGCAAATGTATAGATAAGACCTGGTGCTTAAGTGTTTGCCATTTCTCACGCGCACATCCACCCGTTCCTCCGTAAATATTGAGCTTTGCAGACACTTCGCAGGTACAGCTTTTTGTTCGGCGTCGGATGTGACAGCCGCTCGTCTTTCTTGATAAGTGACAGCGCGGCGTCCATTCGTTGTTTTTTTTGTTCACGCTGTTCCTTTTTATTTTCTCTCCTGCTCGTCCAGCCTGCATCCCAGGGACCTTCAAACCCAAGTTCGGCGAGGGATCCTGCGCCCCCTGCCCGTCCAACAGTCGCACCAGTGCACGAGGATCCAATATTTGTCCCTGCCAGAATGATTTCTACCGCGCTGACAGCGACCCCCCTAACTCCGGCTGCACCAGTAAGTCATCCTCCACTGCACGGAATACAGAAAAACCCTAACATATGGTAAAATATCAGAGTGTACTCGTTTGGTAAGACAATGCGGCAGAGTCATGGGTGGCTTGTATCGATGGACCAACAGAGAATTATTACCTGAATCTGTAGCGTTATAGTGAGTTTCAGCTCATTGTTCGGCTGTCGGGTCCGCAACTGCACTGTCTTTGGTTAAAATTCTGGACGAGCAGAACAGTTAACAGACTGCTGCTGTTTGCTGTCAGCCCCATTTATAAGTTGAGCGTCCACTTTTCAAGTTGAAATGAGTTAGCGTAGCTTTTCTAGCTTCCACATTTCACCCTGAGTGAAACGCAATCTTTAACAACAAGACGGATCCGTGCAGATGTTGAATGTCGTAAGGGGATGGGCGTTGTGCATCACGTTACATGACCAGTGCTACATGGCTTTGTTGAAAAAGAGGAAAAAACTTCAGGTATCAGTGTCCATGTCTGTGCAGCGCTGTGACTCACTCTGTTTGGTAGCGCACCACGGAATTTGAGACTGCGTCTGCTACAATGCCCACAGTGTTGTAAGGTCCAAAGCCCCCCTCGCTAGCAGTTAATATCCTGACATTCCCTCGGAGCGCTGAGCTCATAGTTTCGACCGCTAGCTGTACTGCTAACTGAGCTAAATAGCTAATGAAAGTAACAGTGAGCAGCAGTTAACTGTTACCCTGGTGATATGCTGCCCTCTCTGTTTTTTATAGGTAGCCAATAGAGCTCAACAGTGAGGGTCCGGAAGTGAAAATGCCATTCATATTCTGCATATAGATTTTGATTATTGGCCATAATGTCGTAACCATCCAAAGTAGACTTACCACGAGTTATCAGATTGTCAAATGATGACTTATGATCCTGTAGAAGTCACAAGTCCATATGAAATCAATCTTGTTTTGAGAAAAACATGTTTTATTCGCGATGTCATGGAGAAGTACTACACTACCCACAATCCTATAGTGTAACAGCGACGTCTCTGATTGGTGGAGCTCGCTGTTATCATGGAAATGTTTACCAAACCCGCGAATTTCATGTTAGCTAGTTACTGCTAACACTGAACTCTACGATCGTTTACCACAGAGCGACCATGATTTCACTGTCTTACCTACTGCGTATATTTAGTGATGAGGAGAAGAGTTTATTAAGGGTTCACCCGAACATGAAATTTGCGGGCTCGGTAAACATTTACATGGTAACAGCGAGCTCCACCAATCAGAGACGTAGCTGTTACGTTCGCAATGGTTTATGGGATGAGTAGTTCCTTTACTCTTAAGATAATTATGTACACAGTCTTGTACCTTTGCTTTTTTCTCAGTTTTCCAACATTCTTTTTGCGCCAAATTAAATGTTTTATGGTCACGATTCATCTCCTAGCTGATTGGCTTGGTTCCAGGCCTAAAACTCTTTATGTAAGGATTTTATGAAACGTCAATGGAGTAAATGAATGGCAAATTCACTTCCGGAACAGGAAGAAGAATCGACACAGAGACGGGGTTGCAAAAAGTGGATTCTGTTTATTGCTGGGCCGACTGAGCTTCATACCTCAGCTGTTTACACAGGCACTTAGTGATGATCTGGATCATCACCAACATGTCAAGAAGTTCTTTGCCTTGTTGTTCCACGTCTTTCCTAAAAATCATGTAACTTCCAGTAATCGTTCCAAAGTGTGTGTGCGCGTGTTTACTCGTGCATGTATGTGTGTGTGCTGTTCTGTTTGCTGGTTGGTTTGGTGTGTAGGTTTCCTGATTTTCACCGTTTTTTTGGAAAGTTCTAGCTAGCTTTAAACTTTGACGTTGTAGCTTCTCTTAAACAGCCACCGTGGCCACTAATGACAACTACATGATAATGGTCACGGTAAAATGAACTGCAACAATAGCAGAAGAAGAAAAAAGTCGATAAGTCAGCAACTCGGTTACAGAGCAGTAAAGCTAACAGCAGCTAACAGTAACCACCACCATTACGCTACACTGTTGCTTCATGATGCTAACTAATAACCACATACGAGCTGTCTGAAAATGATCAGGATAAACTCGACGCTGATTGGCTTGGTTCCAGGCCTAAAACTCTTTATGTAAGGATTTTATGAAACGTCAATGGAGTAAATGAATGGCAAATTCACTTCCGGAACAGGAGCCGTTATAAAAGTGGGCTGTCACTGTTGAGCTCTATTTAATCCAAACATACATATTGCGCCTTTAAGTATCTGATATTCAAATGTATTGTCGTAAAGGATGTATACAAAATGTATATATTGAAGCCAAAACTCTGATGAGAAGAATCGACACAGAGACGGGGTTGCAAAAAGTGGATTCTGTTTATTGCTGGGCCGACCGAGCCTTCATACCTCAGCTGTTTACACAGTCACTTAGTGATGATCTGGATCATCACCAACATGTCAAGAAGTTCTTTGCCTTGTTGTTCCATGTCTTTCCTAAAAATCATGTAACTTCCAGTAATCGTTCCAAAGTGTGTGTGCGCGTGTTTACTCGTGCATGTATGTGTGTGTGCTGTTCTGTTTGCTGGTTGGTTTGGTGTGTAGGTTTCCTGATTTTCACCGTTTTTTTTGGAAAGTTCTAGCTAGCTTTAAACTTTGACGTTGTAGCTTCTCTTAAACAGCCACCGTGGCCACTAATGACAACTACATGATAATGGTCACGGTAAAATGAACTGCAACAATAGCAGAAGAAGAAAAAAGTCGATAAGTCAGCAACTCGGTTACAGAGCAGTAAAGCTAACAGCAGCTAACAGTAACCACCACCATTACGCTACACTGTTGCTTCATGATGCTAACTAATAACCACATACGAGCTGTCTGAAAATGATCAGGATAAACTCGACGCTGATTGGCTTGGTTCCAGGCCTAAAACTCTTTATGTAAGGATTTTATGAAACGTCAATGGAGTAAATGAATGGCAAATTCACTTCCGGAACAGGAGCCGTTATAAAAGTGGGCGGTCACTGTTGAGCTCTATTTAATCCAAACATACATATTGCGCCTTTAAGTATCTGATATTCAAATGTATTGTCGTAAAGGATGTATACAAAATGTATATATTGAAGCCAAAACTCTGATGAGAAGAATCGACACAGAGACGGGGTTGCAAAAAGTGGATTCTGTTTATTGCTGGGCCGACCGAGCCTTCATACCTCAGCTGTTTACACAGGCACTTAGTGATGATCTGGATCATCACCAACATGTCAAGAAGTTCTTTGCCTTGTTGTTCCATGTCTTTCCTAAAAATCATGTAACTTCCAGTAATCGTTCCAAAGTGTGTGTGCGCGTGTTTACTCGTGCATGTATGTGTGTGTGCTGTTCTGTTTGCTGGTTGGTTTGGTGTGTAGGTTTCCTGATTTTCACCGTTTTTTTGGAAAGTTCCTGGCAACTCCATGCGGTTATGTGTGTGTGTCCTTGTTAAGTGTGATGTCATCAGTATTTCTCAATCCCTGTTTATCTCAGACCCCAGAACAGAGTAACACATTCATATTTAAAGGTCAATGCTGGTCACTTAGTCAAGCCAGATTTCTCAATAGTATGTAGATATATTTTCTGGTAATAAATGCACTCAAGCATCAAGTGAAAGTGAAAATGATACATATATTTACATGTAGTATATGCTGTATGTTATAAGCTGCCCGGCCCATTATCAATATTTTGCATGTTTCTACCATCATAATCAGTGTTTTTTCTAAATGCAGGTCAAATAAATAAGTCTGAAAATGTGCTACTTTGGCTCCCATGCAGCATGTTATCTACTAAGCAACTAGTTACTAAATATATCAAATAAATGGTGTGGAGCAAAAAATACTGAAAAACTGAAAACTGAAATATGTAAGTACAAGTAAGTTCAGTACTTGAGTAAATGTACTGTCAAAGCCTGCCATGGAAAAATACCCAGAGTCCTGAAGCTAAAACGGTTATCCTCTGTTGAAACGTGAAATTACACACTATAGATACTAGTTGATGTGCCCTTACAAAAAATTATGGAGGATTCAAAATTTAGATGACAAATCTGCAGCTGCATCTCAGTAACTCTAAGTAGTGTGCTCTGGTGCTCTGCGCCCGTGCTTGGACGGGCCTCTGAGAGAAGTCCCAGTGGTCGTGCTGATGGAGAGCGACATGTGCTGCCTTGACCGTGTAAAATCACCCCCCAGGGGCCTTTCGCCGTGTTAAATGACACACAGGGCCCGCAACTGTCTTCCCCAGATCCTTGTCACAGGAACACTGTGGACACTGACCGGCGCGCACAGACAGGCGAGCGGGGACACAAGCACCACCTCCGACTAAACACGCAAACACACACAGACACACAGGCCTGACAGTTCTGTCCCCGCGGTCTGTCAGAGCTTGTGCCAGGCAGCCTGCGCTTTGTGTTGGAAGTGGTGTGTTGCACAAGAGAGGCTCAGCCAGTCAATGGCCGGCAGCTTGGACTCAGCGTGTGTTTTAGACGGGTGTCCAATTAGAAGAGCCTCCACTCTGAACTGTGTCTGCCTAATTAGAAAGGACAGGACGAGCGAAATGCAGCTCAGGGCGAGCTGAACTCGGAGGACAGGCTGGTTTTGGCCGACAAGAGCTGATGGCCTCAGAGCCTCCCCAACCCCCCACCCCCACCCCTCTGCTGCGAGACAGGTCTGTGGACTTTCTGCCACTGGAAGCTTAGAGAGAGAGCCTCCTCTCTTCTCATGTAAGAGGATGAAAAGCATGCTCGCTGAACCAATCTTTGTTGCCCCCCTCTGCGGTTATCCTACTTTATCCAGGTTTCAAACACTCTTCTCTCAAAATTGCAGCACTGGTTATTGAAACGTGGAGGCCTTGGGTTAGAGTGATACAAGAACATGAATTTCAATCAGGGGTGGATTAGCCAAGTTCCACGAGCTGCAAGAGGGGTTGTGCATAAAAATGGACGGCGGTTACAGCGCAGAGCTGTACGGGATTGTGATTTTCATTCGCGATTGAGCAACTGTGCTCTTCTTGTGCACGACAAGCTGTGTTTGTCCTCCTGTTTGTGTTTATTTATTTATATGCATTTGCAGGAAGGATTTTCCCCCTGTTGTCATGTTTTTACATGTTTCCCTGCCTTTTGCTCCAACCTCACCGTTTGTTTGGGGCACGTAAAGCAATCTGACACATTTATTTGTGCAGAGAGAATAGGACTTTCTGTACATGAAATCCTTCCTTTAGTTGCCGTCTTACCGAGGTATTAGAACACTTCGTACACCACTGAGGGAGAATAATGTAAGCGCCACATAGGGAACATGACTAAAGCCTCAGTTGTGTGTTTTTCTGTTCTGCCTGCCCACCTTCTTTAACACCTACGTGTGTGTGTGTGTGTGTGTGTGTGTTTGTGCAGCGATCCCCTCAGCGCCTCGCAACGTTATATCCAGCGTCAACGAGACCTCGCTGTCCTTGGAGTGGGAGGAGCCCAAGGACACGGGAGGGAGGGACGACCTCGTCTATAACGTGGTGTGCAAGAAATGCCTGCGTGACCAGAGCCCGTGCACGCGCTGCGACGACAACGTGGACATCGCGCCGCGCAGGCTGGGGCTGAGGCTGAGGAAGGTGGTGGTGAGGAACCTGCAGGCCCACACCCGCTACAGCTTCGAGGTGCAGGCCGTCAACGGGGTGTCTGGGAAAAAAAACACGCCGCCCAGCTACTCCACGGTCAACATAACCACCAACCAAGCAGGTTAGCGGGAGAAGATCTGTCGATTGTATCGGATGTGTCCGCGAGCCAAGTTAAGTCATAGAGCAGCCCCGATCAATACCACTTAACATCAAGATGAAACAGGCTGGTTAGTGGATCCCACGCTCAGTCAATGTCAATGAGTGTCTTAATGGGCTCGTAGTATCAGTACTAACACCAACAGTAAACATTGTTGAATGAGCTCAGTGAAAGTGACGGACGGACAAACTCTCTGCTTGTCCGCGGCCGATAAAGTGTTAAGCACACTTCATATCTCCACCGTCAGCATTCAGCACACTGTCGGCCCGGCCGTCTTACGTTACATCACTGACAATGTCACCTTTCAGCATCTCCCCTTAATATTTGCAGCGTCATCATCAACCAAACTGCTCAGCACCTTTCACAGGCTGTAATTACTCTCCCAGTTAACCCTGCACTCAATCCACCTTACTGCAGTTTATGGACCCAAGACAATGGCTGTCAATCGAGTCACATTCAGGCCTCACGAATCAATAAGTCGCAGAGCAGTGAAGGTGAAGCATGCACCGCTCAGGTTGATGTATTTTGAATAATAATTGTCTTTACTGTGATGGTTTGTGAAACGGAGAGAGAAAACCTTGGCAACTGTGAACCCCTCGACTCGCAGCTGAAGTAACTTCGCAGTGCCTTAAAATGTCATCTCAAGTGTGTCCTGTCCGCTGTCCCACCGCAGCGCCTTCAGCAGTGCCCACCGTCCATCTGATGCGCTCCACCTCAGACACCCTCAGCCTGTCGTGGCTGCCCCCTGAGAAGCCCAACGGGGTCATCCTCGACTACGAGATTAAATACCATGAGAGGGTGAGCTCAAGAATTTTTGCCTTAATGTAGGTTACACTGCATGCTGCAAACTCTTGAAATCAACTTTTTGAGCCCTGCACAAGAGAGAAGCATTTTTATGGATTCTAAAAAAATGTGTCATTGTAATGTGATGTGTGCGCGGTGGAATTGCTAGAGTCCAAATATATCTGTTGTTAGAGGCGGTCAAGCTCACCACCAACTGCTGCTGCGTCATTGGTATTGATCAGATTCCATGCTAAAGCCCTGCAGACACAAGACAGAGATACAGGGCTAAAAAACTGAACTGCGTTAAAACAATGCAGTAGTCTGCATTGGCTCACGTACGAGAAGGGTCCAGTTGTTGAAAGCCTCACAGACAAAATCACTGCCGAGTGTTTCTAATACCACACAGGTCACGCTTTCACATTTCATCGTTAAACGTTTATGTAATCTCCCCATTTTAAGCTTCAATCTTGACAATTTTACACGCATTTGATGAGCAGATTCAGTTCTTCGGGTTAGGGTTAGGTCCGTTAACACAAGTTAGCTGACATTAGCAACATTAGCCTCGTTTTGAACTAAATGTAGCTAGCTTTAAACTTCTGCGGTGTAAATCGTGTTCAACAGCGACCGCTGTGGCCACAAATGACAACTACAGGATGATTGTCAACGATAAAATGAACTGTATCAACAGCGCAAGAAGAAAATGGTTGTCAAGTCAGCAAACTTCCGCTAACCCTACCCCGTTCACGCACACAAAGTCATTTAAATGTATTTAAGGAGCCAGTTCAGTGCTTTGTTGGATCATTGCACAAAGAGTTGAGCCTGGTTCTACTTTTTTTTCGCTGGACAATTCATGTCCAGATGTACACAAAAACCTGACTGAATAGATGGCTAGCTTGTTGCATTGGAGCTGCAGCTGGTGCTCACTGAAGAAAGCATTTTGCTCGACCGTGATATCCATTAAGTTACATCAACAAATATAAAGCTTAGTTTTTCTAAAAGAGACAATTACAGGATAAGGGTAAAGGCTAAAAGGTTAGCATTCTGTGCTACGAAAAATTGTTTTTAACCTCAAACACAGTCTAGCTAGCTTTAAACTTTGACGTTGTAGCTTAAACAGCCACCGTGGCCACTAATGACAACTACATGATGATGGTCAACGATAAAAATTAACTGCAACAATAGCAGAAGAAGAAAAAAGTCGATAAGGCAGCAACTCGGTTACAGAGCAGTAAAGCTAACAGCAGCTAACAGTAACCACCACCATTACGCTACACTGTTGCTTCATTATGCTAACTAATAACCACATACGAGCTGTCTGAAAATGATCAGGATAAACTTGACGCAGCTCCTTTAATTCTTCTTCGTTTGACTTCAGGGTCAGGCGATGTCCCACACCGTAACATCACAGCACAGCTCAGCCAAGGTGGAGGGGCTGAGGGCCGCCACGCCTTACGTCGTGCAGGTCAGAGCTCGCACCGTTGCCGGGTACGGACGCTACAGCAACCCCATGGACTTCAGCACCAGTCTCCACAGTACAGACAACCTCTCTCCCGCTTTACAGGCTGTTCTTGATCACCTGCTTCTATGGTTTTCTTAATAATGGTTGAAGATTAGTATTTTTATGACTGCCTGAATTAGTAGCCAGTCCCTCAAATAGTGCTCCTGGTGTAATTTACTCATTTGTGCATCTGTGTGTGTTATTTTGCCCAGGTGACCCCCAGAAGTCGGTGCAGGACCAGCTGCCTCTCATCATAGGCTCGGCCTCCGCGGGTCTGGTGGTCATTGTTGCCTTGGTGGTTATCGCTGTTGTCTGCCTTAAGTAAGTGTCTGACTTGTAATACTGAGAGCCTGAAATACATGTCTCATTTTGTTAGTTTGTCTCTTTACAAAGAGCCTCATCAAACTTTAACGTGTTTTCAAAGGCTATATACTTCCTGTTTTGCTCCCTAAGGAGGTCTGGAAGAAGGAAAAAAAACAAACCAGAGCTGCTCTTTGAGCTTCTTCCTGAGCCATCTGATAGACGAGCGAGATATTAGGTCCATTCGTTGTACCTGGAAATGGTCAAGACTGATTATGTGAATGTGACTTTGCTTATGTGCGGCTTGTTTACAGGAAGCAGCGCAGCGGCTCGGAGCTGGAGTACACTGAGAAACTGCAGCAATACAGTAAGTTCACTGTGTGCGTTCGGTTTGGGAACTGTCGGCTCTGTTGTCATTTGGTCATGCCTGTACAGTTAACCAACTGATTGAATCAATTATCCAATCACCTGATTGAGGCAGGAAGTCATTACACCATTTGCACCGAAGAAACCCTGACTTTATCTGCCTGATGTTTGGCACTACACTCACTTTATACATGTGAACTTTATCAGACCTGCTGTATCATATTTGTCAATTTTCCTTCTCTTGATCAGTGAGCAATGTCTCAAGTCAATTAGATGGACTACAATTCAATAGAAGATAATTACCGCCCTCGTGTCCGTCCGTGAATGGTTCAATGTGTAGGAATTTTAGTTGCAAACGTTAGGTGGCAGGGTCCGCCAAATAGAAGCAAAGTAAAGCAGGATGAGATTGTGTACTGTCCTTTAGGTTTAGTTTGTCTTTAAGTCATGAAAACAAACAAAACGAAGATCTCTCTCTTCTGATTCAAATGATCAACAGAATCTAAAGAGATAATAGTTTTGACATTATGCCGTCTGTTTTTTGTTGCAGAGATATGTCGTCTGAAGTTAGCATGCTAACCATCTAGCAACAGCTAGGTACAGTTAGCAGCAGTTACCCTCATGATATGCTGCTCTGTATTTGTTTTAAGTATGAACTGGGCAGGTAGTCAATTCTAAACATATTGTGCCTTTACATTTAAAGCAATAGAGTGGATGAATATATATATATATATATATATATATATATATATATATATATATATATATATATATATATATACATATATATATATATATATATATATATATATATATACATATATATATATATATATATATATATGTCTATATATATGAGACATATATATATATATATATATATGTCTATATATATGAGACAGTAAGCTTAGCTTAGCATAAACACTGGACATAGCATGTCTGGTTTTGCTCAAAGTTTATATATATGTCTATAAATTTTATGTTTAATTTGTTTAATTAGTAAAAAAAAAAGAAAGTCAATCACAGTACAGTAACTTCCTGAACCTCATCACCAGCGCAGACTCCAGGCAGTAACTGCAGCCGTGAAAAAACCTCTAATATAACCACAAATTGTTATTTATAAACACAACAGAGATACATTTTTGTTTATGTTTTAACTGATTCCTCCTACTTCCTGTCTTTTATGCGAAGCTACACTAACCATCTCGTGGATGTAGCTTCTGATTTATCATAATTAACCTGAGAGCAGGCTAGTATCTAAACTATCGGTCTCACAGCAGGAAAGGAAATGGGTATATTTCATGAAATTTCAAACTAATCATTCATACATTTGCTCCATTGTGATGTGTAGTAATGTAACAGATTGTATTATTAACACCATGGCATTGATGTCGGCTGAACTGCCCAGGCAGGTATGACTCAGATGCTGACTTCTCTGTAACTTTTTCTCTCTCAGTCTCTCCGGGGGTCAAAGTGTACATCGACCCTTTCACCTACGAGGACCCCAACGACGCCGTCCACGAGTTTGCCAAAGAGATAGACATCTCCTGCGTGAAAATAGAAGAAGTCATCGGTGCAGGTAAACAACGTTGTTGGTTTTTAAGAGGATCGAGAGAATAATTCAGCTTTATTAATCATTTATCCGAACAGGAGTGTGCCATCAAGCCCCGAGGTCTGTTCTGTAAGAGAGTCCTCTCTGGGAGAGAAGGTTTAGGATTCAGAGTGTGCATGAGAGCTGCTGGTGGGGAGGATTGAAGTGAAAAAATCTTCTCTGTCGCTCTTCCCCTTCTAGTGTGTGTTACTTTTTTCTCTCTCCAATGGCATGTTGTGTCCTAACTTCACCTCAAATGACAGTCTGCTCCCGCTCGCTCAACCTTCCTCCCTTCCTGTCTTTTCTGTCTTCCTCTCTCTCTCTCCCTTGATGACACTTGGAATCAGGCACCACATACAGAAACCCAAAGTTCCTCGTCCGTCCTCTGTCTCCCTTCACCGCTCCCAGGTTGCACACTCGATCGATACCGGCCACCCCCTCTCTCCCCAACCTCTTTGACCCCTGACCTCCCGCCCTCTCCTCTCTTCTTCTCTCCCACAGTTGAAGCCGGCCCTCAACTCTTACAAATCAGCTCCTTCACTCCTAAATCCGACCAGTAACGCTCCCTCTCCCCGCACTTTCCCCAACTTCCTCTTTCCCTCCACCCCTCCTCTTCTTTCCTCTGCTCACCCATCACCCTCACCCCCCTCCTCCCCCTCACCCCCACCTTGTTCTCTCAACCCAGGTGAATTTGGCGAGGTGTGCCGCGGACGTCTCAAGCAGGCTGGCCGCAGGGAGATGGTCGTGGCGATCAAGACGCTGAAAGCCGGCTACACCGAGCGCCAGAGGCGGGACTTCCTCGCCGAGGCCTCGATCATGGGTCAGTTCGACCACCCCAACGTGATCCGGCTGGAGGGCGTGCTGACGCGGATATGCCCCATCCTCATCATCACCGAATTCATGGAGAACGGAGCGCTCGATTCCTTCCTCAGGGTAAGCTTGGCGGGAGGTGCTTGCCGCAACACCTAGGACAGAGAAGATTACTTTCCGTTTGAATCAAAGCTGAGAGGAACACACACACACACACACACACAGACAGTCATTCACAACACCTCTGGGTTATCGGAATGTTTTACTCTCTGTAAAACACCCCGAGGCGCTCACTTGCTGAGTGATAGAGATTAAATGTGCAATATAACGCCTGGAGACAGGCGTAGTGTCTCTGCTTGACGTGACTGACTGATGCTGACAGGCTTTCCAATGCTCAAACTCCTGGTGGAGAACTGTCACACAGCAGACCTTTGGATAGGTTTGCTTCAGTGTATTAGGGACTCTTTGTACGACTGCAGAATACATTACTGATCAGAGTTTTCATTTCAGACCGCCGCCACCTACACAAAACGCTGCACAAAGGCAGGATGAGAAATGAGGTGTCACACAGTACATTTCCAGCTGCGTGGGGGCCATTACATGTCATTTACATTCAATGAAATGTGTTTTCTTGCACGGCTGCGCTGTGAGGAAGCCTACTTAGTGTAACTGTTGGGTTGGACGAGGTTAGTTAACGCTCACGGTGAATCGATGCCGCTCGGCAGGTCTCAAATGCAGTTTATCTTTCAGCCGAGTGTTCGGGCATATGACGGGAAATGTTTGTGGCGGTGTTGTCTTCGCCGGTGACGAGCCGGTTCTGATCTCTTCACTTAGGTGGGATTGGTGTGATGTAAACACAACGTGTCTGGTTCAGTTTCTGACGGGGAGGCTCTGTTGGACATCGTACCTATTTTATTGCTCCCCATGTCTCCTGTCTGCAAGGACACGACGAGGCGAAATCGGAACAGAAAATGATGTTCCATGAAGTGTCTTGCGGGGCGGGTATTGTTTGAAATGTTTCTGTATTTGTGCCTGTTCAAGAATTTACAACAAAATTTGCCACACTTCTAAGATACCAAAGTTTTGATTTCAATCTGTGAATTAATGATAAAGTACGAGCAGTCAGGATTATGAATTGATTATTGACAGACAGATTTCTGCTAAAAAACAACAACACATTTGATAGTTGATTGATAATTTAAATGTGTGAATTTGCGCCTTGTATCTGATTCTCCTCTCTCTACATTGAACGTCTTGAGTTTCGGACTGCACTGCGTAGCTGTTGAACATTAAAAACCCCAAAAAACAATGGCTCACTGCAGCTCGAGCTCCTGCTCTCCTTTTCCAGCTGAAAGGACAGAAAATTGATCAGTTTTGATAATCAGAGAAGGAATTCATGCTTTTAAACATATAGAGATTCCAACATTTGCAAAACGGATTCAGAATATCGTGAACAGCTAAATAACTACCATGCAAGCCATCTTGTATCGCCTTGTATCACATAACTCACGGGAAAATGAGAAACAGGAAATGAGACTTTATTCTCTGGTCAGGATGAAATTTCCCCACTTTAACTTTATTCAGCAAAAAGTTGTCTGTTGATATGTTAATGTTCAAAATCTCATTTATAGAACCTTTAATCTGCAGATTGTTTCTCCCCGTGATGAATTGTTCTTCTTCTTATGAGACGTCAGACAAAAATGAAACACAGTGCCCAGGGTGGAATCTTCAGATTGCTTGTTGTGTCCAGCCGACAGATTAAAGATGCAAATCCTCGCGTTTGAGAGGCTGAAAAGCAGAAAAGTGACTTAAACGATGAATCAATTATCAGATAATTGCCAATTAATTTCCTGTTGGAAGCATCGCCGTGGGCTCTCGGGCACTGTAATGGACACCACTCACTATTTGTTTGACATTTGGTGGACCGGACCAGTATTCATTATTTGACAAAAGGAAATGGAGTGATTGATCGATGATGAAAGCGATCATTAGCTGCAGACCTACATCTGAGAGTCCAGCCTGAGCCTCTTCCCTCCTTCTCACCTACTCCTCTCAGTCAGCTGTCCGACAAATAACACACACACACACATACACACAAAAAAAACCTCCGTGTGCTGTCCTCACCCCCCGGCGCTCTCAGGCCAATGTCACACTCCCTGTGACTCATAGGAGTTCTGCTCTTACAAGGACACTACGGAGTTAAAGGCTCACTGTGTCGTTTTGAGGAAGAAATCTTGATCAGCGGAGAAATGTTTTCATTGACTGATTTTTATGTCTAATCTAGATAATTAAACTATCTTTGTCAGTCTGATTAAACTGAATATGCAAACTGACCTTAAAGGACAGCACAATGTCACGCTGTGTTACTTTGCTTATATGTGGCGGACCCTGCCACCTTTCTAGCTTCAAACTGTGTCCTGGGGACCGTAGTTTCCTCTGAGATCAGCTTGTCTATTCAGTTAGAATAAACATGAATATTTCTTAGTTATGTATAATTACCTCAGTAATACGTAAATAGGGTTTGATTTCTTCTCCAGAGCCACATAGTGCTCCTGAAATCGTGCACACGTGTACAAACCGTCTTATGTGTGTCTGATGAGACGGCCTCCCGCAGCTCCCTGGGGACACACGAAACACATGCAGAAGCGTTACAGATATACAGAAATAACACGCACACACACACACACTCTCACACACACTCATATGTACACGCCACCGTGGCTGTGAGGGCCTGCTATGAATCATGGCTGTTTACACATCCATCCATCCTGGCTTGTTTTGCTGTCAGACTTCACTGGAGTGTGCAGACTACAAAGCAGAATGTTTATGGTTTTGTCATGTCACGTCTTGTGTTCTTTGCTCTCTCGTTGTGGAGTGAAAGAAGGGATTGATTATGTCGAAAATTGTCCCCCTCCCCCCCCCACTGCTGTGAAATATTCAGGTCATGATAGGAAACTTCAAAGGTTTCAGATTCAACCAGCTCCACCGAGCCTCTTTTTCTCTTTTTCTTTTTTCTTTCTCTTTTTTTTTTATATCTATTAATTGTCAATTGATTGATGTCAATTCACACACATCAGGTTTCTTGAGCCCTCCTCAGCCGGTTGCAGCGCTGATTTGTTACGATCTCCACTTTTATCCCGCCGCGTCACGCCTGGCAAACGTGGAGAATTGTAAATTAAACCCTGAAAGCCCTAATCTCAGATTAGTTTCATGCTTCTCAAATGTTCACATAAAAGGGGCAAAAAAAAAAATGCAAAACAAGGACTTTCAAATGGGAAAAAATAGGCTTTGAGCAACATGCTGTTCTGATTTAGTCGACGGGCCCATTTTTGTTCGCATGCAGAAAAAGAAATGAGGGCGTGTACTGCCTGTACCTGCGACTAGTTTGTGTCAGTGGGAGTGTGAAAAAAAAAAAGAAAAAAGCAGCAGCAGTTGTCTGGTTTTGATTTTTGCAGCTTTTTGATCATGCGTGGAGTCGATATCGAGCCTTAATGGCTTTAGTATGACAGTAAAGAGTCTAATTAATCAGCTAATTGGACAGCATGCATGAAAAGGTCAGCTGTCAGTGACTGTCAGGAGCAGCCGTGAAGCAGTATGACAGATGTCATGTTTATGTGGCCTCAGTGACTGATTGGCCGTCTCTGGTGCCTTCTCCTTATCTCCTACACTCTCCCCTATCGTCCGTTTCTACATTTCAACTCGTCCTGTTTACTATTTCTCATTTGTCGTTCCCTGTTCAATTAACCGCCTCACCCTCCCTCCCTCCCTCCCTCCCTCCCCTCTACACCTCTGGCTGTGTTTTCTGCAGCTGAACGACGGGCGCTTCACGATGACGCAGCTGGTCGGGATGCTTCGTGGCATCGCCGCGGGCATGAAGTACCTGTCGGACATGAACTACGTCCACAGAGACCTCGCCGCCCGGAACATCCTGGTCAACAGCAACTTAGTCTGCAAGGTGTCCGACTTTGGCCTGTCGCGCTTTCTGGACGACACTTCCGCTGACCCCACTTACACGAGCTCCTTGGTCAGTATGTCCTTGCGTGTGTGTGTGTGTGTGTGTGTTTGTCTGTATGTTCATGTGAGTGTTGCCGACTCTGCCCCGTGTTTGTACACTCTGCGCGTGTTTAATCCGATCCCCTTCACTTGTTTCACATGTGCATATGGAGGCATGTGTGACTCCTCTTGTGTGCCAATATTTGCGTTAGCGTGCAAGACCGTCTGTGAAATTTGCATCAGCTTCTGCATGTGTGTGTTGTTACAAGACTGTGTTGATACCATCCCCCTTTTCTCTCTCTGCGTGTGTGTGTGTGAGCAGGGAGGGAAGATTCCCATCCGGTGGACGGCGCCAGAGGCCATCGCCTTCAGGAAGTTCACCTCTGCCAGCGATGTGTGGAGTTACGGCATCGTCATGTGGGAGGTGGTGTCCTACGGAGAAAGGCCGTACTGGGACATGAGCAACCAGGATGTGAGTTAGCCCGGCGGTCTCATGTTACGAACACAGATCTGTAGACCAAATGCACATGTGGGGAGTTTAATGTCTACGTTTGGGGCCGGCGGAGAGTTTCCCCCGAGCTGTCGGGGCTTTGATTTCCAGCGTGACATGTTGGACCTGGGCCTGCTTTTCTGTCTTTATCTCCATGTTGCAGATGCTGGTGCAGCTGTGGGCCTGTGTTCTAGTTTTTACCACCTTATTTACAGCCCTAGCCTGCCCACCCCTCTACAAATCCATACTGCAAAGCCCCCCTCCTCACACACACACACACACACAAAGGCATACTCAGTAAAAGGCTTTTTTCCCCCTTTTACTTTTTTTTTTATAAGCGTTGTTACCTGTAGGCTATCTGCACTGCACAGGCATCGTAACTACAGCAGCGAGCTCGCAGGAAAGAAAAAGAAATCTCTTGGTTCCTCCTCCCCGAACAAAGTACTGAAGCAATGTCTACACCTCCACTTTATTCTCTGGAGAATATCTGCTCTGTATTGTGCTTCAAAAAGAGAGTTGTAACACTGATAGCAATAAATGAAAAATAAAAAAAGAAGAGCCGGGATGAAAAAGTGCCGGTAATGTATGTATAACTTTCATAACAAAAACCCACATGCAGTAATGAAAGCATCAAAGTTGAGGCCCCGCCATTGTTCCCAATAGCCTTTGTGCCACAGTCAGCGCTCAATAAGCAACAGAGTCAACAAATGTGAGGTATAAACAGAGGTGCTCACCGGCTGGAAGCACGACATAAAAATCAAAGGACAAGCAGCAGGAGAAGAGGAGTGCAGCAGAAATGTTTTATTGTTCCCAAATGGCAATTTTTTATTGTTGCGGGGAGTTAAAACCCATACAGAGCTTATGGAGGGAAATGCGGTTGCTAGGCAAAATCAAATCAATGAGCGTTGAACGTTTTCGTCCTCCACTTATTGTCTCTCCCATCAATCACGCCGGTTTTGAAGTGACAACTTTGAGAGTCCTTGAGAACACTGTTTTTATCGTTTTGCAAAGATAGTGAAAAGGAGATTGGGAATGTGTGACAGCATGAGCTGAGAAACTGTCTAATGTGGGACATAATACAGCAACTGGGGATTATTCTTCGCCACACTAGCAAAGGCCAAACAGAGTGAGCATAATACAAATGAGTCAGAGCACAAATGTTAGCACTTTGTAAAAAGCACCACATGAAGTTTGCTTAATTCCTCGTGTGAGATATTCTGAGTTGATATTTTTCACAGTAATGTGAAATTTAAAGTCATTCGATATGTGTTCATTTTTAGCCATACTAGCGGCATAGCTCTATGGATGGTAACGCTTAGTTCAGAGTGAAATATATTTACAACTATTGGATAGGTTGTGGTAAGTTGTAACGATGATCCCCTGACATTTGTTCCAGCGCCACTATGAGGTCCATGTTTCTGGTTTAGAGTAAAGTGTCTTGATGAATCGGGATTATTTTAATGATTAATTAACTTTTCTTATCGCACCACCATCAGGGCAAAACTTTAATTTGTCGAATACCTGCAAAGCTAGTTGCATCCCCAATAGCCGCAGATGTTGGTGAGGTTAGCATGCTAACACTCTGAACTAAGATAGAGCACTGTGTAGACAATATATCTATTATTAATTAGAACTTAAAAACTTCAGCATCTTAAAGTTGACAATTTATACATGTTAGCTGCATTAGAAGTGCTAGCACTTGATGAACTTGGCAAGAATAGGTTTACATACTTAAATAAAAAAAACAACATTATTTTCTCATATGGTGAATTGCTGCGGGATCCCTTGAACGCTCTTTTAAAGCTCCGTGTGAGACATCTCGCTTTGTTCAATATTTGGTGAGAGTTGCACATGCGCATTACTTATCGGGCAGGATGTAGCCAGGTAGTGTGATCTAAAATTACACTGCTACAGCAGTGGCAACTGTATGTCTGCTGACTAGCTGGAGTGTATATATTGTTTAATAAATATATAAATATAAATATATGAATATATATATATATATATATATATATATATATATATATATATATATATATATATATGTATAACACAATAGAAGAAAGGCAAAAAGCATAATATGACCAAAGAATGATGTCCCATCCCTCAGGTGATGACGGCCGTAGAGCAGGATTATCGGCTGCCCCCGCCCATGGACTGTCCCATGGTGCTGCATCAGCTGATGCTCGAGTGCTGGATGAAGGAGAGGAACCTGAGGCCCAAGTTCTCACGCATCGTCAGCACCCTGGACAAACTGCTCCGTAACGCCGCCAGCCTCAAGGTGGTGACCAGCACCTACTCAGGGTGAGTCCATCTGCGGGAATACAGGAAACCTCTAATTCAGGGGTTGGAAGGCCAGCAGTGAAACTTGATATGGGCCACGGGCCAAAACCTCACTCCTAGTGTATTGTACTGTTAAGATGCCAAACAGTCCTCATAGTTATTAATTAAGGATACTACATATTTGACGATCATTTTACCTCACAAACACTGATGATTTATATTTTATTTTTTATTTACTGGACTGCAACATTCTCTACAAACATCTGGCAGGCCAAATTAAACCTTATGGCCAACGTTGCCGCTTTGGCCCCACTTTAGGAAGCCCTGCTTTAATTAAAGAGTGTTTTTCTCACACATATTTCTGAAAGTGCCTCTCAGATTGAAGGAAATGGGAGAGAAGTTTCAAGGTGGCTGGAAAGTGTTTGCTTTTGAAAATGTGTCATATCTCAGGGAAGCACTTCACTGTTGCCACCTTGGCAAGTTTGTTGTGAAATTTAGCAACTTCTTCAGACAAACTTGCTGAATTGACTTTCTAAATAGCTGCAGGAAACACATCTCCCTGTCTTTATAGGCTATAGAGGAAAGGGTTATTGTGAAGATTCTCAGATCACAAGCAGAGTTTACAGGAAACGCAAAAGCCCGTATTGGAAAATGTTATAACATTTGATAACACATTTTCGGGAACTTTCATCATAAAATGGCTGCATTGTCGCAGATTCGTTGTGCTGTTGGCTGACTTGGCGTTTACTGCAGCCTGTCTTTGTTGACAATATATGCATTATTCTTTTGGGTTTTACAAATAAGCAAAAATGCTTTCGAAGCTTCTCTACAATTACGGCAGAATAGTGCAAACAAAAAGAGGGTGGTGGCGTCCCCTCTCTTCCACCTTGTGTGAAATTGTCTCCTGGATTGTGTGTGACGGCTGTGAAGTACCAGATGAAGACTCCTCCTGGTGCAGAGACAAGCAGAGCCGTGCCTCCGGGCTGGTGGAATAAGATGTCAAAGCACAAAAAGAAACTATTGCTGGCCTAAAGAGAGGCACAACAAGGTTCATGCTTGTTGGGTTTGGTTTGTTTTATGTTTTGGTTGATTTGGGAGGATTTCTGTTTGAGCTGAAGGGTTTTCACTGCCAGACAGACGGCTGCCGCTTTTTCTGTGACACTTCCTTTGGAAGTGTAGCGGTTGACTTATTCATAGGTAGCCCTCCTCGTGTTGACGAGTTGTTTTTAGACTTTGTTCTGAGTGCACTGACTTCAAGTGTTTCAGCCATTTTAACTGACATGTTTGTTCTGGATTTTGTAAGCCTGGCATCCAGTCAACAGTGTGATTAGTGCTGGTTTGGACGCTAGCTCCTCAGCTCGGTAGTGATGTATAATGAATCAAGCGCACATCCTCGGCTCTGTGGCTCAGACTGTGCCATAGTCTGCTGTTTCCGACAGCCACAAAAGGCAGAATTTATACATACAGTATCCAGGTCTTGTGCCAGCTCCTGGGCTCACAGTTTCACTCCAACATTGAGCCCCAAGGGCGATTCCTACGCCAGGATTTGGGCTCAGTGAAGCTAATTGTGTGTGGAAATGTAATGGCTGACCTCGGTTTAATTCCCCCTATACTTGACTGGATGCTGGAATGTAGGTGATAGGACAGACAGCAGCCAGAGCTGCTGATGTGGAAAAGCAGGAGGTGATGAAGTGTGAGTAATAAGGGAGATTGAGGAGAAGCTAAAAGAGAGGAATGTGTTTAATTAGGTTGCTAATGAGCTTTTTAATGCATCAGGGGAGGGCGCGCCCAATGCTGTGATGGACGAATAGTAAAGGGATATGTGTGACTGTGATTCTTGTGTGTATGAGTGTATGTGTGTGTGTGTGTGTGTGTGTGTGTGCCTGTTATCCTACGTGTCGCCGTGTGCAGATGACATGCCATTGATTAATTTATGGCCTCATCTGTATGCAACAGCAAGAGAGATAGACGGAAGAGAAAGGATCATGTTGTCAGAGCATGATTTAGGGAGCGTCTCCTGTGTTTGTGCGTGCATCTGAGGCTCCTGCTCGCCTGCCATTGGCTGCGCAGTGATGTCGGGGCAGATAGCGGAGGAAGAGAGAGGATATGAGATGCGGCGCTATCTGCAGAGTATCTGCGGCCACTAGGAGGGCTTTAAAAACAAGGACACTGGCCGAGGAACAAAGGACACCGGGAGGCTGCGGCGCCTCTTCTTCAAGATACCTAAAAAAAATATGTCGAGAAAGTTTTATTAAAACTGGAAATGTGACGAATAAGTTTGGCTCGGCGTTTGAGTCGGGCTTATCGCAGATGAGTCCCTAGATCAGCAGATTTCAGCATATTCTCATGCTGCTGTAGTTTCATTGTTTATAGCCACAAGGTCTTGGGCGAGTACACTGTGCAGAATTCAGCCTCACCCGCCCTGAGATGGATTAGACCTTTATCCACCTTCATTGAAAGCACTTAGCCGAGTAATAATGAGCTGTATCTTTTGTTTAAAGTGGCTGTGACCCCGCCGCTGACCCGTGTGTCTTTGTGTTGGCAGGGACCTGCTGCGGCTCGGAGGGACGCTGCCGGGACACAACAGAAAGAGTCCGGACAGCAGTCAGGAAATCGTTCGGCAACAGATGAGCCAAACTCTCCCCATCAGAGTGTGAGGCGGAGGATGCGGAACGAGTAAAAAAAAAGAAAAAAAACTACCTACAGGAACTCTGACGAGAAGAGCCTGATGTAAAATACAAAAAGAAAGAAGAAATGACAGAAAGAGGATCGATCTGGAGATTTCTTCCCGCCGAGAGATTCAGTGTCTGTTTAAAGAACTTTCCATTGCAGTGTGTGTGTGTTCATTACTTGACACTTGTGGATTTGTGACCGTTGACATAAAGCCAAACTTCCTATTGCCCCCTCTCAGGTTGTGTTTGCATGTCTGCATGTGTTTTCAGCTGGTTGGGAATCAGTCTTTCCTCCTCTTCACCCTCACACGGAGGAGCGGGGGGCTCACACAGATTATAGGTGTCTAGATGACACAACAGTGCCAAGACAAAGCAAACGTTTGCTAAGACAGCTCGACATCTGTAGACCTTCAATCCAATCAATCCTTTTTCTTCTTTTCTTTTTTTTTCCCTTTAAACCCAGCCCTTTTTTTTTTTTTGCTCCTTTTTTGGGAAACCAAAAAAAAACAAAAAACACACTTTTCATCTGCTTCCTCTCAAAAACCGTCTTCCACATGTACTGGGGAGATAACACGTGTTACAAATCTGTACAAAGCATCCGAGTCTTCACACCATCTCTCCCCCGTCGGAGGAGAGATGGAACTGACACTGTGCGGGACACGTCATGTGCATGCCAAAGTGGAAACTTCTTCTTCATGAGAAAAGTACAAATACGTTCCACATTACCTGTTGCTTTGGTGGCATTTTTGCTGTATGGACTTTAATGTCCATGTTTTTCTTAACCTTATTTGATTCATATATACGCATTGTTTTGAATGCTAAGTTATTATCTATTATTGCAAAGAGGTGGTTTTTCTGTGTTTTTTTTACAAGTACCGGGGCTTTTTTATTACAATGCTTGTTTTTTTTGTTTTTTCCACACGTTAAAGGGGCACTATGTAGTTTTGGAGGAGAAATTCAAAACTTAGAGTTATGACATTTACGATATCAATGAAGTCATAATACAAACTCCAATCCATAAGTGAATAAACAAGCTGTTCTCGGAGGAGAATAAGGTCCCCAGAACACTGTTTGAAGCTAGGAAGGTGGCAGGGTCCGCCACATATAAACAAATATGAAATTGTGTTGTCCTTAAACAGGGCAAAGGATTTCAGTTGAAAACACCTCAAAAATGATCAACAGATTTTGACATTATGGTGTGTATGTATGGTGTTACCAGCTGAAGTTAGCATGACAACCAGCTAGCCCGGCCCGTCCAGGTCCAAAAAATCTGCGGTGTAAACACGCGCGCTCCCCTTGCCCCAGACCTTCCGGTCCAAACAGCGAGCTTACGTTGTTAACTGAGTTAAGTTAAGTCAGTTTGTTAATTCAGTTTATTCGGTCACAACAACAAAGAGAGTTTGTCTGTTTAGATTAAGCATAAAGAAAAAGAAAATCCGTCTCTGTCTCTTCTGATTCAAATTTCTCCCCCAGAACTGCACAGCGCACCTTTACGGAACCAGACAGATATGAATGAGTGAATTAAGGACGAGAGGTTCTGCTCGGACAGGATAATCACCTTTAAAAACACTGAGGAGACTTTCTGGAGATCGCTGCAATTTTTTTTGGGGGGGGGGGGGGGGGGGGGGAACGAGAAGCGTCTGTGGTCGTGCTGTGTTGTACATTTTAACTTTGGCAGACATGTTGCAGATCAGCGGGAATTAAAAAGGTCACTATCCAGATGATAGCGCCCTGACCTTAATATTGACTTGACCTACAAACGTTGATGTAGAACAAAAAAAAATTCATTGGTTCATTTTCTCCTGACATGTGTTTCCTTCAGCACGCCGGCTGTCAGCGCAGTTTCCTATCTAAAACAACTGCCTGTATATAATACTATATTTCTATTTGACCAGTCAGCTCAGCAGTTAACAGCCACCTGAGCTGGTTTTTCGGCCTCTCTATGACCCTCGTTTATATGCTTGTTTGTTTATTGTTGAGGAGCAAGCAGAGTGGAGAAATCCCAGTTTAATGGTCATCGCATATCTGAAACTATATGTCAAACAATGAAAGAAGAAACATTTGTGTCTGTTAGGGCAGACTTTTATCCTGTGCAATTAAAGGTGTATTAGATTGTAAAACAAAAAAAAAACAAAAAAACAACAACAAAAAAACAGCAACAACAACGAAAAAAAAAAATGGCAGAAAAACTAGAACAAAAATAAGCATTTCTCTTTCAGTATTTTTACGATAATCATATGCAAATAAATTATTAAATGGATCTTCTGGTATTCTCTTTGATTTGTCGGCGGGGGTTCACCCAGGCTAGAAGTTGCAGGTCTCTCATCCGGACGAGGGGGGATGAAATGAGGGGATGGAAAGAGGGGATGGCGGTGTGCGTTTCGCCTCCTCGGTCGGAACATCACAGCGGCCTCTGATGGACTCATTAGGATTTAAGGTTAATCAAAGGCCGGTCCACGCCACGCGCCAATTAGCGGGAACGCCGGGACTATTCTGTGGATTTCGGTGTCTGTTGCGGCTGGAGAGGCTTCAAGAAACTTCATCTGGCTTCACACCAAATACCAGTGTTGTTTGGCTTTAATCTGTCAGGACACAAACTGGGTCTTCTCCTCCATGCCAGTGCGGGCGAGCGAAGCCGTCACCTTTCTGCTTTTCTTTGACCGGGAGAGGACGCGCTCACACTTACCCGTTTTTTTGGACTCGCCGCTCAGACAGCAGCTGCGTGGCGAGCCCCCTGCATGTTCTCTAATCATCTCCGCTGCTCTTACAGGATGTGCACAACAGGTCAACACAAAGGCCTGGAGAAGTGTCTGAATGTGCAATATATGCAGACGCCAAGTGTGATCCCCCTCCCCCCCCCCCCCCCCCCCCACCCCACCGGCTGACCTGCGTCGGCGTGACATTTATCCCGTGTGTGTCGAAGCTGTACGGCAGATGAATGCTCTGCGGCGGTGAGGCCGCTCTTTCCGCTAAGAGAAAAGAAGATGTGTAGAGATGCCCAACGTTGGAGGAGAATACCATACTCGCGAGTCTGCTGAGGAGGAAGACTTCCAGAGAGAGAGAAACAAAAAAAAAGCCACCTCTTTCTGGGACCTGCTTTGAAGTGGGGCCAGATTTGAATCAGCCTCTAAAACACAGGCCCATTCTGAACGCGTGTGCTTCTCCGTTGCATCTGAGATCTGCCGCGATGTCAGAAGTGAGATCTTGATTCCTGTTTACCATCAAACTGTGAAGCCCAAGTGTTTCCAGATCAGCAGAGAAAAACATTTGCAGCCCTCCGCCTCAGCAGCCAAATCCAACACCGCATTTAGAAGGGGCCACTGTGTAGTTTCTGTGGAATGAATTAGAAACTCAGTATCTTAATCGCTTAATATCTTCGGTATTAGTGAGGAGATCATATGAAATGAGACATATTTATTTTCTCCAAAACTGAATCAACAAGCTGTTCTCGGGGGAAAACGAGGTCCCCAGAACACTGCTTGAAGCTAGAAACGTGGCAGGGTCCGCCACATGTAAACAAAGTGAAGCAGTATGTGTTGCCCTTTCAGATCGGTGTGTTCATTCAGTTCGTCCAGACACGGAAAACGAAGACGGGTAGTTTATTTAGGTGTGTAAAAACAACATAGTGCTCCTTTAAAGAGGATCCAAAATGGCAGCAAACCTGAAGGAAAAATATCTCATTACCGCATTACTGGGGCCATTAAGTGATGAGAAATCAGCTGCGACAGTTTCTCGCCGAGATTTTAATGAGCGAGCTCGGCGGAGGGAGAGCTGACGACGCGATGGCAGGATGACGGACAGTTTTTTTATTTGTGGTGGCCGCTGGTGGCTCGTCGGTGACCGCGCAGCCTGTGGTTCACCGTCAAATCCCCGCATGACCGCAGTGATCCCCGCGATTAATGTGAGATTAACAGCAGCTCGGCTCTTACACTGGATGTACACAATCACGCACAGGGGGAAAAAAAAAAAAAGAGACCCATAGGCAGGCTGCAGATTCAGACGCATAGCTATACACACACAACACACACACGTGCACACGCGTACAGATCTGCTGGATTGGCAGTGATTTGTCAGATTTAGCTGCATCTACTTGTGTACCCCTCCTGAATGCACCAGTCAGTTCTCTTCCAAGCTCAAAGCTCTCATTTGCCATCCTGTCCAAAGCAAGTTTAATGCCTCCAATTACAGGGGGTCTGCAAGCAGGCAGATTTGGAGCGAGGAGGCTTGGCAGGAGAGTTTGCTACGCATCAGGGCCTTTTAACAGAGTAGTGATTTGCTGCTGCCGGTGCTGAAGCTGCCTGTGCCGGCTCATCAATGGAAAACTACCCTCTTTATGGCGAGGCGCGCGCAGCACTAAGCCGAAACTGCGAGGAGAGACACAAAAATATCAGGCTCTTTAACAACGCCGCACCGTCTCCTCTGCACAGCCAGTGTGGAGGAATTTCTGCATCTCCGCACCGCGAGCACAAATGGAAATCAAAGTCTTTTCAGCGGTGATTTTGATGTAAAATGGGCTGTATTTTAATTGAATATTATGAGATACTGAACAGCAGAGTGCCACTGTGGAAGGGAGGAGAAATGAAGGGAACAGCGCATAGAGGGAAGATAGCTGCAGTGATGCTGAGACATAATATGTTACATGGGGCATTAAATATGTATGACAGTCAAGGGAAGAATTCTTTATCTTCAAAAATTGTCATATTTTTACTAAAAACAGCTTTGATTTGACAGCCGTGCGTTTTTTTGTTTTTTTTTTTGTCTTTTTAAGCTTCATTTAAATCCCAAATAGTCTGATTTTACTTATTAATAATCCCATCGTTGATGATATGCGCCACAATTACAGAGACGTAGACTCCGTGAATCATTACAGGATCACTCTCTGCACTCCACATGACATAAAGCCTTAATTACTGCAGTTAACTGTTCAGTGTACTTACATTTGTAATCTATTACAGACACTAATCAGCCATGAATGACCTTTGGAAAATGGTGTATAATTTTCCAGTTTCCCCATGAATTTACAATATATCTGTAATTAATTAAAAAAGCCACAAGTTACGAGACATTCCTCTTTTTTAAACCAAATTAGCGGATTACATTTATCATTTCTCGTAACCAGATTATCATAATCTCGTTAAAGATAATCCGTTACTCCCTTACCCTGGTCTTCAAGTCTCATATCTGAACCTTTTCAGCCAAGCAGCTGGCTCTTAATGCACGTGTAATCTGTGCTGCAGCATGATGTTTAATGGAAACTATAAATGGGTAGCTGCAAAACATCTCATTACAGAAATAGTCAATTTTCCCCTCAAATGATTTGTTCACATTTAATTAAAAAAAAGCCACGGCACAGAAACACTCCGACACACACATCTGTGATGGTAAATACGGCTCGCAGTTTCGCCTTTACGTCCCGGCCCTCTCCTCGTGAAAGCCCTCTGTGTTGCAGGGACTCGTGATTAGCATGACAGTACACTTTGTGCTCAGAGAGGCCTCCTCACCTCTGCCCATCGCTGGCTCAGTCTCTGCAGTGTGTGATCCATTAAATGGCCTCTGAAGCCCGAGCCATTGATTAATGGGTGTCAGTACTCTGTTGGGCTTGAAGGACGGGATGCTGTGCATCAGAAAGAGGCAGTTGGCGGTAAGCTTAGTTCAAAGACTGAAAACAGGGGACGCAGCCTGAGTCTAATTGCTTTTACACTTTCTTACAAAACCGTAAGTGTAAAATGACAATTTGCCCTTTTATGAGGGTTTATGTGCCACACCACCCAGCCCAGAAATAGAGCAGAAAAGAAAACAGAGCTAGCAGGTTCTGTTTTCAAAGCAACAACAAAACCTCATTCAGTGTCCTACTGACATTTGTAACTGTGCTAATAACCGTCTAAGATTAACTGAAGATTAACCATTACAGGTTAAGCAAGAGGTGAGTCCACGATTGACTCAAGGGGCTGTGGACAGCAAGACATGGAGGAGCAAATCCCATAGAGGTTTTTACACAGCAAAGATTATAGCTACAAATTACCCTGAGCAGTAAATACTGGTGAATATTACAGTCGAATCATATCACGCATATGAGCACAGTAACTGCTAAGCTAGTTAGCAGTGCTGCTGGCTGTTTGGACTGGGAGCTCCAAGTACCTTTGGTCTTCATATCGCTAGCGCAGGAGCTACGGACCAGGAAAGGCCGGGGTTAGCTGGTTAGCATGCTAATACATAGATTTCATAGTTTCGTTATTTCATTTTGGCTATTTTTGGATTGTTTTGAACTACAGTCTTACATATTGTAGTATTGTGATGTGGTGGTAATCAAGAATTAGCAGATCGTATTTTGTATTAAAAATGTGGATCTAGATAGTAACAAGTAACTAAAGTTACTAAAGTAACTGGTGCAATATTCCCCTCTGAAATGTAGCATAAAAAGTAATTACTAAAAGTTAAGTAGAGGTACGTCTGGACAGGCTAGCTGTTCCCCCCTGTTTCCAGTCTTTATGCTAAGCTAAGCTAATTGGCTGCAAGCGTTTCTTGGCAAAAAACCCAAAAAGCTGACCTGATAAAATCTCAAACCATTCTTCTTATTAGCGTCCGCTGTTCGTAGCTCTGAGGATGTGACATTTCAAAGCTGAGTTGCGTCGCGTGTGCTCTGGCCACAAGGCTGTCATGCTGCCACGAGGTGAAAGAATCTAGATACACTGTGACATTCTCTATTGTAGGCCTGCACTGTAAAAAAGACAACAAAATACAGCCTCGATAAAAGAGCACGCCTGACTGCCAGGATGTGTTTCAAAGCACCAAAGCAGTGAGCTCCTGGTGAAAAGAGGGGCCAACAGAGATCATTAGCATGCATGTGAATGGGCTCGGAAAGAATGAACAGATTATGCATTTGTATGTTTGCTGATGAGATAGAGGGGTTTAGGTCCCTCAGCCCAGTTTGAATCACAAATCCCCACCAGGGGAGGGGAAAGGCCACGAACAGAGAAGAGCAGGAAGAGACAGACTTTAGGCTTTTGAGTAAACGTGGTGGGGGTGTGTGATACCGTGCTCTCAAAGCAGATGTCCCAAATTGGCGAAGAAAAGAAAAGAAAGACCAAAGGGATTGGTGGATCCCGAGCTTAACTCCTATCTTTCTAAATCTGCAAAGTATCTGTGTGGAGCATCGGGGCGGATCGCACCGCCGGGCTGCCAGTCAAAGTTTTGAGAGGTTGTTTTCAGAGGCCCTTTTGTTGTGGCCTGTGGAGCGTGTTAACAACAAGGCCGTGAGTGAGAAGGCTGGCTGGCTGGCTTCAGGGACTCTCCTCTTACATGTGGAGGGCTTTACAGTTCACTGGAAAGATGAGGAGAGACAAGGAACAAAAACACTTCCCCGCCGTCCGAGCTGAGAGCGGCGACGAGCCGGTGTGTCGCGCTGTCTCGTCCTGTTACCGGGGTCAGCAGGGCCCGCTGCTGACAGTGATATGTGTCAACGCAGGTTTGTAATTAAATGGGAAAAGGCTGTTTGACTGAAATGCAGCGTGATGATCTCTTTTTGTCTATATCACACACAAACACACACACACACACACACACACACACACAGGCAGATTCTTATCGCCTGAAACTACCTGTATATTCAAAATAAATGGCCTGCCAAGCATTTGATGGGTTGGCCAGAAATCCCAAATGCTTATACTGCCTTGGCTGCTTTCAAGTAATCATCCCCATGGTAACACCTGACACCAGCTATTCATCATGCAGCCCATATAAACTCCGGCATATTCACAACAACAAGCCACACCGTCAACTTTTTTATACCCGCTGCTGACAAATGGCCGCACAAAAACATGTCTGTGCGTGATGATGCATTCAAAATCAAAGCTCCTTATTAAAGCTCTGCTGCATGTCTGGTGTGTGTGAGTGTGTGTGCACGCGCTCAGAGGTGCTCTTGTTGCACCGCCCACTCCCCTCAACATTAATTGTCAGTCGTTAGCGCTAATATGACAGGTGAAAGTGAGTTTGTTAAGATGGCATTGACTCTAATGTGTTGCTATAGTTTATATCAGCCAGCCGAGCGCTCGGCGCCCTGCGGATGAATATTCAGGAATCAGAGCCTCATTTAGCATTAACACGAGCAGAAATGGAAATTCCTTTTGCCTTGAATTAAACTCGATGAGGATGCACGCGTAGCACAAACGGTCCGACGGTATGGAGCTGTTGTTTTTCTCTCCTCACACTCGCTGTGTTTCAACCATCTGTCAGTGATATTGATGTTTCTCGCAGAGGGCCACGGGGTGCAGGATGAAGGAAAGGAGCGAAAGTGAGGAAATATTTGTGGGACGCAGTCTTACACATCTTCTCATCACTCCGTCACACTGAGCCTGGGAGCAGATATAGAGACCTGGGGTTTTATCTTGATACGGGGCTGCAATCAGTTCTAGTCGGTGCTGTGATCTTTGTTTGGTTTGAACATCTACTTAAAGTTGCAGTATGCAAAAATAACCACATTTGTCAACAGAATGGGAAGACATAACAGTTTTGATGTGTATTGTATCGCAGAGATATCTGCTGAGCTAGCATGTGGATCCGGGAGCACTGGGACTGAAAACCTCAGTCCAAAGCTCTTGTGCAAGAGGTGCAAACACTGACACCCCCCCAGTCGTCTGCCTAGCTGCACTGCTAACTGAGCTAACCAGCTAACAGTAACTACAGTCATGGGACAGATTGCAATTAGTGGCAGAAAGTAGCGCACGTACGGAGCTACATTCCATCAGCCATGCCAGCGGTGCGGCCATGGATGTATTATGAGCTGGACAGCAACTCAGAGATGACGCCTATGGAACATATTCACGTGGTGGCCATTTTCTTCTGACATCACACTCAGGAGGGCGTCCATTTGAACAGGTTAGACCGGCAACACTCACTGGGTACATGAGACGCGCTCGTCATGCACCGGTCAAACAAGGATGCTGCGATGAGTGATCTGGAGATATGTCATCTTGCCTTTTCCTACTGCAACACACACGGTTCTCTGCAAAAATCGACCTGTAATCAACCCGTAGACGGTCACATCCACATCATACCAGCATTCCACTACAGTTTAGTGTCTGCATGTGTAGAATATGTCAAAGACATGGAGAGAAGACACACAAGTCGCTCAGCAACGCAGCACTCAAGCTGTTAAAACTGTTTAGCTTGTGCAACTTAAATGTAATAGTCCACTTAGTTACCTTTAGTAGCAGGTCAAAATTTTAATTTGTTCAATATTTAAGAGGTAACTAAATACAGCTGCGTGTTGTAAAACTACTACTTGAATAACTGTGGAAACTCTAAACTGCAAAAGAAACAAACCCAGCTTATTGAGGAAGCAAAGAGGGTAAGCGCCAGTGTTGTGTCAAAGTCTGTTTCCCTGCTGATATGTGTTCCCTCTTACCATTGGGATTTTGGAGAGTTCAAAACTGGCATCTTTCTAACTTTTCAAAGCACTATGATGGAGGTTTCTTGGTCAAACTGGGATTCTTACGTTTGTTTTTTTTTGCTTTGGGGAGTAGCCAGGTTGTTAGCAGTAGCCATCTTGCTAGCGCTGTCTTTGTGACGGTGGCGCTAACAGTAAAACCACAGGGGGGAAATGCTAGGAGGGAAGAGTTTGAAAAAATGTCTGTTTCTGGTTTGAATAAAATGCAAATATAAAGAAAAAAAAAATTAACATCAGACCGAGCTGTGGTAAACATTAAACCTGCCAAACATATTTGCATTTTCAATCATCGGGAGCGTGTTAGCATGCAGACGTTAGCATTTAGCTCCAAGCACTGCTGTGCCGGAGTTCAGCCTCCCAGAGCTTCGAGCGCGGCTGTGGACTCTGTGTCGTCTTTGAATCCGGATGTCAGGATTTTGTTCCCCACAGCCCTCAAAGTATTTTAAAGTCATAATTTGGCACAAAGAGAGCTGAAATTTTGCAGTTCATTGTTTTTGCCTTAGCTTCAAAGAGTGGAGTAGAAGAAAGGCGCGCTCCCGACTGCGATATCTGCCGACTGCAGATAATGAGGTGCTATCTGTTAGCTGGAAGAGAGGCGCCTGGCCGGACCAAAGCGCCAGTCTGCGGAGAATCGGCGTCTCATCCAGTCAGACAGTAGCATAAGGTTTTCGCGAGGTACATCCCGAATTCCTCCAGGTTTAATGTCTCCATCAAAAGAAGATCAAAAGGAGGGGATTAGAGCAACATAACAGAGGTAAGTGTGGAGAGGAGTCTTCGCTAAACTCCACAGCGCTTTTGATACCGCTCATCCCTGCCAAACCGTAACCATGGCAACAGTGGAGAGGGAAGTGTGCGGCATTGATAAGAGTGCGACAGGGGATGAAGGGGTTGACAGATCATTTTGGAGAAGTCTGACCCTTCTGCAGAAGGACCGTCGTCTTGTCTGGGAAATTAATACCATACGCAGATGGTGTGTAGAGATTGACGGTCTCGGACTCAATTCTCTCTGTGGCAGCAATTTAACACATATCATACTACAAAGTGTTAACTTCAGACACCAGCGAGGGTATTTTCACACTGTAAATGTCTGTGACTGTGGGTCTCTTCTTCAAGTCCTTTAGGATTTATCTGCCGTGCCAAGCTTACCCTGCTCCACATTGTTACGAAAATATGCACAAAACTCCGGCACTATGCCTTTAGCCCGGCTTTAACACGGTGCCACACTGACGGATGTCACGCAGAAATGAACGTTCAACATCAAGGGCTCCGGTTTAAAAGAAGGGAAGGATCACATATGGCGTCAAATTCAATATCGACACTCTCCCCTAATTTGCAAAAAAAAAAAAAACCCCTGCATTTCATGCGAGTAGGATTCTGTGTAAACAGGAGTAGGAAAAAAGGACTTAGGAGCTATAGAAACCACTGGGAATGCTTAATTTGCTCTCCCCGTCTCTGAACACATGATGAGAGAGAAAAAGAGGAAGAGGAAGAGCAGCGTACAGGAGAAGGGCCTCCAGCCTGCCTCAGGGGCGGCAAGCCGGATACAGCGTATGATTTCACAAACAACGTTAGTTTTTGCACCACTGATTCAGGCAGAGTGTACTTAATTAGTAAAAAATGGACACTAATTGAGCCCCAGCTGTATGTAGGGGGGGGAAAAAAGATGTGAATCTCTAAGCACACAGCAACCCAAGAGCTCCAAGTCTCTCTGATCCTCTTCTCCCCCCTGAGCTCCGTCTGTTCGCTCACTGAGCGTGGCGGCTTGTTAGCACACTGGGAGATTTGTAAGGATAATGAAAAGTCGGGACATGATGGGAGATTCAGCCGGAAGAAAAGGGACTGCAGGACTTCACTTCCTGGCTGAACAACATGCTGTCCTGCCAGTGTTGTGGCACCGAGAACGTCCAATCTCCATGACAAGCGACGCATTTACGCTCAAAAGTCATGTTAGAATAAGGATACGACACTTCGCCGTGCATTTTTTATACCACACCGAGATGCTTTCGCACCTTTCGTTCAGTGAAGGAGCGTCTGGGGTTTCAGGACCTCAGTCAGACGAACCGAATGAGCACAACAAACTTGAAAGCTGATTTTACTAAAAACATGTAAATGGGCTTTTCGCTATGCTAATGAAAATGTAAATTTCCACAAAAATAAACTGTATAGCCAGAGGGCAAAGTAGAAACAGTTAAACTCCAAAGAATTTGTCTTTCTAAGTGCAGACGGAGGCTTCTTTATTTTTTTATTTTTTATTTTAAATTGTTTTCACTGAACACAGACCTGTGGAAACGTTTAAAATGGCTCAGTCTGCCTCGTGACAGCAGGTCTCACTCTGTCTCATATTCACATGATCAGCGCCCTTCATTGTGTTACTGATGGTAAAAACCGACAGCTGTTTTTCATGTTGATGTTACACGCAGACGCTCTGGCGTGTCACACAGAATGATCATGCTAATTACAATCATTACATTTGTGTCACAGTTGTTGTTTGTTATTTCCCGGCAGCAGGATCACGCGGTGTGTAGCTGCACGGGTCCCTGCAGGCTCGCCGCGTGCTTTCTCGGTTCAAAAAGCAACTCGCTGACGAACGGAAAAGGCTGTTGGGCGTGCACGTAAAGCAACATAATGTGACTTTTTTTTTTTTTTTTTTTTTCACCTTTAAATAACAACTTCCAAATCACGTTGATTGCACAGTGTCATGTAACAGGGTGAATGGTGTCTCTGTCTCAGTCACTCTGCCCCCCATCACGTGTTTCTGCACTATGTATCTTCAGTGAGAGGGAAGGATCACAGCATTACATGCATGTTTACCTCAACATACAAGTTTACAACATGTAACATTGTTATGGTGTTACGATTGCACAAAATGCAAATTTGTTAACACAATGTTGCTTTATGGTCAAGAAAATGCTATGATAGTGACTTGATCAGATTAGAAAACTCTAAAAATGGATGGTTTTAATTTTCCCATGTCAAACATTTGTCATGCATGCGACGTGGCTAAATGGCTAATATAATCGGTCTTCTGACCAGCATTGTATTATTATAAAAAGCATTAAGTCAGTAATCTATAATCCTGTAAGCAATATGTTGGAAAATAATGCTAAATCGTTAGCCGAGCGGAGAGAGGCACGGAGAACCTGCGTGGTCACATCCCTTTTTTCTTAAATTATTTTTTGGCCTTTATATGGCTTTATTGACAGGACAGATTGAGATGTGACAGGAAACAAGAGGAGAGAGAGGGTGAGTGACACCTAGCAAAAGGACCCGGGCCGGGATTAGAACCCGGGGCCGCTGCAGCGAAGATGGGATGCCCACTCTACAGAGTGAGCCAAACAGCACCCCGTATGGTCACATCCTTTGGGCTGTCGTTGAAAAAGATCCAAGCTGAGTCCCCCACAATCCAGCAGCATTAAACAACTTCGACAGATCGTTCACATGCTTGTAGGAAAATGCTCACATATGGCCAATACATTTTTTTTTTTTATTCAACAAAAGGAAAGTAATTAACAGGCTTAAATCGCTACAAATTATTACATAGAGCCGGTTTAAAATAAAACAATTAAAGAATAAATGAATTTGACTTCACATGTTCCACTGAATGATGCCGCTCTTTGACGGCAAGGCTGGTTTCTATCTTAGAACGTACGACTGCTGGTCAGTGTGGAGGACATCTGCATGTTCTCTTGACGTCGCTCGTTGATAGCCTGCAAGCTTTTTCCTGGCAAGAAAACAGTGACTCACCCTTCTTTTATGAAGTTAAACTCAGCAGAGTTAAAAAGCTTTTCTGTTTTCATACAGTTCCAAGGAAGAAAAAAAAAAGTCTTGAGAGTTCTTGTGTCTTCATCGTGTCCCGGTCATCAAAGGGCTGGCAGGAATTCAGACTCGGTGTAATCTGATTTTAGGAGGACCGTAGACAAAGAGACATTCCTGCTGTTTCAAGTGTAAACAATCAGAAACAGCAACTGAGGGAAGGAAGGTGTGTGTGTGTGTGTGCGTGTGTGTGCAGACGTGTGTTAAGGTAAAGAGGAAGAATAAAGCTATTACTCACAACGGAAATACCCATACAAATCATTAACATTTTGACCCCTGTAGTCACATGCTGTGTATTTACTGACAGTGTGGTGTTTAATTTAAGGGGAAATTTAATATTTTACATGTCAGAATCAATTCAGTGGTCAGTTCAGGGGTGGCCACTTAGCTCATTTTAAGTTGGCGTGCTGAACCAGCTGGCTCCGGCCAAAAGATCCTGTGCTGCACTTCCAGAGCTCCCAGTCCAGACCGCTAGCTGCAGGGATAGCTGAGCTGATTAGCTGACAGCAGTTAGCGGTGATGCTGCCCCTACTTGTTATAAGGATGCGACAGATGGCCACTTCTCACACATGTCACCTTCAGACATTTGGGAACTGAAAATGAGGCAGTCTTTATAAAGGTTTTATAAGTGTGCTTTAATAACATGTAATACATAATTTACAAATTATAGTAATAAGCTATTCATATGAACAACTTTGGGGTTGGCAGGTTAAGAAAAATCTCTTTGACTGGTTGGACCACTTGATGGACCACATGTACCAAACTCCTATTTATTAGAGAAGATTAAAGCCCTTTTTTAATGACTTACTAACATTAATAACTGAAAGGGGCAATATGTAAAGAATTATGGACCAAATGTGAATAAACAGCAGTTTTGATATGTTGTCTCTTATGTACTGTGCTGCAGAGATATCCACTTAAGTTAGCATGCCAACCAGCTAGCTATGTCCAGATCCAAAGCCCCTGTGTGAGCGGTGTAAACACAAACACAGGTCCCAGATCTTCTAATACAAACTGCTAGCTGCATGGCTAACTGAGCTAACTAGCTATTGCAGCTACTGTTTGCAGCAGTCAGCAGGTATTCTTGTGACGTGCTGCTTCCTACAAAAAGGAATCTGACAGGTGGTCAGTGCTTACATGTGGCACCTTTAAGACCTGGGGGCTTATGAGAAAGTGCTAAACCCAGAGTATTTGTTAATGAAGTAGCAGAAACAGAAAGATTATTACCAAAGAAAAAGTAGAAAACCTGCCGAAGGGGTTTTTCACAACCTGATGACAGAACAGTTCTTATTTGTGGATCATAGCTGATGTGTGAAGCTCCCATCCCTCGCTACCTTAATTTCTTATCTATTTTGCATTGAGATCCTGGAGAACAAACAAGTTCTCATTACGGCTAATTTGACATTCATCGCCGGTGCTTCATTGTAGACACAGTCCTCATGCAGCCTGGCGGAGGACAACACTTTCATTAAACGTCCTTCAATCATGTTTTAACACTGCTTTTTAATCATCTTTATAATGTGATGCGTTAAACATATACCTGCATTAGCATGTGCTCCAATCCATCACGCCCTTCAGTACAAAAGAGAGAAAATAACATGAAGTTGTTTTTAAGCTTCTTTGAATTACGGTGGTTACGCTTCTATTTGAAGTCCGTCTTGTAGCTGCAGTTGCCAGTTAGAGGTCTAAGATGAGTCGACCTCCTGTCTGCATGAAACACACCTTCTCCCCCCACCCACCCCGAGTGATTTCCATTTAACGATGCGGATGAACCCAGCTAGGACCGCAGTTTCATCTGATTCTGGGAGCTCAGGTTCACCACTGTATTTCTCCAGACGTCCTGCACAGGTTAGCGGAAGCCGCTGCACGATCAAAACAAGATATGGAAGTTTAGTGAAGTGAAGGGCACACTTGATTTAATTAGGAGGGAGATTTTTCCCGCTGCTGACTCATAATCGTCTTGTTTTTCCTCTGCTGTGCCTTCCCATTACTTTCTAACGTACAGTAATGAAAGTCTGTGCTGATTGCAACCACACTGGTGGATCCTCGCCTCATTTTAACACATTAACATAGTTTGCAACAACTAGATGAGCCCTTGATGAAAGCGATTTGATTAGAAAATGGTGGATGGTTATGAGATGAAGGCTAGAACACCTCAGCTAATTCAACTTTGAAGTGTTTTATATGAGAGTCACTGATTGCACTTCTCTAAAAACGGCCCTTTAACACCAACGCCAAATGTTATTATTCACATTAAAAACTCGAAAAAAGATCGGCGGCTACAACAGAAATCTAGCATGGCATTTTATGAACACACTGGAGGCTGTGTTGATTTTCAGGAATCTTAAAAAAAAAAAAAAGAAAATGAAAAATGCATCAATATTACATCGACTTGCATCAGATTGGTGACACGCGGACTCTAAGGCGGCGGTGTGAAAGGACAGACCTTCAACCAGAGGAGCCACATTCAATCCCCCCTGTTGGAAGGCAAAGCCCTGAATCCAAATACGCTCTGATGTCCCCGTGGAAGGGGCTGAAAGTGAGATCATTTCACATTAATACCCCTGGGTGAGTCTCAGCGGCGATAAAATCAACCTTAAACATAAATCAGCCGAGGAGTGACGAAACCATCAGCCGGCTCCTGTCAATTAAAACGAATTTGCTGATGAGGTTTTATTGCAGCCACTTAAATCAATAATTTAGTTATCAAAGTGGGGATTCATATTAAAACGACCGCTCGCACAGAGATAAATGATCGTCTTGAGGATCCTGAATTTGAACGCATGAAAGACGAACCGGGAGTTTCTCCAGTTTTATCTGCAGGATTTCTGGAATACATTAAAAGATGAATGTAATGGTCTCACTGTGGTATTTTAGAAAGGAAAACTCTGCAGATGTTCTATATATATATATTGTTGGCAAAAAAGAGGCAAAAATCAGTAATAATCAGCAACAATGAGCATTAGTCTGTCTCACTGTAGCACTCAGCCCACTAACCCTGAAACTGAACTAAAAGGGTAAACATGACAACATGAACTACATGTAACATCGTTAGCATGTTGATGTTAGCTTAAAGTACCACTGTGCCCAAGTACAGCCCCACAGAGTGGCTAGCATGGCTGTAACCAGTGAGGTTCATTGTAAAGGTCAATAAGTATTAGGTCGATCAGCCTCAGGAATCCCCAATGGACCAATACAGCCTGTCTGCTGTTAGGCGTCGCAGCTACAGTGAAGACTTCGGCTTGAAAAAAAGGGCGTAAATCCTTTCTAATATCCGTACAGTATGGGATCTGTGAGCTCCTGGAGACTTGGGCGACACTGACAGGCCGTATGGAGCCCTTTACTTTCTACTTCAGTTGTTAACGAGAATGCTGCAGCACTGAATCGCTGTGAAGAAACGTTTTGAGGACTACGAAAGTGCACCTGACTTTCCATCAGCGTGGGGGTGAGCAGATAAAGACATACATTTCACTTTCAACATTTTGGGATTTTTCAGTGAACTTATCCTTCCGCTCTCTAACGCTACCCAGACCAGCTTCATCTGCGAATGTAAATGTCCGAATCGAAACATTGGCCAGACCGTCGCCTGCGAGCTCCTGACCACAGCATCCTGTGCATCTGTGAATAAAGCAGGTCAATAATCAGACGATTCACAGCGTGTAAGAGCGTATGCAGATGATGTTGATGTAGCATAGAGTGGAGCTGCTTTCTCCTTTTTTTTTGTTGATATTGTGAATATGCCCAATAACTGCAGTGCTGATAACAGTCACCGTCCTCCTCCTGCACATTGCGTGCCGTACACTTCACATAAACAAAGCATAATCTTTCTAGTAGGTGAGAACATCTGACTGAGACAAGCTCATTTAGTGGGTTACATGTGTGAAACAGCCTGTCTGGACAGCTGACCGGACATCGGATCATCGACTTTTCGAGTCGCATGTTGGACCTCTTCAGTCCTGTTACAGAAGGTCCAGAAATGTAGTCTGCTTTCTTGAGCGGGAGTAAGAAGCGGATTATTTTTCAGCAGTGGATTAACACACATTTGGTGCTCTGGTGAGAGGAGACGGTGTGTTGGATCGACTCAAAATGAACTACAGTGCCCATGATCGCTGAAATGAAGGAACAAGTCACACACGCCGACAGATCGTCTCACAGTGTTACGGCACAGAGGAAACTGCTATAATGCGTCAGGCTTCAGCTACACAAATAATACTTTCCTTGACTTTCGGCCTTTCGAGGGGTTTTGTTGACAATAACAAAACTAAAGAATATTTCCAGCCTTATCCTCAGAGGATGTTGAGTTCCTTATGCATAAATCCCTTTAATGATCGAAACATCCTCTTGTCTTTGTTGGCAGAAGCCGACATATTTGCACACTTTCCCCGGGACCGAATTTATGTTTCGCCGTTACTGTTCTATGAATCGCACGACCGGAGACTTCAAAAAACGCCCTCAGGGCCGCAAACACGGAAACAGCAAGGTCAGTATTCACTCTGGCGCTGGTAATATAAAGCTCATCTCAGCACTAGTGTCTCCAATTACGACAGACCACTGGGCTCGCTGCTCTTCCTTAATAGCTTCCTCCATATCTGACACTCTTCATTTCACGTAATGAGAGTCTTCAAGATGTGAATAAAGGTATGCATATGATTTGGTACAAGGGCTGAAAATGAGATATGCCTCGGGGCTCACTTCAAACAAGACAAAAATTACAGCTCAAGAGAAACCGCGTGGCTTTTAAACCAGACATCTGTTCTTCGCCCCTCATTGGGGCTGAAAGGAAGCAGCCCGGGCTTCGGTGCCAAGGAGCCTCTTGTCGCAGTCTGTGCCAGCTTATTTGTCATCGTGGCCTCGCTGACCAGAGAAACAGCCAGCCACTCTGCCTAATGGTACGGTCATCTGTCGGTTCATCTCGCGACTCGCAGCTGAAGCCCTCTGACACACAGCATCGCGGAGACGTGGAGGAGGAAGAGGGGAAACCAAATCCCCCGACTGGGTTCACTCCTCGCTGTTAACACTGTAAAGTCACCTAAAGTTTATTGCCTGTCCATTTGCAAGCCGCCCCGGAGAGGGGCTTTACTCTCCCAGGAAAGCCTCACAGAGAGCTCTTTAACTGTCTGACCTTCCTGTGCTTTTATAGAGCCGGGGAGCAATTTAACATGTTTTGAGTTTCTCTGCTGCGCCAGGATGCAAGAAAGTGATATGAGGCAGGAAATCAGCATCGGCTATCGGGGGGGGGGGGTTTGCCATGCCTGCCATGCAGATGCTCATATCGGCCTGGAACATCTCAACCTCGTCCAGCTAGAGTTTATCATAAAACTGGCCTTACAGTGCATTATGCAATTACCTTGAAGTCTCATGGCCTGTAATAGAGATATTTAAGTACACAATGACGCCGAGGCAGGGAGAGACATCTGACTGCAGCGACAATAGGCAAGAAGACAGGGTCAGAAAAAAGGCTCCGGGATAAAGAAGCTGTCATTCAGCCACAGCTCCAGTTTATCTTTTAATTAACGGCTCATACACCGAGACAAACACACCATCAATAATGCAACAGCAACATGCTACAATATTAATGTCAGATGAAATGAGGTAATTAGATGGGGGAAACTATTTTAAGCGTACGTCCGCCGCGGCTAGCGACGCAGAGCCCAATTATTGTGTTGAAAAAAAAAAAAGAAAAAGAAAAGGAACGAAAGAGATCCCACTGAAGTAGTCGAGCCATGAGAAGAGGAGCGCAGCTGATCCCATGTGTGACTGTGGCCAAACGGGAGGGGGCCGAGGGCCAACACTTTGTTTGTCAGGACGAACAAATGGTGACAAACGATGGCAAATTGGAGTGAAGGCCCCCTGCTGAGCTATGGTCTGCACGGTGGGGTCTCAACAGAGCAGAGGTGCTAGCTCGGGAGAATAAAGACAACCACACACACACACACACACACACACACACACACACATATAAAGTTATCGAAATGTAATAAAGTTGAAGGCGCGGCGTGCATACAGAAACACCCTCGCACACAATGATAGTAAGATGGCAGAGAAAGGAGCCATTGGAGGACCGGAGAAGACACACACAAAGAGCTCCCTGACTATCTAATCCAATGTTTCACATGAGGGAGTTGAGCCTCTGCTGAGGAATAAAACAGCACTCGGACTAATCCTATAAATCTATATGATCGAGACAGATGGAAAGTAAGTTCTCTGCGACTCTGCCCCTGGGAAAATGAAATGAAAAAATCCACCACCTCTCAACCCCGACCCCGGACGGATTGTTTGCGGTGTACGTTTCTGCAACCCGCGGACATGCTGACACCTTTATGTTGCACTTCTTCATGTTGCGTTGAGGGACGTCTGTTTCACTTCACTTTTTGCTTTTTGCTGAGCCGACAACCCATTAGCCAGTAATTACCCGCTTAATTATTGTTTTAGAAGTGCAAAGTGACTGTGATGAAATTGATGAAAATAGACCATATTCACATGGCGGCCATTTTCCTCTGATATCACTCTCAGGATAGGAGGCCGGAGTACTGTACACTGTGTTCCAGGTCGCAGTTGGTAAAAAATGCAGGGAATCTGACAAATGCTGATCATTTCACAGCTCCATGATTGAACGGCAACTGGAAGGACAGTGGTTGGTAAGAGTCCGCAGGGAGGTCGTGCTATATTTCAAGGTAGAACAACATAATTGACAACCCGTTAGCTAACGTTAGCATTCAACCACCTTCCTCGCAAATGGAACTGTTTGATTACATTAACAGTGTTCCACTCCCAGGCCTAAATAAAAAGGCGTGTGTTGCTATTTAAGAATTAATGTACACACTATCAAATGCTAATGTTAGCATTCAGACATTGTAATTAACATGGACTTTATTGCCTTTCTGGAGATGTTCCCACACTGAGCGTCTTAAAGCGAGCTTCACTTTTTGCATGCAATCTGACCTCGACCGACATGAATGATGGGTCAAAAATGTCGATTAACATTGGTATCCCCGTCGCAACTTCAGGTTTCTCTTGGCATAACATCCTACTTGTTTAGGTGAAGACTAGATCAGGCCACAAACATGGCTGGAAACGTGCCAGTTTTTCCTGTTACAACTATCCTTTCCTTCTCACAAATGTTGAAAGGCAGTCTCGAACAGTGACAAGTATTGTGTAAATGCAACACGGTACAAATTTGAGCGCACGTAATGTAAAAGGCCAGCATTTCATTCAGGTGACTGGGCTGCTCTCCACGTGCCCCCATTCCGAGCCTCATCCTGAGAGGTGAGGGGACGTGCAGCTCCTCTGAGCAGCCGAGCAGAAGTGTGAGCCACAACACGGTCATAAATAGATTCCAGAGGCTAGCTCCAGCCATGTACAAAAAGGTGTATTTCATTTAATTGGCTGGATAAGACAAAGATTTTTAATTTCCCCTGAGATCTGGCTCGCCAACTTTTGTTTTTACACCGCGGAGAAGAAGAGCTGCACTCAGAGCAGTGCCAAGAATTTACAATGTTCTCTTTTCCACGGGCGATGCTGCGTTTTTCTCCCTCCTCGGAGAGCTCCGCAGATATTGGATTAATTATGTAGCTGTTTAAATATCAACCCCGATAAAAAGACTCTTACTAGTCGGTGAACCTTAGTGTGTCTGTGCTCCTTCTCGTGGCATATGCTCTGGCGCAGAGGACACACACTTACAGCTTTTCCTCCTCTCTCCCTCTGCTTCCCCTTCCCTTCCTCCCTCCTCCACACAGACAGGCCATTGTGTGCGGGCACAGATGAGATTTGCATGCATGTTAGACTGGATTACACATGCAGGCTCTGGGAACCTGGACCCCTGTGGTCTCCCTTCACTGTTTGGGCCCGAATACCGGCAAGCTCTCTTTTCAATCTACAACTTCAAACAAATCTCACAGCTTAATTGGCTCAGGAACAGACAAAATCAGAGGTTAAATTCCGCGTTTTTTTTCGGGGTTAGAGTGGGAGACAAAGTTTGGGAATTTCTTAGCAGCTGCCTGCCAGAATTTGCCTCAAAATCAATCCCTCATTGAATCTGACACCCGTCAGCGGTCAGATTCATAACTGGGGGGGGTAAGAGTGTGCAAAAAGGGTTAATCCTCTGACTGATACGTATGATGAGAAGCCTAATCCCCGATCTGAAGATGCTGTGTCTGAGAGGGTGGAGATAGCAGATAAGAGCAGCCGAATCTCCTTAAAAATAGCCGGGGACACGGCATCAATCTGCCAGGAGATGTAACAAACATTTGATGAAATGATTTTTAATTTCATAATGCTCCTTCTGTATGTCAATACTCTCCTTGATCATGTTTGTGTGTGCGAGCACCGTTTTGGTCAAGCCTCTCCATCATCCATCAGTGTATTTATAGTGCGTTTGCTGACAATGTAACAGCACTAAAGTGCTTGCAAACAGACAATGATAGAAAAAGAATCATCGCAAAGCACTTGTGTGTCATTACATTTATTCATATGAGCATTAAAGTAAATTGTCAAATGCTGTCTTCTCTAAGCGGCTAAGCCCCGCGGAGCCTCTCTGCTCAGCAGGATTATAAATGAGATAGGATTTAATATTGATCCTCGGCTGACCTCCTATGAAGTTCTCATCATTTTATGATATTCTCCACACACGCTGCTAATGAGATCAATGTGCTCCCACATGTCGGCGCGTAGATAAACCTTGACCTTAACTCCGTCAGACAATAAGCGTGGCCGGGCTGTTTTTTTAACAGCCACGGGAAGATGAATGAAAGGTGAGGGCTGGCGGTTCATTCGGCGCGTTCACCACAATTGAGTCATATACAACAGTGAGCAAGACGAGTCTCTTATCACTTCCTCATGCTGCAGGTCAGACGGGCCTGCGCCTGCCCATGAAAACACGGCGTGAGTGTGAACACCATTACATTTTGGCTCCATACCACATTGAGCTTTGCTGAGTAACGCCACCTTCAAAGGCCCAGACCGTGAAATATTGGATAATTTTACCTCACACTGGAACGAAACTGGTTGATGAGCAAATTTACTGTCAGCTCTGAGGCTGCTGCTGCTGCTGCTGCTGCTGCTGCTGCGGGAGAAAAAAAACTCTCTATCTGCCTTCGCAAAAGCAACACCAAGCCACATACCTAAATGAGCCTGATAATTATCTGAATATATTTCCATTGCTATTACAATGGGCTCCAATCAATGAGCGTATCTGCCTTAAACTCAGAGCTCGCGTATGTCCCAGAGGCATTAATTTCACCAAGGCTCACATATGAGTATGGGGGTGGATGCTTGCTGTGGGTGGAGGCAATTGATTCAATGTATCTGAGGCGATGCCAGCCACGCAGAATGCAAACACACAGCGATGGGAGCTATAAGAAATGCAGAGGGGGCTACCTGAGTGACTCTCCACATATACATACCCGCGAGCACCGACGTCACATGTAATAAATCAAACGGTTCGCCTTCCCGCCGGCTAGTCCTGGTGCTGAATCTAAAGCTGCTTATGAGAAAGGGGACATGAGGAATTGTATTTGTCGATTGCGAGCTGCACCGTTGCCTCTCTTCCCTTTTCCCCACTGTCCTGTCAGCTCATTAGTCGCCCGTCTGGATAATGCTATAAGGTGTAGATTCAAACTCTCAGTATTATGCCTGGGCACACACATAATACTGCTAATCAGATGGAGAAAAAACTTTCACATAATTGGGAGCAAATTTCCCTCCCTCTCTTCGTGTGTGTGTGTGTGTGTGTGTGTGTTGGGCCCGAGCCACACCCTGGCAATGACATCTAGAAGTCAGGTTCTTAAGTCAGCAACAATAACGGAGAAACAGTAAATCTTTGACCAGGCTGGCAGGAGACCAGCCGCTGACGTCTTATTTTAAAAGATTTTTTTAATGAATAGCCTCCGCCGAGGAAACAGAATTACTTCCTGGATAAATATATATTCCTGTAAAATTAAATCTCCTAATAAATGATTTGTGGGGAGAAATCTTTCCGCAGAAAATATGGACGGCAGCGGCGAGGAGGGAAGAAGAAAAAAAAAAAGAAAAGAAGGTGAATCATGGAATGAGTATTGCTGGCCTGATTTCATCCCCCTTCCTATTTTTCATCAGATGATAACTCATCTATCATCTCCGAGCCATTAACGACCATCCTCAGTCCAGTTAATACCATCAGGAAGAGGAGAGCCACTCTCTGGCCCGCTGCTGCCGCTATCATAATTGTTATACTTTGGCTCCAGTCAAATGCTGTTTTCCTCTTTGTGGCCAATTACCTTTATCTTTGTTGGATGACACTGTCGATTTGCCTTCAAAGCTGCTCAATGTAAACAGGCCTGGATGAATCTGATATTAAGCAGATATATTTTATTAAACCTCTACTGCATGAATAATGTCTTTTAGGGCGAGAAAAAAATATCTCACCCTATTTTTAGCCACAATCAGCAGCTCCATAGGTCACGGAAATTTCCCCTCTCTTTGGTGGCTACCATTTTTAATTTAGCATTGAGGTAAAATATGTGTATTTGATGGTGCATGTTCGTGTTCATGCCTCTTGGCTACACGGCTGTGGCAATGGGAGGGGCCTATCACAAAAAGGCATAACATTTCTATAAAGATTCAATTACCATGACCAATCCTTGTAGGAAGACACACACATTCTTGTACTTCTTTCCTTGTGAGGACCTTGTGGACATAACGCATTCCCTCGCCCCCTTCCCTACCTTTAACCATCAAAACTAAATGCCCTAACCCTAACCAAAACCTCATTCTATCCTCACCCTTAAAACCTAATCTTTACCCCCAAAAAGCGCTTTGAAGAATTAGGACTGACCAAAATGTCCTCGCTTTGACAAAATGTCCTCGTTTTGTTGGTTAAAAACATGTTATGGTCCTCACTCTACAGGATTTACAAATACACTTGTGTGTATAAACATAAGAAAATTCAGTTATCAGTGGAGTAATTAGTGACTGAAATCAAGCAACACATAGAAACATATGTGGCAGGATGGACATAGTTACTTATTTTTTCAACAAGGGGGGCATTTTTATGTCTTTGTTTCACTCATCCTCTGGTCTCACATTACCTCAGGAGGCGGTTGCTTTTGGCCCTGAAATAGACTCTACTGTTATTATTCTCTGCTGGTCATTATAACCACTCCGTTCCACCTTACACTTCACAAAAAAGCAAATTTGTACAATCACAAAGGTCAAATATTGATCTGTCTTGGTTTGAGAATAAGAAGCAAATATGTCTGGTTTCTGTGCTTTGGTTCGAGCCTGGGGACCTATGAAATTGACTCTTCTAAGTCGGGTTCTTTCAGTTCTCCGACCTTAAAATGGTTCTGTTTCGATTATTGCCGACAAGTCAAGTATTGGAAAATAGAAATAACACTGAGCATGTTCCTGACAAGAAGCCTAACATCAGTGATGCACAGAGTTACCACTAGGGCTAACATTAACCCAAAACTAGAAGATCAGGATTTAGAAATATCAATATAGGGAAAATATGTAGATGATAAATTATGCTTGTTAAAAGATTCATCCACATTCTTGCACTTTTTTTTCCATTATATGACTTTGTGCCTTCTGGGATGCTCCTACAGTAGATAAAATGTACATAAAGTGTGATGAAGTGCCCTCTAGGTTGCACTGCAAGCTGAAATGAGTAGTTTGAGTCTTAGTATTTGTTTGTTTTAGCATGTTATCATGAGGTTAATGTTAATTTCACTATTATGGCTATAGAACACCTTGGTTTAGATTTGTTCCCCATACAATAAACCTCACTTTCATTTTGTAACCCAGCACAAAGTCTGCTGGGAAATCAAAGTCTGACAGACAATCCAGTCAGACTGGCAGTCTTTCACCATTTCAATCTGCTTTCGCATATCCATTATAGACTAAATGAATGAGTAAACTCACAGTTTGTCCTGTGTTGTTGGTAGCTGGTATTCTGAGGAAAAAAGTCAAGTGATCTATTTGTCTTTGCGACAACGGTGCCGACAATAACCCAACCGTCTTCAACAGGTTTCAGAGCTTTATCGCCATAAATGCATCCTGACTTTTGGTCCCACTAATGATGGTGGTGCCCTTGCATATTTCTTATGCCCCTGCCCCTCAGACAGCCTGCATCTAGCATTGCACATGAGGGTGTAAGGTACAAACAAAAGACTTTGTGTTGTACCTCAAACAGTCAGGGAGCAGACTCTGCTATATCCCTGGCTGTTGTGAGGTACAACACAAAGTCTTTTGTGTTGTTCAAGTTTGACACAAAAACACAAAAAGGCACTGAACACTGAATGATGGCAGCGGCTACGGAGATATTTTTACACTCCACCGAGTAGCTAAAATAACTGCACGTAGCTGAGTTCACCTTCGTGTACATGGCAGGAAAGCAGTTAGTGTGTAAAAAGGCAGACGGAGCCATTTATAGACGCATAGTAGTACAACGTGCAGACACTTCCACTAAAGCCTTACTACACCTTCATCTGTTCCACCAGCAGCTCCACCAGAGCACTCCGGGTTTCCGCTCTCCAATTACATAATATTATTTAATCTTTGGCTTATCTACTGTCCCCCTCGCAAAACTCCCGTCTCCATAGCGACAAACTCTGGGCCATGCTTCACAGAAATAATTGCTGGCTTCTGCATCAAATGGTTGTTCTGTGTATCTTTAAAATTTCATAAGTTGTGTGTCTGTGCCTACCTTGGGTATATTTAACATAAAAGCCCCAAGGCCACTGACTTTTCTATCCCCGTCCGCGGGGGGGGGGGGGGTGTGTACCGCCTCTATAGGCTGTTACAGGAGCTGAGTCAGAAGACGGTTGACTGCACGGATCCAGATACCCTTGTGTATGAAAGCAGGATCATCACAATAAAGAGCAGAGGTGTCGTCGTCTCATTGTATGGAACCACGAAAACCTTTTCACATTTCTTTAATTATGATATCAATCAGCCTTAAGCAATTTATTTGAAGGGCCCTAAAATCATATTTTCTCAAACAGCTTTTTACTTAAAAAGTAATGGAGTCTTGCATGAAGTCATTATTTTCCTGCCAAAGTTCAAGCGGTTTCGTTTATTTCACAAAAGAGATTTATGTATTTCTTGTGTTCTATGAGCTCTTCTCACTGGTTTGGCCGGGGAGTGTTTGGAAATGGTCGATGTCACTTTGTTTCTCCAAAACTACACAGTGCCTCTTTAAACACTGTATGAATAGCACCCAAGTATAATGCAATGTTGGTCTCTGCCTATTTAATCATGAATATTTAATGTTCGTTGTGTAAGACAACATCCATGTAATCATGTCTCTGCTTTGAGTCCATGCAGGAACCTTTGCTACATCAGCTTTCTCCCTCAAAAGGCAAAAACAGTGTCAACCTTTGAAATATTGAAAAACATCATTAGGACATGTTTTCATCTCATATGTCACCTAAGTTAAATTGTGTTTACTGCTTGGTTAATTTTTTTTTTCTCCATAAAATCATTCAAATATTGATCTACATGCCAAAAATATATCTGGCTTTTGTCTTGAATGGGAAAGGGTGTAATTCCCAAGAGGAATGAATACTGATTGTACAGCGTGTTCATCTTGCCTGTATATCTTTTACCTCTCCTTCAGACTCAAAGCTAACTGAACAATGTTCCGGATGGCAAACTATTAACACCTCCTTAAAGGATAAGTTCACCAAAAAATGAAAATTTGTCATTATCCGCTCTCTCTCATGCTGATGGAAAGTCGGCTGAAGTTTCAGTTGTGTAGGAGAAGGCTGCGACACTGTTTTGTTGTGAAGCTTCAGAAATGTCATGTGCACTAATAAAACTTCACTCGACCTTTCGTCAGCATGACATTGAGTAGGTAATGACCGACTTTTCATTTTTGGGCGAACCTATCCTTTAAGGAGGTGTAAATAGTTTGCCATCTGGAACATTGTTCAGTTAGCTTTGAGTTTGAAGGAGAGGTAAAAGATATACAGACACGATGAACACACTGTGCATATGCACCTCTCGACAGAGATGAGGAGGAAATGAGAAGTCTCACTCCTGAGCTGCTCCCATTATCAGCTTGGGAGTAGCTGTGGCAGCTAACAATGTCCAATTCAAAATGTTACTGACTATTAAAAACAAGGCTGTCTCAGTGTTTCCTCTGTATTTAGTTTGTAGCAGTGGCAGGTCACTTTTGGTATTTGTTTGACATTTACCCCTGCTGGTCTTAGTTTTGGTTCTTGTGCTATAAATAGTTTGCAGCACTAATATCGTTCTTTTTGGTTTAAATGATCACGATTGTTCTTTGGTTGTTTTTTCTGTTTCATTTTGTTTTGTTATCTAGATTACAATGTTCAGTTTCCAATAGCATCTAGCTGCTGTGGGGATGTTTCCTATTGTGTGAGTCAACCTCCCATGTGTTCAGTGCGCGTCTCCATGCAGTCATATGGCGGCATATGATTTGCTGCGTTCTACTGTTGACTGTTCTTGCGGCGCTTTTGTGACGTCGAACGTGACACACCAGAAACAAAAATAGAAAACCTGTCCACTGTGTTCAAATGGTGTACTGGTCATAATTCAAAACAGGTAAGGCTTGAGCAGCAATGTCTTGGAAAGAGAAAAGGTGAGGAGGAGGTTTTGTTTTCACCTGTGTCCGTTTGTTTGTTTGCTGGTATGTTGGCAGAATAACACAAAAAGTATCAGAACAGATTTCCACCAAACTTGGACGGAGGATGGGTCTCAGCCCAGAATAGACCCTGCTGATTTAAATTGCGGATCTGGATAAACAGACTCATCATTTCCCAGGGGGAAACTGCGCGCATCTCGATGGGGAAAAAAGGTCTATTTAAGTGGCTGGTATCTACGAGTGAGTACAATTTGATGCGCATCCTAGATCTGGTGAGCTTGAATTACGGTGGGTTAAAATTCAGAGTGACGCAAAGTGATGGACTTTGATATTGGGTTAGGCTTGATTGTTTCAAGGAGGCTGATGGGCCCTGACAGTGGTATGGACTCTACTGAGTGCCAATCGAGTTGTTTCTGAGGTTGATTTTTCAGACTGCGCTATTTCTTATACAAAAAAGTTAAATAGTCTTGCTTAAAAAGAATAATTACTGTCAGACTACAAAAATGTTGCTTTTTCAAACAGCCCAGACTTTGATTGATGCTTTTTTAGCTATCAATATTTCCTTTTATAGAGGAGGAATAATGATTTTAATACAAGTTTTGGGGGCCTTTAAAAATGGATGAGGATATTAAGGTTGTTTTAAAGATGCTTCTTTAGGAGCAGGAATAATGCTGCAAAAGTGAGCTTGTTTTCAAAGAGAGTAAATTCAGGCTTGACCTGATTCTATGCACCGTGTTATCTCCCTTAAAATGTCAAGGACCTGAATACGCTGATCAGGGCATGAAAGTACTTATATATATTATGTCCTTGAGTCCCAGAGATTAGAATTTCCATTTTAGGCGAAAAGCCTCATGGAAAGCCAAAAAATCACATGCTGAGTGTAGAAAACTGGAAAGGTTACCGAGCTTTATCTGCAATTATGCAAAAAACACAGAGACTGGCCAAACCAATGTTCACTGGTACAAAGGGAATCCACAGTGCCTTGATGTTGCTTACAGCATTGTCCTCTCACATTCGGATGTGTAGCATACAGCACATCCTAGAGGAGAATATAGGCAAGAACAGCTGACTACACACAAGTCACACCTTGTTATATTTTGAATTATGAATACAGGCAATTAAACTTTAAATCCCCCCTATAGTGAAACGATAGAGAAAGCTAATTAACAAGTATTTCTTAAATTTGGTTTTAATTCAGGAGCTTCTCATTTGCACATAAGATAGAGACGACTATTCTCAGATAACATCTCACTGCTTTAGTCACATCCAAGGCTGTATTTAATTTTAACATTAAAAACACAGTTTTACTCCAACTCTACAAATAAATATCAAGAAATCTGTAAAAGCTTCCCTCTCTTTGACCCTCTTCTTCTATCAGCTATGCTGACGTGGAGATGCTAAGATGTTGACAACTCCGCTTCTGCACCCATTGTGTCAACTGCTTCAATTTCAGGGAGGATTTTATTCTTTTTTTTTTTTTCATAGAAGACAGACTCAGGACATAAAAAAATGAAATTTTGGTACTTGGGTCACATGAAAAAACCTGCTCTCTCATCTTTTCATCGACACCTGGGAATATAAATAGATCAGTTTAAAAATACTGGCTTTCATCTTCAATTACACCTCTGCATATTCAACATGAGAGCAATGGTGCCCCCTTGTGTAAAATATAATTAATAGTCTGATAGTGATGTGCACGTAGGGCAAACAGACTGTTCAAAGCTTGAAAACATAAAGAAGATTTACCTGCGGAGTGTGATCACCTGTATGTTAAGCTCTGAGTTACAGTATGTGTTTTTGAACATTTTTATTCCACACTCATAGTTTCCTCTGCAGTCAACGTGTATTGATTCCCTCAGAAGTGCAGGGCACTCCCCGTGTCCGTCTTTAGCCTGCTCTTCAGACAGACTGCAGCTTTATCCTCCGCTGTCAGAGCTCTGAGCACACTGCACTGCCCTGCGCTCAGTCAGGCGCTCGTAGGACAGCGCTGTCATAACCTGCAAAAATGTACAGCGTGATGTGGCTTTAGAGAATAGAGAGCAGCGAGTAATAAGTGGAGGCTATCAAAGACATGCTGAGTGAGGGATTGTACTGGCATGTAGCTACTGCTTATCAGTCTATGTAGGAGAGTATAAAAATGTTTTCTTAAGCTAGTTTCAAACGGGGAGGTTACATACATGGGAGGGTAGAAAACAGGAAGCACTGAGTTAAAGCATTAACCATGTTAATTCCTGCTCATCGAGGGTATAAAATTAAAGCAGTAGTAAGACATGTTGTACAATACACTCATTCACTTTCTTGTCAAGAGCTAGACAAGAAGATTGATACCAATCTTATGCGTGTACGGTTAGCTTAGCATAGGGTAGCGGTAGGTACTACACACATTTTTCCACCTTGGTATTTGTACGGAACAAAGATGTTTTAACATGTTAATTAGTGAGCTTTAGAGGCGCCTGTAGGCGGACTGTAAATATGAGGCTGCAGCTGGGAGATGCTAGCTTTGCACAAAGACTGGAAGAGCAACAGAAAGCTTGAACCTGTCAGAAGGTCAAAAAATCTATCTACAACCACATCTAATTTATCACCACATTATATCTCAGCCTTGTTACAATATAATGTCATCAGTTAATGTTTCTACAAACCGCAAATATGACCATGTTTGACATGACTTGGGATACGTTCCTTACATTTGTTTGGATAGTGCCACATTTGTGGATCATTTGAGTCAATTTCTGAAATGTTTTGAACAAAAATTCTTCCATATTACAAATTTAATTACCTAGATTCAGAGGTACAAGCTAGCTGTTTCCCTCTGTTTCCAGTCTTTGCTGAGCTAACTGGACTTAGCTGTAGCCCCTTATATTAAGTGGACAGATAGAAGAGTGGTGTCAGTCTTCTCAAACACTATAACAGTTGCCGTACATTTTTCAGAACATAAGACAGCTTGCCATTTCTCTGTTTCCAGACTCTATGCTAAGCTAAGCTAACCGGCTAATGGCTCCAGTGTAATATTACCCATAGAGACATGAGACTTGTATCTTCTAATGACACTCTTGGCAATATCAAAATCTGTCTGTAATTATGTCACCAAATCTTTACTCCTATGAGCTGCGTTCTACTTACTGAGATCATTACGAGGAGCGCGAGCATCATGCCCAGCATTATGTACAAATTATTGGTCAGTCCTCCAGCCCACAAAGGACCCAAGATGGTGGCCAGGCCCCCAACTGAGCGTCGGACACCTTGGCTGAATCCTTTAGGGTAGCGCATCACAAAGAATGACATTTTATTTCTTTTCATCAACAGACGTGAAAATACATTATATGAGTTGCATACGCTGAGGTGAAGCGGTAACATCACTCGCCAACCTTGTGTTTTCTCTGCTGTGACTTTGGAGAAGAGAGACACCTGAGACACGGCCACGAAGGGAAGCCCCAGCAGCTGCAGAAACACTCCGATGATGAAGGCCGACAGCTCCCATCCATAACCACCTGGCAGCAACGGAAAGATTAAATAAATGAGATGAATGGCTTACTGAATTACAGCTGTTTGCCCACAAATTATATGAAACATGTCATTAAACAATTTCCTTCACAGGCTGTAATCTAACACCAGCTCTCACATATCTAAAATTTATATATTTATAGATCACTTGGCTAGTTTATTAGGATATTTTGCTGCTGTTAATTTCCAATGCGGAGGAAAACGGATTCAAAGTGTGCGACAGATCACGCTTCAGTTATCCATATCTTTCTTCTCTGGGTTTTTAAGTTCCTCTCACAAATGGGCTGGCACCACCAGAGATAGCTCTATCGGAAAGCGAAACCACTGCCAAGCTGGCAGCTACTACAGTTTTGTTCTCTGCTGCTTTGCATCATGCACATGTTTGTGTGAATCTGTGCCCACTCAAACTGTTGGATGTCCCCGCATACGCTGGAAGTCTCTAATCTTATAATCAAAATGCAATTTCAACTATCAAACATGTTTCTTGGTGGTTCGAGGGGGGGGGAAAAAAAACATATTTTTCTTCTGCCTTCAAGGTTTTTTTCTCGTTTTGTTGGGTCGTTTTAACTGTAACTGTAACAAATAGCAAACAAATGTAGGATACGCCTTAACAAATAGCATTTTTGTCTAATTAGATTACTGTAATCCTTTTATATGTACTCAGGCACTCCCCGGCTCCAGCACCTGTCACTTGTAATCAGAGTGATAAACGTGACAAGCTGCAACAGACGCAGGCCAATGTGAACATACAGGATCCAGTTTGCCTGTAAGATCTCCTGCTGGCCTGCCAGAGTGATATCCTTTACAAAGCACACTCGAGGCAGCCGGTGTGTAACCCAATATGGCTGCCCTGTGCTCTACACACCAACACCAGTCACACAGAAAGGATTTGGCACAGAGCATGAGGCGTTTTTTTTTTTTTTTTTCCTTCTTTTTTTTTTAAGCATTTGCATGTGTGTTTGTGTGTTTTCCCGGACAGGTTAGCACCTCGGGGGTTGCCGAGGAAGACGAGGCACCAGACGCAGGCGGTGCAGCAGATGAACAGGCCCACGGCCAGCACGGCTCGGTCCTCCACCTTCCTGCTCAGCCAGCGGACGAAGAAGAAGCCCAGGATGACCTCCACCCCGCACAGGCTGTACATCAGGCTGTTGGCCAGCTCGCCAAAGCTAAAGTAGCGCTGCGTCATAGGCGTCACCATGGTCTGGGGGATGTTTGAGAAAGATGAGTCAGGAACAGAGGTGGAGATTCTTATCAGAGCGGAATCAAGCTTTTTTTTTTATTTTAAGTCCTTCAAGGGCTTCATTCAATCCAGATCAAAAGAGTTGCTCTGTTTTAATATTAGAATAGTTATATAATCCAGGTCAGCGCCGTGTGACGGTTCAGCCACCAGAGTTTAATGAGAAGAGAGGGAGCCTCTTCATTTTCCGTGTCCGGGCCATGCAGACTGATTATGTGCACTTGTTACATCAGTTTAACTCTGGGCATTAAGCGCCACTTGATTATTTTCTCAGCGTTTACAGCGCAGGTCTTTCCAGGTAAGGCTGGGATTGATGTGGCTTGAATGAAACTCGGGGGAAAATAGTGTGACAATGTGTGAAATGCTTGGAAACTCCGGCTGATGGATCTCAACGGTAGCTGCTCTCACCTCCAGGGCTGTCTGATTGAAGAGAGTGATGAACTGAGCCGTGAGGAGAACAACCACCTCCTCTCTCAGGAACTCTGCAGAGTGAAAGGCGGAGAGAGAGAGAGAGAGATACTGAGAAACCAAAGAGTAAAATCATAAAACAAGCTCAAGTGGTACCATTAAATTGAAAGTTGCAACCGGTGAGTTAGCTCAAGATAAAGAAGTTTAAAGCGAGAAGAAAACCCGGACTAATCTGAAACTAATCTGAGCGCCGGCGTGACGGATCCTCGCCGACTGGTCATGTTGATCCTGCAGCCCAACAAACTGTCTGTATCTCATTCTGGAGATAAGTGAAAGCTCTGATCTTTTTCTTTTCTTTTCTTCTTCCTGTATGTCTAAAGCATGATAACGCCAGGGAAGAAAAAGTGTTTTAATAAATTCTGATACCAGCTTTTCCTGGAACAAAAACTCCCTCATGGACTTGGAGGGGAGGAAAAATGAGCTGGGCCTGCTGCTAAATTTGGAAGTTCACGCCAGATGGCTGGAGGAATGGCTTTATAGTACAGTGTGTGATCTAGTGCGGTTCAATTCTCTCTGTGCAGTGTTTTTTTTTTCACGATTATTCATATGATTTCATTTTTAGACTATTGCAAATACAGTATGCCTCATATCTGTAGTGTATGTATTTATAGTATGCATGTATTTTAATGTGTGTGCGTGTGTGTTCCATGTTAGTATAGATATGGGTTAAAAGGGGCTCTCATGTGATTTATTAGTGCACTTCCAAAAAGTTAGGGGATAGGAAAAGAGAAATAAAAAAAAAATAAATCAATACAGCCGATGCAGAGATATCCTGATTCAAGCTGCAAAAACACCGGATCCCACAACTTCCATGATGCAACATGATAACACCTGTCATTAGACCCTCTTACGTCCTGAGTCCGTGATACAGACTTTCTGTTATAAATTTGGAAGTGAAAGCCAAGTTTAAACCGGCTGTGACATCTCCCAATGCGTTGTGGACTTCCCTGTTGAAGCCTTGAGTTTGCCATTATGGTCACGAGCAGAGCTGGAAGAGAGGGTGGGGCCGGGGAGGATACTGATTGGAGAACTTGGCAGCGACTTGTCAACCACAAGGTAGTCATGCCCTGAAGCATACCCTGCTTTATTGTCTACTGTAAATGGGACCACAATTTACTAAATGAAGGTCATGTTATAAAGATTAAAACTTGAAACCACTGACTGTTGCGGTTAAGACCATTAGCTCTTTAGGAAACCTCCTTTCTGAGGTTATAAATCAAGCTAGAAGTAGGGTCAGTTTCTCATGAGCATATTTACAACACACTTCTCTGTGAAACCAGCTGAGTCGCCCCCTGCTGGCCATTAGAAAGAATGCAGGTTGAAGGCATTCTTCAAGCCAAGAGGACGATGATGACACCATCCGAATTATTTTGTCAGACATGGCAAAGCTCCTCCTGGTAGTTGTACTCCTTTTGAAAAGTAAACTGATTTTCATGTACAAAAAATTGGCAGAATGACCCTTTAAGATTAATAAGATAATCAAATAACCTTATACAAATATTAGCAAATTAGAAAGCATTGATCAGCTGTAACATTAACATTTTTTCACCTATAACTTAAAGGGATATTCCGGTGTAACTTTAATCCATGGTCTAACACACCGTGAAACTTTGTTAGACTCCCTCTCGAGAGATCAAGTTTGCAGACCGCTAGCTAATGTAGTTTTATCTCTCGAGAGGGAGTCTAACACAGTTTCACGGTGTGTTAGACCATTGATTAAACTTACACCGGAATATCCCTTTAAAGGTTCAGTGTGTACAGTTTAGTGGTACCTAGCGGTGAGGTTTTCTTGAGTTTTATGAAAATATAGATATAAATATCAGATTCTATTCCGGCTCCTAAAGCCCCACTAAATCCTCCACACTGGACCTTACAAACAGTTTATAGATATGTTCAAAACTATAACTACTTCATACCATGTTACCAATCATTCATTTTAAGACATCTTGGGATAGCTTAGAATCGCACAGACTGGAAACAGGAGGATTTGTTATATATAAATAACATTTCAATCAATGAGCCTCCGAGGTGTTAGAGGCTGTATTTCTGAGGCAGGCTAGATGTTTCCCCTTGCTTCCAGTTCTTTATGCTACGATAAGCAGCTACTGGGTATAGCTTCTTATTTAGTATCCAAGACATGAGATTGGCATCAATCTTCTCATCTAGCTCGCAGCATTCCTCATGGTAGGCTGTGTAATTATTCCTTCCCTCCAGGGATGCCCAAAGTGGGGTCGGAGGGCCAAAGCTGGCCTGCCATAAGGTTCAAAATTGGCCAACCAGATGTTTCTAGATAAAAATAAATATATATAAAGGTACCATATGTAGGAATTTTGGTTAGAAACATTCAAAAATTAACTAAAAATATCAACAGAGGCTTCAACTCGTAAGCATGCTAACCAGCAAGCCCTGGCCTGTCCCAGTCCAAAGCCTTCCTGCTATCACCTGCACTCCCCTGGTGCCCCAAGCTCACAGTCTGGATCACTAGCTCCATTGCTACCTGAGCTAACTAGCTAATAGTAGCTATTGTAAGCAGCATTTAACACTAACTATGATGAAATTCTGCCCTGTTTGTTCTAATTATGAATTTGACAGGTGGCAAATTCTTAAATATTGCAACTAATTATGAAATAAATGCTGCTTAAATATTACTATTACTATTACTATATCACTATGTAGGTATGTATGTATGTATGTACTAATTCATCTTTAATTTTCGCAATCCGAGACCAGCATGCAGAATAGAAGACACTTTGAAGTCAGTTGGGATTAGAGGTGTGGAAATGTCTCCATTATAAGATGCATCGCTATGAAGATGTTGAATAAAACTGCATCAGTGCAGAGACAGAACATAACTGAGAGTCTGCAGCTCATGTTGATTGTTGATTGTCCGGCCTCAGCTGGATAATAAAGTTATGTCATGACATTGCTCCCATGCTTAATGTGGGTAGACATTATGTTAATGTTACTTATGTAGGAGGAATGTCAGAGGGAGGCAGAGATCATCTGTGAGTGATTAAAAAAATATTTTTTTTAAATGGAAATCTCGGGGCAGATGTTGGATTTCATAAACTTGCTGGGAGGCAAGAACTGGACGAGACCCACGCTGAGCGTGACTTCTACCTCACAACAATTAGTTATCATGTTAGCCATTTTCACCTGAAGCAAACGTCTGCAGCCATAAATAACAACTGTCACAGCGAGCCGAGCTAATCAGCCGAGATCTGAGGAGGCGATGTCAACATTGCCGTCCAACTCTGAGAGAGGTGTGTGCAGCAGGGTCAACACATGCCTCATCCTAAAGCTGCCATGTGAAAACAATGTCATTGCAGATAACAATAAACATGTAAGGCACTGCAGATGGAAAATGTGTTGTTTTTGTAATGTTTATGTATTGAACGGATGCAGCTTTTATTTGCAGACTGCTGTAGTATGACTGCTGGAAGGACTTTCTCAATAAAATGAATTTGAATGATGAAAAATATTCACACCTCTCTTTGGGATCCTAGAACAATTTTGCATCTCAAAAATGCTATACAATAGGTGTTGGCCCTTCAAAGCAGTACGTTTGGGTAACCCTGCTTCAAACCATTAGTAGCTTTTCATATAGTGCTTATTACTGCTTGATATTTTCCTTGTTCCGACTTTTCTACTTGTGCTGTGAGTGGCGCATGACCCCGGGCCGCAAATCAAAAGCCTTGATGAAAGAAAGTGAAAGATCTGCCCGAGTTTCAACGATTCCTCGCTCATACAGAAGAAAAAGTTGAGGGAGGGATCAATAATTCAGAGGAGCGAATACCAGACACACTGTAACGGCTAGCAGACACTCCTACAGAAATGTGCTCGGGCTGCAGACATCCTCCCAGTTTTGCTCCCGAGTTTCTGGTGCTGCAGATTTTCTTCAAAACAACAGCAAAAAAAAAAAAGGATCAATAGGAAGAATGCTGGCCACATTACCAATTCTGTCTCCATTTCATCCACAAGTCAACCACAGCAAGCCAGTCAATAAATAAGGAAGTCTGCTATCCTTCCCTCTACATCTTCAAAGAGTGAGAGAATCAATACTGAGGTTTGACACACACTCACACACACACACACACACACACACACACACACACACACACACACACACACACACACAGGTTAACAAAGCACAGAAAAAAAAGGTAATCAATAGCGGCACAATGACTGCTTGCATCCCATGTAAACTTACTATGACACTAATCCAATAAGACACCTGACATCATATATATACATACACACACACATAAGCTCTGACGTAAAGCAGACACATACACACCAGTCCAATCAATAGACAGGGATTCTGATCTGACATGCCACACAGAAATTCCTCAGAGGGACCTGGAGAGTGGATAGTGCGTGCAGTACGGCTGTCTCTGTGTGTGTGTGTGTGTGTGTGATAGAGAGAGAGAGAGAGGCAATCAATAGAGCAGATACCAAACAGTGCATTGGTAGTGACACCTCTTGAAACCTGTGCCCCGCCAACAGAGCACAGCTGACAATCATTGCGCCGGACGGGCAGTCAAAACCTGCTCGCCTCACCTCCGCTGACACTGAAGTTTTTGAAGGGGTTCGAGTCCGCCGAGGCACCGTGGACGGGCTGCGCCTCAGACGAGCAGGTGGAGCTCTCCAGTTGGTCGGTGTTGACGGCCCTGTAGGTGTGCTGCAGCTCCACGTCGGACCCAATCAGCGGCACCTCCTCCTCGTCGCAGCCCTCCTCCTCTTGTTTCATCTCCATCATCACTGCCCCCCCCTCCGAGCTGATGGGCGGTACGTCCCAGTACATGGCCAGGACGACAAACTGGAGCAGCACCCACAGCAGACACATGAAGATCTGAGAGTGTGAGGTGGGAAAAGACCAAAAAATAAAAAATAAATAAAAATCAGCAAAGCAAAAAGCAAAAGAATCGTTACAACATAGGAACTATCAGGAGAGATAAAGTATTTGATGAAGTAACCTGGCACGGTGGAATAAAAGAGAGACCTGCAGTGTCAAATTATGTGGAAAAATGAAAGTAGCCGTATGGAGCTTTGTTTTATCTCATTTAAGCTACATCCGTCCGACAGGTGTTTTATTCAGAGAGACTCTAGAGATGGAAATAGATCGATACGGGTAGTTAAGGGCCTGAGTGTCACTGCAGGCGTTTTCTATTCTTCTTACTCAGACGAGAACAAAGGGGGAAAGAAATGCATGAATGTAGAGTGACTACTTCCGAGGACTGTTTCTGTATTCATGAGGCTTTCGGAGAACCTTAGATTACTGATTATCTGGATGCAGTTACCCCAGGAGATGTATATTTGTTGACAACAAAGGGCCCCAGCTTGAAATCACACAGCCGCAGGAACAGGTTGAACGCCGGCCCTGGAGAGACAGGAGGAAGAAAGAGGAGGAGGAATAAAAACACAGAGGATGTGTGGAGACAGTATAGCCTTCACCTCAGTGGTTTTATTGAATGCCTCACTCTCCGAGTTGAAACTCAGCATCAAAGACGACACCATTCCTACTTTCTGATATTTGGCAGGAGACAAAGGAGGTGGTGAGAGGTGAAATGACACCCCTCTCTGTGGGAAGATAAAGAGGGAGAAACTGACCGACAAGGAGGCCAGCTTGTCGACCGGCCATGATTGCTGCGAAGATACCGGCGCGCTCCTCCGGGCGTGTGCTCCGAGTCAGGAAACCAAAGATGGAGGAGCCCGCTCCTGCACCGACACCTGAGAGGGAAACAGCATCCTTCTGTTACACCTTCACAGCGCGCACACACGTGCAGATACAGCACATGCTATTGGTGTTATTTTGTGTGTGTGTGTGTGTGTGCCACCTGCTACAAGCCGACTGCAGAGCAACAGCCACTTTGAATATCCAATAAAATACATGAAGTTACCTAAGAACCAATAAAAGAAAAATGAAGAAAGGAAATCACATCTTCAATATGAAACAAACCGTTGACCTGAAGGTCACGTGTAAATCACTTCAGCACTTGAGCCTTTTCACGCGGCAGCCATTTTCCTCTGACGTCATGCTCAGGGTGTGAAGCTTGAATGCTAATAAAGCATAAATATAATGTTATGCTGCTGTGGTCATATAAAGGGAATCTTTAACAAATTGTTGACTTATAGGCTGAGTAGCAACTGAAAAGTTATTGGGCATTGAAAACCTGGAGGGAAACTGGGCCATATTTGGATGTAAAACCTGATATTTGTAAACAGCTAACGTTAGCATTCAACTACTTCCTTGCTAATGTTACAGTTTGATTACATCCATTGTGTTTCTATTCCATTTTAGGCTTTGCCTATCATATCTTGTAACACTAGCAAACAGTAATGTTAGCTAGAAAGTGGTTGAATGCAAACATAATCCTTCCAGATTTTCACTATCTATTGGTTTTTCAGTTGTTGATAAATCTAAAGCAGCGAAATGATAACGAATTGACAACTTGCCTGTTTACACAGCTTACAATATGGAGTTTCCCACCCTGAGCATGGTGTCAGAGGAAAACTGTAATTATTGATATTTATTTATTTATTTTCAATCGAAATACCCCCACTCATGTCTTTGAGTAAAAGAAACCAAATAGAAAACATTAAATGAACACAGATGAGCTGCAGCTGTAGGCTAATGTTAGCGTGCTAACACAGTGAACTAATTTGGCGAGGAATGTAAACATTATGCCTTCCACATATTAGCATGTTAGTAACATCAATGTGAGCATGTTAGCATGATAGCATTAACTTTTAGCTAGTGGTAATAGCTATTATAGCTCTTGCTCTTGTTTTTGACTTCAGTCCACTCAAGGTTGCATTACGTGACGTCTAGTCATGATTACCTGGACATCTGAACTCAAATTATACCTACAATACCTTTGAAAAGTAGTGTACACTTTTGAGTCACTAACTACCATCATGCATTGCACAGACAGGGGAAGAAGGCAAGTTTAAAGAGCTGTAGAATGAAAGGAATGACCTAAGACTTAAACCTCTTTTTACTTTGCCATCTGAGACGCTACAGCTACTACAGCCCTCTACAGAGAATGTTCTATGTAGCATGTACTGAATAATGTACAAGTATTTCAGCCAAAGTGTGAGCTAGAGTTTAACACACCCGGGGCTTTTATACTCTCTGACTCTCTGCGTCATGTGATACGTCTTGTGGTTCGATCACTCACCGGCAATCTCGAAAAGGTTGGAGAAAAGGACGATGGACTTTGTAGTTTTGCTCCGGTCCGACCAGAACCCAAAGAGCGGGCCTGAAAGGAGCGCGCTCAGACTGAAGGCAGACAGTCCCAGGCCCAGGAAGTACGGCGGGGCCTCCAAAATCTGGAGGTACCTCCATATTGTGGGCAGGATGACGGCTGAGACCACCAGAGAGCAATGGAGGGGGACGAGTGTGGGAGAAGAGGAGGGAGATGTGTCAATGACAAGCCTTGTTTACCCACAGCAGAATATATCTGACTCAAATCAGAAGCCGCATCCTCTGTGGTCGGTGCTTAGAACCAAAATGCCAAACAGATCCTGCTCTAATGAGACCATTATCTCACATCTTCAAGTCCATAAAGCTGTCATTATGTACTTACCGTACTCAATGCCGCTCAGCATAAATATCAGTCCAATGGTAAGAAAAGTTAAATTCCTCTTCTGGTGATTATCCATTGTGCTCAGTGGCTCGCTGCCTTTTATACACCGACCTCTGTCTGCATGTGTTGTTCAGAGATGTTGTTCAGCAGCATAATCAGATAACAGGAGACACCGTGAGTCCAATTACAACTGCCAGCCTGCGTAGTTAGAGGAATTTGTCTCAACATTGTACGAGGTCAGAACTTCACAGAGACAGAAAAACAGAGATCATACGACGCCCCCCCCTACAGAAGAGGGGGGAGGAGACCAGAAATACATGAAATCATCAATAAAAACAATACAGTCCAGTTTGAGATGATTCCAGCAGCCCGTTTCCATCAGGCGTTCTCTGTGTCGGAGATGAAATTCTGTTTGAGTCGCTTCTGTAGTGCAGCGCCCCGCTGTGAGCCTCACGGTCCGAGGCAACGTTTCAGGTTACCAGGTGAGGTAAAGTACACCGCGCTTTATACATTTTTAAACTTGTTTTCTTCGCTCTCATCAAAAGCACTTGATTCTCCCCCACAAACCACGGCAAGACATGCGCCAAGGCCCGTCGGCCTCCTGGCAGGTTATGGATATGAACTTTTTTTTTTTTTTTTTAAATATTCTTTTTGGCCTTTATATGCCTTTATTCATAGAACAGCTCAAGATATGTCAGGAAACAGGATGAGAGAGAGGGGGAGTGACACGCAGCAAAGGGCCCCAGGCCAGGACCCACTGCGGCGAGGACAAAGCCTCTGTACATGGGACTCCCGCTCTACCCACTGAGCTAAACGGCGCCCCAGATATGAACTTTTCACATAGTTTACAGATGCACAGCAATAAAAACAAACAGGTAATAAGATACATCAGATAAACCAGGATTACATTTCCCTGAACATGAGGCCTTCCACCAGAACGTGTGATAAAAGGTGGAGGGCAATCCAAAAGTCAACACTGTTGTATTCAGTAGTGAATACATTAGGTCTGACACGTCAGTCTGTTTTATTGAATGGTTGGCTCCATTTTCAAGCTGCTCTGGTGTTCCTGGCCTCGGGCTTGTTATATTAAACAGAACTGTCACTGAGTTAATACCGCCATATGTTTTTCCAGCAACGCATGAATAATACAAAGACTTTCGATTGTTTGAATAACACATATAAGCCCGCTCAGCATCCCGCGCTCACATCACACAGTGTCGGGGCACTCTGAGAGGTTGGGAGCACGGCGGGCTTACGGGATAATGAAATGTCGCAGGACACATGTGTTTGGGTCAGTATCTCCTCTGTTTGTGTGTGTGTGTGTGTGTGGGTTGGTGTCAGTGGCAGACTCAGGATGTTTGAGTGTTCAGGGGTGGAAAAAAATCTGAAAGGCTCCAGGAGTATGCGGCGGGAGCATCAGCACGCAGAAAGTCGTGATACGTTTATTGTGATGAGAGGGTGCTTGACCACACCCTAGAGGGCACTTTATCGTGTTTTCTCCAATGGAAGGGAGGACTACCATAGGGGCATCCAATTGCGACCGCCCCCCCCTATACATCGGCTCATTTCTCACGGTTACTTAATGGAGAACATGAAGTCACCTGTGCAGGGCTATCGTACTCTTTTCATTCCGTGTGAAGAGTGAATAACCAAGAGGAGGTTGATCCAGCTTCTCCAGCAACAAATTGCCGCATGAAGCTGAGCCTCACGGGCCCACTGTGAGGCCATTAGCATCCTACCTGCCTTACCTGTGGCGGTTTCTATAGAAACGCACACAGGGGTGGAAGGTGCTGTTGCACTCACCTTTGAGCCTTGGTAAACACCAGGGAGTTCCCCGGTGAACAAACAGCACTCAGTCAGTCGCCGCGCTGCACTGGAGCCTGCTGGAGATGCGAGGTGATCAGCTGTTGGCAGGAGGACATTTGACTTTCAGATAAAGAGGAGCTTGTTAGGTGGATATACATACTTGGGGCTGGGAGGCGGCCGAGATAGGAGTGGGCATGTTCTTGAACGCAGCTTCTCCCCGGAGGTCGTTCAGCATCCCCATTAACATCAACCTGCAGGGTGCTCGCAGGCGGCAGACACGGTAAGGAGGACGATCGACTGGGCTGAGCAGCAAAGCTTCGGAAAACACTGTTGGGAGGTCATTAAGCAGGAAAAACACAGGTGGAGTTTAAGAAACTTCACATTCAGATTTCAAACTCTTGGGTACATGATTATATATACTGCACGGGCTGGATAAAACAGATGGATGCATAAATCTGACAGCTTTTAATGGACTGTTATCAACTGATATTGCATTAAAGGCACAGTCCGCGTATTTTGCATATCAAGTTCAGTTCACTTGCTGCCCGGAGCACTACTTAGCCTGTGAAAACAGTTGCATAATGTCTTCCGTGCCTCTGGAGGAGCAATCTGACAAAACAACATCCGATGAGGTCATCAGGGTCCTCGCATTGAAACCTGAAATATTCACCAGAGACGTATTTATGGACTGAGGTGGTGGAGTTTGAAAGGCATACGGTTTTACAGGCTTCATGGGTATATAGAAAACATATTGCATTATGGGAACTGTAGGCATAACCTTTTTCAAGCTCAACCTAAAGATGGACTAAAAGTGAGGATATGGCGAGCTCCTCTGCCTTCATTTTGATCATTTCTTTTACGGAATGGCAATGTTGGCTCGTCAGTCAGTCAGTCCCTGCAGCAGATCAGGATGTTCAAGGGGCACCAGTGCACAAATGTCATGATATATTGTCCCTCGTGTAAGTGAAGAGAGGGCCCCTCACCACGTTTTGTCCACTTTATCATGATTTATCTACCAACTATGAGATAAACTGAAATATTTTAACTGGAAGCATTTATGGTCCCTGGAGAATGACAGCTACCGACTTTTCCGCCGGCGCCATAAGCAGGTTATATTTGGTACACATTCATGTTCCACGTCTGGATTAGGTTATAACTTCTAACCTGCTTATGCTGCTAAAAGCATTCCCCTCAGTTTGATCTGTACTTTTTGTTTTTGGTACACTGTAATCGGCATGTCGGCGGTAAGCTTGCTCCGAGATGAGCCTGCGCCGAGGCAATCACTGTGCACACAGTGGACACCGGTTAGATTTGTGTTCAACTTGACACCGACTTGCTCTGATGTCAAGCACACAAGGGCAACTGTAATCTCACGAGATCAAGGGCGGCCGCAGAGAATTCATGTGAAGTGGAGGTTGGACCATAAACAGGTCTGTAAATAGGAAAACATTTTGAGACTGATTTATGGGTCTGATAACATTTTAATAAACAGGAAGTGAGTGGTTCTGTGACTTCCTGTTTGACTTGACCACGGCCTCGTGTCTCTGCCCCCTGCTGCTGCCACCTGCTCTCCAGGCCGGGCACAGTCCATCTCGAACTCGCACGTCAGCGTGCTGATGTTGGCCGCGCCTTTAAACAGCCTCACAGTCCTTGCGAGCGCTTAATTTTTCTCGCAAGACCGTCTGTTCAATAAATAATAGCAAATACATTCCTGGAGACAGACGTTTAAATTATTAGACACAGAAGCTGCTTCCACTTAAGGCCAAAAGTGTTTTTTTCAAAAAATCTATTGAATTTTGTGAAGATACATTTTGCATTTCAGCTCTGAAGATTAGTCAGTTTGAAAGAACAGAAAAAAATTAATCAGATGAGCGAAATCATTTCATGAGTCGAATATGAAATGTGTCGATGCATCAAATCAAAAATCTAATTTGTACCACTGTTGGATTAAATCACTAAATCCCTGGTGTCCATGTCTGCCTTTATATGCCTGTGTGTGTGTGTGTGTGTGTGTGTGTGTGTGTGTGTGCGTGCCTGTGTGTGAGGGACACAGAGATCTGTTCCACACATCGACAGCTCAGGAGCAGGAGTGGAGCAGAGGGGTGGATGGGCGCGGAGGGCAGCGAGCTCGGACCCAGATGCCAGTGTCGAGTGTGGGGGAGGACAGAGCCATCCTGCTGGGCTTCGCCATGATGGCCTTCTCTGTGCTCATGTTCTTTGTGGTTGGCATCACTGTGCTCAAACCTTATGTTGCCAGGTACGCTGCAGCTCGCCTGTTAACACTAGAAGTGATAGACGGGACTTATATGTGATTTTTAACAACATGGAAGACATTCTCAAGTCAAGTTAAATGTATTGTCCCATGGGGGGGAAATTAAGTTGCAGCCAGGTATTAAGAAGACAGCATTACAACACAGATAGACAAACACGAGTACATGAAATAAAATTCAGTGCAGGATAAGCAGTAGTCCAAAAGTCTGGTGTGCAAATGACACATCCTGCACATGACTACCATGATTCAAAGTTCATAGAGCTTACACATTTTTAGGGCTGCATCTTACAAATAGTTTAATTATGAATTTATTAACTGGTGACTAGATTTAAAAAAAAAAAAATATGAAATGATAAATTGCTTCGTCAAGAGATTTCAAGCAGCGGACCAAAGATGTTCAAATGACAGCAGAGAGAGTTTCCAAATCAGCACATTTGTCACAACTTGAACTTGCAACTATCTGGCTTTTTTTTTTTTTGATTAAACTTTTTCTGGCTAATCCAATAATCCCTTGGGGTCAAAGTCAATTTATGATGTACAAGTTAGACATTTAGGAGGTTAAGTAGTGATCAAGTGATGAAATAACCCAGAGCTCTTTGCAAACTAGATGTTTTACGGAAGCCCACTGCTACCGAGGAAAGAAAAAAACACACTTGGCGGCCGCACTACCAGCAGGCAGAGGGGTTATGCATGCTCACATGCTGAAAATAACATGATGTTCACCACCTTTCCCATCTTTATTCAGCGTGTCAGCATGCTATTGTTTTATAATAGCATTTTGCAGTAATGAGTCCCAAAACTTGAAAATCACTCCCTCATCTAACAAGAAACGGTTGCTGTCGCTCTGCTGTGAGGGGGTTTAAGTGTGTAAGACTTGCGAGAGTTGGTTAAATCAGACTTTCCCCTCCTGTTTTCCAGCAAGTGGGAGGAGGCCAGCTGTGTTCTCTTGGGGACCGAAATCCTGGAGGAGTGGGTGGACTGCAGAGGTGTGAGCGCCGTGCCTTGCCTCAGGGTAAAGGTTAATCTCACAGCCTCCAATCAGACGGCTCTCCTCCACTTTGACGAGGACTTGGTGCTCCTCGCTCTTGAGGTAGGGATTTAAGGCAGTAAATTGCCGGTTTTTGGGTCTTACCTTGAAGCTTTATGAGGTTCAGATGTGCTTCACGCCAGGTGGGGCTTGTCGACTATAAGGGAGGAACACCTGCAGCATCTGGCCCGGGAGAAGTGGACTTAAAGCTTTATGTTTATGTACTGCTACTGACATGAAGGGACAGTCAGATCTTAGTTTTGCTTCCGTGGACTCAGAATCCTGGTGTTATATGAACTGTCTTAACAGGGACTTGAGGAAGCGCCTGGGAAAGTGGAGAAAAACCTGCACCGAACAAACTGACAGGATGGAAAACTGGCAGTCCTGTGATTACTGTACCCTTGTGAATAAGCCAGCAGACATTATGAGGGGATGCTCTTATGCTGCACTTCTGCTCCATTCAGAGCAATTGTAGGAAACTCTTTTTTTAAGAACATGGAGGCTGGAAAGGTTTTTTTCTGTTTTTTTTAAACAGACAAAAAAACTGAATCAAAAAAGAACATTGCAGCTCGTCTTGCTGATTGCAATCAGCCCCGCCGACTGTAACAAGCAGGTCACTTGATAAAAATTACACTTGAATCATATCTTTTTCTCTCCCAGTGTTTCTACATACCAAAATGTCGGATGGCCAGAGCAGAACTTCAGAGGGAAGTTGAGGAAGTGAAAAAATTCCTGGAAGCAAAACTGGAGAGCCCCAAATTGTGCTTCGCTGACCGCAAGCGGCACCCGGAGAGGGCCTTATGGGGCAGGAAGTACACCCATAAGGACGCCCTGTTGGCAGTGGTGTGGCCCTGTCTCATGCTGGGTGGAGGAGCTCTGTTGGTGGGCCTGGTGAAGCTGACGCAGTACTTGGCCCGCATGTCGTCTGAGACGTGCAGCGAGGCTGGGGGCAGCAGAATGACAGGGAGACACACTCAGGGCAAACTGTACAGACTCCTCCAGAGGTCCAGCACGCAGTCTCCCTCATGACGTATGCGGTGGTTGTGCTGCAACATGCCAAAAATACCATTGATAAACATGTGAAGCGGTGGCGGACTCATGGTGTTTAAGGGGCAGGGGCGGAAAAAAAAGGGGTCACTTCACCACACGAGAGAAGACGCTAGCATGTCCTCTCTACCATAGGCACCATTTTTTCAAAAATGGCGCACCAGGGTGGATGATCGCCCAAATTTCAGAAGACCACAAAAATCTTTGAAGGGGCCTGCCCAGATAATCCAGATAATCCAGTTTGGATGGTTATTATAAACTTCTCTGACTTCTTTAAAGTCTAACATAACACCAGTGCTTTGGGTTGACATCATTGTAGTCCTCACTTTACATCACTTCAGAGTTTCCGCCCGGTTCATACCAGCTAAGCACACTGGTGCATTATTTTCCCTGATGAGTAGGTCAGTAGCTGTTAAAACTGCTGTGCTTGTGTCCTACTCCAAGTACTTGTCCGCTCATTATTAAAAAAAGCGTGTGACAGCAGTGATCACACAGTCGGCTAATAAACCCACAATCATAAAAGCACAAGAGACCTCCTTTATGTCTCTGCCTGTTAGTCATTATTAATAACATTTGGTCCCTTCGCAGTTTAATAATATTAATAATGCTTATAAACAGTCACTTGTTGACACCAAAAAGCAAAAATTAACACATTAGAAGCATGAAAGTGCCTCGTAAATTTCCGTTAGACACCAGCGTTTGTTTTTCCCACAGCAGGTTCTTATGATGAATGCTCACCAAAACAGTCCATCAGCGAGTTACATGTCAGTCTGTTTAACTTCCCCGTGCCAGTGTGTACAGGAAACAGATCATACTTTAAAAGTCAGTGTAAACAGGAAATTGATCATGTTTAAAAGTCAGTGTAAACAGGAAATGGATCATAAGACTTTTTCCTGTTTACATTGCAAGTGTAAACAGGAATCTGTACAAAAATTAAATGTAACAATGTCTAATTTTTCATACATACTGGATTGTTCTGACAGAAGTACAATGCAATCCAATTCAATCACTACAACTTGTGCAGGAAAACCATTTTCATTCATAAGATGATGGGGGTGATCAATATGTACTGTGAAATCGCAATGCAATACATTGGATGGACTGATTAGCTGGCTAGCTGGTTGGAATCGCCTAAGGTTTGTAGATCCATTGGGATCACTGCATGGAATTTGCTGGATTTTACGGTACATTATAAGATAAACTATGGCCTTCACGGTAGGTTACAGCGCGGCTTGCTTCAGTAGTTTCTAGTGTCTCCTCCCACATGGTATTGCCTAAAATCACATATGTTGGAGACAACTCACAGCGGCATTATGTAACTTTTGCTTTTATCTTAAACAACTTCAAAATCATGTTGATGGTTCAGTGTCTTGTAACAGGGTGAATGGTGTCTCTGTCTCAGCCACTCCGCCCTCCATCACGTGTTTCTGCGGTACGTAACTTTAGTGAGAGGGCAGGATCACAGCGTTACATACACCTTTTAAGCTCAACACATAAGTTTTCAACACATCGCATCGAGTTTAGTTTGTAGTTACATACATTACATCTGACAAATTATTAAAGCTGGGATTTGAATTTACAACAGTGGTGTTGCACTCAGAAGACTGTAGGGGGCGCCAAATCACACAAATAGCTGATTTCTACATAATGTTGTTTTAATATCTGGGTCATATATTGGAAAAATGTATAATTTTCTCTCTTGTCACAGTTATTTCATACCAGTCTGGTTCTCCAGCTAAAATGTCTTGTGTGTAGTTTTCTATGGAATGATTGAAAGAGAGAAAAAAAATCCATTCTTTGTTTTTCTTTCTGATTCAAGCCTTGTCCCAGTGTCAAGCCTGTCTTCATCATTAAGCAAACAGTCTAAAAGTGCCTGGTAAATTATAGCAATTTTGTTCAAGTGTAAAGCATACAATGTAATAAAAGAGCCCAAAAATCGATTCAAATAGGGAGAAATGTTTTTATTCAACAGTACAATAAATGAATGCATACAGTTTTTTATCAGACATGGTCATATGAGGATGACTAAAAACAAGTATCTGAAGAGGTTTTATGATATATATACACAGATGAATACATAACTAACATATGAGTCCGGTTCTTTTTAAAAACATGCAGGGTAGCTTCTTCCTCCTCGTTGTGCTTACAGACTTCCACTAAGGGCCACGCTTGAACTCTGACAAACAGCATCAAGTCCTTGTCCTTCATTCAGTGATTCTCCTCTGCTCTGTCATTCATATCATTTCAACAACTAGAAGCTGTCTACTGGGGTTTTGTATGAGGATGGTGCACGCTATGCATGATTCCTCCATTATTTTTCTTTCTTTTTTTTTTTCTTTCTTTTTTTTTTTTGGTTAGCAGTTACATATATGAGTTTGCTTAAATTTAAAAATACAAAAATATATTACCTCTGTAGTTATTCAAGGAAAGAATTTGCACATGTAGTAGCAGTTATCAGTTATCTGTTACCTTCATTGTGACTTTGTTGTACCTCACACAAGTAACAAGGTCATTTTCTATACATGAAATTCAAGTAAACAACATCAGGTCAAACAAACAAAAACAAAAGAAAAACGTAGATATTCGAGGACCTCATGCATAATGCAGTGTGAGAAACAGAAAACAACCAGAACAAGTACAAAGGGAAATAGCATCATTGAGGCAGTTCTTCAACAAAGTGTAGGGGGTCTAGTTTTTTTTTCTCAGTTTGGGTCCAGCCCACCGCTCTGTAGCCCGTACAGAAGCACATGCATCTCAGTGGGATCGGTTTCCTGAGCATTTCAAAGTCCTCGTCCGCGCACAGAAAATCTGACTGTTTCGGACGGACTTCCGAGTGTCCAGGAAACCAGCCCGATGTGTATCATTTGGTAAAGCTAGAACATTTACTGACCTCTGACGTACGTGTCCGCGCAGCGAGCAAACCCGCCGACACCATTCTTCCACACATAAGCGTGACAATCATAGGAAAGAGGAGGGAAGAAGACACTTCGAAAGTAAAAAAGAAAAAAAAAGAAAAAGAAAATCACTTCGGTTGCTGTTTCTTTACCTGGATCTTGGGCTATATGGCAAACGTGTGGACAGAGGGTGCCTTAAAGGTGCACTGAGTAGTTTTGGGTGAGACAGAGAAAGATTTTCACCGATTGATTATTTTTTTTATGCCTAAACAAACTAAATAAAACAAACTGGGGACCTTATTTTCCTCTGAGAACAGCTTGTTTATTCAGAAATGGATATAATAAATATTTCTGAGTTTGTGTTATTACCTCATTAATATTGTAAATGTTAAAATTCCGCATTTGAATTTCTTCTCCAAAACTACATAGTGCCCCTTTTGAAATGATCAGTGATCGAGAACAGGGAGACATTTTACAGATGGCTTAGATTGAAGCTCCAAATATAAACCTGGAGAAGCAAAAGGCAGGGTCCAAAGGCGTTTCTCACAGTTGTTTTTGTCGGGAAGAAGGAGACGACTCTGTGACAGTGCAGCAGTTTTGCTTTTGTTTTTTTCTTCTGTGTACTGTCTGAACAAAGTCCACTGAAACACTGCTCAGTGTGAGCGCGTCGGGGGAGATGCATTTCTCTCTCTGCCTTACACTGACATCTTCTTCTTCTTCTTTTTTTTTGTTGCAATATACAGTACATATTAGGGTCACAACTTGCATAGAGTAACAGCACAGCACACAAAAGGAACACTGCACATCCTCTTCCCCTTTGCCTCCATCTAAAGACCAACTGCTGGCGTCGTGTCCAGCTGACCGTCAGAGAGGTGTTTCTGGCGTCAGCTGCGCGGGGTGGACGACGGACATTTGTGCCTCAGAATAATACTGATAGACGAAACGAAACAAAAAACAAATACTGCAGAGATCAGTGCTATGAGTACACAAGAGGCTTGGAATCGTAGTGACTATTTTTTTTTTTTTTTTACAAATAAGACTGCTGAGTAGTGGGGTTACACATCTAGTACTTTGGCTCAGTAGAAAATAGACTCAAAAAGGAATATGTGCACCGAATGCATACAAGTCTATGGATATACTGCTGTACAAAAGTCAGTTATCTGGCATGAGTTCTGTCATCTGTAGGCTACAAAGAAGTATTTCAGTTAAATGCTAGCTAAGTGTTTAACAACACATCCTCCTCCGAGTCCTTCCTCTAAAAGTGTTGGTGATAGTTTTTCATGACTGTGGGGGGTCATCGTGATTATGTGCGCACCCATCGTCCCTTTCATTTCCGTGCGCCGGCATCTCCCCCTTTTCTTCATCAGTTCAAAATAGGTAGTGGAAATAATGCGGTAACGCTCTGTCAGTTCATCGTTAGAAAAAGCCAGCTGTGCTCATGGTGATGTTCCGTTCTTAATGCTGATGGCTGTAGATGTACTGAAAGGAATTTAAAAAAAAAAAAAAAAAATAGAAGAAAATAAAGATTTGTCCATAGTTTGTTCACATGAAGAACGCAGTCGAGGTCCATTACGCTTTTAGTTCCTATGAAGAAGACTGATGAAACAGAAATCCACCCGGCCCTCTTAAATTCATAGTGCAGGGAGAGGAAATTCGGAAACCTGCAGAAACAGGTGAATTTAGGCTTTATGTCCCTGAAACTGACCCTTCTGAGCACCCTTACTGAGTGGTGCGCTGGCAGGTGATGTTTCAGAGTCACGCGCTGGCAGACATATCAACCAGGCCTTAGTGTGTTTGGGAAAATACCTTGCTCGCTTCTTGCTACTCTTTTGGTTCTTAGTGTGCTGTTGCTGCCACAGTCCTGCGCTCCTCTCTTCTTTCAGCTGTCACCTCAGTTCATGGCGTGCTGGCGGATTGTATGGAAGATCCAGTCCATCTTTGTGGTCCAGCCGCCGTGGTGAGCATCATTCATCTGCTTCATGAAGTAGTCCAGGGCCTCCTGCTCCGTCTTGTCCAAGGCCAGGGTCTTCCTGATGTAAGCGATGTCGTCGAACGACTGCAGCTCGGGCATCCCCGAGCCCAGCATCATGGAGAAGAGGTTGATGAAGAGGTTGGCGTGCTGCCGGATCGCCAGGTACGCCTTGTAACACATCTCCTGGAACCTGAAAGGGGAGAGAATCGAAAATTACAAAGAGGGGTTAAACGAGCTCTATGTAACCTTTTGTCCCAATTTAAATGAATTAATCCTTGTTTTGTTGGCCGTATGTGAGCAGAATGTAACGAAAATGTCAAGACTTTTTTTTTTTTTTTAAATGCTTATCACAATTTCAATACCCACAGTGGTGTATTTCGAAGACCTAAATACTCCATTTATTTGTATTTTTTTAGGCTTTTTGAGGCTTTTTGAGGATGACAGAGCGGGGATGCCATGCAGCAAAGGCCCGCGGGTCAGATTTCAACCCTGGGCTGCTGTGGTGAGTGCACAGCCGCTGCAGATGGGTCACATGCGCTACAAACTGAGCCCCCAGGGCGCCTAACTCTACATTTATTACCGTAAATGACAAAAAACTGCTAAATCCTTACATTTTAAGAAGCTGAAAACGGAAAATGTTGGACATATTTGCTTGAAAAACACTAAAATGGATAATCGATTTTCTAAACAGTTCATCATCTATTGATCAACTAATCACTGCAGCTCTAATAGAACCAGAGAAATAGTTTTCTCTCTTTTCACTTAACTTTGGTATGTTTCACAAGTCACTGCTAGTTTTGAGTTAATGCCAAGTTAAACTCGGGTGAATTGCTGGTTTACCTTTCAAACTCCCTTGTTTTGGTGCATTCTTGAGTTCCTTTGCTAATAACGATCAGGAAGTCCTGTGTGAGCACAAAGGGCACGCGTTCTCTTTTGTACCCAAACTTCTTCTTTTTGTGGTCGAGAAAGTGGCCAAAGTCTATGTGGAACAGCTGCAAAAGAACGTTAACAAAGGAAGACATTAATCATCTTTCATAGGAGCTTTAGGCAAGAAATGTTGTTCTGTCTAATCTGTTTAATGCCTAAACAAACAAAATAAACAAACTCCCTTTTTTTCATGACTGAATAAATAAAACGACAACACAATTTCATACTGTTTTACTTTGTTTATATGTGGCGGACCCTGCCACCTTTCAAGCTTCAAACAGTGTTCTGGGACCTTATTTTCCTCTGCTCATTTATTCAGTTAAGGAAAAAATTGATATATCTGAGTTTGCATTATCATGTCATTAACATTGTACATACAAAAATTCTTTGAATTTCTTCTCCAGAACTACACAGTGCCCATTTAAGAAAGAAACAGAAATGATGCGTATGTGTGATGTAGAAGGATGTTAAACCTTTACCTGTCCATCATCTTTGACCATAATGTTGCTGTTGTGTCTGTCCCCTATGCCCAGGATAAATGTGGCTACACAGTAGCCTGCACATGACCGTGTGAACAGATCTATGGCCTGGTCATACCTAAGGAATCAAACAAATGGAAGAAAAAAAACGTTCTAACGACTTTACTGTCCCAAAAAAAGACACACTAAATCTTCACATGAGCACTCACACCACCTCTACACCCTACAGAAGACCAGAGAGGCTGTACAGATCGCTGCCACTCACATCTCTCCCTTGTTCTTATCCTTAAGCCACTGATGCAGTGTGTGGCTGTTGAACTGCAGTGCCCCCTTTAGGCCTCCTTTACACTGGATCTGCATGATGGTGTGAGAGTTCCTCACCACTTCGATCAAACCCACGCAGTCGCCGATGGACAGGCAGCCATACGGCAGCATCCTGGGAGAGGAAGGACAAGAAACACAAAGGGAGGCAGAAATAATTAGGCCGGCAGCGACAGACTTATTAAGTGACTTGAGGTGGCTGGAAGGGGTTGCCACTAATCTGCATTCAGGTATGAGTGCAGAACATGAAAGCATCCGGCGCCCAGTAATGTGCACCTGCATCCTTGCTGTCATGGTGAAGTGAGGAGCCTACCTGAGATCAAGGCCTTGGTTCTGCCAGATGTTCTCCATTATCCTAATGATCTGCAGCGTCAGCATGTCCTGCCTCAGATCTGCAGAGGCACACAGAGACAAGAAGGTGAATGACAGTGAAGTGATTATTAGCTGCTTAGCTGCTCTTTGATCAGCTTCCACGATGCATTATGGAGCAGGGCTGTCAGAGTCGGTTTGGTCACAGATGTTGCAGCAAAACGCACGGGCAGCTGCGGTAAAGTGCGATTCTAATAACGTGACTTGTTCTTGCTGAGATCCTTGTAAAGTGCATTGATGAGGATGTGTTTGTGTGCCATGATACGCCCTACAGGCAGAGAGTGAAATATGCTGCATGCTCAGCAAGAGCATTTTCAGCTGTGTGTGTGTGTGTGTGTGTGTGTGTGTGTGTGTGTGGTGGCGCACAGAGGCAATAATGGACAAACAAATAGATGTGGAGAGAGCGATAGGGGGGGAAAAACACAAAGACAAAACTCACCATCTCCATTTTTGAAGATGATTTCGTTGTTCTGAAAAAGCAGCTCTGACATCATATCTGGATTTTCCCAGTTAAGCCATAGAGGTCGCTTGGCTGATGACATCATCCTGCATTCCTCCAGACTGAAACAGAAACAGTGATGTGTTTAAAGAAGAAAAACAAACTGAAGAAAAACAGAATGTTCTCAGGAAATGTCCCTGTATTTCCCTGCAACTGAGTCATGTAGAGTATATTTACCATAAAACGAGGCTGTTCTCTAAGAGCAGTGAGTGCATTCTCTTCTTAATACACTTCAGGGATGTAACGTACACACACCTTTCATTACTTGTGATTATACTTAAAGCCATGCAGAGGAAAAAGGCGCAAGCAACACCTGCAGAGGAACTAAGAATTCTCTCTCCTCTGAAGAGATTTCAGAGGGGAGCGTTAGATAAGACAGTGCTGATGTACCGGAGGTTTCCCAGCTGATGAGCTGGATTCAGTGGGGAGGTGAAGCTCTGCAGGGCATCCATGTAGTCTGGCCTTCTCATCTGCTCCACTAGAAACTTCATTTGAACCTTAAAAGAAAGGCGAAAAAAATGAATCCGTTAATAAAACGCTAGTTTTAGAAGCCTTTAAGTGTGTAAATGGACAGCAAGTACAGCCTGCTCACTGCTGCTTTACCGAAGCACAATGATTTATCTCTCCCAATGAGAGAAGGACGCTTCACAGAGCATCATTTTTGTGCTGTGAGGCTAGACACTGGTCATTTCTTAATGGATAATGGCAATTGTTGAATGAATAATGGTGTATTTAGATATTAATCCTTCAGTCATCGATCATCCTCCAGAATCACTCGCCTCAGCTTCAAGCTAATTTGCTAGTTAGCTACTTAATGCCTTTGTCACACTACACGACTTTTGAAGTTGTCACATTGCCGTTATTTTCACACAACACAACTTTCTGTCTTTCTGTAATCTGGAGTCTTGCATTCATTGAGGCTTGAACACTACATGACTAATTGGCGACAGGCGGTCAGACACTGCAGCAAAAAGAACAAAGGAAGAGAAGGAAGAGAATATGAGTGAGAGGATTAAATAGGATTCGCAGGCAGCACGCACGATTTATGCTATGAAAACGTGAAACTGCCTGCTTGTATTGTTGGTCAAGAAGGACAACATGGTTACACCTACTGAACAGCTTGTGTGCAAGTATCCTGATGCTAGTTTTGTGTTATTATTGTGCAGCTCCACACAAATAGATGCATGATAAGACTGGCTTCAGAGAGCTGCTGCATGTGTAAGCATAGCAGAGAGGGAGAGAGAGGAGGAGTGTCTGCTATCATTGGCTGAAATTCGTTCCCGGCTCCATGACCCATCAGGTATTTAGCCTGCTGGATGTATAGTCGGCGTTGGTTCACATGTGGCGATCGTCATTGATTGGAGCGTGTGCCGATCGGCCTCTGATCTTTGTGTTGGCAATCTCCATTAAGACGGCGCTGAGTTAAAGATCAGGGCTGAAATCCTGTAGCGTGAACTGAGCTTAACCAACGGATTTACTTACTCTACTGATTTAGACACATTAGATCGTGGCTATGACCTTCTCGTAGACACTATTTGTATATCAAACTTAGCCTTACTGGCAGACAAAACGTTTTTCGTTTTTTTTAATTCATTGATATTGATGGAATATAATTAAGAACATTGACTCAGGTACTGTACAAATACAACTTTGAGGTAGCTGTATTTAGGTATGTCTATTTTCTGCATACTTCATACTTCCACTTCACTATATTTGGAGGCAAATATCATTTTACTCCACTGCATTTATCTGATACCTTTAGTTACAAGTTGCAGACTGCTCCTGCATCAGAGTCTTTTTTTTCCCCACAATCAGATAAACAGAAAAAAACAAAAAAAAAAACAGGACATGGATTCTGAAAATGAAAAAGATACCTGATAGTTAGATCCAATAAATTGCCCGGTCAATAATGCCAGCACCAAGAATGTTGATAACACAAAATCAATGGCAAGTACCCAGTTTGTTTAGGCATTAGAAAAAAAAAATCAGCAAATGAAGTTCTTTTGCTACCGATTAAAATTTCTTCCCCCCAAACAACACAGTTCACCTTTATTGAAGAATCTTCTGTGTGAATCTATAGCTCTTACTGTAAGGATCGCTTAGTCCTTTTAAATGTATCATGCTAGTCCGGTTGAAATATCCTCAGCTGTAATGCAAACTGTAATAACAACTGTCCAGACTCTTTCACAACATACTGCGGCATCTCTGAGGCCAGATTGGTCCAGATGTCGTCAAGATTAAACTCAACGTTTCAGTGGATCACAATTAACAGCTGTCGGCTGTCGTATTACCTTCTGTGCCTCATCTTTTTTCTCTTGTTTGAGGAGGTCGGTGAGATTGATGAGTTTCTCCATGGCCTCCACCTGTCTGCTCAGGTGCTTCAGATACATGCCACAGGCCCGGCAGTACGACTCCAGCAGCAGGCCAAACCGCTGACTCACCGTCTTGTTGTGCATCTCTGACCTGCACACGTGTAGGCAAGAAAAAGAAAACATTTAGAGATCGCTAGAGTCCTAGTGGAAAATGTGTCCTTCCTCGTCGTAAATACACACACACACACACACACAGCCACACACACACAGTTTCCAAAAACATTGATTGACATCAGCTGTATTCACAGAAGTTTCTTGAATTCACGACGATTTGGGACCAGACAGTTGAGTGACATTCAAACAACAGTTTAACCTTTCATTTCACATATAAACAGCTCCAAATTCCTGAAAGCAGACCTTTCTAAATCAACTCACTTTAAATGCCAGAAGAAGAAATGTCCTATCCTCTGATTGGTTAATGCCTTTTTCAGCAGGAAGCGTGCAAGTGGGTTATCAAGGTACTGCTCATACTTTAGAACCTGGGCACAAGCACAGAAAACAGAAGAAATACCATTCAAAATATATTTTTTGCCTTAAGAAAACACTTCTAAAGTATATCAAGCTGATGAGACCCTCTTATCTGAATAACAATGTTATATAAAGCCAGATGAGGTGTGGCACCTGAACCAGTTGAATGAGGTACTGTGAGAGTTTGTCATCTGTTAGGTATTTCTCAAGGCACTTCACGGCAAACTCTCTGATCATTGGATCGGGGAAGTTACAGTCCAGCAACTCCATGGCTTGTTCTGGCTTGATAGCAGGCCAGTCCTTCAGAAGGCAATACATCTGAAATGTAAAAAAGAAACACACGCTGACTACAGATACTGTAAATATTGTTTTGTTTTTGTCTTTTTACATTCTTGCTTTTAAACAACCACACACTACATGAGGCAGCATGTGAGTGCGCACTATCTCTGTAAACATCAGCTGAGCTGTTGCAATAGTATAGCACCTTAGGTCAGGCACATATCTATGTCCTCACGTGATGTCCTTCAAAATAAAGGCATGTCAGCAGTAGAAACATGAGCTCACCTGTGCAATCTCATCCCTGGAGTTCCATTTCACAGCCAGGAGGATCTTGGGAAGGATCTCTGGCATATTGAGGCAGTCTTGTCTAAAATAGTTTGACAAAGGAATACCTACGTCAGTCCCATGTGACGTGCGTAAAATGTGATGTACCCCCTTAAAATACCCACACAATGGTATACCAGCCCTCAAACATTACCTGTGCCTCCATAAAAAGTCTTTCTCCTGCTCAGTGATTTCAGACAGCGGGTCTCTGTTACACACCTGGCGTAGCTGCTCATTGTCGGTGTCGGTCAGGGGGTTGTCACGTGCCAGTCTGTTAGTCTACGATACCATATAACACATGGAACACATAGTTTAAAGCAACATTATGTAAAAATGTTTAACCTTAAAACAGTAGCTTCAAAATCATGTTGATACTACAGTGTCATGTAATGCAATGGTGTCTCTGTCTCAGCCACTCTGCTGTCACTTGTTTCTGCACTATGTCATTTCAGCGAGAGGGTAGGATCACAGCGTTACATACATGTTTACTTCAACATACAAGTTGTCAAAACATTACACTGTTATGAAGTCATGAGTTGTGTTTGTAGTTAGCACCTACATTATGTCTGACAAATTGTTACCGACCTGGGATTTGTTATTATGACAGTGGTGTTGCACTCAAAAAACTACAGTGGGGGGGTTTAAAATCAAACAAAATGCCAATTTCTACATAATGTTGCTTTTAGGTGGTCAAAAGTATCAATGCTTTTTCAATAGTAAGTGTATTCAATAGTCTCAAAGGTACTAAATCTGTGAAAAGATTTTCAACCCAGGACTGAACAGATAGTACCATTATTACAAATGTGAATGTTGAGCGTTTCTGTTCAGGCACTGTGTCCCTAAAATAATTTAAAAAAAGAAAATAATTATTTCATTTTGTGTGCCTTTATTTCTCTAAGCAATGTTAGACAAAGAGGCTCCAAGAATTTGTTTTATATTAGTATTGCGTTAAAGTGGTAAATTCTGGTATTGTGACAATCTACTTCAGCAGCACGTGTGGTCTGCAGGGACTCCATATGTAAATGAAAAGTTGATATTAATTCATTGTCTGTAGTGTGAGCAAACTGCAGAATGAAATGCAGATCACAGGACGAATATCACTGATCAGTGAAACAAAACACCCCAAAAAAATAATAATAAAAAATAAGCTTGTTATCTTACCAAACCAGTGTGGCAGTAATTAAAGCCAAGCTCTCTGGATATATTCCAGTTTGCATGGTCTTCAATGATGGTCATATCAGGGTACTTGACAGGGCAACTGAAATGGTCAAACTCCAGCTCCAGACATGGGGTTTCCTGCACAATTACAAAGCGGATGGGAGAGGAAAGGTCATTCAAGGTGATTACTGTAATCAAAGAAAGGTGCCTGTGTCAATGAGTAATTATTTAAGTGGGATAAGAGGCTTGGTTGATTAAATTGAGGCGGCTTAAACCCGGCTCTGAAACGCTACGGGTTGTCACAAGCTCGATTAAAACTGCGTCATGAGGCTTAGAGGTCAGTCGCAAGACACAAGTTTAATACATATTTTAAGCTTAAAATGCTGGGGGGAAAGATTACGTTTTCCTTGATATTTTATCTTCTTAGTGCTTCATGATGGCCCATGTAGCTCAAAGAGATCTGCTTCGACAACCTTTGTATTCTAAATTCTGATCCAATTCTTTTTGGCATTTACAGTTTTATACTTTGCCTGCAAAATGATAAAACAAAGAGCAAAGTCTGTTTACATTTGAAATCTCTCCATCAGACCACTATTTGCTCTGTAAAAATACATGAGACACCACTGGGAGCACAAACAGGGAGCAAACATTACGTCCATAATGCTGACGTGCGCTGTTCACCTTGTTGGGGTTAGAGCCTGTGACGCCGATAGGGTTGAGCAGGTCTTCCAAGCCATGTGGCACAGGCCATAGGTTGAGAGCCATCTTCCCTGCTACCAGTGTGTGGGTGTAGTCAAACAGGTTGATGTTGCCCCAGGCGAGGGGACAGTGCTCCTACAGCAAAAAATACCAGAAAGATGATGCATAAGAAAATGATTAGAGACGCAAGCGCTCCGGGCTATGAAACTCACAGGTGCAGTGCAGAACGCAGGGAGGTTTGTTTATTTCCCACGCAGAACATAAACTGGCTTAGATAACTGCTTTGATTCAAATAAAATTCAAACAAGAATAAACATGAAAAAGACTGCGTCAGAATTTGAAAACAGTATTAAAATTATAATCCTTAATATTCTCTTACAAACTGTTTTTGTTTATAGTCTGCATTTTTTTTTCTCAATAGCCACTTGATGTTTTTACATTCTCTAATTCAGGGCTCGAGACTGACAGTTAATAGAAAATGCGCTTGGGGAGAACCAGAGATGTTCCCCGGGTTGAATGGGATTTTCTATGTGCATTAATATGTATAACTACCACTACGCAAATGAAAAAAACTGGCCTGAGCGCTGACAACAATGGAGTGCTTCTTCTCGTGCTGTGAACATAGTTATTATCACCGGCCGGCTACTCAGCCAAGGAAAAAAATATGCTGCCTTAAAGCCAGAGAGGATGTAGTAAACTCAATATCGCTTGGGGACGCGACGCATTCTTTTCTGATAATGCTACATTGTGAACAATGGGTCTAAGTTGAAATGGGCAGGAGAGCCTGCTAACTGTAAGCAGAGTCCTGCCATGTGTTTGGCCAACTGAGCAACCAGCCAATGGAGCGAACGCTAAACACAAAGCAGTACTGAAACTTCTGTTGAGAGGTACATGAAGTGTTCAGCTGTGTACAGTTTAGTAGTAAAAGCGCTTTGAATGCAAACACTTTTAACCAACTACTATAGATGACTATTGGCTATTGCTTACTGTGATTGTTCATGACTAATGCATTTTTGCACTTTTAAACTCTGGATCAGTTGTATCTGTTGCAGAGCCTGGTAAAAGGGAGCAGCCAATGAGCTGTTAGACGAAAAGCCGCAGATGACAAACTGCAAACCTCCAACTCTTCAGATAAGCAACCACTTCTAGTTGTTCATGGCGTGATGGAAAAATGCCAATTACTGATAGACTTCTTCACTAAAACAATGCTCGTTTGTCTGGCGGATACAATGCAACCGTTGCTCTTTCAATAGATTTCTTACAGAAAAAGCAGCTCAGAGAGAGTCTGCTGCAGTATTAAGACTCCCTTGTCAAGTAGCCATGGATGACTCCCACAGAACAAAAGACAAAAACCTTTCATTATAATCATATTATGATTTCAACTTCAATGTAGCATTTCAATGCTAACCTCCTTAGCTCCCTTCCTTCCTTTCACTGAGCAGATGGAGAGGCAGAGTCGAGCAGCGCGGGGGATGTCTGGAATGTACATGTCGTAGTTGAGCCACTCGTTCCACCTGGAATAAACAGGGAAAGAGCCGTTAACATAATCAATCACATTATTGTAGCAAAGATGAATAAAATCCGGGAGTTTCAACGACATTCTTCATCGTGCACTACCTGGGGTTGGAGCAGGGCACACGCTGGGTGTTGACATTGTCACACAATTGCTCTCCACCGTGGTATATCCCAGTCCTGACGTAGATCTAGAGCAGCCACAAGAAAAACAGAATTATATACTCATCAACCGAGTGATAAAGATATATATCACTACATTGATGACTGCATGATGTGAAGGACACTGCTCAAAAAACCTAAAAACCTCCAAGATTCTGGAGAAGTGGGACTACATACAGCATTTATTTTAGTAAAACCAGAACAAAGAGAGTCTCCTCTTTAAATAAAACAAGATGAAGTCATGTACTGCATGTGTACCTTGTCAATGTCTCTGATGTTCACATTGACATAAGTGGCGCACAGTATCCTGATCCTCAGTGTTCCATTGATAGTCCAGAGAGACTTGGTGGCTGTTTCCCCATTCATGTAGGGTGTCGCTGTGGATATTCGCCTTGCATAAGAAGGCATGGTGAAGTTGTCCATGGGCAGCTGGGAATACAGGCTGTCCTTTGCCATCAGCATCAAGTTGGGCATCCGTCCCAGCATGATACAGCTGCGCACATACTGTTGAGGACAGACAATGTGACATTTTGTAGTGGCTGCGATTGTGACATTTTGAAGCTATTCGTGCCATTTGACATTTTGGAGCCATTTATACGATTTCCAAGTTTATCAACACAGAAATTGTTGGGACTTCACAAACACAAGCCAGCTGCTTTGTACCAACATACCGGGATGTATACGGTCTTTTCGTGTTCAGCACATATTCTAATAAATATCATTTAATGTCACGAATGCCAAGCACATTTGTGTCGGATGATAATGTGATGTGAAGTGGATCTCTTCCCCTCTGAGCACAATAACATCAGATGCAGTTAGGCCAAGATTAAATTAGATTACCTTGTACTGACTCAGAGGGTATTTCTCCAGTAAGTACTCGTCACAGCCGCAGACTTTGAGGATGTACTTTCCCTGATACTCCTGCACACACATCTTCAACTGCTCCTGGGACAGCAGCATGCTGCGCGTCTTCTTGCGGATGGCTTCGGCGATCACCTGCTCCGGCACGTAGTCGTGGTTGATCTTCAGGGTGTACTTCTGCTTGTCATTGCTGGGTGACACAATAACCCAGATGACTACGATGATTTGACCTGAGGGAAAGAGAATAAATGATCAAACAAAAAAAAAGCGCTCGCATGTGTAACAGCAAAAATGTGACTGTTTACCTCATACATTATTGATACGTTTGCTGCGCAGCGTAACAGTATCTTACCTTTATCTAGCTTGTTATAGATGTGCCTGGGAAGTTCGACTGAGGATTCTACATTGGGAGGATATACATACAAAGCTCTACTGTGGGGCCCGTTACTGTCTCTGAGGTCCACAGCCTCTTTGCACACATTTAAAATATTCCTTCTGAAGTCCTGCACTTCTGAGTCTTTCACCAAATCAAACTCACATATAGGCATTCCAATGGCAAAACCTGAAAGGAGAAACAAGTGCTTCATTAAAACATGCTGAGTGTACTTTAAACTCAGAAAGTTTTGTTTGGATTCTTTGCATCTTTCATGACATGTGAAATGTGAGCTTTTTCAATTATACAGTGCGACATGTAACAGAATATGTGTGACGAGTTCAGGCCAAGGGCATTATGTTAATCCTCCTCATTGTGGGTAATGACATTGCCAAGGCTTGTGGTTATTACTGTACAGCAGGTTGTTTTGCGGCTGTATGATAATTCAATGAGCATACCTATCTCTCTGTTGAGAATTTTCTCTTCTCTGTTGCCTACGGGCTCGATGACTTTGAGGAAGGCCTGGAAGAGTCTGAGATCGCACAGCCTCCTCGTCTCATCGTAAAACTCCTCCCGCTCTGCCTCCTGGGTGACACTGACAAAGATGTAGGAGCTCTCCTCCTGCAGCAGATGGTATAGAGGGTACTTCCTGGCCTCTTTGAAAAGCTCATGCTTGACTGTGATCAACGTGGCCTCCCGGAGGCACTCCAACGTGAGAATCATGCCGTTTGGCAGAAGGCAGTCCACTAGGATGCTGGGGGGCATCAAGTGCATCCCCCATAGTTCTCCTGAGGAGGGCCTGGGAGGCATGGTCGTGCCAGCAAATTCGCTCTTTTTCACAGACTGGTAATTATCAGATGAGCGATGTCAACCAACTGCGAGAAAGAAAGAATCGGGATTATATAAGATCCACTGACCTGTGCACAATAATGCAGAATGCTTGTGGTAAATATTTGACTCATGTGATGATGGAGTTGCATAGTGACAGCATGTAAAAATGCTAACAACACATTCATAAATCCAAATTCAACATGAGTTGCCAACAAATGTCAAAAACAGGAGTATTACATAATAGGGAGATGCCTACAGCCCCACAGTATATTGTTTTTGTGTTTTTATGTTCACCATATGTGAGCACAGCCATATGTAAAGTGACTTTCCTTCAGTTTGACAGAGGAGTTGTAGCACATTCATACTAGCTTAGCAGGTTAACTTCAACTATGTGACATGTCTTTTAATGTCATTATTATTATCATTATCATTATTATTAGTAGTATTATTACGACTTTAGCAGCTTCAATAACAAAAACATAACTTGTCATCACACCAGAGGCAGAAAGCCCTCTGACGAAAACTTTCGCTTTGGTAAACTGCTGTTAAAATAAGTCATGCTAGCTCAAAGTGAAATGATAGATGTCCAGTGATGTCGGTTGAAAGGACTTCAACAATCATGTAAACAAAGTTAGCTAACCAGCACTTCCTACCCTTGAGTTGAGTGTGGCTAACACTGCTAAGGTTCAGGTTTTAGTCTGTTCTTGACAGTCACCTCGATCGGTTTGTTTTGAGCAGCTTGTTGGGTTAGGTGTTGTTTCTTGGCTAGCTAGCTAACCATGCTAGCCAAGTTCACTAAGCAGATCAATGTCATTTATAATATAAAAACCTCGCCTGATACAGAAGCTAATGTTAGTCTGGCGTTTCTTCATTAAAGAGATACGACCCGCCGGTGTTTCGTGTGAGTACACGGGTAGCTGTTTTGATTAAGAGTAAAAGCTAACACACATCATAACGCGAAAAAAACAAAACAAATATAAAGCTACCTGTGTCAGATTAGCGGTTAGCCGCGAAGCTAGTCAGCCAGCACAATCATTAGCAGCGGCTAGCTGAGTAAATCCCATTCGTGCCCGCTCGGGAAGTCTCAGGCAGCGGTGCTAGCCCTTGCGTTAGTCCATCCAAACAATGATACTGGAGGGTCGGACCGACCCGCTATTGTGAAGAAAAGACGCCTCTTGCTCCCGGTGATGTTGTCAATATGCTACAGTGGAATAAGTCTATCATACTTCATGATGTTCTTCATCGTGCTGTCCCGAAAATAAACTGCACAGTTTGGTAGCACGCTAGCTCCACACAGCTAGCCTGCTCGAGGGCTGCTAGCAGGCTCATCATCACGGACCGCCCTCCCACACACAGGGAGTTAGATGGTGGAGAAAAGGCAGTTTGTCATGAGATGAGACTGGGGAATTCAGAGGAAACTTCTCGTTCACATGAGCAGGCCGGTGCCTAAGTTGTTGTTTTGTTGCTACACAGTCACACACAGAACCCAAAGCAAATACTTTTACCAGCATGAGTGAGTGAATGGAGCCCCTAGAATAGAAAGTGTTACTGATAGATGTATGATTCATTAATTCCATTACAGTGGTTCATTGCTTCCACCTGGGACATTACGTCTCCCCTGCTTCTTACTGAATATCTTCAAAACTACAGAATATTTCTGTTGAACTCACCGAGAAGTTACGGGCCACGGGCAGAGGAAGAATATCACCAGCAACACAACACATGTTAAAGCCCACCCTATGGTGTGAACTTGAAATTGTGCACATATTGTGCAAACAATATTCCAGGACAGGGATGTTATCCAAACATTTTAAAGCACCATCGATGAGAACTTTGTGGCGTCCCGGGACACTCCAGGGTCCCTGAGGGGGTTCCAAGGCCCCTTGAAACACAAAGGGGTACTCACTCTAGTTATGTTTGGGGTCCTTGATGTGAAAAATTTCCAAAAAATCACTGTATTTAAACACTTTACCATCCTCAAAATGAGCAAACTAATTTCAAAAGAATGTGCAGCCTTGACAGATATGAGCTCTCTGTGTGCTTTCTTTATCCAGGGGAGATGATCATTTGTCTCCGCTGCAGGGTCACAGTGTGTGCCTACAAAGAACTGTATTATAAAATCACCACAGTGGGAGCATTAAATTGCTGTTTTAATGTGTGAGATTACCTGGAGGTGGATACAGTAGTTGCTGTATTGAAGAGGAAACATTTGACCCTGGAATCATAATATATTTTTGGGCAATTTAGATGTATGTTAGAATTTCAGTTTAAACACTTTGGGGCTTCAGGATGGGCGATGTGCTGTTTTCGTTCTCACTCCGCCATAAACACAAACCTGTTCTGAGTATTAACCACATGCTAGCCTTGTTTGTTTCCGAGGTTTTATAAAGTTGCATAGTGCGCCTCTAAAACATTCAAAATAACTGTTTGGATGTCGCCAATTGTGTTGTGTTGCAGAGATATCTATTGATGTTAGCATGCTAACAGGCTAGCCCCTAGCCAGTTCATACCCCCAAGAAGTGGTGGTCACATAGTAAACAACAAAAGCACTCCCCCGGTACTCCCAGTCAGGGCAGAGTCAGCTAACACGACCACTAGCTGCACGGTTAACTGAGCTAACTCGCAAACAGCAACTACAGTTAGCAGCAGTTAGTGGTTACTCTGGTCAGATGTTGCCCCCTGTTTGTTTGGAGTTTAAATTCTACAGGTATCTAATTCTTACTTATGGCACCTATAAGCTTTTCTTGGGAACCCTAGACAAATAGTTTTTCCTGTAAATCTGCACCCATACATTCTGTTATAACATCTCGATAAACTGAATTTTTTGAAGAGTGTGCAAATTATACCTTTTTGAGTTTGACGACGTCTATGTATTGTGTTGAAGAGATATCTACTGATGTTAGCATGCTACCTTGCTAGCCCCAGACCATCCTTTTTTTATAATACCACTCCGAGCTCTCTTAGACCGGACCACTAGCTGCACAGCTAACCAAGCTTACGGCAGCTACAGTTTGCAGCAGTTAGCTGTCACCCGGGTGACATGCTTCCTCCCTTATTGCTTGAAACAGGCATTCAAGAGTCGGCCAGTTCTTACATATTGCTCCTTTAATCACCAGGCCTTTATATGTTCATTGTGGTTTGGTGAGCTCAGTTCATCATCCCCTTGATATGCAAAGAATCACGTCAGGTTGTGCAGGACATCATGAGAGACCTACACGTATTATTTGGTCGCTGAGATGGTGGATATCAAATACGAACATGTGGCTTCAGAAATGATTCTCAAAATAAAGCGAAAGCTGTGGCCCTCCTCAACAACACAGGACTGTATTTCAGGACGGACAGCAGCGTAGATTTAAACATAGGTGGGTTTCTGTCATGTGCAGGTGACGTAGCAAACACGTGCTCGTAATAAACAATATTTAAGCATACAAGTGTCACAAACTCTTGTAAACAGGTACCCATGAAACGTTTTACAAGTCTTCAACACCATGCAAAATCCAGGCATAGTCTTCCCGGCATTTACAGCCGGCTACTTGTCCAACAGTTTCCGCCAGTCACATCCTCGACCCAGAGTTATAGTCAGCTGTTCCGCGTGTCTCAGCCGAAGAGGAGAGTTTGCAAGGGGTCACTGCAAGGTCGCTTTGGGCTCAAACAATCCCTTTCATGTCGTGTGTCCATCGCCAAGCCCCCGCGCGCTGCCCGGCTCTCACAGCTGCTCCGCGTATTTCACCTCTTGATCTTCCCTATCTCCTCGCTAAGCCTGGAGAGGTACTGCGTGAGCTTCACCATGACGATGATGAGGGCCCCCCCCAGGAGCATGCAGGAGGGCCACAGCAGAGAGTGGAAGACGATGCTGTGGTCGTACAGGCGGGTCAGCAGCACCGCCTCCTGCTGCTCGCTGGGGTCGTAGTAACAAGGGACCTGCTGGTTCGCCTTCAGACGCTCGGAGATGTTCATGATCATGACATGCATGGCGAGGCTGTCCTTCTGGCACCGGGGCACGTAGAAACACTGCAGAGGGACAAGATGAAAGGAAAAGGAGGTTATCTAGAGGGCAGTCACGTGGTCCGACTTTTTGTCCTGCTGATGGGGTGGGGGCTACTTTGAAATATACATCACCCTTCATGTATCATCTTTCTGCTTGACCAGGAAAAATTCCAAATCCTATCGACTAACATTTTTTTTTTCTGAATCGAGAGCAGAGCGAGTCTATAATCAGGCAAACATCTGACAGCCGTTGTCAACATTTGAAACGGTTCAGTAATTCTCAGTATTTTCCCTCTGGCACTGTACTCACTTCAGAGCTGGTGTCCTGGGTCTCTTCATTGTGAGATAAGCGGCTGACGCGGCCCGTGTTATTGACGCTCACGTAGACCTGCAGACATGGGTATTTGGAGACTCTCCAGCAGTCTGACCCACAGTTGTAGGAACAGTTCATGTCTGCTGTGACCGTGGAGTTGAGTACAACACACACACCCTCCTCTGTCCACACACTGTGTTGACATTTAAATGAAGAGCCAATTTAATGCAAAAAACGAATCTCATGGTATGAAATCAAATCGGCCTTGGGTATAATTTCATAAACTATTCATTTGTGCAATTTTCAGGTTGAGAGGGCACTGAAGCAGTTTCTCAACAAGCACATCTGATGAATAAAACATGTTTCTGACAGAAATATCACTTCAGTCCTTTACAGGATACAGGAAAAAATAAATAAAAAATGCAATTCTACTATCAGTCTTGTACCTGTCTGCATAGGAGCGTAAGATAGTGATGCCCAGGACAAAGTACATCATGACCGAAGAGAGGATCATCCCGAGCCCCAGGAGAATAGCTCGGTCTTCGCCGGGCTTCAGAGCCGTCACTGTCTTCTTCTTGTCCAATATATCTACCTCACGGAATTTCTGGTAGATTGACCTCGACGATGGAAAATGAGGAAGCGTCGTCATTATACATATTTTCAAAGCTACAGTGCAAATATTATGACATGAAAATCAAAACGCATGACAAGTGACAGCCTTGCATGCCCCTTAGAGGATAACTCCACCAGTTCTACACATTAAAGGTCATATTTATAACAGTTGTATGCAGACAAATCATTTCAAAACATATTACACCTACAAAGCTTGTAGAGAGGTGCAGAATAAACTTATCTTGTTCCCTTTAAAACATTATTATGATTGTTAATTAATAACTGCACAATGTTAGTCGGGTCCGAAATGATTGTCTTGTGAATGAAGTTGGTTGAAGCTTCTGACAAAGACTGTCGGCCAATAGTGTAACAGCAGTGGAATCACATGGTGTCCGTGTTTCGTGAACATCAACCGTTTTTGTAGTTCAAAATCTGTTGCCCACTTTACCCACAATGCAACTTAGCCACTGAGTAACTTAACTGAAGGCAGTTTATCAGGTTACACTCAGCTTCCTCTAGAGCCACACACTTTAATGTGTAAACTTGGTGGCATTACCCTTTAAGTCAGCGTATACAGGCTGAACTGGTACGAAGCTGTTACCTCCTTTCGTTCCCTCCTCCCGAGCCCGTTCTACTTTTGGCCCCTGCCACGAAGAACATCTTCCTCGATGATCCGCGTCCTCCTTTGCTCGCTGAAGCCGAACGGCAGGATTGCTGAAAGGACCTGTGAATTATAGCCACTTTTATGTTTAGCTGCCCTGAAGCACACAAGTCCATTTTTCTTGTTACACCCAAATACACTTTCACGACTTGGATCATAAATGTAACAGAAATCCCAAGTCACCGGTTACAAAGCAAATTTGTAGGACGACAAATCATACTCTACCTTTGGTGCATAATTGCTTCCAAACTCACTATATTTATAGAAAAAGACACATTGAGTAAATGTCTCTCCATGTAAGCCTGCAGCCGACAGTGACTATTATGCGGTGCCGACAGGAAGCACCATGGATATAGTGGACTCCACCAGGTAAACATCTCGTTTTCAACACAAAGAAACACTTCGGTGGGTAAACAAAGATGACAGATTGCCGCGGACGAGAGGTGTTAATGCTGATGAGGCCCCTTAAAAAAACGCCTACCTGTTTTATCCTGAACACTTCTGCTGTCAACACGAAGTCATTGGCTCCTCACTGGCACAACAACAACACCTTGCATGAGCCTCCTCCTCTCGCTCTCTGCCGGCCCTAAAACACAGAAAATGACGGCGCACATGCAGCTTTGGACCCACAAATAACTTAAGAGTTGATTCAAATGCAAGGTGAGACGTGATGAGTTAGTTTTTTCCAGGTCGCCCAGGGGTCGGCATTAAGGTGACGCAAAATTTAAAAAAACACTTGTGAGATTACAAGCCGTTAACTCAAAAACATCATTAAAGGAGCAATATGTAAGAAATGGCCGCCTAGTGAATTTATACTCCAAACACCTAGGGGGCAGTATATCACCAGAGTTAGATAGTAAGAGTGCACAGTTAGCGATAGTACAGCTGACTCTGCTCGGATTGGGAGCTCAGAGCGAGGGTTAGCGTTGGTTTTGGTTATAATTGGAGCGTCACCTCCCGAGATGCAAAGTGAACTGGGGCTAGCTAGTTAGCATGCTATCTTCAACAGGTCTCTGCATCACGACACATGGACGATTTTTGCATAAAGTCACCACCGTTATTTCTTCACATTCTGTTGATGATTTTAGTTCATTTTAGAGTGTTTTGAATATACATATTGCACCTTTAAGAACACATGTATTTTACAGGGCCACTTTATTTGTTACCTGTGGGCATTTGCTCACACAAGGCGGTTATGTCGCTGCCTGATCAAGCTCAAAGCCGCTCCATCATGAGTCAAAACTGAATAAGTCAAACTAGTCAATCGTGTGTGAACCAGTAATCACATCATACGGTTGATACGCCGCACTTCAGGAGCAGGATAATCAACACGGAACGGATCAGGTTTTATTGATGGGCATTCTGTCGCTGTTGTTAAGTCCTCTCACATGTAAGCACAATGAGCAGGCTGTTTTCATTTTTGCGGAGGACGCAACCTTGCCAGAGAGCTCGGAGCTGAATAGTTAGAAAACCAGCCAACAAGTTCCTCTCAGATGAGTAATTTCCTTATTGTATTACATTCCCAGCTGCTGAGGGGAAATGTTGCTGTGAGACGACCCCAGTGAAGAAATCTGAAGGAAGCTAAAAGTGTTATCTGGGTCCGTGCTTTCTTCGAAGCATTCCGCAAGGTTTTGCATGCACACCCGCAACAAAGAGCCGCACTTACACGAATTTTACGCTCTGTCTCACAACTTTTCTCCTCTGTAGAGGCACGCTGACCATCGCCTCTCGAGTGTCTCAAGTTCCACACATAACTGTATTGATTTCAGCTAAACATGGACACACACACACACACACACACAGAAAGGCCGCCTTCCTCCTGGTAGCAAGTTTACATTCAAGCTAAAGGTTTTAATGGGTTTTGACAGCAGAGTATGTGTTTGTAGTCCTGCCTCATACACCATGTAGGCTGGACTTAGAGTGGCAGGCGACTTCCTACCTAGTAACTGATAAGGAGTGGACAGTGACGCCGTCCTCAATGATATATGGGACAGGCAGTCTCACGGTGTTGAGTGTGACCTTGCAGGACCTTCTGAGTACGCTTCAAATGGAGGAAACAAATTGAAAACATTTAATTAAAAATGCTCTAAATGGAGAGAAAAAAAAATGTTTCCACATCGCAGAGTGGCTCCAGAAAATTTGACATTGGTGGCGATTTTATTAATTTGAGGCAAAAAAATTAAAAAGTTTATGAGAATCCTGAAAATCTGAATTTTCTGAAGTGACACCTAACAGTCCAGTGTGTGGGATTCAGCGGCATCCAGCAGGGGGGTTGATTCTTACGTTCAGGTGACTGTACAATAATGAAGACATGGTTGTGAGTATTCAGTTTCTTTGTATTCCATTTCTGCCCCTAAGTCCCATGACCTTTAACTGAATCAGTAATGATGTCATAGTCATAGGGTGAGCAGTGCTTCTGAGTGACAGTCACTAACTTGAAAAATTGATTTCGGACTTGTGTCCTTCTTCATATCAGTGCTTATTAATAGAGCTACTGAGTCTGCAGTGTCACCACATGCAGCACTGGAGGGAGACAGTGTGTGTGTGTGTGTGTGTGTGTGTGTGTGTGTGTGTGTCTGAGGAGGTGCTCACAAGCCCCGCATGAGTGTGAAACTGCTTACCCAGGCAGGAATGTATTATTCAGATTCTCCTATTATCAGTTTAATGAGCTACATATCCTGAGCCAGAGGCAGATAGGACCAGTCAGCCTTGCAGTATTCTTTATGGGTGTGTCCTTGGTTCATATTTCTTCCAGCTGCCTCTCTCCCATCTTGTTTGTCTCAAAACGTGACTGAATGATAAAACAAAATGGCATGTGGCAGACCACGTAACTATAGAGCAGGTGTTGTACATGATGGATGACTGAACGGGCCTGTCGGGCCCCGGTCCAGAGGCGCGAAGGGTCAGAGGGCAGCCAGCGCCTCTTCATCTTCAGTGTGAACTGAATCTGAATGTGTGAATTATTGAAGTTCAGCCACAGTTTTTTTTTTCTTTTACTAACAGCAGCACCTGAGAAATCACCTGTGTACTGTCACTGAAAAGAGATGCGACACAACTACACAGAGAGGCAAATTGACCAGAAGGACACCCAAAATGACACAAAACAACTGCAGAGTGATACAAAATGACAACAAAGAGATGCAAAATAACTCAGAAGACACAAAATGACAAAAAAAAAACAACCGCAAAAAGACACAAAGTGACTACAAAGGCATGAAATGACACAACACAACCAGAAAAAGGTGCAAAACAACCACAAAATGACTACAGAGACAAACACAATTATGCAGAACTACAAAGAGGGTGACCAGAAAGAGATACAAAATGACACAATACAACCACAAGAAGATGCATCGCAGCCACACAGTGACATAACACTGAGAGGCTAAATGACCAGGAGGAGAAACAAAAGACAAAAAAGAGACACAAAAGTACGGTTAGGAAACACAAAACGACCACACAGAGATGCAACAAGACAAAAGAGACTCAAGATGATCACAAAGATACAAGACAGTACAAAAATATACAGAAAAAACGTGTCATTTCTGTCATTTTGTGTCTCCTTCAGTCTGGATGTTTTGCTCCTGTGTTGGAATGGTGGGGGGCCTCTAACATGTCTGTGCCCGGGGGCCCGTTGTCACATCATCCATCTATGATCTTATGAATATTTGTAACTTCCTTTGGATTTTGTTAACTGGTGCTTATTCACCATCGAACTGGAATAAAGTCTTGTGCGTCACACAGGGACCAGCTCTGATGCCTCAGCTTTGAGGCTGCAAATTTTTGCCTCTGTGAGGTGTTTACTCACCTTGTGTGCGGCGCAGCGCCGTGTGAAATTCAAAGCTTGGCCTGCTATCAACACGCTCTTTGATGAAGAATGTCTCAGGATTTATTTCCTGCCTCGTCCTTCCAGTGATTATTGCCTCTCCGTCATGTGTCCTGTAGTGTTGTGGATGCCTTGAAAGTGTCATGCTCCACTGCACAGCACGCCACAGAGGAACAACAGAGCGGTAAAAACACTTACCTGAGATGAACACACCGGCAACTGGACACTGTGGACAATGGGAGGCATTATGAACTGCGTGCCTCAAACATATTGTGCCTGCACTTCATAATACCACGCACAGTGTTAAAACAACAGTCTTACATTCAGGATTTAATAATGTGTGTTTGCAGTTGCTCGCTGTCTTGTTCCTCAGACACCAGAAACGAAAAGCGGCATGTTCCCGTCATTACCGCCCAGTTAGGATTCGACGAGGGGCTCTGTCCAAAGCTCTTACACTGCAGATCAATCTAAAACAACCACACTGAAGTTCACTTCTGATCCCTTATGAATCCATTTCACATGTATGAGATTAAACACTCCTTTGTATTCCCCAGCCATGTGCTGTGTGTTGACCTTCCATTGGATCATTGCTGAGCACATGGCCTTTGCTCTGTGCTCACAGCCTCACTGTTTCTCTGTGGTGCCTGGAATGATCTCTTGTCTTTGCGCATACAAATTACAATAAGCTCCATCTTTTTGTCTGCGACTAGTGCGCGCCGGGTGGAAATGGCAGCGGTAATGCATTTAATCTGTGAAGTCCTACCTCTTGTCGATGTGCTGTTATGATAATCCAGACTTTTGGCTACAACTGTCAGCAGTGGCTCTCTCCAACACGGTCTGGGCTCCCAGGGACGGCAGCTGGCTACCTCTTATTTAAACTCGAACAGAATGCCTGCCATACCTGAGTTAGTAATACGAGTTCCCTGCACAATACTGTCATGGTACAGCACAATGTATCTTCACTGTACCTCCAAATAAGTAGCTCCGGCTGGCCTGACCCGTGGCTATGTTTGTTGCAGGCACTGCTGCACATCCACAGAGGCATCCAGGGGCAGTTATTTCAAACGTCTCTGCCTTCCCATGTCAAATAATGTACAGTATGTTTAGGCAGCTTGAAGGCCACCTCTTCATTGTGATTGGGGAAGGTCTCCCGCGTCTTGCCACAAGGTGTCTCTGCAACCTCAGAAACTGAAAAGGAATAAGTTGCGCGGGGGTTTCCTCTTTGACTGACGACCATGGGGAGACCACATGGAATACTAGGGGGTTTTGGGTTTTTTTTTTCTTTTCAAGAAAGGCTTTTATTTTGGTGAAATGACAACTGTAGATGCGTAGAAATCTTATTTCAGAATATTTTACAACTACAAGGAAATGCAAAACAATGACAGATACAAAATGAAGCACAGCATAACCGGAAAGAGACACACAATGACTACAGAGACACAAAATGACACGAAACAGCTACAAAGAGACGTAAAGTGACCACAGCAGGAGGTCTGGACAAATACTGTGCCGAGGGCAAGTGTGTTGGTGATAAATGTGTTTTGACAGCAGAGTATGTGAAATGAGTTTTTAAAGTTTTAAAAACTTTAGAGTTTTTTCTTTTTTCACAAATGTAATGCAAACAACTATTTCCCATTCATTTTTTATTGCTTCAAGGTGCCAATCAAAGATACAATCCTTGTGAAGATAGGTTAACTTTGTATATTTGATATATATATATTTTGACATTATTTCATCAAGTAGTCACACCAGCATCATTGTCTTTTAGATTTGAAGATAAATCCATCCATTGGCTTTATCTGCAAATGTATCAATCAATCCATTGGATCCATCCAATCCAACACATATGAGGATATAAGAGAAAAATGAAAAACTTGTTAAAACTGATCAACAGTCTGATCACAGCAATGCACATGATGTATTCACACTGTTATTTGTATGTTGCTGTACAAAAGAGATTCTACTTTGCATGTAAGACCCGGTCAAATGGGTTATTTTTGAAAATCGTTGTCGAGTCTAACACATGGCACTGCATATTTGTGCAGCAAATTGAATCTCTACTGAGGCTATTGAGTTCTTTTCTAATGCTATGATGTCTCTGCAGGCAGTGCTTTCCACAGCGGCACTGGTCTGACAGCTGGGGGATTTTCCCTTGCAGACCACAGTTAATGAGCCGTCTTGGCTGCAGTCTTTGCTCATCCCCCTTGCTGCGTGTGATCTTCAAAGTCTGTCCCTTATACCAGCAGCATCAGATCAGATTGTGCTAGAAGTGTGCACTGCTCACCACTTTACATTCACTGCCTCCTCCAAGCCTAATCCGGCGATGGCCAGAGCATACAGTATAATACAAAACAATCTCCCTGAAGAGAGCTATGTCTTGCCTTATGGCTCAGATGCTTCTCCCTTTAATTATATCCTAACCTTACATTTAGCCCTGAAAAAAAATAATGGCCTCTTTTCCATACAGTAAGGAAGCATGAAAATGTGTGCAAATATGTGGGCTGGGGGGGGGGAGGCCCAAGGGCAGATGGAGAGGCATTCTCGTTTATTCGAGGTTAAGTCTAAACATAGATGCAGAGAAGTGCACGCTGTCTTCAAGTGCCACATTTGGAGGTGAAACAACATACTTACAGGGGGTAGGAAAGGCGATTCTGCTTCTTTGTCTCTCGGGATCTAAAAATAGCTCTTGCTGAGCAGGCAGTGAAGCCGAGCTGCAGTCCCTTCTCCTGCTCCCTTTTTCTCTATTTCCAGTCTCTCTCTCTCTCTCTCTCTCTCTCTCTCTCTATCTCTATCTCTATCTCTCTGGCAGATATGATACGTTGTGTTAATGATGGATGTGAGGTAAGCTGTAGCTCAGTTGTGTAACGCACATTAGGTCATGTTGATCTGGTCCTATGTTTTAATTGCTGCTATTTATCATGCAGTATAAAGAGTGTTATTAATATTCATAATGTGACTGAGTGTCACCTATGCTGTTATGCAATCATCTGCTGAAAGAAATAACACAGCGGTCCACAGTCTGAAGGTTGGGACTCACTAATGCACCTATTTTCATTTTGCATTGAATCTTTTTGAATTTTTCACATTGGTTGCACTGGTGCACCTAACCTTTTTATTGACTGTAGGTGCACCAATACATGATACAGGCTCCCCCAATCATATATTTTAATTCAATATCTGGCAGGAAATAGAGTTGAAAATACATGTTTTTTTTATTGAAATGGCAAAAATGGAACAAGAGATTACGATAATCTCAATTTTTCGAAAATTAAACCTCTAAATTTTAAGCGCCCGGAGCAACCAATGACAATGTTGAGTTGCCCTTGACAGATTTTTGGGATTTTATTTGACCAAAATAATCAAACCAAATAATACTAGAATTTCTCTCAAGAAATTACAAACAAAGGTTTGTAATGGCAACAAACACTTTATATTTGCCATTGTTAATTAATGGTTCATTTCCAGCTAAAGGTGCAATATGTAAGAATTACATACGCTTACAACGTTCAAATATGATCCAACAAAAGTTTTGACCTCTATGTACTGTGTTGTCAAGATACCTACCATAGCTAGCATGCTAACCAGCTAGCCCTGACACATCCTGTCGCGGAATACCAGTCCGGACCAGCCACTTTAAAATGGCCATCTAAATAATGTTTACTGATGAACTACAGAGTATTTATAAACCATTTATCATGTATTACAAAGATCAGTTGCAACTTTTACAACAATTTCTTAATAAATTCTATAAGCATTTAACATATTTAACAGTGAAATAACCTCATATTAAACTCAAGTTTAATTAAAGGTGAAATATGTAAGAATTGTTGAATTAAAATGTCAAACAAGGGGCAGCACACTGAGTAACCGCTAACTGCTGCTAACTGTAGCTGCCATTAGCAGGGTATAGCTCAGTTAGCCCCGCAGCTATATACTGGTCCCAACTACGAACTCTGAGCAGTGTTATGATAACATTTAAAGTTGAATAAATCGTACATTCAGCATTTATTACTAAAGGTTTGCATAAAGTGCTACCCAAACAACTGTTGATGCAAATAAATAAAAACATAAATATAAAAAAAAAATCGGATTTCCCATTCTGCAAATGTACACTTGCAACATCAGATCACAAGCAGGTAGTGCTTATACTAAGTGTTTGACAATAAAAAACAAAACAAAACACAAGCTGCTGATATCCAGTCATTATTCATCTGTTATTATACATGTGTTCTATTTTCTTTTAAAGATGTAAATCTCAGACTACACATCCTTATCTTAGATCTCCATCTTTCCTCTTAAATGAATAAGACAGTACTGCTGTTGCTAAGGCTGTAGTTAAAGCTTGCTGCCACTTGTGTGGCATTATCCAGGCAATTTCACAATGCCAACAGGTCCGGCACATATTTATCAGCATTGCCGCTGTGCTCACATCCCTAGCAACCTCGTGTTATTGTCCTGCAGATAAGTTCCCCGCCCCCACACAGATACCATACTGCTGTACTCCCTCCAGCCTCACATTTATGGAATCTCAGTTTATAGCAGAACTTACAATTCGGACATTGTCACAAATGTTGGATGTATTTCTTTTTGTATATGCTATATACAGTATGTGCATGTACTGTGTGTAAAAAAAAAAAAAAAACTATGGAAAGAATTTACAGTCACAGAGAGGAGGTGAGTCAATTCACAATATTTGCCTGTAGAGTGAATCATATATTGCGTAAAGCCTGGCACTGGAGAGGAGGAATTTGCTTCACATTTCTTCACTGGCAGCCAAAACACCCTCACTCAGTGGGAGTGATGGAGCACATATTTCTGTTTCTCCTGGCTCAAGGAGATCCAAGCAAGAGGCAGAATGAGGGAAATCACCCGTACGTGATCTAATAGAGACAAACAGCACTGAAACTGAAACCCACTTTGCATAATTTCATGCACAGGTTTGTGTAGTAATGAAATCCATCTCCTTTGACTGAGGTTTCTGACGTTCACTCCACCTCTAGCATCCTTGAGAAAGAAATTACAATACATTACAGCATCCCATCACCTTTCCATATGAGTGAATGTGTGGCACGACATATCAGACAGAGGTCTCTGGTGGACGAGTTGCAAGGATGTTGACAAAGGGCCAGATGAGCACTAAAGATAATTGAGTGGGAGGATCAAACAGCTCAAAGGATGGGAGGTAGCAAAGACAGAAAATCAGTGGACTGCTACAGCCATATCCATCACTGAACTACACAGTTAATCTGATCAGGCTAAACAAATAAACGCCTTTGAGACTTTTACTATCTTGATCTAATGCAAATGTTGACACTCTGCATTATTATCACTGTTAACACGGCTGAGGACGATATGCTCTGCCACAGAAATATAGTTCAGAAGTTATGGTCCTCTGCTGGCAGAATGGTTACATTTGTGGTAACAAGACAAAAACACTGCAACAAAGGGCGTCCTGAATATGCTGCACACTTGCTGTTTTAATGGCTCCCCAGTTCAGAATTTCACAATATGTCATCATCTCGCATCGGGAAAAAAAGCTGAGGCAGCGCAGCCACTTAAACTGGGGCAGCCGCTGGTGACAAACAAGGTACTTTGTGATACATGACACATTATAGTGAATTTTGAAGGTCAGCGCCCATTCTGTGCTCATGTGAATCCTTGATATTGCATAAATCTTAAATCACCAGGGTGTAGTGTGACAGCTCCCAAGCTATCACCTCCGTTGGGAACATTGAGGAAATTAATATGATTATGGATTATGTATACGGCTGGAGGGAAAAAAAAAAAAAAAAAAAAAAAAATCTGTGTAAAACACAGATTGCAATGATGATGTAAGCTTGTTGTTGACTTTCCCAGTCTGAATGACTGAGCAGAGCAGAGGGGGTGGGGTGTCATTAATCCATGGCTAGTGGTGACCACACAAGCGAAAATGAGGCGTAGTGGGGGATGGGCGAGGACACTGTTGTTATGACTGGTGCTTGGCTGCGGGACAAACTTCCAGAGGCCTCGGCATTTTTCCCCCCCCCAACTCCATCTCATTGGTCGCTCGCAACGAGGAAATGTGGCTCCATTTTGCCGTGAACCTGTCAGACGGACCGGGAGCTAACAATTAATCAGCGCTTGAGGACGGCGTTCAGCTTTAGCCGGCCACGGCGCGCTGTTGCTGGTGCGTTTGGAGAATAGGTTAGTCACCCGGTACAGCGTTATATTCTTGTTCCGCTTGGTAGAAATGTGAAATAACGCTCTTGCTTGAATGCAGATCTGTTGGCGAGCATTGTTGCACAAGTTTCCCAACCCCACTTCACCATGTTCGGCCGAGGACACGAGGGACACGCCGGCCACGGCCGCCGTCACGAGTTAATCGTTAAATCGAGCTCTGCACAGTGGCGGTTAGAAACAACAGTAGTTACAGGCAGCTCATTTGTGCATGCCGGGTCACTCCACTGTGTCGGATGTCTGAAGCCGTTGCTGGCTTCTTAGCGCCTGGCTTTAGTTTAAATATTATAACCTAATAATAGTTAATATATGTCTGAAAACGATCCTTCTTGCAATCGATTAAACCGATAACATGGTCTGACTCGAGCACGAGACCCGTGGAAGATATCGTCACTTGCAAGGTTTAATCCAAGTAGGTACGAGATTATAGCCACACTGCCATTAGCATAGCACGCTAGAGTTAGCCACCTCGATAGCTTGTTAGCAGGGTTAGAGCGGTAGCAAAGCGGGCGATCTCACGGTTCTCGTGAGAAATGCTATTTTAAAAGAAGCTAACGTGACGTTACTGTAGTAGCTGTATTAAGAAAATGCAGACACCGCGTTTCCATGTGGTGTTAGCTGCAGTAGTTTGGGAGTTAGCTTTTGATGAGCCGCATTAAAATGAACTAAATCTTAGACCGCCTTGCCTCACTGGCATGTGTGGTGATGGGTCCGGCCGCCGCCAAGACAAAACTAATGTGAACTCGCATGTTAGCCGAAGAGCTAACGTTATTAAGATCATGGCAGTGCAGATTGAGCGCTGCAAATAAGAAACCGACCTTTACATAAGTTAATGAGGTACATAAGAAGACGAATCAAGTAGTGGGTGTTTACTTGATAATTACATAGGAAGCTAGAGCAGAAAAATCCCATCCCTTTTCTCCCTGGTACATCCACTTAGTGACCCATGACATGTGGACAATTGTCAGCCTGCCCCGACATTAATTCCACCAGTAATGAGTTAAATGATCGTTGCACTTCACAGATTCGGTGCTGCACTCTCATTGACAGAAAATAAATTCTGCATTTGGATCGGCTCGCTTTAAAACAAGAAGTGCATTTTGAGCCATTCATCGGCATTAGCTGACTATCCGCCTCATACAGTGCGCTGGTTAACGTACACACTGTAGTTTGTTCAGCCCATTCAGTCGCCACGGTGTGTGGGGGATGGGTATTGTATTTCCTCAAGTAGCTCGCCGTGCTATCTTGCTAATTTAGCTACCGGCAGATTAGCATGGTGACATAACTTGTATGTATTTAAGTTGCACGGAATCGGAACCAGAGGAGGGGCAGCCGAAACGCCCGGCAGTCTCACAGACGACTTTTCCTCTAAAATCAAAAATGGCGACAAAACAACATCTGACCTGTGTTTTGAATTTGAATGTAACTCCATACAGAACTGGACTAAAACGCAAGATTTTGGCCCCAGTTTCCAGAAGTGAGATGCAGGTTGGCACTGTAGGCAGCAAGCATCTAAAATGTCTCTTAAAAGAAAAAGAAGAAATTCTAAATTACTAATTATGGTGTTTACAATATTCGTAAGGTAGGAATATGAACCCAGAAATATCTATTCTTCCCATAAGTGAATAAACAAGCGGTTCTCAGAGGATATATGGTCCCAGAACATTGTATGTAGCTAGAAAGGCAGGGTCCGCCAAATGTAAACAAAGTTAAAAAAAAAAAAAAGAAAAACTTTGAAATTGTGTTGTCCTTTAGGTTCAGTTTGTTTAGTCAGCCATGAAAACAAAGAGTTTGTTTATTTAGTTAGTTTAGGCATTGAAAAAATTAATCAATGAAGATCTTTCTCTTATGATTAGAAGTTCCTCCCCAAACCTACATAGTGCACCTTTAATAAACTGAAATAACGTCATTTAATTTCCTTTAAACATATGAGTACTACCCTTTGTGGTATTTACACTATGCATAGCTCAAGTATCCACAGGTTGTTTTGACCCAGTTTCTCTCATTGTTTGGTGACATGCCCCTTTCGTTCATAACACCATCCTCTGTCGGCCCCTTCACTGACACACTGCTAATAAACTGTCCATTCTAATTTAGGTAATTTGTCACTGCCCGATAGAGTCACTATCTTCTGTGAATATTTGCCAGGGCCCACTATATGGCTTCTTGTGTAGCTTTACCAAGACATTGACACTTAGTAATGAGAAAAAGGTGTGACTTGGGCATCACTCGTGCTGCCTTCAGACCAAACTCTGGACACAGCATTAGAAAAGGCAAAGCTGATGGCAGTGCATGATGGGAAGTGGTCCAATGTGTTTCAAGGACACTTTTGAATTGAATGATTTTGATACATGTTGTCTGCTGAAATAATGATATATATATATATATATATATATATATATATATATATATATATATATATATATATATATATATATATATATATATATATATATATATAGTTAAGCGTGTAGTTTTACACAATCGCACTGGAGAAACAGCAATATCCTTATCCTTAATGTGATCTATATGTGACTTCCAATTGTCATGTTACTCAACAATATTTCAGGAGCTGGAAGACTTACATTAATCTTCTTTCTTTTCCTCTCAGGGGCTGAGAGTTCTTGTGGACTACAACGCAGCTATGATGCGCATCTGAAGACATCTTGATCTCATGGGTAGTGTATCTCACTTCAATGTCTCACTTTGGATGTAAGTTTTTTTCCCACCTGTGTATAGATTTTGTCTGGCCTCTTTTCTCTGGCTGCATGATCAACTGCTGTCTGTAAGATCACATGGCAAAGTGTCAGTCATACGGAGAAAAAGATGACTTAAACGTAGCTTCGTAGTCAACCACTGGATGAATGGTTTATGGGAATTACTCAGTCAAGACCCATAAAAAAAGAGCAGGACCCTTAATAGCTTGTTTAACAATTTACAATTTATATTTTTTCATTTTGAAAAAATAAAATTAAAACAGTTTATGTAACTGTGGCAAAATATTGAATAGGTTACCATTTGAACTGTTTGCTGGCTTGTAAATGTAGAGAATATCCTGCATGCATTGTTGTTTCAACAATAAGCGGAGGTTACGGGTAGGAGAAGTAATGGTTATGGCTTCAGTTAAGAGAGAGTGAGCTCTTGGTGAGAATATATCCTGCTAGAACAGGAGTTAAGACAGACCAACGCCTATTTCTTAAGATCAAACTTTGATGGTATTTAATTGTTGTTTTGAGATCATGTTGTTGGTCTGTTGTTTTGATTACATGATGGTTCTTTGGAAATGTGTTTCACATCAGTACATAGATGTGCAACTATGGAAACAATGGCTTTGAGCCAAATACACATTGGTCAGGAGTAATGCCTTAATGTTTTTATTAGAGCTTATATGTGAATTTACTGGGGGTTGGTAAGGTAAAAGAAACCAGTAAGAACAAGTCTTTGAAAGTGTCTGACTGCCCTCCAAAGGGTTAGGGTTAGGGGGGGCGCGAACGCTCGTCAACGTCAGTCCGGGGGGGGGGGCACGGACAGACGGTCATCAACTCTGTCAGCCGGGGGACGGATGGACGCTCATCGCCATCAGCCGGGAGCTCCTAGCTGCCAGCTGGGGGACGGACGCTCGTCACCGTCACGTGCTGAGTATAGCGCCGCTGACCTAGCCGTAAAGCGGCGTAGCGCCGCTGTTCCACCATCTGGGGAGAACCCTGCTTAGGCGGGAGGCAAAAACGCTTGGGCGCCGCGCCTAAGCCATATAATGGCAGGGAAAACCCTGCATATATATTAGGTGTGTGTGTTGTGCTATCACCATTGGGATAGCCACTGAACGGCAGTCTGCAGCTGCAGAAGCTTGCTCTTTGGCTCAGTGGCTGTGTGCTTAGGGGTCCTTTGTCAATGCTAGATGTTTCCAACTACACAATGTCGGATTCACATGTAGGAAAACATTTAACTTCGTAAAACAATAGTAGACAACAAACATGGCCAATAGCGGGTGGCAGAATTTCCTCTGTATACTAAAAAATCGGTCTAAATGAGTTTTAATTTTCGATCATAGAAATCAAAAACAGAAGTGTTATTCTCCCAGTATTTTTTTTTCTGTTTACCTGCCCCCACTTGGAGGCACCCCAGACACTATCAGAGACATTGAGATTACTTCTATTTTAGAACTCCTTTGTTGATTTGTTTAGGAAGAGAGCTTACTCGTGAAAGAGAACCAGAAACTGAATTGCTATATTTTAATTCCAAGTGGCATTTCTTTTTTTTGTCGATCTGATTGCAACAATCATTATCTCAGTCAGCTATCTGTACATCAAATACAGTGGGAGACCTACTTTGGGAACACAGTTGTAGTTTTCTATTAATGTGAGACTAATGTCTATGAAGTTTAGGCTCAAAATGTTAGACCGCATAGACCATAAGTAAACTGAGGAATTCTGATAGCAGTTTGTGCTTGTTGTTAAGGCCTGACTTGTACTTTGGTGGCTACTGGTTAGTCTGCTGTAACATGAGTCAATCAGGTTGAGGATACGTCATTTGCATGTGTTACTCCATGTGTCTACTTATCAGCTGTTTGTATCATTGAAAGGCGAAATAAGATGGGTAGCATAGTGATATGTTACGTTGGACGGGGTGTCAACTTGATGAATTGGTAGGCCTATTCTTATCAGTGTGCTCTGACCCCGTTCACCGCTCTGGCGTCACTTACATGGCGATGACGTTTGCAGGCACCCTTTCAAAACAGGCTGGTGTCAGATATGCGAGAGTGTACTGTAACTACACGGCACCTTAAACACAAGGTGAGAGAAAACCCCAACACACTGTAAGAGTACAATGGAACAGTGGAAAAACACACTGTGTTTGAATCATGCTGTGGTTTCTGTCATAAAATATCTCATATATTGTCCGCAAGTCTTCTGTTAGATATTCAGATGTGATCAAGCTTTTTGCTGAGTTCTGTTGCTTCAGTGTGAGAAACACCAGCAGTCAGGACTTTCTGACCACCTTGTCAGGGATAGCTGAAGGGCTTTTACTAGATTCCAGGCCTCTTGGTTCAGTTGGTCTTGGATTTGAGCCTCTGGGATGCGGCAGGAGACATGTTGACTTTTTCAGCGGGCTGGCATGATGGAAACAGTAGATGTTCTGTCCCCCGTCCAGACCCCTTGTTTATTTCCACAGTCCAATTTTAAACAGTGCGGGTTCTGCATGAATAAATATGGAGCCCGGACGCAAGCACTGTAGGATCTGTTATTGCTGAGGTTTAAAGCCCATCTATTCCAGGCGGTTTGGGCTAAAATACCCAGTCTGCCTCATGAAGACTCCTGGTAATTATTTCCAGTTGTAGGTTAATGAATGGAAACATGTGCCCTGCCTACAGCCAGGAAGCTGCTGCAGCTTACAAACGTAGAGAGGAACTAAACATCATAATTTATGAAATGGCAGATCACAGTGCGCAGTTTCCTACTTTTCTGTTTTGAACTTGCAAGATCTAGGTCGAGCTAGGTGACTTTTTTTTTTTTCTAAACCCTCTTCCTCTTCTCAGTTTTCAGCAGGCGTGCCAGTTTGGTAGTGAGTTACGTAGTTAGCTTGTAGTGTAACACCATCCTGTGTGTGTGTGTGTGTGTGTGTGTGTGTGTGTGTGTGTGTGTGTGTGTGTGTGTGTGTGTGTGAGAGAGTGTGAGTGTGAGTGACGGCTTTCTTTCACACCTGGCTCGGTGCCCCTGCATGTCATCTTATTTTTTACTGTCCATTTCTGCTTCCGTTGGATGTTAATGCACTCTAGTGATAAAGATACTACTAAAACCTCCTTTCAGCTCAGTGTCATGCCGTGTAATATCATTTACCCTTACTAAAGCAAGACACCCTGTTCTGTGGTTTGCTTTTACAGGCTCCTATCCTGTGCTGACCCAATGGTTTAATCACCTGGACTAAAAATGAGCATAAGCAGTGATGAGGTCAATTTTCTGGTTTACAGATACCTGCAAGAGTCAGGTAAGCGTCATGGAGATTTTTATTTTGTTAAATATATCCATGAAGTGCTTTTATTTTTCTGTTTTAGAATATTTAAAATGTATCATAAACTGCTGCTCTGTTGAATTCTCCATATGATCCATGCCTCCTCCAGGATTCTCCCACTCAGCATTTACCTTTGGCATAGAGAGCCACATCAGCCAGTCCAACATCAATGGAGCCCTGGTGCCCCCTGCTGCCCTCATCTCCATCATCCAGAAGGGCCTGCAGTATGTGGAGGCCGAAGTCAGCATCAATGAGGTCAGACTCCACCTTTATACTAGACCCATTCACACTGCAGTTTGGATGCAGGGATCCTGCACCATTTCTCTCTGATAACAACACAGGTCCCTCACTCAACTAAATAATGAGAAATATCCCACCAAGCAACGTTACATGACCAAACAAAAGTAACGTAGTAACTGTAACTGTCTTGGGCAACTTATGAGGAAAAACAATTACTGCAGATATACGTGGAGAAGCGTCTGTCCTCCTGTCTGTCCTCCCGCCGGTCCTACCAACTCCTCGTCACATTTCTGCCCAAAAAACAGCGTCTGTCACTGTTAAAAAAACTCCCTCCCCATCAGTGACAGAGTCAGACAGCATCCAGTTTACTGATGGCAATTACGTAATTTAGAGCAAAAAAAAACTAACTTTGACACTTTCCAGGATGTTTGGTGGGTCAGGATCTCAATCACTACACATTATAACAGCGTCCATATGATTATAAACTGTCCGCAGGTTTAGATTGACAGGAGGACACCTGGGAAACAGCTTGAAAACACACCAACGTCATTAACATGACTCATACTGCCATGCCTTTTAAGGAGCTGCCGAATTGGCAAACCACTGCTGCGACAATATTGTGGTTTCTCTGTTTGAAAGGGGCTACTACTACTACTACTACTCAAGTACTAATAAGTGTAACTTTACAGTTGAATCAAGTTACATTGTGCACTAGCTTAAATACAATTTATAGTCCGTACATCAAAGTGTATGAATCTCATTCATCTACAATTCAGATCAATGCTTTTGCATCTTATCAATTAAACTATGCAATATATTACCTGTTGCTGAAATGCTTCTTATCCCCAAAACTTGTACAATAAGATATATGGTTATGTAAGACAATAAACCACGATGAATCATCAAAGTAATGAATCATGCCATGAAATACATTTCTTTTAAAAAAAGAATTACTAAATAAAAGCACATAAGGTATTGATCCAAAAGAATTTTGAATGAAGACACATTGAAAGAAAAACTCTTAACACTCCATAACTTATTTGAACTATGTACATATTTTAGTTCTTGAGACAGGAAAAGATGCACATAGCTTGCACACTGCAGGGCTCCAATATCCCACATTTTTTAATTCACCAAAGGGCGAGCCATCTTTGTCTTTTCATGTTTTGCTTAAATTCATCTCGGCGCCTGCCCTTTTTTGATTTGGAGGAGCGTGCACACTTTTGTACAGTTTCTGACAGTACTAAGGCGTTTTGGTCGTTTCATCCATAATTAAAAGAAAAAAAACATTTCCCTAATCCCCACATTGGTATTTATGCTTAATGTGGTGATACTATTTTTCTCAGTCTCCAATGTATGAAGTTTGCTAATTTTGGCTCAAAACACTCATCTTTGTCGTCTTAAGTTAATATTTTTCTATAATTTTACAAGTAATCAAACATTGCGATCAATTCCACAAACTGACATTCTAGATCAAAAGAGTAAAAAAATTATTTTACGAAATTTTTAGTGCATCAACACTGTTATTCTATCTGAACACTTTCACAAAGAGATCAATTGTCCACATTGTGCTTTGACTCACTCGTCTGTTGGGTTATACATTGTCATGAATTAGATGGGTAATGTGAATGTATACATGTGTATTTTGTCGGTGCAGGATGGGACCTTATTTGACGGACGGCCCATTGAGTCGCTGTCTCTGATCGATGCTGTAATGCCAGATGTAGTCCAGACAAGGCAGCAGGCCTACAGGGACAAGCTGGCCCAGCAGCAGCAGCAGGCGGCAGGCAGTTGCAGCAGCGCGGGGCCCCAGGGAGGCACCAAGAACGGAGAGGGTGCCGCCAACGGGGAGGAAAACGGATCCCACGCCTTAGCCAGTAAGCTTGCTCATTGTTGTAAACAATCTTTGAATCAGCTCTTTAACAACCAAATTCTGTTATGCTCGATGTTATTCATGAGTTAAATGCCTTGACATAATCAGATTCATGCTCATAAAATGCTTACACAGCTGTTTGGGATTCACCTACTGTGTATTTGTGTTGGCTTTCTCTGGAATGTGTGTGAGTTGTATTTAATCCTGCAGACAATTAAGCAGAAGTGTGAAGAACCTTTCTGCAAATCCGAAAAAGGGACAGAAAACTTCAAACTATACAAAATCATGCTGGATTGTATGAGCTAAATATGCATCAAAGTAGATTCTAAATATATCTCCTTAAATCATTTCTCCCTTCATAATTGCCAGAGAAATGATTTGTGTGTGTGTGTGTGTGTGTGAGAGAGAGAGAGAGGGAGAGTTGCTTGTCTTTCTCATGAGAGCTGCAGTACGTGGTTTTGTTTTGTAAATGTCTGTGGCTTGCTTGGCATTACAAAAAGCTACTCTGGTGTTTCTCTCACATCTGCACAAGTGTTTCCCACATGTGTAGCATCGTCTCCGTGTCTTTATCCACTTTTTCCTAGCATGTAATTGTTTGTTTGATTTAGTGTAAAAAGGAAGCATGTGGTCTGGGTTCACAGTTACAAACTGGGCATCAGAATCAAATTATAGAGTGCTACAGACGGCTAAATTCAGGTTCTCCCTGGCTAAAGATTAGTCCAGCAATATCTTGCATGGGTGAGATAACTGCACAGAGCTTACTTTTGGACAAGCTTTGTTTTGTTTAAAAAAAAAAAAATTTCATTCAACGGCAGCACAGCCTGCTCTTTAATTGTGCAGCTGTTCAGGCTGGCGTTCAGTCAGCACAGCACAGTTTACTTGCGTCTTGTTGAGAAACGGTGGCGTCGCCGTTCTCCTTGAAGATCAGACGATGACGTACGTGTGCAGTGCTTTGGGAACAGTCTGGTTCGTAGGAAATTAGATGATGTCAGACGTCTGTTATTGCTTAGATAGATGCAGCTTGCCTGCCTGGGTGTTAATATTCTTTGCTGTGTGAGCAAACACTGGTAATTCATTCATAAGTAATAAGCTATTTTACTAGAAGCTGTTTTTCAAATTGTGTTTTCCTTTACCTTTGAGAATCCCAGCTGCAGTTTCAGCCCCCTCATCTCCAGAACATCAGACTGTACTTAATGAAAACATTACTGCTTCTCACCCCCTCCTTGTAGATCACCACTCAGAAATGATGGAGGTGGACAGGGATGTGGAGATCCCCCAGAGTAAAGCCATGGTCCTGAGGGGCCACGAATCAGAAGTTTTTATCTGTGCCTGGAATCCTGTGAACGACCTCCTCGCCTCCGGGTCAGTATGTCTGCGTCGTCCCTCTCCTCCCAGAGGTTTTCATTGGTCACATGGTGTTAAGAACCGCATGGAAGTGTCATTCTTACTAGGACAGTCAAGTCGAGGAATGCATTAGTGAATTTATTACAAGCGAAATTTCACATTTAATACAAATGCTTTTTAATGATCGCCTCGACCCTGATAATGTGAAAATGCACATCAGCTACTGATCATGTTAGTCCCTCTGGTCCTGTTTGAGAACAAGATATTGTTTACATGTTTAACATAAACTATTAGATTAAGAGTCAATTTACAGCCAAGCCTCCATCTCTTATCGGTCAGTAAGCTAATTTTCTAAACAATCAAACAACAAATGGAGTTTTAACACAATAACTTTCTCTTGTTCCGGGCAAACTTGGAAGGAGGAGGAGGGTAACCCCGGGTCCTTCCTCATCAAACACCATAAAACAAATCTTTGTTGGCCAAAGTCGTTGTTTTTTCAGTGTCATTGCCCCTCTCCAGATGAACACGGTCATGCAAAAGAGTCTTTTACAATGCAGCGTTTTACAAAAGATAGTATTGTTCACATTGTAATGGAGATGCTCGCAATATGAGGGATTTTCCTGTAACAGCTAATGACTAAAGGCTTACTGTGCAAGATGTCGACAAACAGCTGCTAGTCATCCAAGACCTGACTAAGAGGAGGCAGTCCAAGTGTTTTTCTCACATTTGTCATGCTCCACATCTCACCTGTTTGCCAGTATTAGGCTCAACAATCGCAAAAAGCTGTTTTGAAACTATTTTTAATGGTATTTTAGAGTTTGGAACTTCCTGGAAAATCATTAAAATGCTGATGACTCATCCTGCACTCGGGGGCGAATATTCATTTTTTGTTAAGTAAACACTTTCTTTATTTTATGATGCTGCTATGGGTGTATTAAAAGAAGAAAGCTGTGAACCGGACTGCACCAATAACTGCACAAAAACACAACTCTGTTCAGTGATTCGGGTGAGACTGGGTCATTTTTTATGGACATTAATATTTTCTGGTTTGCTCTCTGCTGCCCTCGGGCTGCTCTGCCTTGAGAAACTTTGGACAGATAGCATTACTTTTTGCTAAATTAACTGAACAAATGCACACACCAGCAGCTTCTCAATGAACACCTCTGGACCGGGGCTGTATGCAGCCTTTAAAAACAACTATGGAGAGCAGTTACAGTACCAAGGGTTTTTTGGAGTTCCCTGGTAGACGGATAACAGTAGCTTTGTTGCTAAAGTAAGTGCTGTACTGCTGCTAAATGTTGTTTCCTGCAGTTTGCTTAGTAGGACTACCTTGCTGACTCAGCCCCTTGTTGCCAGGTCCCAAGTCTGGCATAAAAACCATCTCGGTACTCTATTCGCTTTGTCAACAAACCCCAGTCTTCTCGAAGGCGGTGTTTTTCCCTGCTGGTTCAACCGTGTGCACTGGTAGAGGAGAGTGTACAACTTGGCGGGTGGGGGTTAGGTGGGGCGGGGCGTAACGTACATTCCACTCCATTGGCTGCTGCTGGTTTTTACAGGAAACACGTTACTATGCCGAAGCAGTCAGCATTAGATTTTCACAGTCGCTTTTAAGTTATGTCGCCTGTTGAGTGTAGCCGTGTTTACTTGTCTAACACTTTGTTGTGTTAATGGTGGACACTTAGTACTGTGTGTTAAAAAGTTGGATTCATTTTCACCAGCGGTCTGTAGAACTTGTTTTTTGGCAAAACCCGATTGATAGCCTCCAGAGTAGGGCTGGGTTCTGTAAACACTAGGGCTGCAGCTAAAGATTATTTTTGCTGTCATCATGTTTTTAGTTCTTTGATCTATAAAATGTCAGAAAATTATGAAAAATGTCGACAAGTGTTTCGCCAACGCCAAGGATGACATCCTCAAAAGTCTTGTTTTGTCAACAACTCAAGCATTCAGTTCAAACCGATTCATTGATCATCAAAATAGTTGGCAATTGATTTAATAGTTGACTACTTATTGATTTATCGTCATGGCTCTAGTTTATTTTTTTGCGCCTCTTAGCTGAATGGGCCAAACAACAAATATCCCCTTTCACTCTATTCTCATGAACTTTTTAGGGCCAAATCAAGCAAAATGCACAGCTTTGAGTCCCAGGTTCAAACAAATCCTCTCACCGAAACAGCGCTCTCCTCCCAGGATGTCCGACATGGAGACGTACTCCACCCGTACTTTTCCAGTATTTATGTCAACACAGGAGATCCCTAAATTTCTGAGCAGTCAGACAAATGGAAAAGAAGCATGAGCGATTGGACAGGAAGCACCAGCTGGTCTGCCCTTTGGAGGTTTCTCTTTCCATCAGATCAGGCAGCAGGCGATGTTCTGGACTAAACATGTTACAATTATTTCAAGATTAGTGTATGTTTGTGTAAAGAGTTGATTTCTCTTTACCACCCATCTCAGGATAGGTTCTAGAGGTGGGAATCTGTAGATACCTCATGATTAAATTTGGATCAGAATTACAGGGCTACAATGAGATGTATAAAAATGTTCTATAGAAGATTTATTTCTTTGACTGTGTAACAAATTGATACTTTTAAAACGGCATTGCATTTTTAATTAACTCTAATTAAAATGGAATAATTAACTTTAATTATCCTTACTATTCAGTGTTGAGATTTAGTTTATATTTATCACCGTCCATTTGGTTCTGCCATAGGGAGCGTACACCCAATTACATTTTTTTACAGGCGATCGTTATGTTGATAATTGTGTTTTACATTTTTCACATATTGACTTTAGTGTTAATCCATGACATCACTTGCCGTCCGCAGCACATGGATCGAAGTTCTTTATCAGTACAAAGACGTGATTTTACTGTGCCAAACAAAACAAGATGAAGGACTAGAATGACTCAACATCCTCCTCAAATGTCATCAAATCTTTTCCTGCCTAAATAAACCATGTAGTGCTTATTTATAAACCCATCAGTGGTGAAAATTCAGCGGGGTGCATTTACTGTATCGCCAGCAGTCCTGCGCTGAAGCATGAGCACAGCTCTCAAAATAAAATGACAAAAAAAAGCACTAACCTGTGACACAGTCTTATAATTTATGAGGGTCGTCATTGGGGGCAAATATCCAAACAAACCACGTCAAGGTTTATGAGTTTAAATGTGAGTTTTAAGTGAGTCTAGATGGGTCTAAAATGTATTTCTCTGTTTTCCTCAACAGATCATGTGAAACAGTTTGATAGGGATTGATAAAGATTTTGGATTTGATTTTGGGTTCAGATTTGATTTAAAAAAATCAGCTGTACTCACCAAGGGTCAGTTTAAAACCGTTCCCATGCGTGATTTGAAGAACCAGAGCTGTGTTATGTGCCTAATGTTGGATTGTCTGTGTGTGTGTCTGTGCGTGTGTGTCTGTTGGCTCGGGCAGGTCCGGGGACTCAACAGCGCGGATCTGGAACCTCAGTGAGAACAGCACAGGCGGATCCACCCAGCTGGTTCTGAGGCACTGCATACGGGAAGGGGGCCAGGACGTACCCAGCAACAAAGACGTCACCTCACTAGACTGGAATGTGAGTCTCTGTGTGTGTGTGTGTGTGTGTGTGTGTGTGTGTGTGTGTGTGTGTGTGTGTGTGTGTGTGTGTGTGTGTGTGTGTGTGTGTGTGTGTGTGTGTGTTGGTGCATAGTATGATTGTGTGTCTGTTCCATGGAGTCGGTTTTTAGTAATCTAATCTAGTGATGTGTGAGTGTGACCGCTACTTCTGCTAAAGGCATTCAACCAGATACATGGGGGCGAGTCACTCCCATAGGAAGAGTAGAGGCCTTTATGATGCTCAGCTGCATACAGTTTTTTCCCTAAGTAATGAAAGTCAGTGCACACTTCTAAATCAAGACTAATATTTGATCTCTTACTAACTGCTAACTACACTTTAAATGTGCAATATGTAAGAATTGGCACGTCATACTCTAAACAAATAGGGGTAAGCGTCACCAGAGTAACAGCTAACTGTAGCTGCTGTTAGTTAGTTAGCTTGGTTAGCCATCTATCTTGAGCTTGAAGCAACAAAAGAGTGCCAGGGTTTACACTGTTGGCACAGGAGCTTTGGACCAGGACAGGCTAGGGTTAGCTGGTTAGCATGGTAACTTCAGTAGGTATCTCTGCCTATGTTGGCATCATAATGTAAAAACTGGTATTTCTTTGCATTCTCTTGCTAATTTTAGTTAACATCCGTATATATTGCTGCTTAAATGCAAGCCTGGTTAATATACAAAGCCGTATATGCCTTTAATGTCACATCTACAAGGGTTTTTTAAAATCGCCTATTGACCCAATTACCACTTCCCAAAGGTAGCCCGTCTATGATTTTTATCTAAAGTTTTAAGTTTGTACTACATGTTTCACGTCACAAATGCGCCAGAAACAGTTGAAACAGAAGAGAAAAAACAACACTAGATCCTTTGTGAGAGCAGTGTCTGTAAAACAGTGAATACATTCTGTTGATCGTCACAACCCCTGCGAAATGACTCGTGTCACTGTCAGAATTTGAGCCATTTGGTTGAATAACATTTAGCAAGGCGCTCGGCGATTTCCACAGCTGGGAAGTCATTTTGGCTTCAAAACACCACTGAACAGCTTTCATTGGAATGAACGCGGGTCCGCCTCCAACACTGTGTCCAGTAATAAAACGTCCTTGGATAGATTCCTTCCATATTTATGCGCCAGGCCCGGATGTTGATAATCCATCACCACTTTTTGCACAGTGGATTTTAGCATGTTCACCCGGATCTTAAGCTTAGATCAGAGCCGAGCCGAGCTGACAAAAACCCATTGCCCATCTACTGCAGAGTCCATTGACCTGGGTGTAAATGCAGAGTTTACAGATTCCCATTGCACACAAAAGCAGGATCTTAGCGGGTTTAAGTGGGTTTTTGACCAGTGGAAAGGGTATGAGATGAGGTTGTACCTCATGAGAATATGCAAATAAAGCTGAGATAGATTGATATTTATCTCCTGATATAACTAACTGAAAACTAATGAGGACCATTTCTCTCTTCCGTTTCAGAGTGAGGGAACGTTGCTAGCAACAGGCTCATATGATGGCTTTGCCAGAATATGGACCAAAGACGGTAGGATTCTTACCTTCCACCACATCATACATGTACTTCTACAGGAGTGTTTAGATGGTGAATTGTTTTGTGTTTTTTGTTTAATTAATTTTCAGGTAACCTGGCTAGTACTTTGGGTCAGCATAAAGGTCCTATATTTGCACTCAAGTGGAATAAGAAAGGCAACTTCATCCTTAGTGCTGGTGTAGACAAGGTAAGGCACACTGATTTCACAGTTAAATAAGTTTGAGACATGTATCTGGGGCGACCTTGTGAGCTTTGCAGCCTATTCAGTGTCAAGAGTTGTCACTTTAAAGCTACCTTTATGGAAATATGACATTTCCAATGGAGCCAGGATGTTGAGTTGGGATGTAACTCAGTCAGGGCAGATCTCTAATGCGATATCAGTTGTCAGTGTAAAAATGTTTGATACTTTACAGCTGTAGTAGAGAGAATAGAACTGTTCCCCAGTTTTCCAGGATGTAAGATCTGCAGTAATTAACATTTTGATCTTAATAATGGATGAAAATTAGTCGCTCATAGTGATACACCCACAGAAAAGGATAGAGAATAGAGAGCATTATCACTCAACATTGCAGATCAGTTCAGCTCTGTGGATTGCAGCATCTTTCAGCTAATTGCTTTGGTTTTATGGATTCTGAACTTAAAAGTGGCCAAGAAATGTGTCATCAGTGTTTTAGATTCGACTTTTATTTTTGGTTGGTCACACTGCTACAGTAGAGCTCAACAGTGAGGTTCATATTCCGAATCAAAGATGTGCATTATTAGCCACAATGTCATGGATGTCCAAGATAGATTTACCAGGAGCCACAAGTCTGCATGTTATCAGCCTGTTTTTTATGGGAGACATGTTAAATGACCTCCACCCAGGAGGTTTTCTTTTTGCCTGTGTGTGTTTTCTCTTGGTTGGTTGGTTTGTCAGCTGTGTTGCACAAAAACTACTGAATGGATTCCCTCGAAACTAGCATGGAGGATGGGTCGCGGCCCAGAATCCCAGAATAGACCCTGTTTTATTTTTGGTGCGGATCTGGATAAAGGGACGGCTTCAGGATGCACCTTAAAGGGCGTTTTTTTATTTGTTCTTTCTGATGGAATCATATATGGACCTTGGTTAAAAATGATTAGGCTTATTTAGCCGATATCTATTTATGAGTTCAATTTGAAACGGATCCAAATAAAATCCAGAGCTGGATTAAATATATTTTATTTAACATTGGATCCGGATTGATTTAATTTAAGGGGCCTTGATGGAGGTATGCACTCTACTGAGTTTTATTGTAGTTTTGAAATTCATGGAGAATGACACTAAATATAGCAATGTCTCTGATCTGTGGAGCTGGCTGTTGCCATACAAATTTTTACTGCACTCTCAGTTGTCATGTTATCTAGTGAATTACTCTTACCCCGATTGGATTGTTGTTGTTGTTTATGTGAGGTTTACCCCTGAGTGACCACAATCTCTTCTGATATGCTGCCTTTCTTAGAGATGAGGAACAGTGTCCAAGGGGTGAAAAATAACTACATGTGAGTTAGAAGTCATTGGAACGGAATCACTGGCAACGGTCACTCTTGAAGTAATTATGTACGCAGTCGCGTTTTAACTTATTTCCGTTTTCCAAGTGTGTTAAACTATTCATGTAAGGATTATTTTAAAACGTTGATGGAGTGAATGAATGGGAAATTCACCTCTGTAACCACTATAGTTTAAAATACTTATGGATGGCTTTATTTCCGTTATGCTACATGAGTAAAAGATTAAATGAATCTGTCTGTTAACAGCAGCTATGATAAGGGAACGGCTCAGAATAGGGATGGCATGCATTGAGACCACAGACAGGTCTGTGCAGATATTATGTCCTGTCCTCCGTCTATGCCTGCCTGTCAGGGTCTGCTTACACCCACACTAAACGTTGAGCACTGACAGCTGAGAGATAGATATGCTCTCCCCCTGTCACAGATGACAACAGTTTATGGACACTGTCACAGTGCCATCTAGTGACATGAAGTATAATGACAGATACAGTGTCACCTTCAGCATACATATTAATGCTGAAGTGCTGATGTCTTGCAGGTAGAGAAAGGCCATAGGTGTGTGTGTGATGTAATGACTTCCCGCCATCTGTACTTGCAGTTTGTTCAGTGAAATGAGCGTAAATGGCCTTTTTGTTTACATAAGGATGTAAGGACCATTTTTGTATTCTTACGTAATGTTTTTTTGGTTAATTTTTTTTTTTTAGAGATGTCCCTACAGGAACACTAGCATTAGCAATAACACTGAAAATATCCTCCTCCCACAGACCACAATTATTTGGGACGCCCACACAGGAGAGGCGAAGCAGCAATTTCCTTTCCACTCAGGTGAGTGACAGGAGTCAGCGGCTCGTCCCACGTGACTTTTAACATCACCTTCTTTCTCTTTTAATCTGATGTTACCTTTTGCTGAACTGTAGCGAGACCATAGTGATGATAAATTCAAACTGTCATCTGTCATCGAGTTCTTTCACACATTGTGACTGATATCTATTACTTTCATATTCAGACCAGCTTTGCTACTATCGGCACTCAGACTGCCTTGTAGTTAATTATCAGATTCAGTGTGGCTGTAAGAAATCAATATTCAGACCTTCTTTTCTCCTTGTGTTGAGTCTACATGCCTCACTGCTGCAGCAGCCCTAAGCTCTCTGTCTCTGCCTCCCAACAGCACCTGCTCTGGATGTCGACTGGCAGAGCAACAACACGTTTGCCTCCTGCAGCACAGACATGTGCATCCATGTGTGTAAGCTGGGTCAGGACAGACCTGTCAAGACCTTCCAGGGACACACGGTAAGGCAGGACTCCTGTGTACGAGCTCTCAGTTAGGGAGCGCAATAGGAACCCTCTGAACACACCCCTGTTCTGAAAACGTTGTAGGTTAGATAAGATGAATTCTGCCTATGACTCACCGTAGCCTCTAATCAAAGTTACTTCTCTTATAGTGCATTTATTTACAACTCTAGTCTCCAACGACTGTCAGTGGAAAATCCTCCTCAAAGCTGTGACTCACTATAACTATGACATCACTGCATTATGTGAAGTTTAGATATACTACATCTACACTTTTTTCTGCCCGAATACATCAGTATGTTTTAATTTTGTTTACTAACACTCTTTCTCACTTTAGAATGAGGTGAACGCCATCAAATGGGATCCCACTGGCAGCTTGCTGGCCTCCTGCTCAGACGACATGACACTGAAGGTAGGTCCATGCAACACGTCACTTAGTGGCTGAAATGTTTAATTTTAAAATTGGGTGTTTCATTTACACAATGATTCACGGAACCCAGAAGTGTTTAAATATTTAAAATGAAACAATCCCTACAGTCATTTTTGTTTTGTCTCATGAGTAATCATGATTGAAATACAGCTGGGCGACCGAGGTGTAGATTGATTTGTAGTATTGAAGCATCATTTAAAAAAAAATAAAAAATATTCCGCTTGGCAAATAATGTTATCAGTGAATGCCCGAACACAGACCACTGCAGAAGGCTTCCTCCCTGTGCCGGGTTAACAGGGGTTTGTTTCATTGCCACACGTCCCTAAAGTAGCTGAGTTTAGCCTCGGAAGTTTAAAACAAAGTTAGGCGTTAGCTATACAACCAAGTTAAGCTGGAAAAGCTAAAGGTGAATAAAAACAGCGTAGCCAAGAGAAACACACTTCACACAGTAGCCCACAGACTATAAACACCAACAGCACTGAAGTATTTTGAGTGTCAAGTGTTCGCCTAACTGAGCTGGTTTGAAAAAATATCAAATATAAAGTTATTACAAAGTACATACAAAGTTATTATGAGCAGCTGGTTAAACAAGAGGCGGTACACGTCGATTGCTGTTAGTATAAAGGAATATTTTAAATGATTTTTTTGCAGTTGCATTTATAGTAAAAATGCAGATGTGATGACAAAGTTTCGAGAGTCTGGAAATGTTTGGTTTGGTTTGAAAGTGCTTAAGAATTATATCAAATATCTATTGAATCTTGGTCTAAAAAAAGCGAAGTCCCCCTGCCCAAAAAAAAACAAAATACAATCAGACAAATTCCTAAATGAATGTGCAAATGTAATTTGTGATAAAAAGCCATACCAACCGCTGGTTTCTCCCTTTCTGCCATAGATCTGGAGTATGAAGCAGGACTCCTGCGTTCACGACCTCCAGGCCCACAGTAAAGAAATCTACACCATCAAGTGGAGCCCCACAGGCCCCGGGACCAACAACCCTAGCGCCAACCTCATGTTAGCCAGGTCAGACCACAAAGCGGCACCTGAACACCACCCTCACTCTCATTGTGTGGTTTTGACCTTATATGCTACAGGCCAGTTATGTGTTTATAGAGGTGAGATGACACAAATACTGTGAATGGAGTCTTAAGTTCTTATATTGGAAAGATAACGAAAGAACCTGCAGCTTCTTTTTAATGAATGATGTACTTTCACATAATTATGATGTGATGTCAGGATACCAAGATGATGTCAGTGAATCTTTTTGGCTGAATCTTTAATAACTTGTACAAGTTCTCTGTCAGCTGCTCTCGGTAGCGGTCCCGTTTCCTTGATAGAACTTCATCGGTAAAATATATGACAGTGACCTCGAGGCTGCTGCTCATACACTATTCTGGCTTGACTTGCTGTAATAAGTTTGACTTGGACTGCAGATGTTTGTATCACTCACTATGTCTTTTGCCATTGTGAGTCACTACACAGCCAGCTCGAACACTTTTCAGATGCACGTAGGTGAAGGATGCCGCAGTGGCTTAACTGACTCTGAGGAGATAACACAGGGTCAAACAGATCAGAGCGGGCTTTCCAGCTGAACAACCCTAAATCGCATAGGCACTGCCATCCACTATATATTACTGAAATGCAGTGTCTGTCAGTGTCTCTGTAGAATATAGAAATAACAATGAAACATGCTGCTGTGTCATGTTGGCTTTCCAGGGTACTGTCTCAGACTGGGAGACGATTGAGTCATAAAGTTTAAAAATACAATTAAAATGTGTTTGTTTAAATGTCCCATATTATGCCCATTTTCAGGTTCATATTTTTCAACTAGAGAATTAGATTTTTTTCTCACACTGTCCGTTGCTGCAGCACCTCTTTTCACCGCTGTCTGACCACCCCAGTATAGACCCTGTCAATTTAAGGCCCTCCTCCTGTAAAGCCAGTCCACTTTAATTGGTCAGCTCTCACAGGCCTGAAAAGGCACCGCCCACCATGTTTCTTCATCAGCTGTGTGTCCTTAACGTCCTGATGACTTTATTAGGCACAGTTTCTGAGTATGGCCTGTGTGCTTTTCTCTGTGGATTGAACACTTTTACAGTATTTATATAAAATCTATACATGCTTTATAATCACAGAAGACATGACATGACATCTCCCTTTCTACAATTTCAACAGTGTGCATGCATAGAAAAGTGACACATTCACCTGTTTACTTTAATGAGAGCTGTCATGTCCAGTTGACACACTGTATCTCACTGCTGTGGTACATGGCAGTTAATTTAATTGCTGCACAACTCTCACTCTTCCTCTGTCCCCTTTATTTAGCGCATCATTCGACTCCACAGTGCGTCTGTGGGACGTGGAGCGTGGGGTGTGTATCCACACCCTCACACGCCACCAGGAGCCCGTCTACAGCGTGGCCTTCAGCCCTGACGGCAGGCACCTCGCCAGCGGCTCCTTCGACAAGTGTGTCCACATCTGGAACACTCAGGTTGGGGATACTTGAATGAAACACATGCTAACCAACATTAGCCATGATATTATAGACTATAGATGATGGACTAAATACAAAGGATAAAGATGTTTCCTGACTTGTGTTTCCTCAGACGGGGGCTCTAGTCCACAGCTACCGGGGGACAGGAGGGATCTTCGAGGTGTGCTGGAACGCCACAGGAGACAAAGTAGGAGCCAGCGCGTCAGATGGATCGGTGAGTTGTGCTGCCTGAGCGCTCCGTCGCACACATCGTACATTGAAAGCACTGGGGCTCCTATGCACAACTTCCAGCCCAGACTGCTGACCCAGGAAGTTTGTTGGTCAGCCATGTGTAATAAAGGTTTGACCTAGGTCAGCTGACACCATAAAACGCCTCAGAATCAGGGACGAGACTGAGGTCAAACATGGTTCTGCATGTTACAGTACCGTTGGCTAACACTACACGTAGCCGTCAGTGTCACCTTTCACACGCTGAACCATCCATGTGTTGTTTGTGATAAACATCTTTAACAGTTGTTTCAGAAAGTATTCAGATCCTTCCACTTTTATTAATACTCCATGACTCAGAACAGGTTTCAAGCTGGTGCAAACCACATTCCCAAGAACACTCCATAAAGCCTTTCAGATTGGACAGGTCTGAAGCATTAAACAGAGGATGGTTTGACAGTCCATCCAGGCAAGACGAGCCGAGAGCAGAGAGGTTCCAGCAACACTCTGAATGCTATGCTCTAGCTGGGGTTAATCAGATCCCTTTAAGAATACTTTCTGCTGTGAGTGTGCCTGTTGGCGTCAGGGACTGAGAGGTGGGCCAGGATGACAGAATGACATACAGAGAGCAGCCTTCAACAAAACCTGCAGAAGAGTGCATATTTCAGCACTGCAGCAGACAGCCAAGACTCACTGAGGTGGTTTGGGGACAAGAGTCTGAATGTCATTAAGGTGCCTGTTGAACCCCGCTGTAAATCTGTTCAGAGCCTGAGAGGACTCCATATGAACAAGCGTGAATTTGCAGTAGCTGCGACCAGGACGTGCAGTCATCCACGCATTCATGAGCACACAACATCACAAACACTGAACCTCCACGGCAGATTTCAGCTTCATAGGAAGCCTTGTGGACCCGTATGCTGATGGAGCTTTGTGGACAGATGGACATGAGATGGTCATTGAAAAAGATGTGGCGGAGGGGGGGGGGGGGGCTTTTTTGGTTGTGTCATAAATGGCTGATGGACCCAGCAATCTCCCGGCTTTTGTTCACCGTGTTATTTAACAGAACTGTGCTAAACAATCAGGGAGAGGGAAGCCGCATGATAGATCCCATGATTGAATTCACATGTGACTCAATATCCATTGAGTCAAATTTGGCTGAAAGGCACTAAAATCTGAAGTAGGGACGGGGCAATAAAGGATCGGATCACATAATGCAATAAAATACACTCACAGTAAGTTGATCGTGGTGAATTTTCATTATGCAGATAATGATGTTGATGTACAGTTCTATTGTGGTTTCCTGATATATTCTGAATTGGCTTGCGCATCGTGTCCCCCACAGAAACAAGTTAAATTGGATGTGTGAATAGTACAGGTTCCCTTCTTAAGAACAAGATGAGGTTAACGCTGTTTATTTATTTTTCATTTGTGCAAGATGACCTTATGATTCATGATTACTGATTTACTAATTTATAACATTGTTTTTCCTGTCTGACGCATTGAAAATATTTTGTTTTCATAAGAAAATGATAGGTTTAAGTAATTCCAGCATGATTTTAGTGAAGTCTCAGTTTTTAGTTTATCGTTTTACGAAACATTGACGATTATCTGGATAACATCGTGAATCACAATTGTGTTGGACAGGATAATCGCGACCAGAAATGTTTATACCGCGTCCAGCATGAAGTTATTGTTTGCAGTAAGAGGTCTGATGTGGCGGAAAGGGAGTTTCATTACGTCTGACCGTCTTCTCCCTCCTGTTTCTCCAGGTTTGTGTATTAGACCTGAGGAAATGACACCCGTCTGGGGGAGCCATGGACCGACTACGAATGTGTACATAGCCAAAATGACTGTCTGTCCCTGCCTGTCCAACACACTGCTGTAGTCCCGTCAGATGCCATGGCCCGCCATTACAGCCAGATGGAGCGCTCCCCCTCCCCTCCTCCCTCCCCTCCATATGTATACACGAGGACCACACCATTGCCACATACAGCTGTTATGCACAGGCGTCAGACAGACCTGCAGGAAGAAACATTTCTGTCATCACACAGTACAAACCTGTCGGAACGGTCACATCCAAACCAAAACACCAGGATTTATCTCGCTTTCCTGTTTTTATCCTTTGTACCAGAATTCTACAGATTCTTGTTTTTCTGTTGGTGTGTGCATATTGCATATATCAGCATCTGGTGT